>NC_045969.1:48881289-50352539 GCF_010909765.2 Amblyraja radiata
GTTTTTTAAACATGGATTGTCATTATCTTAAGAGTATCTTAAGAAACAAAGAGAGAAGAAAGTAGTTTGTGTACAAATAATGTGGTAAGTAGATTTGAGCTATATGTTTTTAAATACCGTATTTCCCGGCAATGAAGATGTTATTTTTTACCCCAAAATAAGGCTTCTTGGAAACCGAAGGTTAGGTTGTTAGCCAAGAAAGATAGACAGTGTGTGGGGAGTCTGGCGGAAGGGCAGGAGCGTTGAGAAGGAGGGGGTCAGGGATCATGCCAGTAACCAGCTCAAGAGCGGGTCAGTGGGCGATGGATAACAGGACAGCGGGCGGTTTTTGCTTACTCCATGTATCAGTGCGAGTAACTTCAATTGGTCCCTTGTTCGCCCTGATACAGGAGCCCGCTGTCCTGTTATCCATTGCCTGCTGACCTGCTCCACTCTATGATCTTTGCTCTTGAGCTGGTCCCCTCACTGTTCAGACAGAGAGCACTGCCAGAGGTGAGCGGGCCGGCAGAAGGCGCTGAGGTCCAGGCAGCCCCTCGCAGCCACCCAAGCTACTTCCCTCCCCGGCTCCGTGCCCGGAGCGCCACGGCAGCGGTGAGTGAGTGGGTTACTGGCATGATCCCCGACCCCCTCCTTCTCAATGCTCCTGCCGCCCCGCAAATTTAGCCCTGGCCAGACTTCCCACACGCTGTGAAAGGATCTCTCCCCCCAATTGGTCCCTGGAACTAGTATTGTCATTCAATAAGATCACAACTGATTCAACTTGCTACCGTTTTTCCCACCATCTCTCCACCTGCCGTCACCCTCCACCCCCCACCCATTCAGTAATTCAGAATGAAGGAGATTTGGAAGCCTTGGGCAAATTGAATTGTTACTTTCTTTATTTTTATTTTTTATTTTTACGGAGGGGAAAACAATCTGAGCATGCGCGGTTTAAGATTTTTTTAAATGCCGACTGACTGCCTACCCTGAGTAATTACTCATGGCACGTGCCTGATGCAAAGACATGCAGATGACTATCACTGTACAGCACAAGTTCCTTGATAGCTATATTTACTAAGCTTAAATGTAAATAGAGGATTGAATAGCATGTAGTTTTTATTGGATAGTAGTGCTTTTAACAACGTATTGTGATAGGTAATTTTTATTCTACGTATGCTAATAAAGAATTAGAGATGGCACAAGATTTCAATTGGTTAATGTCTAAAAGTTTGACTCGTCTAAAAGTTTGTATAAAAGTTGACACTCCCGAGCAGAATGTTTCATGGGGTACGGTAATGGGACTGTGCTGCTCTCCTTGTGCACGTAAATAAAGTGTGTCTGGGAAACAAATGCAAGTTGTTAGAGGTCAGTCTATCAGCAAAGACATCCTCATCTCCATTTTGTAACTTAAATAGTCCTTCAAGTTGAGGTAGGCGTTTACGTGCATCTGCTGCAGCCTTGTCTACTGTATTTGATGTGGCCTTCTCAACATTGGTGAGACCAAGTGTAGACGAGGTGACCGTTTTGCTGATCACCTGGCACTGAGGTGATCAATGCACTCTCTCTGCCAAGGGCCATCTGGAGCTGCTGATTGCGAGCCACTTCAATTCTATTCTCATTTTCATTCCAACTTGTTTGTCCTCAGCCTCCACGTGTAAACTGGAAGAACAGCACCTCCTATTTCATCTATAACTCACTGCCATGAACATGACTTCTCCTACCTGCCTCTTCACCTTCATTCTCCTGATCTGCCCAGGTCTTCTTCCTCACATCATTCTTTCCATTTCCTGGGTTCACCCCACCCACTCCGAATACAAAGTTATTTTCCCCTCCTTCTACTCATTACCTACCTCTATTCCTTCTGAGTCCCCTATTTTCATCCCCCCACATTTTTATCCCAGCTACCCACCATCCCTCCCTCTGGTTCTGCATTTCCCCTCACCTTATTTTACTTCCAAATCACTTCCAGCCTTTGTGACTATCTCCTCCCTTCTCTCCCCCACCTGACAATCAAGCCTTCCTTACATGGATCCACCTATCACTTGCCAGCTGATGCCCCACCTCTTCTCTGTACCAATTATCTCCCTTCTATTCCAGTCTTGAACCAGGGTCCTAACCCAAAATATCATCCGTCCATTTCCCTTCACAGATGCTGCTTGGCCTGCTGAGTTTCTCCAGCAGGTTGTCTTTTGCATGCAGTTTAGTCATACTATACTAACAGTATCCTATATAGTATTTTATACTAACCATGGAGAGTACAGTGGCGCAGCAGTAGAGTTGCTGCCTTACAGTGCTTAGAGACCCGGGTACGATCCTGTCTGTACGGAGTTTGTACGTTCTCTTTTTGCCCATGTAGGTTTTCTCTGAGATCTTCAGTTTTCTCCCACACTCCCAAAGATGTACAGGTTTGTAGGTAATTTACTTGGTATAAATGCAAATTGTCCCTAGTGTGTGTACGATAGTGTTAATGTGTGGGGATTGCTAGTCGGTGCAGACTCAGTGGGACGAAGGGTCTGTTTCTGCGCTGTATCTCGAAACTAAACTGAAAACTAAAATCATCTGCCCATTTCCTTTCACAGATGCTGCTTGAGTTTCTCCAGCAGGTTGTCTTTTGCATGTAGTTTTAGTCATACCATAGTAACATACAGTAATTTAAAGAAACAAGTTTTATCAGCACATTTCATTGTCTCAGCACAATGTGAAAATACATCTGACGCTGGGAAGTTAAACCATAAGCAGTAAAGGTTGGAATGTGTCAGGATGTTGGGAAGCAGTAAGTGTGGGATGTTGAGTGTGGGGGAGAACAAAAGAGAAGGTCTTGGAGTGTTTAAATGACAAAAATGATATTGGTACAGGCACAACATGGTGGTAATTGGATAAAGAACTAAATACGCAAATAGGTGATGCAACTGGAAGCAGGAAATGATTGAAAAGCTGCGAGAAAAGATTGCAAGCCAGGACATTGCTCCGAAATTGGTAAACTCTGCAGTGCGACTGGAAAGTGCTGAGCCATTTGACTGAAAGACGAGGTGCTGCTTCTGGAGCCTCCGCTGAGGTTGCATTGAACAGAGCAGCTTGCAGAAGACTGAGAGACTGTTGTGGGAACAGGGTAGCGAATTGAAACAGGAAGTGGCCAACTCAGGCTGACATGTAATATTCAGGAGAACCAGGGTGACAGTCCAACATTTTCTGTCTCCTTTACATCTGAGCCGGTAGTGAGACAATTATGTAAAAGTAGTCAGAACACTTCACTATGTCAAGTGCTTCAATTAATTACTACAGCGGCTTCATCATTTATAATTTCCTCAGCTGACTGACTGAGCCTAGGAGGTGATCTGTCAAAGGAAGTTACAGGAGGAAGGCAATATCACAAGTTAACTTGGATGAGATTTACAATGTTTGAAATAATAACAGCTGCTCTGTTAGCTTCACCCAGATGTTGAATGACCCATAAAAAACTACCATGCAATGAAAACTATTTTCTTTATTTAAGCTTTAAGTCAATTTTATCAATGAGCTTCGCCAGAGGAAACAAACTGTCAAATTGCTCACTGATTAATACATTAGGACATGGGCATATATTTCACGCCTGAAGGGATTATTATCTTAATAAAGGATTAACACTATTTTCACTACATGACCCACATATAAATGTTAATCTTTTCATTTCCCACAATCATTCGAACTGCAGATTCTGGGTGAGATTTCCAACTGTTCCCAATGAATGTCGCATTTGGCCCAGTTAAAGAATGTGTTTACACGACTAAATCAATTTTATACGTGCAATAGAGATGAGAGAAAAAAAATATGATTTCATTTGGAACAGAATTTGACTGCAAGGCACTGATGTTAAAAAATATTGTCCTAATTACAGAATGTCATTTAATTGGAAAAATACAAGATGACACTTAAATGTTAAAATGTATCGAACTTTGATTTGGAGAACAAGAGCTACTTCTACTGTTTTTAATCAATCGAGACCATGGATACTCAATCGTCAATAAAAACAGAAAATATCTCTCAACTATAGCCTTAACATTAATAATCACTGTTCAGTGTGGGAGATGAGAATTTCTATTTAAATTTCCTCACTTGTTTGTAACTACTGGTTATATGTTGGTTCAGAAGCAAAAGCCCTGTTTGCAAGGAAAGGTTAATACCAAAGAGCCAACTCTTTTTTTAGTTGAGAGATGCCGCGTGGAAACAAGCCCTTCGGCCCACCAAGTCCACGCCGACCAGCAATCCTCGAGCACTAGATACAATTTACAATTTTTACTGAAGCTAATTAACGTATGTCTTTGGAGTATTGGAGGAAACTGGAGCACCCGGTGAAAACCCATGCGGTCACTGGGAGAACGTACAACCTCCTTACAAACAGCACCCGTAGTTGGGATCGAACCCGGGTCTCTGGCAATCTGGGTTGCTGTAAGGCACCATGTGCCACCGTGCCGAACATGACAACATCTTCACAATGATTAATCTGTTCAAGCAGCGGACCAAGTGCGGTTGTTCAGGACGATCTTCCAACAGTGTCAGGTGAGAGCAGAAAGAATAAATAAACCCCCTAAACTCATTGCTTGGAGACCCGTTGAGAACTAATAGAGTTTCTCAATGGGTCTCCAAGATGAAGGCTTTTTAGGTTGCCCTTTAATAACTTCTAGTATTATTCAAGTTATTAAAGGGTAACCTAAAAAGCCTTCATCTTGATTGCAGGCTAAGAAATGGGCAATACTTTTTGAAATATTCCAAAAATAGAACGCATAATTAGATTATATTTAATATAACTAGCGTGGGCGGTTAAGATGGGTGTCCACACAGATAGCTGGGGCCGCTGCACAGTTAAAATTTTACATTCGCCTACTTTCACAATGTGATTTTGATAGCCTCTTTGTATTTGAGTGCACAAAAAATTAGTGAAGAACTTTCTCCGTGAAATATTTCATCATCTAATTTGGTCGTTTGGTGCGATCCTGGTCTTAGAAACATAGAAATTATGTGTTGGAGCTGCAGCATACTTTCCGTGACTGGTGTACAAGCATACCTAGGTCTCGTTTCACCTCCCCTTTTCCCTATCTGACATTATTCAGATGATCATCTGCCTTCTTGTTCTTGTCAGAAGGAAATCATTGGAAAAATGTGGTGGAGGGAGAGTTATATTTCCAGGATTTTTTCCTCTTTGTTACAAAATTTAGCAATGGATTTATCTCCAATGGATTTATCTCCTCCCATTCCTTCGCTCCATAGATGCTGTCTCACCCGCTGAGTTTCTCCAGCATTTTTATCTATCTCCAAATAGACTTCAGTGGACTATTCTCAATGGTTCAAAAGCCCCAATAGTACAGCCCACCTTCTTTTTTCTCCCAGGTCCACAAATATGCATTGACTGATCACCAGGGATCACATTTTATTGAATGCATTCTTTCCAGATAGATGCTGAATGTTATATAGCTAGGAGCTCTGGGATTTAAAGTGTATATTTCACAGAATCCTTCACAATAGCACTGCCAAGTCTTTAAGAGGTATGCTATCCACAGTAGTCAATATCTTTCACTTACATAACCAAGATTTATTCATGCCATTAGGTATCAGACTTAAAATAATATTATCAAATGTAACAATATATATAAATTGGGTGCACAAGAGACTGCAGATGCTGGAATCCGGCCCAAATAAATGAAACCTGCTGGAGGAACTCAGTGGGTCAACCAGCATCTGTAAAGGGAACTGGACAGTTCATGTTTCGGGCCAAACCCCTTCACGTGGACATGTGAAGATGAAGGATCTTGACCTGAAACTTCCACAGATGTTGCCTGAGTCCACAGAGTTACTCCAGCAGCTCTCCTTTTTTTGCGACATAAATTGGGCATTTAATGAAAGATCGTCTTAACAAATTCTGTCAGCTTTAATTATACTTTAGGACCAGACTTATTTTAATCAATAGTTACTGAAACTGAATTACAGTTTGAAATTTTTGTTTGATTTATGGAAAATGATATTTATCACAGATTGTCCAGAACGGGAGCAGTCATACAATCATGGAGCGTAGAAACAGGCACTTCGACACAAGTTGCTCACGCTGGCCAACGTGCCCCATCTACACACGTCCTGCACACCTGTGTTTGGCCCATATTCCTCAAAACCTTTCTTATCCATGTACCTGTCTAATTGTTTCTTAAACGCTGCGACAGTACCTGCCTCAACTACCTCCTCTGGCAGCTCGTTCCATGCACCACCGCCCTTAGTGTAAAATTGTTACCCCTCAGGTTCCTATTGAATCTTTTCCCCCTCACCTTAAACATGTCCTATGGTTCTCGATTCCCCTACTCTGGGCAAAAGACCATTCTTTTACCTGATATATTCCATCTCATGATTTTGTACACCCTCTATAAGATCACCCCCATCCTCCTGTGCTCCAAGGAATAAAACCCTGGCTTGCGCAACCTCTCCAAATAGCTCAGTTCCTCGAGTCCAGTTGCAATGAGTATCTGCGGTTCTGAAGCAGATTCACTACAACACAAGAGGATGTAACACGTGGGATTATTGCACCCAGGGGTGCTCCACTTGCAATATGTTTATTATAACTAGTATGGGATGAGGTCAAGATAAGTGGGGAATTAATTACGACAATCTCTAGTTTTTATTCCAATAATTCGCTGTAATCTGAAAGTACGAAGCATTTTGAAAACAGTGGTTGATACTTATTTAGCCGTAGAATACATAAACATTACACCACTGAAACAGCCACTCAGTCTAACTGGTGAGTGTTGGATTATACTCCACATGAACCACAGCAATCCTACTTTCTCTAAATCCACCGTAATAAGGGGAGATAATCAAAACTTTCCAAAGGCAAAAAGTTTTGCTGAAAGAATCAGGTAAATTAATGCAAGATGGCTCATTCCAAAATACTCTTTGATGTGACTAAAGGGTTATTTTAGAATAGTTGATCTGTAGATAGTTGAAAGCATTTGACCGTTAGCTTTCCCCAGCCCGGAAAGCTGGTAACATAAATTCTAGTAAACTGCCCTTCAATGAATCCAAATTTTGCTAAGCAATGTTTGGCTTGCTATTTCATCCCAAAAATTAATGTAATCATAATTAAGCACATCTGTTTAAAAGACCGAACGAACGAATGCATTGACATCACTACATGGTGGCAGATTCCTCTGTGCAGGTGCCACCAATAATGTTCATTGTTTGTCCTATTCAACTGAATCCCTCTAGAGTTGCTAAACACTTTAATTCTCCTTTGCAATCCCACACTGACCTTTCTGTCCAAGGCCTCCTCCATTGTCAGAGTGAGGCTAAACGAAAATTGGAAGAACAGCATCTCATATTTCGCTTGGGCAGCTTACAACACAGTGGTATGAATATTGATTTCTCTAACTTCAAGTAACCCGGCATTCCCTCTCGCTCCATCCCTCCCCCACGCAAGTCGCACCAGCTCTCGTTTTCATCCAACATACAGCTAACAGCCTGATTCCTTTATCATCATGACTTTTTTGAATATCTTTCACTCATTGTTCTTCATCTCTCTACACCATAGTTTATATTTCTCGTTTCCCTTTCCCATGACTTTCAGTCTGAAGAAGAGTCTTGGCCCGAAATGTCACCCATTCCTTCTCTCCAGAGATGTTGCCTGTCCCGCTGAGTTACTCCAGTTTTTGGTATCTTTTTTTCGGTTTAAACCAGTATCAGTTCATTCCTACACCCTCGAAGGCTCGATTGTAATCATGTATTATCTTTCCACTGACTGGTTAGCACGTAACAAAAGCATTTCCCTGTACCTCGGTACTTGTGACAGTGAACTAAACTAACAACGTGAAAGCTTTTAAAGGATTTGTGACAAACAATGAATTGGCTCTGGGGACACAGAGATAATGAAGGTATTTGAGTTACATAAAGACACAATGATCAGAGGAATGGAACTGTGATTGTAAACATGACAAGTAGAAAATGGTTGTGCTCTGTAACTTGCATAATCAATAGGAGCAGAATCTGTACATTACAAAATGCATCTGTGTCAGTATCATTCTTTCAATTGCTCAATAAGCTACAGGAGAATAGCTGTTAATTTTCACGAACAAATAACTTTTTGAATTTATAGAGCAGCAAATGGCTTTTCTACTTGGTGCCTGCTGACAATGCCAATTAGATATGCTCAGTTCCACACCAAAACATTTCTAACATCTAATGAGTAGTTTGTTATATGCAATAATTCTGGGAGGCGACGCTCACAATACTATTTAAACCACATATGTCCCAACAGCACCCACTAATACTGACAAGGCTACATTCACTTCAGAAAGAAACTCAACCTTTTGCTAGCTTGGAGGTTTTGATTTATTTAACACTGTGAAACAAAAAGGTAGTTAAGGGCCTGTCCCACTGTACGAGCTAATTCAAGAGCTCTCCCGAGTTAAAAAAAAAAAATCAAACTCGTGGTAAGTACGTAGAATGTACGTACCGGGTACGTCGGAGCTTGGGATGTCTCTTAGCAGCTCGTTACGCTAACGGCAGGTACTTGGGAAACGCGGTAAGCTCGTGAAGATTTTTCAACGTTGAAAAATGTCCACGAGAGCCCCGAGTACCTACGAGCGGCTATTACCGTGATTCTCCGAGTTCGAATCAGGGGAAACTCGGGAGAACTCTTGAATTAGCTCGTACAGTGGGACAGGCCCTTTACACAGTTATTGTCAGCTACCTCTCAACAATCAACAAATAGGATTTTGATTGAAACAGTATCTTAAGTTAGTTAACAAAATATATTCAACGTGAACAAGACATTTGAGGGCAGTCAGTGCATATCTGTCTTTGTTACAATTTACTATCTTAATGAATTGAGAATGCCTATCAGGAGACTGTGTTGGTTACAAGATCAACTTTAGTTTACCTGCAGTGCTAGAGGTTTCCATCTCATATTCTTAAGCAAAGCAGGTGCGGAGGTGAGCATGCTCTGAGGTCGTTTCTTTAAGGTTAAGATGACCCCACTGGGATCTTCCCGGAGTGCATTTACCAGGTTTTTCAACTGCCAACCTACCTAGAAATCAACAGCAAGAACAAAAAGGGTTTAAATAAAACTCATCAAAACTAAAAGCAAAAATATCATGGTAGATTGAACTGAAAGTCAAAAGGAACAATACTGAGATTGTCACAAATTTTGAAAAAAATCAATTACATAAAAGAACATTGGATATGATATGGCAAATGGTATGTTAGCATTCATAGCAAAAGGATTTGAGTATAAGAGCAGGGAGGTTCTACTGCAGTTGTACAGGGTCTTGGTGAGTATTGCGTACAGTTTTGGTCTCCTAATCTGAGGAAAGACATTGTTGCCATAGAGGGAGTACAGAGAAGGTTCACCAGACTGATTCCTGGGATGGCAGGACTTTCATATGAAGAAAGACTGGATAGACTCGGCTTGTACACGCTAGAATTTAGAAGATTGATGGGGGATCTTATAGAAACTTACAAAATTCTTAAGGGGTTGGACAGGCTAGATGCAGGAAGATTATTCCCGATGTTGGGGAAGTCCAGAACTAGGGGTCACAGTTTATGGATAAGAGGGAAGTCTTTTAGGACCGAGATGAGAAAATCATTTTTTACACAGAGCGTGGTGAATCTGTGGAATTCTCTGCCACAGAAGGTAGTTGAGGCCAGTTCATTGGCTATATTTAAGAGGGAGTTAGATGTGGCCCTTGTGGCTAAAGGGATCAGGGGGTATGGAGAGAAGGCAGGGATGGGATACTGAGTTGGACGATCAGCCATGATCATATCGAATGGCGGTGAAGGCTCGAATGGCCTACTCCTGCACCTATTTTCTATGTTTCTATGTTTCTAATAACTCTCATTATTTGTGGTCTCCTAGAAATAATCAAATAATGACCAATTTTACTTGTTCTGGTGGGCTCTCTGAAATAAGCTTCACTAAAATGGGAAAACTTAAGAGGAACCATTTGATGGTGCTTGTAATCGATGATGTTATTCATAATACAATGCCAAATATGTTCTTGAGACTAAAAATTGGAACAGTGTCTTCAGATATCTAGATATATTAAAAATCTGGCACATAGCAAATATTCATGCTAGAACACAAATATTCTGCAGTCTCGTTTATTGAAATGGCAGTACATCAGAGACAAGTTGCATCATTTTATTTGTTTTGATCATAAATCAAGGGTTGTTTTATAACTATGAGATATCTATCTCATCTCCTCAAGTATAAATACAGTCACCACCTCTATTATTTCCCTCTGGTACAAGTGACAAAGCTTTTCAAAGCTACTTTCGTGTTAGGATGTGATTGCTCCAAAAACATCTCCAGATTGATCCAGCTAGATTTCCTCTTACAAAGAATGAAGATTTCTACTTGTGACAAAATGTGTAGGAAGGAACTGCAGATGCTGGTTTACACCGAAGAGAGACGCATAATGCTGTATGAACTTAAAAGGACAGGCAGCAACTCTGGATAGAAGGAATGGGTGACCTTTCGGGTCGAGACCCTTCTTCTGAAGAAATCTGAAGAAGGGACTCGACCCAAAACGTCACCCACTCCTTTTATCCAGAGATGCTGCCTGTCCCACTGAGATACGACAGCATTTTGTGTCAGTCTATGTTTACAAAGCTTATCCAGCTGCATGAACGATAGTTCTATTGCACAGCAATATTGGCTGAGGTTCAGTCACAACTTAGTAATGAATAAGTCTTAGTAAGTCTTATAGCTGCAGTCTGGGTTAGTGAACCAAACCAACAAAGTCCACAGCTATGTTGACTAATATACTTTAACCAATCAGCACAGAAAACACCACAAGCACTCAGCAGATCAACCAGCACATGTGGAGAGAGAATCAGTTAATGTTTCAGTGTTGACCTTTCATCAGTACTGTTCTGAAAAAAGATGATTCAACCTGAAATATTATCTATGGTTCTGTCCCCACAAGGGCTACCTGAGTTTCTGTTCAATTTAAGACCTCTATAGCACATACACCATTTGTATCCTGTTATTTTACTGAATAGCTGTACAGAAGCCGCTAATGCCAGTGTAATACCAGTCCTACACTGAAATTGCCCATTAATAGCTCCCCACTTGGTTGGTAACCGAGAAAGTGAAATCACTTTCTCATTGAATCAATTTTCTCATCAGAAATATGAATGTTAAAATGCAGATCATACCAACTTTAACACTGAAAAGCATTCTAACCATCTAAATGAGAAAACATATCTATAAAAGCTAAAAAGACAAAGTGAAATATGTGCCTATGATAAAATATTATTCCTGGAATTTAATCTTAACGTGATAAAGCTAAGGATACAATGTGGTCAGATCAGCACATTGTATCCTGCCTGCCTCTGAAAATTATTTTGTTAAAAGTCAGTGTTAAATCTTAATGGGCATCAAAAAAGCTGCAATTGTTGGATAGTACAGCACAGAAGTCCGCCTTCGAGACAGTGCTATCACTTTTGTAGAGCACTGAATTTCTTCCATGACTTTCAACCCTGCTCCCTTGCCGTTTCCCACATTCCTACTACATTGGTTCTTATCCAACTCCCTGTCTGAACATTAACGTTGATATAGAACCTTTGTTCTGCACAGCTTTCAAATCCTTAACTCAAAAAAAAGACATCAAGATATCTTTGATGTCTTTCCCTTTCATCTTCAAATTGTGCCGCGTGGCTATCAAACCTAGAGCCAAGAATGATGCCTCTACAACACGGATCAAATCTATCCAAATCAATGTACGACTTTGGGAATAAAATCCTGAAAAGGTGTATCCATTATTTCCCTGTGATTGCATGTATATAAAGTGCAGCCTTGCAATGTTGCCTTTTCAGAATAAGAAGTACAGCTATAATATGCTGAACAATTATAGCTAACTGAAGTTAACAACTTGTGAGAAAGATTAATAAGTGGTATAATTGTAATGGTATTACAGGATGTGAGAGCTGGACAATGGTTGTCCACATCTCCATGAAGTTGCTTGGACAAAATAACATACTGTTAGGCCTGTCCCACCAGCATGTGATTGCATGCATCTAGCGCGACCAAACATGGTCGCTTGAGGCGTACGGCTGCGCGGGGCCGGTACCATTTCGAACCGCGGAGGCGTATGGAGTTGTGCGGGACTGGTCTCCGAAAATCCCGCACTGTTCAAAAATTCCACGCGTCAACGGCCTGTCGGCTCGCAGGCGCATTGAGGGCATACGGATCGTCTCGACGGCGTACGCAGCATCTTGATGTCGTACGCAGCGTCTTGATGGCGTACGCCTAGCGCGTGGCGTTGCGCGATGACGTCACCGTCCGGCGTGCCGTTGCGTGATGACGTCACCGCCCGACGACGTGCGGCGTCCAAATTCAGTCGGCCCGCCTCCTGCCAGGCTGATTGGTGAGTACGACATAAATTACGTCATGCGCGAACTC
Source organism: Amblyraja radiata (assembly GCF_010909765.2). Lineage (NCBI taxonomy): Eukaryota > Metazoa > Chordata > Chondrichthyes > Rajiformes > Rajidae > Amblyraja > Amblyraja radiata. Next base: position 48,893,687 of record NC_045969.1, read on the forward strand.
TGCGCGTACTTAACGCGAACTTAGCTCGAACTCCGCTTCCGTTTGGTCACGCTAGATGCTGGTGGGACAGGCCCTTTATTAGGAACATGAGTCTTTGGCTTTTTAAATGGGACATTGGAATGTAGCAAAGAGTGTGGCGGACAACTTTAACCTTCTGTGATAGATGTGTAAAAAGTGAAGTCAGATAAGATTTTAAAATTATCATCAAACCTACTCTCCGGAGGCATGTGCATTACTTAATTATGTTACTGAAGCCTCTTCCCCAAACTTTTACAGGCTTTTACAAGCAGTGGTTTCAGGGAACCAGACAGCTCAAGTTGGCTGGTCCACTGTTGCATCGGCAGGAGGGGGAGTGTTTCCTCAGCTTTACAAATATGCTGCTTCCCTTCCAGTGCTGATCTAAAGCCTTCATCATCTCTCACAAGTAATCTACAACTTCCTAAGTTGCCCCTCAGGAACGGAAGACTTGTTATCACTCCGATTCTGTGAGCTAAGAACTAGATGACGTGTCCCATATGGGATCTGAAGATTGCCACAGATGGAGTAGGTGGTGTTTGACAGAAAGGCTGGTTGGCTGGGCCATTTAGGATGTGTGCACTCTCTTTACAGTAAACCTTAAAAAAAATCATATTTACACCATCTCTGATATCCACTGAAATTTTCTCCTCTCCCCACGCGAGGGCAATAAGATCTACAAAACAGTATCTGCTGCGGGCCTTTAAGATGCGGCTGTGAATTTCTGCCCAAAACATTTCTTTATTTTTTTCAGTCCTGCAGCAATGGGTTTGTCTGCACTGGAGGCCATGTTATTCTTTAGCTGTGAGATACTAATCTTAATGTCTTACCAAGCTGGTTGAAGATAGACACTTGGGTTTGGAGAATTTTAAAGTTCTCCTTACAATGGAAGAAAACTGTCCACATGTCTTTGATAAATTGTCAACCTTGGTCACAATGTGCTGGTCCTTGGTTTGGGCTGCAAATGGTCTTGCTTACACTGTTCGATCTACATGTACTGGAGTTATCACCTATACACTGCAAGGGCCAGGAAGCGAGTGGGCAAGATCATCTCTGACCCGTCTCACCCTGGCCTCAAACTCTTTGAAGCACTCCCCTCTGGAAGGCGACTCTGGACTGTCAAAGCCGCCACAGACAGACATAAAAACAGCTATTTTCCACGAGCAGTAGTTCTACTCAACAGCTAAAGGGCCTGTTCCACTTTCACCACCTAATTCACGACCTCTGCCGAGTTTGCCCTTGACTCGTACTAGCAGCATGATCGTCACGAGGTCGTAGGAGGTCGTAGGTAGGATGTAGGAGGTCGTGATGCTAGTCGTGGGTACTCGTGGCATCAAGTAGGTCGGGGCATTTTTTCTAGCATGATGAAAAACGTCCATGAGTAAAAAAGGTCGTGAATTAGGTCGTGAAAGTGGGACAGGCCCTTAAAAGTCGGTAGCCTCCTTTTGCTCTGGTATTTTATTCCATTCTTCACGTTTGAATTATAATGTTTTATTTTTAATTGCGTACTGTATATCGTGTTGTTGCTTGCGAGCAAAGCACCAAGGCATATTCCTTGTATGTATACATACTTGGCGAATAAAATGTATTCAATTCAATTCAATTCAATTTAATTCAAACTCCTGCACATTTTCCATCCACCAAGTGTCTTTAGGTCAAGAGTTTTTGTTGGTCCTCATCCTGCAGATCTACTTCTGTTTCCCTTGAGACATGAAGGTGTCTCCAAATCAATAAAAGATGGCTTTTACAATTGATTAACTCACTTTCTCAGATCAGTTTTGATATCTTCGAGCTTGGAAGCCAAGAATCTTTCCGGAGATGTTGATTTTGGTGGACTTCTGGGCAAACCAGGGACCATGGTTGGGGCAGTTGGATTCTCTGAGAGATGCTGTTATAAGACTTTCTATTTGGGATTGTTGATTTATTTGACAATTGCTGGTGTTGTTTTAGCATCAGTTGATGGCAATGGCAGCTGGACTGGGTGGTGGTCAGTCTAAGGACGCCAGCACCGGTCATGGTGAAGGTGATGCCGATGTCTCCCTGGCCCCTCGTCTGGAAGGTGATGCCACTAACTGATCCCATGTGTCCTTGTTCTTGTTTCTTCGTTGAAACAGACAACTGATAATGACAAGGTCACCTTACACGAGGACGCCACTGGAGTTAGCTTTTCCATTCAATTTCCCCAGGGAATTGTGTTTTCTGTGACTGTGGTATTGAAGTTGCCAGCGAGGATCAACTTGTCTTCCACTGGTACTCAGACCAGAGACTCACAGATTGGAGTACTAATCCGATGACCTTTCTGTCTAGTTGCACATCAGTGGGAGCTGAAGAGTCATGAGACATTGTTAAAACCAACTGAGGGAGAGTTGCTGAGGCGCAGAAACTGAATCACTCTTGGTGGGAAGACTAACCAAGTGAAGCCTGGGTTCCTCATGAAGATTGCCTTCCAGAAGCACATATATCTATCAGCTTGCTCTTCGAGGTGACATTCTCCTGCCGATGTTATCACACTTTGGGTGGTGATATTAAGATCAAAGATGTCTCTCTCCTGCCATCGAGCTCGCTCGCCACAGTAACATTAACTTCATTCTATTTGCTTTGACGCAACATCGGAAACATCAACATCTTTTGATGCAACATCAAAATCTAACATCTCAACTGTTGAGCAAACTGGAACAACAGCACTTCATTCAGTGAATGGAATCAAAAACAGGAAAATAACTGAGACATAAGTAAAATTCAACAGTTGTTAAATAATAAAATTAAACAGAACAGCTGAAAATACTCAGCAGGTCGAACTACAGTTATCTGCTAAGCATATCCTGCATTTTCTCTCTTACAACATACATAATGTTGCATCTTGAGTTACAACATACATAATGTTGCATCTTGAGCACTGCAGCATTTCCTCAATGTTGCAATGAAGTGTCCAAAGGTAAGAATTTATAAAAAAAAATACATTCAATGCCTGGTAAACAAAGATGTCATCTTCTTAAACAGACTTTTAGATTTGAGGATGATTTGTCCACCCTGAAAACTGTAGGTTCTGGGGTGACTATTGAGACCAAAGTGAGAACCGCAGCCCCTTCCCCAGGTGGAACAGGTGGGTGGGTGGTTTATGAAACATTGTGTTCCTTCCACTAATTTTTACACAGAACAATTGTGTACACTTGATGCATGGGCTCGAGGACCTCCTGAATGATCCTGGTCCATTTTGAATGGTCTGGGGATTGAGTAGGAGGTTGTACTATTCTCCTCCCATGACAGAACTTGGAATAACATGGCTGCTTCAGGGGTCTCGAGTCAAATGGCCCGCCAAATGAACTAACTGAGTGTAACTGTGAGCTCATTGCTGTGGATGTTGGCTGGGAGAGGACATGATGTTCTTGTTTTTCACCCGGCTGGTGAATTTGGACGATTTGGCAGAGACATTATTGGTGTTAGCTTTCTGGGTGTCAAGATATATCTGTTGTGGACAGTCAGGTTTCATAGCTGAGGAAGGATCCTAACCGGAGACATCATCCATCCGTTTTCTCCAGGGATTCTGCCTGACGCTCTGATTTACTCCTGCACTTTGTGTCCATTTTGGTATAAACCAACATCTGCAGTTCTTTGTTTCTCGGTTTCATAGCTGCTTGACAGACCAGGGGTTCAGTGCCAGTTTAGAGGTCTTGACCTTCAAGTACATTCATTCATGTTAAAATTCTCCTTACGCACAGATGCCGAGGATGCAAGTAGATCATTTAAATCAGCGTGCAACGACTGAACTAACACGACACGTCTTAAATTAAAGAGCCTCATGAGAAGTTCGGACTCTGAAACCCTTCCCACAATATCACGCAGAATTCAAACACAATTGTTTCTGGGTAAATCCGGGAATCATAATTACTGCATCTGAAATGGAGTTTCAAACACTGATGCTACTGTGTTGTTTCTTACACTGGGATGTATTTAATCACCTTGACAAATGTTCCTGCTGACTTCATGCACACACAATGTCAGTGATGGTGGGACATACTGGGACAATGATGAAACTGGAGCAGGTAATGCAATGGAAATCCAGCACTTGCTGTGCTCATCCAGAATTGATTTGGATTAAAATGCTGCAAACACTCTACAAGTTGTGCAGCGTCTCTGGCGTGAGAAACACAGTTGATGTTTCAGGTTAAAAACTTTGATTGTGACTGAGTGCTTCCAGCTCTTTCTGTTTTTGTTTCACATCTCAAGTTTCATTTACTAATCTAGATGACTTCAGTGCACTGTTTCAACCACCACTGAATGACGTTTGCATTATTGACAGACATTACAGAAACCAGCTGGCATAATTTCCAATTAAGCCCGCTCTGCTCAGTGACATATTAAACAGTGCACTGGGATTTAAAGACCGTGCCCTATAAAAGCCACGAGAGTACCCACCTCATTATTCACAGAAATATTTTAGCATGACCAAAGTGTTGAAAGTGACACTGATGTTGTGACTAAAGGGAAACAACTAGAGCCAATGGTATAGCTTGGGCAGAAATTCCACAAATGCTATCCCACCATCACCCATCACCTCATGACTCCAAACCAAACTCGTCACCTCCAAGGCCCAATGGAGGCCGTGTTCAACTCCTCCCACTGAAGTTGTCCCTGCTTGGACTCCTGTGGTTGTGACAGAAGACTTTAACATACTGTCTGCTGTGCGGCAGAAGATCTGGTTGACTGTTGAATGCTGCAAAGGGTGTTACATTACCAGGGAGAGATAGGCAGTGATTTGAGCAAAATTTGATGTGCGATCAGGCTTAGGGTAAATTGAAATCAACTCATGCAGAGATTGAGGAAACAGATTAGAAGACCTGTGGGCAGACACAGAAACATATCCTAATGCAACCCAGCAAAATGTAACCAAGAATAGGGTTTTGACAGCTTTTACAAATGCTGAACGCTCATGTATTCAGAAAAATCCATTCCCACTCCTGACAAATTGTGATCAGCTAAGATTTCCAGACTCCCTAACTTTTAAGGAAGAATACTCTGAAGCTGCAGGATGCCTTATATCAAGTGGCACATGGGCATGAGCTGTGTGTGTCTATAAATTTGTTTGGTTATGTGTGAGGTAACTGACATTAGACTTTACAGATACAGCGTGGAAACAGGTCCTTCGTCTCACCATGTCTGTGCTGTCCACCCCATACACTAGCACTATCCTACACACTAGGGACAATTTACAGAAGCCAATTAACCTACAAATTTGTACGTCTTTGGAATGTGGGAGGGAACCAGAGCACCTGGAGAAAACCCACACACTCACAGGGAGAATCTGCAAACTCCATGCACCTGTAGTTAGAATCGAACCAGTGTCTCTGGCGCTAAAAGGCAACAACTCTACTGCTGCGCCACTGTACTGGGCATGTGGAAATGAATGGCACATTTGCGCTGAAGTACTGATCTCGACCCTGGCACAGTTACCTGAAAAGAGTACTCTGTAAAATAAGTGATAGAACTTTAAATCATCAGGTACTGAAATGCCCCATATACGCACAAAACCAACCAGCTTGTTTCTGTAATTGCAGTAGTTTGAAAGATTTAGGGACACTGAAATGGAAGTAGACGGAGTTTAGATTTACAGTTAAAGGTTAAGGACAACATAACTGGCAATAATTATCCATGGGCTGGATGCAATTTAAATAAATTGTGCAATTGGGTTGTATGCAAACTGCAGTTTGTTGCTGTATCTGAATCTGTATTGTATTTTTGTTTCAAATACAGTGCATGGTAATACCTAAAGCAGCACTTTGTAATTTTTGGACGTGCGTTTGCTTTTGCCACCTTGTTGTGACATTGATCCTGGGTGGATATTTACAAGATTAGATTTTTAACATCAACTGATTTTACTCGAATTGGAGGATTGGAGTCTCACTAAAATTGTTCTTTGCAGCAGATCAGACCCTAATTATTGATGGGATATGCAGCAGAAGAGAGACGTGGCAGTCTTGTCCTCACTTAAACATGGGTAGTGTACTCTTGTGGAATAATTTCTCATTCATCAAATAAGTAGAATGTCATTTCACTGAAGGCTTCACAACACACCTTTAACCCTCAATAGATGTCACCATTCAACAGTTTACGGCATTTTATTATCTGCTGCATCAATGTGCATTGTAAACAGAAGCAATTCCTATGCCCATAAGAACTGTAAGGTAAGAAAATATCTGAGGGAGAAGGAAATGTGAAGGAAGTACGGTAGTAATAGCCCACCTACAAGGAAGTCAGTCTTCTTTTCTTAGGCAGTCCCTCATGACTGAGAATGACTGACTCTAATCCTTTTCATAAATTCTGATGTGGCCAATGAAGCCATTATAATCGGCATGGGGTGGTCTGCGTGGACTCCATGGGCCAAATGGCCTGTTTCCATGGTGTATCTCTCAATTCAATTCAATTCACGGACTCATCCTCAGATAAGATAACAGGCGGCTAACGAAAGGTGGGCAGGTAGTTTGTGAGCCTCTCTTTCGACCACTTATCCATAACTTCAGTGTGCACCTGCCTTCTCCTCCATATTGGAGTGACCATGGAACAGAGGTTCCCAGGAGGCAGAGGGGATGTAATAATTCTTCAGGGAAGCTTTGAGCACATCTCTGAAGTTTTTATTCTGTCTACCTGTATTCTTCTCCCGGGACAGAGCTGAGAATAGGCTGTGCACCTGGTGTCGGCTTTGTGAGTGACGTGGTTTGCCTAACATAGCTGACTGGGAGAAACTAGGGCCTCGGTGCTGGGAATGTTGACACACTTACCCTTACAATGAATTTGGAGGATGTTGTGGAGAGAGCGTTGATGGTATTTTTCCAGTTCCAAGTTAGTCCAGGTCTCAGAAGTGCTTACAAGGAGAGGGATCACCGCTGTTCAGTAGACTATGAGTTTTGTGCCAAGCCTGAGGTTGATCTTCAAATACCGTTCCTCGCAGTGAATCAAAGGCTGTGAGGACACATTAGCAGCATTGATGAAGTTCATCACTGCCATCTGTTTACTGAGGGGTGACGGGAAAAGGTCTACATTTTCCGTAGTCTTATTGTGTACATTTACAATGAGGCCAATGTGGTACATCAGGGGTTGGTTGGCAGAGGACCTTGGCCTTGCAGAAAATCCATGTGAGAATCATCTTTCAATGAGCCAGTCAATCGTTTTACTTATGGCGACAACATTTAGTTTAGTTTAAGAAAGAATTGCAAATGCCGGTAAAATCGAAGGTGGACACAAGATGCTGGAGAAACTCAGCGGGTGAGGCAGCATCTATGGAGAGAAGGAATTGCCGATGTTTCGGGTCGAAACCCTTCTTCAGACTTTAGTTTAGTTTAGTTTAGAGATACAGCACAGAAACAGGCCAGATACAGCACAGAAACACTTGTTTAGTTTATTGTCACGTGTACTGAGTGAAAAGCTTTTGTTGCGTTCTAACCAGTCCAGTAGTCTTTCAAGGCAGCTTTCTTTTTAAATTGTTCCTGCCATGGAGACTCACTGTCATGGCCATTTGGTATAACACTCTTACAATGTGCGTAATACGTTTTGTATTTAAGTTTGAACCCCCAGCTGCATTTTCTAGCAACGTAAGGGAAATCAATCCCGTTTTTTTAAAGCTGCTTTGATCACAAACACAATTAAAAAAGTGATCACATTGAATTCCTGACCCATGCAATGTTTTAGTGGGAACTGCTATTCATTCTTTCACATTCTCACCAAGGTGTGTCATATAACCATATAACAATTACAGCACGGAAACAGGCCATCTCGGCCCTTCTAGTCCGTGCCGAACACTTATTCTCCCCTAGTCCCATCTATCTGCTCTCAGACCATAACCCTCCATTCCTTTCCCGTCCATATAACTATCCAATTTATTTTTAAATGATAAAATCGAACCTGCCTCCACCACCTCCACTGGAAGCTCATTCCACACAGCCACCACTCTCTGAGTAAAGAAGTTCCCCCTCATGTTACCCCTAAACTTCTGTCCCTTAATTCTCAAGCATGTCCTCTTGTTTGAATCTTCCCTACTCTCAGTGGGAAAAGCTTATCCACGTCAACTCTGTCTATCCCTCTCATCATTTTAATGACCTCTATCAAGTCCCCCCTTAACCTTCTGCGCTCCAACGAATAAAGACCTAACTTGTTCAACCTTTCTCTGTAACTTAGTTGCTGAAACCCAGGCAACATTCTAGTAAGGCTGGGCAGAAGAGCAGACGCCCCATCTGTGCCCCTTTGCAAACTCTATTCCCAGAACAAGCCCTGCTAAGTGCGTCTTTAATTTAGTTTGTCATAGGAATGCACTTAAACCCAACTTCAGACGTTGTACACTTTCCCCTCCAAAAAACATGGATTTTTCACTTTCCACACCAGTCACCTTGTGCCTCCTGACTGAATATGCCAATTTAGTGCTATCTTGCACCCAATTATAGGCACTTTTCATCCACTGACTCGTCACGTCAGTTAAGAATGAGAGACTCCTTCTTTATTTGCACTTAGAAACCTTCCAATCAAGACCCTGCAGAAATAGAATACTTGCCCCTTCAGTCTGTGATGCATTCAAACTTAAAACGTAAACAGGCAAACTATCGATCAATGCTGATTCTCGTCTTCAAGCCTGAGCTCTATTTATTGCTGTAGTTTAAAAGCAATTTGAAAATTATGCTTTGAAAGAACTAATCAGCAATGTTGAACACAGGGTTTATTCACAGGTGAATGAATGTAAAGGGTACCTTTTGGAGAATTATCCTGCAGAAGTAGCGAAAAACTGTCATTATCTGAGATTATTTTCATATCAATACGATAATGTATCTGGAGCAGCCTTCATGCTTCAAAACATATCATTCTACATATTTTAGGAGTAAACCTCAAGCTCAGCTCACACTTAAAAATGGCAAAATCATATTGCAGATCATTCTCTGCACAATAACAACTTTCAGCCGTCTCCAGCTCCGAAACGTCAGAGATGCTGCCCGATCCGCTGAGTTACTATTTTGTTAGCATTTTGTGTAAACCAGTAGCTGCACTATTCCATACCCCCTAATACAATATGTTGAATGCTATCTGGTAGTCCACAAAAGCTATCTGGTGGATGGTGCTTTGTCAGAAAGAGAACAATACAACTAAGGTCCTGAACAATCTCTACAAAACACTTCTTCTTCATACCAGGCTCATAATGTGCTAAAGCACATTATGAATCAGGAATCCTAAGAACATCTGCCACTGCATTGGTGTTAAACATCATGCAGTGTCAAGTCAAAGTGTTGTGGACTTACCTCAGGTTTTGCGACACTATTCTGCAAACTTGTGTTAGACCCCAATTTCCACATTCTATATATTCCATGCATCTTACAGCAGCAGTAATTGCAAAGTATGTCGCAACAGTGTCAGAACAGACTACCGATGGCTAGCAATGACCATATTCACAGCATCATCTAATTTAATTAAGCAACTGAACTAATGACTAGCATTTTCTCTGGAAAAACTCATGCCAATATTATGAATGCTCTCAGTTAATATAGTTAATATAGAACATGGGTGAAGGAGTAGGCCATTCAACTCTTCGAGCCAGCACCGCCATTCAATATGATCATGGCTGATCATCCAAAATTAGTACCCCAATCCTGCTTTCTCCCCATATCCCTTGATTCCGTTAGCCTGCAATCTAACTCTCTCTTGAATACATTGGACAGTGGGTGAAACACTTTCCTGTGTACGTTCCACCAAGTCTGAGATTCCTGCACAGGAACATTAAAGTCCCAAACTGGCTGGTTAATTGTACAATCCACAGACTACCAGCAAAGCAACGTGACCAAAGAACTGACGACAGGGAATCTATCATTAAACCTAAACAAGGAACAGCATCTCCATTCATTTCAATGACGAACAATGAGTACAAGTCAATCTACATACTTTGAGTTTAATTATCCCTGGTTAAGAATGTTTAGCCGATCTTCAATGTTCTTATGTATTTTGGGTGCTTTGTCAAACTTAAAATAACCTGAAAAAACCTTCAATTGTTTGATTGTTTTTTTTAATGGGCTTTGAATGGTTCCAAAGGAGACCGAATGATGAGATAAAAGAGATGTATAAAATCATGAGGGGAATAGATAGGGTGAATGCATAAAGTCTTTTTCCCAGGGTTGAGAGAATAACCAGAGGGCCAAGGTTTAAAGTGAGAGGTGAGATTTAAGAGGCACTCAAGGGTTAAACATTTCACTCTGAGGATGGATCACACTGAGGATGGATTGAGCTTCCAAACGAAGTGGTTGATGCAGGTACAATAACAACATGTAAGAGATATTTTGGATAGGTATATGGATAGGAAAGATTTACAGGAATATGGGTCAAACACAGGCAAATATGAGCGTGGATGGGCATCTTGGTCGGCATGGATGAGTTGGGCCGAAGAGCATGTTTCCATGCTGTACAGCTCTATAACTATAAATACCTGAACATTCAATATTTTTGACAACGTTTAGTGTGCAAAGTTCTGACAGTAAAGTGGCCAAGACACAAAGGACTGAGTTTGTCTTTTTGCTGGAAGTTGACAGACGTTACAGGGTAAATGTGGACAGGATGTCGTTCAGGTGCCAGTATAAGCAGCTTACTGCTGACAAAAAACCCTGGCCTTTAACAGTGTGGATCTTCCTTGGGCAGTAAGACCATGAAAATTAAAAACACATCTGCCACATTTTCCCATTTTACAATCGTAATAAAAAGCTAGACTGCTTTTTATATGATCAATTTTCCTGTAACAAAATCTGGATATTTTTTTCTTTCTGAGAATTGATCATTCAAATTTGCTAGTTTTTATTTTTACATTTAATTCTGTCCCACTCTTTACGAGAAAGCAAAGTGGTGGAGGAACTCAGCGGTTCAGGCAGCATTCAGTTTGAAGAAGGGTTCCGACCCAAATTGTCACCTATTCATGTAGATAGATAGATAGAATCTTTATTTGCCACGCAACCAGGGTTGGTGGTATTTGGGTTCGGTACATGATGGTACACTGCTTTAGTCACATTAACACATATAACAACACAGATCATAGTAATAAAGTGCATCCATACCACATCACAAATCACAAATCTCACCAACAGAACATAGTGCAAAAGAACAGACAAAGACCATAGACAAGACACTATATACATCAAGAGTCCTTAGTGTTGTCTGTCATTGGAGGGAATTGAATGTTCTTATTGCTGAGGGGAAGAAGCTGTTTTTAAAACGGGTGGATTTTGTGGCAAGTGACCTGAGGCGCCTCCCTGAAGGGAGAGACTGGAAAAGGTGGTTTGCTGGATGGGAGGGGTCCGAGATAATCTTTATTGCCCGTTTTGAGGTACGTTGGAGGTAAATGGAATGGATTGAGGGGAGGGGGGAGTTGATGGTCCTGGAGGCCTTGGAGACAATGCGCTGTATTCTGTGTAATGAGTGACTGTCAGTGTTTCCGTACCAGACTGTGATTGAGGAGGTGATGATGCTTTCGATAATGGATTGATAGAAATGGACCAGGAGGTGTTTGTGGACTCTGAACTTTTTGAGCTGTCTGAGGAAGTATAGGCGTTGTTGTCCTTTCTTAATGATGTGGTCTGCGTTGATGTGCCATTTTAGATTATTGCAGATATAGGTGCCCAGAAACTTGAATGAGTTCGTGGAGGTTATGGGATGGGAGTTGACATGGACCGAGGGTTTGGGGTTTTGTTTGCGTCTGAAGTCTATGGTGATTTCCAAGGTTTTTGATGTATTAAGCTGGAGGTTGTTGTCTGCACACCATTTGACTGCGCTGTCGACTGTTTGATGGTATTGTGATTCTCCAGAGATGTCACCTGATCCACTGCGTTACTCCAGCACTTTGTATTGCACCTAAGATTCCAGCATCTGCAGTTCCTTGTGGCCCCACACTTTACTATATTGGTTCCTGTCGTTTTCCCTTCTTAGCTTTTTTCTTTTTTTTTTATTGCTTGTTGTTGTCTCTTTTATCATAGCCTTTAATTCATTGTCTTTCTGAACCATACTATCTTTCACGGTATTTCATATAACATCACATATGAATAATACATCAAACTGCTTGTCACTAATGCCAAGCATAGTTCTTTCTAGCAACAACATAGATTGTGAACAGTTTGCTCAATATTTTCACTGATAAACTGAGTACAAAATAACTTTTTGTTGATTTTTTTTGAATCATTGAAAGATCCAGCATGGGATCAGGTCCTTCAGCCCACTGAGTCCACACTGACCACTGATCATCGGTTCACACTAGTTCGATGTTATCCCACTATAGCATCCACTCCTTACACACTAGGGACAATTTTACAGAGGTCATATTGGGATGTGGGAGGCAACCGGAGCACCCAGAGGAAACCCATCTGGTCACAGAACACGCAAACTTCACACAGACAGCATCTGAGATTAGGAACGAATCCGGTTCTCTGGTGTTGCGAGTCTGCAGCTCTACAGTTTTTCCACTGTGCTGCAAGTGATGCACTGTACAGTCCATTGTCCAAGATTTCCAAACAATGGCCCCGTCATTCACAATCTGATTGCAGAAGGTTTCAATTGACATTTGGTTCGTAGACGGCAACATCTTCTAGACGCATTCTCAGAGAATGTATTGTCAATCCCCAAATATATAGACATAAAATGCTGGAGTAGCTCAGCTGGTCAGGCAGCATCTCTGGAGAAAAGGGATCAGTGACGTTTCGAGTCGGGGCCCTTCATCAAACTGAATGCATGGGGGAGAGGGAGAAAATAAACTGGGAGAGAAGATGGAGCCAGACAAATCACAGCCGGCAACAGATTACCTCAGGCGAGGGGAATCCTTGAGAGGCAGATTGTTGGATAGAATCAGGTGTGAGCTCATTAGAAATGCATCAACAAGTAAACTGTAAAGCTTGTTGATGTATTTTTTGGTGGAAGGGGTGTAAATTTCTAACAATGTATCTCCGTCGGGTCTTTTAAGTTACTGTCCCATCTTCCCCCTCTATATGCTAGACACCAAATTGTGATTGTTGCAAACATCCACCAAATCGCTGCTTGTTTCTTATGAGATGTCTACTTCATAAAGAGAAAAAAAACATAGATTTAAAGCATTAAAGATACTGTCTCAGCCTCTTCCCTTCTTTATCCAGCGCCCCCCCCCCCACCCCACCCCCCGACATCTGTGAAAAAGGGTCTCAACCCGAAACGTCACCTATTCCTTTTCTCCATAGATGCTGCCTCACCCGCTGAGTTTCTCCAGCATTTTTTTGTCTACTTTAGATTTAAAGTATGTTTTGTTTATTACGCACAAACACATTGGAGAAGTTGAATCAGTCTACACAATGAATTGCATGTTACTGACCACCAGTGCACTTAATAAAGGCAAATTAAGCTTTTCAAATTAATATTCAATACACAAAAGCAGGCAATATAATTAATGCCCATTATCAATAGTTCCAAATATGTCAAGCAATTTTTATTTAATGCCACAAGGTTTCCTTTCTTCTGCATACCTTGGTTTTCAAATCACAACTATAATCTACGTCATTATGATAAATTATAGAAATTAAGAAGTTTTGTAGCTACTCAAAATAGTTCCTGAACTATGTTAAATGTTGTCATTATCATTCAATGCAGTTCATCAATCAAATAGACAAACCATGCAATAACAGCATTTTAAACTGGCAACATAAACTGTTCGTCTGTTCTGTCGGAATAAATAATAATGAAGAAACACCCTCTTCTGAACCAATGTTTCTTGGTTTCCTCCTGTAAATTAATCACTACTCTGTTTAATTTAGCTTTGGTATAGGATGAAAACAATAACTGAAGATAGATGCAAAAAGCTGGAGTAACTCAGTGGGACAGGCAGCATACCTGGAGAGAAGGAATGGGTGACTTTTCGGGTAGAGATGCTTCTTTACTCAACTGGTCTGAAGAAGGGCTATATACTGCCTGCCGTAGCATGTGGCAGCAGGCCCCACCCCCAAACGGATACTCCTTCTTTCTAGGCACATCTCCCCCCACCCCGCGCGGGTCCCATCGGCGTCTGCGGTGGGCAAGCTGGGCCTACTGAGCCTACTGGAGGGCTTGGTCCCGCCCGCCGGGAACACATCACAACTCTTAGGATATTGTTAATAGTACCTGCCAGAGCTATCTCCTGCCCCCTTTTTGCACTTCTAATTTCCCTGCCCAGCTTGCTCCTTTGTTCCCGGAACTCCTCCAGGGATGCACTTGATCCCAACTGCCTATACCTGCCCCATGTCTCCTTCTTACTCCTGACTAAAGCCTCAATCTCCCTATTATGAGTTATGACTTAGAGTGGCAGTACCTCCACACAGCATCCCACTCACTTCACAGTCATTTTCCCAGCACAGTAAGTGACAATTCTATCTGATACTGGTGAACTCCAAATTAGCTGCTCCTATTTGGAGTCAACACCGTGAATTGTGGAGCTAGAGAACAATGTGCAGATATTACTACACAGAGTGTTCAGCCTTAGCAACCGGAGATGATTCACTAGGCAAGTTACATAAGCATTGGAGTGGGGCATGATTATGGTGTTCATTCCTTCTGGCCCAGTTGTATTTAGTTACTTGATATTACACTAAGAGAGATCAGGATGGATGAAAAAGAGGTACAGTTGAACTTAAAAGGTATGCCGTAGAAAAAAATGTATAAAAAGTGTGTAAACAATTGAACAGTAGGGATGACAGAAAGATCAGCAACCGATTAATAAATTACAAGCTTTAGGCAACAAACAAGCAGTACTTTAGTTTAGTTTAGAGATACACCGAGTCCGCACTGACCACCGATCCCTGCACAATCACACTATCCTACACTAGGGACATTTTTTTCATAATACCAAACCAATTAACCTGCAAACCTTTGGAGTGTGGGAGGAAACCAAATTTCTCGAAGAAAACCCACGCAGTCATGGGGAGAACGTACAAACTCCGTACAGACACACACCCATAGCCAGGATCGAACCCTGGACTCAGGCGCTGTAAGCGCTGTAGACAGCAACTCTCCCACTGCGTCACCATGCCGTATTTGTGAAATAGGGAACAAAATCACACATGTGGAAAAACCCTCATGTCAAATGATATTGCATCGATTCATAACGTACAAAGATCCCTGCAGATTAAATGATGCATTCTGTAAAACAAGATAAATACATTGGAATAAAAATCCATAAATACATGCATCAAGATGAAATATTATGGAAGTAAGTATTCCCTTCTTAGGATGCACCAAATGTGTCAGACCAGCCAAACAGTTGCATGTTAGTGGCAATATCATAGTGAGCCTTCAGCTGATCAGCTGATTAGTGTTTCCATTCACTCCATCCTAATAATCCTGGTCCTTCACCAATAATATGCCCACACGTCACTGTGCTTTTGTAGCATCTAACACGTTCCTGGGAGCAGAACCGCATGAGAATGGAAAATTATTTCTGTCTGTAGCGAACACTGTGCTTTTTTACACTCCTGAAATCTATTTTTAGAATATAATTGTTGGAATCAGAGAATCACATCCAAAGTGATATTAACAGGTCAGCATTGCATGGTTGGAAGAAAAAGGTTCTTGCCTTTCAGAGCAAAGGAAACCGTTGCTGGGAAACTTTCAAATGTGTTGCAATGTACCATGATTGTTTTTCCCCTGGGTACTAAGTAAGGCAGCAAGCACTGGGGAAAGGAGGAGGTAGGTAGTGGAGAATTGTTGGTGCAGGGGGTGGGGGTGGGGGGGGGGGGGGGGGGGGCGCAGTAACAAGGGGAGAAGTGATAGAGAAGTAAAGTTTTTCAAATGCGAGGTGTCTGTGCAAGATTCTTCCTTTTCTTGTACCTGTACTCGCTAGAGTTTAGAAGAATGAGGGGGGGAGGAGGGGGGGGGGGGTTAGACCTTATTAAAACATACAGAATAGTGAAAGGCTTGGATAGAATGGGTGTGGAGAGGATGCTTCCACAAGTGGGAGAGTCAAGGACTAGAGGTCATAGCCTCAGAATTAAAAGACGTTCTTTTCAGAAGGAGATGAGGAGAAATCTATTTAGGCAGAGGGTGATGAATCTGTGGAATTCTTTGACACATAAGGCTGTGGAGGCAGTCAGTGGATATTTCTAAGGCAGAGATAGATAGATTTTTGATTAGTACAGGTGTCCGAGGTTACGGGGAGAAGATAGGAGAATGGGTTAGGAGGGAGAGATAGATCAGCCATGATTGAATGATGGAGTAGACTTGATGGGCCAAATGGCCTAATTCTATTCCTATCACTCATGAGCTTATGACCATTTGGAGATGTGAATTAACAAGCCACTCACATAATAATAATAATAATAATAATAATCATCTTTATTGTCATTGTACAAGACAAGGACATTTTGTTGGAGCAGTCCTCCAGCTGCACAGGAATATCAGTATAAAAATACGTTTAAAAAATAACTATTAAAAAATTAGACTATAAACATATAGGAGTATGGGCGGGTGTGTGAGAGAGAGGGGGGGAATCAGTGTGGGAGGGGGATAGAGTTCAGTAGTGTCACAGCTCTATGGTAGAAGCTGTTTTTTAGTCTTGTCGTGCGGGCGCTCAGTGTCCTGTATCGTCTTCCTGAGGGCAGGAGGGTGAAGAGACAGTGTCCAGGGTGTGTGCTGTCTCTAATGATGCCCTTGACCCTCCGGTAGATGTCCTCCAGTCTGGGGAGCTGGGTGCCAGTGATCCTCTCAGCAGTCTTAATGACGCGTTGGAGAGCTTTCCTGTTCTCTGCGGTGCAGCCAGAGTACCATACTGTGATGCAGTATGTGAGAACTGACTCGATGGCTGACCTGTAGAAGCTCACCAGCAGCTGTTGTGGGAGACGTGCCCTCTTCAAGCACCTCAGGAAGTGAAGCCTTTGAAGTCCTTTCTTGACCGTCGCCGTGATGTTGACGGTCCAGGTCAGGTCGTGGCTGATGTTGACCCCGAGGCACCTGATGTTCTGCACAGCCTCCACTGTCTCGCCGTTAATGGTGATGGGCTGATGGACGAAGGTCTTCGGTCTCCTCCTGAAGTCCAGGATCATCTCCTTTGTTTTTGCTGCGTTGAGGATCAGGTTGTTCTCACGGCTCCAGCTCACCAGGTTCTCTACCTCTGTCCTGTAGGCGGCCTCGTTGTTACTCGTGATCCTGCCTACCACGATGGTGTCATCTGCAAACTTTAATATGGTGTTGGCCTCGTGGGTGGGTTTGCAGTCGAGAGTGTAGAGGGAGAAGAGGAAGGGGCTCAACACACAGCCCTGTGGTGCACCGATGTTCAGGGTGATGCTGGAGGAGACCTGCCTCCCCATGCGCACAGTCTGTGGTCGGCCGGTGAGAAAGTTCAGGACCCAGCTGCTCAGGTGTGTGTTGAGGCCCAGGTGGTCCAGATTGGTGACTAGTTTATGGGGGGGGATGGTGTTAAAGGCGGAGCTATAATCTATGAATAGCATCCGCACATAACTGTCCCGCTGGTCAAGGTGTGTCAGGGTGGAGTGGAGGGCCAGTGACACTGCGTCCTCCGTCGACCTGTTTGCCCTATAGGCAAATTGGTGGTGGTCTAAGGAGGGGGGGGGGGGATGCTGTTCTTCAAGTGTCCCAGTACCAGACGTTCGAAGCACTTCATCACCACCGGTGTCAGCGCCACTGGCCGATAGTCGTTGAGGGACCTGATGGCTGATTGTTTTGGCACAGGGATGATTGTGGGATGACAGGGACACAAAAGAGGTGTCTTTGAAACATACCTGTTTTCAGAATTTTCTTCAGCAGATTATTACCAACCAAAGAAATCAGGGAACCTACAAATTCTCATTAAAGGAGTAATTTCATTCCAAAAGGTCAAGTATGAAGCAGCATTCAAAACTGTTGGCAAGCTTCCAGCACTGAGAAAATTGCAAAGAATAGAATGAATTTCAAAAATGGGCATTAACATGACCATTTGTACACTCGAGTGGAGTGAGGACATTGAAATAATCAGGAGAAGACATACTTGTACTCTTGTGGAATAATAATGGTCCAGAAAAGGTTCTTCCTCATATGGAGGCAGAGGGGACGACAGCTACTGGAATCTTGAGTCATCATAGTCATTGAGTGCTACAGCATGGATACAGGCCCTTCAGGCTGACTTACCGACCAACATGTCCCATCTAGACTAGACCTGTGTTTGGTCCAAATCCCTCCAAACCTGTCCAATCCATGTACCTGTCTAATTGTTTCCTAAATATTGCAATAGTGCCATGCCTCACCTACCTCCTCTGGCAGCTCATTCCATACACCCACCACCCTTTGTGTGAAAAAGTTAACCCTCAGATTTCTATTAAATCTTTCCCACCCGCACCTTAAACTGTGCCCTATGTTCTAGATTCTACTTAATCTGGGAGAGAGACTCTGTGCATCTACCCGATCTATACCTCTCATGATTTTATACACCTTTATAAGATCACCCCTCATTAACCTGTGCTCCAAGGAATAGTCCCAGCCTACTCAACCTCTCCCTATAGCTTAGACCCTCTAGTCCTGGCAACATACTCGTAAATCTTCTCTGTACCCTTTCCAACATGACAACATATTTCCTGTAACATGGTGGCCAGAAATAAACACAATACTCTGAATGCAGCTTCATCAATGTCTTTATTACTGCCACATGACCTCCCAACTTCTATACTCAATACTCCGACTAATGAAGGCCAATGTGCCAAAAACCTTTTTGACCACCCTGTGACAGCATCTTCAAGGAACTACGTTCCCATACTCCCAGATCCCCCATGTTAGACTTTCCAAAATGCAGCACATTTCTCTGTATTAAATTCAATTAACCATCCCCCAGTCCATCTGGCCAACCGATCACAATCCTGCTGTAATTTTTGACATCTACTTCACGATCTGCAATATCACCCTCCTTTGTATCATCGGCAAACTTGCTAATCTTGCCATGTACATTCTCATCCAAATCATTGATATACAGCAGATAACAAACAGTAACGGGCCCAGCAGCGAACCCTGAGGCACACCATTAGTCACAGGCCTCCAGTCCGAGAAGCAGCCTAATTAACAAGTACAACCTCAATGTAAATCATGCATTGAAGACGCAAAAATTGTGAAAGGATAAATTTGAGAGAAAGAAAGCCCTCGACATTGCAGCGGTATTGAAGATAAAACTACTAGGGTTTACAATCATTACACTTGTGAAACTGACAAAAAAAACATGATAACCAGACATAGCAGTTGTAGTTGAAGTTGTAGTCAGAAAATGTGCCCATGTCTGCTGCTGACATATTTGACAGCCATCTCCACCACAATCATAGGAAATCAGTTGGATTGTCACAAATTTCATGCATTGAAGTCCCCCAGACAATGCGATGCTATGTTGCATGAGACCTAAGTGAGGTTTTAATACAGGGCTGCCAACATTGGGTGAGAGTTGGAAGTGAGAAATTTGCGAGAGACCAAGCCCGAGGGAGCATTGCGGCCGGGGGGGGGGGGGGGGGGGGGGGGGGGATGAGGGAGGAGACAGAGACCCTCGCGGCAGCGGCAGCGGCGCAACGCTTCCGACGCCTCCGACGCCCGGGACATGCACTGTCCAGAGTGCTCCATGGCCAGAGCTGCAGCGAGCGACACGCCGTCCCGGCTCCCCGTATCTTTTCCGGCCGCTGGTTCTGCTCCCATCCCTCCCGCAGCCCCTGCTCTCCAACACCCGCGGACCATGCAGTTTATCCGAGTTTTGAAATTTTCGTTGATCACAAAATTTCTCACCACTGAGTGTGAGAAATTTCTGATGAGCGTGAGAGTTTGCTTGAGGGCGTGAGTCTCACGCTCAAAGCGTGAGAGTTGGCAGCCCTGTAATATCATACCATGACAACAACCTTCCAAATTATGTAGTATCTGTAATGCAGCAAAATCCTACGAGGTGCCTTAGTGGGCAGTTGGCAAATAAAACTGAGGCCAACTTACATAACGAGAGACCGAAGCAATTGACCGAGAGGTTTTATTTCATTGAATTTTATCGAGAGGCTCAAAAGTCTGAGAGAAGTGAGTAGTGGATAGACTGTGGGGGAGAGCTCGGGGACCTGAAGGCACATTCACCAATGATGTGACCATTAAATCTGATATGATTCAAATGTCAGATTTGGCACAGCAATGATATCCTGGGGGTTTACATGGGCGAAGGAGGATAGCAAAGTAAATTAGATGTGACTATCCAAAAATGTTAAAACAAGGAGGAGGAAACCATGACATCTTTTAATGTGGAGCCAGCACTGGTAGAAAACATAGGAGTGATGGATACATGAGTGGGTGTGAGTTAGGAGCCAACAGCATGAATTTCAGACAACCACAACTTTATAGATTTTCACCTAGGAATGCACAGGAATTGTCAAGCCCTGGGCCTAGAAACTGAATTGCACCTATTTTGATGAGCTAACACATCACACACACTGTGTTTAGTTCCAATGCAAAATCAGGCTCCAGTAGAAGAAAGAATGGGTTAGATTATAGCCAGAAACAAGACTTAGTCATAGAGTCTTACAGCGTGGAAACAGGCCCTTCAGCCCAACTTGCCCACACCAACCAACATGTGCCATCTACACTAGTCCCACCTGCCTGCATTTGGGCCCACATCCCTCTAAACCTATCCTGTCTTAAAAGTTTTGATAGTCCCTGACTCAACTACCTCCTCTGGCAGCTCGTTCCATTCATCCACTATCCTTTGTGTAAACAAGTTACCCCCTCAGGTTCCCATTCAATCTTTCCTCTCTCACTTTAAACCTATGTTTTCTGGTTCTCGATTTCCCTACACTGGGCAAGAAACTCTGTGCATTTACCTAATCTACTCATCTCACAATTTTGAACACCTCTATAAGACCACCCCTCAACCTCCTCTGCTCCAAGGGATAAAGTCCTAGCCTGCTCAACCTCCCACTATATCTCAGGCCCTCGAGTCCTGGCAACATCCTCCTAAATCTTCTCTGCACCCGTTCCAGCATGATGTCTTTCCTATAACACGGTGCCCAAAACTGAACACAAAACTCTAAAATATGTAGGAAGGAACTGCAGATGCTGTGTTTAAACCGTAGACACAAAAACCTAGAGTAACTCAGTGGGATAGGGAGCATCACGGAGAGAAGGAATGGGTGACGTTTTGGGTCGAGACGCTTATTCAGACTGAAAGTCACGGGAAAGGGAAACGAGAGGAAAAGACAATGATGGTGGAGATACAGACCAACGAATAAAATATATGCAAACAAGTAACAATGATAAAGGAAACAGGTCATTGTTAGCTGTTTGTTGGGTCAAAACGAGTATCTGGAGCGACTTGGGTGGGGGAGGGATGCAGAGAGAGGGAATGCCGGGGTTACTTGAAGTTAGAGAAATCAAAATTCATACCACTGGGCTGTAAGCTGCCCAAGCAAAATATGAGATGCTTCTCCTCCAATTCCAGCCTCACTCTGATAATGGAGGAGACTTAGGACTGAAAGGTCAGTGTGAGAATGGGAAGGAGAATTAAAGTGTTTAGCAACAGGGAGATAAGGTAGGTTCAGGCAGACTGAGCGAACGTGTATGGCCTCACCTGCGTCTTATATAACTACAACATGACCTTCCAACTTCTATACTCAACACTATGACTGATGAATGCCAATGTGCCAAAAGCTTTTTTGCCCACCCTATCCACCTGTGTGTGGTTCCTGACTGGACTACCCTCAATCAAAAGGAGTTCAGAATAAATGCTGCACAGCAACCTGAGAAAGGAAAATAAAAGGCCTGTCCCACGAGCATGCGACTGCCAGCGGCAAGCGCGACCAAACCGGAAGCGGGGGTCGCGCGGAGGTCAAGTGATCCCCGTACAGGGCTGGTCCCACCAGCATGCGCCTGCATGCGGCAAGCGCGACCAATCCAGAAGCGGGGGCCGCGCGGAGGTCGAGTGAGTGACGTGAAGTTCGAGCGAAGTCCGCGGGAAGTTCGCGCATGACGTACGATGTCAAGACGCTGCGGCCGGCGTCGAGATGCTGCGTATGACCGTCGAGACAGTGTGTACGGCGTCGAGGCGGCTGCGGACCGGCAGGCCGTTGCCACGTGGAATCTTTGAAGACTGTCAGTTTTTCGGAGCCCCGCGCGATGTCGGGACCAGCTCCGCACAATTCCATACGGCTCCGGCTATCGAAGTGGGACCGGCCCCGCGAGGCCGTACGGCTTAAGTGACCACGTTAGGTCGCGCTTGCCGCATGCAGTTTCATGCTCGTGGGACAGGCTCTTTACACTCCCCTGCACCAACACGTGCCACGTCCAGCATAGAGGGAGGGAGGTTGCAGGGGAGAGGGAAGGAACCCATGTAATTAGTGAAAGAAACCTGGCCAGCCCCATCAAAGAGAGAAATACCAGGAGGGAAGCCCTGTACTCCAGTGTGGGCAGGAACCTTTCTCAGCCACTGTAAGAAGCCCCTGGCAGGAACGGGTAAAGTTGATTGCAACAATGGTGGAATTTGGAAGGAGTTGATGAGAAGTTGGGTAGAATAGCTGATAGGGAAATTTAGTGCAGGAATGGGACTGCTCTTTGTACATACTGTAGGTTGGAGGATGGTACAACATAGGAACAGGCTCTTTGGCCCACTACTGGACACATTGCCAGATTAAACTAATCTCTGCCTTCACTTGATCCATATTTCTTCATTCATTTTGTAACCATGTGCCTAATTAAAACCCTCTTAAATGTCACTATTGTATCTGTATCCACCACCATCCCTGCCAGCGGGTTCCAGGCACCCACCACTCTCTGTGGAAAAACAATTGCACCGCAGATCTTTAAATTTTGCCCCACTCAGCTTAGTACTATGCACTGTAGTCTTTCATATTTACACCCTGGGATAAAGATTCTGACTGCCTCATCTTTGGCTGCCTCAAACTCTGGGATTGCAGAGAATACAATCCAAGTCTGTCCAACCTCTCCTTGTAGCTAAAACCCTCCAATCCAGGCAGCATTCTGGAAAAGCTTTTCTGAACCCTCTCCAAAGCCAACACATCCTTCCTGCAATGGGGCAACCAGAACTGCATCCAACATGCCAAATGCAGCCTAACCAAAGTCCTATAAAGCTGCATCATGACTCCCTAACCTTGACCAATAAAGGCAAGCAAACCATATGCCTTTGTTACCACTCCTAGACCTGTGTTGCCATTTTCGTAGAGCTATGGACTTGGACAGCAAGATCCACCTGTACATCAATGTTGTTAAGAGTCTTGCCATTAACTGTATACTTTCCCCTCACATTCGATCTCCTAAAGTGCAACACCCCACACTTGCTCAGATTAAACTCTATCTGCCATTTCTCCAGTTGATCTGAGAGCTGGCACAGACTTGATGGGTTGAAATGGACTCCTATGTGTAAAAAAACAATGGAAACATTTAACATGAACATAGTTGTGAGAATCCCCGGTCAATGCAGGAAGTTTCACTCAATTAGTGATTTGTTTGTATCCTTGCTGACAACGCTTCTCTCCGCAGCTGGCAGGTGATGCAGTGGATATTAGACAAATAATCTATCCCTGCTCTCCATCCTCTTCCCCTTTGCACTCCTGCTCCAGCAGCTCTTAATTCTGTGCCTCCTGTGACTCCTGGCTCCCAGTTTCCATGTTGCTCTTCCTCTGGACCATCCACTGTCTTCAGCATGTAGCACATAACAATGTAGTCTTCATCATCTCTGGTGAAAAGAAGTAGGTGACGTTTCGGGTCACCGACTTCTTTCCTTCAGAGATGCTGCCTGACCCGCTGAGTTGCTCCAGCATTTTGTGTCTATCTTCCGTGTCAACCAGCATCTGCAGTTCCATCCTACAAGTCTTCATATTTGTTCAGTAGTGCACTCCTAGACATAGAGACCACAAAATGACATCTTGGGAAGTCCAATGGTATATTCCACCATGGTCTTGGTACATATATTACTTTTTTTACCTGCTGCAGTTGGCTAACATATTGCAACAGGCCCAGGGAGGCAGAGGTGGTCCTTATTCGCCATGGTCTATCATTGCAGCCATTGGACATACCTGAGAAAATTCTGGGATCAACAACAATCTGCAAGTTGGAAACGTTTTACTAGTTGATGAAAAGTTCCAGGGTCTTCAAAAGAACCCTGATGAATGTAGGCTTCAAGGCTGCTTGGAGCTGTAGGAAGCTGCAATACTGGCAAATCCCTGTGCCTGGGATGTTATCCGTTCCTTACCAAGACCAAAATGTAAATGAAATAGTTTCTTTATAAACACAGTGTGTGGGTGACTGCTCCAATGTGATGTGCAATAACAAATTTGACTAATGGCAGCTCTGGCCTGTGGGTACAAATTTGACAGTGACCTTGCTCTCCATGGGGAGAACCATCTGGGAGACAGATATATTCTTGCTGCAGGTTTATTTCAGTGCCGACCAGCTTTGAAAAGCTGAGGCTGTGAACTCAGGTAGGAGGTTGTGGTTTGATAGATTCTCTGCAAGTAGGCTATTTCCTGAATTTTTGAATTGCTTGTTTACATGTTTGGGTTTGGAGAATTATTTTGTAGTAATTATCACTTATTTTGCAGGTCAAAGTTCATCTATTCTGGAACATACCAGCCCTTGGTTTCTCTGATGAATACCTAACGTCAGTTTTACCTAATGATTTCAGTGCTGAGTCTATTGGTGTGGTCTGTGAGTGTGCAACTTACAAAGGAATCACTACTTGCAAAATTGAAGTCCTCATCACCTCATAACCATGGTGAACAGTGATCTGCACCAAAGCCTCATACATGAAAGATCCTCTTCTTTATCATTCTTGCTTTCGATTTCTCATGGTCCCCTTCCCAACAATCTATGTCTATGTGCTTCGAGTGATTGGGAAGTGGGGTTACATTTTGTCCACCTGCCCTCAGCAGCTGCAAGGGTGATAGGTGCCCAATAACTGCCAACCATTTTCATTCCATTGGTTAATTGTTCAACCATTTCAAACAATTAGGCAGCTGAAGAAGTGCAAACATTTATGGGTTTCATATGTAACTCAATCCAATGTAATTCAGAGTATGGAAGGAGAGAAGGCAATCTCTGGGCAGACCTAGGGTGTACAACTTTTGAGGCAATTTAGGGGCATGTAAATGGCTTCTCAAGGTTGCTCAAGGCCTGGTACACTTAGAGCATATGTTGTGTACACTCTGCCTGCTGGTATATGAAGATGGTGCCACCAGTAGCAAAGACAATTTGTATGTTTTAATACGGTCCACAACTTAGAATGACTGAAAAACATACATGGGACGTAGTCAGAATTTATATTTGATTGCAACTTTAACTTATTTGCAGTTCCATAACTGGATTTTACCACACAGTCTAATTCTCTGCACTATTCTTAGCATTTTATTATTAAAAAAAAGAATCACATCTGTTAATTCCATAAATTATGATGGAGCACTTTGGACAAACCACAAACTAACATAATTTAGTATGCAAATACAAGCAGCCATCTTGCATCATGTATTTGATGTAAGCTTGCCCAATTATGTTATAGTCTAAACACATCAAACTTGATTTAACACCACACCCTCTCCACCCATACAGTATTTGAAACATCCCTCTCTTCCACTTCTCCCATGAACCTATGTTAACAAGTGGAACATTACTTTCTCATTTAATTCATTTCATTTCAAGACATTTTTTAATAATGTGCCAGATATTGCTTGGTCAAATTACATCATTAATTTAGATTAATTTGATTGTCTCTATGCTTGACTTGTTGGAAAAAATGATATTGGTAAAAATCATCTCGTTGTTTACGTGAACAAATCTGTCAGGAGAATGGTCCATAAAGTAACAAAATGTTGCTGAACCACTCTCCACTTACAAGTGTAGCCTGGCACCCACCATCCACTGATTAATAGCAAGAGCTTTCAAAGAATGCAAATTTAACACAGATCAATTATTATAAGCTGGGCCCCATATCTCACTGTCAAAACAAATCCTACCTTCAACAAGAATCCCATCCAGCCCTCTAGTGACACGTACCACAGTTTGATGATTGACCTGAATCACTTCATCCCCAGCGTGGATTTTCTTGCATCGATCCGCAGGAGACTTTTGGGGGGGAAAAGGAAACACAGTTGAAGAAAAACAGACGCAGCATCAAGTAAAGAATGCAACATTTACTCACTTCATTAAACAACAATGCTGGAGGTTGTCCTGTTGTTTACCGCTCAATACACTTAACTGAATGCAGCTTTACCGTGACAAAACCAATGATCTGAATCCAAACATGCTTATTTTGCTTGATCAGGGGATCTATCCAATTTAATTGCATACACCACCCAACCTACATACCAGAGGGTCATTCACTATCAAAAGATTTGGGCCTGTTTGATGTTGAAGATTCTGATTGTCTATTAAATTCACTTGGAATCAATACACAGCTTTTGCTTAAACTTCAGGGCAGTTCTTGTGTGGAAGAAGCTCCCAAACTGTGGAATGCATACTTGAGGGATATGTGCAAGACATCTCAGTGATGGGAGTTAAATGAGAAGCACTGGCAGAAATTATGAAATGGTAGGTTTTGTTTCCCTTGTAGAATAAAGGGCCTGTCCCACTTAGGAGACCTAAACAGCAACCTCTGGTGACCTTGCCCGCCAGGCAAAAAAAAACCAAGGTCGAGGTGACCTGCGACTTCCTACCACCTTCCACGCATATGTTGAAAACATCCTCGACTATGAAGAAAACCGGCTTCGACTAGACCTGTGACTAAAATATTAGCGATTTTTAAAACGGCAACCTATTTTTAGTCCAGGCTGGTTTTAATCATGATGAAAAAATAGCAGCAACCTAGATGAAGCCTCGACCACGCGGAAACCACTTTCGACCATTAGGGAGAGTGACCAAAACCTCCGGTGACCTCATGGAAACCTTGGGTGGCGGGGGCAAGGTCACCAGAGGTTGCTGTTTAGGTCTCCTAAGTGGGACAGGCCCTCAAGGCCTTGCGTATGTAAGTAAGACTCATAATTTAAAAAAAAAAAATTTTTTTAAATTTTTTTAGTATGTTTTAAAGTCTGTATTTAATGTTTCTTTGTGTGTTTTATGTGGGGGGTGGTGTGGGGGGGTGAGGGGGAAACCGCTTCGGTCGCCTCCTCCACGGAGAGGCGAGTTTTTCCAGGTCGCCTCCCCCGTGGCCTAACATCAAGGATCGACGCGGCCTTTCCCGGAGACGCGCCCGGGGCTTCAGCGGTGGGCGCAGCGTGGACTCTCGGCATGGAGCGGGTGAGCCCTCGCTGGGGCTCGCTAGAGGGGAGCGCTCCGTTTCGCTGACCCGGGGCAGCCGGCAGCCTGAAGTCGCAGCCTGAAGCCGCGGTCTGCAGAGCTCCAGCTGGTGCGGCGTCTACAGCCCGGGATCTCACGTTGGGGACCCGGGGGAAGAAGAAGCCATCACTGCCGGCCCGCGGCCGACTTCTACCGCGGGTCCGGCATGGACTTACCATCACCCCTGGAGGGGAGCTTCGACCGCCGGCCCTGCAGTCTACGGTGCTTCTGGCTGTGGCGGGGACTTTAAATCTTGACCGCTGGCCTGCGGCCTACAACAACTTAAAGCCGCGGTCTCCGGTGAGGAAGAGCCGATCCTGGACTGACTCTGGACTCTGGTCCTGACCACGGGGGGGAAATGGAGGAGGACTGGCCAAATGTTGTGCCTTCCACCACAGTGATGAATGCTGTGGTGGATGTTTGTGTTACAGTTTTATTGTGGTTGTGTGTCCTTTATTATTGTATCGCTGCAGACAACCCAAATTTCCACCAGCCTGGCTGTGTGGCAATAAATTATATCTAATCTAATCTAATGTTTTTATTCCATCCTGGATCTCAATGTGGACTCTGCAGCCTTGTTCCTCCAATTCTCCTCGTGTTGACCACCTGCTACAGGGTGATGGGAGGGTAGATGGCTACCTTCCCTGTCACACAAATTGTATTGACTGACTGTAATACTATTTCACTTAATGGGAGATGAGTACAGATGCCAACTGTCCCGTATTAGTCGGGACATCCCGTATATTGAGCTTGTCCCGTATTTGACTGCTACTACTCGGGTCGAGGGGACTATCAGGTCAGAGCGCCGCGTCCAGCCCCTCCTCACCCATCCCAACGTAGTGTACAGCAGTATAGAAAGTGTACAACAGTGTAGAGCAGTATAGAAAGCCCAGCCGGCCCAGTACGCACGACGTCCTGCGCAAAGTCCGGCACCCGGGACAAAACTCCTCAGCTGGCCCGCCGGTAGGGCTTTGTGTGCAGACCAGCTCCCGGACCAACTCATCATTCACCCAGCCACGGCTGAGTCGGTCAACGAATTGCCGTCGGGAATTTGGCCCTTATTTTGACCTTTTGTCTCTTATTTGGGAGTGAGAAAGTTGGCAACCCCAGAGGTAGATGAGTGTTCAAGATGTCTGCAGCTCCACTGTTCTGCAAGACATTCTTCATTTTGCGGGCATAGTACCAGCCTCCCTGCCTTGGCACTTACTGGCATTTAAAGTTGCATTTCCTAGCTGTTATCTGGCAACTGAATCATCCAACCACAAACAGAGAGCAATGATGAACTACCTCATTGGTGACCCTTGGATTATCATTGTGGCTTTACCTTGCACCAAACGAACTTTGCTGGCTTTACCTTGCACTAAACGTTATTCCCTTATCATGTATCTACACACTGTAAATGACTCGATTGTAATCATGTATTGTCTTTCATGCTGATGGAATAGCACGCAACAAAAGCTTTTCACTCTACTTTGGTCGGTACACGTGACAATAAATTAAACTGTAACTTTTATTCTGTAATTATTTTAAAGAATAAAACATCAAAACGATGAGCGGGAGGCACTGTTTTCTGGCAGGAAAATAAATCAGGACAGTATTGTTTAACAATATTAAAATTAAAAAATCATGTTAGTGAAGGAGATAATTTATGAAACAAATTGATGATGACGAGGAAGCAGCCAGTAAACTAGGTAGGGAGCACACAACATGGAACATGTAGGAGCCTCTGCCCCAGGCCACAAGCTGATTGTATGGACGTTACAGTAATCCACATCAGTACAGCCGAGTTGAAGTGCGAGTACCTATTTCTGGGTGACATCATTCATCAGTGAGTCAAGGATCATCGTCACAATGACACAAGTGAATTATGGCTTTGTTTATTGTGCGAGTGCACTATTGTGACCACCATCAGATAAATTACAGTATAAGTTATCTTTGGAGCACAAGAGACTAAGCAGGCACATAATAGACTATCCAGCTACTTTACCTACTATATCTACCTCTTTGGTGACCTTCGGACTATCCTTGATCGGACTTTGCTGGCTTTACCTTACACCAAATACAATTCCATTATCATGTATCTATACACTGTAAATGGCTCGATTGTAATCATGTATTGTCTCTCTGCTGACTGGATAGCAAGCAATAAAAGCTTTTCATTGAAACTCGATACATGGACAATAAACTAAACTGAAAACCATTCAGAGGAACAATGAACTGAGTTGTTGCGCCTGGTTCACAGTCAGCCCCAGTGTCAGTGGAGATGAAGGTCACCAATGCCTTCACGTTACTGTTACAAAGCCCCACCAGTAGTAATAGGCTACCCCAGAACTCTCGCTTCCTTGCTGTCTGGACGTTTGTTACTCTATTCCTGATCTGATGACCAAACTGTGGCCAATGTGCTCTCCACTACTGCTGGTAGAAAACTCCACATGCGACCAGTCTGTGGTATGGTAGGCATCCACCATGTTTTACAATCATAACTGTCAATTGTTATTCTCCAAGCCCTGCCAAACTGAGATGGCATGAAATGGCCATTGCTCAAGGATGATACAACAAACCACATTTCCATGACACTCCCCATTCATGAGGCCGCAGCACATATCCGAGTGCAGTGGTCCCTCAACCAGTTCACTTTCCAATGTCACGTCTTTTACAGAGATGTTGCCTGATTTGATGCCAGTATTTTTGGTGTTCATTTCACTTTCCAATGCAGTGAGCAAGGTTGCGGATCTTAAATTTGGTCAAAGATTTGGATCATTTCCTGTGCATCAAGTGGATCCTGATGTTTCATCCATCCCGGACCACTGCTTGGTGACTCTCTCCCAGGCATATTGAGGAACACTTCTGTATTTCATGTTGGTTTATGCTACAATTTAATACAATGACAGTACAGCTCAGGAGATCCAAAGAGAGTAGGAGATTGTACTTCAATAGTGTGAATATAGAAAATACAAATCACCCTGGTACTGTACATTCATTGCATGGAGCACAATGTACACCAGTACATTGTGCTCCATGCAATGAATGTACAGTACCAGGGTGATTTGTGGCGTACTCAATGATCAAGCATGGGTGCATTTGCATGGGATGTGGTAAATTATTCAGATATGACACACCGTAGAGTCTGCAGTAACCACTTCAGACACCTCTTGGTCTAAGCTTCTGATTAAATTTACAACAGCTTACTTTCATTAACAAGCTGTCTCAAATGGCTTTGCACCAACGGTTCTACAGACCCGACCTAATATGCTTAAATATAACGACAAAACATGACCAGCAAGGGCTGAGAATGGATAATTTGTAACAGGAAGCTCAGCCGGACAGCCAGCCTGATTCTCCATGCTCACTCCCCTCCCTCATGGTTGTGTGTTCAGTCCCTTGCTCTGATCTCTGCACGCCCAGTAGCCAAGAACAATGCCAACTTGATCTTTCAGTTCACTGATGACACCACTGTTGTTGGCCAATCAACAACAATAATGAGATGAAATACAGGAAAGAGATCACTAACCTAGTGTCATGGTGTCAGGCCAATAATCCAGCTCTTAATTTCAGTAAGGCTAAATAATTATTTACTAAATTAAGGAAGAGAGGGAGTGAACACAACCCTGTCTTCATCCACACAGCTGTGTAGCGATGGTTGACAGCTTCAAGTTCCCAGGCATCCATATCAACAGCAACCTAGTCTAGTCCCCTCACAGGTGATGTGGTGATCAACAAAGCGCATCAGCGTATTTACCGTTAAAGATGTCTGAGAAGATATGGCATATCAACAAGAATCTCCACTAACCACAACAGGTGTATTATTGAAAGTATTCTGACAGGAGGCATCTCAGTTTGGTATTGTACTGGTCTACCTTTAACCAAGTGAACGTGCAGAGAGTGCTGAACACATCCCAGACCATCACAGGCTCATCACTTCTTTACATCCAGTCTATCTTCATGAAGCATTGCATCAGGAAGGCTGGAAATATAGTCAAGGATGTCCGTCACCCTGGCCTTTTCCATTTCTCTCTTCTACCTTCTGGGAGATGACATGGGAGTCTGGGAAGCTCTGATGTTCAGACGTAAGAAAAGCTTCTTCCCCGACTGCTGTCCGACTCCTGAACCAATCACGTGTTTCACACCCATGACCGGAGGTGTGGCCACGCACACTTACATTTAATTCCACTTCATTAAATCATTCCGTTATCACACTACTCACATTTTGCAATACAATCTTGCACCATTCTGTTGTTCTGCATTCGATACGATACGATAGAACTTTATTTATTTCAGCAGGGAAATTGATCTGCCAACAGTCGCAAAACACAACAAGATACATGAAACATGAAATTAAAGTGATGAGTGGAAAGGATTGGGGATGTGTTAAGATTGCGATGGGGTGGAGGTGCGGAGAGGGGGAAGGGAAGTCATGACCTAAGGGAGGAGTTGTACTGTTTGATAGCCACAGGGAAAAAGGATCTCCTGTGGCGTTCTGTGCTGCATCTTGGTGGAACCAGTCTGTTGCTGAAGGTGCTCCTCAAGTTGACCAGTGTGTCATGGAGGGGGTGAGCTGTATTATCCAAGATACTCCAGAGTTTGAGGAGCATCCTCCCCTCCAAGACCACCTCCCGTGAATCCAAGGAAACCCATGAATTCATTGTTGTATTTATCATTACTGTTTACCACAGGCAATGATGGTCCAGTTTTATACTGCCACAAACTCTTTGAAGCACTTCCCTCTGGAAGGCGACTCCGGACTGTCAAAGCCATACATAAAAACAGCTTTTTTCCATGAGCAGTAGCTCTACTCAACAGCCAAATGTCGGTAGCCTCCTTTTGCTCCGGTATTTTATTTCATTCTTCACATGTTTAAATCATATTTTAATTTTAATTGTCTACTGTATATCATGTTACTTGTGAGCCAAATTCCTTGTATGTATACATGCTTGGCTAATAAAATTTATTCAATTCAATTCATACCGTTTTCTCTGCAAGCCTCATGTGAACAGTGAATTTCATTTCACAAGCACAATTATACAATATACTAATATCATCATTTCCACCTTCATTAATGCCCGTACCCAGGGAATGCGTGGTTGTATAATGTTTGTCACTGGATTAGTTTGCTATGTTATATACACTATATATAAAAACAGGTTCCACAGTGGCACTGTCAATAGCGTAGCATTCTCACGCCTCCAGAGACGCAGGGTTAAACCTGGTCTCCAGTGCTGTCTGCGCGGAGATTGCATGTTATCCCTGTGACCTGAGACGTTACCTTTGAGTGTTCTGATCCCATTGATTTGTAACTTAATTGGCCACGGTAAATGTTCCCTCGGGTTAACAGCCATGAGAATCCCAGGATAGACATAAAAAGCTGGAGTAATTCGGCGGGACAGGTGGCATCTCTGGAGAGAAGAAATGGGTGACCTTTCAGGTTGAGACCCTTCTTCAAACGTCTGAAGAAGGGTCTCGACCCGGAACGTCACCCATTCCTTCTCTCCAGAGATGCCGCCTGTCCCGCTTAATTACTCCAGCTTTTGTGTCTACCTTCGGTTTCAATCCGCTCTGCAGTTCCTTCCTACACATGAGAATCCCAGGGATATTATTGGGAATGTTTGAGAAAGAGTGGGTTATAAACCGATAGATGGGGGAAACACGGCTGATGGCATTGCTCTGAGATCTGGCATTGATACGAGAGACCAAATTCCCTTCTACATTGATCATAATCAATACAATCAATATAAGAAAAAATGTTGACTGGTGAAGCATTGTGGCTTGTGTAAAAATGCTCAAGGTTAATAGTGTGCTGGAATTCACATCAATATGGTTGATTTAGTGCTCAAAAAGCTTAGCTCCATCAATGTCAGAATAACTGGCATAAATTCAAGCCACTGGTTTGGCAAATTGGCTGCTTAATAAGCATCAATCATCATGGAGTCAGATCATTTCATAAAGCATTTAAAATATTTTTCTGAGTTTATTCAATGCCTTTCCTCAATACTAATCATTTTTCTATTAAAAATGTAACCCTTTTTTTAAAGACATTATGGATCCTAGTGACACCATTACATGTTTTTGAAATCCCATTCCTTGATTATGAATGATATTAGAATGGGCACAGATATTATCAGGTTGCTCATCATCCAAAGGTGGTGGTGGGCTGGTCACTAGAGCCATGACAATTTTTCTAGTTTTAGGGCAAATGACACTGACTTTAATATATGTGGGAAAGAACTGCAGATGCTGGTTTAAATCAAAGGTAGACACAAAATGCTGGAGTAACTCTGCGGGTCAGGCTGCCTGTCCCGTTGAGTTACTCCAGCATTTTGTGTCCACCCTGACTTTAATATATTATGCTTCAGCTGCATGTGGGTGCATCACGAGAATTATATTACACTTTTGATTTCAGCCGAAAGTCTGAGAGATCAGGAGGTGAGGTATTTAATACTGAATACCAAGTCTCTAAACACAGTCAACAGTACTAAATACATATTTATACACATCATAAATTCCCCAGGCCAATGTTATCAATCAAAATCCAATACCAGAGGCAGAAAATAACAGGGAGTCATACAGTATGGAAATAGGCCCTTTGGTTCAGCTTGCCCACGTCGAACAAGGTGTTCCATTACACTAGTTCCACCTGCCTGCATTTGGCCCATATCCCAACCTTTCCTATCCATATACCTGTCTAAACGTCTTTTAAAAATTGTTATAGTTTCTGCCTCGCTAACCTCCTCCGGCAGCTCATTCCATATATCCACAACTCTCTGTAAGAAAAGGTTGTCACTCTATTTCTATTAAATCTTTCCCCTCTCATCTTCAAACGTATGTCCCTTGGTTCATGATTCCCTACTCTGGGTAAAAGATACTGTGCATTTACCCTTTCTATTCCCCTTATGATTTTACACACTCCTACGCTCCAAGGAATACAGTCCTAGCCTGCCCAACCTCTCCCTATAGTTCAGGCACTCAGGTCCTGACAACATCCTTGTAAATTATCTCTGCACTTTTTCCAGCTTAACAACATCTTTCCTAATATGAGGTGACCAAAATTGAACACAGTACTCCAACTGTGGCCTCACAAGCACCTTGTATAGCTGTAACATAACATCCCAATTTCTATACTCAAAGTCCTGACTGATGAAGGCCAATGTGCCAAAAGCCTTCTAGACCATCTTATCTATGCTGCCTGTCCCGCTGAGTTTGTCCAGCATTCTGTGTCTACCTTCAATTTAAACCGGCATCTGCAGTTCTTTCCTACATATATTAAAATCAGTCGTTTGCCCTAAAACTAGAAAAATTTTCATGGTTCTACCTGTGATGCCACTTTCAAGGAGCTATGTACATGCATTCCAAGATCCAACTGCTCTACAAGACTCCATCGCTCTGCTGTGTACTGTGAAGGCCCTGCCTTGGTTAGACTTCCCAAAATTCAATATTTCACATTTATCTGCATTAAACTTTATCAACTATTCCTCTGCCCACTTGTCCAATTGATCACGATCCTGCTGTAATTCTTGATAATCATCTTTGCTATCTACAGTAGCATTTGCAAATTTACTAATTATGCCTTGTACATTCTCATCCAAAAGTCTGGTCAACGAGGCAGGTTTTAAGTAAGTGCCTCTATAAAAGAGGTGTAGATGGGCTTTATGATAGAATTCCACAGTTTAGAGCATTAACAGCTGAAGGTGTGGCCATCAATAGTTGAACAACAATAAATATGTGCAGGAACGTATTGCAAATGTTGTTTAAACCGAAGATAAACACAAAAAAGCTGGAGTAACTCAGTGGGTCAGATTGCATCTCTGGAGAAAAGGAATAGCTGACGTTTCAGATCAAGATCCCTCTTGACCCGAAACGTCATCTATTCCTTTTCTCCAGAGATGTTGTCTGACCTGCTGAGTTACTCCAGCTTTTTGTGTTTATCTTCACTATAAATATGGACCGTCTAATATCTGAGTGCTCTAGAGAAGGTGCAGCGAGGACATGGAGGGTTTTGAAAAGCAGAGTAAGAATTATAAACTGGCCTTGTGTTCAATAATAGTCCTAATTCAGCTTTGTGATCCTTGTGATCCTTTGTGATCTTTAGAAACTTGGTGATTCCCCGTTGTGGAATTTAAGGTAAATGGGTCCAGATATTTTCTTGTAAACAGTTATCTCATGCTACAGGGAGAACTGTGCTGTGAGTGCCACCAGGAAGAATTGATAAATGGAAGTGGGGATGAAAGCCATTCTATATTGAATCCAGTGAAAATATAAATTTAATTAACTAGAAAATAATTTTAGTTTAGTTTAGCGATATAGCGCGGAAGCAAGCCCTTCAGCCCACCGAGCCAACTCCGACTTGTGATCCCTGCACACTAACATCATCCGACACACACTTATACCAAGCTAATTAACTTACAAATCTGTATGTCTTTAGAGTGTGGGAAGAAACCAACGATCTCAGAAAAAATCCACGCGGTTACGGGGAGAATATACAAACTCCGTACAGACAGCATCCGTAGTCGGGATCGAACCTGGGTGTAAGGCAGTAACTCTACTGCTGCACCACTGTGCCGCCCAATATATAATATGCACATCCACACATCCCAACAGCATACTTCACTGCCTCTTTATCTTTCTAAACCGTCCCGCTCATCTCTTAGTCCTTGCAATCCCTTGGCACATTTGACCTGAAGTCCATCTCCAACTCCACCACAGATCTTTCTAGCTTCAGCAGATGTACCGTTCCTTCTTTGGCAATAGGTGGTTCTTTCACAGGACGACAGATGGCACAATGGGCTAAGTGTTCGGCTGGCAACCTGAAGGTGGCCGGTTCGAATCCTGCTTGGAGTGTGTACTGTCGTTGTGTCCTTGGGCAAGACACTTCACCTACCTTTGCCTGGGACTAGAGACGGAAATTAGCTACTGATTGGCTACAATCTTGCATATTTTTACATGCAAATGTTCATTAATATGCACTGTCCCTATAAACAAATTATTATTATTATTCAGTCCTCAGCCAGTCTGTTATCTCAAGAAGCCATCATTTATCAGTCACCTTTTTGTAATATAGGGCCCAAAACTATACTACCTCCTAATTTTCTTAAAGTCCTGCATACCTTTGCAACTCTTTCTATATAGGCTAGAAAGTGTACAGGTCTCCGTGGAAAGAGAGTTACAAATTCTCAGAAGCAAATGCGAAGTAATAAAGCAAATGCAAAGTAAAAGATTTTAAAGATTTAAAAATTCACCTGTGACCATGACGGAGTAAACATAGAAACATAGAAAACAGGTGCAGGAGTAGGCCATTCGGCCCTTCGAGCCTGCACCGCCATTCAGTATGATCATGGCTGATCATCCAACTCAGTATCCTGCACCTGCCTTCTCTCCATACCCCCTGATCCCTTTAGCCACAAGGGCCACATCTAACTCCCTCTTAAATATAGCATGTGAATCAAATAAGAGATATGATAACAGAGAAATAACTGAAGAAAACAAACGTTGAGGAAACAAACAATGTTCAACACAGAAATGGTGGGTGGGTGGAACACACAGGGATGATGGTGGAAGCAGATAAGATAGTGGCATTTCAGAGGCAATGAATATGCAGAGAATGGAGAGATATGGATCACATGTGCACAGATTTCATTAGTTTAACTTGGCAACATTGTTCGGCATAGACGTTGTGGGACGAAGGGCTTGTTCTCATGCTGTACTGTTTTACGTTCTATGTTCTAATGTCATCAGCAACAAAGATGACCAGTTGACCTGACATCTCATTGCAAACTGATATATCAGGCACAGACAAACTAGACACAAAGAAGCCTTTCATCAAATAGTTTCAATTCACTATAACAACAGCATCCAAATATGGATACAGTACCACTTTGTGGGTACTTAGAAAAGATGATGTTAAAATTGTGAAAGCAGATTTTTGATTCCACCAGTTAAGGCCCTGTCCCACTGTACGAGGTAATTCAAGAGCTCTTCCGAGTTAAAAAAAAAAAATCAAACTCGTGGTAAGTACGTAGAATGTACGTAGCGGCCACGTCGGAGCTCGTGGATGTCTCGAAGCGGCTCGTAATGCTCACGGCAGGTACTCGGGAAACGCGGTAACTCGTGAAGTTTTTTCAGCACTGTGTAAAATGTCCACGAGAGCCCTGAGTACCTACGAATGACTATTACCGTAATTCTCCGAGTTCGAATCAGGGGAGACTCGGGAGGACTCTTGAATGACCTCATACAGTGGGAAAGGCCCTTTAAGTAGCAACTAGCTGAGCAAATTCACCTGTCCATTAAATAATTAATTACAACTTTCATTTGGTGTCAACTAACAGGTTCTACTGTATGTGTTAGCTGGTGATCTGTTCATTTAGATCCTAATTAAAATTACTCTATTATTAGGGGAAAAAATGGTTTACCTTTTGCTCTCAGAAGATAAAAAATATTTTAAACTGAATTTCAACCAAATACCAAGAAATTGACATTTTATTTGATAAAAAACAAAAAGTCAGTGAAACTGAGAAACGGTGTAATGAACAACCTGATGCACACTTTCAACATTTTCAGCTTTTTATTTCATAATCCCAACATTTACAATGTTTGCTTTCTGGTTTACTGAACGGTATTTGACTGCCTGTTTAGAGCAATTACATTTTTGTTCCAGTTGTACTCTTTTTAAATTGACGGAAATTACACACAGAAACATGATTAGTACATCTATTTTTGCCTTACAAGATAAATGTTATGCACTTTTCCTTCAGTGGTGTATTTCATTGTGAAACAATTAAACTTCTTTTAAAAACAGATAGGGCAAGCAGAGCAAGTCACCTTCCTTCTCAAATACCCACATAAGGGGTAAGAATAAGGGGTTGGCCATTTAGAATGGAGATGAGGAAAATTTTTCATACAGAGGGTTGTGAATCTGTGGAAATCTGTGGAAGCCAATTTTCTGGATGCTTTCAAGAGAGAGTTAGTTAGAGCTCTTAAAGATAGCAGAGTCAGGGGATATAGGGAAAAGGCAGGAACGGAGTACTGATTGTGGGTGATCAGCCATGATCACAGTGAATGGCGATGCTGGCTCAAAAGGCTGAATGGCCTAATGCTGTATCTATTGTCTAATGCATAAACTCGTACTTTGTAAAATTGCACACAGGCAAAAATGTAATGCCGTACTGTCACCTGTACACTGTAACTAGCACAACACTTGACTGATAATTAACTGTAATGGTGAAAATTTCACCCTGGATTGAAAAGGGCGACCATCCAATTGGACACATTTATCACTGGGGACACTGTCTTTGGTTGGAGAATTAACTTCTATTGCTCGGCAAATACAAGCCAAAGGAAAACACCCCATATTTCTTGTACAAGGCTGCAGCTGTGGCCATTCAACAAGATCTCAGGTGGCTCTTGGGACACATCCATGAAAACTCTTGTACAGTTGTACTTATCATGACTGTCAGCAAACAGTAATTTACTGAACAGACTTTTTCTTGCAAGTTCCTCAGTTTCCGTGCATTGGAAATTACTGGGAACTAATCATCAGAAATTCCATGGAATTCATTTTTAGGAGAAACAAAAGCACTAACATTTGGAAACTATATAACATCAAAATAAGGAGATGCAATTCCATTTTTTTTTCTGAGGCAAAGCTCTGACTGATGAAGGGCAATGTGTCGAAAAGCCTTCCTGACCACTCTATCCACCTGTGATGCCAGGTCATTTCAACTCCTGTTGATACAAATGGGATGCATTACGATGATGGAGCTTTCACACCGTTATGTTGCTAGAATGCAGACAGACAATAGACAATAGGTGCAGGAGTCAAGCCAGCACCACCATTTAATGTGATCATGGCTGATCAACCACAATCAGTACCCCATTCCTGCCTTCTCCCCATGTCCTCGGACTCCGATCTTTAAGAGCCCTATCGAACTCTCTCTTGAAAGTATCCAGAGAACCAGCCTCCACCGCCTTCTAAGGCAGATATTCCACAGATTCACAACTCTCGGTGTGAAAAAGTGTATCCTCATCTCCGTTCTAATTGGCATCCCTTATTTTGGTGGGATTACCCCTTAAATGGCTTACCCCTTCTTTTGCCCTGGATTTTGTAAGTGTTCCATTCCTGAGAATAGTCCATTCGCTGATTTCACTGTGTCAGAAACATCAGTATTCCACAGCAATCCATATCGTAGCACTCTGCAAATACTTCCTATAATTCTTTAATTTTACCCCAAATCTCCCCATAATTAAACCACACTATCAGTTTATACACTATTTATACACTATTTGTTTGTGCACGTCAGGTTGATTGCATCAGCCGAAACAGGGTGGACCACGTGAAAGTTGCAATCTCCCACCATCAAAGCTTTCCACCCAGTAACTGATGCTGTCCTGGCATGGATGTCTACCCTTGATCTGCAACTTTAGGCTGTGCACGCCATACACAAGAAGAAGAAGTTTATACACTTTCCTCAGAATTGAGGAACATAGACTGCATAACTTCCCCATCTCAATATGCCGTGGTCTTAATTCCACTCACTTCTGCATCCACTCTCCCACTCAACGCGTTACAAACTTTCACTCTCTAATACACTGTCTAATACTATACTCCTATCTAACACATTGTCGATCCTCACTCCCTCTAGTCACCCTCCTCCCAAACACACTACCGATCCTCACTCCCTTTAGTCACTCTCCTCTCCAACACACTGCCGGCCCTCACTCCCTGCACCCACCCTCGTCCCCATTACATTGCCGACCCTCACTCTCTGTACCCACCGTCTATACATCCCCTCCTCCCAAAATCATTGCTAGCCTCCTGCTTCCATTCCCTTGCCCAACATGATGCCGGCCTCAGACCTTTCCTACCTTGATACCAATTGTCGATATTACTCTCACTCACCCATCAATGGCAAATGTTGATCTTACCATCTGTTCCCCTGACAGCAAATGCTTTCCCACTTCACTGTGAACCAATTCCAATTGTTGGTCTGTGACGACACCAAATGCCAACTACCTGCCTCGCCCACTGCCCAACACCATGTGCCCACCTCATGTCCTCATCCTGGCCACGAAGGTGCCCTCTAACCTTCCCTCGTCTTCTCCCACAAATGCTGCAATTGATGCTCCCTTTGCCTCTTTCTCCCATCAATCCTGGTGACAGTACATGATTTAATTGACTTCATGTGATAGGTGCAGGTTTGACTTCAGGTGATAGGAGCAGGTTTGGGCCATTCAGCTCATCAAGTCTACTCCGCCATTCATTCATGGCTGATCTATCTCTCCCTCCTAACCCCATTCTCCTGCCTTCTCCCCATAACCCCTGACCCGTACTAATCAAGAATCTATCTATCTCTGCCTTAAAAATATCCATTGCAAATTGCATTATCCAACTTGCAGCTAAACTCCTTAAGGGCCTGTCCTACTTGGCCGACCTAATCCACGAGGTTAGAAGACCCTAGACGAGTGGAAAAAAATGTCATGGTCGTGTTGACTCGCCAAAGTAAAAGACCTCCTACGACCTCCTACGACTATGTCTACGACCTCCTATGCCTATGCCTATGACCTCCTACGACCCCCCTTGACCTCAGTCTTCCACACCTAAGACCAACTACGACTAGCTACGAGTGGAAAATGATCACATGATAAAATTATGTAATGTTTGCATTTTCTTTCTCGGGCCAGCTACCGACCTACGACTACCTACAACCACCATCACGACCTACTACGACTTACCTACGAGTAAAAAGTATCGATTTTTTCCATGCCGACCTTTTTTTTAACTCTTGGACATTTTTTATCAGGCTGGAAAAAATGCCGCAACTTACTTGAGGCCACGAGTACGCGGAGACCACTCACGAGCATGAGGAAGAGTTACGAAGACCTCCTACGACCTCGTGGCGACCATGCTGCGAGTATAAGTCAAGGGCAAACTCGGCAGAGGTCGCCAATTAGGTCGTGAAAGTGGGACAGGGGCTTTAATTCGGCTGAGCTAAAGAAATCAGAGTGATACATTCATGGCCAGTTTAAAGTAGGAAGGCTAGGAATCAAGGGCCATAGACCAGGGGTGACTGACAGTCTCTCTGCCACAATGTTTTTGCAGTTGAATGGGCGGAATGGAATTCCCATGTCAACAAGTCTTCAAGAAGTATGAACAAAATGCTGTAGGCATCTTAAACAAATTTTGCAAAAATGGGAGGCATAAATAATGTCATAATATGTTGGCCATGAAGATTTTTTATTTTTTTTCAGTCTCAAAGTGATGGGTAATATATTCTCTCTCATCAATTATGTAATTTGCTGTATCTGTAAATTTACAATAAAAAACTGGGATACCCATAGTTGTGCTACAGCTGCAGAATATTATATATCAGGCTTTTAGTTTAGTTTAGATTAGTTTAGAGATACAGCGCGGAAACAGGCCCTTTGGCCCACCGAGTCCACACCGACCAGCGATCCCTGTGTGAGAATTATTACAAATGCTTTTTTACTTCAAAATCTGATCAAGGCTGACCCATGAAGAGCATGGCTGAGAGAGTGTTTTATTGTTGGAGTTGCAGGTTTCAACATTTTAAACTGACATCCCAAGTGGCTTAACAGCTGAATATAACAGGTCCGCTTGACTGACGAGGGAGATCTCATGGAGTGCAACATTGCATCCAGATCCCGGTGAAAGGCCAGGATAGGTCTGTTTCTCTCTTCACAGTCACTGCCTGACCAGTTGAGAAATGTCAACATTTTC
Source organism: Amblyraja radiata (assembly GCF_010909765.2). NCBI lineage: Eukaryota > Metazoa > Chordata > Chondrichthyes > Rajiformes > Rajidae > Amblyraja > Amblyraja radiata. The sequence goes on from NC_045969.1 coordinate 48,935,691, forward strand.
TGTTCTCTTCAGTTTTCAAGTACCTGCAGTATTTTTGTTTTGATTTGTAGATCAAGAGATCACTCAAATGTTTACTGTTTCTTGGACTTGACTAGATAGCCTCCAATAACTGTCTGTGTAGCAACAATAATTGCCCTTCAAATATAATTCATGATTTCAGGATACTTTCAGATTTGAAGTGCATCATCAAAGTGCTAATGCTTTAAAAAAAAAAACTTGGGGTATATCTCACCAGAGATGTATCTTCAGGGTCTTTCCTGTAGCTTATTTAGTGTGCATCATCACAACTCTGATTTCAGTGCATGCCTAAGCCTGAGGATATATTTCTGCAGATATCCACCTCCTATGCAGAAACAGAGTGTAATAACTCAATGATCACCCTTGGTAAATATGTTGATAATAATACTCCAAAACCATGGAGCGGCACGTGTCTTTGGTTTAATCCAACATCAGCAGTTCCTCCCTGCACAGTTTATTTCATTGTTCGTTGTGAAAATTACGACACATCACAATTGGAAATCAGCATAGTTCCATTAACTTATGATACAAACTTCCTTTGGCAGTTAATTTTCAGCATTGTTTCAGTTCAGATGTTTTTTGTGTGATACAAATCATAGTGTCAAGATGCACATTTTTGTTCATTTGTTTTGCATTGGGAATCTAAGTAACACTTCAACTTTGCAGTACATGCTAACAATCTGTTTTCCAGACAAAGTATTTAGACCTTAATATAAATACACGACACCTTGTTGGAGCTCTTTCTGTGGCCCTTATTGATTTTGGAAGCTTGCATGTTGAGATGAAAAGATTTAAAATAAGATGCCTTTTTGAAGTGTTACTTAAAAATGAGTAAAATGATATTATTTTAAAGGAATAACAATTTTTATCTTCATCAATGTGTGAATTGGGGGAGAGAGTCAACAATTTCAAGTTCCAGGGCGTGCATATCTCTGAAGATCTGCTCCGGACCCAGAGCATTAGTGCAATCATAAAGTAAGCTCATCAATGCTTCTACTTGGTTTGAGGAGATTACTCTCTGGAACTTCTACAGGTGTACAGTAGAGAGCATATTGACTGTTGGCATCATGGCCTAGTTCGGCAACTCGAACGCCCAGGAACGGAGGGAGTTACAAAAAGTGGTGAACACTGATCTATCACGGGTACTAACCGCTCAACCAACAAAGGGATCAATTGAAAGTGCTGCCTCAAAAAGGCAGCCAGCATCATCAAGGATGCACACCACTCTGACCACACTCTCATTTCACTCCAATTACATCGGGAAGAAGGTATAGGAAAACTATAACATCCAGGTTGAGGAACAGCTTCTTCCCAACAACCATTGAACCTAAAAACTCTGAACTGCCTTGGTTGAATCAGGGACATTTTGATTTTTGCACTATATTGTTCTTTTTAATTATTTATTGAAATGTAATGTTTATTATATAATCTATTGAATAATGTTTATAAACCATTTGTACTGCTGCAAGTAATAATGTTATTGTTCCATTTTAGTACATGTGGTAATAAAGTACTCTTGACTCATGGCATCTCAAAAGTTCAGAGGTTTTAAATTCTTGGACTACGGGGAGCTGCAACAAGCTGCCAAAGTCAGTGCATTGACCGATTATAATTATGTTTTGTACATTCACTACCATGCCGAGACAGACATTACCTCACAGCAATTAAAGAAATCCATACATGACAGTTAAACGCACCAATCAGCGTTGTCTCAAACAAAATGAAGCAAAAAAAACCTCCACAAATCTCATTTCAGCTTTTCACTGCACTGCATGCAAACAAGAATGCAGTAAATAAATAATGATGTAAAACAGAAACAATTCTCAAAGAACTGATCGGATGTTGCCAGAGTTAGAGGGTGTGAGCTACAGAGAGAGGTTGAGTAGGCTGGAACTCTATTCCTTGGAGCGCAGGAGTGCATGACCTTATTGAGACGTATAAAATCATAAGTGGAATAGATCAGGTAGAGATCTTGCCTAGAGTAGGGGAATCAAGGACCAGAGGACATAGGTTTAAGGTGAAGGGGAAAAGATTTAATAGGAATCTGAGGGGTAACTTCTTCACACAAAGGGTGGTGGGAACAAGCTGCTGGAGGAAGTAGTTGAGGCAGGGCCTATTCCAACATTTAAGAAGCAGTTGGACAGGGACATGGATAGGACAGATTTGGAGGGATATGGACCAAACGTGGGCAGGTGGGACTAGTGTAGCTGGGACATGTTGGCCGATGTGGGCAGGTTGGGCCAAAGGCCTGTTTCCACATTGTATCAGTCTATGACTCAATGAATACAGTATTTCTACTTTGTTACAAAGCATTGTTAATGGAAACTTATTGTTTTCTGTGGTTTCTCTTTGTGATATCAGGTGAAGTCCGACTCCAATCCTGGTGCCTGCGATGCACCCTCCAGGCAGCTTTTCCATGGACCATCTATTTACAATAAGCAGACTGCCATCTCTGTACGGCAACAAACATTTTTTTTTCTGCCTCAGTAAAGATCTTACCTAGCTTGGCTGCGGGTTTCTGAAATATCAGCTCAGGAAAGAAAACACAAGTGTGAAAAAGTGTGGTCCATTAAGTTTAGCAGTACGGTGGGAGTGAGCCTCAGCGGTGTTGGTGGTCCCTCGCGACTGACGGAGCCTCGCGGTGACGGCGGCGGCGGTGACGCCTCACGGGTGGACGAGGGCGCGGGGGAACCACCGTGAGGAGGAAGAACAATGGAGGACCCGGCAAGGGGGAACCGCTGGGAGGGGGGAGAAAGAGGGTGGAGCCGGCTAGCGAACTTTGTCAGCGCCAAATGTGGCGACTATTGTATGCCTTGGGCATGCAAGCAAAGAATTTCACTGTGACTTGTCACAAGTGACAATAAAGTATTCAATTCCATTCCATATTAAGCTGCTTGGACAGTAATTTCAATGCTTATTTTGTGCTGTTGAAGTGACCATTCCTGGTAATTACCAGCCTTTGTACTATTTTGGTTAATTATTTGAATTTGTTGCATAGTCGATATTCATCAAGTGAAACACTAATGAAATGTCACAGTTATTTATTGGTTTTCAGTCCTGTCCTGATCTCTACAAGGCCATGATTCTACACATTGGACTTATGAGCATCGATTTTCTACATTTTAATAATAATTAGTATATTCCATCAGCTTTTCATTCAAAAATCCGATGCAAGCATTATTTAATATGGATTAATTGCATTCTCAATTGGGATTCATGGCATGATAATGTTTTCAAAATGTTTTTTCCCATGGATAAGCCAACCTCCACTGGTCCCTGCTCTGGCCTCCTGGTGGCAGTGTGGAGCAGGAGATTTTTCAACATGAATAACTTTCATGCACGATTTTTATTTTCGTTGAAAATTATCTTTGATTTTTCAAATAAAGGATTTAGTAAACAAAAAGAAAGATACAAAATAGATAGTATCCAGAGGACATATTTACGGTATCTGTTTCTTTCCGACAAGCAATATTTCTGAATAAGAATGCTGACCCAAAGCTTTGCACGTCCATTCCTTCCATAGGTGTTATATTCCTCTTGCACTTTGTGTTTTGCCCTACATGGAGGTATGATTACACAGAAATGTCTGTTTTCCTTCAGGTTTTGCCCGTAATGGCCGCCTCGCCAACAGTCTGTCTCGTCCCATCTCTGTTTTTATTATTTTAAGTATGTCTTAAATGTATGTTTCAATGTTTATTGATATGTTTTATGTGGGGGGTGGGGGGATCGGGCAAATCTTTTTCCAATCACTTACCTCGACGGAGATGCGATTTTTTTCTGTGTAGTATCTCCATCCCCCCCTGCGGCCTAACAATGTGAGTGGTGCAGCCTTTCCTGGAGACCGGCCTGGAGCTTCAAGCCGCGGGCGCGGCGCGGTCTTACTATCATGGAGCCTGCGATCCTTTGCCGAGGAACGCCAGTGAAAGGGCTCCGATCGCGGTGCCTGTGGACTTTAACAACGTGAAGCTGCGATCTCCGGGAAAAAGACTCGGGAGCTCGATGATGCAGAGTGCTTAGATCCGTCCCGACGCCGGAGTCTCGTTCATCCCAACGCGAGGGCTTCAGGACATCAGACCGTCGGCAGCGGCAAACTGTGGAGGGATCAAAGGCCCCGACCACGGGTGAACAAAGGAGGAAGATGACTGAACTTTATTGCCTTCCATCACAGTGAGGAATGTGGATTCCACTGTGGTGGATGTTTATGTTAAATTTCATTTTATGTGGCTTTTCACTTAGTATGGCTGTAAGGTAACTCAAATTTCACTGTACCTTAATTGGTTAAGTAACAATAAACACGAACGTGAACTTCCACTTGAACTTTCCCTTTCAGGTCGTGCAACATATTGTTGTGGTGGGGATTAGAAAATATTATGGTGCAGTCAGATAATATGTTATAATGAGCATGAAGGAACTGCAGATGGTGGTTTAAACCAAAGATAGACACAAAAAGCCGGAGTAACTCAGCGGGACAGGCAGCATCTCTGGAGAGAAGGAATGGGTGATGTTTCGGGTCGAGACCCTTCTTCAGACTGACAGAGTCTCCAGCATTTTGTGTCTATGTTATAATGATGCACCTGGTAGGGCTGAAGAGCTGCCAATGTGGATGTGAGACTAGCAATCCATCCATTGAGATTGTCTGGGGTTGAATGATGGGCTGAGCACCAACCACACAGCAGCATGCTCATTCTCATTCCCTCCCGCCGCAATAATTTCTGCTCCATCTACCATAAATATTTCATCCATTATCTTGCCTAAACAGAAAAAGTAATTTCTTCAATTCAAAAACCTAAAAATGGAAAATAAGTCACAACTAAGAAGAGTGGTGGAATGTATATCTGAGAAGTCATTTGAATTTCACTGCACCTTAATTGGTACGTGCTAATAAACAGACCTGAAACCTTGACCATGAACATCGAAGAAGAGCCAACGTTGGGGAGGGAGCTCGAGAAGAGCTCACAGTAATTTGCTCTTCTCTCCGAGGGTGTGATTTTCCAGATGTGTTTATAATTCCAAATCCAAGTGACCCTCTAATGCTTCAAAATTGTGCTACGTGGCTCATGTCCCAACTCCTGATTTCTCCATCTTATCAAGATCCATTAACCCCAGAGTAATCACTAATTTTTGTTGAGTACATTCTTGCAAGCAACAGTGCATTATTCTCGACATCCTTGTCCTGGCAACTGTGTAATCTAATGTTTGTGGAACTTCGAAACCTTACAGTCACCCAGCACAGAAATAGGCCATTCAGCTCACCACTCACATAGACCATCAAATACTCGTTTATATGAAACCCCATTTCATTCCCGTCACATTCGCCCTAAACTGCGCCACCCACCTGCACACGAGGGCAATTGAGAGACACCAATTAACCTGTCAGCCCCCTCAATGTGAATATTTGGGAGGAGATGTGAGCACCCAGAGGATAGCACATGGTTTCAATGAGAATGTGGAAACTCCACACAGCCAGCACCCGAGGTAAGGACTCAACCCCTTATCACTGGATCTAAGGAGCAGCACCACCACTAGCTGCACCATTGTGCCATCTGCACTTTCTATTCCTGACAACTCAACTCAAATTATGGCAAGACAGCGAGATTCTATCTTAAAAATTTGAGATAATAGCAAAGTCCACAAGATTACAAACTCATACCCGTGGTAATATTATTCCCACAATAACCTTTTCACCCAATCCCTCTTGACTCACAACTGTGAGGAATGTCATTGATCGCCTCCTAGTACAAATAATAGCTGGCCTACTGAAGCCAGTGAAAGGATTTCTGTGTGCTTAATTTGGTGCAGAAATTGCAATGTGTCTGTCAGTGATCTTTCACAAGCAGCTGTCTGCAGCCTTCCCCACTGAAGTTAAGTCCAAATAAAATAACCTGACTTTAGTTTATGTTACATAATTCTACTTTAACCCCAAAGCTAAATATTGCAGATGTTGGAAATCTGAAATAAAAGTGAAATTATGGAAATATTTTATGGCTGTCTGCTGGTTCAGGTAGATGCTGCAATTCCTTGCAAGGGAGGGGCAATGGAAAGAGCTTGCTGATGTGGTCAGCATTCAGTTCAACACAATCAATCACTCAACTCTGAATGTGTATGAAGGAACTGCACGTGCTGGTTTAAACTGAAGATAGACACAAAAAGCTGGAGTAACTCAGCGGGAAAGGTAGCATCTCTGGAGAGAAGGAATGGGTGATGTTTCGGGTCAAGACCTGAGAAGGGTCTCGAACTGAAACGTCACCCATTCCTTCTCTCCAGAGATGCTGCCTGTCCCGATTCAACTCTGAATGATCTCTATGGATGAAACTTCATGTGCTTCCACAGGTCTGGTCCCACATCCATTGCTCACTTACATTGCCATACATAATGGTTGTGGATTTCTATTGTAGAGTGTCCTTAAAATGGCAAATGATTTTTATTGTGATCAATAACTGTTTGACACATCTGCTTGGCTTGCTCAGTCAGTAGAGGTAATCAAATTTCTGTGCAATCACTGGATTTTCTCCTCTAATTGACATAATTGAAGAGATAATTTACCTTTTGTTTAAATGGGAGATCGAAAGAAACCATGTTTAAATAGTAATTGTTAATTTCCCAGGAACCATTCAGTTTGGGTGGTGTTAATTGGAAATCCCCTCACATTGGACACGGGGATCACAATGTTTGAATAAGATAGACTGTTTAAAAATTCAGGCTGCACAATAACCTTGTGATGCCTCATTCTTTAGTCAGAGGGTAATCTGTGGAACGTTGCCAAAGAGGGCTGTGGAGGCCAAGTCAGTAGATATTGTGGAGATAGACAAGTTCTTGATTAGAACGGTGTCAAGGGTTATGGGGAGAATGAAGGAAAATGGGATTAGGTGGCAGAGGTCAGCCATGATTGAATGGCGGAGTGGACTCGCTGGGCCGAATGGCCAAATTCTACTCCTATAACATAATAATGAACTCATTGTTATAACAATTTCTTCTAAAAATGATGACTCGCTGGACACATCAGAATAAGCCCAAATATCAGGAATGCTGGAACCAGGATTTGGGGAAAATTGACAGAGCACAGAAAAGCCTCATGGAGCATTTAGTGTTGCAGACAGCCAGCAGGAAGATTGCACAGAGCTACACATGGTGATTAGAGTCATCCTTTCTCATCAACACTTATGGGACTAACAGGAAGCAGCAAGTGCTGGCCAATGTCTCAGCCTCATCGAATGACAAACTAAAACCAACAGCACCCTTTGCATTCTGCCCTGTGATTTTGTACCATTGCCTATGTGGCTTTGGATAAGGGTGAGGAAAGACTCGGGTTGCAACAGATCTGACTTCCAATCCATCAGTGGAAATCAAACACTTTTGCCCTCATGCAAGTCAAGTCAAGTCAAGTCAAGTCAAGTCAAGTTTATTCGTCACATACACATACGAGATGTGCAGTGAAATGAAAAGTGGCAATGCTCGCGGACTTTGTGCAAAAAGACAAACAGACAAACAACCAAACAAACTATAAACACAATCATAAACACACACATATTCTTTTACATATTCAATATGTCTGTCCAATCCTACATAGGCACTGATGCTTTCCCCAGTTTTGGTCAAAGTCAAGCAAAACCCTCACCGTATTGTCCGTGTCCAGGGGCAAGTAATTTGTGTACAAGCATATAAGTTACGAAAAAAGTGAAAAGTCCCAAAATATGTAGAATTGCAATAAGCATATTGAATAAAGACACAACCAACTATAAAAGCCAAGCATTGAGTATAAGAGTCAGGAAGAAATGATGCAGCTTTATAGGATGTTGATTAGATCCCACTTGGAGTATTTTATGCAGTTCTGGTCGACCCATTACAGGAGGGATATGGAGGCTTTGGAGAAGTTGCAGAGGAGGTATACCAGAATGATCCCGAGATCAGAAGGTATTAGCTATTGAGAGAGGTTGGACTGACTTGGATTTTTTCTCTGGAATGCTGGAGAGGGACTCAATAGAAGTGTATAAAATTATAAGATGCACAGATAGGGTAGACAGTCAGAACGGATGTTACAGCTGGTATTACAGCAAAGGGGACTATTGAGGCATGAGAGCGGAGCTGGCAAAGATTGACTGGAAGGGGGCTTTAGTAGGGATGACGGCAGAGCAATAACGGTAGGAATTTCTGTGGATAATTCGGAAGGTGCAGGATGATTTCATTCCAAAGATGAAGAAAGATTCCAGGGGGAGAATAAGATGACCATGGCTGACAAGGGAGGTCAAGGACAACATAAAAGCAAAAGATAATGCATATAACATTGCAAAGATTCGTGGGAAGCCAGAGGACTGGGATGCTTATAAAGAACAACAAAAGGTAACTAAAAGGACAATACGGACGGAAATGATGAAGTCCGAATGTAAGTTAGCTAATAATATAAAAGAAGATAGCAAGAGCTTCTGAAGACTAAAGAGTTTCTAAAGAGTAAAAAAGAGGCAAGAGTGGACGTTGGGCCGCTGGAGAATTATGTTGGAGAAGTGATAACGGGAAATCAAGAAATGGCAGAGGAATTTAATAACTTTTTTTGCATCAGCCTTCACAATGGAAGACACCAGCAGTGTGCCTGTAATCCGAGAGAGTCAAGGGGTGGAAGTTAGTGGAGTGGTGATTACTAAGGAGAAGGTCCTAGAAAACTGAAAGGTCTGAGGGTGGATAAGTCACCTGGACCGGATGGACCCCAGGGGTCTGAAGGGGGTGACCTCAGAGATTGTGGAGGCATTAATAATAATAATAATGGATGGGATTTATATAGCGCCTTTCTAATACTCAAGGCGCTTTACATCGCATTATTCATTCACTCCTCATTCACACTCGGTGGTGGTAAGCTACTTCTGTAGCCACAGCTGCCCTGGGGCAGACTGACGGAAGCGTGGCTGCCAATCTGCGCCTACGGCCCCTCCGACCACCACCAATCACTCACACACATTCACACACAGGCAAAGGTGGGTGAAGTGTCTTGCCCAAGGACACAACGACAGTATGCACTCCAAGCGGGATTTGAACCGGCTACCTTCCGGTTGCCAGCCGAACACTTAGCCCATTGTGCCATCTGTCGTCCCATTAGTTGTGATATTTCAAGAACCACTAGTTAGGAGTGGTTCCTGATGATTGGAAAATTGTGAATTGTGAATTGTGAATTGTGAATATCATTCTGCTGTACAAGAAGGGAACAAAACAGAAGAGTGCAAAACTATAGGCCGGTTAGCCTGACTTCGGTGGTTGGGAAGATTTTAAAGGATGAGGTTACGCAATAGTTAGGAACTCACGATAAAATAGGCCAAAGTTAGCATGGTATGTGAAGGGAAGATCTTGCCTGACAAATCTACTGGAGTTCTTCGAGGAAGTTATCAGCCGGACAGAGGGGAGGCTGTAGATGTTGTTTACCTAGATTTTCAGAAGGCGTTCGATAAGGTACCACGCGTCAAGCTGCTAGGGAAGGTCAGAGCCCATGGTATTAAAGGGAAGATACTAGCATGGATAGTTTGTTGGCTGGATGGCAGAAGGCAAATAGTTGCAATAAACGGCGCTTTTTCAGTTTGGCTGCCAGTGACTAGTGCAGTTCGGCAAGGCTCGGTGCTGGGGCCGCATCTCTTCACATTGTATATTAATGATTTGGATAAGGGGATCTATGGCTTTGTGGCCAAGTTTGCAGATGATGCTAAGATAGGTGGAGGGCAGGCGGTGAAGAGGAAGCAAGGATTTTGCAGAAGGACTTGGACAGGTTAGGAGATTGGCAGAGAAGTGGCAGACAAAATTCAGCATAGCAAAGTGTGGAGTCATGCATTTTGGTAATAAGAATAAAGACGTAGATTATTTTCTAAATGGAGAGAGAATCCAGACATCAGAGGTACAAAAGGGACTTGTGAGTGCTGGTGCAGGACTCCCAAAACGTTAATTTGCAAGCTGAATCTGTGGTAAGGAAGGTAAATTCAATGCTAACTCTCTTGACTTGACTTGACTATATCAAAAGGACTAGAACACAAAAACAGAAACGTAATGCTGAGGCTCTATAAGGCACTGGTCAGGCCGCATTTGGAGGACTGAGAGCAAATTTGGGCACCATATATGAGGAAGGATGTGCTGGCTCTGGAGAGAGTCCAGAGGAGGTTTACAAGAATGATTCCAGGAATGAGTGGGTTAGCTTATGATGAGCGTTTGACAGCAGTGGGTTTGGAAGGTTGAAGGGGGACCTCATTGAAACTTACAGAATAATGAAAGGCATAGATAGAGTGGATGTGGAAAGGATGTTTCCACTGGTGGGAGACTCGGACCAGAGGTCATAGCCTCAAAATTAAAGGGCACTCTTTTAGAAAGGAGGTGAGGAGGAACTTCTAGTCAGAGGGTAGTTAACATGTGGAACTCATTGCAACGGAGGGCTGTGGAGGCCAAGTCAGTGGATATTATTGAGGCAGAGACAGACAAATTCTTGGTTAGAACAAGTGTCAAGAGTTATGTGGAGAAGGCAGGAAAAAAGGATGAGGAGGCAGATATCAACCATGATTGAATGGCGAAGTAGACTCGATGGACGGAATGGCCTTATTCTAATCCTATATCTTGTGAACCTATTTCCCAGGCTGAAAATACAAATACTAGAGGGCATAGAGTTAGGAGCAAGGAACAAGATTGTTTTTACATAGATGGTGGTGAGTGCCTGGAACATGCTGCTGGGGTTGGTGGTGGAGGCAGATACAATAGTGACATTTAAGAGACTTTTGGATAAGCAAATGGATATGGAGGGATATGGATTATGTGCAGGCAGATAAGGGTTGGTCTTGGCATCAACTTGTTCACCCAGAGAGTTGTAAATCTGTTGAATTCTCTGCAATAGAAGGCAGCGGAGGCTAATTCAGTGGATGTTTCCAAGAGAGAGTTAGATAGAGCTCTTAGGGCTAATGGAATCAAGGAATATGGGGAGAAGGCAAGAACGAGGTACTGATTTTGGATGATCAGCCATGATCATATTAAATGTCAGTGCAGGCTTGAAGGGCTGAATGACCTACTCCTGCACCTATTTTCTATGTGTCTATGCATCCACTGAGTCATTTTTGATGGTTAAGAAGTAGTTGTAGTGCCTTTAGAAACAAATCCTACTGAGCCCAATTTTACCCCACAATCTTTTATCCATCCCTTGGGGAGAAAAACCCTTTTCTCAAAATTATTTCTGCTAAGGTATAAAATCTCAACTATTTCCAGGCATTAAAACAAAATTACAAAGCGTTTGGCGAAATGTGAATAAAAATAATGAACTATCTGTTTGCTGCACCTTCCTTTCAGTCTCTGGTTGATGAACCTGGTGAGCCAAGCATTTAGCTTTGTAGAGTCTGTCCTCACCTTCTCCATCATGGTCTGGTTTGGCTCAGCCACCAAGCACGACATCCAGAGGCTACAGTCTGATCAGCTGAGAAGGTTATTCTCTACTCAATAACCAAAAATCTGTGGCTTCCTTTTGCTCTAGTATTTTATTTAATTCGCATGCACAATTGATAGTGTTTTATTATTAATGTTTAATGTTTTATGTGTCATTCCTAACTATATATCATGTTGTCACTTGCGGGCGGAGTACCAAGGCAAATTCCTTGTATGTGAATACTTGGCCAATAATCTCATTCATTCATTCATTCATTCATTCATTCATTCATTCATTCATTCATTCATTCATATCCCAAATTGAAGCTCGAAGGTTATTTTAGTAATTACTGCCACAAGCGGCTCTTGCGTGCATATCTTGGTGTGTAATCGCATTTTAATACAAACCAGATGTTTGTTGATTGAAACACCAGTGTTCTTGTGGTCAATTTTTCTTTTCATGAATTAGTGTCATGATGAGGCTTGTGCAAATAAAATGTGGAAATATTACACCACAATAAGGTGGGCCTTCAATTGTCTATCTGAAAATTTAGATCCACTGTTTGATATAAAATAAGCTCAGAGAAGAAGACAAATCAGGGTTGGACTTGCACAGTAAATGGTAGGGACCTAGGGAATGTTGTAGAACAGAGACTGAGGTGTCCAGGTACAAAGTTCCTTGAATCTAGCAACATGGGTCGACCGAGAGGTGAAGTAGGCATTTGGCAAGCTTGCTTTCATCAGTCAAGATATTGAGTATAGGAGTTGGAATATCATGCTACTGCTGTACAGGATGTTGGTAATACCACATTTGCAGCATGGTGTACAGTTTTGGTTCTATGGAAAGGATGTCATTGATGAGAATGTCACCAGGTCTGCATCATCTGTGTTATATGGAGAGTTGGATTATGTAGGACTTATTTCCCTGGAACAAAGGAGGCTCAGGCGTGATTATTTAGAGGCTTATCAAATCATGAGGGGCACAGATGATGTGAACAGCTATATCTTTTCCCCCGGGGAGGTAGTTTAAAACTTAAGGGAATCAGTTTAAGGTGAGAGGGGACAGATTTAAAAGGGACCTAAAAGGCAACTTTTTCACACAGATGGTGGCGAACAAGCTGCCAGAGGATGTGGTAGAGTTGGAAACGATTATGACATTTAGACAGAAACATGGATAGCAAAGGTTTAGAGAGAAATGCTGGTAAATGGGACTGTGAAGACTGATGCAAAAAAAACTATTCAGTTAATCCACTATTTCTTTGTTCCCCATGACCACATCTACAGCATCATTTTCCAGTGGTCCAATGTCCACTCTTGCCTCTCCTTTACTCTTTATATATTTGAAAAAACTTTTGGTATCCTCTAATTTCTTCTTGGCTACTTTACCTTCATATTTCATCTTTTCTCCTCATATTGCTTTTTGGTTGCCTTCTGTTGGTTTTTAAAAGCTTCCCAATCCTCTAGCTTCCCACTAATCTTTGCCCTGCTATATGACTTCCTTGTTGCTTTAACTTCATCAGCCACGGTGGCCTCATTCTTCCCTTAGTATGTTTCTTCCTCTTTGGGATGAAAAGATCCTGCATCTTCTGAATTACTCCCAGAAACTCCTGTCATTGGCTTTTCAATCAATTTTAGCCAGCTCCTCCCTCCTGCCTCTGTAGTTACCTTTATTCAACCATAATACCGATAATCCCGATTTCAGCTTTGCCCTCTCAAACTGCTGGTTGAATTCTAGGAGTTTCTTCACCTTAAGCTCCTTAATTAAGTCTGGTTCACTACACAACGCCAAATCCAGAATTGCATTTTCCCCGAGTGGGCTTGACCACGAGCTGGTCTAAGAAGCCAACTCGTAGGCATTTTGCAAATTCCTTCTCAAGGGTTTCGGTACCAAGCTGATTTTCCTAGTGACTTGCATATTGAAATCCCCCATGACCACTGTAACATTGCCTTTCTTACATGCTGATTGTATCTCCTGATGTGATTTGCGCTCTGCATCCTACCTACTGTTTAAAGGCCTATAAATAACTCCCATCAGGGTCTTTTTACCTTGCAAAGTCAAAACTCTATCCACAAGGATTCTACATCTTCTGATCCTATGTTGTTCCTTGTTAAGGATTAGATTTCATTCCTTACCAACAGAGCCACCTTCTGTCCAGTTGTTTGCATTTTCAATAGGATGTGAATCTGTGGATGTTCAGCAAAAAGCCCTGATCCTTTTTCAGCCACGGCTCTGTGATGCCCACCATGTTCGACTTGCCAATTTCTAACTGTGTTATTAGCTCATCCACCTTCTTTTGTATACTGCATGCCTTTAGATATAACACCTGCAGTTCTGTATTCACCATTCCTCTTTTCAAATTGATCCCCATGTTGCCTGACATTAGACTCTTATCCCTTTCAAAACGTCCTGTCCTATTGCCTATTCTCTAGACTTTTGTAACCATTTCTGTGCTCTTCTTCCCTTTAGCCTTATCCACACTTTTCCAATCTGTTGAACCACCACCTCTGCGTTTTGAATGGTGCTTGATTTTAGCATCAAAATGTTGACTGATATGCCACTGAAATGCCAAGGAGGTGCTGCGCTGTCAGAGGTGCCTTATTCTGGAAGAGAAATTTAACTGAGGCATCATCCATCCTTCTGGGTTATTGTAAAAAAAGACATAATTTCAAACAGCTGGAATATTAACCCTGGTGCTCTGGGCAATATGAATGCCTGAATTTATTTCACAAAAGCCAATATCACATTTTGCATCCCCCCTGGGCAAATATTAATTGCCACGTTTCCTATGATACAAAATATAGTGAATTGGCTGAAGAGCACTCTGGGATGCTTTAAAAGGCATTATGCAAACAAAGCTTTTCTTCTTTCTGAACATTTGGCTTCAAAAATCTCCATGAAAGCAAATGTCTGGAAGGGGAATAATACTGGTGGGTTATATTGCCATTGGTGCTGAGGACCATTGACCAGTCTCCTCTCTGCATGTCTTCAGCTCTTTCTGATGGGATTGCTTGAATAAATCTAGTGTACCACCATCTATTCCCGGAGGTGAAGATGGTATATTTCACAGAGTCTTAACATTATTCAGCACAGGAAGAGTGTATTTGACTTAAAATGTTTGTGTCAGCTTTCCAATTAGCTCCATTTCCCCAGGCAAATCTACCCAATACTTCTGTAAATCTATTGCAGATCTTAACAACTTGCCGTGCAAAAACAATTCTCATCTCTTGACCTAATTCATGCCAAGTTGATTTTTTCTCGAGAGCCAAGTATCTGGCATATACAGTTGAAAATATTTATTACCAATAATCTACAGTAAAATAGTCCCATGTATTTTCAATTTTTATAAAGTATAAATGGTGTCACATTTTCTTTCGATGTTTTTGTTTTCCTGACTTCATAGTTAATTTCCTTTAGACAATAATACCATGTATTCACTTTTATTAGCAGGAAGAAAATCTAACATCAAAAGCAAAGGTTCTGCTAACCACGTGAATTAATTAGTTGCAGACTCGCTAACTCACTCTAACTCGAAACGTCACATATTCCTTTTCTCCAGAGATACTGCCTGACCTGCGGAGTTACTCCAGCTTATTGTGTCTATCTTCACTCTTAGAGTACATAAGATCTTCTGTTAGGAAACCCTCACGTAAAGAATGCTTTTGGCGATTGTGGAAAACGTTACAGTTTATGTGCACAGACATAGAAGTATGCTGCATAGCCTCACTCCCTTGACCTCAACCGAACCTCCATTCCAGATTACAGGTGCTGTAAACCAAAAATAAGCTACTCATTTTTCATTCCATATTCCATGAACATTGAACATTTTAATAGATTAAATGCAGTAAGAGGAGATTTTATGTCTCCTTCATGTTCAAGTACTTCATGGTTTATCTGCTATATGCCTGTTTTAGAGTTCAAAATTCTATCCCTTTGTCTGGAATTTTCCTCCTTTCCCCCCATTAAGTCTCTTTATCGCTTAAATCACCTTTAAAAGATAATTCCCTGGACTTCTAAAGGGCATGTAAAGGCAAGTTTATGTGAGTATCAGGAAGCAAAGCAGTTAGATGTCAGAGCTGACCTGAGAGCAGTGGATTAATGCTCAGCATAACAATTTAATCTCAGCGTGTCTTCTCGTTGGAAGATTTGTGTCCAGACACTTCTCATTTACCTATAATGAAATTTGTCGTTCCTGCTCCTGTAATTAATTAAGCGCCATTGAACTATTGAACGGGTTTTATAAATGACAGAAAATCACTAAACCTTTTATATCGCGTTTCTTATTTAATTCCACTGAAATAAGAGGTTAGCAGAAAGGTGTAAGAGTTACAGCACAATTTTATATTCATTAAAAGTAGATCAATTGAAACAACTGCTGACACAAAGGTCCACTTTCAGATTTTCAGCACTAGCGATGTATCCAAGAAAGTTTATGTTTTTGCATAATGCTTATTCTCAACCCAATTTATTTAATTATAGGCCTTTTATTTGCAATTTCACTTTACTTGCAACTCACAGAGAGGGAGAAGCCATAAAGCGTTTAAGAAGGAATTGCAGATGCTGGAAAATCGAAGGTAGACAATAATGAAACTCAGCGGGTGCGGCAGCATCTATGGAGCGAAGGAAATAGGCAATGTTTCAGGCCAAAACCCTTCTTCAGACTGATGTCGGGGGGGGGGGGGGGGGGGGGCAGGGGGAAGAAAGGAGAAAGGAAGAGGGGGAGCCAGAGGGGCTGAGGGAGAGCTGAGAAGGGGAGGACACAGCAAGGGCTACCGGAAATTGGAGAAGTCAATGTTCATGCCGCTAGGGTGCAAACTGCCCAAGCAGAATATGAGATGCTGCTCCTCCAATTTCCTTATCACATTCTCTGTCCCAACATCAACCAAAGAGCTAAATACCAGAGATGTTGTGGACGTCTCTGGCCATGACACCAAGGCAGCATTTGATTGAGGGTGGCTTGAAGAAGCGCTGAAGTCAATGTCCTTGAAAGGGAAGACACTCCTATGACTGGTCATAGCTTGCTCAATAAAAAAAGATGGTTGTGGTGGTTGGAAGTTTATCATCCCAGACCCAGAACATCACTGCAGGAGTTCTTCAGGACAATGTCTTTGGCCCAGTCATCTTCAGCTACTTTATCAATAATCTTCCTTCCTTCATGAGGTCGGATATGTGCATATTTGTTTCTGGTCGCACAATGTTAATTCCATATGAAATTCCTCAGCAACAAATCAGCCCACTCCTGTGCACAGTAAGACTTCGACAAAGGTACCAGAAAAGACCATGTTTGACGAGAGAGAGTCTAAGTACTTCCCTCCTGACATTCAGTGATGCTGCTATTGCTGAGTGCCATGAGGGTCATGACTGACCAGAAATACAACTCTTTACAAGAGTTGGGTTTCGTGTAGTGAGTGACTCACTGCCTGCTGCCTGAAACCCAAAGCCTTTCAACATCTACAACAAGTCAAGAATGTGTAGTGGAGTGAATGTGTAGTTTCCACATGGTTCAACAACACTCAGGAAACCTAACAACATCTGGCACAAAGCATGCAGCTTGAATGGGATCCCATCCAATGCCCCAAATATTAATTTATTCCATGCACCATGGCTGCAGTGATTTCCATCCATAAAATGAACAGCAGTTACTTGCACGGAATAGTCCGACAGCACCTCCAAAACCTGCAACTTCTACCATCCTGAGAGAAGCATCTTGCTGATGTCTGCGCCACACATCGTCCGGTCTTGGAAACGCATCACCACTTTGTTCATCATCGCTGGCTCTAAATCCTGGTATTTCCCCCCCCCCCCTCACCAACAATGTGCAGGGGCTTCCTCACAGCACTGCAGCATTTCAAGAATGTGGCTCATTACTACCTTCTCAAGGGCAATCAGATCGCATAAAAATTGGTACATTTAAAAAAAAAACACTGGGATAATTAATTTAAAGTAGCTTAATTGGAATCAAAATTGAAAAGTAATTTCTTCACTTCATTTTATTGAGTTTAATGACAGAGGATCAACTGCTTGCATATACGTATACATTGCTTAGGTATTTTCTTTTTGTCTGTTTGTTCCTCAACAGCTAAGATCTGTTATCGATTTGTCGAGGTTTTCATTAATTAACACCACAGTGCTGGTCAACTGGAATGCAAAGCCCTCCGTGTTGCTCCAATTCAGAAGGATATCTATTATGTACACATCATTTTTACTTTGCCCTTCATGTTAGCCATTCTGAATTAAAACTCATGCACTGAATTTAGAAAGATTTATGTTTCATCCTAATCTTAACACAAAATGGTATAGGAATTAATATATCCCAATTCCCTTTGGAGAGAACAATATACACTGGATTTATACCACCAGCAATATATAATGTGCAAAACTGTTGCAAGATCTGCTGCTCAATATTTATTCACCTTGTCCTCAATTAAGGTGCATGCAATTTTTACAATTTACATTTCATTGGAATCAATAACCATGATGCCTAGCAACACCTGTTAAAATGATTTTTGGATGATTAAAAATAATAGCAATCATCTCTTCCGTTAAATAATTATTTCATCTAAACAAACACAATGAGAAGTGTACATCATTGTATTAGCAGGTGCGAATCATTAATTCTCACCAAGAATTCTTCCCAGACATTTTAATTCTGACGATTTAAAAAAAATGGCATCATCATAGAATATTTCTGATACAAGAAGTGGTCGTTTGCATCCATCTTAGGTGAAAAATGCCACACATCTAATCGCATCTATTACAATGTCAGTAGGTTGCAGTTCATCAAATGCACATCCAACTCTTTCATAAATGTGATGGAGGTCCTATGACCTGATAACTTAAAACCTATAACACAATGGCTTTTAACCCAATACCTTTAAACGCATGCCCAATGCCCAAATACATGCCCCCTCTTTTTTTTTTGTTGAAGCCTCTGCAAAGCAAAATAGGTCTTTCCCATATGCCTCTTTTAAGTCATAACCATAATATAAATCTCAATTAAATCCCATTTCAGCTTTTGATCCAACGAATACAATCAATCTCACCCCGGGCAACATCCTCATAAATCTCCCATGAACCAGTAAACCTTGTCAACTACCTTATCACCCTGAACTGTTGCCTTTGTGACATGCCAACACCCCTCTCTTACTCCAAACCCTCTGCGTTCTCAGTTTATTGCCTTGCCTTAATGCGCTCCCCCAAATGCACACAATATTACAATTTACATCTCAAATCCTCCATGGACCAGTATTACAGAATGTAACTTACATTTTCAGTAGTTCCAGTGATGACATGTAGACCGTCATATGTTGATTTGATGTACATGCCCTAGAGAAGGAAATAGGAACCAGAATACATGAACATTGTATTTTCTGAACAATTGATTCCTTTCATTACAATACTTAAAGTAAATGAGTCTAAACTAGTTTTAAGAGCATGTGGAATGATTTTTATACTCAATATTCCAACATATTTCTAATTTAACAACCTACAAATAACATGTCTTTGATGTAATAGTTCTGCTTTGACTGATCATAACTTAAATCATAAACACATCTTCATTGAATTTGGCTCTTCTAATACAGTGCCAATGCCGCAGAAAATGCAGAAGGTAGTGGGCATGTTACTTATCTACATGATCAATGCCAATAGTTCTATTTTTTCAATAATCGTCCGCATACATTCAGGAAAGCAAAATGTTGGAGTAACCGGACTGATTTCTGACAAAATATTCTTAACTCAGGATAGAAAAATCGACACACTCCCTATTATAAGCATCAACATATACTTTTTAGAAAGCATTCAAATGCCTAATTAATGTCCTACTTATGAAGTTGATTTTGCAGAATTAATTTCACTTACCTGGTAAACTATAAGGAACCTATATGAATATCAATCAAGCATAAACATTTGCAGGAACACAATTTATTTCGCATTGGCAGGCAAACAGGTTGGTTTGGGCAGATAATCTTGAAGTATAATTCAAGTATAGTTCTCATGTTATTGTAGAGAATGGGCATCACTTCAAGAACAAGTGGAAATACTTATTGCACAAGCAAAATCAATAAATGTGTTCTATTTTTAAAGCACCTAATTATGTATAAACAAATTGAATGCACTTGGATATTGAAATCTCAGAAGACATGTTCATTTGCCAGTGTCTTGTATCCAGTAAACTGAAATAAATATGAAAACCTCTCAAAGAGTCCATGTGCTCCTTAAGTGCATCTGTTAATATATACTGCCATTGATACATTGAAACACCAGTACTGGCTCATTAAATGTAGTTCGATAAATACGACATCTTTTTTATATTTTTGTTACTGCAATCACTTCATCTCCTCAATTACATTAACCTTGTTGATGCAAATTGCACTTATCATTGGCATGGGTTCAATCTGTGACTGTAAGAAGCAGGATAAGGCATAGTCCATTCATCCCCTCGATCCTGCTCTGCTATTCAATATGATCATGGCTGATCCAATTTGGTTCAATTCCACTTTTGCACCCTATCCCACAGCCTCAGATACCAATGCAATCCAAATATTTGTCAATCACTGTCTAGAATATTCCATGATTTCATTGCTACACATATCTAGGGAGAGATTTACAAAGATTCCCAATTCACCAAGAGAAGATATTGCTCCTCACCTTCATTTTAAACAGACAACAGCTTATGCTATGCTCCCCAGATCCCCAAACTATGCTCCCCAGATGTAGATTCCTCCACACAGTCAAACATCCTCTCGACATTCAATCTCTGACACTCTCTCAGAATCCTTTATGTTTTAATAACATCAACTATCATTCTTCTCGGGCAAGGATCCTTGAGCATTGCTAATTACTTGCTTTACTTGCGTGCCAACCCATTGTATTTCATATACAATCCCTTTGTGCTGCAAGATATTATGGGTGTCTTTCCAGTTAAGTAAAACATTTGCTTTTTCATTCATCCTTCAAAAGTAGATAAAGTCATATTTCCTCCATTATGCTCCATCTGCCAACTATTTGCCCACACACTTAACCCGTCTATAACCCTTGGCAGACTGTGCCTGCCTTACAATTTATTAACCCATCTACCTTTGCATCATCAGATACACTCGGTCCCATTATCCTATAAATTAATCTAAACTGTAAATAGATGAGGCCCCAACACTAATCTCTGTGGCACTACCTAGTTGCCGACAGCCGATCTGAAATCATATCCCAACTCTGTTTTCTATTGGACAATCCACTATCTACGTTAATATATTACCCCAACCTGGTACTCTTATCTTATGCAGTAATCTATTAAGTGGTTTCTAGAAAAGCAAATACACTGCATTTTCTGACTCCTCAATACACCCTGCTTGTTATATCCTCAAAGAATTCCCGAAAATGTGTCAATCACAATTGTAGTTTCATATATCTATCCTGATTCTGCTTGATTGGCTAAATGTCCTGTTTCTTACTTCATAATGGATTCCAGCATTTACCCAATGACGATTATATATCTAGCATTTAATCACATGTGACATGTGGGCATTCTTTATTTAAGTGTGTCAAAGGACGAATACAAGCAGCAAGAACTCAAACTAAAATTTGCAACAGGTATGAAAACTCATCTCCCCGCTACTTTCAGGTAGAAGATACAGGAGCCTGAAGACTGCGACATCCAGGTTCAGGAATAGCTACTTCCCCACAGCCATCCGGCTGTTAAACTCAACTCATACAAAACTCTGAACGTTCATAGCCCATTATCTGTTTATTTGCACTTTATCTGTTTATTTATTCATGTGCGTATATATTTATTATAAAATGGTATATGGACACACTGATCTGTTCCGTATTATTCATGCCAACTATATTCTGTTGTGCTGAAGCAAAGCAAGAATTTCATTGTCCTATCTGGGACACATGACAATAAACTCTCTTGAATCTTGAATCTTGAAATGGAAGAAGTTGTGAACAAAATTTTGGAAAACTATTTTCTTGCATTCAAATGACTCCTTGATGCACTTATTCAGAATGTTTTAGCCCATTATTTTCCTGTAATGTTACAAAATTTTGAGGTTTAAAAAATCAAGTCTGTAATTTATCCCATCAGATAAAGCATAAAAAGAAGTTTAATTTGACACCTAATTCACTTTCATATCTCATGTATTTAAAACGTTATGGCCATTTTCATACTCGGAAATTAGCATCTTGTTCCCTATTGATTTTCTATGGACGTAACAAAAAAGCTGTGATCGTGGACAGTCAAAAGCCCATAACTTTCTTAAAAATTAAGAGAACTGAATGAAATTTTCTGTTATCATAGATTGAACCATTCTGAAACAAATATAAAATAATCTTACTTGGATGACCTGAAATTAAAGCATATAATTAGTTAGTTACCCAAGTGTAGCTAATTTCAAACTTCAATTACTAGATCTAAACATCTATCCATTTCTTAATAAATGATTAACATTTTTAAATAGCCTAAGTGTGCAAATAATATTCATAAATAATTCACAATAAAACATGATTTTAAAATCTCATTTACATTAATTTATAGGCCAAATGGAAGGAATTTAGTGCTCAATTGCGGTAAATTAAAGTCCATTTTAAATCAGCTTTCTAGTGGGATCCTGTGAACGCGCTGGTTTAGAACGTTCACATTGCGGTAGATTTGTGCCCTCAAATGCCCAGAAAAATACTGCGGGATATAATGGGGCCAAAATGAGCTACTCGCAATATTAAACTTTGTATAAAGGGATCTTAAGAAGCCCTTTTTAATGTAAAAATAAGCTACATACCTTCTGTGGTTTGCTCTATGAGACCCTGACGGCTGTCGGTGGTCGCGGGTTTAGAGATTGATTTTTAAACTACTA
The DNA here is from genome assembly GCF_010909765.2 of Amblyraja radiata. Taxonomy (NCBI): domain Eukaryota; kingdom Metazoa; phylum Chordata; class Chondrichthyes; order Rajiformes; family Rajidae; genus Amblyraja; species Amblyraja radiata. Next base: position 48,957,924 of record NC_045969.1, read on the forward strand.
TAACTATTATCCAAGGCCTTTAAAACTAATAATAGCTTTTGCGACGGGGTCTTCCAGCGATTTTACGTTAATAATTAACAAGGCTGAACATCTTTGATTTGAACAGCCTAGAGAAAATCGCGTTTTAAACCTGCCCCCCTCTAAACGGCGCCAAAATCGCGCACACCCGCAGCGACAGATTTTCAGCGACGCTTCAGGTAGGCTTTGCAACACACCTACTGTAAGGGGTTTTCACAGCAAAACACAAAAGCAGAGCAATGGCTCAGCTAATAAACCCAATGCTCAAAATGATAATTCCGGTATTTATATCCCTTAGTCCGTTCAGTGAAAACACCGACTAGAATACTGTAAATCTCCTTTATTTCACCAAGGTGACCATGCTTCTCTGTCCTGCTCTGGGAAGCTCTCCCAGTGAATCACGGAGAAAATACATGTGCTCAAACAAAGGAATTAGCATATATATATATATATATATATATATATGAATAATACAGTGGGAGGCAACTTACAAAGGGCGGTGATTCTAGACCAATAACTACAGTATCACAAGGTTTTATAGGTGGGGATAATCTTTCCACCCCATTACAATCATACACAGCATAATACATCTTAGCCAATCACAATAGCATTGAACATCACATGTTTTACAAGGAACATGATGTCACAGTAAGAAAAGTGAAACCTAACTTCAATCAGCCCCTGATCTTCAAAAACAGAATACTTAACCTTTTAATCCTAGAGTATCCCCAGTTCTGTATATTCTCAACAGCTCCAGCAACCCGTGTTCAATCTTGACTTCAGGTGCTGTTTGTATGGTAGACACAAAACACTGAAGTAACTCAGCATCTCTGGAGAGAAGGAATGGATGACGTTTTGGGTCGAGACCCTTCTTCAGACTGACATCAGCGAGGGGGGGGGGGGGGGGGGGGGGGGGATGGGGGAGGGGAGATAGTAGATAAGGAAGTGTGAAGGTGAAGGGAATAGAGATCAAAGAAAATGTAGAATTGATCATTGTTAGCTGGGAGAAGGTAACAACAAAGCAGATAAAATGTAGTCGGAGACAGTAGGACTGGTCGGAGAACTGGGAAGGGGGAGGGACGGAGAGAAAGGGATAACAAGGGTTAGAGGTCAATGTTCATACCGCTGGGGTGTAAGCTGCCCAAGCAAAATATGAGGTGTTGTTTCTCCAATTTACATTGGGCAATCAGCGAAACGATTGCCGAGCCTGCTCTGTTTGTATGGTGTTGGACGATAAGACCATCAAACATAGGAGCAGAATTAGGCCATTCAGCCCATTGAGTCTACTCTGCCATTCAGTCATGGCTGATCTATTTTTTTCTCTCACAACCCCATTCTCCTGTCATCTCCACATAACCTTTCATGCCCCTCCTAATTGAAAACATCAATCTCTGCCTTAAGAATATCACAGATTCACCACCCTCTAGCTAAAGAGATTCCTCCTCATCTTCAATTTGAAGGCACTCAGAGGCTGTGCCATCTAGTTACAGAATCCCATTACTGGAAACATCCTTTCCACATCCACTCTATCTTGGCCTTTCATTATCCACTAGATTTCAATGAGAATCCTCTTATCCTTCTAAACTTCAGTGAGGAACTCTATTCCTTGGAGGGCAGGAGGATGAGGGGTGATCTTATAGAGGTGTAAAAAATCATGAGAGGAATAGATCAGGTAGAGGCACAGAGTCTCTTGCCCAAGGTAGATGAATCGAGGATCAGAGGACATTGGTTTAAGGTGAAGGTGTAAAGATTTAATAAGAATCTGAAGGGTAACTTTTTCACACAAAGCGTGGTGAGTGCATGGAACAAGCTGCCAGAGGAGGTAGTTGAAGCAGGGACTATTTTAATGTTTAATAAACAGTTAGACAGGTACATGGAAAGGACAGGTTTATAGGGATATGGTCCAAACACGGGCAGGTGGGACTAGTGTGGCTGGGACATGTTGGCCAATGTGGGCACGTTGGGCCAAAGGGCCTGTTTCCGTGCTGTATGAATCTACGACTTGATGACTCTATGACACTGATCCCTGTGAACACGTCTGGTGACAGACCTCCAGCCAAAATAAGACCCTTTCACCCCGAACCTCATCTTCTACGGGTAGGCCAGTTCCGAATTTAAAAAAAATCATGAAACTATATTTGTCGAACTGGAGGTGAGACTTGTTTTATAGACCTGTGAACCACAGGTATTGATAGATGTGACACCTCACATGCCTTGTGCCTACAACTGCAACTCTTGAGAGAATTTTAATTCAGAAAACAAATGGACCTTACCAATCCTTCACTGGGTTTAATGTTTGTCAGCTGAATGACCTCCAAATGAGCAGACTGTGAAACCAGTGGATCAGATGAGAGAGAGATAATGTGGTCGCAGACCCCCGACAGCGTTTTGCACTATGACAGAGAAAAAACATAAAAGATTTAATGCACATTGCTGAGAAATAATGGGATAAATAAACCAATCAATTTAACATTTTCGGACACATACGATTTCATTTATTTATAGATATTGTTTATGACACATTATAAATACTTTTGTTTTGTTTTTTGTATGCTGTTTCACACTTGCTTTTTATTCTTTTATTCTGTTCGAAATAAATAATAAAATAAATAAATAAATAAATAAATAAATAGACATACTGCTAAATTAAAATTGTTTTACTTTTAAATCATGAGAAAACACCTTATCTTATTTCACAGAATGTTTTCTTGGAGCCTCGTGCTGATGTTGGGTGAAATATCTTAAGCAAAATAAATACTTTAAAGCTACTAATAACTTGCGATTAATCCCAAGTGCCATTCTGTTTTCACAGGTGAAGCAAAACACAGCTAATCCCAAGATCCACCTGAGCTGCAGAAATGTCTCAATGCGGGAGAATGGGCTAGGAGGGAGAAATAGATCAGCCATGATTGAATGGTAGAGTAGACTTGATGGACCCAATGGCCTAATTCTGTTCTTATCATTTATGAACTTATCATCTCCCCAGAAAGAGATAAACTCCAAACTAATCATTTTCAAGATCGCTTATCCTCGACCAAAAAAGACCCGGGCACCATCAAATTCCTCAAGGGTTCTCATAATATTTTTATTTCTAATTATTTTTAAAGATTACTCTGTGGCCAATAGGCTGAAACCCCAAGACAACCAGAGAGTTCCACATAGGCATCTGCGTGGCATGAGCAAGATGCCATCCAATGATCTAAAAGTTAGTATAAATTGGATAGGACCCAACAAGATCAAGTCCCTGATTCTTCCCATCTTTTATGTGATCATCTCCCTTTTTGTCCTTAGATTTTTAAGAGAACATCTATGTTTTGTAAATGTAAACAGAATCTTGGCTATGTGCACGTTGCAAACATGACAATACATGGTAGATTACACAGCAGAATCTTAGATATCTCTCCTTGCAAGGAGTACCACTGATAAATTTCGATCACCTCAATATGTATTATTGAAATGTTGAGGATTATTTGCCACTCAACATTAGCTCGGTTTTGTCCAATTAGTCTATGTCATCATTTATTATGTGTTGAAGCCTCCCTCCTTTGTTCCTCAACTATCAGCACAGCCCTCTTTTCCTTTCTCCCTTGTTTTCTTGTCCAGATTCTCCTTAAATACATCCATCCCACTCACTAAAATAGTAAGATTAAACGAGAATTTACCAGTTTGAAGTTTGATCTGTATTTTATGAGGAGTTACGATGAGGGATTACATGAAGAACCCGTCCAGCACGCATGCGCGACATACTTCAAAGCAGCGGTGTGGAATCACAGAAAGACACAGTAATTGAAATAAATATAGTAAAGAAAAGGAGAGCTTAGATACCAGTTTGATCTCTATTATTGAGGGTGGGAGCGGCGGGCACGCAATCCCTCATCGTAACTCCTCATAAAATACAGATCAAACTTCAAACTGGTAAGTTCTCGTTTAATCTTACTATTTTACTTCGGAGTCACGTGAGTGACTACGTGAAGATTTTAAAGCTCTGTGATTTCAAACCGTGTAACAGTTCATACTTCACTCACTGCCGAAGTCATTTGAGGGAGGAAGTATTTTATCGTAATCAACCATGAATCTGTTTGTAAAAAACAATAATGATGTTTATTAACAATAACAAAAAACAAATTGCTCCCCCGGGCTAAATTATATATTTGCAGATTGTAATATTTTCTCTGCAAATGAAGCAGGTTCTGCCAACGGCTTATCATAAAAAGTTTGAAACGTTCTTTCCCCAGACCACCCCGCTGTAGCCAGGATGTGGTCTATTGGTACGTCCATTCTCTTAGCCGCCGACGTGGATGCTGCCCTGGTGGAGTGAGATTTATACATGTTAGTATTTATACCAGCGGCTTTCAGCACCTGCTTGAGCCATCTTGAAATGGTTTGGCTCGTTACCCGGCCATAAGGTTTCATGTGGCTGACCCATAAGGCTTTTTCTTTCCCTCGATGGATTTTAGTTGTGTCAATATAGTTCAATAGGTGGGTCATGGCACATAACTGTGGTTCTGGTGGGTAGGCCCGGTATTCCATGACTGGATTTGATGTTCCTGGCCTGCTCTGTTTGACCAGCCCCTGGATAGTAAATGAGACATGGTCTGAAGTTATGATCATGTTGTCCAGTCGTAATAGGTGAAGTGACTGGACTCTTTGTGCTGACACTAGTGCCATCAGCATGACCGTCTTCAGAGTTAATTGTTCCAGGGTGAGGGACCTGGCTGGTGACCATCCCCTGAGGTATGTCAGGACCACATTGACATCCCAGATATGGGTGTACCTTGGTCTAGGGGGATTGGAGTTAAATATCCCCCTCATGAGCTTGATCACCAGCGGGTGGCATCTCATGGCCTGTTGTCCTGGTGCCTGAATTAAATAGGCAGACAGAGCACTTCTGGCTGTGTTAATGGCACTGTAGCTGAGTCCTTCATTATGGTGAAGGCCTGCCAGGAACTCCAGTACATTGGTTACTGTTGTGGTTGAGTAAGTGGTTCCTGTATCCGAACAGTATTTCTCCCACTTCTTGATACTTGATAAGTATTGTTTCCTTGTGGATACACGGTGGGATGCTGTCATGGTGTTGATGGTGTTTTCTGATAATCCCAGGCCCAGCAGAGGCCTTTTCAAAATCTGCAACCCAGGAGTTTAATTATATCGTGGCATGGGTGGCTTATGCCAGATACTGGGTGGGTTAGCAATTCTGGGCTACTGGGAAAAGTCATTGAGGTCTCGACGATCACGTCGAGGAGCACTGGGAACCATGGCTGTGTAGGCCAGTCGGGTACTATCAAAATACCTGAAGCAGAGTCCATTTGTATTTTGCGTAGTACCCGACTGATGAGGCAGAAGGGAGGAAATGCATAAAAGAAGAAATTTCCCCAGTCCAGCGCGAACGCATCTACCGCTGCTGCCTCAGGGTCTGGTTCCCAAGCGACATACATAGGAACCTGGTGATTTAGTCTGGATGCAAATAGATCGATATCTGGCGTGCCATATTGCTTGGTAATTTTAGCAAATACTTTGGGATTTAACATCCATTCGGTGTTATCATTGAATTTGCGTGACCTGGTGTCTGCCACTGTATTTAGCTTACCTGGCAGGTAAGTTGCTGATAGCCAAATATGTCTGTCGACACACCATTGCCAGATTGTGTTGACCAATTTGTCACATGATATCGATTTTATGCCGCCCATATGGTTAATATAGGCCACCACCATGGTACAGGTGCACAACCTTTTATCCGAAAGCCTTGGGACCAGGCACTTTTCGTAATTCGGAATTTGTCGGCCTTCGGAATGGAAATTTTTTAGCGTAGATTTTAATGGCTGGCTCAGTGGTAGAGCGCTCGGCTCGGCGAGTTTGCGCCTTGATCCCGGCAGTTCCTCGGTCGCGAGTTTGAGTCTTCAATGGAGTTTTTTCTTGCAGAATAAATGTCTGTATGAAATGCAGTGTGTTGAATGAATTCCTGAATTTGTAAATGTGACCGCAGCATTGAATCACCTCTCGCACTCATGTCACCCTAGCGGGGCTACATGCCCTTAGGCGGCCTAAGGCGACATTTTCACACTCTTATATCCGTGTGCAGCAGAGGCGACGTGCGTTTGGCGCCAAACGTGAGCTTTGGTGAGCTTTGTTGTGCAGAGGACATCCTGGAAAAAATGTCCGGTTTCTTCCAGGTAGGCGATATACCCTCCCGGGCAATATACCCTCCACTTCTCTTTTATGAAGGGGATTTAGTTCCCCTTTCTTCCAGGACTGACCGGAGGTTCCGCTGTCACCTCTGCGGGCCACCCTCGGTGAACGTCCTGTCTCCCTGTCTCTGGGATAGTAGGGGGCGATCAAACAGCACAATACCCCCCTCCCCCTCCAACTCCAGAGGAATCCGCTACGGCGACAAGTGGCAGTTCGCCCACAGCCCGAGCTGCGCGACCCCAAGAACAAGACGTACCTTGCACACCATCAGCTTCTGCCCATACAGGGAGCGTGTTCCTCTGGAGCTGGAGCAGGGCTGGGCTGGAGTTGCTGATCTGGGATCTCCATGCTTGCAGTGGGCCTGGGGGTCAGTGTCCCGATGAGGGGGCACAGCTCGGGCTGTGGGCGAACTGCCACTTGTCGCCGTAGCAGCCCATCGGGGAGCGGCTTCTGGTGGTCCTGACGTCTCTGGCCAGTTTGCAGTTTTCCTCTGGAGTTGGAACGGGGCTGGGCTGCTGCTGGCTGTGGATCTCTGGGATCTCCATGCTTGCAGTGGGCCTGGGGGTCGGTGTCCCGTTGGTCCTGACGTCTCCGGTGACTGGCACTGACCTGCTGGCATTGCCGACGTGAAGACAGTGCAAAGCCCCCGCGCCGGTGCAATGGGCGGGGAGCTGGAGAGGGGAGGGAAGGGGTCACACACATGGCCGGGAAGCAGAGGGGTGTAGGTGGGGTGAAACTGAAGGGAGCGACAATCTGCTGCTGCCTGCCCGCTGAGTTAAAAAGTTCCCACGCAAGACTCACGATACACTGTGTATCGTGAGTCTACCGTGGGAACTTTTTAACTCAGCGGGCAGGCAGCAGCATATTGTCAATTATTAACCCTCCCGCGCAATATACCCTCACCTTCTCTTTTATGAATGGGGATTTAGTTCCCCTTTCTTCGAGGACCGACCGGAGGTTCCGCTGTCACCTCTGCGGGCCGCCCTCGGTGAACATTTTCAAGGACCTTTCTTCAAGGACCGAAAAAATGTCCGCTATTCGGAGCTTTTCGTTATTTGGATCTTCAGATAAAAGGTTGTGCACCTGTATTGTCTATTGGTAACCGAACATGCAAGTGATGCATATTTGTTGAATATGCTTTTAATCCATAAAATGCACCCAACATTTCTAGATAATTTATGCCCAGTGTAAGTAGTAATGATGACTCTAGGTTAGTCCATCTACCACCTGTGCTGGATATGGAATTAGTTGCTCCCCAGCCTTGAGCACTGGCATCTGTTTGAATAATTAACGTAGGGTTAACGATGATGATAGGGCTGTAACTATGCCAAATGTTCTCTACCCACCACTGTAGGCTCTGATATTGCTTCATTGGGTAATTTCATGATGTTGTTTTAGTGCCTGCATTTTTGCTCTTTGTAAGTTTTGATAGTGCAGAGGTCCAAATTGTGTAGCTGGAAATGCTGCTACCATTTTTCCAATTACTCTCGCCACTTGTCGAATGGTTGGTCGATCGTTGACCATTAATTTGTTACATGTTTGTGCCAATTCTGCTGTTTTGTCTTTTGGCAGATTTACAGACATGTGGACTGAGTTAATTGTGAAGCCCAGATAGTCCATGGTTGTGGATGGCGTCAACTTAGATTTATCTGGATGCAAGACAAATCCCAAGGTTTCAAACAATTGTTTGGTAGCTGACTCAGCTGATATAGCCAATTCCATGGTTTTGCCTATTATTAAGATATCAAGATATGCCATGACAATATGTTTTTGTTTTCTTAATATTGCCAAGGCTGGTTTTAGTATCTTGGTGTATAATCTTGGGGCTGATGTTAACCCGTAAGGCAACGCTTTAAACTGCCATTGTTGCCCCATCCAGGTAAATTTCAGGTATCTGCAATGATCCTTATGAATGGGTACTGAATAGTAAGCATCTTTAAGGTCGATGCTTGCCATGAAGTATCCTTTGGAAATCAGTTGTTTGGCAGTTACAAACGTTTCCATTTTGAAATGTATATACTTAACAAACATATTTAGTGAAGTTAAGTCAATGATGATGCGACATCCACCATCTTTTTTGGTTTTAGTGAATATGTTAGAGACAAATTCCAAGGGTTCATGTTTGGTTTTTTTAATGATACCCTTTGTAATTAGCCTCACCAGTTCAGCTTGTCCCTCTCGTTTTTCTTTAACTGAGAGGGAAAAGACCCTTTGGGCTGAGTGCTGAACTGGTGGCAAGTTTTCTAGAGTAAACTCTATTTTGTATCCACGAATGCTGTTGAGTATATATTTGTCATTCGTGATAGACTTCCATGCTTGCACAAACAGGTGTAATCTCCCCCCTGTTAGTATAGAACCCCCACTTTTTATATGCTGGTAGGAACCAGACCCACCTACCTCCATGGTTACGGGTGTTTCTTCTGTTTCTTTGTAGGACGATGAGTCTTCTGATGTGTTGTCTGATGTGTTGCTGTTGGTTGGGGGTGGCGCATTTTCCATGGGGTCCGCTCTGGGCCTTGGCCTAAAAAAGGCTTCTGGTGATGATGTGCGGACCCCGAGCTTTCACCAGTCCCATAGGGTTGACGTCGACTGGTGGACGCGGTGGGGTACTGCCGCTTGGGTTTAGTGGGTTTGCTCGTCCCGGGGCCTGCCCTCAAGAGGCCAAATGTTTTGGACTCCTCCTCCATGTCCTTTACTTTTTTGGAGAGGTCCTTGCCGAAGAGCAGGATTTCTGGCTCTGTGGTCGATGTTTTGCACAAACCCGCAAATTTCGGGTTGAGGGCAGGTCTTATAATCTCCTTACGGAGGTTGTTAATTTCGAACTGGGTATTGCACAGCAGTGCGAGTGTATCCTGCTGATTCGTGGTCATTTCCACCCCATCCACGGAACGAGCATATGAAGTGATGGCTGACGTCAGGAGCCTGAGGATCCGCTGTAGTTTGAGCTCTTGATTGCGGATGTTTGGCCCAACGTGCCCCCAGATTTGGCTATTGACAGCCGGCACGTTGAGCGAGGCGCAATTCTCTGGGGCCAAATACAGCTCTAGGGCCTCATTAACTACCTGTTCTTGTAGGGGCTTGAAGGACAGGTAGTTAATGCTGGCCGCCAGTTTTGGCTCTAATGGCCGTCCTGCATGTGGAGCTGCCACGTAGCGGTCTACCACACCCAGCAGCTCCTCCTGGTCCTGTACCTCAAGCGTACTCCCGACATCTTCGGCCAGTGACCCCTCTTCTTGACCAGCCCAGCCTTGGTCGCCAAAGCTGCCCTCGGATGAGGGGGAAGCGATGGCCAGTGCCTTGTGAGGCACTGTGGTGGGAGTGCCTGAACTCCCTTTGCGAGACTGCTCCTCACGAAACAAGTCTCGCTGGAGCATTTGCTCCACGAGCCGCTCCATGCGGCTCAGGCGGCTGTCTCTGCCCCGAGCGGGCGGTGAGACGTCCCCGTCCGAAGAATCGGATACCACCGGCCGGTTGGTCTTCCGTGCTGCTTTACATCCAGCCGCTACTCAGGCTGCGCTACCGGGACTGGGCTCGGCACGGTGTCGGGGACGGCGGACCGCTGGGTTAGCGGTCCTACCGCCTCTTGCCCCCCACTGATGGAATGCTCCTCCGTTGGAGTCGAACGGGGGGCGGACTTCTTGGCTTGTCTTGTTTTGCTCATGTTCTTCCTGGTGAGACAAAACAAAACACTTCTTTTCCGAAAAAAAACGACCTCAGAATAAACTTACCTGACGGTCCGTCTTTTTTAAGCTGTAGCGGGAGCACCTGACTCCCGCTGCGTCGCTGTTGCACTGCGTGAATGCTCATGTCGCGCATGCGTGCTGGACGGGTTCTTCACGTAGTCACTCACGTGACTCCGAAGTAAAATCACATACACACCATCTGTTCAACTTCTTTCAAACTACTCTGACACAATCTTTGGCTCAAGTACGAATATAAATGCTAAGGAGGGTGAAATGCACTAGGAGGGTGAAAACTAAACAGCTGCTTGTGCAGTGCTCCTCATATGAAAATACATTGTCAGTCTTGTGGATAAATTGTACAAGCAGTGCTTCAAATATTGTCAGGCTTAGCTATGGTATATCGTGAGAAAAAATGTTCAGCTGCTGAACTGTCCATAACCGGAGGGCACACATTTAAGGGGAATGGCAAGGAACACGGGGCAATGCAAGAGAAATCTTTGTACATATTGAGTGCTCAGCATTTGGAATGCATTGACACTTTTTCAATAATATCTTTCTGAATGAAATGGAATCGGTATTTGAAGGAGAAAAACCCAATAGGGTTATGGGGAAATAGATGAAAGATGGGACCAAATGGATTTCTCCTCAGAAGAACTGGATCAACTTTGAAGGGACAAATAGGCTTCTCCTTCACTCTATTTTTCTGGTATTCAACATTTGGTAGTTGAGCTGAAAAGCTCCAAGTTAGCTGGACCTTGCTTCCACTTGTGCATTAAATTTACAATGAATACAAAGTAATGCAGCGCTCAAGTCCTGCTGAGTCAGGTGCCCGCATTGATTAACATGCTTTGCAAATTCAGAGGTATTGTTGTTGCCCTTGATTTTGCCCTATCCAGCAGCATTGGCAAAAATTACACACAAATGCAGATACCACCAGTTAGACATTTTTCAACTTGCATCCAAATGCAAGACCTGCTTATTCACCATTGACGATTGGCATTTGCTATTGGATACCGTCATTATCAGTTTCATATTAACCTTCCCTCATTTTATAAATATACGCAGAATGTGGAAGTTGTAACTCTGAAGACTGAGGTGTCAACACTAGGCAAACCCTGGCTGCAAAGGCAAGAGCCTATCAGAACAACGGCAGTCTGACCTTATTAGTAATTTGGTCTGAACCAACGTCAAAAAATTTTAGGCAACCAACCTACAAACTCTCCCATTTCTCCCCTCCCCTCCCCTCCCCTCCCCTCCCCTCCCCTCCCCTCCCCTCCCCTCCCCTCCCCTCCCCTCCCACCAACATTCCTTCCTCTAGATTCACAATTTGAACCTCTTCTATTGTTTCCTCACACCTTTAGTCTTTTCATTTCTGGCCTTTGTCCAACCATCAGCCCAATAACCCCTCCCCTCCCCTCCCCTCCCCCCCCCCCACAACCTGTATCTACCTATCACTCACCAAGCCTTTTCCTGCCTCTCTTCAGGCTCCTCCCCCCCCCCCCAGTAAGTCTGAAGAAGGGTCCCGACACAAAAGGTCACCTATCCGTGTTCTCCAGAGATGTTGCCTGACCCACTGAGTTACTCCAGCACTTTGTGTCTTTTTCTGAGTCACTGATTATCTTTGCCTATCATTCAAACCGCTAGCAGTCATCTCCTGGATACTTCAAGAAGAATGGTTTATGACCATCTAACAGAGAGAGAGAGAGAGGTGGCAGCCCCATAGGAATACTGGACATAATTTAGAGTGTAACTATATGACCAATCTCGATGTCAAGGCAATACTTCAACGTTAAGTAGCTTCCTGTAGACTGCAGTACTATTGTTAACATTTTAATACTACAGACACACAAACTATCAACAAATGTGGGAATTTGATCCCTCGAGTCCTTTTATTCAATTAGCTGATCTGTATCTCAAATCCAATTACACGCCTTAGTTATTTCATACACTTACCTATTAATAAATTGTCATTCTCAGTATTTATACTTTAAATTTTTCCCAATTTCAGACTCTGCACTCTACTCATGAATGCAGTTCCCGATTTTCACTACCCTTTGAAGACCAAAGTGTTTCCAGGTCTCATCCTTTAAATAGACCAGCTTAAATTGTAAAATTGCAGCTCCTTGTTCTCGACCTCCATCAGAGGAAGTTGTTTCTCTTTATCAACCCGATTAAATTCTTCACTCATCATTAACATTTCAATTAGATCACCCCTTAATCTTTTATACTCAGGAGAATTTTCAATCATTAAAAGTGGCACTGGCAATTAGCTAGAATCTCTTGACTGTATTTCCCAGTTAACTATTTCAAAGTCTCTGAGTTAGCTATTTCACAGCTGTGTGCAAAAACCCATGACATACCAAACTCACAGCATGGAGATAAGAAGTTGGTGCTCAGCATTCAAACCATCCATATGCCACCCTGTACATTAAGTGTTATCAGGATGCTTTAATAAGAAATTTTCAATTGTCACATGTATGCTGGATTTAAGCCATACTACAATTTATCAATCTACCCTGGTGCTGAACAGTGACTCAAGTGAAGACAACAGGTCAAAAAAACGCCATGATGGTGTAACAAGCTGTGTTCCATAGACTTGATATTTTCACCACCTCCAACGGGATCCAACCACTTGCCACATTTTCCCATATCCACCTCTTTCTGTAGAGACCATTCCCTCTGCAACTCCCTGATTAATTTATCCCGTCCCACCCAAGCCACCCACCCCCCAGGTATTTTCTCCTGCAACCGCAGGAAATGCAACACTTGTCCCTATACCTCATCCTTCGACTCCATCCAAGGACCTCGACAGTCCGTTCACGTGAGGCAGAGGTTCACTTGCACCTCCTCCAAACTCTTCTACTGTGTCTGCTTCTCCAGGTGTGGAGTCCTTTATATCGGCGAGGCCAAGCATAGACTCGGCGATCGTTTCGCTGAACACCTTCGCTCAGTCCACCTAGGCCTGCACGATCTCCCATTTTACCTCCCCTTCCCATTCCCACACTGACCTTTCTGCCCTGAGCATCTTCCTCTGTCAGCGTGAGGCCCAACGCAAATTGGAAGAAAAGCATCTCATATTTTGCTTGGGCAGCTCACAACACAACGGTATGAATATTGATTTCTCTCACTTCAAGTAACCCTTACTCTCTCCGTCCCTCCCCTAACCTAGTTCTCCTAGTTTCACTGTCCTCCTGATTAATTTTACTGTTTCTATGCCACATTGACACCTACCCCACAGTCTGCTCATCGTCTGCTTCGATCTGTCATTTTCACACTTTACCTTTTCACATATCTCTAGTTTCCCTCTCCCCTGACTCTCAGCCTGAAGAAGGGTCTCAACCCAAAACGTCACCCATTCCTGCTTTCCAGAGATGCTGTCTGTCCCGCTGAGTTACTCTAGCATTTTGTGTCTATCTTCCTAAGTCCTGCATGAACCAACTGGCTGGAGATTTTGCAGATATCTTCAACCTCTCACTTTTACTGTCTGAGGTCCCCAACTGCTTTAAAATAAGTTCCATAATACTCCCGCTGAAGAAGTATTATGGAACTTAATACTGACATCCGTTGCAATGAAGTGTGATGAGAGGTTGCTTAGACACAGATCAACTCCTGCCTGAATAAGGATCTAGACGCACGACGATTCACCACAAGATTGAGAGCTGATGTGACCTCACAGGCCTACTATTCTGCACTAGACCACTTGGGCAACAGGAATATGTACTGTACACCAGTCTGTTTAACCAACACAAAGACAAATACTGGACTTCGCTAAAATCTTTCTGAGACATTGACATACATTATGCATGTCCAAAATCATGATTTTCAAATCAAACTCTTGGATTGCCATTCCTAGAAGTGTCTGATATTTTGTCTTTTACAAGGGACAGGCCTATCAAAAGGTCGATATTCCTCTGATCTCCTGTCGTTGTGAAGGGTGTGAGTTGGGGAAAGGATTGCAGGGAGCACATCATGGGGAGTTGGGCTGGAGAGACCATTTCTTGAATGGACACATGTCAAAGAGAATATCTCATGGCAGATGGAGGTACTGGGTGGCTGATGGTGAGGGAAAGTTAAAGAAAGCAATGACCTTTATGGAAGCTAGATTCTCTGACATGACCCATATCATGTCATCAACTTTCCTCCTAAAATTAATCTTCTGGAAATGCACGGACTACAGAAAGGTCATCTCACGGAAAACTTGAACAATTCAGTCTCTTAAAATGCTGGAAATTCTCATGTTCTCAGGCTGCATCTGTGAATTGGGTCAGTCTAATGACATTTCAGAAGAATGGGTCCCGACCCGAAATGTCAGCTATTCCTTTTCTCCAAAAATGCTGTCTGAACCGCTGAGTTACTCAACCTTTTTGTGTCTACCTTTGGTTTAAACCAGCTTCTGCAGTTCCGGTGTAGGAACAAACTGCAGATGCAGTTTGATGATGGAGTAACTCAGCGGGACAGGCAGCATCTCTCGAGAGAAGGGATGGGTGATGTTTTGGGTCGAGTCTGAAAGGTCTCAACCCAAAACGGCATCCATTCCTTCAATCCAGAGATGCTGCCTGTCCCGCTGAGTTATTCCAGCATTTTGTTTCTATCAGCAGTTCCTTCCTAGACATTTCATCAAACCTGTTTCTCTCACCACAGATGCTGCCTGTAATTTCTATTTTGATTTTCAATCTGAAATTCAATTTTTTTAAAACTACTGCAAGTTCTCAGTGATTTGACACCAGCAAATTACACGATTGCTAGAATACTTTTATAACAGTGCGCACAGAACCTCATAAAATGATGCAGTATTGGATGAAACACATAAACCACTACAGAAAACTACTGATGTGACACTATTAAAAAATCACCTTGGAAAGTCACCTATTGTACTGAGTCATCATTGCTTTGTTGGCTTCCCAACCAAACAGCACTCCTGTCCCACACCCTGCCAAGTATTATTTTTCTCTCTTTTAATTATGAGTATGATAAAATACCGTCTGATAAATCATTCCTCGACCTATTGCATTTCATTGCGATTGCTCTGCAGTTCTGAATAATTGATCTTGTTTCAGTTTCTCAAGTTTCATTAGAATGAATAATATTACTTTGGAATTGAACACCATCTTTAGATAACTAATGCTTAATGACGTTTAACTTCTGTGAACCACTTTGAAAATGATGTTCCCCCTCATTACTCTGAATAACTAGCTAGCTTTGTCTGCAGGTTTTACCAAACCACACAGGCGTAACATTATCTTTGGCAAAGTATTCAAGCTGAGATCAGAAATGTCAAGCTATTATGGAAAAGAAATGGACTCTGATCATTACAGTTTTTAAACAGGCTAGATCCTCAGATAATAATATGTTGGTATTTGAGAAAGAATCCACTTTAAATCATACCTTCTATGTTGATCAATCATTGAGCAAACAGAACTGTTTTCATTTTATTATTTCCATTTAACAGTCGAGTTGTCACAAAGGCCACTTACTGACTGGTTCAGGCCAACTTAAAAAAAATTCTCTTAGCTCATTAGGCTACTAAGTAGCCACCAAATTTGCAAATGTACATTCATTGTTGATGCTTGGAAGAAGTGTGATTCACTGCTCTGTTACCAGTGAATCTTTTCTTTCTCCATTACAGTCTTGGTTTAATGTGTTTCTTCCAATACTGTACCATCTTATGAGGAATTGTTTGCACTATTATTAAAGGCGTCTAGTAATTTGTGGGAACTGAAGGCAAACAACTGAGAACTTGCACTGGTTTAAAAAAATTCAGCATTTCAGATTGAAAAACAAAACAGAAATTACAGACAGCATCTGTGGAGAGAGAAACTGAAGTCAATGTTTCAAATTCATACCCTTTCATCGCAACAGCTTTGATGAAACACTTTCAGACATCCAATTTTGTGCCTTGCTTCACAGATTCAGCTGAAGCAGTCGAGAATCTCCAACATTTTCAGAGATTGTGATATAGACAATAGACAATAGATGCAGGCGTATGCCATTCGGCCCTTCGAGCCAGCACCGCCATTCAATGTGATCATGGCTGATTATATGTTCTTTCTGTATCCTCCCCTTTATGGTCAGGCTTCTAAACGGTCCTTCCATCAAGTAGGGTACTGACCGATTCTCCTCTACCCTATTGTGTACATTGAACTTGGTCTATGGAACTGATGCTCTATAATGCTGAGAACTATATTCTGCACCCTGTATCTTGCACTCCGCTCCATCTCTTGTAGCCGAGTTGAACTTGATTATATTTATGTATAGTATAATCTGATCTGCTAGAACAGCATAAAAACAAAGCCGTTTGCTGCACCTTGGTACAGGTGACAATAATAAACCTACATTTCCTAAAGATGAATTTTAGAACTGCACTACTTCTAAGTTATTCATGCAAGCATGATGATTGTACCGACTTTGAATATATGTCACTGGGTCACAACATTTCATTTCACAATACATTGAAAATTCAATGTCAAGATGCCCACACATTTGAGTTGAGAGGTCTATTACAGATGATTGCAGGCTGAGATTGTTCCCGTGAAAATCGTTCTTGAAGGATAAACTGCATGTCAACGTTTTGCAAAATTGCCTTAACCAGTTCTGGGAGTTTTAAAAAATTTAGACAGTAAAATAGAGCAGAATAAAAAGCAAGTGTTGAATGCAAGGCTGTTAACAAAATAGCATAATAGACTAATGAGAGGAAACTCTGGAAAGGATCCGCCAGCGTTAGTGGAGAGGTCGGTGCGGCAGTCGGTATGGCGCCGATTGACCGATCGACCGACGGACGAGACGGACACGTGAAGTAAGGACATCGCTGCCGAGGGAAAGACAGTGGGGGGGACAGCCGTGGAGGGGGGAGTGGGAAAGAACAAGGGAAACTGGTGCGGGTGGAGGGGATTTGTAACTTTGTACGTGCTCTTCATTGGCGACTATTGCATACCTTGGCAAGATATGCAAGCAAAGCATTTCACTGTGACTTGTCACGTGACAAAAGTTGTTCTTTTTTTTCCAATCATTTATTCATTCATTTAATTCAATGCAGACAGTCGTGCAGTGCTGATCCAAGGGAGTAGAAGACATCCTTTGTGACTGTTTTGAGCCAGGAGACTGGGCCATATTCAAGGATTCTGAGGCTAACCTAGATCAATATGCCACTGCTGTCATAGACTTCATCAGCAAGTGTGTAGAGGATTGTCTATCAAGAAAGACAAGACGTGCGTTTCCCAACCAGAAACCATGGATGAACCATGAGGTCCACTCCCAGGTGAAGTCCAAGTCTGCAGCATTCAAGTCAATAGACAATAGGTGCAGGAGTAGGCCATTCGGCCCTTCGAGCCAGCACCGCCATTCAATGTGATCACGGCTGATCATCCCCAATCAGTACCCCGTTCCTGCCTTCTCCCCATATCCCCTGACTCCGCTATCTTTAAGTGCCCTATCTAGCTCTCTCTTGAAAGTATCCAGAGAACCAGCCTCCACCGCCCTCTGAGGCAGAGAATTCCACAACTCTCTGTGAGAAAAAGGTGTTTCCTCGTCTCCGTTCTAAATGGCTTACCCCTTATTCTTAATCTGTGGCCCCTGGTTCTGCACTCCCCCAACATCTGGAACATGTTTCCTGCCTCTAGCGTGTCCAAACCCTTAACAATCTTATATGTTTCAATAAGATACCCTCTCATCCTTCTAAACTCCAGAGTGTACAAGCCCAGCCGCTCCATTCTCTCAGCATATGACAGACCCGCCACCCTGGGAATTAACCTTGTAAACCTACGCTGCACTCCGTCAATAGCAAGAATGTCCTTCCTCAAATTAGGGGACCAAAACTGCACACAATACTCCAGGTGTGGTCTCACTACAGCTCTGTACAAGTGCAGAAGGACCTCTTTGCTCCTATACTCGACTCCTCTTGTTATAAAGGCCAACATGCCATTCGCTTTCTTCACTGCCTGCTGTACCTTCATACTTACTTTCATAGACTGATGTACAAGGACCCCCAGATCCCGTTGTACTTCCCCTTTTCCCAACTTGATGCCATTTAGATAGTAATCTGCCTTCCTGTTTTTGCTACCAAAGTGGATAACCTCACATTTATCCACATTCATCTGCCATGCATCTGCCCACTCCCCCAACATGTCCAAGTCACCCTGCATTCTCATAGCATCCTCCTCACAGTTCACACTGCCACCCAGCTTTGTGTCATCTGCAAATTTGCTAATGTTATTTTGCATCCCTTCATCCAAATCATTGATGTATATTGCAAATAACTGCAGTCCCAGCACCGAGCCTTGCAGTACCCCGCTAGTCACTGCCTGCCATTCTGAAAGTCAAATGATCCTGAACGGTACGGGAAATCTATCGACAAGCTTGGCTGAGCCATTAAGGATGCCAAGAGGGAATTCCAGACAAAGTTGGAGTCTCGTGGCAAAGGCACGGGTACCCATAGATTGTGCCATAGACAGAAAGGTCAGTATGGTAATGGGAGTTAAAATGTTTGGAAACCGGGATAGACACAAAAATGCTGAGACAGGCAGCATTTCTCCTGACTCTCCATCTGAAGAAAGGTCTCGACCCAAAAAGTCACCCACTTCCTTTCTCCAGAGATGCTCCCCCTGAGTTACTGCAGCATTTTGTGTCTATCTTCGATGTAAACCAGCATCTGCAATTTTCCTTCCTACACATTTGGAAACTGGGAGATCACGTAGGCCCAGGTAAATTGAGAGTAAAGGGCCTGTCCCACTTACGCGACCTTGGCTTGCAAATTACGCGACATCGTGGTCGCTTGAGACGTACAGGCACCGTATGGCTGCAAAATATGTTTAGCAAAATGATTGCCCAGTCTGCGCTTGGTCTCATCGAAATACAGGAGCCCACACCGAGAACAACGGATTTGGTTAATGAGTTTGCGGAGTTGCAAGTGACCCTCAGGCTCAAGTGAAAGGACTGGATAGAGTCGAGGGTGGAGGTATGAGGGCGGGTGTTGCATCTACTGCAGTTGCAGGGGAAAGTTCCTGTGGTTGGGTGGGAAGGGATGAGGGTTGTGGACGGAACTGTCTCTGCGGAAAGCAGTAAGGGGTGGAGATGGGAAAATGTGACTATTGGTGAGACCCAGTAGGAGGTGGGTGACACATCTTCACCGCGATCTCCCAGATTCCAAACATTTCAACTCCCCTTCCCATTCCCACACTGATCTTTCTGTCCTGGGCCTCCTCCACTGTCAGAGTGAGGCCATACACAAATTTGAGGAACAGCTCCTCATATTTTGCTTGGGCAGCTTACAACCCAGAGATATGAATGTTGATTTCTTTCATTTTAAGTTACCCCTGCCTTCCATTCTCTCCCCTCCCTCTCCCACCCGAGTCATCCTACTAGTTCCACTGTTCACATACTTCCCTTTGTTGTCCTCTCTTCCCCAGCCATTATGGGCCTTCCTTGGTCGTCTGTTACCGGCCTTCCTTGGTTCTGGCATTTTTTTAACCTCCAATTCCCCCCTCCCTACCTTTAGTCTACAGAAGGGTCCCTACCCGAAATGCCACCCATTCTTTTTCTCCAGAGATGTTGCCTGATCTGATGAGTTACTCCAGCACTTTGTGTCGACCAACAGTTACTGGGGCAGATGCAAGATCGGCCTTCCTGACAGTGAATCCACAGAAAGCAACAGGCCTGGATGGAGTTACTAGCTGCGTCCTGAGGACCTGTGTGGATCAGCTGGCAAAGGTATTCACAGACATCTATAAACTCTCACTACTCCATTTTGAGGTCCCTACCTGCTTCACGAAGACCACTGTCATCCTGGTGCCAAAGAAAAGTAAGGTAACCTGCCTTAATGACCACTGTCTAGTGGGTATGACATCCACCATCATGAAGTGCTTCATGAGACTGATGATGAACATATTAACGTCAGCCTCCCAGCCGGCCTTGATCCACTGCTGTTTGCTTACTGTTGCAACAGGTCCACAGCAGACATCATTTACCTGGCCCTAAACTCAACTCTGCAACATCTAGATCACAAGGACCCCTACATTAGACTCTTATTTATCAACTACAGGTCCGCTTTCAACACCATAATCCCATCTAAACTCATCTCCATACTCCTTGACTTAAGAATCAGCATTCACTTCTGGATCCTTGACTTTCTGACCCATGGATCACAATCTGTGAGGGTCGGTGACAACAGCACCTCCATAATAATTCTCACTACTTCCGATACACTTACGACTGTATTGCCAAATTTGTCTCTCAGTCCATCGACAAGTTTGCAAATGACACCACTATGGTGGGTCGAATCACGAACAACGACGAGATGGAAGATGAAGGAGATTGAGAACTTCGTAACATGGTGTCAGGACAATAATGTCTCCCTCAATGTCAGCAAGATGAATGATCCAGCAATGGACTTCAGGAAGCATGGTGGAGTTTTTCCCCAATCAGCATCAATGGTGCCATAGTGTAGGTATGTTGCAAAGCCTACCTGAAGCGTCACTGAAAATCTGTCGCTGCGGGTGTGCGCGATTTTGGCGCCGTTTAGAGGGGGCGGGTTTAAAACGCGATTTTCTCTAGGCTGTTCAAATCGAAGATGTTCAGCCTAGTTAATTATTAACGAAAAATCGCTGGAAGACCCCGTCGCAAAAGCTATTATTAGTTTTAAAGGCCACGTATAATACTTATAGTAGTTTAAAAATCAATCTCTAAACCCGCGAACACCAGCAACCGCAGGGTCTCATAAAGCAAATAGTAGAAGGTAGGCTGTATATTTTTACATTAAAAAGGGCTTCTAAAGATCCCTTTATACAAAGTTTAATATTGCGAGTAGCTCATTTTGGGCCCATTATATCCCGCAGTATTTTTCTCGGCATTTGAGGGCACAAATCTACCGTAATGTGAACATTCTAAACCAGCGCGTTCACAGGGACCCACTGGAAAGGTGATTTAAATGGACTTTAATTTACAGCAATTGAACACTAAATTCCTTCCATTTGGTCTATAAATTAATGTAAATGAGATTTAAAAATCATGTTTTATTGTGAATTATTTGTGAATATTATTTGGACATTTAGGCTATTTAAAAATGTTAATCATTTATTAAGAAATGGATAGATGTTTAGATCTAGTAATTGAAGTCTGAAATTAGCTACAATTAGGTAACTAACTAATTATATGCTTTAATTTCAGGTCATCCAAGTAAGATAATTTTATATTTGTTTCAGAATGCTTCAATCTATGATAACTGAAAATTTCATTCAGTTCTCTTAATTTTTAAGAAAGTTATGGGCTTTTGACTGTTCACGTTCACAGCTTTTTTGTTATGTCCATAGAAAATCAATAGGGAACAAGATGCTCATTTCCCAGTATGAAAATGGCCATAACTTTTTAAATACTTGAGATATGAAAGTGAATTAGGTGTCAAATTAAACTTATTTTTATGCTTTATCTGATGGGATAAATTGCAGAGTTGATTTTTAAAATCTCAAAATTTTGTAACATTGCTACATAGTGGAAATGATTGAGAGCATCAAGCTTCTTGGCGTTAATGTTACCAATTATCTGTCATGGACCTATAACATCGATGCCACAGCCAACAAGGCACACCAACATCTCCACTTCTTAAGGAGATTGGAAATTCAACATGTCTCCAATAACAGCACCATAGAAAGCATACGGTCGGGTTGTGTCACAGCTTGATTTGCGTACAGCTCTGTTGAAGACTGCAAGAAATTGTAGATGGTTGCAGATGTAGCCCAGTCCATCATACAGAACAAACCTCCCACCATTGACTCCATCTACACTTCCTGCTGCCTCAGAAAAGCAGCCAACATAATCAAAGACTTGTCCCACCCCGGTCATTCCTTCTTCTCCCTGCTCCCATCCGGCACCAAGCACAGAAGCATGACAGAGTGGACCATCAGATGCAGGAACAGCTTTTACCCCTCCAATATCAGGCTTCTGAATGTTTATTCCACAAGGTTTCAAGGTCAGTTTATTGTCACATGTACCAATTACGGTGCAGTGAAATTCGATGGCGTACAATCTCATTCACTTCTACCCCATTGTGGATGTTGTACTTTTTCTATGGGACAGATGTGCAGCAATGCTAAGAACTATACTCTGCACTCTAAATGTTTGCTCTATTTTCCTTGAGGTAAACTTGATTGTGTTGATGTAAAGTATATCTGATCTGTTTGGATTGCATGCGAAACAAGGCTTTTCACTGTACCTCAACACACATGACAATAAAAAACCTAAACCTGAATCTAAACCTAGAAAGGACAAGCAACTGGAACCTCAGCCAAGAAGAACTTAGTAGAGATTCTAGATGGGTTGACAATAATAAATGTTGGGATACTAAGGAAGATTGAAGTTAAGTGAATAGGTAAAATGAGCTTAATATGGGAAAACCTGAAATTGTCCATTTTGGTAGGATAAATTAAAAAATATATATATTATCAACATGGTGAGAGATTTCAGGATTTTGAGATGCAGAGAGATCTGGGTGTCCGATGCGACAGGCTGGTGTTTTGATGGAAAAATAATTATGGGAGCCTACAGGATATGATTGTCTATCACCAGGGAAAATAGATAGAGAAGTCACCAAGTTGCAGTTTATTTATCCAGAGCACTGATCAGACAGTGTGCAATATTTGGAAGGATATAGATACATTGGAAATGGCTCAGATAAAGTTTACTGGAAAGTTATCTGGACAAATTGTTTCTTTTAATTTTGTGGAAACAAGATTGACTGAACTATGTATTACAACTGCATTCCCTGCCTCTCTATCCCTCCCCCACCCAAGTCGCACCAGTTTCTCGTTTTCACCCAATAAACAGCCTGTTCCCTTTATCATCATTCCTTTTCCTGTGACTTTCAGTCTGACGAAGGGTCTTGAATCGAAACGTCACCCATTTCTTCTCTCCAGAGATGCTGCCTGTCCCACTGAGTTACTCCAGCTTTTTGTCTGTCTTTGGTTTAAACCAGCACCTGCTGTTCCTTCCTACACACTGCATATCTTTGCTGCCTCCATCCAGTATTTGGTTCCATCCTCTCAAATTCAACACTCTTTGTTTGATAACTGTATTAATTTCTAATATTAGCTACACTTTCAGAAGGATGACTCATTAGAACTCTATTCCATAAGCAAAAATGATATTTTACTAGTCAATTGCAAGATCAGTGCCTACCTCTAATGTTTATGCAGAACTGGGACTTTCCCTATGAACACAAGGCCCTTAATCTCAGCAGATGTAATGGATGAACGCAGCAAAGATATGCATGGAAGAAAGAGGCTTAACCAAACTCATCATCTCTGTGCCATTCAAACACAGCAAGCTACCAGCTCATAAAAATGCGCACATGTCTGGTTCAAGTCATGGAAAATGTCAACTAGTTCAATAATACTGGAGAAACCCAGTTACCCTCTCAAAACCAGCATTTTGATTGTTTACCAAACTGGCTACATTATTAAGACTGCAGCATGGTCCACCTTCAAAATCTTAAGACGTTGCTATTCCAGTGTCTTACGGCATCACCTCTGCCTGCCTCATATTCTTGAGTAGACAGTCCATTTCCCCACATCTCAGTCTTTACCAACAGCAGCAGTTGTTTGTTCAGGAAAATAATCTGCTGCTTTTGAGAGTTACCCGTCTCTCTCCATTTTGTCATTTTTCTCCATGCTTTTAAAAAATACTCCCTAAACCGCCTCATAAACCTTATCTTTCATTTCCATTCAAACTCATTTATTCTATAAGCCTTCATCCAACCTTGAATTCAATCATCACTTCCTCCTTCGTAATGTGAAGTGAACTGTGGCATCCCTCTGAAAAGGAAAAGACTTGTTTCTTACCTAATTTTGTGGGAACAAAATTCAAGGAACGACCAGGTACAACTAATTAGACACAGAAATATACAACAAGCCCTTCAGCTCAACTCGAACATGCCCTTGAGCGACAACCAAAGATGAATATCTCTCCAGCATTATGTCAATACGCTGAGAAGCATAGAGCATTACAGCACAGAAAGAGGGTCTTCGGCCCAACTCATCCACGCCGATCGAGTTGCCCGATCGTCCCATTGCTGGCACCTGGCTCGTATCACTCTGAATCTTTCCTATCCATGTTCCAGTCCAAGTATCTTTCAAACATCATAACCTACCTGCCTCTACCACTTCCTCTGTCAGCTCTTTCCATTTACATATCACACTTTTGTGTGCAAAAGTTGCCACTCACCTCCCATCTTAAACCCAAGCCCTGTAGTTTTAGACTATCTTACACTGGGGGGAAAAACATGGCTATTCACCAGATCAATGCCCCTCATGATTTGATAAAACCTCTATCTGGTCACCCCTCAGCTTCCTATGATCCACAAAAACAGTCTCCATCCTATCTGGATTCTGCTCTTAAACCAAACCCTCCAAACCATGCAACATAATTGCAAACCTATTTTGAATCCTTTTCAGCTTAATGACATCCTTCCTGCAGGACAACCAGAAGGATGCACATTACTCCAAATGTGGCCTTAACAATGTCTTGTACAGCTGTAATATGACATCCTTAATTCCGTACTCAATACCCTGACCAATGAAGGTTAGCGTGCCAAACGCCTTGTACTCCACTGTGTCTACTAGTGTGTTGCCACTGTCATGGAACTCTGTACCAAAGAATCCCTGGGTGTCTCTGTTATACTGCAATCCCTAGGCCCCAGGTAGGTCTTGCGGATTGTCATGTAAAAGCCCTGTCCCACTTTCCCGAGTTATTCACAAACTCTCCTGAGTTTTCCCCTTGATTCGAACTCGGAGAATTATGGTAATAGCCATTCGTAGATACTCGGGGCTATTTTTTTTACTCGTGGACATTTTTCAACATGTTGAAAAAACGTCCCGACTTACCTGATGCCCCGAGTTCCTACGGCCGGCATTACGAGCCGCTACAAAACATCTACGGACTCGCTACCGACATTACCCGACATTCGCCAACTTTGAATCAAGGGGAAAACTCGGGAGAGTTTGTGAGTAACTCGGGAAAGTGGGACAGGGCCTTAACAGAGACACCCAGGGGCTCTATGGTACAGAGTTGTGTCTATGTATTTACAATTGTAGTTTTGTTACTTTATATATTCATATAAATATTTACAACCAAAATGTTTCCAGATCCTGAGATGCTAAAATTAATTAAATAATCATAAATGCACGAGTCTTCAACTCACAGTGGCATTATTAGACTCCATGGATATGTCTACGGACCAGGAATTCCCTTTGGAAGCATCCTTGCCAAGAAAGATGAAGATAGATTCATTTAAAGCGATCTCATAAATTCAATACATATGCAAAAAATAACACATTTTTATAGCCTTACTGCCTGGTAAATAAAACCAATAAAATGCCGTTCGAGATGCAGAGACTAGTGTCGAAGACATGGGTGCATTGGGAGATGGTGAGTGATGTTGGCTGGCATCTCTTTTGTATTTTGTTTTTTCAAGAAAATAAT
The DNA here is from genome assembly GCF_010909765.2 of Amblyraja radiata. Taxonomy (NCBI): domain Eukaryota; kingdom Metazoa; phylum Chordata; class Chondrichthyes; order Rajiformes; family Rajidae; genus Amblyraja; species Amblyraja radiata. The sequence goes on from NC_045969.1 coordinate 48,983,273, forward strand.
GAAATGCACCACTTATGGTGCATTATGGTGCATGAAAGCCCACATCTTGTCAGAAGGCTGCATCTCTTAGAGTTGTTCATAAAACAAATCTTTATTTGGTTGTTTCCAGGTTTATAAACAACTGGAGAGAAGCTGACTCAATTATTACTCAAGCTGAGACAAATGTATTCTATAAGAAAATCTCAAATATAAATTCTGGAAGAATTACAGTTCCATCGGGTTATGTATAAGCATTAAAATTAATTTCCCGTTCAAAATAAAGGAAACACATTGCTTATCCAACTGCAATCCTCAGTCTAAAATCGTGAAAAATAAATGTTGTTTTGTTACTTTATGTGTTCATATAAACAGTTGATAACAAATTGTAATTATTCACATTGAACCATATATTTCTTGAGTATTTAAAGATTTAGCATTTTAACACTATTTTAATTATGAATCTACTTGGAAGAATGTCCAAGACCGTGATCAAAGTGGGAAAATGAATAAAAGAGTAATCTATAAAGAAATATGCAAAAGCTTCCTCCACAAGTGCATAAGAAAGGGAGTAATGAAAGTCGACAAAGGTTCCTTGGACTAGAAAAATTGTGATGGTAAATAACAGATGCTCAACAAGCTTTTTAGTGGAGGACACACAACGTAATTAATATCAGGAAGCAAAAAGCAGTGCGGAAAATGAAGCGTCCAGAATTTGCTGGACATGAAAGCCCACATCTTAAGTGAGGTGGGTGGAGAGCTAACAGATACAATGGTTGTAATCTACCAAAATCCACTAAATGTTAGAATGGTTCCAGATACGTTATACTGTTACCCAATAAAGATGGGATAGAGAACAATGGTGCAGCGGTAGAGTTGCTGCCTTACAGCGCTTGCAGTGACGGAGCCCCAGGTTTGATCCTGACGGGTGCTGTCTGAACAGGGTTTGCATGTTCTCCCCGTGACCTGTCTCCGAGATCTTCGGTTTCCTCCCACACTCCAAAGACGTACAGGTATGTAGGTAAATTGGCTTGGTAAATGTAAAAATCGTCCCTAGTGTGTGTAGGATAATGTTAATATGTGGGGATCGCTGGTCGGCGCGGACCCGGTGGGCTGAAGGGCCTGTTTCTGCGCTGTATCTCTAAACTAAACTACAAGCCGGCTCTTTACCATCAATTGTTAGTACAACACTTGTATCTGTTATTAAAGTCGTGATGGCAGCTTATTTAAAATACCCATGACATAATTAGGCTGTCAATATGGTCCATTGAGAGTTCTTGTTCCTGAGGTTGCAAGTGGCAAGGTAAATTAGGAAATATTACAACGGTAACTACTGCTTCTACAAACATGTAGTCGATGGCCAATGATTGGAAGTAGCAATGACCTGCTGCATGCACAGAGGTCCCAGCTTGCAGATGCAGCTGTATTTACACAAAGCTTCAAACGGAAACGATTCCAATTAGTAGCAAAATGCAAAGGCTCAATGTTCAAATCCCATAACCCGCAGTTTACAATTGTTTGTATATTCTCCAAGCATGTCTGCTACTCACATAGGACTTGAGTAAGCCTCCCAAGCCTGCATGCCAACATAGAGACAGAAGATGGACACAAAATGCTGGAGTAACTCAGCGGGACAGGCAGCATCTCTGGAGAGAAGGAAAGGGTGGCGTTTTGGGTCGAGACCCTTCTTCAGACTCACCCTTTCCTTCTCTCCAGAGATGCTGCCTGTCCCGCTGTGTTACTCTCGCTTTTTGTGTCTATCTCCAGTTTAAACCAGCATCTGCAGTTCCTTCTTACACCTACAACATATAGACAGTTCCTTTGGCCGGCCTTCAAGTTCCCATCTAGACTAATCCAACACTCGTCCCATTTTATTCTCCCCAGATGTTATCACTCACGACACATCAGGCCAAATTTACCTACAATAACGGTACATCGGTACATGTGACAATAACTAACGTAAACCTAAACCTACCAATGTGCATGTTTTTGGGATCAAAGGAGTAACCTTCAGCACATCAGAAGGAAACACATATGGTCATAGTGAGAACGTCCAAACCACAGTGTCAGCTGTGATGTATCAGTTACTAGCTGTACCACTGTACCACAAACATGGTGATCTCAACACCTTCAGCGACGTAGAAAAGTAGTCCAGAAGTAAATGAACATTTGAAATTGGTAGAACTATAAAATGATACAAAAATAAAATTTTGCAGGGTATCAAAAGGAAATATGAACCCAAAAAAGATGCAAAGGATTTGAAAACTAACCGTAAATATTTGGGATAAATATAATTAGAGCAAGTGTGGGACCCAGGTATGTTAGTCTACTAAATTTGTTTACATACGATAAGGAAATGAAAATAAAAATTGAATAAATGAATTTAAATATTGAAAAGTCATAATGGAAAAAAATGGTGCTATTTAAACACAATTCGAGTAGTTCAGAGTTTCCAGCCAGCATGTTTTAAGAAATTAGAAAATTGCAAATGTAAAAGTCATAATTTTCCAAAGCTCTATGCCGCCTTGGGATTGTACAAGTATAATTGCCGATCTATTCTTTAAGAAGGGAGCAGAAATCAAGAAAGGTTAGGCCTATCATTTATGGGGAGGTTACTGTGATCTATGTGAGATTGAATACATCAATAAGCATGTTGATTAATGAGAATTACCAAGGCAGTTCATGTCTGACTGCTTCAGTTGAATTTTCACAACATGGTGGTTGGGGGAGTGTTAATTGATGTTGATGAATAATCAGTTGAGAATTATAAATAGAGAGGACAATGGATAGGTAATTGCGGGAACTGGACCGACAGACAAATGATTTGAAGAACTGATGGGAGATGACAAATCTGTGAGAGTGTGGAAAAGTAGGTAGTCTGATGGATGGAAGGATGAGTTGCAAGATGACTACGAGGTGGAGAAACAATTGGGCAAATACATGGTTAGATAATTGATTTGAACTGATGGGTAGATGAAATCACAGATGGAGACATGAATAAATATTTGGGCTGGTAGGTTAGTGGATAAAGACAGGATTTAAGTGGAATAATCCACTCTAATAAACAATGAAATATTTTTACAAAACATACTAAAGGGCTGCACAGTGGCACAGCATTAGAGTTGCTGCCTTACAGCGGCAGAGACCTGGGTTCGATCCTGGCTCTGTAAATTGTCCCCAGTGTGCAGTTGATCATTGGTTGATGTGAACAGTGGGTCGAAAGGCCTGTTTCCACATTGTATCTCGAAACTAACCTAAACTAAAACAAAATGCAGAAGAACCTCAGTGGGTCAGGCAGCATCTGTGGAGGGAATGGACAGACAATGCTTCAGAGCGGGACCTTTCTTCAGACTGAAACATTGTCTGTCCATTTCCTCCATCGATACTGCCTGGCCCGCCGAGTTCCTCCGGCACTTTGTTTTTTTGCTCAAGATTCCAGCATCTACAGTTTCTTCTGTCTGTGAAATATTTTTACAATGCATTTTGTTGTCCTGTTGGGAATCAAATAAAACTGACTTTGAAAAAAATATACAGGAAACTGTTCTCAGAGGTATTGATGCAAGGGAACTGTGCTATTATTTTGATATGACTGATATCCTGTGATGTTATGTATTTGCATCCCAAAATATATATATAAAGTCTAAGACTCTACACATTATAACTGGTGGAGTTCTGGGTGTTGATATATATATATAGGCCATGCTCTTACACTATAACATTCCTGTTTAAAATTCAATGCAATTACGAGGAGGAGATATCGTGTTGGAATAAAAAGCTTCTAGGTAAATCAACATAAGATAAAATTATAGCATGCAAAGCAGTAGAAACATTTCAACCAGAAGTGCATTTGCAAACATTGCTTTGTCCACTATTTCAATGCTGACATTAACTCGTTTAAATGTTGTGCTAATATTCGCAAAGGGCAATTCAAGACCCAATACAAATCTCATGGATTACAAAATGTAAACCAAGATACAATGATTCTATAATGAAAATACCTCAGTGGTCAAAATACCTCAATACTGTAGCTGAGAAATGTATTCTGCCTCCAGAATCAATTCTACTAACTTCAACCAATGATTTATACTCTACTATAAAGTAGATTTAATGATACTGACCAGAGATCTATTTCCAGGTGTGTGTTGATTAGATTTGTCTGGTTTGAGGTGAGGCAGAAATAAATCATTAAAATGTGCTTGTGTGACTTTGCCCATAAGAACAATGCAATGTAATAAGAGATTTAAAGATTATTAATGGATCCAGAAGCATGAAAATACTGAGCAATGAGTGATAACAATGAGGGAAGCCGATTAAAACATATGATACTTCACCAAATGATGAGAGGACAAACCTTGGAGAGATTGCAGTCAGTAGACAGCAGGGTCTGGCGTTTATTGAATGACCATTATATTACTACATCAAAAGACTCCTGATCCTTGGCTTCCTGGAGGGCCTGTCCCACATAGGCGATTTTTTCGGCGACTTGCTAGCACCCGTCATTTTCCAAATGTCACCTGGTGACTCCTGTATGGTTGTGAGTAGTTGCCCAAAGAGTCGTACCTTTTTCTGATCGCCGCTGGATTTTCAACATTTTGAACATTTACAGCGACCTGCTGCGACTATGACGGGTGCTGGCAAGTCGCCGAAAAAATCGCGTAAGTGGGACGGGCCTAATACCCATAGTTCACAATCAATGAGGATAGGCAACAAAATATCCTCCACAATTATTTGCAACTAGTGCTCTGCAACGATGTGTTCTCAGCCCATTATTATACTCCCTATACACACCTGACTGTGTGGCCAATTTTGGCTCTAACTCTATTTCCATATCACCAGCAACTGGTCCGGGACCAGCCATGTCGAAGCAATGCCATACAAAGCACACTAACAACCAAACTTCCTGAGGAGGCTTAAGAGGTTTGGCATGTCCCCAACAACTCTCACCAACATCTAAAGTTGCGCCGTAGAAAGCATTTTATCGCAATCTATCACTGCATGGTTTGGGAACAGCTCCATACAAGAGCGCAAGAAATTGCAAAGAGTTCTGGACATTGCCAAGATCATCATGCAAACCAATCTCCCTTCCACTGACTCCATCTACACTTTGCACTGCCTCGATAAAGCCAGCATGTCATCAAGGACCTGTCTCACCCCAATCACTCCTTCTTCTCTCATCAGGCAACAGGTACAGAAGTGTGAAAACCTGCACCTCCAGATTCAGGGACAGTTTCTACCCAGCTGTTATCAAGCAACACCACCATCCAATCACCAACCAGAGAGTGGTCCTGACCTACCATCAACTGCTTTGGAGACCCTCGGACTATCTTTAATTGGATTATACTGGACTTTATCTTGCACTAAACATTATTCCCTTTATCCTGTATCTGTAGACAGCTTGATTGCAATCATGCATAATCTTTTCAGACTGGATGGCATGCATCAAAAGACTTTTCACTGTACCTCGGTACACAGGACAATAAACCAAACTAAAACTAAAGTTTGCAGATTACAACAACTGATCTTGAACAATGACAAAGTGGAGTACAGGAAGGAGGTAAACATTTTGCAGTAGAACCTTAAAATAAGCTGAGAAACATGGTGCCAAGCTCTCCTTCAATGTCAGCAAAGATGAAGGAGCTAATCATCGACTTAAGGAAATATGATGGTGTAAAATCCCTAATCAGCATCAATGGTGTCAAAGTGGAGGTGGTCGAGTGCTTCTGATACCAAGGCCTTAACCCTTCTGATGATTTGTCCTGGAACTAACGCATTGAGGCTGCAGCCAAGCACACCAATGTGTCTACTTCCTCAGAAGACAAAGGAGGTTTGGTGTGTCTTCAATAACTCATACCCGCACCTACAGATGCACTTTAGAAAACATCCTATCAGGATTCATAACAACTTGGTTTAGCAACAGCTCTGCTCCAGATGGCAAGAAGATGCAGAGTGTTGCGGATGTTCCCCAGTCTATTGAACAAACTACTCTCCCCACCAATGACTCCATCTACACTCTGGAAAGCCTCCAACGTAATCAAGGACCATTTACACCCCAGTCAACCCCCTTTCTCTCCCGTCGGGCTGAAGATACAAAAGCTTGAAAACCATCAGATTCAGGAATAGCTTCCCATAAGTCCTCTCATAAGATAATGGTGTAGTCTCAATCTCCCATCCTACCTCATTCTAGCCCTTGCACTTTTTTAATCTTCACCTTCTCCATAGCTGTAATGCTACAATGATGTTACACTATATTCTGCAATCTGGTATGTTGCAGCCCTTTGGCCCAATCTGTGGGCCAAAGGGCCTGTTTCCGCGCTGTATCTCTAAACTAAAGCCTAGATATTGTGGATGTGGCACACCCTCAAAATAAAAGGATATACCTTAAGAATAGAGAAAATAAACCAATACTAAATACTAATCTGGAATCGTTTGAGCTGCAAATGAGAAATTTCACTGTGGATAGTTTCCAAACATTTAACCTTCTTAAGGCTTTAAATAATTGAACACTGATAATCTGCTTTAAATTTCCACTAATTCTAGAAGCAGGTCACATATCTGAGGAAAGGCTCTCGGAATATTTCAATTGAATTATTTTGAGCAGAACCAAGAGACACACACCCTGCAGGTTGAAGAAGAGGTAGGGGAAGAATTGACAGAAGGATGAAAGCATTGAATTTTCATGGTAACAGGCTGAATATACTACAGAGTTCTTTTGAGTTTCCTGCACATTAAATGAATTCATCTATTTGCCAGTCAGCTACTAAATTTGTTTGGATAGGTCAAACCTAATGACAGAAATTATAGTCACTGAAGTTTAAAATATTCAGGAACTACAGCCGAATATTACCTCCCAAAGCCAATTTAAAATTGAATTTGACATGGTGCTCTGCGTTTAATCGAATGATGTCTCCAAATATCTTCCAATTGGGACAGTATTCTTCTAGGAGTTTATTTTAAGTCATCTATGTTAAATCTCAAAATAGAAGAAAGAAAATATACATAAAGATTTTAGAAAGAAGTGGATTACCCTTGGGTACCATTCCACTGGGAAGCTTGCAACTGAACGGTATGAGCATTAAATTCTCCAGTTTTAGGAGAAACTAAGTGGGACCCGTTGGGTCCCAGTCACACGGGAGGCCTGGTCCCCCAACACAACCCATTCCCCAACGCAATATTCCACCACTCACCCATAGCCCCTAACTGCGGCTTATTTCCCCTCATCTTCACCTCCTCCACTCCCTCCACCACCTCTTCATGTGTGGGAGGGGAGGAGGGGAGTGGGGGAGGGAAGTGCGGTGTGTGGCGGGGGGGTGTGAGGTGGGAGGGGAAGGGGGGTGTGTGTGGACGGGGAGCTGTAGGAGGGGGGGGAGAGGGTGGTGTGGGGGGAGGGGGGAGTGTGGCGGGTGGTGTGGGGTGGGGGAGGTGCGAATGTGGGCGGGAGTGGTATGGGAGGGGGGAGGAGGGATGTGGGGGGAGGGGGGAGTGTGGCGGGGTGGTGTGGGGTGGGGGAGGTGCGTATGTGGGCGGGAGTGGTATGGGAGGGGGGAGGAGAGATGTGGGGGTGTGTGTGGGTGGGGTGTGTGTGGGGGGGAGGGGTCTGCGGACAGAGGGGTTGTGGTGGGGGAGTGTGTGACCGGGGGGGGGGGGTTGTGGGGTGCAGAGGTATTGTGGGGGCAGGGGGGTTGTGGGGCGGATTGTGGGGGAGTGGGGGTTGTGGGGGTTGTGGGGGAGGGGTGTTTGTGGGGGCAGGGGGTGTGGGGGCGGGGTGTGTGGATGGTAGGGTGTGTGGGCAGGGGGTGTGTGTGGGCAGGGTGTGTGTGTGGGCAGGGGGTTTGTGTGGGGGGGAGAGGTGTGTGTAGGTGGGGTGGAAGTTGTGGGGGAAAGGGTGTGGGCGGGGGAGTGAGCTCAGAGAAAAGACAGGGAAGAGCCATGGGGGAGAGGGGGGGAGGAGCCAGCGAGGGCGACCAGAGGGGTAGCGGCTGGAATTGTCAGTGCAATAGGCACTCACAGTGGGCGCTGGTCGCTGGTCGTTCTCCTCCACCGGGATCAGAGTCTCCGCTTTACGTTTGGCGACATCGGCGACATCTCCGACTCCGGGCTGGGTCTCTGACTTTGGGCTGGGCTGGGTCTCCCATGCTGGGGTGGGCTGGGCAGGGTCGCCGAGGCTTGGGGCGGGGCTGCTGCTTGGGGCGGGGCGGGGCTGCTGCTTGGGGCGGGACCAGGCTGCCATGGGGCGGGGCTGGGCTGCTGATTGGGGCGGGGCGGGGCTGCTGCTTGGGGCGGGGCCAGGCTGCCATGGGGCGGGGCTGGGCTGCTTGGGGCGGGGCTGCTTCGGGTCCCTCCGAAAATCCGGTTGGAAACCTTCGCCGGCCATCCTCAGCTCCAGTAAAGACACGATGGCGCATGGAAGGGTGGATCGTCCCGGGGAGTGACAGGGGGAGAGACTAATCCGCGCGTGCACTGACTGGCAGGAAAATAGATCGCTCTTCGCACGCGCATTTTAAAAGATTTTTAAACCTCACTAACTTTCACGACATTCAACCGATGGGAACGAAACTTGGTGGACTCGCAGCACAGGAGAACGGTGAGTGAACTGGCAAAAAATCGTAGTACTATCGCAAATCGTTTTTGCACAAATAGAATGACTGCCAAACCGGAAGATAACAAGATCAGAGTTTTAGTTATGTATAGATGATCCTCATAACCCCCCTCTAACCACCACTTCTTTGCCCTCAGCCCCTCTCCCCAGTGCCCAAACTGGAATCTCACCTAGTACTTCCCTCCCACTCCCCTTCCACCTACATTGAACTGCAAATGCTTATTAATGCACCATCTACTTCTCTCCCCCACTACAATTAGTCTGAAGAAGAGTTTTGACCTGGTCACCTATCCATGTTCTCTAGAGATTGTGCCTGACCAGCTGAATTGCTCCAGCACTTTGTGTCTTTTTTAGTAGATCTCCCTTGTTGTTCATATGCACAGGTCATTAAACAACAATCTAGAAAAGGCACCAGAATATTTGCTTTTATCTCTGAAAGACTGAATTTAAAAGCAAGGAGATAATGTTAATTTTTTACAGCTTTATAATTACAGTGTGCAGTTTTTGAAATCCACCGTAGCAATGACAGAGAAGACACTAATAATGCAACATCAAGATGAATTTATGTAGGGATAATGTCTTCTGTGAAACATCTGTTGGTAGAATGTGAAAATGAATCAGAGGGAATCCCAGTTGGCCAAGCTCTGAATTTTCTCTTCAATTAAGCCTCCCAATCTTGTTTTATGTATTTTCATAACTGTCATAAACCAACATAACATTTGATGCGCATAATAAAGTACATAACCTATAAAAATGTGTATTTTACTGAAGATCAAAAGGAGATATTTAAGCGAGTTACAATTAGATAATTGCTAATAATTTATAAATGTGCTTGCAACAAACTATTACCATTCCACACATGTTCCTTGTGTAAAATAAGAGCAGGAGTAGACTATACAGCCCCTTAGGTAGACACAAAATGCTGGAGTAACACAGCGGGACAGGCAGCATCTCTGGATAGAAGGAATTGGTGACATTCTGGATCCATTCCTTCACAGATGCTGCCTGTCCCGCTGAGTTACTCCAGCATTTTGTGTCTATCTTCGGTGTAAACCAGCATCTGCAGTTCCTTCCTATAGAGACCCTTACCCGGCTGGCTCTGCCGTTCAGGTAGGTTGTAGCTGAATTGATCACTTGCCTCAATTTAATCCTCAGAGATGCTGCCTGTCCCGCTGTGTTACTCCAGCATTTTGTGTCCACCTAAGGGGCTGTATAATCTACTACTGCCTGATCCCCATAATCTTTAATTCCCCTGTAATCCAAAAATCTATAGTATGTCTTCAACATACTTGCTGTGCTTACAAACTCATAAAGAGTAACTACAGACGATATCTCGACATTCATTAGGCATTTAATCCGATTTGTGATTCAGTCTGGGTAAAATAAATAATAGCACAAAAAGTTGACATGAAATGTATCCAAACTCAATCAAGGCAATTATCATTTCAGGAACAAAAACAGGCTACTATATTAACTTGCGGATGGATCAAGCAGCATTTCTGGAAGCAAAGGATGGTTGACATTTCACGTTGAGTCCCTGCATCAGGACCTGGCAGAACTAACATAGGATGATCTGCTGGATGCGAAGGATAGTGGGTTAAAGTTGAGTACATTGTTTATATTTACAAAAAAAAAGTTTTAAAGATAGTTGGATGATTTTCTGTTTGTATTTGTAATAGTTTTGGGATGCTGATTGAGGTCAGGTATACTAAGAGACATTCCACAAGGTGCGCAGCTTTGACTGCAAAACTTGGGTATGGTGTGTTAATAATAATAATAACTTTATTTATAAAGCATTTTAAACAACTACAGTTGCCACAAAGTGCTGTACATGAGAAATCATGAACAAAAAGCTATTACAAACAATTAAAAACCATTAAAAACCGTACAACGAATGACTATAAAAAACACACTAAAAATTAAAAGACATTAAAAGCACTAAAAACAGGAGCAATGCCTCAGCCAGTGTCGAAAGCCAAAGAATAAAAATATGTTTTTAGGGAGGATTTGAAGATGGACAGTGAGGGGGCCTGTCTGATGTGCAACGGCAAGGTGTTCCAGAGTGCCGGAGCAGCAACAGAAAAGGCTCTATCCCCTCTGAGCTTCCGCTTAGACCTTGGTACCTCAAGGAGCAGCTGATCAGCTGACCTGAGGCACCGGGCAGGAGCATATAGTTGCACAATGTAACCTCCCCCTGACCTCCCCCCCCCACTGCATTACTCCAGCATTTTGTGCCAAACCTGGCTGACTTTGCCAGCTACCAAAGGTTTCCTTGGCATAATATGGGGTTTGCTTTGACCTTCCCACATGTGTCTACAATGCTGCACCTGGCCTTACCTTTTGGATCTAGGAAGTTTGGTTTGACAATGAATAACCAGCACAGGACAGGAGAATGCAAGGAGCAGGGTTGCTGGAGAACTCTAGAATGATACAATACAGTAGATTGCCATTTGGCCTGTAAATGTCTCCATCAGCTGAGATACAATGAAATATAGTTTGAACACTTTATCTTCTTATGGTCATAGCTTAATCAAATCAAATGTTACAAGATACAAAGTTGCCTGATCTGCTTGCACTGAGCACACAACTAATTCCAAGATTCAACTTCTTTCTCTATTCCAGGTTACCTTCCCTAACTTCTCACCTACTCTCCTAAACCTCATGAGAATCAGCAAAGTCAACAGAACTTCTAACTATCACAAGCACAGAGCACTGGAGTAACCCAGCAGGTGAGGTAGCATCTCTGGATGACAAGGATAAGCAATGTTTCCAGTCAGGACCTTTCTTCAGACTAATTGTAGTAGGGGAGAAGAAAGCTGAGAAAGGAGGTGGGAGCGGGACAAGGCCTGGCAAGTGATAGGTGGCCCAGTCCAAACCTCATCGTTCAAATGTCTCCACTGCCACTATAATTAGTCTGAAGAAGGGTCCTGACCCTAAACATTGCCTAACCATGTCTTTCAGAGATGCTGCCTGACCAGTTACTGTAAGTTACCCCAACACTCTGCATTTTTTTGTAAACCAGCATCTGCTGTTCCTTGTGCCTACCTCATAACTAGCCTTCCTTTTAAGGTCACAAACCACTATAGATTCATCCACCTTCTCTAATTTTTGCTCCATTTCCAACCCTCTTTTAATCTCCAAGTTCAAGAGTATTGTCATCACACAGCAAGATGCATGTCCCTTCTACAACTGCCAGCTGAGACCCATTCTGAATCAAAGTAATGAAAACACATCTCACCAAAGTGACTATCATGCATTATCCCTCCTTCTGCATTTTAATACCACTGCAACATTTGAAATCTCATCCTTGGCTTCCTCGTCAACTGGATGGATTTCCGAACTATGGGGAAATCAAGGATTATGGGTCAAAACAGAAAAGTGAAATTGAGGCCATGATCAGATGCTCGTACTGAATGGCACAGCAATCTCAACAGATTGTATAATCTAATTCTGTTTCTATTTAACATCTCCTTTTGCCTGTCTCTCATTGGCCAGCTCCATGTTCTCTCCACTTTTCCCCGCCAGGGCTCACAATTATTTATCCTCTCCCGCTCCCTTTCCTGCTACATTCCTTCCACTGGATTCATAATTCACAACTTCAAGCATTTTGTTTTACACATTCTGTCTTTTCATCTGTGTCTATGAATAAAAACCCTCTCAACTGTATCAGCCTATTACCTGGCAAGTTTTGTCCTGACCCTCCTTTCTTTCCTTCCCCCCCACAACCAGTCTGAAGAAGGTCCCCAAGCTCAAACGTCACCTGTCCATGTTCTGCAGAGATGCTGCCCGACCTGCTGAGTTACTCCAGTACTTTGTGTTCTTTTTTTTCCGTAGCTCTATTCATACCCCGGTGATAAAATCACAAGTCTCGGGTAAAGGACTCTCTTCTCTCCAATGAAATAGCACTGAGAATCATGCTCTATGCTACTTCCCTGCCATTTGGGAAATTGTTATGCGGTCACATGTATATTGATGAAGAACAGATCTTGTTTACATTGCATTCACAACCCCTTCACCACCTCCCTGCACATGGCATTCCCACATTGGCACAATTCCTGCATGACACCCGTTCTTACAGCATGTACAATTATCTTAAGGCTCAAGAAATCAGAATTAACACATTCAGTTCCCCTCCATTAAATTCCAATTCTCTTCTTCATTACTTGCGACTGTTTAGCAGACCATGAGCATAATTTAACACACACAGTGCTGGAGCAACTCAGCGGATCAGGCAGCATTTGGGGTGTGAAAGTATAAGCAACATTTCAGGATGGGACTATAGGGTGATTTCACGAAAGGTCACTGGAGCGTAAATCCCCACTCACGTGACCGAAAATTTTAACTGGGGGACAAGCGTCACTTCCGGTACATGTTAGTGGATGGGAAAACACGCACTTTCACACCCGTTAAAAACATCGAAAACGGCCAGTTTTTGCGCTGCAATTAAGTGAGCCGGTCGGGGTGACCGTGAGGAACAGCTACCTAAATTTACAGTCCAAAAAAAAGATAGAAACTAAGGTAAATACAAGAGGGAGCTGAAGGGGCCAAAGAGGCGGAAGTGCTAGCGGACATTTTTCGTGGAGATTTAAAGATCCAAAATATCGGGAATTATCGCGTTTGCTCGCTGCATTTCATCAAAAGTAAGGCATTATTGACTTTGTTATCTTTATTCATTTGTTAGATGAAAAGTATTAAAAGTTAGAAATCCGTCAGTAAAATTGCAAAATCGCCCATGGTTCTCGGGTGGGTTTTAACATGCAAAATGAACACGCTTCTGAAGCTCCATTTACCATTTAAATAATCGTAAACTCTCAATGCGTTTGGAAATCAAATTTACTCAGATGCAAGCTAAGGAATGGGATAATTCTCAGCTGTTGGACAAAATCAGGAGATGTTATTATTTGCCAGAATATATTTCTCAATGTTTCTTGTTTAAAGCCTGCACAATCACCCAAACTACTTATTTATTTTTCATCTAATAACAGACAAGCCTGCAGCATGGAATGATGTCAACAATCCTGATTGGGCACCCACTGTGAGCAGGATAGTTGATTTCCAATTGATTTCCAAACGCATTGAGAGTTTACGATTATTTAAATGGTAAATGGAGCTTCAGAAGCGTGTTCATTTTGCATGTTGAAACCCACCCGAGAACCATGGGCGATTTTGCAATTTTACTGACGGATTTCTAACTTTTAATACTTTTCATCTAACAAATGAATAAAGATAACAAAGTCAATAATGCCTTACTTTTGATGAAATGCAGCGAGCAAACGCGATAATTCCAGATATTTTGGATCTTTAAATCTCCACGAAAAATGTCCGCTAGCACTTCCGCCTTTTTGGCCCCTTCAGCTCCCTCTTGTATTTACCTTAGTTTCTATCTTTTTTTTGGACTGTAAATTTAGGTAGCTGTGCCTCACGGTCACCCCGACTGGCTCACTTGATTGCAGCTCAAAAACTGGCCGTTTTTCGATGTTTTTAACGGGTGTGAAAGTGCGTGTTTTCCCATTCACTAACATGTACCGGAAGTGACGCTTGTGCCCCAGTTAAATTTTTCGGTCACGTGAGTGGGGATTTACGCTCCAGTGACCTTTCGTGAAATCACCCTATACTTTGGACCAAAATGTTACCTGTCCATTTCCTCCACAGATGCTGCATGACCTGTTGAGTGTGTTTTGCTCAAGGTTGCAGCATCTACAGCCTCATGTATTTTATAATACATGCAAAATCAGATCTACAATATTGCTAAACTCTGGGTCACCTCATCTTTTTATGAATTACTCCAATATTTTCCTCCTCCTTTCATTTAGTCTAATTTATTTAAAATCTCTCTCTTTACATCCCTTTGCATAACATTTTGATCACATTTGTCAAAATGGACATGGCTCTCAGTTCCCATCTATCCCAATAATAATCATTGACCTCTTCAAATAGTCCACAGCCCCAGTCATACAGCAGGGAAACAGGCCCTTCAGCCCAACCTGTCGTTGTCGACCAAGATGCCCCATCGAAGCTAGTCCCATTTGCTACATTTGGCCCGTATCCCTCTAAACCGTTTCCATCCATGTATCTGTCCAAATGTCTTTTAAAGTTCATATGGACATCATCTATGGCTTTGCCCTCATCAACCTTCTTGGTTACTTCTACAAAAAACTCAAATTCATGAGACACAATCTCCCACGTACAAAACCATATTAACTATCCCTAATCAGCCTCTGTCTATCCAAATGCATATATATCTTATCCCTCAGAATCCTCACCAGTAACCTTGCTAACACAGATGTTAGACTCACCGGCCTATCGTTCACAGGCTTTTCCTTGCAGCCCTTCTTAAATAGAGGCACAACATTAGCCCTCCTCCAGTCATCTGGCATCTCACCTGTGTCTGCCAATGATTCATATATCTCAGCCAGGATGCCTGTAATTTCTTCTCTACTTTTCCACAGTTTCATTAGTAATATCTTATCAGGACTGGGACCTTCATATGCCTTAAGATGTCCAGCATCACCTCGATCATAATATGGATGGTCCTCAATACATTTCCATATTTTGTCCCAAGTTCCCTTATCTTTATGTCTTCCTCCATGATAAAAACAGATGAGAAACACTAATTGAAACCCTGGCTCTTCTCCTGTATCTCCTCGCATTAATGACTGCTTTGGTTTCTGAGAGGCCCTATTCTCTCTCTAGTTAACCTCATTGCCATAATATAGATAGAACATATCTTTGGATTCAACCTTGCTTCTTCCTCACACAGCAGACTATGTCAGTCTTACATTGTCTCCAAAATCTTTCAATCCTTTAACTTTTTCCAATTATTATTATTATCAGATCTTTCAGTTTTTGAAACTCCCTTTCTAAACCACTCACCACGTTCCGTCCTCTGAAAAATCTGCCTGAAAGCACTTATTTTAATCTAGATAAATCCCCATCTTTAAACCAGTCTGTCTTGTAGTCTTTTTCCTCATGTTAGTTTCCTACAAAAATATTAAATGTCAAAATGCAAATTGTTGATATTTTTCATACATAACTCAACCAAATATGAATGGACTCACCACATGAAGAATCTTGTTTTCAGTTTCATAGACTGTGCAGTCCTGCCAAGAAAATAATAAACATATATGTTGTTATGAGATATTGATGACTGACTGGTTATATCCTAGACACAAAAACACTTATGATCAGATTTATCTTCCATATTTGTAAAACAAATCCATATCATTGTATGAATTTATACAACTTGATTTGCAAATGTTATTTTTAAATGTATAGATGATGAGAAATTATATTTTATTGTTTACTTCAGTATTTCTAATTCTTGAAAACATGCAAATCAGAAATAATATTAAAGACACAACATTGCTAATGATGCGGCAACTGCATAAATCAGAAAACGTGACTTATCCAAAGGTCTAGTTTTGTCCAGAATATACAATTACAATATTCAATTGCAATTTCAGTTTGATTAATTTGAGAGTAATGCCATAAGCATCATTGACCTGTCGTTATTGCTGGTTAATGTTAATTAGATTGAGAATTCATGCTGGAGCATATGATTTCCACCAAGTACATCAAAAGTTGTTAAAGACTGAATAACTCGTATGTCTCACTGAAAATGATTGAGCAGTGATGGCTTTAATGCAGTGACTTATTTTGTGTTATTGCACATCCCATTTGCATTCTCTTTTATTCTAGACAAAGAGCAATTTTATTGAGGATGACACTTTAATATATTTCACTCTGTTTGCACCTGCTTTCAGTGGTACTTAATCACATCTAGATGTGGTTGGAAGCCATAGCAAGCAATGGCAGCACAATGCAAAAATAATAACGGAAAATATGAAACAATGTATTTTGAATAACTACCAAAATTATTCACGATTAATTTACATAAACATTACGCAATAAATGAAGTCCAAAAAAAAACAAGAAAATATCATAATTGGTTGTCAAGATAAAGGCAAATAAAAGTGGTGGGAGAATAACATGGGCGCTGGGGGTGAGGGTGAGTGGGTGGCAGAAATGGGGGCTTCAATTCTTCACACACCACAAAGAGGCAGCATTGGTCCTCGTGGCTTGGTTGTCCTAAACCACTGGAAGCATTGGGAACACACCAAAGTGCATAATTCAGAGATTCAGATTCAGGCACAAACCTACGCCAGGGTGCAGTGAAATTCTTTGTTTGTATGAAGCTCAGAGTACACAGTATACCTGAAAATGATAGATACTATAATAAATACGATGGCAAATGCAAAACAAAAATTGGAGTGCAATCAAAAGTAGTGCAAGATACTAAAGAGCAGTATTGGAATAACTGATTCATATTGTAATACAAGGAAGTGCTTCCCGTGGTTTATAGATCAGCAAATAAAAACAATTGCCCTTCCTGTAATCGGATTACCAGAACTGCATTTAATACTCCAAATATGGCCTTCCCAAAGTCCTAGAAACCTGCGCCATGACTTCCCAACTGTTATACTCAATGCCTGACCATCGAAGGCAAGCATACCATATGCCTTCTTTATCACTCCATCTAATTGTGTTGCCACTTTCAGGGAATTATGGACTGGGACCACAAGTTCCCTCTGTACATAATGCTGTTAAGGGTCTTGCCATTAATTGTATATTTTCCCCTTACATTCGACCTCCCAAAGTGCAATACCTCACAGTTGCCTGGAATAAACTCCATCTGCCATTTCTCCATCTATTTCTGCAGCAGATCTATATGCCACTGTATATTTTGACATCCTTCCACACAGTGCATGACCCCAACGATCTTGGTATTATTTTCAAACTTATAGCCAACCCGATTACATTTATGCCCAAGTCATTTGTAAATATCACAAACCACAGTGGTCCCAGCATAGATCCCTGCAGAACTCTACTGGTAATGGACCTCCAGCCTGAATATTGTTTTTTCCACGACAACCCTCTGTCTTCTATCGGTAAGCCAGCTCTGCCTCACTTGATGTTTCCTCACCACGGAGATGAAATCAACAGGCCTGTGATTGCTGGGTTTGTCCTTGCATTGCACCTCCCAGAATCGTAAATGTACAGCCCAGAAACAGGCACTTTCAACTCACCTCGTCCATGCCGGCAGTGATGCCAATTTACACCAATCGCATTTCCTTACATTAGGTCCGTATCCCTCCACCAGAAAGAAACTGCAGATGCTGGTTTACACCAAAGATAGACACAGAATACTGGAGACTCTTCTTCAGACTGGGAGTTAGGGGAGAGGGAAACTAGAGATATGATGAGATAAATGAAAAGTATGTAAAAGGGCAAATCAAAGCCAACAACAATGATCAATGAAAGGTGGAGCCCACAATGGTCCATTGTTGGTTGAGGAGAAGGTGATAACGAGTGAAACCAACGAGTGTAACAGTAAAACAAAGCAGGATGACAATTAAACTAGTACGACGACTAGGGTTGTGGAGGGACGGAGAGAGAGGGGATGCAGGGGTTACTTGAAATAAGAGAAATCAATATTCATACTGTTGGGCTGTAAGCTGCCCATGCAAAATATGAGGTGCTGTTCCTCCAATTTGTGTTTGAGTTCACTCTGACAACAGAGGAGGCCCAGGACAGCAAGGTCACCATGAGAATGTGAAGTTGTGTTAAAGTGTTTGGCGATCGGGAGATCTCAGCCAAGGCCGACTAAGCGAAAGTTCTACAAAACAATTGCCCAGTCTGTGCTTGGTCTCGCCGATATACAGGAGTGCACACCTGGAACAGTGGATGAGGTTAGAGGCGGTGCAAATGGAGCTGCCTCATCTGAAAGGACTGTCGAGGTTTTTGGACCGAGTCGAGGGAGGAGGTATAGGGACTGGTGTTGCATCTCCTGCGTTTGCAGGGGAAAGCACTTGGGGAGGGGGTGGTTTGGATGGGAAGGGATGAGTTAGCCAGGGAGTTGTGGAGGGAACGGTCTCTGCGGAAACGGGTGGAAATGGGAAGATCCAGCTAGTAGTGGGATCCCGATAATGTCGGATGATTATGTGCTGTATGCAATGGCTGATGGGATGAAAAGTGAGGACTAGAGGGACTGTCCCTGTCAAGGCAGGGGGGAGGGGGAGCAAGTGCGAAGCTGTGGGATATCAAGGTGACGTGTGTGAGGGCCTCATCTATTCCCGAAAGAATGAGGACCTCTTTCGACTCCTCCCTCTTCCTCTAAATCAGAGGCATAGCTATGGGCACTCTCATGGGACAAGCTATGACTGCCTCTTTGAAGGGTACGTCAAACAATCCCTGTTGCAGGCATACACTAACCCTAACCCCGAACTCTATCTCCATTACATTGCATCAGTGCTACCTCCTGTACCCATGCAGAACTCAATGACTTCATTAACTTCACCACCAATTTCCAACCTGCACTCAAATTCAGACCATCTCCGACATCTCCCTCCGCTTTCTTGACCTCACCGTTTCCATCACAGGAGATAGACTATCGACTGACGTCTATGACAAACCTACTGAGTCGCACAACTACCTAGAATGTACTTGTCCAAATGTTTTTTAAGCGCTGTGATTGTATTTGCTCCCATAACCCCTTCGGCACTGCCCCAGAATCTACAAATGCCTGCAAGCTTTTAACTGGGACCATTTTTTACCTCCTCCTTTATCTCTCTGAGCGAACAAGGAGGTAATCCATTAGCAGCAGGTGAATCAGAAGATTCCATCACCAGCAGAGAGTTGCTAGAGCAGGGCAACTCATTCGGAACAATCTTGAAAAGTGAGAATTGATTTTTCCATCAGTGTGAAATAAACAAATTAATAGTCAAATGTCTGTTACATGGGTTTGTGCCCACAACACATTATTCTATGCTGGTTTCTGTATGGTGCAGGAAGCCCTAACCAGAAGACAATCTACCACATTCCAACTAAGTCCTGTCAATATTATTTATAAATCAGTACATTTTACAATGTTTGCAGCCCAATCACAGATCCAACTATCCAAAAATAAATCCAAGGTGTGAGACGAATGGAAGAGCAGATTTCATTAATGATATTTATGAATTATTGCCTTTCATTTCATCGCTCTTGCTCCCACCCAGTGAGTCCATTGGGAAATTAATGGTCATTTGATTACCATAACAAATCATAGCTGTACGCATCTTGATCTATTTTGGGGCGGCACGGTGGCGCAGTGGAAGAGTTGCTGCCTTACAGCGCTTGCAGTGACAGAGACGCGGGTTCGATCCCGACTACAGGTGCTGTCTGTACAGAGTTTGTACGTTCTCCAAGATCTCCAGTTTCCTCCAACACTCCAAAGATGTACAGGTTTGTAGGTTAATTGGCTTGAGTTTGTATACTTGCTTTAAATAAGTTGTCCCTAGTGTGTGTACGATAGTGTCAATGTGCGGGGATCAATGGTTGGTGCAGACTCGGTGGGCTGAAAAGCCTGTTTCCGCGCTGGATCACTAAACTAAAC
Organism: Amblyraja radiata; assembly: GCF_010909765.2. Lineage (NCBI taxonomy): Eukaryota > Metazoa > Chordata > Chondrichthyes > Rajiformes > Rajidae > Amblyraja > Amblyraja radiata. Next base: position 49,003,279 of record NC_045969.1, read on the forward strand.
TAAAATTGTTGTCAATATTCATGTGGTTCACCTTTACCTCATGCTGTTGCACACTTTACATCCACATGTCTAATATTGCACATTTGGCCAACTATTCTGTTGAATCACCCAAATAAGTATAGACACACAGAAGGACATCCCCTTCGTTCAATGGGAAAAGGTGATGCCAGCAGGAAGTGGTAGAGTAGAACAAAAGATCAGCCTCATGCCCTTATCTACATGAAGGAAATGGTGATGGACAACTGTTCCTGTGGTTGTGGCCAGTGGAGAGGATGAAAGAAGATGCAGAATTCAGACTTGTACAATTCCTTATGACACTGGTGGACACAATTTCAGTCCATTGAGTCTACATTGTCTCACATCCCATGCCTATTCTCCGCACATTCCTATCGACTTTCCCCAAGTTCAAACCACTCACCTACACACTCGGAGAAATTTACAGAGGCAAATTACCCTTCCCATCTACACGTTTTTGGTTGAAGGAACCTGGAAAACCTGGAGGAAAGGTATAGGAAGGAACTGCAGATGCTGGTTTAAACCGAAGATACAGTGCCCTCCATAGTGTTTGGGACAAAGACCCATTATTTATTTATTTGCTTAAGAAGGAACTGCAGATGCTGAAAAATCGAAGGTACACAAAAATGCTGGAGAAACTCGGGACGAAACGTTGCCTATTTCCTTCGCTCCATAGATGCTGCTGCACCCGCTGAGTTTCTCCAGCATTTTTGTGTACCTACCATTTATATATTTGCCTCTGTGCTCCACAATTTGAGATTTGTAATAGAAAAAAAATCACATGTGGTTAAAGTGCACATTGTCAGATTTTATTAAAGGCCATTTTTATACATTTTGGTTTCACCATGTGGAAATTGCAACTGTGTTTATACATAGTCGAGGATCGGCGCTGACGGCTGATGCTCCTCCGGGGCACGTAAGAAGGGAGAGGAGCGGCAACCTCGAGATCCTGGGGAGGGAGAGTGGGGAGGAGAGGGGATAGAGGGAGGGAGATGAGGGAGAGAGGCTAGAGGGAGAGGAGGATCGAGGGAGAGGGGCTAGAGAGCTGGGATAGAGGGAGCGGGGCATAGAGGGAAGAGGGGATAGAGGGAGAGGGCTAGAAGGGAGAGGAGGATCGCGGAGCGGGGATAGAGGGAGAGGGGATAGATGGAGAGGGGATAGAGGGAGAGGGGATAGAGGGAGAGGGGATAGAGGGAGAGGGGATAGAGGGAGAGGAGGAGAGTAGAGGAGGGGGGAGTAGAGGAGGGGGAGTAGAGGAGGTAGAGTGTGAAGAATAGAGGGAGAGGAGGGCAGAGGTGAGGAGGGATAGTGGGGGGGGGGGTTAGGGGGAGGTGCAAAGTGGGAGATAGAGGGATAGGAGGGAGTTAGGGAGGGGAGAGGAGTTATGGAGGGAGGGAGGGAGTGACTGAGGGTAGGGGAAGGAGAGGGAGAGAGAGGTGGGGGAGGGGAGGAGGAGAGGGGAAAGAAGAGGGAGGGTGAAGAGGAGGGGGAAGGAGTGCTGGGGATGAGGGGACACGAGCTGCGCCTGTGCAGTTGGGGGCTATGGGTGAGTGGTGGAATATTGCGTTGGGGGACCAAGCCTCCGGTGTGACAGGGACACAATGGGTCCCATATAGTCTAGTAATAAAGAAAAATCCCCAAACACCTGTCTGACAGGTCAGTAAACACTCTTCAGGAGTCAGGTGTGGATTTGTCAATGACCACTGTCCACAGAAGACTTCATGAACTAAAATACAGAGGAATACAAGATGCAAACCACTGGTTAGCCGCAAAAATAGGATGGCCATGTTACACTTTACCAAGGAGTACTTAAAAGAACAACCACAGTTCTGGAAAAAGGTCTTTTGGACAGATGAGACAAAGATGAACTTATATCAGAGTGATGGCACGAGCAAAGTATGGAGGAGAGAAGGAGCTGCCCAAGACCCAAAGCATACCACCTCATCTGTGAAACATGGTGGTGGGGGTGTTATGGCTGCTGAAGGTACTGGCTACTGGAGGTAGTAGCATAATGAATTCTGAAGTGTATAGACACATCCTATCTGCTCAAGTTCAAACAAATGCCTCAAAACTCATTGGCTAGTGGTTCATTCTACAGCAAGACAATGATCCCATATATAATGCTAAAGCAACAAAGGAGATTTTCAGAGCTAAAAAATAGTAAATTCTTGAGTGGCCAAGTCAATCACCCGATCTGAACCCAATTGAGCATGCCTTTTATATGCTGAAGAGAAAACTGAAGGGGACTAGCCCCCAAAACAAGCATAAGCTAAAGATGGCTGAAATACAGGCCTGGCAGAGCATCACCAGAGAAGACACCCTGGTGATGTCCATGAATTGCAGACTTCAAGCAGTCATTGCATGCAAAGGATATGTAACAAAATACTAAGCATGACTACTTTCATTTACATGACATTGCTGTGTCCCAAACATTACGGTGCCCTGCATTGGGCGGACTATGTATAAACCAGGCACTTGCCGTGAGTAATTACTCAGGGTAGGCAGTCAGTCGGCTTTAAAAAATAATCTCAAACCACGCATGCGCAGATTGTTCTTTTCTCCGTAAAAATAAAAAATAAAAATAAGTAACAATTCAATTTGCCCATGGCTTCCAAATCTCCTTAATTCTGAATTACTGAATGGGTGGGAGGTGGAGGATGACGGCAGGTGGAGAGATGGTGGGAAAAGCAGGAGCACACTGGGACAAGTTGAATCAGTTGTCATCTTATTGAATGACAATACTAGTTCAAGGGACCAATTGGAGGGAGAGTTCCTTTCACAGCATGTGGGAAGTCTGGCCAGGGGTAAAGTTGCGGGGAGGGCAGGAGAGTTGAGAAGGAGGGGGTCAGGGATCATGCCAGTAACTCACTCACCGCTCCTGTGGTGCTCCGGGCACGGAGCCACCACAATGTGGCCGGGGATGGAAGCAGCTCGGGTGGCTGCGAGCGGCCGCCGGGACCTCAGCGCTTTCTGCCGGCCCGTTTACCTCTGCCAGTGCTCTCCGTCTGATGTCAGCTTATGTCAGCTGCTTCCCGCAAATCCTTACACTCCAACAGCCGAGTAACCTCAATTGGTACCTTGATCGCGCTGTCAGAATTTAAGGATTTGCAGGAAGCGGCTGGCATGAGCGAGGCCAGTGAGCGGCAGGAGAGTGGTTTTCAGACGGAGAGCACTGCCAGAGGTGAGCGGGGGCTGGCAGAAGGGGCTGTCCGGATCCGGCGGCCGCTCGCAGCCACCCGAGCTAATTCGCTCCCCTGCCACAATGCGGTGGCTCCGTGCCCGGTGCGTCGTGGCAAGTGGCTTACTGGCATGATCCCCGATCCCCTCCTTCACAACGCTCCTGCCCGCCCCGCAACTTTACCACGGGCCAGACTCCCCAAACACTGTGGAAAGAGCTCTCCCCCCCCCCCCTCACCCTGGGAAATAGGGTATTTAAAAACATATAGCACCAAGAGATTTACCTTCCACATTATTGGTACACGAACTCCATTCTTCTATCTTTGTTTCCTAAGATACACTTAAGATAATGACTATCCCTATTTGAAACACCCATCAAGAAATTTGCTCTGCGCATGCGCAGTACAGCAAAGGCAGAATTTCAGCTGCCTTCAGCTCCCCTTGAAATTAACGGCTTGAAGCAGCGTCGGTGGCACGTTGGCTGCACAGACCTTCGCGTGTAGCAAGTACTGCGCATGAAAGGCACGGAGAATTATGCCTACCTAAGACATCAATCTCTTAGATAGGCATAATTCTCCCATGCCTTTACTGTTTATATTTAGTAATTACCATTTTATAATTTTAGTCAGGGTAGGCAGGACTGAACCCCGATGTAAGGTAGCAGCTCTAACAATGTGCAACCACTCTTAATTCTTCTTCTCACATTTCTCTTCAGCCTCATCTCCCCTGACTTACAAAATGCAAATGGTTAATGCAGCCCTTTGCTTCAAGACAGTGGTCCTTGTCTTTTGAGAAACCTATCGACTCCCACTGCCCTGGCAGTCAAGGAACATTGAGCTCTGACACGTGATTTCACACATTCAACCACCAATTCAAGGCACAGTTTAGAGCACAGCATTGAGATGATATTTGTTTGTGACGAGATTGAGCAGGAGAGCTCTACAGCAGGGCACTGGGAAGATTAACAGCAAAAGTGTCAGCAGGCTGACAGGAGAGACTGCAAGCTGATTCTGTGACAGTGAGCTCAGATTAATACTTGACAAGTGTATGTTGAACCACAGAAGATTGCAGCGCACAAAGCTATTTGCTATGAACACATCATGCAAATTGCAGAGTACTGAATAATGATGTGGATCAGATGATTTGTTCTGTGGTAGAAACCATCATCTTTCAAGTGTTCCTCTTGTAGAGATGGTCAAATTAGACGTTTTTCTGTTTGCCTTTTCAGTCAATTGCACTTAAGGAATGTTTTGGTTCTGTTTTGAAGTGCTCTGCATCCATTTCCTGATGAAGTGGCACTCATTGGAAATTTGGAATGGGAATTTCCTATCATGTTTCACCCTCATGCAGGTGTTACTTTGTATGATCCTGTTGTATTTTGCCACATGCTAATGTCATTTTACTTCGGAGTCACGTGAGTGACTACGTGAAGAACCCCGCCAGGACGCATGCGTGTCATATCGCTACACGCATTGCAACGAGTCACAGCAGGGGGAACGACGTTCCCCTTAGCGGCAGAATTTAAAAGCCGGGAACAGCAGGTAAGGAGACTCTGCATTCTTTCCACTTACTTTATCACAGGTGGAGGCATGGACAGATCTAAGAGAAACAAGAAGGCTGCGAAAAAGCTGGCGGGGGAGAACCGTGGAGTTGCGGGCAGCCAGCAGCAGCCAACGGCACACCAATCTCCCGTAATGGGAACAGCTGTGCCCGCCTTCGCTCCCGCTCCGGCCAAATCAACACCACGGCCGGGCGGTAAAGCGAAGCAAAAAACTGACAGAGTCGTTGACTCCGATGAGTCCGACTTTGAACAGCCGCGAGCTGCCAGTGCCCGTGAGCATTGGGGCCGGTTGGAGCGGCTTCAGGAACTGGAGCAGCCGTGAGTGGCCAGTGCCCGAGAGCATTGGAGCCAGTTGGAGCGGCTGTTGGAGCAAATACTCCAAAGTGGCAGGCTCCCGGAGATGGAGACTAGCCACAGTGGGCAGCTAGTAAGTCCTACAGCATTACCTCTTGTAGGGCTGCACAGTGTTTCTCCCTCATCAGAGGGGAGTACGGGGGGTCAATTCTGGGCTGACCCTGAAGAGGGGTGTGCAGAACATACTCCTAGTGTGCATGGGGTGCAAGAAAACCTATTGGATATGGTGTCCCAGTTCATTCAACCCGACCAAACTGGCCAAAACCTGGAACCTAAAATAGCTGCAAGTATTTACTACATGTCATTCAATCAGATACAAGGCCAGGCATTACTGGACACCACGGCAAGACACTTACCACCAGGGAACTGCAAATCACTGAATGTTCCCAGTGTCAACCAGTGTATTTGGAAACATGTCGGAGCATCAATCAGATTGGGACTTGAAACTACAAAAAGACAATCAGGGACTTGAAACTACAAAAAGTTCTGAAAGTCCTAACAGCAGGAATTACAGCTTTCGCCCACACAATCAACGAAAAAGACATGACACAAGATCACCAGGATGCACTGGCTTTATTTTGCAACTCCCAATACGAGTTAAATAGTATTAGGAAGAGTGCCATCCAACCAGCTTTAGACCCCAAATTTGCAGGCCTGTGCAAACCTGGAACCTCCAAACCACCAATATTACTATTTGGAGGTGACTTATCCAAACAGGTAAAAGAACTTAATGAAGAGGCTAAAACCCTGGGGCTCATTAAAGCAACGTCTAAAAACTACTTCGGCCAAAAACAGCACCCCTACGCACCCACCAGTCGGACAAGACAAACTGGTGAAAGCTCGAAGGCCAGGTACACTCAACATCGGTCTTTTTTAGGCCATGGCCCAGACCGGCCTTCCTGGAAAATGCGCAAACCCTCAACACCGACCCAACTACAGACCCAGACACCGGCGCCTCAACGTCCACGGAGGATACCGAAAAAGTAATAAACCTACCACTGGTAATCATGGAGGCAGGTGGGTCTGGTTCCTTATGAATTGAAGGGAGCATGGAGGTTGGTGGGAGATTACACTTCTATCTGGATGCATGGAATAAGTTAACTACCGACACTTATATTTTAAGCAGTATCCAGGGTTATACCATAGAATTTATACAAAAACATAACCCTCGAGTTCAGCATGTACCGAACCAAATGGTCGTGCTTACAGGCAAAGAAAAATCAAAAGCACACGCTGAACTACAGCGGCTTTATAAAAAAGGAGTAATTGAGAAAACCCAACACGAATCACAGGAATTCGTGTCCAATATCTTTATCAAAAACAAGAAAGATGGTGGGTGCCGCATCATCATAGATTTGACTAATTTGAATACTTTCGTACAATATATTCATTTCAAGATGGAAACCTTTGTTACTACTAAGCAATTGATTTCCTAAGGTTACTACATGGCAAGCATCGATTTAAAAGATGCTTACTATACAGTACCCATCAGAGGTGACCACAGATGTTATTTAAAATTCAACTGAATGGGTCAGCTCTGGCAGTACAGGGCACTACCTAATGGGATAACATCAGCCCCAGGCTGTTCACTAAAATTTTGAAACCAGCCCTAGCGTTTCTGCGGAAACAAAAACACATGGTAATGGCATATCTAGATGACATACTTATTGTGGGCAAAACTTTGGAATTGGCTAAACAAACGGTAACAGCCACAAAACAATTATTTAGGAAAAAACTGGGGTTTATCATCCATCCAGTTAAATCTAAATTAACGCCTTCAACCACAATGGATTATCTGGGGTTCACCATTAACTCAGTTCACATGTCAGTGACGTTGCCGAAAGAAAAGATTACAGCCTTAATAGAGGCTTGCAGCAAAATCATTGACATCACTAAACCATCCATCAGACTGGTAGCAAGAATAATTGGCAAAATAGTGGCTGCGTTTCAAGCCACACAATTCGGACCTTTACATTATCAAAATTTACAGAGGGCTAAAATACGAGCACTCAAAATTAATGGTGGTCATTTTGACAGACCAATGAAGCTACCAACAGAGGCCATAATGGAACTAAAATGGTGGAAAGATAACATTAGGCATTGTTCCAATCCAATCATTATCAGCAGACCCTGGGGCAGCGGCAACAGATGCATTTTCGCTGCATTGGGGGAAATTGTTTATTTATGCAATCCCTCCTTTCTGCCTCATCAGTCGGGTATTAAGGAAAATACAGCAAGACTCTGCGTCTGGTATTTTGATAGTACCTGATTGCCCTACTCAACCATGGTTCCCGGTGATACTCGACATGGTATTAGAACCATGCATCACCATCCATCATAGACCTAATTTACTGCTTCATTCCGTAACAAGGGAAAGTCACCCATGTCATAATTATATAAACCTATTAATTTGTAGAGTTTGAAAGCACCTCTACTACACCTGGGAGGCGGCTGATCAGGAGGTCCGGGCCCCTGAGGAGGATGTTCACCGTCGGGGTTCGGCGTCGGCGTTCCACCAGCCTGGCGTGAGGGCCTGAACATCGGGCCACCCGGGGCGGCGATTGCGGGTGCTAGGAAGGCCTCGACCACGAGTGAACATGACGGACCGAACAGTGGATATTATTTCAGCGGCTCACAGACAGTCCACCAAAAAACAGTACTTGGTGTACATCAAGAAATGGGAAATGTATTGTCACAACAATAACATCACCCACAGTTCCATGAACATCCCGTCTGTTCTGGAATTCCTGGCAAGCCTCCATTACGATGAGAGGCTCAGTCATAGTGCCATCAACTGCGCCAGAAGTGCTCTGTCAACATACCTGTGGCAAGGAACAGAGCGGCATTCTGTTGGGACACACCCCCTGGTAACTAAACTCATGAGGGGCATTTTTAATGTTAATCCCCCAAGAACCAGGTACTCCCAAATATGGGATGTGAGCATTGTACTGACCATGTTAAGAAACTGGTCTCCAGCTACAGCTCTGTCCCTACAGAAACTGATTATGAAAACAGTCATGCTGATGGCCTTGGTCACGGCATAAAGGGTCCAGTCGCTACAGAAACTAAGGCTGGACAACATGACTACTTCATCTGGAAATTTAACTTTTCACATCAATGAATTAGTCAAACAGAACAGACAGGCCTAAAAATAGAATTCAGGGCCTACCTGACAGATGATCGTCTCTGTATTGTAACACACTTGCTATTATATATGGAGTATACTAAGATCATCAGAGGCAAAGAAATGGCACTTTTAATCAGCTACAAACAGCCACACAAAAAAGTGACAGTCCAGACCATCTCGAGATGGCTAAAACAGGTCCTAATAAAGGCTGGAGTAGACACTAACATTTTTAAATCTCACTGCACCAGGGCTGCAGCTACATCGGCAGCTATGAAGTTGGATGTTCCTATGGACCAAATCCTCAAGACAGCAGGATGGTCAACGGAGAAAACTTTCCAACGATTTTATAACAAATCAGTCATTGAACCTGGAACATTTGCAGAAACAATTTTAAGTTCTGTAATATAATTTTACCCCATAAATAGGGGCTATAATTTGGTGTTAATAAATTTATCGTTGTTTTTTCAATATCGTATTGATGTCTAATGATGTTAACACTATTCTCCCCATAATCAAGGCAGATGTGATGCATGGACTCGTTTCCACGGCATGGAATCACAGAGCTTTAAAATCTTCACGTAGTCACTCACGTGACTCCGAAGTAAAATAGTAAGATTAAACGAGAACTTACCAGTTTGAAGTTTGATCATTATTTTATGAGGAGTAAAGTTGACGGAATACGTGCCCTCTGCTCCCACCCTTGATCATATACTCAACTGGTATCGTCTTCTCTAATCTTACTATGTTTAGTCATTACAGTTATCTGTGATTTCACACCGCTGCTTTGAAGAATGACACGCATGCGTCCTGGCGGGGTTCTTCACGTATTCCCTCAACGTTACTCCTCATAAAATAACGATCAAACTTCAAACTGGTAAGTTCTCGTTTAATCTTACTATTAATGTGCATAACAGGATTTAAATAATGAACAAGAGAAAGTGGATGAAACATTCATCTCAAGTCCTTTGTAAATAACTCACATTAAAATGAAGAGCACATCACACTGAAGTAGTGAGCTGTGTGATTCCTGGAACATCACGTTTGTGTGTTTATAAAAAAGTATATATTGTCAACTTTCATAAAAATTGTGAACTGCTTACAGCTCCATTGCCAGTAGGTGCACCCCACTCATTTCTGCTTCCTCTCTCCCCCCCCCCCCCCCCCCCGGCTAATAACGCTAATTGCCACTTTCTTTCATTTCCACGACAGCCACAAGTTATCGCCCTGACCTGTGCCATGTGGGTGACACAGCAGCAGCACCTGGTTTGAATACTCTCAAGGTGGGAAAAAAAACACAAGCAATGTCTTAAGAAATGTCGGATGAGTCATGTTGCTATTGAATGGAGGAGCAGGCTGGAGAAGACAAATAGCCTGCTTTGGTTACTATTTCTAATGGTTTTATATATACTGGGCTACACACTGAGGAGACCTTCCCTTGTCCACTTGGAAATACTACCATTGAAGCTCGTTTTATGTCTACCTGAATAGCAAACGACCATTGCACCAAAAAACAAAGTGCCGGAGGTACTCAGCAGATCCGGCAGCATCTGGGGAGGGAATGGGTTGGGCCAGTCCATATACTAATGTCATTAATGTGCATTAATGGGTTAAAATAATGAACAAGAGAAACTGGATCAAACATTCATGCCTCAACTCACTACATAATTACTCAGACCCTGCCTGCCCCGCTGATAACAATATATTTTCACCCTAGTGTCCCTTAATTTTTAGGAGACTGATGAAATTTGATTTGATTACTTTCCTGATAATTTAGGTCCTTTCTACCTGATTATTACCCTTATTGCTTCTCTTCTTTTCTCTTATATACTTCGGTCAAAACTTTATGAATAATAATTTATCAGGATTAATTTTGTCCATTGGCTTGTAATTTTAAAAGCTTTTATTTACATTAACACTCAGAATAAGCTTGACTTTCCTAAGTCTTTCTCACAATTCAGACTTTACTGGTGATGTCTTAGTTGTCCAACTCATTCAAGACCAGAAGTTTCCTTCTTATGGTTACAGGAGCAAATACCTAGTATTGGCGGCTTGTGTTCGATTGCTCTAACCAGTCCCTAATGCAGCAACATCACCTACCCTGAAACACATTGCCTCTGCCAATTCAACCTGTATGGAGTTTATCTTTCCAATGCAGCTTTGCATTCTGCTAATGACTACGACAACCCACTGATATATTTTTCTTTAACCTATTCAGTAATTCATTTACTTTTGGGCAATTACTTTACATTTGTCCAATTTGAACCAGGTATGAGTCTGGCTACAAAAAAATGCTGGAGAAACTCAGCGGGTGCAGCAACATCTATGGAGCGAAGGAAATAGGTAACGTTTCGGGCCGAAACCCTTCTTCAGACTGATAGGGGGTGGCGGGGAGAAGGAAGGAAAAAGGAGGAGGAGGAGCCCGAGGGCTGGGGGATGGGAGGAGACAGCCCGAGGGTTGAAGAAGGGGAGGAGACAGCAAGGGCTAACAAAATTGGGAGAATTCGATGTTCATGCCCGCAGGATGCAGACTCCCCAAGCGAAATATGAGGTGCTGTTCCTCCAATTTCCGGTGTTGCTCACTCTGGCAATGGAGGAGACCCAGGACAGAGAGGTCGGATTGGGAATGGGAGGGGGAGTTGAAGTGCTGAGCCACCGGGAGGTCAGGTAGGTTCTTGCGGACCGAGCGGAGGTGTTCGGCGAAGCGATCGCCCAACCCTTAGTCTCACCGATGTAGATCAGCTGACATCTAGAGCAGCGGATGCAGTAGATGAGGTTGGAGGAGATACAGGTGAACCTCTGTCGCGCCTGGAACGACTGCTTGGGTCCTTGAATGGAGTCGAGGGGGGAGGTAAAGGGACAGGTGTTGCATTTCTTGCGGTTGCAATGGAAAGTGCCCGGTGAGGGGGTGGTACGGGAGGGAAGGGAAGAATTGACAAGGGAGTTGTGGAGCGAGCGGTCTTTGCGGAAGGCAGACATGGGGGGGGGGGGGGGAGATGGGAAGATGTGGCGAGTGGTGGGGTCACGTTGGAAGTGGCGAAACTGACGTAGGATTATTTGTTGTATGTGACGGTTGGTGGGGTGAAAGGTGAGGACTAGGGGGACTCTGCCCTTGTTGCGAGTGCGGGGATGGGGAGAGAGAGCAGTGTTGCGGGGTATAGAAGAGTCCCTGGTGCGAGCCTCATCTATGGTGGTGGAGGGAAATCCCCGTTCCCTGAAGAATGAGGACATTTCAGATGCCCTGGTGTGGAATGCCTCATCCTGGGAGCAGATGCGGCGTACGCGGAGGAATTGGGAGTTGGGGATGGAGTCCTTATTGGAAGCAGGGTGGGAAGACGTGTAGTCCAGATAGCCATGGGAGTCAGTTGGTTTGTAGTGTACGTTGGTCAGAAGTCTATCACCTGCGATGGAGATAGTGAGGTCAAGGAATGGTAGGGAAGTGTCGGAAATAGTCCAGGTGTATTTGAGTGTCGGATGGAAGTTAGTGGTGAAGTGGATGAAGTCAGTCAGTTGTGTGTGGGTGCAGGAGGTGGCCCCAAAGCAGTCGTCGATGTAACGGAGGTAGAGGTCGGGGATGGGGCCCTGGTACGTATTGAACAAGGATTGTTCGACGTACCCGACAAAGAGGCAGGTGTAGCTGGGGCCCATGCGTGTGCCCATAGCTACGCCTTGTATTTGGAGGAAATGGGAGGAGTCAAACGTGAAGTTATTGAGGGTAAGGACCAGCTACGCTAGGTGGAGGAGAGTGTCAGTGGCTGGGTATAGTTTGCTCCTCTGGTCTAGGAAGAACCGGAGGGCTTTGAGGCCATCCTGGTGGGGGATGGAGGTGTAGAGTGACTGGGCGTCCATGGTGAAGATGAGGGGGTGAGGGCCTAGAGAATGGAATGCGCGGAGGCGGCGGAGAGTGTCTGAGGTGTATTGAACATAGGTAGGAAGGGATTTGACCAAGGGGGATAGAATGGAGTCAAGGTATGTGGAGATGAGTTCGATGGGGCACGAACAAGCAGAGACAATGGGTCTACCGGGACAGTCAGGTTTGTGGATTTTGGGGAGAAGGTAAAAACGGGCTGTGCGGGGCTGGGGAACGATGAGGTTGGCGGCTTGGTCGGGCAGGGCGTGGGAGTTGATGAAGTCGGTGATGGTGCTAGAGATGGTGGCCTGGTGCTCGTCAGTGATGGTCATGGTCCAGGGGTAAGTAGGAGGAGGTGTCCGAGAGTTGGCGCGTGGCCTCAGCTTTGTAGCGATCGACGCGCCAGACTACCACGGCACCTCCCTTGTCGGCTTCCTGGATCGTTACCTTTCCGAAACTGATTTCACTCTCCTTCGGTTCCCAGCTCCTCCAGGTTTGATAACATCTGCAATACTTAGCTTTTGATAATTTAATCCAAAACATTAAAATAGGTAACAAAGAAACGGCTGTAAGTCCCTCTCTACAATATTCATTTGCAAATGCATTGTTGTCACTGCTTTTTATATTCGTGCAACATTCCACCCCTTATTATACTTCAGAGCCGAGTATGTTGCATTGAGATTAAGTGTTGTTTTGAGTCACCATTTTCATTCTTAGGTGAATAAAAGGATCCAAGGCTGCATTCCCTAAGGAGCAGAAGAGTTTCCCTTTAGTAGTGCCAATACTTGTTCTTGAATAGAAAGCCTGATGATTCAGTCCCTGTCACATTACAGTATGAAAGAATCTGCGGTATAAAAACGGATTTCTGTTCTTTTCCATTACAAAGCTATACAAATACCACCAATAACAATGGATTTACAATGGCCGTTCCCACATGTGAAGACACAGTGATCGAGAGAGTCTGTGTCTGTGGCACATCACTTGATAGCTGCTCCAGATTTGGGGCCCAGACTGCATTGAATACTTAATCCTCCTAATCACATCCTGTTCTCGCTCATCTCACAATTCCTTCTGGTGAACAAGAGCCAAGTAGTTTAAAAATGCATCTCTTACATTTTACATCTCCTCATTGGATAGTTTTTCTTATTTCCTTTTAGATCTCTAGCAATGCACAAAATGTGGGTGATTAGATCTGGTATAATGGTTGGCATGAACATGGTGGTGGGTGAAGGGCCTATATCTGTGTCATTTGACTCTATAACACTCTGGCCCTTTATCCCCTTCATGTTCTGTGCAGGAGGGAACTGAAGAAGACATGTCATCAATTGATTAAATCCATAGTCACCATCTCAGGTTCTACACTTTGCACACAGTAAGAGGCAGTATAGAATCTGCAGATGATGTTCCCGGTCTTGGCCTGAAACATTGTCTGTACATTTCCTACACAGATGCTGCCTGACTCGCCGAGTTTCCCTTGCGCTTTGTGTTTTGCTCAAGATTCCAGCATCTGCAGTTTCTTGTCTCTCTAATAAATAATCTGTAATGGTTATTTCAAGGAACAAAGCTATTCTCCCCATTCAGCTTGTGCTGGGACTGATTGTGGGAAAGTAAGTACCCAGCTGCCAGTGGCTTGTAGCCAAGGAGGCAGAAAGGGTAATTGATAGGATCCCAAAAAGTGGAGTCACACACCAGTTACAGGAGGCAATTGGATTCACACATTCCTCAAATGGTTACAGCATGAAAGGAGGAGTTTTAGCTCATCATGTGCAGACCGCAACATTTAAATTTTTTTCCACCACATATATTTTCAATTTCCTTGTGAAAGTCACATTGGAAACTCCGTCCATGCATCTGCAGGTAGTGCTTTCCAGATTCACACCATATACTGCATTAAAAAAATTATTCGCGTTCCCTTCCCCCAGTGACTGATCTCCCCCCCCCCCCCACCCGGAACATTGCACTAACGCTACTATATATATATATATATATATATATATATATATTTATTTTTTCTGTTTATGCTGCTCTACACTACTCCTTACACTACTGCTACTGTATATATATATTCTACCTCTGTTTATAGTGTATATATCCATCCACAACGTACTTAATGCTTACTGCACTAATACATCTGTCTATACTGCATGTATCCCACCCAGTGTATCCATACTACAATGTCCTACTGTACATATATTTTCCCACCTATAGTGTACCCTTATCTATAGATTTCTGTATATATCCTACTCTTACTGCCTATGCTGCTCTACTGCACTTTCTTATATATTATTCCACCACATGCACTGTTTTTGCACTTCTGGTTAGATGCTAACTGCATTTCATTGTCTCTGTACTTGTACTCTGCACAATGACAACAAAGTTGAATCTAATCTAATCTAATGAGAACTTTATGGAGTAGTTTACAGACAAACCTCATGCATGTTCGTATCTGAACCCTGGGCTATTGCCAGGCCAGCCTAAAAGCCTGTGCAAATGAAGAGGTAGTCTCTCTAATAATCCACATGGATTTTTGAAGGGTTTAAAAGCCATCCTTTTCCAGCATGAAAGCAGTGGGCAGTTTCTGGATCTGACGGAAATGGTCTCAGCTTCCACTGCAGCACAGGGACAGGCTCAGACCTGTACTGCTCAGGCTCAAAGTATTGTCCATATTGGCTCTAGATTTCGCAGTTCACAGGGATCCAAGGGAGTGATAGTACTTCCAGCAAACTGTCGTGCATCAACCCAAGGTTTGACCTCAGCTTCATGGGCTATGAAACAGTTATTTCTTTCCGGACAATACCATTCATGCACCTTTCGTGTGTGTACTGTTGATGATCCTATCACAAGCAATAAACCAGCCTTTGGCTAGCGTAGCCTCTCGCACTAGGGCAAGCCAGCATGAGAATAGGAAGATAGACAACAAAGGCATGCAGAAGACAATCAGGCTCCAGATATATTAGTGTAGGAAGGAACTGCAGGTACTGTTTTAAACTGAAAATGGACACAAAATGCTGGAGTAACTCAGCAGGACAGGCAGCATCTCTGGAGAGAAGGAATGGGTGACGTTTTGGGCTGAGTCCCTTTATCAGATCTGAAGAAGGGTCTCAACCCGAAATGTCACCCGTTCCTTCTCTCCAGATACTGCGTGTCCCACTGAGTTACTCCAGCATTTTGTGTCTAATTCCAGATATTTTCACTTCGCTTACAGCGAACAATAGCCTTTATTGTCTTCACTTTTTTGCATATCTTTCATTCATTAGTTCTTTATCTCTCCCTCACCGTCTATATCTCTTGTTCCCCTTTCTCCTGACTCTCAGTCTGAAGGGTCTCAACCCGAAAAGTCACCTACTCCTTTTCTCCAGAGATGCTGTTTGACCCGCTGAGTTACTCCAGCTTTTTGTGTCTGTCCAGGCTCCAGACAAATTGATTAGACTGGAAGTGTATTGCTTTATATTGATTAGATACATAAATACATTTGATATGGTGAATGTCATCGTGAGTCAGGTCAGGAGGGAGCATGAGGACTGTTTGTTTAAGGAATCTGAATCATCTTTATCATTATTCATTCACAGGTGTGGGCATTTACAGGGGACAAACAGGTGTGGGCATTTACAGGGGACAAACAGGAGTGGGGGGGATGATGGGGGCAAAATGAAACAAGCTGAAATACCAACAAAACAACAAAACTGAAAAGGAGAACTTTATAGAAGACATATATGGCCAGAGAATACAGTGAAATAAATGGACCCGATGGAAATAGATAGCAGAAAAGTGAGCGTAACTGCTATTAAAAATAAATTACATTATTTTTGCACAAATGGCTAGTTTAGTTAAGTTTAGTTTAGTTTAGAGATACTGTGTCGAAACAGGCCCTTCGGCCCACCGTGTCCACGTCGACCAGTGATCACCTGTACACTAATTCCATTCTGCACACCAGGGACAATTTACAGATGCCAATCTTTGTCACGTCTTTGGAATGTGTAAGGAAACGGATCACCCGGAGAAAACACACACGGTCACAGGGAGAACGTACAAATGTCGATAAGAGTGGAGGATTACATTTGGAAGAAAAATAAGATAATGTACTTGTTGGCAAATAGAATTTGAAAATGGGTAGAGAAGCTGGGAGTTCATGCACATAATTCACCAGGTAGACAAACATGCTGGAGAAACTCAGCGGGTGAGGCAACATCTATGGAGCGAAGGAATGGATGACGTTTCGGGTCGAGACCCTTGTCTACCTTCGATTTTCCAGCACCTACAGTTCCTTCTTATACATAATTCACCAGATCTGTTGCAACACAATTTAACAAGTAAGGCAAACTAAGCTTCAAGTTTCACTTCCAAAGGAAAAGAGTGAATAAGAAAAAACATTAAACTAGCATTGAAAAGCCTCATTTGGTGAACTATGTTCTGTTCTGGCTGCCATTTGGTGTCAATGGGGAGGATTCATAAATTATAAGAATATTACTAGATAATATCTGTGAGGGAAGGTTGAAATCCATGTGTTTTTTTCACTGTTAAAAAGCAAAGGATGAGAGATAACAGAATAGAGATTTCTAAAATTCTGAATGTTTTTAATAGATACGAGACCAAGTGGGACCCGTTGGGACCCGACCCTCAACGCGCAGTTGCGGGAGGAGGGTGGCCTGCGGCGTCACACACACTAACAACCTCCCCCCCCCCCCCACACACACACACACACTAACCACCTCCTTTGATATTATATTAATGTTATTCATTCACTCCTTTTACCCCATCCCCTGCCCTATCCACTCACGTATAGCCCCCAACTCACAGGCACGGTTAGAGTGGGGGGGGGGGTAGAGAGAGAGGGACACAGAGGCACAGAGAGGGACACAGGGGCACAGAGAGGGACACAGAGGGAAACACAGAGGGACACAGAGAGGGACACAGAGAGGAACACGGAGAGGGGCACGGAGAGGGGCATGGAGACAGAGAGGGGCGCAAAGAGGGACACAGAGGAATGCAGAGCGACTCAGATGCACACAGAGAGGGACACAGAGAGGGACAGAGAGTGGGACACAGAGGCACAGAGAGGGACACAGAGGCACAGAGAGCAAGGGTGGGGTGGGGGGAGCGTGAGGGGGACAGAGAGGGAGTAGGGGCACGGGGGGTGGGGGAGGGGGGAGAATTTGAGGGGAGTGGGGGGCGCGTCGTCAGAGGGGAGGGCTGGCTCCCGAACCTCGCTCCCGGTTCCAGGCTGTGGGATCCCCTCTATGATCTTTGGCAGGCAGGGCCAGAGAATGGGGGTAGCGCTCTATGATCTTTGGACAGCGGGGATTTTTTCGAATGTTTTTCGGCAGCGAAGGACGGGAGCCGAGACAGACCCAGGAGCTCTAATACAGGGCCCGACTTCCTCGTTCTTCACTCGCAGCAAGTGCCGCAGTCTTCAACGATGATCTTCGGTGTTCAGTCGACGGGGCGACTTTTGATCAACGCAGGGAGGAGGGAGGGATGGGAGGTGACGTCAGTCGTAGCGTGAGCAGACGGCATAGCAGGCAGGCAGATCCATTGGCACGTCATCAGCAAAACAAACAGGCGTTTTGAATTCAAATTTTGATGGATTTGTGAAGATTTTTATTAATAACAAGAAATAAAGCACAACATTTTCAGGTAAGCTGATTTTGGACTCCAGGGGGTAAATCTCTACCGGAATATGCAAACATTTTCCCGTTAGCGCGTCGTTTCTTCGAGTAGATGTGATCACTCACAAACAAATACACACACACACACAAATACACACACACACACACACGTTGGTGAGAACATCAAATTAGCTAGTAGAGTGAGATTAAAGAAACAGATTTCTCAGACTTTTCAGAGTCTGAAGAAGCGTTCAGACACAATGTCAATATCCATGTTCTCCAGAGATGTTTCCTGACCTGCTGAGTTGCTTCAGCGCTTTCTGCGTTTTTTTGTAAACAGCGTCTGCAGTTTATTGTTTCTAGTTAATAGGGGGAGTAGCTGAGTTGAACGGATGAAATAACTTCTCGTTCATCCTAATAAACTGATCACTTAGCACTTCTCTCTCCTAAACCTCATCTGTCATGTGTCAGTGCATTTTACGTTTAAATGCTGCAGGAGCCAGTTAATTTCCACCTCATTCTTTACTACGTCTGCCGGGGTGGCATGGTGGCGCAGCGGTAGAGTTGCTGCCTTACAGCGCTTGCAACGCTGGAGACCCGGGTTCAATCTCAACTACGGGTGCTGTCTGTACGGAGTTTGTACGTTTTACCCATGACCTGCGTGGGTTTCTTCGGTTTCCTCCCACACCCCAAAGACGTAGATTAATTGGTTTTGGTATAAGTTTAAACTGTCCCTCTCGCCTCGCCCCCTCGACCCCCCCACCCAGCTTTTGTTCTCGACAGTTCCACCCCACTGAGTCCCTCTTTCTCCTCGGCGGCCTGACCCCTTCTCCTCAGCCTGACCTTCTGCCTGCGGCCCGACTTCCTCTCTGCGGCCTGTCCTCGGCCCAACCTCCTCTTCCCCTCATGTGGTTCGGCATTGAGCCCCCCTCTCCCCGCCAGCCCTTCAGCCCTCGTGTCCCGGGGGGTGCCTCCCACAGCCGACCTTGGAAGCGTGGGAGGTTAGACCCGTGGTCCTCCTCCCCTTGTCCAATCTGACTCCTTCCTCCTTCCGATTCTTAGTCTTTGGGGGCCAGTGGGAGATGACACTCCAGGTGGTTTCCATGTCCATCATCACGGTGGCTCTCTGGACAGACTGGGGCCTATCGGGGCCTGCGTGTGTTCTCCTGATTCTGCAGCCATGTCCCTTTGGGAAGGCTTCTGCCGCAATTTGAGTCAAGTATGGGTAATGCAATTTGGGTCATCTGCAAAGCTTTAATGTACGTTCCTAATCCAGTTCATTAATAATCTCACACAGTGCATATCTTTGCATTTGTGATAGAAAGGTTATTAGTTTAGACAGGGAGCATGGAAATAGGCCCTTTGGCCCACCGAGTCCATGTTGACCGACGATCTCCCGTACACTAGTTCTACCATAGACACTAGGGATAATTTACAGAAGCTAAAGACCTGCACATCTTTGGAACGTTGGAGGAAATGCAGCACCCAGAGAATCCTTGCTCTAATCAAGCAGAAGGTACAGAAGCTTGAAAGCACACACCACCAGCTTCCGAAGCCGACAATCCCCTGCAAGGAACCGGCCGTTCCAGGTGGCCCAGCTGCTGTGAGGACTCTCCCGACGCCGGGGCAAGACCACCCGGCTAGAACGGCCAGGAACATCGGGCCTCCGTTGAGGCAGCAGCGGTGGCCTTAATAGGCCTGACTTTTGTGAGAACTGGGGTTGGGGACTGGACTTTTGTGCCTTCCCCCACAGTGGTAACCACTGTGGGGGGATGATTTTTCTGTGTGTAAGGTACTTTGTTAGTCTGTGTCCAAGATGGCTGTCGGAAGAGAGAGTGGACGCTGGCGCGCTTTAGCTGCCGCTGCTCTCTCTTCACATTGTGTTTTTTTTGATTTTTTGATTTTGTGTCTTTGGAGCGATTTCTATCTTTAATTTGTGTATTGATGATGTCCTTATTATTTATTTTTCTCCGACTATATGTTTTCTTTTCTCTTCTGTTTAATCTTTGTAAGGTGACCTTGAGATTTGAAAGGCGCCCGAAAATAAAATGTATTATTATTATTATTATTATTATTATTATAGACTCGGGAACAGGGTCTTCCCTTCTGTTATCAGGCTTCTGAACAGTCCTTCCATAACATAGGGTACTGTCTACTTTACCTCCACTCCAATGCAGTCATTGGACTTTGTCAAGGGAACTTATGTGCTACAATGCTGAGAGCTATATTTTGTACTCTGTATCTTCACCTTTGCTCCATCTATTAATAATAATAATAATAATACATTTCATTTAATGGGCGCCTTTCAGACATCTCAAGGACACCTTACATAGTAATCGGAATAAAAACATATAATCGGAATATAACAAGTAATAAAGACATCACAGAGACACAAATTAAAAACAGAATTCAATCCAAAAACAGAAAATCAAAAACACAGTGTGAAGAGAGAGCAGCGGCAGCCAAAGCGCGCCAGCGTCCACTCTCTCTTCACGGCAGCCATCTTGGACACAGACCTACAGGACTACAATTAGACAAAAAAATCATCCCCCCTCAGTCATACTTGATTGTATTTATCTATAGTATTATCTGATCTTTTTGGAAAGCTTTTCACTGTACCTCAGTATATGTGACAATATTAAACCTAAACCTAGAAATAAAAGGATCCCAGAGTGGATACCTACAAAGCCCATGACTCATAGATAATTTGGATAAGAAGGTGCACATTCAATTCAATTCAATTCAACATTTCCATTCTTGGCTGAAGTGCAAATAAAAATGTTCAAAAATCATATTTGAACTGTGGGGATAAATCTATATATGAGGACTACAACGTATGAATAAGCATTTCTTCTGTCTAAGAATTATATTCCAAAGATCATACAAAAGGTCATAGACATACAAATCTGGAGTAACTCAGCATCTCTGGAGAAAAGCAATAGGTGATGTTTCGGTTTGAGAACCTTGTTCTATCGATCTTCAGTTTAAAACAGCATCTACAGTTCCTTCATACACATATCATACAAAAGGTCTACTGGCTTCTTGTCCATATCTGCATATTTAGAAAATTCTGAAGTCAACTTGTTCCTGTTGACCAAGTCTCGCTTCGAACTGCACAAGCAGTAGTGAATCCAACTTCCCCCAAATAATACAAGCATAATTGCAGTTCTGGGCCGATGTAGAAATAATCAATTCCTGTCAAAACTCATTATTATTGATTTAGTGAGAATGAGGTAACTGTTGATGTGTGTAAACAGATTACTTCAGCTGATGCCTCAAAGGAATTGTCATGTAACTATTGCAACATGAAAAAAGCGTTATAATGTGTTGTTAGCATTACTTTACACCTTTCAATGAATTAATTGATAACATGATGTGAGATGAAACTTTTAACTGAAGTAAGAAATGTTCCCAGATTAATCAGAGTGTTTAGCTCAGAGAGGGAAAAGATCAAGAAGCTGCCAGGTTGGATCTTTAGAAATATAGAATTGCAGTTGCTAGTAATACACCAAATGACCCCAAAATGCTGAAGTAATTCAACAAATCAGGCAGCATCACTGGAGAACATGGATAGGTGATGTTTCAGATATCTTTACTCTCTGTAGAGTCAATGAATTGTTGGAGACTGCAGCCAGACAATTCCCATTCAGAACCCCAGATTACAAAGAGGAAATACAGCCAAGATGACAAGCACCTACCATCATCCTGACAAGATGACAAACCGATATTTGTCTATACAGAGATAGACAAATTCTTGATTAGAACGGGGGACCAAGGGTTATGGGGAGGAAAATGGGATTAGGAGGCAGAGATCAGCCATGATTGAATGGCGGAGTGGACTCGATGGGACGAATGGCCTAATTCTACTCCTATAACTTGGGAACCTCGTGAAGTGAGTAGTCACATGGGCTTCAAGCAAAGATGGAATCTAAATTATCTCTAATACCCTGAAAGTCCAACAGTTTATAATCAATGGTCACAGAGTCTTACAGCATGTAAACAGGCCCAACTCATCCATGTTGATCAAGATGCTCCTTCTCAGCTAGCCCCATTTGCTCACATTTGCCCATCTCTCTCAAAACCTTTCCTATCCATGTACCGGTCCAAATGTCTTTTAAATGTTGTTATTGTACCTGCCACAACTACTTCATCTGGAGCTTGTTCCATAAACCCACCACTCCCTGTGTGAAAGATAAACAGTTACAATTTGTGTCATTCCATTTGCAGCAGTCATCAAGAATTAACCACAAATCAAACATTAGTCGCTGTTCTCCATTTTATTTTTTTGGATGACTTTGGGAAACAATATTTTTGCAGCCTTTCAATGTGTCAGATTTCATCAATACATCTTATTATTCAGCATCTTATTGTGAGAGGGGAGAATGGTAAGCAAAGCGAGACTGATAAAATAATATATACGGTATGACTAGTATATTCGCTACATGTAAATATCATTTTAATCTTACTCTAGTCAATCTTAAAAGCTTGAGGAACTACAATAACACCGTCTCGAGCTTCCTCAAAGGTCAAGCACAAATTATTTTCCATCTTCTAGTCAAAAGTCTTTATATATGCAGCTGTATATTCTTCAAATTCTCTTTCACTGTCACTTCCACCCACATCTAAAGCAATTATTCCTGAGCAAAGCAGACAGCTCAATGCAAATAGTAGTTTGCAACAACATTAAAATGCTGAAAAGTAATCATTCAGTACGACTGGAAAAATAGTTAACCAATTCATTAAGTTAATTTCAAAATTTATGATCTATGTTTCATGCATTCTTCACAGACTCACACCACCACTGGCCACACTTAATTCATTACATGAATTGGGCCAAATTATGAATTTTCATGCTTCTTTTATGTTGGACATATCAGCCAAATTCAATTTGTTGTTTATATACTTGCTACTCACGATATGTTGTGGGCAGAATGAGGCAATAAAATATACACATCTCAAACACTTATGACAGATTGCAAACAACACTGCTGTGGTTAAACTAATATGTTCTGCCAGTGCTGCCCACAAACTAATAAATGAGACACGTATCAAATATCCCCAAATGTGTTTTCAGAGACAATGGTACTTCTGCTAATTGCTGAATCAAATAGGGTTGGACCAGGTCACTGGTTGTCCCAAGTTAAGGTTCTGAGACGCACACAAATTAAAGAGCAGAATATTGAAAGTTAAAATGCAGGATTGTTTAAACAATTTAAGAAATGGAGAAAAACACAGATACAGACCTTGCAGCCCATTATTCCAATATTCACTTTTTGATGGGGTGTTTATCCAATTAGTTTACTGCTCTTTCCCCATTGTCTTGTAATTTTTTTTCTGCAACAAGTTATTTGCCTAAATATTAGGTTATTATTAAATTCCATCAGGCTTTCAGGCCGTACCTTGTGGACCGCGGGAACTAGCTTCTTTAAAACATGTATTTCTTCACGGTTTATTTGGATAAATGCCTTCGACCTGAGCTTCCAGTAAAGGAGAATTTTGCCATTGCACACACTTTTCTTTCTCAAAACTATTCTTAGTTTTGAACACCTCCACTAAACACCCAAAATGTTGTTGTTGTAGTTAGAACTAGCTTCTTAAGTATCAAGAGTCAAATGCCTAGTGCAACCAAGACAGTTTGAAGTTTACTTGGTGTTTGTCGCGTTCAATCGCCTGATGGTTGTTGGGAAGCGGCTCTTCACGAACCTGGAGGTCACGGTCTTCAGATTCCTGATGGAAGGAGTGAAATGAGAGCATGGCCAGGGTGGAGTGAGTCTGTGAAGATGTTGACTGCTATTTTCAAGCATTGTCTCCTATAGATAGATCCCTTCGATGGTGGGGAGGTCAGTACCCATGATGGTGTGTCCACCACTTTTGCAATCGAGTTGCTGAACCAGGACATGATGCAACCCGTGTATTGTTCTCTGTAATACACCTGTAGAAGTTCAAGAGGGTATTCACTGGCATAGCAATTTCCTTAATCCCCTAAAGTATTAAGAGGCATTAATGGGCTTTCTTTATGATTGAATCAATGTGCTGGTTTCAGGTCAGATCTTCAGAGATATCCACGAGCCCTCCAGTCCTGGCAGCATCCTCAGGAATATTTTCACCACCCTTTCCAGCTCAATCACATCCTTCTTATATTGATCAGCACACTAAATAGAAGGGTTGTGACTTCATAATGCACCATGGTGACACCAAGATTTCTGGGGTTTGAAAACGTCATCAAAGTACACAGCGGGATATAGATCAGCTACAGTCATGGGCAGTGAAATAGCAGATGGAGTATAACAGTATAATTGTCCTCAAGAAAGGAAGTGAGAACTCAATAGATTTTCATCACATTTTTGTCTCATTCAAATCTCTAAGTAGGTTGAAGTATTTCAAGGGCTCTAGTTATCAATCACAGAGTGGGTCGGAAACAAATCCTCATCATCAGTAAAGGCCCAAATAAACTATTTATATCATTTTTGGCACCCTTCATGTGTTAGTCCAAAGTCAGTATTAGTAGGTTATGAAACTATAACAACTTTGCAGCTGAGAATCTGTGTTAATTGCAAAGTCAGAGGAGGTGGGGTATAGAGAAGTGGTCTCATCAAATAGTACAAATTACCATGCTAATAGAAGATTTGTCCATTGTTACGGGATGATAATTGAACTATAATCCCTAGATAGTGATACAACAGGAGGATGTTATATACAATTTAATTGGGACATTTAAAACAATCTGTAGTGCACAATTACTAGTACTGATTACCAGTACTAAGAATGAAAAAAATATATAGGCTTTAAACTGTTATCATTTTTGAAGAACACTCGCTACTCAAGCTTGTAATAAATTTATATTTCAATGTTCCCTTCACAAAGCCAAATGTATCCTCAGCGTGAAACCCGCTCCGCAGATTGATCGGAACTTCACTTGCAGATTCAAAATTTGTTTATATGATGTCATAATGAGGATAAAGTGTGGAAAAATAACCAAATAGCTCAAGCCGCAAGAAGGAAAATTGTCATGTGCTCGGATAATGCAGCGAGATGTTGACAGAGGTGGTGAGCAGGGGCGGTGGATGGGGGAGAACAGATGGTGTCAAAGGCTTCACTATGAGCTGAGTTTTGCTATACGCCGGAGGTGCCCCATTTACCTGAGCCCTCACTAAAATTATGTCAGGATGGCACACATATAGAACATAAAAAACTTAGAAAAATAGGTGCAGGAGTAGGCCATTCGGCCCTTCGAGCCAGCACCGCCATTCAATATGATCATAGCTGATCATCTAAAATCAGTACCCTGTTCCTGCTTTTTCCCCATATCCCTTGATTCCTTTAGCCCTAAGAGCTAATTCTAAAGGGCCTGTCCCAGTGTACGAGGTAATTCAAGAGCTCTCCCGAGTTTAAAAAAAAATCAAACTCGTGGTAAGTACGTAGAATGTACGTAGCGGATACATCGGAGCTCGGGACGTCTCTTAGCGACTCGTAATGCTAACGGCAGGTACTCGGGAAATGCGGTAAGCTCGTGAAGATTTTTCAACATGATGAAAAATGTCCTTGAGAGCCTCGAGTACCTACGAGCGGTTATTACCGTAATTCTCCGAGTTCGAATCAGGGGAAACTCGGGAGAACTCTTGAATTGTCTCGTACAGTGGGACAGGCCCTTAACTCTCTCTGGAAAATATGTAATCACATGGTTGTTAAATAAGCACCCAACTCCATCTTGCATCGGGGTTCAACCACATCTAGTCAGTTCTAACAACGTTAAACTGGATCAGCAGGACTGGAAGTTGGGTTGGGGTTAATGGGGGGGGGGGGTGTTGGGGATGGCCGCTGATAATGATGAAAAAGTTGGTGATTGTAGGAAATAATGCAGGGACATAAACAGCCTGCCATTTTTCTGTGAAATCCTTCTCCTTCTGACAGATGGTACATTTACATTGAAACTCGCTCACCTAATTTCCAGCGCCCTTTAGGAATAGTTCAGCAACTCAAGGCCTGGAACAGTGAGTGACGAATGTACAGCAATGGCTCAATTCATTTCTACACTCAGAACATGTGCTGGGAGGTAGACAAAAATGCTGGAGAAACTCAGCGGGTGCGGTAGCATCTACGGAGCGAAGGAAATAGGCAACGTTTCGGCCGAAACCCTTCTTCAGATCCTGGTTTGCTTATCCAGAGGTCCCACAACAGCAAAACCTTGGCTGTGAAATTCCATGGGTGCTTTTTTTCTGACGTTCAGTTAGTTTAAGCAACGTACCAAGCATTGTGTCAAAAAGTTCTTTAAAACAATGTGAAATACTTTAATGCCATTTCCAAATCAAGGCTTGAGGCCCCCCTCACGTAATAACACTGTTTCAGGATCAATGTGCTTTCAGGCTTGGATCTTTAATTGGCAGAGTTTTTCCTCACAAGTCTGAGCATAGGAAGCGGCTTTAACCTGTTCAGTGCCACTACCGAATATACCCGGGTCATGGCCAATAGTGAACAAAAAAACGTAGCAGTGAACAGGTTCAAGGGTCACTCCACAATAGAATCAGCCATCTTATTGCCACAGAAAATTCCATACTGGAATGAAAGGAGTGGGCTGGAGGTTGACAGGGTCCTCTCAGGGGGCAGAAAATCCTGCTCAGCTTTGTGGAGAACAATGCATACAGGAGGCAGCTTCCTTGTACCGGCTGCACTCTTGATACAAAGATTTCTGAGCAGAGTCAGCAAGAGCATGATCCCTTCAATGAATGTCCAGGCATTTCAAAGCCTTGCAATGCAGTTCCATGTCCAGTTGAAGGTGTAATGGCAAAAACAGGTGCCCAAAGTTACCAGTCAAGTTCAAGTTCAAGTTCAAGTTCAAGTGAGTTTATTGTCATGTGTCCCTGTATAGGACAATGAAATTCTTGCTTTGCTTAAGCACACAGAAAATAGTAGGCATTTACTACAAAACAGATAAATGTGTCCACATACCATGATATAAATATATACACACATGAATAAATAAACTGATAGTGCAAATAACAGAAAGTGGTTGGTAATAATCAGAGTTTTGTCCGAGCCAGGTTTAATAGCCTGATGGCTGAGGGGAAGTAACTATTCCTGAACCTGGTTGTTGCAGTCTTCAGGCTCCTGTACCTTCTACCTGAAGGTAGCAGGGAGATGAGTGTGTGGCCAGGATGGTGTGGGTCTTTGATGATACTGCCAGCCTTTTTGAGGCAGCGACTGCGATAAATCCCCTCGATGGAAGGAAGGTCAGAGCCGATGATGGACTGGGCAGTGTTTACTACTTTTTGTAGTCTTTTCCTTTCCAGGGCGCTCAAATTGCCGAACCAAGCCACGATGCAACCGGTCAGCATGCTCTCGACTGTGCACCTGTAGAAGTTAGAGAGAGTCTTCCTTGACAATCCGACTCTCCGTAAACTTCTCAGGAAGTAGAGGCGCTGATGTGCTTTTTTGATGATTGCATTAGTGTTCTCGGACCAGGAAATGCGTGGTCTGTTGGGCATTTCCATCATTCTCTGATGTTCCTTGCATTACGCAGAGCTTATTTTAAACCTGGCACCTTGCATAGTCTGAAGCTGCCAGCTGCTGAAACACCTAGCATCGAGCGTGGGAGAGTGCGATGTCAAGTTCTATCTCTTTCCCACCCATATTGTTTTGATGCCCAAAGAATGATGCACATCGTGGCTGAATTTCAATCCCCACTCATGGGTCTTCAATTCCAGAAGCAGACCACACGGATAACTGGATAACCGGATAACCTCCTTGAAAGTAAGATGGCAAATGACTCAGGATTAGTGAGCATGATGGTGGCCACATGCAGGAGTGGTTTGTCATATTGCACGTGGCTGTGTAGATGTTTCTCTGAGAGCCGCCGCTGTTTTGCTTTGTTGCAGTCGTTGTGAGTTATAGATGGAGTCCTTTTTTTGACAAAGATGTAATTAATTCGCTGGATCTGGAGCCTGTTGCTAATCAAGATTCCCACTCTTGCACCCACACGGAGATGCCTTATGTCAGGAAATCTTGTGTACCACTACGCAAATCACACAGTTAGAACCAGTGAAAGTCGCACAAAATTAGTCATTGGCAAAGATGAGTGGCAAACTCAAATCAATGACCATCTGCCTGGTTGGCAGGCACTTTATCATCTATTTCAACGGCCACTCACTAGTTCATAGTGATACAGCAATAAATAAATGCCAACATATTTTGAGTTTTAATATTTGAAGTGGTTGTTATATTGATATTTATTAGTGAGTTCCTTGGCATTTATTTTACAATTTTTTTAAACATTTACAGATTGCATAATTATGAATCTGACTATTCACTGACTAAATTTACTTTGGGTCTTTTCAAAGTGTTCATAAAGGAGAACTTTGTGTCACTTGGATTTTGGGTTGCCAACTTTCTCACTCCCAAATTAGGGACCAATTCCCAACGGCATAAAGTACAGAAGTCCTTCGTCGAGTCACCGCTGCCGGGCTTAACCCAGGACTATTTTGCTTCCCATTGCTTGTTATAGCTGCACAGTCTTTTCTTTTATGCAGGTTTATCCATATTTGCACACGCCAAACCGACCGAACATCACCAGACGTCACTGAAACTTTTTGTTTTGGCAGGAATTAGCAAAATATAGCGTGCAACTGATACGCATAAAAGGGCCTGTAATTGGATGACAGGTGAATCACTCGTGTGCGGCATCAACAGCACATGCAACACGCACGTAGGCTGTTGTATCAGATCTAGGATCTGTCTGGCCCTCTGGTGATTACAGAGTACAGATGCTCGTCGATGCTCCTACAATGCATCGACTTACGATATTTCGACTTAACGATGGTGCAAGCGATCCACATTCAGTAGAAACCGTATTTCACTAGCCTGGCCTCGTGGCAGCGTTGATAATTTAAGCGTTAATACTTTACTGTTTCATTAAAATTGCTTTCCTGTGGTCTATTTAGATTTCCGCCTGCTCTGTTGAGCAGACGCACTCGCTCGCCTGAGCTGGCTTGTTAGTATCTTTTTTTAATTTTATTTTGTTTATTTTATTAGAAGTTAATACAGTACAAAACAATACAGTGACACCTAATTTTAGGTGCCAACTATGTCATACCGTAATCCATTCTATGTACAACCTCCAGTTTTATGTTATGAGAAGGAAGTAAGCAAGACAAGAAAAAGAAAACAATAGAAAGGAGAAAAAGTAGAAAAATAGATGGTAGAGAGTAGAAAAACGTGAAGTGTGTATATAAAAAAGAATTAAAAAAAGAAAGAAAAAAAGAAAAAAAGTGGAAAGTAGAAATAGAAGAGAAGGCCCCTTAAAAGAGAATTTTTCAAATCTATATTCGGAGATGTAGATCTATCCACGTCATGAACTGAAATCAGCAATCCTTATGGTACCGCTGCATCACATGATTCCAAAAAGTCGATGAAAGGAGACCAACTCCTTAAGAATTGGTCATATTTATCTATTAGTCGGTCTCATTTCTTCAAGGTGTGCTATGTCCATCATATTCCTAATCCACATTTTAACAGTTGGTTTGGTTGTATTTTTCCAAAATTTAAGTATCAATTTCTTTCCAATTATTAACCCATAATTAAAAAAAACATTTTGGTCTTTATTTAAATTGGTATCTTCTCCTATTATTCCAAATATAATCCATTCCATTTTGGGTTCTATTCTTGACTTGAAGAGTCAAAGCATTCAAATATATCACTCCAAAATTTATTCAACTTTCTACATCCTACAAATGAATGTGTTATATTAGCGTTTTGAAACAAACATTTATCACATCTGGGAGAGACGTTTGGATAAAATTTATTCAACCTCGTTTTTGAATAATATAGTCTATGTAATAATTTGAATTGAATTAAATTATGTCTTGCATTAATAGAACAGTTATGTGT
Organism: Amblyraja radiata; assembly: GCF_010909765.2. NCBI lineage: Eukaryota > Metazoa > Chordata > Chondrichthyes > Rajiformes > Rajidae > Amblyraja > Amblyraja radiata. Next base: position 49,032,846 of record NC_045969.1, read on the forward strand.
ATTCATCAGATACTTTTCCCATCTATCCTTCGAGATCTTTATCATTAGCTCATGTTCCCAATCTTCCCTTAGTGCTTCTGTTGAGGGTGATTCTCTATATAATATATTATTATAAAAGTATGATATTAATTTTTGTGAATCAGCCTTAATATTCATTGCTTCTTCTAAAGGGTCTAAAAATATAGTTTGAAATCTATGTATATATTTCTTCATAAAGTCACATATCTGTATATATTTAAAATATTGATTATCCTTCAATTTAAATTTTAATTTTAATTGTTGAAATGATAACAGTTTGCCCAATTCATACATATCCCCTACTTTCCTAATCCCCAGTCTATCCCATTGTTGATATGTGTTGTCGATGAGAGAAGGTTTGAATGCGGGGTTGTTCAATAGTGGGGTTAGTACTGATAAATTATTTAATTTCAAGGATACTTTTATTTGTTTCCAAATTCTTATTATATTGTGAATAATTGGGTTCTTCTTATATATTATACTATTCAATTTTATCGGTGAGAGCAGGATCGTTCCTATATCGTGCGGATAGCACTCCTCTTTCTCCATTCTTATCCACTCCAACTGCTGAGTGGAACTATCCAACCAGTACATTATGTTCTTAATATGCACTGTCCAGTAGTAATACATAAAGTTAGGTAATGATAAACCCCCAACTTCTTTAGATTTGCACAAATGCTTTAGTTGAATTCTATGTGTTCTGTAATCCCATATAAAATTAGTGATAGTGGAATCTAGTTTTTTGAATAAATATTTTGGAATATATATTGGGATCGCTTGAAACAAATATATTAATTGTGGTAAGAAAGTCATTTTTATAGCGTTAATTCTACCTATCAATGAGAGCGGAAGCGTTTTCCAAAATTTAATCATATCATTCAATTTATTTAATAGTGGTTTAATTATTTAAAAATTGGCACTAAATAATGATTTGTGTCTTCTCGTAATTTGAATACCCAGATACTTGAATTTTTCTGTTGCAATTTTGAAGGGGAATTTTAGTAAGTGTCTCGAATCCTGTGGTTTTAAAGACATAATTTCGCTTTTATTCCAATTTATTCTATATCCTGAAAAAGAGCCGAATTCCTCAATTAGTGTTAATAAGGTGGGTATACTCGTTTGTGTATTAGTAATATATAAAAGGATATCATCAGCATATAGTGAAATTTTATTCTTTGAGTCCTTAGTGTTATATCCGTGAATATTCGGGTGATTTCTAATCTTTTCGGCAACGGTTCTATCATAAGGGCAAATAGCAATGGTGATAAGGCACACCCTTGCCTATTACCCCTTGATAAGTAAAATTTTGGAGATAGCGTATTGTTAGTTAGTATTCTTGCCGTAGGTCTATCGTAAAGTAGTTTAACCCATCTAATAAAATTCTCTCCCATATTGAATTTTTGGAGTACCTTGTATAAATACTGCCATTCTACTTGATCAAATGCCTTCGCTGCATCCAGCGTGACAACTGAAATATCTTAATTGTCCTCATTATGAGAGTACATTATATTGAAAAGCCATCTCAAATTATTAAATGATTGTCTTTTGGGTATAAATCCCGTTTGATCCGTATTTATTAAATTGTTAATATCATTATTTAGCCTTCTAGCTAGAATCTTTGCTAAAATTTTCTGATCCGTATTTAGTAGTGAAATAGCTCTATAAGAACCCGGTTCATCTAAATCTTTATCTTTTTTTGGTATAAGTGTTATTGTTGCTTCTGCTAGGGTTTCTGGTAGTTTGTTTTCAGTATAAGCCTGCTTGTTAGTATCTAACATAGAAACATAGAAACATAGAAATTAGGTGCAGGAGTAGGCCATTCGGCCCTTCGAGCCTGCACCGCCATTCAATATGATCATGGCTGATCATCCAACTCAGTATCCCGTACCTGCCTTCTCTCCATACCCTCTGATCCCCTTAGCCACAAGGGCCACATCTAACTCCCTCTTAAATATAGCCAATGAACTGGCCTCGACTACCCTCTGTGGCAGAGAGTTCCAGAGATTCACCACTCTCTGTGTGAAAAAAGTTCTTCTCATCTCGGTTTTAAAGGATTTCCCCCTTATCCTTAAGCTGTGACCCCTTGTCCTGGACTTCCCCAACATCGGGAGCAATCTTCCTGCATCTAGCCTGTCCAACCCCTTAAGAATTTTGTAAGTTTCTATAAGATCCCCTCTCAATCTCCTAAATTCTAGAGAGTATAAACCAAGTCTATCCAGTCTTTCTTCATAAGACAGTCCTGACATCCCAGGAATCAGTCTGGTGAACCTTCTCTGCACTCCCTCTATGGCAATAATGTCCTTCCTCAGATTTGGAGACCAAAACTGTACGCAATACTCCAGGTGTGGTCTCACCAAGACCCTGTACAACTGCAGTAGAACCTCCCTGCTCCTATACTCAAATCCTTTTGCTATGAAAGCTAACATACCATTCGCTTTCTTCACTGCCTGCTGCACCTGCATGCCTACTTTCAATGACTGGTGTACCATGACACCCAGGTCTCGCTGCATCTCCCCTTTTCCTAGTCGGCCACCATTTAGATAATAGTCTGCTTTCCTGTTTTTGCCACCAAAATGAATAGCCTCACATTTATCCACATCCACATAACGCTAGCCTGTGTACTTTCTCTCCTATTTATCTTGATGTAAGGTTAATTGAGTCAGCTGTTTTGTATGCGAGTTATCTGAGCTAAGGCTGGAGAGAGAGAGAGAGAGAAAAAGCATGCAGTAGATGCAGAAGAGGCGAGCTTCAGGCGAAGAGGCAAAGAAGAGGCAGGCATACGGCGCGATTTTGCAGGAAGATAAGATAACCGTGTTAGCCTTTCCGTGGGAGAAAGCGACGAGGAAGGGACTTGCAGGAGGTGAGATGGACATCGAACGGCAACAGATCTGATGAGTCGGTTGATAAAATCTCAGAGCTGCTACCTGCTGTGACAATTCACCATGTGTTTGCTCCTGCGGGGGTGAGACTCGGGTGATTTAAGGGGCATTGGTGCTCAGGGAATTAGTAAAGGGCCTGTCCCACGAGCATGCGACTCCATGCGGCAAGCGCGACCTAACGTAGTCGCTTGAGCCGTACGGCCTCGCGGGGCCGGTCCCACTTCGATCGCCAGAGCCGTATGGAGTTGTGCAGACCTGGTCCCGACATCGCGCGGAGCTCCGAAAAACTCACACTGTCCAAAAATGCAGCGCGGCAACGGCCTGCCGGCCTGCAGCCACATTGAGGCCATACGCACCGCCTCGACGGGCGTGCGCAGTGTCTCGACGCCGTACGCAGCCGGCATTATCAGGGACCTACATCATCATGGCCATGCTCTCATTTCACTCCTGCCAAATAGGATCCTGAAAACTCTGACAGGTTCAGGAGCACTTCTTCCCAACGGGCTATTAAACCAACAACCACCAACTAAGCTCCAAATACATAGATTTGAGGGGCATTGTTTTTATTGTTTCTGTCTTTGCACTATCATTGTTTGTTCTTTATCTACTCAACAATTTTGTTGTTTACAGAGTAATATGTTTACATGTCTGTTGTGCTGCTGCAAGTAAGAATTTCATTGTTTCATTTTGGGAGAATGACAATAAAACACTCTTGACTTTGACTCTCCTGAAATTAGAAACTCTGCTTTAAGAAAAAGACCTGTAAAATGTAATGACAAATCTGGCATTACTTTACTAAAACCATCTGCCATCTGCCCGACCTTGTTTTTATTCAATTACTTGCTTTAGATCTGTTCTTTTCACACCTTACATATTCTTTGTAACCTTCCATATCTCGTTTCCCTCTCCCTTGACTCTCAGTGTCTTGGCCCGAAACATCACCCATTCTTTCACTCCAGAGATGCTGCCTACCCCGCTGAATGACTCCAGCAATTTGTGTCTACCTGCTTATGGAACAGTTCAGTATTTTACAGCCAGTTAAGCGTTAATTCTCTTTTACACACAGGACTAAAGTAGCTTCTGAAATTTGATCACCTCTCTGGAGATTGCAAAGTTATTAAGCAAGGAAACTGCAGATGTAAGTCCAGAAATGTGATTGCAGAGAGCTCAGCTCCACATGGCTGAAAATGTGCTTACCAGGGAGCTGATCATGATAACTATATTTCCAGGTTATGTTATGTTATGTTACTCTCAAAATTGGACTGAGCTCTTCCCCAATGTAGTCGAACTTACTCCCCAAAACAACTTCACAGCACAGAGCCCCATTGCACACTTATTTTAATCCTTTCGTTCTTTGTCCATTTATAGATGACCAACCATTCTCACTCCACTATTGGATTCAATTGCAACACTTCTACATCCACATAAACATCCAAGGTTTGGAATTTTCAACTGTAATTTGCAAATGAAATGGGTGCATTTGGATATTCACATTTATATGCCCTAATGTCACACTTTTATTTATTGGTAAAATAACTTAACATTATACAAATGTATAAGAAAGAACTGCAGATGCTGGTTTAAATCGAAGGTAGATACAAAATTCTGGAGTAACAGTGGGACAGGCAACATCTCTGGAGAAATGGAATGGGTGACGTTTCGGGTCAAGACCCTTCTTCAGACAGAAATTCAGTCTGAAGAAGGGTCTCGACCCGAAACGTCACCCATTCCTTCTCTCCAGAGATGCTGCCTGTCCCGCTGAGTTACTCCAGCATTTTGTGTATACCTTAACATTATCTAAAGTATCCTCTTTTCTGTTAAGAAGATAATGGCTTTCAACATAGCAACATTTCTAATAAATGAATTGATTGTTAAAGGGTGTTAAATGTTTTCAATGTTAAAGATAGCAAACTATAACAAGTCATATTTAATTTCTTATAACTCCTCATGCAAGTATTGTTTACGTTGCAAAAGGAAGGACAGTGTGAAAATTACATAACTTCATTAACCTGCTCAGTGCCACTCCCGAGTACACGTGGCTCAGAGTATACAGGTGAAAAAAAATCTTGGTAGTGAAAAGGTTAACTTTCATCAAAAGATAATTAACCTCCAATTCTCACATGATTGTCCTTGTGAGTTAACACTGCATTTCACAAAAAAAGCCTATTATTGAAATGGTAACTTGATGGAATCGTTATTTGCGAAAATGCTGGGATAATTTTTTTCACTCATAATTGTAAGCCATGTTTCCTGCAAATTGGCAAAATTCCTTGAAATCAATAAAAGCGAAACATAAATGGAGAATGTCGAAGCAAGTACTGTTACAATGTCTATTCTGCATTTATCTGCAGCAGAAATTTGAAGTTATGAAAACATTAGGAAATATGCTTTTGATCAATTGATGTTATGTATTTTTCTCAATCGTTAAACTAATTAGTCCCTTGTAAATACTGAAAGTAGAACCAACATGATGTTCTATAAATGCTGCAGCAACTACTACTAGAACTGCAAAAAAAAATGATAGTGCGCGTTCATTGATTGAAATACAATATTATAGACACCAGAATTTCAGTCACACAAATCTTTTTAAACAGATACAGTTTTTGCCTGCAATATTTGCTCTTGTTTATTTAAAATTGTGGAGTTTTATAATGAGGCTTGCAGAGTTCAACATTTCAACAGACATCAATATGTATGATGTATGGCTCTGGATCAGGAGAGAAGGTCCATGTGGAGGTGCGAATGCCATCTGATCAACCACGGCTGGGTCGCCTGGGAGAGGGTGTCTGATGTTGAAAGACCCGAAACACCCAATGACCCCAGGTTACATCGCTGATGATGTGTTCAGGAGCATCTATAGATGTATTTGTACCAACCTCTCTCTGATTGCACATTCTGCCAACTTATCATCATAACTGTCTGTTGTTACATTCTTCCCCAGAAGCTCCGCATGCATCACTTAACAGAAACTTACAATTTCAAATTAATCAAACCAAAGAAGGCAGAAATAATCAGCCAATGTTCAAGGACAGAATTGAAGAAACAAAAGAGCAACATAATTTCTCAATAGGATTATATTCCCCTTACTTGTTGTACAATAGTAGTCAGTTCCAGGCAGAGCTGAATGACATTGTTTCTGGTAACTGAATAGTCTGTCACTGCAGCAAATGGAGATCTGGTGGAAAAGTAAGTTAGACACATGATTAGTATGATGCATAACAAAAAAACACAAATGCAGATCAAACTGAGGCCTTACAGTTATCATTCAAAGGAAAATGGCAAAATGTCAATAATCCAAGTAGAAATAGGCCATCAATGCAAAAAGTGGCAGTAAATTGTTAACATTTCAATGCAAATCAGAACAACAGGACTTCAATCAGCATTTTTAATGGATTTTTAATAGATTTTCAAAAAATATATAATATATAAATAATTTATTTTTAGTGAAGGAAGATTTACTGGTATAAATTGTTTTCTATTTTTTATTCTATTCAACGCATCAAATGCAAAAACTGTCTGACTTAAATGAACACCAAGCAGAACATGAAAATCAACGTGTGGAATGGTCAATTGGAGCCTGACATTACTGAGAGATAAATGATTTACTTCTTGTTGGAAGCATATGACACAGCAAAGGGTCATTTAAAAAACATTTCCATTCATGTTGCACTTATCCCCAGCAACATCCCGAAGTAGCTCACATATGGTAAATTACTTTGAAATGCGGGGGCTGTCGCAATGTGAACAAAATCGGCAGCTTTTTTTTGCCCCACAAAGCAAAAATAATCTGCAGGCAGCAGTAAAATGAAATTGCAATTTGATCGCTGGACGTTGATCAATAAACATCTGTGGCCCAGACATCGAAGATGCCAGTTGTCATCATTTAAGAGAGAATGCTGGCTGCATCATTTGGAACATGGATTAACAGCTCATCTGATTGGTGACAGAGTCATCAACTAACAGAGTCATGCTGCACTGTAATAATGGTCCAAATTACATGTGCAAGGCTGCAGTTTACATTTTAACCAAGGAGAAAGGGAAGGACAACAAAAATAACTATCCCTGCAGTAGGAAGGAAATCCAGTGTGTAAATGTGACGGCTGGTTTATAAAGGCAATAGAGTTTATTAAATCAACAATAATCTGGCACACTGATCATGCTGGAGTAACAGTTTTCTGGGCGATTGGATGTAACTCCTGTTAATACCCAAACACATTTCCATTCAGTTTTTCAACAGTGGTTTAATACATTTTCCAGTGAACACAGTGAGCTTAAGGGAAGTGGGAAATATGCAAACAGTCTGAGCCCGACCTTGGTTGCAATTCCACCTGAGTTCCTGACTCTGTTTTGGACACTAACCCTGGTTCCAGGTGCTCCCCCATCCCACAATCCATATAGCTAGCTGCATTCCAGACTTCTGGGTCTGGCTGCACATTCTGCTTGCAATCTGGACCCCAGGCTCACATTCCATCCCTCCCCTATCCTAGTTCTCCAACTAGTTTCACTGTCCCCCATATTAAATTTCACTGATTGTATGCCTCGTTGTACCCTGCCTCTCAGCTAACAATGATCCATTCTACAATATCCTAGAACCTCATCTCCTTTGATGACTCGTTTTCACACCTTACCATTCTACATCCTTGTGTCTCCCGCTCCCCTGACTCTCAGTCTGAAGAAGAGTCTCAAACCGAAACGTCACCCAATCCTTCTCTCCAGAGATGCTGCCTGTCCCACTGAGCTACTCCAGCATTTTGTGTCTATCTCCAAACAATTGGATGCCAGATTATTGAAGGTTCATTTATATTGAGACACCAAGACACTGCTGTCAGGGAAGCTGAGATCTAGAGTTCAATGTTTATCTCAGTTTCCCCACGCACCCCAATAATTGCTTACCCTGTCATTCTCTCAAATAATATTGGCAAGGCTAACAGTGTTGCCATTGCTATGAGAAGAACCTAATACAGAGTCAAGCAAAAACTGCTGCAGGGCTTCTCCACAGCTGCAGTCCTTCACTTCAAGGTCATAAGGACATAAGTGATAGGAGCAGAATTATGCCATTCAGCCCATCAAGTCTACTTCAATCATGGCTAATCTATCTCTCCTTCCTAACCCCATTCTCCTGCCTTCTCCCCATAACGCCCGACACCCATACTAATCAAAAATGTATCCATCAATGCCTTAAAAATATCCACTGACTTGGCCTCCACAGCCTCTTGGCAAATAATTCCACAGATTCACCACCCGCTGACTAAATAAATTCCAACTCATCTCCTTCCTAAAGGAACGTCGTTTAATTCTGAGGCTATGACCTCTAGTCCTAGACTCCCACTAGTGGAAACATCCTCCCCACATCGACTCGATCCAAGCCTTTCACTATTCTGTACATTTCAATGAGGTCCCCCCTTCATTTTGTTAAACTCCAGCGAGTACAGGCCCAGCGCCGACAAACGCTCAAATGCTCAGTGCCGTCAAAGGCTTGGCATTGAAATGTTGCAATGGACCAAATTTCTCTTTCCTCCTTTAAGCCACTCCTGAAAGCCCATTCCTGCTTCCACGCATTTGGACATTTGTCCTAATTTCTCCTTGTGTGGCTTTTGGTGCATCAGCATTCCGTGTGCTGACAGTCCTTTGAAGTCCTCTTCGATGCTTCGGCCACCATAAAGTGCAATACAAATGGAAGATCATGTTATATTTTAATTGTTCAGAATTTGGTTGGGTATTTGCTGGGTAATGTTAAGGAATTACCCGGTGGTTTGTTTGCATTTTCAAAAAGAATGAGTAACTGAAAAAAGAACTTAACATAAAATTTTACACGTATTCCTGTGCTGAAAGATAACATTTTGGTCCCCTAATTTGAGGAAGGACATTCTTGCTATTGAGGGAATGCAGCGTAGGTTTACAAGGTTAATTCCCAGAATGGCTGGACTGTCATATGCTGAGAGAATGGAGCTGCTGGGCTTGTACACTCTGGAGTTTAGAAGGATGAAAGGATATCTTATTGAAACATATAAGATTGTTAAGGATTTGGACACGCTAGAGGCAGGAAACATGTTCCCGATGTTGGGGGAGTCCAGAACCACGGGCCACAGTTTAAGAATAAGGGGTAAGCCATTTAAAACGGAGACGAGGAAACACTTTTTCTCACAGAGAGTTGTGGATCTGTGGACTTTTCTGCCTCAGAGGGCGGTGGAGGCCGATGGTGGCCGGTTCTCTGGATACTTTCAAGAGAGAGCTAGATAGGGCTCTTAAAGATAGCGGAGTCAGGGGATATGGGGAGAAGGCAGGAACGGGGTACTGATTGGGGATGATCAGCCATGATCACATTAAATGGCGGTGCTGGCTCGAAGGGCCGAATGGCCTACTCCTGCACCTATTGTCTATTGGGAACCAACTCACAAGTTATCCAGTATGTCTAACTTTGTGGATTTAAATGACTTGACAACAAAGCATAAAATACGCTGTATTTTTTGTTGAGGGAAGAGTCATGAGTTTCTAAAATCAGATTTGGTCACCTCATGTGATGCACAGAGTCTCTTGCCCAGAGTAGGTGAATCGTGGACCAGAGGAATTAGGTTTAAGGTGAAGGGGAAAAGATTTAATACGAATCTGAGGGGCAACTTTTTCACACAAAGGGTGGTGGGTGTATGGAACAGGCTGCCAGAGGAGGTTGTTGAGCCTGGGACTATCCCAACATTTAAGAAGTATCTAGACAGGTACATGGATAGGACAGGTTTGGAGGGATATGGACCAAATGCTGACAGATGGGACTAGTGTAGCTGGGACATGTTGGCCGGTGTGGGCAAGTTGGGCAGAAGGGCCTGTTTCCACGTTGTACCACTCTAGGACTATGACTATATGCAGAATTTTACCAAAAGCGAACAGAGCTCTTGACCTGCGGAGTGCTCTTCAGCCAACAAAATATAAGTATTTTGAGATAGGGACAGCCATCCCTTTCAGAGAAACACACCACATAGAGGGCTCTATCCAGTATGACTCAGTGCTGTTTTTTCAAGATCCTTTTAATTTAAATGAAGACTTTGAAACAAAGGGAAAATTAGTTTTTTCATGAACGTAAGAGAATCCATTAGAAATAACGTTCACCAAAGTGGTTGAAGTTTAACGGTAAGGTGTGTGGAAGAGGGGGCTTCAAAGAGAGGGAATTTTACCCAGATATTTGATTTTTTAAAGCTTCCAAAGTACCCCAAAATCTAGTCTGAAGAAGGGTCTCAACCCCAAACGTCACCTATTCCTTCACTCCATAGATGCTGCCTCACCCGCTGAGTTTCTCCAGCATTTTTATCTACCTCCAAAATCTAGATCAATCATTAAGACATTGACTCCTATTTAACTTGTCTGCCAGCATGTACACGGAAAGCTTTAAGGTATTTTTGTGGCCAGCGCTGCATCATCTCCTTTCATCAACTGGTTTATGGAGTTACAGAGGATGTCTCTGGCACTGGTGAAAAACACACAATGCACACAAAAAACGGTGTCAAAAATCTACATTGGAACGGGTCTATTTTTGCACATCTGGGCAAGTTCTGGTATTCGCCAATTAAATTCACAACTGCACGTTTAAAAAAAGAACCTTTTATGCCAGACTAAACTACATTGGGAGTCATTCCAAGTGAAATCCCACCGATCACAAAACTGGACCAGGCTGTGCTGATCATGAATCACATTGGTGTTTTCCCAGCTTCAGGTGCCCACATAATGATGCCAATATTTTCCTTTGATCTTCCTTTGTACTAGAGTGCTTCCAAGATGGCGCCAACCCAGGCGACTATTTGTGTGCTAGCCACGGATGCAGATTTACAAACTCATATTACAATCGCTCCACACTCTTAATTCTCTATACCCACAGCAACATAGAAACATAGAAACATATAAAATAGGTGCAGGAGGAGGCCATTCGGCCCTTCATTGTGATCATGGCTGATCGTCCCCAATCAATAACCCGTGCCAGCCTTCTCCCCATATCCCTTGATTCCACCAGCCCCTAGAGCTCTCTCTAACTCTCTCTTAAATCCATCCAGTGATTTGGCCTCCACTGCCCTCTGTGACAGCGAATTCCACAAATTCACAACTCTCTGGGTGAAAATAGTCTTTCGGTTGACTGGATAGCACGCACTAAAAGCTTTTCACTGTACCTCAGTACACTCGACAATAAACTACACTAAACAAAACTAGTTTGGCTTTGTTGTACTTATGTACAACATTGTCCAATTTTATTGGGGATTATGCGAAACAAAGCTTCTTATTGAACCTCAGAACACATGGCATTAATAAACCTAAACAGCTTTGGTGGTAAACACACCATTCACAGCACAGTGACAGGAAAGCTAAGCACAACTATATTCTCGCTTTATTCAAGATTTAAGATGTGCTCTGCTGTCATCAGGATATTTCACAAAGTAACACCAACACATACGTATATATATATTCGAAAGTGGTTAATGTATGCTCAACATAACAAGTGCTTCTTTCTGAAATGAAAATTCCATTTAGATCAATTATCACCCTGCAGGTAGCTTAAACATGGGGCCTCTTGATGTAGGCACCTGTTCTGGGAGGTTAGCTATTCCTGAGGCATAGAGATGCTAATCAGTGATGGTCCAGCAGACTTCTACTGCCCCAAAGAAACCTCCGTGCTGTTGTTCTCCTGCAGCAAAGTGACAGAAGGTGTTTTATAGTGATACTGATTCCAGCAATGCCTGTGCAGATCACAAATCAATGCATGAACATTGCAGAGGCTGCAAATCTGAAACTGGAAACAAATTGGCATGAGAGGCAGCATCTCTGGAAAGAGTCTCTTCATGAACGAATCTTTTGAGATGGAAAGCACAGTGACATTGTTGCATGCATGTTTATAACTACTTTTGTGATCTTTTGTGAACGGGATAATTTGGCATCAGTGTTGCACACTGTGGAGTTTTTAGCATGCCAAAAAAAGCTGTAAAACAAATCAATATTCTGGTGAAAACATTCGAGCTGCTGGATGTTGTTTGCAATATTTTTTACTGCCTATTTTCACATATCATGTCAATAATCCCCTTATTTCATCCAGCAACATTTCAAAACTAATTCTTAAATTATTGAAAAGGTGCATTCTCATTCAAATGAAATATTGTCTCAGGTACGCTAGGAGCATTGAGAGAGGAAATCATATTAATCAGATCAGGGCAGAAATCTTTCAGCATGCACACAATCACCAGATATTGACATGTTTTTTGTATTTCTATCACCACATTTGTATCCACAAGCAGCTACTTTGAGGCTCTTCACTGCCATATGTACAAAGACACCACGTTTTTTAGTTATGAGAAAAGGAGATTGTACGTTCTCCCCGTGACTTGCGGCGGTTTTCTCCGAGAACTATGGTTTCCACCCACACTCCGAACACGTACAGGTTTGTAGGTTAATTGGCTCGGTATGAATGTAAAACAAATTTGTCCCTAGTGTAGGATGGTGTTAATGTGCAGGGATCGCTGGTCGGTGCGGACTTGGTTGGCCGAAGGTCCTGATTCCGCACTGTATCTCTAAACTAAACCAAACGAACAGCCAGGATTTCCATATAAAAAGACACATGTAAGAAAGATGACAAACATGGGCATGTACTGAAGATGTAACATTGTAGACCATACTGTTATTTCAAACACAACATTCAATGCATTATTATCCCTATGAAATACAAGTTATTCATACACAAGACACGCCGACAATTTTATCTAAATTCAGTGTATCATTTTACTATGCGTTAGCTAAAATAGCTCGTGAAAATTGCAGTTATCATCAAATCAATGAAACCAATCAATTGGTTAATCTCTTGCATTTCATTTAACTTGATATTCATCTATCAACATTATTATACTTTACTCTGAACACCGAAATCAATGCCACAACAGTCACTGATGGGAGCAATGGACACCTCATTTATTTCACCAGCAATCTTCACACAATTCTTTTTCTCAAAGGCTTATCCATCTCAGAAAGCTCAATAAAAGGTTAAATAAAACCAATTCTCAAATATAGAGTGACATTGAAAACCAGAAAACATAAAATCACAGCAGTCAACAAAAATGATCTGAGATTTTGGGATAATAATTATTTCATAACTTGTTTTTCCAGCAGTTCAGTTTATTGTCACATTTACCGAGGTACAGTGAAAAGCTTTTGTTGCGTGCTAACCAGGCAGCAGAAAGATAATACATGATTACAATCAATCAATTTACAGTGTACAGGATAATGGAATAACGTTTAGTGCAAGGTAAAGCCAGCAAAGTCCAGTCAAGGATAGTCTGAGGGTCACCAAAGAGGTAGATATTAGTTCAGCACTGCTCTCTGGCTGTGGTAGGATGATAGAGTTGCCAGATAACAGCTGGGAAGAAACTGTCGCTGAATCTGGAGTTGTGTGTGTGTTTTCACACTTCTATACTTATTGCCTGATGGTAGAGGGGAGAAGAGGGAGTGACCAGGATGTGAGTCATCCTTTTTAATTTAATTTAATCATAACAGCAGGAGCAGCGATCTCCAAACCAATTTTGATACCAACTTCACTGGTCAACTAACCAGTGCCACCTTGCGGAAACTGTTCTTGTCCTTAGGGATGACATTTTGGATGGATGAATTCCAAGAGGCTCGTGTGAAGTCTTGGAGCCTGTACAGACATTCTGCAACGCGCCCATAGCCCAACTAAATCCTGTGACTTTGAAAACAGTGGCTACTCGGACAGCTCACAGACGTCTTATGAATAAACAGCTTGATTTACATATATTTATCACAGGCTCAGAGCTTCCAGTTAACATCTGTTGTTATGTTGGCAAAAATTCATGAAGTGTTGTTGTCGAGCCCAAGATAATTGATCTGCAAACTAACTACAGAAAGCTATAGAAAGCCTGCCTGAATATTGTAAGTACAGTTTTCATATTCTGGGATAGATTTTTTCCCGTACTTCATTCAAGTTTCTTCCCATGGTGATTTTCTCTCGCCTTTCCAGCACATCCATCTTTATTTCTCCTCAACACCCACCCACATCCTTATTCAGTTTCTCCTGAAGTGCAAAAGTTCTGATGAAGGTCTTTCACGACCTTACATAAAGGCTTGGTTCTCTTTCCACAGATGCTGCCTGATTCACTGAGTATTTCTTGCAATTTTTACTTTGACACCCCCTCATGGGGCTGTCCCACTTACGCAACTTTTTCGGTGACTTCCGGCACCCGTCATAGGTCGTTGCAGGTTGGCGAAAATTTTCAACGTTGAAAATTCAGCGGCGACCTGAAAGATGCTATGGCCGACTGAAGAAGCTACTCATGACCATACAGGCGACACCCTGGCGACATATCGCGGGGTGAAGCCTGTATGTTCGTGAGTAGTCGCCCAAAGAGTCGTACCTTGTTCTGATCCCCGCTGGATTTTCAACATGTTGCAAATTTTCGGCGATCTGTAGTGACCTATGACGGGTGCCGGCAGTCGCCGAAAAAGTCGCGTAAGTGGGACAGGTCCATAAATGTCAAACCTCCACCTCGCCATGTGACCAGAGTTCCATGTGCTAACAACTCTTTCGATGAAGACGTTTCTACTAAACTAATGACTGGATTTGTCAATCTCCTATTTTAACATTAGACTCTCACAAAAATATTGGCCAATGAAATAGATCACATAAGATTGAGGATTTCCCTTTGTCCCAGAGTCACATGTCTAAAGGGTGTAAATTCTGGGTTGAATCTTGGAACTCCAGATATTCACAGAGCACTTCCAATAATTATCAGAAGCGCATGGAAACTGGACTTTCACCACAACTGAAGGTTGGTGTGGCAGTACAGATCATGTGTGGGAAGGAGCTGCAGATACTGGTTTCAACTGAAGATGCTGGAGTAACTCAGTGGGCAGGCAGCATCTCTGGAGAGAAGGAATGTGTCTCAACCCAAAACGTCACTCATTTATTCTCTCCAGCGATGCTGCCTGTTCCGCTGAGTACAGATCATGGTCAGATAAGACTTAGTCACCAGATATAGAGGTGGAAGAAAGGTACTAGGAAGGTCATAGCAGGGGTTCAGGTCCTGTTTTTATTTTTTGCCAAGAAGGTTTATATTTTTTCTATATTGTTATTTTTAGGACCATCTGTTCAGGTACTCACTTTCATCAAGATCTAAATTGTGCCTGCATGTCTTTTGCTTCAAAGTTAAGTAGGTAAGGTACCTGGGGAAGGAGATCAGAGGGTGGGAAGCTGCAACACCCAGGGCAGGCATTCAAAGGGCCAGAGGGGAAGGGCAGACTGTAGGCCTCCAGAGGGAGGTCAGAGACCTTGAGGGAGCACCATATTATGAACCGACTGAATGGTTTTGAAAGTGCAAAGTATCACAGATATTGGAAAAGAGAGATCAGAGGCTACATTCATGGACCACAGTGGAGGAAAGAAAATGGGTGAAGATCGTTACTGTTCCTTGGAGAGAGGGGTTTGTCACTAGGGATACATTTATTTGTCACAGTGACAGTCAGAGCAGTAATGACATGTGAACTACATCCAGCAGGTAAGATTAATAAATTGATCTGGTCGATTCTACAGTTCTTCCTCAGATGAGGTGCTTTCCTCTTTCTATTGGGGGTGAGACTAGGGGATCCAGGCTGTCAGATTAAATTTTAAATGGGAGGCACACAGCCTTATTATATCTGATATTTAGAGACATTTAACATGTCTCAGGCATCGGTAGAGTTGCTGCCTAACAGCGCTTGCAACGCTAGAGACCCGGGTTCGATCCCGACTACGGCAGCCGTCTGTACGGAGTTTGAACGTTCTCCCTGTGACCGTGTGGGAGTTCTCCAAGATCTTTGGTTTCCTCCCACACTCCAAAGACGTACAGGTTTGTAGGTTAAGTGGTTTGGGTTTGTAGACTTGGCATAAGTGTAAATTGTCCCAAGAGTGTGTAGGCTTGTGATAATGTGCGGAGATCGCTGGTCGGTGACCAACCAAATAAAATGAGTAACACAGTAAAACACAAAAATATAATATAAAACATCAAAATGCTTCAAAACAAAATAACTTACCTTACTTGTCCTAAGCCCCAGGAAAGGATCCCCCACTGAAATGAATGTGATATCACATCCTACGTCAGGACTGATTATGCAAGATCAGACGTGGACCCCCCCCCCATGCAATGCCAGGAAATCCCAGCATGTCTCGGCTCTGCTGAACGATGCCGCTGGAGGGTGGCAATGGAGTGACAGATGCACCGGCACCTGTTGCTCAGCACCCGCTGGACTCACGGTGGATCTACGCCAATCTGGGATCTACCTGGGAGAGGGCTGGGAGCCGGCAGTCATCTTCAGGACCAGCTGCCACAGCCAGCATGATATGACCGGCAAGTCAAGAACAGCAAATCCCAAGAAAAACAGTCTTATAAAATCCTGGTGAACAGATTTGCCGAACAGAATCCTGGGACCAAATATTTTGATTGCTAATGACTCCGTTTCTGGGTAGAAAATTAGCATTTTTAGAAACTATTTACTGGAAGTCACCTCCTTTAAACTGGTCCTCTTGGACTTCAGAAACACTTGTGTAAGGTTTAGGTTTATTATAATCACGTGTGCCGAGGTACAGTGAAAAGCATTGATTAGCCTGCTATCCAATCAGATCAGATAACGTTATACATAAATAAAATCAAGTTCACAAGTTATAGGAGTAGAATAACGCCATTCGGCCCATCGTGTCTACTCCGCCATTCAATCATGGCTGATCTCTGGCTCCTAATTCCAATTTCCTGTCTTCTCTCCATAACCCTTAGCACCCGTTCTAATCAAGAATTTGTCTATCTCTGCCTTAAAAATGTCCACTGACATGGCCTCCACAGCCCTATGTGGCAATGAGTTCCACCGTTTAACAACCCTCTGATTAAAGAAGATCCTCCTCACCTTTTTTCTAAAAGAGCGCCTTTTAATTCTGAGGCTATGACCTCTGGTCCTAGACTCTTGCATCAGTGGAACCATCCTTTCCACGTCCACTCAATCTATGCCCTTCATTATTCTGTGTTTCAATGAGGTCGTCAAATCAAGTCAAATTCAAGTACAATAGATGGAGCAAAGTGCAAATTCAGAGTTCAGAATATAGTTCTCAGCATTGTAGTGCATCAGTAGTTAGTTATAAGACACAAAATGAAAAGAAACAAAGATAAAAATGCTGCTTGGAAGGAATTAGGTTTGAAATGTTTAAGTAACAAAGCAAATTAGACTTCCATTAATTCAAATGAATCTTTCCCACAGTGCGTAAATGGTCACATTCAAAGAATTACCTGTCTAACCATGCCAGTAAACTTTTAGCAGCGCCGATAAGATCCACGACTGATGTAAGGAAATCATTGGGCAATCTCCTGGAGGACCTTCCATCATAGTGTCCACTTCTCCTCCGCCCAGTTATAAAATTCTGAAGATTTTTGGCAGATGCATTCAGTTTATGGGATAGTGTTTTAAGATTTTCCGTTTCAAGCCCATAATTCTAAATAAAAGAACAACACATTACTTGTGTAAGTTTATGATTTCTATTAATTTAACCGAGCGTGAGCATTGTTAAATTTCTTAGAAACTCTGTCTTTCTTACATCATTCAAGCATAAAATTTCACTTAAAACTGCTAGAGAATGCAAAATATCTTGTTTGTGCAAGGATATCACTAGTCTTCTCATGAACAGTAGACACAAAATGCTGGAGTAACTCAGCGGGACAGGCAGCATCTTTGGAGAGAAGGAAGGAATGGAAGATGTTTCGGGTTGAGACCTTTCTTCAGACTCGACCCGAAACATCACCCATTCTTTCTCTCCAAAGATGCTGCCTGCCCCATTGAGTGACTCCAGCATTTTGTGTCAGTCTTCGGTGTAACCCAGCACCTGCAGTTCCTTTCTACACACTTCTCATGAACAGTAATAGAGAGACACAGCACAGAAACAGGCCTTTTGACTCACTGAGTCTGCGGCAACCAATTACATTAATCCTACGTTAATCACATTTAAAGAAAAAGTCCCACAATCCAGCAATCAACTCATACTTATTAAGTATAATTCCCAGAAGTTTTCTAATTCAGTAATCATGAGCTGATCCGTTATCACAATAATCACAAAATAACAATAAAGGACCAATATGTAATATGCTGCAGCATTATTAACCACATCCAATGATTTGTTGTTTGTTGCAATAACCACACTGTGTTTGATGTAATCTCGGGTATTAAATTACATTTCTCCTCTTCTTCTCCACCACAAAATAAATGTACTTACCCCTGGCACGATCTGTATTTATACAACACTTTAAACACACAACAAACATCAGCTATTCTGTGCTTAATGATATTTGCTCAAAAATTAAATCAATTAAACTATAATGCTTATGCAACCTGATGTTAAATGTCATTGTGTGAGACAGGACAGAGGTATATGAATGAATGAATACGTTTATAAGCCAAGTATTCACATACAAGGAATTTACCTTGGTACTCCACTTGCAAGTGACAACATGGCAGACATTGACAGTGACAGTTAGGAATGACACATAAAACATTAAACATTAATAATAAAACATTATCAATTAAACATGTGAATTAAATAAAATATCAGAGCAAAGGGAGGCTACAGATTTTTGGCTGTTGAGTAGAGCTACTACTCATGGATAAAAACTGTTTTTATGTCTGGCTGTGGCAGCTTAGACATTCCGGAGTCGCCTTCCAGAGGGAAGTGATTCAAAGAGTTTGTGGCCAGGGTGAGAGGGGTAAGAGATGATCTTACCCGCCCGCTTCCTGGCCGTTGCAGTGTACAGTTCATCAATGGAGGAAAAGTTGCAGCCAATAACCTTCTCAGCTGATCGGATGATTCGCTAGCAATAGGATAACTTTCAAGACCATTTCTTATTGAAATGTAAAACTTATCTCGGTTTGTTCCCTTAGCCTTGCTGGGACAAAAATACTAGATTTTATAAACGAGGCAATCAGGCAGATCATGTTCATGGCCTCTGTTTGATATTAAACTGCAGGTAATATTTAATCTTGTACCAAGGCACATCAAACAGCAGGTACGTTGGACTATGTGACCATCAAACTTCAAAGTCTGCATTCGATTCAACAAGTGGGAACCTCAGTCTGAATCTCTGTCTGAAAAAAGGTGTCGACCTGAAATGTTGCCTATCTCCAGAGATGCTGTCTGACCGCTGAGGTACTCCAGCTTTTTGTGTCTATCTTCTGTTTAAACCAGTATCTGTAGTTTCTTCGCACATGGAACCTCAGTTGTGTTCTCCATTGAAATGGTTTCATTCACACAGTAATTAGTAAAAAATGCTAACATTAGTTAAAATTCACTGATAATCTTGAGTTAGGATAAACTATTGAATTTTTTTAAAATTATATAATTTGCCTTCTTTTTTAAATTTTCTTTCTTCTTTTGTTGTAAATACATTTATCTGACCAGCAATTAAAACAATTCCAAGGAATGCATTGATAGATTATTCAACATTTCCGTGTACTGTGCATTTTCCATTCTCTACTCCCAGGAAGAATCAGGGTCAGTTGTCAAACTATAGTAAATGATTCTATTAAAGAGTAAAAGGAAAGGTTTAACTTTGATATAAGGGATGATTCATTTTCACTGTTTGGGAAATGAGCTCATGCAGGGGATTGTTCCTGTCACTGGAAACTAATGGGGTGAATTGCTCATCAGTTAGTGGACAATTAGACGATGGCCGATCTGTATCTTAACTTCACCCTGGGGACTGGGGAATGAACAATTAAATAACCTGAGTGTTGTCTCATCAATAGAAAAACGGCAAGCACCCAGACAACCAGACAACATTGTCAAAGATGAATCTCTGCAGCTCAAGTAGACCGTGGGCCGAGGAGCTTTTTTGTTTCATTTTGTGACCCAAATCACGTATCTACCTGTATTTATAACATATTGTGTAAACATATTATTGAAATCACACCTGAAACTCGTCAAGAACAAAACTTGCACATATTTTTAAAATAAGCGAAAAACCTCAACTTTTCCAAGTCGTAATTGTCCAATCAAAGCACGTTTGACATTGAGTCGGATGCTACTTAACCAATCACATGCTTTGTTTCATGCTAGCGAGGCAGCAAGCACTCTGGGATCATGGCTGCCTCCTAATTACATCAAAACAATAGCAAGGTTTCGAAGGAATAAAGGCAATGCTAACCTTGCTGATAATTTTGTTTTACAACTGATTAATCTTTGTAAAGTTATGATGTGAACTGTTAAATAAAAATGATAAATAAAAATGTAGAGCTAGGTTTAGGATTAGGGTTAGGGTCAGTCAATCAGTCGGCCAGTGGGTGCCGTGAGGGGTCGGTCGGGCTGTCGGTCGGCCGGTGCAGCAAGTAAGTGGGCGGACTGACGGAGCCGGCTAGGGGGGTGCTGAAGGTAGCCCGGGCAGCGTGCAGGGCAGTGCTGCTCCCCACCATGTTAACATTCGGTGTAATCATGGCGTCTGGTGAACTGCTGCTGATGATCCAGAAGAGCAGGCTGGCCGAGGCGGACGAGCTGAGCGCCCACATGTACGGAGCCCGCAGCCGGTCCCAAAGTGGCTCCAGCTCCAGCCGTGGGCAGCTCTGGAAGGGGAGCAAGTTAGGGTTAAGGTTAGGCATTTTCTTCTCAGTGGAAGATGCCTTAGCCTTCCCCCACCCTGGTGCTGCCCCAGCCCCACTATGGCTGTGACCCCCACTCTGCACACTGGCAGTCAGTGGGGTTCAGTAAACGGGGGAATGCACATGATCTGCCCTGATCCATTAATTAGGCTGGTTCAGGAGCCGGTGAAACCCGGGACCTCTGCGGCAGTCTCACTCAACATACCCCGCCAGTCGGACTCACAATTATATTCATCATATTATTTTAATATAATATAATTAATTAGTGTGCAACTTTTGTCACTGACGAGTTATGAATTCCTTCTCAATTATATGTTATCTAAATATGTGCCAAATTTCAAGTAGATACCAGACATGGGTCACAAAAGTTAAATTCTAGACACATTTTCGATGCTTGGCCCACGGCCTAGAGTGGATTCTGACAAATGGACCTTAACCTGAAATGTAAACTCTGCTTTTCTTTCCACCATAAACTGCTTGAGCATTTCATGGTATCAGACATGAATTATCTGGTTACAATGCTTCCCGAAGGCTTGTGGTAGCCATGCAAGTTAAAAGGTACAAATCATCTCAAGTTTAAGATTACTGAGCCCTCAAAAGGTGCCGCCCAGGCAAAACCCAGTGAGTGAGGTTGGTGTACTTGTTCTGACAGAGGTCATTATTGAGTGATGTGATATATGTTGTCAAAAGATCATGAAGCATAAAGAAACTAGATTGCTTTGAACACAATCACAGACCTGGAAACACCAATCTAAAAGGAACAAACCAAAAACAGAACCTGAGATTAATTAAAACGTGAATAAAGCAAAATACTGCAGGTGCTGGAAAGTTGAAATAAAATCTATATCTAAGAATAATGAAGTAAGGTCAATACTTCTGATTGATTACCGTCTCTTGATTCAGTCTCTTCCCCAGAGTAAGGGAATCGAGAACCAAGAGGGCCCTGGAGATTGATATAGAACAGGGGGACCTAGGACTACAAGTACGAGGGTGGTGAAGAAGGCATTGAATACGATGGCCTTCATCATTAAATACATCTTATCTTATTTATAAGCCGCTAAACTCATGAGGGGCAGAGATAAGGTGAAAGCACATAGTCTTATTCCCAGGGAAGGTGAATCAAAAACTAAAGGTTTAAAATGAGAGGAGCAACTTTTTCACAGAGGGTTGCACGTGTATGAAACAAGTTGAGAGAGGAAGTGGTTGAGACAGGTATGGTAATAACGTTTAAAAAACATTTAGACAGGCACGTGCATTAGAAACGTTTAGAGGATATGGGCCACGCAGAACTGGGTTGGATGGGACATTTTGGTCGGCTGGGGTGAGTTGGGCCAAAGGCCCTGTTTCTGTGCTGTTTGAGTCTATGTTAATGGTATGCTGAAAACACACTGTTATTCAGCAGGTTATGTCTAACTGCTGTGCATTCAGATTTCCTATGATTTGTATATCAAAGTTATCAGAGGGTTATCCATGGTAACTTCAGGGTAAAAGTTACTTCGACATTTTGTTGTTGCTGGTGATTATTTTTACTCTAAGTGCCTTCGAAGCCAAACCTGTGCAAAGGTACAATGGTGATGAAAGGGAAATGGATTACAGAGCAACATTTGGCAATGATCATTATGTTGAACATGCATTAGCAAAAAAATCCATTTAGCATGACATTTACTTTCTCTTTGCATGTCTAAATATCGATAGTTGACATAAATATCTTGTCAACACACGATGCACCTGATTAGTCCCACCAAATAGAACCATTTAGTAATATAGAAGAGAAAGTAATGGAGGAATTTAAAACCCAGAAGCTACCACACTTATAAAACAATACAACCTTAAACTTGATCAAATAGCTATACATAATCATTCTATTACCTCACCTCCACCAAAAAAAGGGAAAGGTGGAAGGGAAAAATAAAGTAGAAATAATGCATCTTAAGATTCGTTAGCAATGGCAAATATTGTCACATTTTGCAAGGCAGTCATAGAATGTAATAAGCAAAGATGGAAAACATCCAGTCCATGTTGGATCTCAGAGAGAGCTCTCCCATTACCAACTCACCAGCCATTTCCTAATACTCGGCAATACTTCCCTTTCTGGCAAAATGTCATCTCTTTCATAGACTGATCGGTTCAGAATCCATTCATTAAAATGGAAGCATACAGGAGAGAAAAAGTCAATAGTTTACTCACCAAAGCACACAGCAGGTCTACCGCCTCGAGGATAAGTTCCTGATGGCCAATACGCGTGACACCAAGCTCATCTAGTTCCTGATGAGTGATACGTAGCAGCTGATCTCCGCTGATTTTTTCTCTCTCAAAGTTCTTAATGTATTGCTGCAGGCAATCATCAAGGCCTAATGGTTAGGATTAGAAAAAAAAATTCTACTGTAAAATAAATTTAAATCTGCAGTATATCCCAGTAGAGATACTCTGCTCTTGGAGATTACTTATGCAGAACCTAACATGGACCTATGTGTAACTGCAAAGAATACCTGAAAATCTTTGCACAAAATTAATTTCCCCATAGCATATCTGCACTCCATACCAGATAGATTTTAACCCAGCGAACACACCAACATTAACATCTTTGTTGGTCATAACAAGCTTTTAAATATTTGATTTAACACCGCTTACAAATATAAAAACAATGTGATCTATTTAACAAAGAGATAACCGTTTAAGTGATGAATTACGTTACTGAAAATCATTCAATCTTCCACGTGTTTGCATTTGCAATTTTCCCCCTTCTTCTCACTATTTCCTTTTGCCTTTCCTGAAAGTGCTTGGATTTCATAATGTCTCACTATATCATAGAATATCAATGATTAACAGTCATTTTGAAGAAGTCATTCGGTCACTAAGCTGGTCTGACTCTTTCCATAATAAAATGGAGTTTGTTCCACTCTCCCATCTCTATTCGAAACCTGCATTTTTTTTCTTTCAATTTCTGATCCAATTCCCTTTCTCCCAGTCACAATGAATGTATTCCAGGTGTTGGCCACATGCTGTGTGAAAATGATTTTTCATCATGTTGATTCCTTTGCCAACCACCTTAAATCTGTGACCTCTGGTTTTAAACTCTTCAACTAATGAGAACAGCGTCTATCTATCGGCTCTGTCTTGACACATCAGTATCTTGAGCACCTTTATCATCTCCTTTTTATCTTCTCTGCTCCAAGAAAAACAATCTTGAGTCTTTCCCTTTAACACAAATTCCTCATACCAGGAACAATATCATCGAGTCACACAGCATGATACAGGCCCTTTGGCCCATACACACGTCCCACCTGCCCGTGTTAGGCCCAGATCCCCCTAAACCTTTCTATCCATCTATGTTCAAATGCATTTTAAATGTTGTTTTAGTAAATCTTCTCTGCAACTTCTCCAACATGTTCTCATCTTTCCTAAAGGGTGACAACCACTATAAGACAATACTCATTTGCAGTTGACCAAATATGTTATAAGGAATATTCAAAACAGCTTTACCTTTATAATCCCCTGTCTCTGTTTATAAAACTTAGGATCCCATATCCTTTAGAATTCTCAACCTGCATGCCACCTCCTGCAACTAACTTACTCAAGTGACCATTCCTCATAAGAGCCTAGACATTGAGTCATGGAATCAAAAGGTTGTAAAGCAAAGAAACAGCCCCTTCGGCTCAGCATTTCTAGGTTTGACGTTTTTTGCCATCTAGCACAGAAGGTAATGGTAATTAGTATAGATGGAGACTAGATGGGCAGATTGGACATGGTGGGTCGATAGGCCTATTTCTATACTCTATGACTGTGACACTGGCCTTATGCTTCTTGGTGAGAGAAGTTGTAGGTTTAGAAGCTACTGTTGGACTAGCATGGGTGAATAACAGCAATACATTTTGTAAATAGCAGTTTTCGTCATGGAGTTTAAACATTAAAACAGGCCCTTCGTTCCACCTTGCCCATGTCAACCAAATTGGCATACTGGGCAAATCCTATTTACATCAACATCAAAGAGCTTGCAGTCTCGGGTGGAGACCGATATCGGGAAACTCCAAAAGCCGCACGACGTTTGACTAGGCCCGACCCGGGTTAGTCTGAGATTCCCCCCCGATGCAGGAGCTTGATCGCCCTGACGATGAGGCCCGCCGCCGGCTATGGGAGTAAGATCGTCCCGTCAACGGAAGGTTAGAGGTCCCCGACTGGTGGAGGACAAAGAATGGAGAGATTGAACTTTTTTTTGCCTTCCATCACAGTGAGGAATGCTGAGGAGTCACTGTGGTGGATGTTTATGTTAAAATGTATTTTGTGTGTTTTGTTGCTTTTTATTGGTATGACTGTGTGGCAAATCAAATTCCTCGTTTGTTGCAAAACATACTTGGCTAATAAAGTATGATTATGATTACGATTACGATTATGATCAATTGACCCATATACCTCAAAATCATTCCGAAACACACATCTGTCCAAATGTCTTAAACATCGTAATTGTATCGCTTCTAAAGCTTCCTCGGGCAGCTTACTTCAGATACTGACTACTCTCTGAATTTAAAGGTTCCCTGAGCTTAAATTTCTCACTTTATACCTTGAGCCCAAGCCCACTATTTTCAGAATCCTCTATCTGAGTAAAATACTGTGGCCATTCACTTTATCCATATATCTCTTGTACACGTCAATAAGGTCCGCCTAAGCTCGAATATACAGTCCCAGCCTATCCAACCTCCCCCTATAACCTACATTGGCAAGCCCAGGTAACATCCTGGAATCTCTTTTACACCCTTTCCAACTTAATGGCATCCTTTTTATAGCTGGGTGACCAGAACTGCGCACAGTACTCCAAGTGTATTCTCACTAACGACTTGTGAAACTCATCATGATATATCAAATTTTGTACTCAATACACTTCCCAAAGAAGGCAAGCATGCCAAATGCCTTCTTCACCAAAGATAGACACAATATCTCTGGAGAAAATGCATGGGTGACATTTTGGGTCAAGATCCTTCTTCAGAGTTCAGTCCCGCTCCAAAATAGTCACCGATCCACTTTCTCCAGAGATGCTACCTGATATGCTGAGTTACTCCAGCATTTTGTGTCTATCTTTGGTATAAACCAGCATCTACAGTTCCTTGTTATCACCAAACTGTCCACCTGACTCACGACTTTTAGGGAATCATGCATCTCTATTCTACAGCACTTTCCAGGGCTCAACCATCGACTGAGTAAGTCCTGCCTTGGTTTGCAACACTTCACACTTCTCAGAGTTCAATTCCTTTTGCCATTCCTCAGCCTACCTTCCCAATCGACCTAAATCCTGATGTAAATTTGGATATCCTTCCTCACTGTCCACTACACCATCAATTTTGGTGTAATCTGCAAATGTACTATGTAAATAACATTTTCAAATGTTATTTACATTGTCAACCAAATCGTTAATGTAGATAACAAACAGCAGCGGACCCAGCACCAAATCCTGCAGCACTTCACTGGTCAGTGGCCTTCAATTGGAAAAACAAGCCTCCACAACTAGCCTTTGACTCCTTCCTTCAAACCGACTGGCCATGCCCCTTGGGTTCCATTTAATCTGCCCTTCCAGACTAGCCTGCCATGCAGGACTACTTGTCAAATGTCTTGCTTAGTAAATTCCAAATAGACAATGCCCAGTGTCCTGCTCTAATTAATCCACTTAAAAAAACTCTAATAAATTTGTGAGACAGGAATCCCCACCCATAAAACGATGCTGACTATCCCTAATCAGTTCGTGGCTATCCAAATGCTGATAGAACCTATCCCTAAGAATCCCCACCAACAACTTTCCCCACCACTGCCATCAACAACCTGTAGTTCTCTGATTAGTCCTTGCTGCCCCTTTTAAATAATGCCACACCATTAGGTATTATTTAGCATTTGATAAGATCCCACATAGAAGATTAGTGGGCAAAATTAGAGCACATGGTATTGGGGATAGGGTGCTAACATGGATAGAAAATTGGTTGGCAGACAGGAAACAAAGGGTAGGAATTAACGGGTCCCTTTCAGAATAGCAGGTAGTGACTAGTTGGTACCGCATTGCTCGGTGGCTGGGACCGCAGCTATTTACAATATATATTAATGATTTGGATGAAAGGATTAAAAGTAACATTAGCAAATTTGCAGATGACACAAAGCTGGGTGGCCGTGTGAACTGTGAGGAGGATGCTATGAGGATGCAGGGTGACTTGGACAGGTTGGGTGAGTGGACAGATGCATGGCAGATACAGTTTAATGTGGATAAATGTGAGGTTATCCACTTTGGTGGCAAAAACAGGAACGCAGATTATTATCTAAATGGTGTAAAGTTGGGAAAAGGTGAAGTACAACGGGATCTGGGGTTCCTTGTTCATCAGTCACTGAAAGTAAGCATGCAGGTAAAGCATGCAATGAAGAAAGCGAATGGCATGTTGGCCTTCATAAGAGTTGAGTATAGGAGCAAATATGTCCTCCTGCAGTTGCACAGGGCCCTAGTGAGACCACACCTGGCATATTGTGTGCAGTTTTGGTTTCCAAACTTGAGGAAGGACATTCGTGCTATTGAGGGAGTGCAGCGTAGGTTCACAAGATTAATTCCCGGCTGGGCTTGTATACTCTGGAATTTAGGATGAGAGGGAATCTTATTGAAACATATAAGATTATTAAGAGTTTGGACTTGCTAGAGGCAGGAAACATGTTCCCAATGTTGGGGGAGTCCAGAACCAGCGGCCATAGTTTAAGAATGTGATAAGCCATTTAGAACAGAGATGAGGAAAAACTTTTTCACACAGAGAGTTGTGAGTGTCTGGAATTCTCTGCCTCAGGGGGCGGTGGAAGCTGGTTCTCTGGATGCTTTCAAGAGAGAGTTAGATAGGGCTCTTAGGGATAGCAAAGTTAAGGGATATGGAGAGAAGGCAGGAACGGGGTACTGATTGTGGATGATCAGCCATGATCACATTGAATGGCGATGCTGGCTCGAAGGGCCAAATGGCCTACTCCTGCACCTATCGTCGATTGGCATCTTATAATCTTCTGGAACTTCACATGTGGCTCAACATTAGTTCCATTTGCCTGAATTCAGAAGAAACCATTTAATGCTTTGCCTAATTTCCTGTCAAATATTTCTTAAAATGAATCATTGTTTCAGATTCCACCACCTCCTCTGGTAACATGTTGGCACAGTGGTTCAGCTGAAAAGCTGTTTCCTCATTGCGCCAGAGATGCCCTTCTATTAAGCCCTTCTAATAAAACTAATAATATCTAATACAAGGGGTGGCATGGTGGCACAGCGGTAGAGTTGCTGCCTTACAGTGCTTGCAGCGCCGGAGACCCGGGTTTGATCCCAACTATGGGCGCTGTCTGTATGGAGTTTATACATTCTCCCCGTGAACGCAAAGGGCACTGTATCTTTAAACTAATAAACTAAACTACATATTAATTCAAAGATTAGCACCTGAAGAAAATATTTGCCCATAATCTGTCTTAAAGGATAAACATTAAAGACAAATGTAGATACAAGTAGGCAGAGGTCAGTTTAGAGGCACGTTTAAATATTAGACATCTTGGTCAGCAATTGGGTTTAAGTGGCCATTTCCATGCTGTAGAACTCAACGAATCTATAATAGATGTCCAGGTTCAGATATGGAGCCATTGCTTAATGTCTGCATTTCTGGTTGACGATAGAAAATGATTGTAAAGGTCTAAGGGGCACATCCATTTCATTATAAAACTATCATTTCGATATATCATTCCTTCGAGAAAACATTTGAAAAAACATGTTTTGATAAAGTGTGAACACTACAAATATATCTGAAATTTAAACCAGACTAAGCCAAATGCGCACTTGAACTGGTTTTACAATTCAATAAGAACACAGTCTTACAGGGTGACACAGAGGCGTAGCGATAGAACTGCTGCCTCACAGCCCACCGGTTCTATCCTGACCTCGGGCGCTGACTGTGGGGAGTTTGCATGTTCTCCCTGTGGACCGTGTGGGAATCCTCCGGGCGCTTCGGTTTCCTCCCACATCCCAAAGACATGCGAGTTTGTAGGTTAATTGTCCCTAGTATGTAGGATAGAACTAGTGTTGGGGGATCGCTGGTCGGTGTAGACTAGGTGTGCTGAAGGGCCAGTTTCCTCGCTGTATCTCCAAACTAAACAAAATTAAAATAGTCAATCCGGAATCTTCTATGCTTTCCTGCCTGCCCTGTGTCTCCCGATTCCCCTCCTGTTATAAATCCATCCATTGCAATCTCAGTGAATGTATCAAATTACAAAAGTAATTCAGTTCAATCTTATGTCAAAATAGTGACCGTGGGATGCTTACATGTTGTATTGCTATTCCTTTCCTTCAAGGACATCTGTATGTCACATTTTTTTAAATGTAATCTGAACCAGAGAAGGAGCAATGACACACAAAAATAAGTAGAGCTTTGAAGCCTCACTTTCAAACTGTTGTGTTAACTTTTGTGAACATTTTGTCTGTTTTGAGACTGGAAATGATAAGCATCAGTTCCTGTACATCCAAAGCATTCAATGGTATTGTGAAAGTTGTCTCTGAAGTCTTAATCCAAACAACTCTGAAGAAGGGTCTCGATCCAAAACGTCACCCATTCCTTCTCTCCAGAGCTGCTGCCTGTCCCGCTGAGTTACTCCAGCTTTTTGTGTCTATCTTCAGTTTAAACCAGCATCTGCAGTTTTTCCCCACACAACTCGTCACAGATAGTCCATCGTGAAAGGAGCTCCTGATATTGCCTCTTCCTTTGCTCCACTTCTCCCCCCCTTGTTGTTGTCCTGCGTGATTGTCAGATTGGACTATTATAAATAGGAGTGGGTCACATAACGTTGAGTCTGTTTTGCAATAGATAGTAGGCCTGGACTGACATTAGACAATCATTGATGCCACAAGGTTTAGTGAGCAACTTATTTCAATCAATGAACCCTACATTAATTATCAACAGATCTGCACGCAACAATCATCTCTTTTAAGAGATCTGATGGTGGTGATGGTGAAGATGGGTGATGTTCTTCTACAAAACTCTAACCTATAGAGTTAGATAGAGCTCTAGGGGCTAGTGGAGTCACGGGATATGGGGAGAAGGCAGGCACGGGTTATTGATAGGGGACGATCAGCCATGATCACAATGAATGGTGGTGCTGGCTCGAAGGGCCGAATGGCCTCCTCCAGCACCTATTTTCTATGTTTCTATGTTTCTAAAATGCTTGAGTCCCCATTATCATTGAACAGTTTTGTTCATGCAGATGAGAAATCAGCACTCCACACTGAACGATGCATTAACTAAACATGGACATAAAATGCTGGAGTAACTCAGCGGGTCATGTAGCATCTCTGGACAAAAGGAATAATAATAATAATAATACATTTTATTTATGGGCGCCTTTCAAG
Source organism: Amblyraja radiata (assembly GCF_010909765.2). Classification (NCBI taxonomy): domain Eukaryota; kingdom Metazoa; phylum Chordata; class Chondrichthyes; order Rajiformes; family Rajidae; genus Amblyraja; species Amblyraja radiata. The sequence goes on from NC_045969.1 coordinate 49,062,762, forward strand.
AGTCTCAAGGACACCTTACAAAAATTTAGCAAGTAGAGGAAAAACATGTAAGCGGAATGAAATAAATAGTAGAGACATGACTAGCACACAAATTAGAGACAGAATTCAATTAAAAACACAATATGAGGCAATTCAAGCACAGATGAAAAGGGGGGGGGACATGGGGCTAAGGATAGGCAGAGGTGAAGAGATGGGTCTTGAGGCGGGACTGGAAGATGGTGAGGGACACGGAATTGCGGATCAGTTGGGGGAGGGAGTTCCAGAGCCTGGGAGCTGCCCTGGAGAAGGCTCTGTCCCCAAAACTGACGAGGTTGGACTTGTGGATGAAGAGGAGACCGGCTGATGTGGATCTGAGGGACCGTAAGGGTTGGTAGGGGGAGAGGAGGTCAGTGAGATATGGGGGGGCCAGATGGTGGAGGGCTTTGTAGGTGAGGACCAGGATTTTGAAGGTGATCCGGTGGGAGATGGGAAGCCAGTGAAATTGTTTGAGGACTGGAGTGATGTGATGCCAGGATTTGGTGTGGGTGATGAGTCGGGCGGCTGCGTTCTGGACCAGTTGGAGTCAGTTGATGTAGGTGGAGCTGATGCCATGGAGAAGTGAGTTGCAGTAGTCCAGTCGGGAGGAGATGAAGGCATGGATGAGTCTTTCAGCAGCAGGAGGTGTGAGAGAGGGTCCGATTTTGGCGATGTTGCGGAGGTGAAAGAATGAAGTTTTAATGACATAGCGGATGTGAGGCTCAAGGGAGAGGGTGGAATCAAAGATCACGCCAAGGATGCGGGCCTGGGGAGATGGGGAGACAGTGGTGCTGTCGATGGTGAGAGTGGGGGAGAGAATAGGTGAAGATTCGGGTCAAAACCCGTCTTCGGAGGTCACTAACTCTCTATGCTGTGCACTTCTGCCACGTACAAGCGTTATGTTTGCCATTGCTCTTCTCAATGTAATTCTATAATTATTGCAATGTTATGTTTCCCGGTCAGTTCAAGCTTGCTAAATGGATTAATCTGCCTTGGCCGCTCAAATTAATTCCATGATTAAATAAGAAGATAGTGCTGATTATTTATTGCTTTCTCATGTCAGAACTTCACACCGTGAAATACTCAATTAAATCAGCAAATGTAAACTATTCCTCTGGTACTTCTTGGAACCATTCACAGCAAACCAATTCAAATCATTTCCACAAACCAACAGCCCACAGGACAAATGGGTCTGAAGAAGGGACCTAACCCAAAACAACGCCTAGCGATTTTCTCCAGAGATGCTGCCTGACCAGCTAAGTTACTCCAGCATTTTGTATCTATCTTCGGCTCATAAGGCAATATTGTTTTCTTGATTTAGTTTGGTGGGCATCGTTTGCCGGTACATCAGTTGTGAGGCAAAGATAGACACAAAATGCTGGAGTAACTCAGCGGGACAGGCAGCATCTCTGGAGAGAAGGGATGGGTGACTTTTCGGGTTGACTCCCTTCTTCAGTCTCGACCTGAAATGTTACCCATTCCTTTCATCCACCGATGCTGCCTGTCCCTCTGAGTTACTCCAGCATTTTATGTCTATCCTCGGTGTAACCCAGCAACTGCAGTTCCTTCCTGCACAGTTGTGAGGCAAAGTTCCAGGAAGCAGCTCAGTGTCAGGGTAATTAATTTTGACAGTTAACATACATGATACCAATAATCTACTGAGCGAACAAACAAGCTGTTTATCGCAATAAACAGTTTTTTGAAAGTAAGCACAACACGGCTGTGCTTGTTAAATCACTGTCCCTGAAAGCAGGGGAATGATACAGCTGTGTGTGTAAGTGCAATTTAAATGGCTGAAGAAATACTGTTGCTAAACAAGAGGATTTAAATGGAATTCAAATGGAAATCAAATCAAAGCAGAATAGCTCAAAGGACAGATTTCAGAAGGAGAAAGGGTGTAGTTCTGGGAAGAACGCTATTAGCAAAACATAAAAAACAACGTAGGAAATAATGCGTAAATGTGAATCGGTGAAGTAGTGAAGAAACATCACTGACAACACTGCACTATCAATCAGATAGATGACAACAGGAGATTAGTTAACTGAGAAAGACATGGACATCCAATGGATAAACAAAACAAGATTAATAGCAGTGTAGGAAAGAACTGTAGATGCTGGTTTAAATCGAAGATAGACACAAAATACTCCAGCATTTTGTGTCTATCTAAGATTAATAGCAGATTAGAGAGAAAAAACAACGAGAAATTTTCAAGCTTTCTTCATTGTTTTCAATCTTACAGTACGTGTAAGAAAAATACTATAATCTAACATTTATTCTTGTTATTTACAGAAAGCAACCACTTACATAGATAGAATGCATTATATTACAGCTATTGCTATTGGTTTCGTATGCTTGTCATGTATATTAAGTTACAGTGAAAAGCTTATGATCAAAATTGCCATCTCCTCAACCTCAGAACCAAGTTGCTCAGATGCATGCAAGAAAAGCCAGGGTGATTTAGACTTGTAGACAATGCTTTCCCATTAAAGCAGGAATAAAATCTAACAGCAATCTGTTAGGAAATCAGTTGCAATTTATTATAGCCTTAATATTATTCTGACAGAGTGACAATAATAGATGACTTTCATAATGATCATGAAGTCAGAGTCACACATTTAATTAGAACACACAGGAGAGAAATTAGATCGCATTTGAAAATGGACAGGGCAACACAATGTGGAAACTACAAGTACTCGCGCCTTTGGAACTTGATGATTTCTGTTCCGATATTAATACTATATTTGTGGTGACTAGCCACAGCTAATAGCTGTATAGTTGGTGCAGGAGGGAACTGCAGATGCTGGTTTACATGGAAGATAGACACAAAGTGCTGGAGTAACTCAGCGGGACAGGTAGCATCTCTGGATAGAAGGAATGGGTGACGTTTCGGGTGGAGACCCTTCTTCAGACCAAGAATCAGGGGAGAGGGAGACATAGAAGGGTAAGGTGTGAAAGCGAGAGATAACGAGACAAAGTTCAAGGAAAATGTAGAACAGATCATTGTTAGCTAGGGGAAGGTGACAACGAGGCACACAAAGGTAACATTTGTATGTCAGACTGGTTGGAGAACTATGATGGGGAGGGATGGAGAGAGAGGGAAAGCAAGGGCTACTTGAAGGTAGAGAAGTCAATGTTCATACCGCTGGGTTGTAAGCTACCCAAGCAAAATATGAGGTATTGTTCTTCCAATTTGCACTGGGCCTCACTCTGACAGTGGAGGAGGCCCAGAACAGAAAGGTCAGTCTGGAATAGCAGGGGAAGTTAAAGTGTTTAGCAAACAAGAGTGGTCTTAGCTTTTGCCACAGGCTCCACAACCTCTGAGTTGCATGTATCAGTTGGAATAGGCCAGTGTTAATGAAATCCAAGTCTGCACCCCATAAAAAGGAGGAAAACAAGGGTTATAGGGATGGTGCAGGAAAGGGCCTGAGATAAATAATTAATCTTACAGACGGTGGAGCAGGCATATGGGGACAGATGGCCTTCTCCTGCTTCTATTCCTAATGCACGGTTGCTGTAAATGGTGTTACAAATCATTCCATGGATGGCAAGGCATTTGTTAAATGATGGCTGACCTCCGGAGGGAGCAACAATCACTTCTCCCAACCTCAAATGCTACTCAGGTGAAGGCAACTGGGGAGAGATGGCCAGGCATCCTCTCGAATACATTGGGGTAGGAAATCACAACCCTAGTTATGATCATTCGGCAGGACATGGAACTATACCCAGCTGTTAATCCTGGCTACATTGGACCAGTCAGGACTTCAAAATGGGGTTAAGTGTCAGGGCTTGCTGGAAGATTTGGTCAAATTGGGAATGCTCTCTGCAGAGCTGGGACAGGCCACGAGAGGTGCTAGAGAGTCTGGAACTTAGATACAATTCATATGCAAAGAATAGGAAGCCCTGCAAGCCTTGTCAATCTGATACTAAATGCACAGAATGGATTGGGTGGTTGCAAACTAGATATACATTTTCTAAATAGCTTGTAAATAATGTTGCAGAATCTGAATGCTAGATGTTTATTGGATGGTGTTAAGCCTTGTCTGAGAGACCACAGGTGTAAATTCAACTTGGAGCACGAGACATGGCAGTCACGATTCAATCCTGCTTGAAATGTTGTTCCTTAAGGGGCTGTCCCACTTGGGCGACCTAATCGGCGAGTTCAGAAGAGTTTAAAAAAATGACATGTTGAAGACCTCCTTCGACTATGTAGAAGACCTCCTTCGACCTCCTTTGACTATGTTGCAGACCAGCTTCGACTAGCTACGACTAACTTCGGGAAAATTGGACACCGAATAGTGGAGAGTGAAGACGACCTCCTTCGATCTCCTTCATCCTACCTTCAACTATGATGAAGACTACCTATGACTACCTTTGACTACCTACGGCCAACATGCCGACCTACTACAACCTACCTCGAGTAAACTTACGAGTAAAAAAAGTAACAATTTTTTCCATGGCGACCTTTTTTTACTCGCGGGCAATTTTTAACATATTGAAAAAAACGCTGCAAACTAGCTGAGGCCTCAAGTACACGGGGACTACTCTCGAGCATGAAGGCGAGTTACGAAGACCTCCTAGGACCTCGTGTCGACCATGCTGCGAATACGAGTCGAGGGCAAACTCACGGATTAGGTCACCGCAGTGGGACACTTAACTGGGAGCCAAAAATGCCAGGTCACTAGATCCCAGGAAAGATAGGGAAAAGCGTTGAAGAAGCCTTAGTGATTTAGGTTAAAGCCACTTTAATAATTGAAAAGGACATAAAAGGAGCTATGCTGCAGTGAAGATTTTATGGGAAGAATAGAGAAATAGAAAATGATTTGTGACTATAGTGGGAGTTGTACATGTACCTTTGGCAACAGTTGCAAAGTGAGAGAATTGGCAAACGTTGAGATTATAGACAGACTGAAATAAACTCTATAACACAGTGGTCTCTACCTGAAATAAGGAACACTGTGTGTTAATTATTATTAGCCACTCATACTTTATGCCTGCCACCTCGTTCAATGACCGCAGGGAACATAAATTTTATTTCATTAATTTTCAGTGCTCAAGCTGCGAAGAATGAAGTACATTTCACCACCAACAAGCAAGCATTCACGGCTACGGGACTGCATGCATCACACAGGGCTAAAAAGCCCCTTTTATTCTGGTCTTGTGCCCCGAAGTAGTAAACTCAAGAAAGGAACACTATAAACTGCAACACTGAAAATCTTCTTTCCCATACCTTTCCATCTCTTCATGAAATTGACAATATTGCACTGAATTATGAGAGTTTTGGGGGTGGACACCCCTGGTTTTGATCACTTGAGAACTATCTTTTTGAAGCGAGACACAAAATGCTGGATAGGTAGCATCTCTGAGAAAAGGAATGGGTGACGTTTCGGGTCGACACCCTTCTTCAAGCGCCAAGTTAGACATGGAACCAAAGAATTCGGGAAAAAAGACATCCAAGTTTCTCTTACAAGGCACCATATAAATGCAGATCTCAATCTTTCTGGTAAATATTTATCCTCAAACCATGAATAAAGTCGTGTCTGTACCATACTTCACAGCTGCTACTCAAGCAGGCCCTTACAATTATTATGCACAGAGTTCAGCCATATGTAGATTAAACAAACACTGTATTATGAATCCTTTTGCAAAAATGCCTCCTCGCAAATTAAACCTCCACATTAACAAATTACACTTTCCGAACGAAAATAAAATCACAGAGACAATTAGAAAACTTTATATTTTTAGTACGTTTTCAGGGTACTATTTGTTGACATTGGTGGACAGTGGAGACTTGCCTTAATCATGAATCTACAAATGAAGCAGTGAATAATTCAGTAGACACAAAATGCTGAAGAAACTCAGCGGGACAGGCAGCATCTCTGGATAGAAGGAATGGGTGCTGTTTTGGGTTGAGACATTTAACACACTCAACCCAAAAACATCACCCATTCCTTCTCTCCAGAGTAGCTGCCTGGCCCGCTGAGTAACTCCAGCATTTTGTGTCTATCTTCGGTTTAAACCAGCATCTGCAGTTCCTTCCTACACAGTGAATAATTGAACCCATCCTTGTGATTAGAGTTTCTGGATCCAGCTTTGGTTCATAATAGAATGGAATCAATATACTGCACTCCAGGCTGTCACAATTGTAAATTGGCCATGGCATTTCAAATCATCTGTTGCACTTGGCAAATTGGCCCAAAAATTACTTTGTGTTAAGTTTACAATACTCTTTGCTGAATAGTGACCAGTGGGAAAAGCCAGTAAACACATCCTGACAGGGAAGTAGGAAGAGCTGCCAATAATAAATCAGTACCTCATGCAAAAAAAGCCTGAAGGGCCTGTCCCACTTATGTGATTTTTTAGGTGACAACAAGCGACTAGGCTGTCGCCACATGGTCGCCGAGGTGTCGCCTGTCTGGTCGTGAGTAGCCCATGGTCGTAGTGTCTTTCTGGTCGCTGCTGGATTTTCAACATGTTCAAAATATTTTGGCGACAGTGGGCTTGACGCCAATGAGCGCCAATATTAATCCTGACTATGGGTGCTGTTTGTACGAAGTGTATACGTTCTTCCTGTGACTGCATGGGTTTTATCCAGGTTCTCCAGTTTCCTCCCACACTCCAAAGATACACAGGTTCGTAGGCTAATTGGCTTAGGTAAAAATTGTAAAAAGTCCCAAGTTTGTTTGATAGTGTTAATGTATGGGGGGCAGGGGAGGAGGGGAGGAGGGGGAAGGGGGTGGAGGAGGGGGGCACGGGGGAATAGGGAACGGGATGGAGGGGAGGAAGGGGAAAGGGAGATTGTGTAGTGGTGAAATGCTGTGTGGTGGGTAAATAAGGGATTCAAATGCTGTGTTGAAGGTAAATGTGAGGCTTTAGGCCAAGAGGCATCGATGAGGAGGCAGAGGCATGGAGTCTGAGCAGAGGGGGACAGGGGTTAAGGGTACAGTCTGCTGTTTCTTGTGTGTGGTTGCTGTGTGTCTTTTTTTCTCCATTGTTGGTGCAGTATTGATGGCAAGTAGAATGGTGCAATGTCCCCTCCTGCACATTTGAGAAAGCAGGGAAACTCCTGGTGTCCTTGATGATGATACTTGTGGGAATTGTATCTAGGTGCTGCTCCTTACAGGCTGCATTAGGGAACTGGAGCTGCAGCTGGATGGCCACGGAATCATCCAGGAAAATGAGAGCTTCGTAGATCGGAGTTTATCATGCCATGGTCATGCCTAAGGAAGAGAGTAGGTGGGTGACCTTGAGGAAAGGGAGTCGACAGAGAGAGCAGGTCACACCTGTGGCCAATCCTTTTTAGACAATAGACAAGAGGTGCAGGAGTAGACCATTCGGCCCTTCGAGCCAGCCATTCACAGTGATCATGGCTGATCATCCACAATCAGTACCCAGTTTCTGCCTTCTCCCAATATCCCTTGACTCCGCTACATTTAAGAGCCCTATCTAACTCTCTCTTGAAAGTATCCAGAGAATTGGCCTCTAATGCCTTCTGAGGCAGAGAATTCCACAGACACACAACTCTCTGAGTGAAAATTTTTTTCCTCATCTCCGTTCTAAATGGCTTACTCCTTATTCTTAAACTGTGGCCCCTGGTTCTGGACTCCCCCATCATCGGGAACATGTTTCCTGCCTCTAGCGTGACCAATCCTTTAATAATCTTACATGTTTCAATAAGATTGCCTCTCATCCTTCTAATTTCCAGTGTATACAAGCCCAACCGCTCCATTCTTTTAACATATGACCTTTTTTTTTAATACCTGTTTTTATAACTGGTTTGTGAAACAGGTATACCCATTTGGATACTATCAGGGTAGATGACCTGTGAGGGGAGAGTAGATGACCTGTCAGGGGGGAGCTCTGAGAGACAGTGGGAAAGGGTAATGTCAGGCAGAGCCTTAGTGGTAAGAGACTTGATAGCTAGCGGGGCAGGCAGGAGATTCTGTGGCAGGCATTGAGACGTCAGGGTGGTGTGTTGCCTCCCTGGTGCCAGGGTCCAGGATGTCTCAGAGCTGCTGCATGACATTCTCAAGGGAGAGGGCGAACAACCACAAGTTTGTGTTCATGTTGGAACAAATGACAAGGATAGGTAAAGGAATGAAGTCCTGTAAAATCATTATAGGGAGTTTGGCAAAAAGGTAAAAAGCAGGGCCTCCAGGGTAGCTATCTCTGGATTACTCCTGGTGTTTTGTGCTGGTGAAGGTGGAAACAGGAAGGTAGCACAGATGAATGCTTAGATAAAGAATGTGGTGCTGGGGGCAGGGGTTTAGATTTTTGAGCATTGGGATCTCTGCTGGGGTGGAGGTGACCTGTACAAGAGAGATGGGTTGCATCTGAACTGCAGGGGAACCAATATTCTGGCAAGCAGCTTTGCTAGGGCTACATGGGTAGGTATAAACTGGATTGGCAGGGGGCTGGATCCAATGAGGGAATGAGGCACATGAGGGGCTAGACCTTGGTATGGAAGGTGATGGAAGAAAGTTCAGTCGACAGAATAGGCAGGAGCACAGCAGGCAGTGAGGAAGGACTGAAGATAGACACACAATGCTGGAGTAATTCGGCAGGAAAGACTGTAACTCTGGATAGATGGAAAGGGTGACGTTTCGGGTCGAAAACCTTCTTCAGACCTAAGATGGACTTTATTCCTTGGAGGGTAGGAGGATGAGGGGTGATCTTATAGAGGTGTGCAAAATCATAAAAGGAATAGATGGGGTAAATGCACTCATTATTTTACCCAGAATAGGGGGGGGGGGGGGGTCAAGTATCAGGGGACCATAGGTTTAAGGTGAGAGGGATCTGATGGGCATTTTTTTCACAGGTGGTGGTGGGTATATGGAATGAACGCCAGAGCAGGTAGTTGAGGCAGGTACAACATTTAAAAGACACTTGGGAAGGTACACATGCAGATGCTGGTTTACACTGAAAAAATACACTAAATACTGGAGTAACTCAGTGGGACATGCAGCATCTCTGGAGAGAAGAAATGGGTGACGTTTTGGGTTGAGTCTGAAGAAGGGGCCTCGACCCAAAATGTCACCAATTCCTTCTCTCCAGTGATGCTGCCTGGGCAGGTACCTGGACAGGAAAGGTTTAGAGGGATATGGGCGAAACGTGAGCAGGTGAGACTAGAGTGGATGGGGCATGATCGGCATGGGCATGTTGGGCCGAAGGGCCTGTTTTTGTGCTGTATGACTATGATTCTGTGTGTGGTGAAGTGTCAGCAGATGCATTAAATTGAATGTAGTCGTGTCAGGCAGGGATATTTGACGACATGCGTTTGAGTATACTTCACAGTAATGTGTTTCAAACACATTTTTGGTGAATTTCACAATGTTCTGCAGGGACCAGAATGGGCATCATCCATAAGATCATGATGGTTTTGTACCACACCAATTTCTAGACTAATGAGGCAGCGCCACAACATATCCTCTTGGGGCAATGACGACATATCCTCTTGGGGCAATGACGACATAACTGATGCTATTTAAACTTTTATAATCTATAATGTTTTAACAATTTATTTAGTTCAACATCCCCATAAAACATTGCAGCACATTTCCTCTCGTCTATGTTGTAAAACCTTTTATAAATAATATCCCACAAGAACATTCAATAAACTGCCAATATAATTAAAGTATGGACACAGTCTACAGTTCTATTATTCAACATCTGGCAACGCATACTGGTCTTTGAGTTTCAAAGAAAACATTGCATAACCACGTCCAGGTGGAAAAATAAACACATCAGTATTTTCGATTTAGAGAGAATTTTTAGTGGAGCATTTCAATCTGCAAGTTCCATCAGAAGCCTATATCCTAACTCACTCCATTCTGATCATCCGCTAATTTGCATTGACCTAATCCAGCTGAACCTCATTTGAAATGTCCATAATTGTGCTGAAATTGCTCACTCCATCCTCCCTCTGCTGTGTGTCGCGATTGTGATTCCCCAACTTTAATTGGAAATCGTTCCTTCAGATGTTTTCAGACCCATGACTCTTGAATTTCTTGAGTAAACTCCCCAATCTCTTTCCTTCTCTTTCCTTTAAGATTCGCCTTAGTATTGACCGCATCCAACTAAATATTACAAAGGATGTGCAGTGCATTGGATGAGCAAAAATACCTGAGCCCTAAATTAAAATCCCACCAACTGAGCTGTGGAATGTGAATTTAGATGAATAATCTGGAATGTTTAGTTTAGAGATTCAGCACGGAAACACGCTTTACGTGCCAACCAGTGACCCCTGCACATGAGTACTATCCTACACACACGAGGAACAATTCACAATTATACCAAGTTAATTAACCTACTAACCTGTACCTCTTTGGCGTGTGGGAGAAAACCGGTGAAAACCCACGTAGGTCATGGGGAGAACGCACAAACTCCGTACAGACCAGCACCCGTGGTCAAGATCAAACACTGGTTCCTGGCGCTGTAAGGCAGCAACCCTACCGCTGTACCACCGTGCCGTCCAAATGTGGTAATGATGTCAGATAACCCCACCTGGTTCATAATGAGAAGATATGTGGTCTCGCTACATGTCCCCTAGAGCAAAAACATAACTCCAGAATCAAAACCACCAGTGGATGTTGAATCTGTGGAATTCATTGCCACGGACGGCTATGGAGGCCAAGTCATTGGGTATTTTAACACAGCAGATTGACAGATTCTTGATTAGTAAAGATGCCAGGGGTAATGGGTAGAAGGTAGGAGATTGGGGTTGAGAGGGAAAGATAGTTCAGCCACGATTGAGACTTGATGGGTCGAATGCCTAATTCTGCTCCTAGACCCCATGAACAATGCAAAGATCCCAAAACATAAAAACATTTAAAAAAGAGCTTGCCATGTAATTCAGTGTCCAATTTTCAGATTGTGCAGTATCTTAGTTGTGTTAAAAGAGCTCTACAAATATAAGGTGCTGTTGTTATGACAACTTGTATGGTCTATGAATCTCTCCTTGTGATTGGTGAATGAGCCAGCTACCATTAACATATGCCATATTTGAAGCAGAATTTAATGCATGCATTGAGCAATCTATTGATGCCGGCTTCTGTTAAAAATATTACCAATTTACTTGTCATAAAGTTATAGAGTGATATAGTGGAAACAGGTCCTTCAACCCAACTTGCCCACACTGATCAAAATGACCCACCTGCCTGCGTTTGGCCCATATCCCTACAACTCTGTCCTTTCCATGTATCTGTCTAACTGTTTCTTAAATGTTGGGATAGTCTCTGCCTCAACTACATCGTCTGGCAGCTTCTTCCATGCACCCACCATCTCTTGTGCAAAACGTTACCTCTCAGATTCCTATTAAATCTTTCCCCCTTCACCTTAAACCTATGTCCTGTGGTGCTCGATTCACATACTCTGGGCAAGAGACTCTTTTCATTTTCCCAATCTATTTCTCTCATGATCTTATACACATTGTGTGCACTTCTAATCACTTTCACACTCGGAAGAATATCACAACAGATAATAAAAATGAACCTAATGTTAAACCTAAAGTGAAGATAAGTCAACAGCAAAAGTTCCAGTCCAATAGTCATTTCCGTTATTTTTTAAGTACATAGATTTTAGGTGTGTACTGTTTGCACAATGAAAATGTGTGCACTTTAAATGTATTCTGCAGTTGTTTAAAATATGAATGTAGACACAAAATGCTGGAGTAACTCAGCAGGCCAGGCAGCATCTCTGGACAGAAGGAATTGGTGACGCTTCGGGTCAAGACCCTTCTTCAAACTTTAAAACTAAAACCTAATGGGAAGCTGTCGTTGCTAACTCCGTTTTTAAAATATATACGTTTCCTGGCATCACTAGTTTTGTATTGAGTTTTATATTGAGTATATGGAACCAGTCACTTGAGACAAGATGGAACCCAATTTTACATCAAAGATTCAACAGTGGTGCCGTGGGCTCAGACTAACTACAGTTGGGCATTTACAGAATAGCAGTTCCAGAATCTGGGTAACATCCAGATATTCTGTAATACTTTGCCACAACACAATCACAGCCAACTACAAGACATTTAAAAGAAATAGCTAACCTATGAGGCATTTTGTCAATGATTCAATATTTGGATCATCAGGTTGTCAGCGAACATTTGACTCATTCACCTGTGGCAAACATTTTATTTAAACCTTTACAGAGAACCCACTCAAGCACAGCTGCCAAGGTCTTCCTGAAATGCTGCATTTGTTGTCACATTCCAGGCAGATGATAACATTTATCCTACAAATTTTCAAGGAGCAGTAGCAGAGGAAACAGATATGAACCATAGAAACAGCCACACCAATGAGAGTCTCCATATATGATATTATAGTACTGGAATTTGGAAATCTACTGCTCCCATCCCCACTCAGTTTCTATTATTAACAGTATAAACAATATACTGCAGGGGGATACAAATGTGATAGAAATCATGTATTCATTAATTTTTGCCTAAATATTTAATTTTGTCCATTTTGGGTTGAAAAATGTGCTGTGATTGCAAAAAATGGTTAATTGGGACATCTTTTGGCTATTATGGAGATGAGGAAGAATTGTGGGGGGTGGGGGGTGGGGTGGGGGTGGGGGGGTGGGGGGGGGGGGGGGGGGGGAGGGGTAGAAATCAGATAACAGTGAGGGAGGTTGAGATGAGAGGTGGAAATAGTGCATGGGGCTGCACTGGAATAAGCCCTGACAATGGTGTGGGCTTGATTGAGTTATGCAGGAAACCTCAAGAACCTGTGATCTATTGCAGAATGGACCTCGCAAATTAGAGGTCTTGACCTTCACAAAAGGCTGCCAGCACCTTTCTTCTATTGTACCGAGACATAGCATTAAACCTTTTTTTCCCGCGATATCAAGGCCATACCATACCATACTTGAATGAATGAAAACTTTGAATGAATGAAAACTTTATTGTCATTCAGATATACACCTAGACACAGTGCACCTTGAACGAAATTTTGTTGCATTTGACTCTCCAAATCAGGTAAATAGTAAAAGTAAAAGTGCTAGGTGCGTCCATAAAAATGCCTCATGTGCATGGTTCTGTAAAATAAATATATATAAAAAGTTTTTTAAAAGTGTCGATATTTAAAAAGTTCTAGCCTCGGTTTTGTTGATTGTTCAGTAATCTTACGGCCTGGGGGATGAAGCTGTTGCAGAACCTGGTTGTCCCGCTCTTCATGCTGCGGTACCATGAATCCAATCATAGCACATATTAGTACAAGTTGTGCAAAAAAAGAAATTAAACAGAACGCAGGATATGGTGTTACAGCTTTATTGCAGATGCCAAACCTGTGGACCATTTTAATTTACTTATTGTTCACTATTTTTGCAAAATGTCAGTTGGAGAGACCACACACCAACGCCCAGCTCTACGGGGAGATTCCACCTCTGACTGAGAAGATCAGGTGGAGAAAGATGAGGCTCGCTGGTCACTGCCACCGTCCCCAGAAATGCCAGCAAACAGGGTTGTGCTGTGGGAACCCGCCCATGGAAGACGTGGCCCGGGACGGACGATCAATACGATGCTGAAGATGTTGATGGAAGACGCATGTGTGGAGACAAAAGAGGAGCTTGCCCGCTGCACGGAGGACAGAGATGTGTGGTGCATCCGTCACCATGCCTGTCGGAAACAAGCATCACTGCGTCGCTAACGTTTTCAACGATTTAATAAATAAAATAATAATAATAAAATATTTTTTTACAATAATTACATATCCGTTACGTTATCGCGCATTATTTACAAAAGATGCAGGTCACCACCTAACAAGTCTATTCCTGTTTTTAAGCATTTGACTTCCCTGTTGGATTTTTGTGCACACTGTGAGAGCAGCATCAACAAATAAGAAATTATACCCAATCCTGGTGAATCACAGAAGAAGTACATCCAATTTCCTGATGAGGGGATACAGAAAAAAAACAACAACTACCTTTTCAGGTGCAAACAGCTTGAAAGATGGTATTTATGCATTAAAAAGTGGTGAAACCCTAAAGTAAAGATTGGATTCTACAAATATAAACTAATTTGCAAATTAACAGCATTTATAGGCTTGTGGCACAGGTCACATTATCCAAAAGCAATACAGTGAATAATGGAATAATATTACTTGCCTTTACTAATTGTTCTGGCCTGCACTGTGCATTAACATTGATTAACCGAGACATAATCACATTAGGTGAGGGAGTGCCAACAACCGGCTAGCAGTTCCATGGAGTGATGTCAGGAAGCTGCAGTGCACATAAGTTAAAGGTCAGGTCAATTTTATTTAAATAATTATTTTAGCTGCTTTATGTCTGCTGTGGGACAGGTGATGTGGGCCGACTGGGCCAGAATCTGCTCGACTAAGCCCGTGCCTTGTGTTGGTCTCCCAGGATATCCCTGCAGCTAGCTGTTCTAATCTTTTGTGGCTGCTTGGCTACTGATGTCATAGAGTCATACAGCATGGAAAGAGACCCTTCCGCCCAACTTGAACACACTGACCAACATGCTCCATCTACACTCGTCCCACCTGCCTGCGTATGGTCCATATTATTCCAAACCTGTCCTATCCATGTACCTGTCTTTTAAATGTTGTGTTCAAAAGTTGCCTCAACTACCTCTTCTGGCAGCCCGTTCCATATACCCACCACCCTTTGTGTAAAAAGGTTGCCACTCAGGTTCCTATTAAATCTTTCCCTCTTCACCTTCAATCTGGTTCTTGCTTGCCCAGCTGGGTAAAATACTCCACATTTACCCTGTCTATTCCCCTCACGATCTTATACACCTCTATGAGATCACCCCTCATCCTCCTGCTCTCAAAGGAATAAAGTCCTAGCCTGATCGACCTTTCCCTCTAGCTCAGTCCTTTGAGTCCTGGCAACATCCTCGTTAATCTTCTCTGCACCTTTTTGAGCGTAACAACATCTTTCCTATAACAGGGTGGCCAAATCTGAACACATTACTCCAAATGTGGCCTCACCACAAATGTGTCCAGAGCCCTTGTTATTTCACTGGTGCTGCGAGGTGCAATGGTGTGCATTAGATGGCCAATCCTCACTGCTAAACCCTAGTCCCACCACTGTATCACCCCAATTAGATTCCACACCTGTGCATAGGTGCCAAAGTACAAGATTCGTGCAGGTCAGAAGGCAGGTATCTGGCCTCTGACTTCTGCCAATTGCCTCCCACTGCCCAGTTGCGATTTTACAATGCACTGAACTCAGGAAGTCAGGGTACTTTGAACTTGACCCTTCATGCCCATCATATTCCCACTTCATGCCCATCATATTTGCTGCACTCGCATTCATTCATTCAATTGAATGGGTTCGCTGACCTTCATTAAATGGGCAAGGAACGACAAATGGTTTATTATTCATCTTTTCAAAACTAATTTATTATCTTAAATTAACATCTGTGAGCTGAGCAGGTTTTTACATTTTATTGTTAAGTCACTTTTAATCATTTTAATTATGTAACTGTATTTCACTGCTCCTAAGGGCAATCTATTCTGAAGTCAGGCCCAATTTTGAGCACCATGCACGGCACAGTGCTCCTACTTGGTACCACACACTGACCTCTTCCACTGTGACTACTGCTACAAGTCAACAGATGCAGTTTGTGGTTGTGGTGCGGTATTGTGAGTTCAAATCAATTACTTAGTGCTGATACATTGTGGTATGATTCCACAAAGATTATCTGCTGTAAAGTTTTGTACTGAGTTCATAAGAGATAGGAGCAGAATTAGGCCATTCGGCCCATCAAGTCTACTCCACCATTCAATCACGGCTGATCTATATCTCCCTCCTAACCCCATTCTGCTGCCTTCTCCCCATACACCCTGACACCCGTACAAAGGACAAAGGACATTTATTGTCACACACCATTTCTAGTGCAGTGAAATTTGAGTTGCCATTTGCAGCACACCAATAAAAGTAAGACACCACATTAAAAAAGAATTGAACATAAAACATAAAAATCAATCACCTGTACTAAGTTCATACATCATGGAACAGATATTCAATGGTGTCGCACTGTGCTTTCAAGCACGAGGGGCTTGAATTGTAGCACGGCCCTAACCATTGTGAGAAACATGAATGATTTTGATGTGAATATAGGTGACATGATCAGTAAAGTATAAGATTATTAAGGGTTTGGTCATGCTCGAGGCAGGAAACATGTTCCCGATGTTGGGGGTATCCAGAACCAGGGGCCACAGATTAAGAATAAGGGGCAAGCCATTTAGAACGGAGATGAGGAAAAACTTTTTCACACAGAGAGTTGTGCGTCTGTGGAATTCTCTGCCTCAGAGGACGGTGGTGGCTAGTTCTATTGATGCATTCAAGAGAGAGCTTGACAGAGCTCTTAAAGATAGCAGAGTCAATGGATATGGGGAGAAGGCAGGAATGGGGTACTGATTGTGGATGATCAGCCATGATCACAGTGAATGACGGTGTTGGCTTGTGGGGCCGAATGGCCTACTCCTGCATCTATTGTGTATTGTGAACCTAAAGTGCAGGTAAATGATTACAAAAGCATATGGGACTTCATTGGTCAGGGTTTTGAATACATGTGCAGGGAGCTTATTCTTCAACTTCATAAAACTCAGACCTCAGATCGAATGCGCTTCTGGGGGTGGTGGGTAAGGCAGATATTGATCATGGCATTCCAGAGACTTTTGGATAGGGCTATGGAATATAGGAAGAGAGATGTTGTGGGCCGAAGGGCCTGTTATTGTGCTGTATTCTGGAGTACAGTGTGCAGGTTTGGTCACCACACTACAGGACTGATGTGATTGCACTGGGGAGGGTGTGGAGGAGATTCACCAAGATGCTGCCTGGGATGGTTATAAGGAGAAACAGAAAAAGTTGGATTTGCTCTCCTTGGAGTGCAGGAGGTTCGGAGGAGACACGATTGTGGTACATAAAATGTGCTGTTAAAGAAAGGGTAGACTTTAATAATGTTTTCCCCTGATCAGAAGTGAATTAAACTAGAGGGCATAGATTTAGGGTGAGGGGTAAGAAATTTAGAGGGGACCCAAGGGTGACCTTTCTCACCCAGTGTAGTTAGTACCTGAAATACACTGAGAATGCACTGGAAATAGAATTGTTCACAACAGTTAAGAGGTGTTTGGTGAATGAGCGCACCTGAGCAAGGTGAATGAGCACAAAGCTGCCGGCCCCGATGGCATCCCTGGCCGGGTGCTTAGGGCATGTGCTGGACAACTATCCCCAGTCGTTACCGACATTTTCAATCTCTCACTGGCCCAGGGTGTTGTCCCCACTTGCCTCAAGACATCAACCATCGTGCCAGTGCCCAAACAGTCAGCCACAGGGAGCCTCAACGATTTCCGCCCAGTGGCACTCACCCCTGTCATTGCTAAGTGCTTTGAGCGGCTGATCTTGGCTCACCTCAAAGCCAGCCTCCCCCCCACACTGGACCCCCATCAGTTTGCCTACCGGGCCAACAGGTCTACAGAGGACGCCATATCGGCGGCTCTACACTCTGCCCTGACCCACCTGGACAACAACAACTCCTACATCAGGTTGCTGTTCATTGATTTCAGCTCCGCTTTTAACACTGTCATCCCCGCCAGCTTGATCACCAAACTCAGCGGGCTTGGCATCTCCACCTCCCTCTGCAACTGGACACTGGATTTCCTCACCAACAGACCACAGTCTGTTAGGGTCAACAACCTCACCTCCACCACTATAACACTGAACACCGGCGTGCCACAGGGCTGTGTGCTCAGCCCTCTCCTCTACTCCCTCTTCACCCACAACTGCATCCCTAAGTACGGATCCAACGCCATCATTAAGTTTGCTGACAACACCACGGTGGTAGGACTGATCAGTGACAACGATGAGTCAGCCTACAGAGAGGAGGTCCAGCACCTGACAACCTGGTGTGCCAATAATAACCTCGTCCTCAACTCCAAGAAGACGAAGGAACTTATTGTCGACTTCAGGAAGGTCAGAGGGGGCAGACATACCCCCATCCATATAAACGGGACTGAGGTGGAGCGCGTCTCCAGCTACAAATTCCTCGGGGTACACATCTCGGAGGATTTGTCCTGGTCCCTCAACACCTCCAAGCTGATCAAAAAGGCACAGCAGCGCCTTTACTTCCTGAGGAGGCTCAAGAAAGCCCACCTGTCCCCCCAGATCCTGACCAACTTCTACCGGTGTACCATCGAGAGCATCCTGACCGCCTGCTTCACGGTATGGTACAGCAGCTGCACTGTTGCGGACAGGAAGGCACTACAACGGGTGGTGAAAACCGCGCAGCACATCATCGGTGCCCCGCTCCCTGCCATGGATGCCCTCCATCGAAAACGGTGTCTGAAACGGGCTGGGAAGATAATTACAGACCCCTCCCACCCCAACCATGGACTGTTTGCCCTCCTCCCATCAGGGAGGCGGTACAGGAGCCTCAGGTCTCGTACCAGTAGGATGAGGAACATCTTCTACAATCATACCGTCACATTGCTGAACTCGGAGTCCCGCCGATAGATTCCTCTGGTCCCTCCGTCCCCATTGTTTAATTATTCTGTATTTTTTATTATTCTGTATCCTCTTTTTTTTTAAATTTCTATATTGCACTACTACGGACTGACGCAAAACTGCATTTCGTTGTACCCATACTCAGTATTTGTGCAATGACATTAAAGTTGAATTGAATTTAATTGAAGGCACGGAAACTAATAGCCGAGTGCTATGAAAGGGGATTGGTATAGATTGGTCCACTCGTTGTCATGAACATGGTGGGCCAAATGGTCTGTTACCATGTGCAGGAAGGAACTGCAGGAAATGCTGGAGTAACTCAGCCGGGACACACAGCATCTCTGGAGAGAAAGAATGGGTGACATTTCGGGTCGAGACCCTTCTTCAGACTGAGAATCAGGGGAGAGGGAGTCTGTTACCATGCTGTGTGACTTGACAACTCTTAAGATTTCGAAGGCTTCCCCTGAATAACAAAAGTGTTCCATCACTGCAGGAAACAAAAGTCCAACATTTCTCCTTGGTGGTTTCTTCCATAAAACGTATCCTAATGTTTGACTTTGCGTTTATTGGGCATGGCTCTAGCAATTACTTGGCAGAAAATGAACAACCCACCATGGCTGAAACTGCATATGTGCCATGTTGACTGATGTCACCACTACATGCTCAGGTGCACAATTGCATTAGGTGCATTCAACCGCACAGTAAAAGTTCAAGCATCTATTATCTATCTATTGCATTCAACGGCCCATTGTGTGCTGCAATTCACTCCACTAGTGCCTGGCAACATATGTTATCCTGATGGATTTCTAGCAGAGATCGATAAATTCTATGCAAAACTTTCCAACAAGTAAACTTGCTGGAATAATATCTTAACATATTAGCATTCAGTGCCTCAAAGTAATAAGATGTTGATCTGCATCCACACAATCCCACACCACAACCACGCGCTTTGTATTTGTGTTTTGAATGTGCCAAGAACATTATGTAATTCCCCACAATAAAGCGGATTTAAAAAAAAAGATAGTTTCCAGAATTTGTCGCAGTGACAGAACTCAGATGATAGATCATCACATCAGGTAGACTTTGGAATGATTGACACAAAGAAGCAACAAAGAATACAGAGATGAAAGAGCAAATCTGCTTAACTATTCGCTGTAAAGCACAGCACATGGATTTAGATATCAAATGTTTACATTTGTTGACATCTTGCTGTTTGATGCAAAATAAAGAATTCAAACATGCCTGCGATAGAGATTCAATACGCTCCTTTGAATCAAAAGAATAAAAGTGCATGGATTCTTTATTTCAGACCGAGCAGCAAATTAATGTTCCCATAGATATGGATTTGATGCACAATATGAAGAATGAAACGATAATCAGCAATTAAGTAGAGAACATGGCTCAACTGCACATAAGAAATTTTTGGAATTGGGAGGAGGTTCAACGATGGCAGTGGAGGTTGGGGTATGAAGTGAAAGAAAGAAATTCTCTAGTGTGCATTCATTGATTTAACGTGCTTACACAGCTTTACATGAAGATAATTGGTAATTAACTAGATCCTAGCAAGAAGAATCAAGCAGAGATGCAGCCACAAGTATTCGCCAAACCGATTAGTAAATATAAATATAAAAATAAATATAAATGTTGTTAACAAATATAAATATAATGTCTGAAGAAGGGTTTCGGCCCGAAACGTTGCCTATTTCCTTCGCTCCATAGATGCTGCTGCACCCGCTGAGTTTCTCCAGCTTTTTTGTGTACCTTAGTAAATATAAACCATCAATTAACATTCCAGGTAAAATTGAAGATATGAAAATTTACATATTATAGTAAAAAAAAATGTCTAACTCATGTGTTTGAAGGAACTGCAGATGCTGGTTTAAACCAGATAGACACAAAAACCTGTAGTCAACTCAGCGGGTCGGGCAGCATCGCTGGAGAAAAGGAATATGTGACATTTTGTGTCGAGACCATTCTTCAGGCTGTCTAACTCATGTCAGACTTAACAAGTGCTGGCTAATTAAATATGCTGGTTAATCCAGAGTTATGTTATATGATTAATATATTACATTGTGAACAATAGACGACATACTAGAGGCTGGAGTGTAAATGGACAGGTTCACAGAAGCAGCACCCACTGTGCAGATTATGAAGCAACACTTGGTAAACATGCCATGGGAGGCTACAGTTTATTTGCTGGATCGTTCTGATATGGAACTCAGTGAACAGGATCGAGAGATTTCGGAAATGCCAGGTACTTTAGCATTCCGGATTGGCAAGTGCTACATAAAAAAGCTTCTACAGCATCTTTTGACTTTCTGCTGACAATCGAAAGAAGTTAAGAATGTTGTGTTCTGTTCTTTTATGGCAGGCGGCACAGTGGCGGGATGCGGGAGTGAAGCTCCTAGAACTGCTGCTTCACAGCTCCAGCAACCCCACATTCATCCTGTGTCCACATGGGTTTCCACCGGTTGTGCTGTGGTTTCCTTCCACATCTCAAAGATATGCAGGCTGGTCAGATAATTGGCTATTGTAAGTTATCTGTAAGTTTAACATATGATGAGCGTTTGACGGCACTGGGCCTGTACTCACTGAGTTGAGAAGAATGAGGGGGGACGTCTTTGGAACGTACAGAATAGTGAAAGGCTTGGATAGAGTGGATGTGGAGTGGATGTTTCCACCAGTGGGAGAGTCTAGGACTGGAGGTCATAGCCTTAAAAGTAAAGGACATTCTTTTAGGAAGGAGATGAGGAGGAGTTTCTTTAGTCAGAAGGTGGTGAATCTGTGGAATTCTTTGCCACAGAAGGCTGTGGAGGGAAAGGCTGTGGATATATTTGGCAGTGATAGATAGATTCTTGATTAGTACGGGTGCCAGAGATTGTGGGGAGAAGGCAAGAGAATGGGGTTAGGAGGGAGAGATAGACCAGCCATGATTGAATGGTGGAGTAGATGATGGGCCAAATGGCCTGATTCTATCCCCATCACTTATGAACATGATCTCTGGTGTGTAGATGAGAAGTAGAACATGAGGGAGTTGATGAGAATATGGGGAGATTAAAATTGGATTAGTGTAGGATTACTGTAAAGAGGTGCTTGGAAATGAGTGTGGACCAAGTGTGCTGCAGGACTTGTTGCCATGCTGTACCATGTTATGATTGTGACATTTGAAAACTAGGATTGAATTTGTTCTTTAGTTCAAATACCAAGGATAGATAGTAATCTAAAAACAAGGGAATGTAAAACTAAAAGGCACAAGAAATACTCAGAGGCTCAGGCACCTCTGAAGAGAGAAACAAAGTTAATGTTTCAGTTTGATAACCCTTCATCAAAAGTAGAACAATTCTAAATATAACAATTTCAATGTTACAGAGAAATGGGAGAGGTGTGGAAAGAACATAATGTCTAACATATTACCAACACCAGACACTTTCCCTCTGCTTTCCTTTAATCATATCGAATACACCATTCCTCCCATTTTGCACTTTTGCACTCCTCTCTTCAAGAAGTCTTTTCATGCAAACTCAGGGAATGCAACACCTACCCTTTTGTTCCCTTTCTTCCTGTTATTCAGGGTCCCAAACACTCTTTCCAGGCAAAGCAGCATTTGTTTGTACTTTCAATGTTGTATACATATGGTGTGGTCTCCTCTACATTGGGAAAACCAAATCCAGGTTGAGAAATTGCTTATAGACACAAAATGTTGGAGTAACTCAACAGGAAAGACAGCATCTCTGGAGAGAAGGAATGACGTTTCGGGTCGAGACCCTTCTTCAGACTGATTGCGTAATTGCTTTGCAGAATACTTCTATTCAGTATTCAACGGTAACCCCGAACTTCCAATTGCCTAAACCGTCAATTTTCTATTTCATTCTTAATCTGACCTTTCTGTCTTTGCTATCTAACACTGTTCCAATGAAGCCCAACTTAAACTTGAGGGAAAACATCTCATTCTCCGACATGGAACATTGTAGGCCTTGGGGAGTTAAACATCATCAATATCACCAAAGAATTAGTATTAAGCAAACTAATGCGGCTAAAGAGACTGTTAGGTATGTTGTGGGACGAATCACTGATGGTGACGAGTCAGAGTATAGAAGTGAGATCGACCGATTGACCAAATGGTGCCAGCACAATAACCTGGCTCTCAACACCAGCAAAACCAAGTAACTGACTGTGGACTTCGGAAGGGGTAGGATAGGGACCCACAATCCTGTTTATATCAATAGGACGATGGTGGAAAGGCTCAAGAACTTCAAATTCCTGGGCGAACATATTTCCGAAGATTTTTCCTGGTCCCAGCACACTGATGCAATTATAAAGAGAGCACATCAGCGCCTCTACTTCCTGAGAAGATTACGGAGAGTCGGTATGTCAAAGAGGACTGTCTCGGACTTCTACAGAGCATGCTGACTTGGTTCGGCAACTTGAGCGTCCAGCAACGGGAAATAATGCAGAAAGTTGTGACCACTGCCCAGTCCATCATCGGCTCTGATCTCCCCACCATCGAAGGGATCTATCGCAGTCGCTGCCTCAAAAAGGCTGCCAACATCATCAAGGACCCACACCATCCCGGCCACACACTTATCTCTCCGCTGCCATCAGGTAGAAGGTACAGGAGCCTGAAATCTGGTACATCCAGGTTCAGGAACAGCTGCTCCCCACAGCCATCAGGCTATTAAACTCGCCATTAAACAAACTCTGAACTATAACAGCCTATTGCACTTTATCTGTTTATTTATACATATATATATATGGTCTATGCTATATAGACACACTGAACTGTTCTGTATTTATGCTTACAATATTCTGTTGTGCTGCAGCAAGCAAGAATGTCATTGTCCTATCTGGGACAAATGACAATAAACTCTCTTGACTTGACTTGACTAGGTCTCCTAGAATTGATTGTTTGCATCCTAAAATAAGTGGTGAGAGAGATAATGGATGCACTGGTTACAAGCTCCGAGATCTTTGGTTTCCTCCCGCATTCCAAACACTACAGGTTTGTAGATTAATTGGCTTGGTGTAAATGTAAAAAAAGTGTGTGTAGGGTAATGTTAATGTACAGGGATCGCTGGTCGGTGCGGACTCAATGGGCTGAAGGGGCTGTTTCCACACTGTATCTCTAAACTAAACTAAATTGCATAGAAAAGTCACACGTAAACTGACACGAAAACTAACAGGCGTAGCATGTGGTAATGAAGGCTGATGGAATGATGGCTTACACTTCAGGGAGCTGAGAGCATTAAAGTAAGGAAGCCTTACTAAAGTAAGGAAGTGAGACCACATCAGGAATACCGTGTACAGTGTTGGTCCTATTTAAGGGAAGATATGCATTGAAGCGTATTAAATTATATGGGAGCTTGATTGGGTAAATGCAGAGAGGATGTGTTCCCTTGCGCTGGAGTCCAGGACCAGAGGATATAGTCTCAGAATAAGGGAGAGACCGTTTAAAACTGAGATGAGATGAATTTCTTCTCTCAAATTGATGTTTGGGGGATGAATCCTCTAATTTTCAATTTATTTTCTCCTCATCCATTATTTTCAGATTCCATTCTTTTTCTCCTAATTACAACATTGTTATTCACCAGCCCCTACTGCCCAAATTCAGATGGCACACCATTGATTATTATTCAATCTCTCTTGGAGTCCCACCTATTTTTTTCCCGAATTGGACCTGGGTTTTTATCCGGTTTTTTGCCTCCCCCAGGAGATCACGCGGTTCTTGGGGTGGAGAGGGGTGATAGCGGTATAAAGGGGAGGGTAGTGTCTTGTGTTCTGTGTCTTGTGTCTACTGTTTGTGGGTAAGTGTGTCTGTTTAGTGTTCAGCCATGAGTGAATGGCGGTGCGGGCTCGACGGACCTGGTGGTCTACTCTCGCACCTACTTTCTATGATTCTATGATTACAAACCCTCCCGTGTTCCCTCCACCCGCTCCTCAACAAGCCACTAGCCCATTCTACCACAACTAACCCTGCTGCAACCCACAAACCCATTTTTCTCCCATTTTGCAAGAGAGAGCTTGATAGGGCTCTTAAAAATAGCGGAGTCAAGGGATATGGGGAGAAGGCAGGAACGGGGTACTGATTGGGGATGATCAGCCATGATCACATTGAATGGCGCTGCTGGCTCGAAGGGCCGAATGGCCTACTCCTGCACCTATTGTCTATTGTCTCTCTGCAAGTTCAAACATGTTTCATTTCGATCATCAGCCCACAGTATTAACTCTCTTTCTCCCTGCACAGAAATTGCCTGACTTGCAGAGTATTTCCAGTATTTTCTGTTTTATACTAGGAATAAATATCTGAATTGAAGGCATTACCTTTAAATCACACACATCTGCATTTTAACATGGTTATTGTGAAGACTCAAGGCTGTATCATTCTGAAATATGATTGTTGAATTGATGACTTCCAATGCAGATCATCATGCATCAGATGACTTTCGAGAATTAGCGCGGAAATAGGACCTTTGGCTCACCATGTCCGCACCGACCAGCGATCACCTCATACACTATCCTATACCACAGGGACAATTTACAATTTTGCTGAAGCCAATTAACCTGCAGACCTGTATGTCTTTGGAGTGGGGAAGGAACATGGGGCACCTGGAGAAAACCCACAAGGTCATGGGGAGAATGTACAAATGTACAGACAGCACCTATGGTGAAAACTGATCCCGGTCTCTGCTGCTACACCACTGTACTGTCACCTTATCAGTAATTTAATTGTGGCGGTTAGTGAAGTGAACTCTACATTGTAGACATTTATTAAAATAAAACAAAATAGTCCTAGGATATTTTTAGGTGTAAAATATTTCTTGGTCTCCCAATTTACACACAAGATAAGCTCTAAACTCTGAATACATTTGCAAAATGTACCCTTATGACCGAGAGCTGATTAAAACAAATGAAAGATCCATATGCTTTAATCAGCTAAGGCCTACCATTCCAACAAAGGACATCATAAGGCATTCATTACTAAATGCAAATTTACCTCATGGACAACAGCTGCAAAAAAAAATGATTACAAAGCAAATCCTCCTTCTCAGAATAACTTTAAAGGGCATTATACTACAGTATATGGGCAGTAGGACATCAAAAACCATAGCCGTGAGCACTGGCTCGTCCCAAGGCTGTGTCCTAAGCCCCCTGCTGTTTAGTCTGCTTACACATGACTGTACTGCTAGACTCAACAACAACTTCATCAACAAGTTCGCTGATGACACACCAGTGGTGGGTCTCATCAGTGACAATGATGAGTCGGCGTACAGGATGGAGGTGGAGCTGCTCACAGGATGGTGCAAATCCCACAACCTCATTCTCAACGTGGGAAAAACTAAGGAGGTTGACTTAAGGAGGGCAGGAAAACAACACCATACACCTCTGCACATCGATGGAGCTGATGTGGAAAGGGTCAGCAGCGTGAAGTTCCTAGGACTCCACCGGTCAGATGACCTGACGTCCACGACCAACACCACAGCACTGGTCAAGAGAGCCCAGCAGCGACTACACTCTCTCCGAAGACTACGGAAAGCAGGTCTCCCCACTACACGCCTACGAACTTTTTATAGGGGGACAATCGAGAGCACATTAACCTACGGCATCACTTCCTGGTTCGGGAGCTGCAAGGCGTACGAACGGCACCAACTAGATTTTAGATTCGTTTTATTGTCATTCAGACCTTTCGGTCTGAACGAAATTTTGTTTCCCTGCAGTCATACATATAATTTAAAAAATGGCAAAAACACACAATCAACACAAATTTAACATCCACCACAGTGAGTTCACCAAACACCTCCTCACTGTGGTGGAAGGCAAAATCTTAAAGTCTCTGTCTCTTCCCTCTTTGTTCTCCCTCTGCGCCGAGGCGACGGTTCAAACTCCGCGGGTGGTTGCTGCCTCCGCCACAACTCCAGGGCGAGTCGGGCCGCCGCCACAGCTTCGGTGCGAGTCGGGCCGCCGCCACAGCTTCGGTGCCGAGCCGGGTCTCTGCTGCTGCTGCTGCCGCCGCTACAGCTTCGGGGCCGAGTCAGGTCTCCGCTGCTGCTGCTGCCGCCGCTACAGCTTTGGTGCCGAGCCGGGTCTCCGCTGCTGCTGCTGCCGCTGCTGCTGCTGCCGCCGCTACAGCTTTGGTGCCGAGCCGGGTCTCCGCTGCTACTGCAGCCGCCGCCACCGCTCCAGGGCCGAGCCGGGTCTCCGCTGCTGCTGCTGCCGCCGCCACCGCTCCAGGGCCGAGCCGGGTCTCCGCTGCTGCTGCTGCCGCCGCCACCGCTCCAGGGCCGAGCCGGGTCTCCGCTGCTGCTGCTGCCGCCGCTACAGCTTCGGGGCCGAGTCAGGTCTCCGCTGCTGCTGCTGCCGCCGCTACAGCTTCGGGGCCGAGTCAGGTCTCCGCTGCTGCTGCTGTTGCTGCTACAGCTCCGATGCCGCCAGCTCCGCCATTAGGCCTCGGCGCAGACGGAGACGGGGAATACGACCGAAGAAAAAGTCGCATCCCCCGAAGGAAGAGACCAAGGCATGTTTCTCCCACCCCACCCACACACATACACAACTTAATAGAACAAAATTAACTAAAAACATGACAATGAACAAAACGAAAGAAAAAAAAACAGACGGACTGCAGGTGGGCCGCAGCTGTTAAGCCAGCGCCGCCATCTTGACAGAACTAGACAGGATTGTGAAGACCGCCAGCAGGATTATTGGTGCTCCACTCCCTTTCCTGCTGGACATATACAGGAAGAGATGTATCAGCAGAGCCATCTCCATCATCAAAGACCCCTACCACCCATCGCATCACATATTCTCCATCCTGCCATCTGGGAAGAGGTACAGGAGCATTAGCTGCAAAACCAGCAGGATGCTCCTCAGCTTCTTCCCGCAGGCTATAAGACTGATAAACGGACTTTGCCCCCTGCCAAAGTATCGCGCATCAACCACCAACCTGGACAC
This sequence comes from Amblyraja radiata, assembly GCF_010909765.2. NCBI lineage: Eukaryota > Metazoa > Chordata > Chondrichthyes > Rajiformes > Rajidae > Amblyraja > Amblyraja radiata. The sequence continues at coordinate 49,090,188 of NC_045969.1, forward strand.
ACTGCAGCAGAGCCACTGTCGTGCCGCTGCCGATCGGAACGCCTGTTGATGTTTAGTAGAGAGTAGAGTGTTTAATTTGTTCATGATATATATATTTTTATTTCTATTTATTTTTTACTGCACACTGAATGGACACTGGTTGAGCAACGTTTATTTGTTTCCTCTGGGTTTGTGAGTACTCAGGAAAATGACAATAAAGATATACTATACTATACTATACTATACTACTATACTATTAGGGAGCACACAGTGATATTAGTGAAGAGGAAAACATTTAGTCAAGAAAGTTGCTGCAGTGAAAGGCCTGAACTTTATGGAAAGACGCTTTATTCATCTACAGGCTGCTTTTTAAGCATTACACCACACAATTGTATTCACATAACAGCCTTAATATAAAGACAAATGTCTCTGTGCTTCATGGAGGGGCAAGGAATATGACCATCCAGCTAGGAATGTGACATTTATTTAATGGTGTTCGGTCAGAAGGCACTGCCCCTGCCAATATTGCTGTTTCAAAAGTATGAGGTCTGAGTGGTGAATGGGATATGGAGTTTAATGCCCAATTCAATGTTTATCTGTGGCAGCAGCAGCGAGTAGAGTCCATGCTGTGAGATTAGCTGTGCAAGGTTGGTGAAAAAGGCTTTGAATTTGCAGCAGTGTTCAAATGATCTGGAAATGTTTTTTTCCTAAAGAAAGATTGTGACTGATCCTAAGTGGAGTGTTGGAGAAGCAACCTGAGAACACGCGAGAAAGAAAGTGAAGGCAGAGGTAGACAACATTTAACATGTTGGTAAACGCTGACCTCTTGGATTGTAATCACTAGAAGTACAATTTTGCTCAGGAAACAGTGGAGTTCACAGGTAGGTGCATGTGGGAACATGGAGCATGATAGCTGAAGGAGGCACATTGCATGGATTCTGATCAATCACAATGGAATTGGAACACAACATTCAGCCCCTTGGTGTGTTCTTTCATTCATTAAATTCACAGCTAATCTGCATCTCAACTCAATTCACCCAATCTCTGAGGTTTTTATTTAACAAAACAATATTTTATCAAGGATTTCTTTTTTTTGTCCACACTCCATGGTTTGTTGATAGCTTTCCACTATCATTTGTGTGAAATGTTGTTTCATTCTAAATGGTCAAATTTCTAATTTTACCAATATTGGATGAATGTTGGAAATTTGAAACGGCAGCAGTTCAGATTTAAGGCCATCAACCTCAAGATTTAAATTTGTTTCTCTATTGACATATCGATCCTACCAGACTTGTGGAGTATTTTCAGCTTTCCAATTTTGTTTGAGCAGCTTGCTGCCCCCCATCCCCCCCATCATTTAATATCTCCTGGGATTCAGAGCCCAGACTAAAATACTTCTCATGGACATTGACCAACATTTTGCATAACCTGAAGCACCTTTTCAACAAATTCCAGTCCACTTAAGATAGTAATATTAAACTATCTATTTTGTTTTATTTTTGGTATCTTCCATTGATTTGGACATAGACATTCATTTGCTCCTCACTAACTCCTAGTCTTTCAACAGGTAAATGTACAGAGTATTTTGCCCAGTGTCGAGGTATTGAAAACCAGAGGACGTTGGTTTAAGATGAGGATGGAAAGATTGAATAGGAACCCGAGAGGTAACTTTTTTTTACACAAAGGGTGATGGGTATATGGAACGAGCTGCCAGAGGGGGTAATTGAGGTAGGTATTATCATAACATTTAAAATACAATTGGTCAGGTACATGGATAGGATAGGTTTAGAGGGTTATGGGCAGGTGGGGCTCGTGCAGATGGGGTAATGTTGGTCGGCGTGGGCAGGTTAAGCCTAAGGGCCTGTTTCCAAGCTGTATAAAACTATGACTCTTTGTCTATGACTAAGATATAATCAGCAGAAGTTTTTTTTAATATAATTTGAGCTGTTTTCCTACCCGGAAACAAATATGCCTCCTGACCTGAAAGTTACTGCCTATTATGAATTACTTTCCTGAAAGTTAATCTGATTAGATTGCAACTCAGCTGCATTTTTTCCAGCTCATCCTGCAGTTTCAGTAGAGTCTTCATCCCTACGCACTATGCCAGCAATATATTCAAAATTCAACAAGATTGCCCAGACATAAACCGAAAAGCAACAACCTGCCGGAGCAGCTTTTATTTGCTCAGGTGTAAACTACATTTCACAAATCTCTTTTTGAACAGCTCACACTTGTCCAAATGCTCAGTCACTCTGTCTCTAATAGTGGACAGTATTATCTTCTTCAAAACTGGTGTTAAACTGACAACTCTCTGGATGTCTAGTTACTTCTTCCCTTCCTAAATAATATTAAATTTTACAACTTCAATGCAGGAACTACAATTCTTCGACCAGGACACTTGTGCAAAATTCTCACCTGTGCATCTGAATTTTTTTTACATTGTTCATTCAATAGGTCAGGTCTCCAGGATTTACAATCTACTCTATTATCTCCATTGCTATCTTTATATTTATTATTAAGGTCAAGCTCATGACTTTGCGATTTCCTCACATGGCTGATATTCTATTCTCATTCTCTGCCAGAAAACAGATAATTAAGTTACTGGTTCCATCTGTGCAAGTTTCAATAGGCTTACCTTCCCCTTCCACAAGGCTTCTGATATGGTGCCACAAAGTGGGCTCAATAGGAAAGCAGTACTGTGTGGCATAAAAGGGGCATTGTTCACATGGATATGAAGTTCTCCAAACAAAAGACAACTGAGGTGTATGTGGTGAATGGTTGTTTGTCAGAGTGCAGGAAAGTGAACAGCGATATTCCCCTAGAGATTGATGTTAGTGTCACAGTTTTATTTTCGGATATGTATCAATTACATGGATTTGAGGGTGCAAGTCATGGCACAAACTTGGCCATATTGTGAACTTGGAAGAGGATAATGATAGATTGTAGCAGTTTATTGTCACATGTACAGAGGTACAGCTGCTCCTCGACCTACAATGGGGTTACGTTCCGAAAAACCCATCACAAGTCGAAAACGCATTTAATACAATTTGATCACGTGACCGGGAGTGACGTGCGGCTCGCTGCCGTGGCCCAGAGTTTGTACCGTCGTAATGTCGAAATATTGTAAGTCGAAGCATCGTAAATCAGGGAGCATCTGTACAGTGAAAAGCGTTTGTTGCATGCTAACATTGTTGCAGCGGGAAGACAAATCGTGATTACAATTGAGCCATTCGCAGTGCCGGATGGAAACAGATTGGTGGAATGGGAAGACTTAATGGCAGATGAAGTTGAATGTTGAAAAATAAGAGTTGATGAATTTGGTGGAAAGAATGAGAAGCAAAAGCGAAGAAAGGATATTTTATAACAAGGAATATCAGCTTCGGGGTCTGGTTATGTGTGCATATAGCATTGTGAGCAGCCGGGCAAATTGAGATACTTGTCAAACTACAATTCTGGGGGATGCAAGTAGAGGCAGGGAATCTAAAAATAGGAAGTAATACTGAACCTTTACAAAACACTGGCCCAGTCTCAGCTGGAGTACTGTGTTCAGTAAACCCCAGTGCCTGTAAGGCAGTGCATACACATCCACATCATAGGAAGCAACCAAAGGCTTTAGAAAGGCCCGAGAAAAGATATACGAAAATTAGATCCTGAGGGATTTATAGGATCGGTTCAAGTGACGAGAATTGTTTTGTTTCAAAAGAAGGTGGAGGGAAGATTCGATAGCAGTACATAAAATAATGAATGGTTCCAACAGAGTGGATAGTGGAAGGCTTTCTCACAGTGGAGGACATCTTTCAGTTGAGGACTTAAAGAGTAGAGGCCACAGATATAAAACAGAGGGGAGGAGCATTGAGATTTTTTTTAATGCAAGTTAATGGTTGTAATTTGGAGGACACAAGCTGAAGATGTTGTGGCTATTGTGTTGTGGCAGACTGTATAAGACCTTGTGAATTAGATAAACGCGGACGTGTGTAATTTCTGTTGTAACCATCCTTCCCACACAAAGCCACAATGTTAAGATAAAAGCCAAAAACCTATGGGAGACAGCGACTTAAGGGCCTGTCCCACTTGGGCGTCATTTGCACGTCACGCAGATGGCGCGCAGAGATTTTGTACATCCCAAAATCCTGGGGCGCCTCACGCGACCACGCGTCACTCCCTACGTGACATCATGCGCACATCACATGCGCGTCACGACCCACGTGTCATGCATCAGGACGCATAAATAATGTTGCATAAAGGACGGGCAAATGACACCCTAGTGGGACAGGCCCGTTAGGTATTCAGCAACTGAAATAATGAAACCCTTTCAACAGTAGGTTCTGCATAGACACTAGGTAACCAGTGCCATGCAGAAAGTACATTGCAAGTCTAAACCATGCACTGACAAAATTAAAATCCCCAAAGATTACAGCACATCAATATGAATGTGAGCTTCCTGTCACCATGGTAACAGACTTGCAAAATTGGTTGGGAACCGCAGAAAGAATGCATAATATATCTTTCTGTGAGTCCACGCTCGAAGTGCAACCTCAACATAGTCTGTGGATGGGTCAAATCTACTCACTTGTCAGTCAGGCTGCTAACTAATGCACATATTGTTAGGCTACCCAGACAAAATCTAACACTGCTCTTCTTGGAAACTTCTGGACTGGTAAACAAGATCTATAATCAGAAACTAGAATGTTCTGTTCCCATATCCAATTAGGGAACCATGGAGGTTTGAACAGTTTCAATCATTGAATTGGTAGATCAATGAAATACAAAATCATACTGAAGAACTGCTGCACATTGATGCAAAGCCAACTACCATAGTGGTAGCTTAGGCAGATATCAAGAGTGGCATTGAAGCGGCTTTCAGATAGACACGTGGATATGCAGGGTATTTAGGGCTATGGGTCACGTGCCGACAGATGAGATTAGTTTATCTTGGCATCATGTTCAGCACATATTACATTTGTGGGCCGAAGGGCCTGTTCCTGTGCTGTACCTTATGTTCCTTAGCTTTCCTAGATTTAATATGTTGTGAATTATTGGCAATGGACATATGCAACCCACAAGATTATTTTGAAAAGGAAACACATTTAACCTGTAAATCCACTGAGCTACAATATTGTTGTCAATATTGAGGGGATACGGGTGTGGGAGAAAGAGAGAGGAAGAAAAAAAAGAGCATGGGTGGATGAAAAAAGTGGAAAGCAATGTTAAAGAAGATAGATGGAATGAAAGAGGGAGGAAAGGGGGAAGCAAAGAGTAAAGAGGAGAGATGAGAGGAAGGGAGGCTGAGAGGCAAGCAAGACAGAGGCGGATGGGTGGAAAAGCTAATCAGCTTCAGGTGGACAAAATGAAAGGCAGGAACGAGAGTAGGGTCAGCAAAATAGTGAAAAATTGGGACTGTGTACAGAGAGCAGGAGGAACAATGGAGGATAAATAGACGCCATGGGATGAGGAAAAATAAAGAGGAAATGAAAGGGCAAATAATGGGGAATAAATTAAAGTGGAAAAAAAAGGTTGAATAGGAAAAGAGTGAGAAATATGGCTAGAGAGAAAAGGAGAGAAGGTGGAAAGGGAGAGACAGAGAGGGATTGCCAAGCAGATTCCGAAGGATTGTACTACATTAAAATGGGAACATTGGCTGCCCAATGTAGAATCAGCATGGGATACCCATAAACACCTATTTAAAATGCAATCAATTGACTAGCATCATTTGGCTAAAATGCAAACTATAAAATAAAATCTTCAGTATGAAATTATGCTTTTAATCATTTTTGTTGGAGCGTGAACATTTATTTGTAAGTCTTTCATCAAAAAGACATCAACACCATTCTCCAACCAATATGATTCTTGTCCATTATGAAATTATATTGTTCTATCTGCTAATTGTCAGTGTCACCTTACCCTGGGTATGCAAGCAAAGAATTTCACTGTGACTTGTCACATCAGACTGTCAACATCATTGCATGTGTCAGAGAATGCATCTTCAAATGCCAGGGCAATTAGCAAGTGGCAGCACTGACCTGTGCAGCTGAGTGGCAGCAATCAGCAAGGGATCAATATCAGCAGTGGACTGCAATTCTTAAAGACACATTCAACCTTTTAAATTCTGCAGTTGTATGACTTCATACTCTGAACTTGCATCCCTCAGTCACCAACAGCCTAAATCACAAAGACTAATACAAAACATTCTTACATTCACTTCACCCACAGATTACACACTGCAACCTCGCCAATAGTCAATAGTTCTTTATTGTCACACATCTGGATGCAGTGAATTTTTTTGCTTTGCACACAATCCAGTAAAATCCTCCAATGCATAACCACAATTATACATAAGCACAAGAGTGTAGTGTATAAACAGTAGATTTCTTCTTAAGCAGTACACAAAAATTCACACATCCAGTACTAGGCAGTACACAAAAATTCACATATCCAGTACTAGGTAGTACACAAAAATTCACATTCCCTGCACTATCTTGTACCCTGTTAAACAGATTAAGTCTAATCTTGGCCTTAAAGTCCCATTGTCCTGGTGGTGGCACCAGGTGGGTGATGTAAGGGTCGGTCCGGCCTGGCGATGTCAGCCACCACCACCACCACCACCATCGTACTGCTGCTCTGTACTGCTGTAGGCCACGTCTGATCCGAAGCAGACGTACCAGATATACTACTTTGAAGTTTGACAAGGGAACTAATCCCTCTGTTCTATCCCACAACCCACTGCACAAGAACGAGATTATAGCCAAATTGGACTTGCTGTTCCATTTCCTACCTGACACCGGCAGCCACAATTAAAATTTTATTTTTGCAGGTATCTGGAAAGGGGAGTGAAAAGCACTGCCAATGGGGGGAATCTCTATCATTCACACATGACAGATGGCATGAGAGCATACATCTTACTTTTCCCCCCCCCCCCCCCCCCCATCCCTCTCCACAGAGGTGCAAACAAAAAAAGAGTGTGAAGATGAAGATGAAGGGATGTCACTCAATTTAACCCTAGCTGTTACCATCTCAGATGTTAACACGGCGCATAAGGGACAGTGTTGCTGAAAGGATGGATTTGTACATGGTTAAACGTGCAGTCAAGTGGCCAGGGCTGAGGGTATGGGGAGCTGAGGAAGCAGTTCGCCTGTGGTCAAAGTCATAAACAGAAGAGCACTTTGGTGGGTGCTAATCGACACCCACAATAAAATGGTGGGAGACCTGGCAGAAAACCTGCGTCCAAAGTCAAGGAACACTGGGAAGGCCTGTGCAGATAATTCTCCCAGCACATCCGAGCCCAACAAATATACTACAGTGTCTCATATACGGCATCTAGTTTTGTTTAGTTTAATATGGAAATACAGTGCGGAAACAGGCCCTTCGGCCCAACAAGTCCGCACTGACCAACGATCACTTTTACATAGTGGCCAACTGTACACTGTGATGTCTATTGGCTGAGGGTAGAAAAAGGCGTGGCTATTGGTGAATTAGGAATCAGTGTTTCTGATTACAGTCAGATAAGATGGTCAAGCTCAGACCAGAAAATGGCTGTCTAGGTTGCTTCCTCACTTACTGTCTTCTCTTCTGATGCTTGTCATGCTTTTGTTCTTCAGATGGCGGTGAGGAAAGGTGGCAACCCCATAACGGTAACGTTGTGGAGCGAACCACCAGAAATCTTGGCACGCATTCAAGTACTACAATGCTCATTCAAAGTGGCTGAGACATCAAATGCATGCTTTCAGCAGATCAATAGTCAACTATCAGATTTTGTCTGACAGCATGGCTTTGTTGCATTCATGTTGTCCACATATACCCGAGTAGTAAACCAGATTCATGATTATGTGATGAATGGATAACCCTGCCTATTCACAAGTGAACGATTGCTAGTTGTGGAGGTTCAAATGCATCTGACACAGCAGATGGCCATGTGTCATAGAATGATATCAAATAATGATGAGATGGAGTACAGGAAGCAGATTGAGAACCTCGTGTCCTGGTGTCGAGACAACAACCTTTCTATCAACGTCATCAAGGCAAATGAGATAGTGATCGACGTCAGGAAGCGAAGTGGTACAGATACCCCAGTTTGCATTGATGGTGCCGAAGTAGAGATGGTCGCAAAACTTCAAATTCCTCAGTCAATGCCACCAACAATGTTTCCTGCACCACCCATATTGAAGCAACGCCCAGGAAGGTGCACCAACGCCTCAACTTCCTTGGAAGGCTTAGGTAGTTTGGCACGTCCCCTACAACTGTCACCAACTTTTACAGATGCACCATAAAAAGCATTTTATCAGGATGCATCACAGCTTGGTTTGGGAACATCTCCATCCAGGACCGAAAGAAATTGCAGCTAATTCTGGACGCAGCTCAGACCATCACATAAACCAACCTCCCTTCTATTGATTCCATTTATACCTCATGCTGCCTCGGCAAGGCCAGCAGCATAATCAAGGAAGAGTCACACTCTGGCCTCTCTCCCTTTTCCCCTCTCCAATCAGGCAAAATGTATACAAGTGTAAAAACGCACACCTCCAGATTCAGGGACAGCTTATTCCCACCTGTTATCAGGCAATTGAATCATCCTACCACAGCCAGAGAGCAGTGCTGAACTATTATCTACCGCTTTGATGACCCTCGGAATATCCTTGACCGGACTTTGCTGGCGTTACCTTGCACTGAACGTTATTCCCTTATCATGTATCTATGCACTGTAAATGGATTGACTGTAATCATGTGTTGTCTTTCTGCTGACTGGTTATCATGCAACAAAGCTTTTCACTGTACCTCGGTACACGTGACAATAAAGTAAACTGAATGAAGGCATCAAGACTGCGATCAGGATTCCCAGCAGTGATGAACATTACATGTTGCATGGTCAAATCCCATTTGGAGACTGTATGAAAAGATCACAGAATATCCCAGAGTAAAACCCATTGCCTGTAATGCATTGTATACACATCAATGGCATGTATCCCTGGGAAGTCTGAAGGCCGTGCAGTTGTGTGCACATCCCACCTGCTGCTCTCTCCAGCAAGAGAATACATCGTTCTCAGCCTTCTGTGGCTCAGTGAACAGAAAATTGCAAATTACAATTAAAGTTCAGTGCCAAAATCGCTTTGATAACCAGTACCAATGTGCTCCTAATCCTGCTTTGAAGAGGTAATTGTGACTGTAGCAGGAGGCAGGTTACAGAGAGACCCTCAAAGTAGGACACAAGCCTCGCGTTTCTTTCATGAGGTTTGAGGTAGAGGATTACCTTTTCTGCCCACATCCAGCATGTTCCCTTGTGCCAATCATATTGTATTTCCTGGTGAATGTCCACCTGTGCATCCATGTCCCCAGGTGATTGGTTTGTACACGTAGCAAAATAAGAATAAACCCTTCAGCAGCTATTACACTTCTCATAATAACATTACAATAACACATAAAGCACCAGACCATTGTACAGTTGCAACAATATGTAATCAAAATCAATCAGGTGGTGTAGTGGTAGAGTTGCTGCCTTACAGCGCTTGCAGTGCTGGAGACCTAGGTTCGATCCCAACTACGGCTGCTGTCGGTACGGAGTTTGTACGTTCTCCCCATGACAACGTGGGTTTTCTCAGGATGTTTTGGTTTCCTTCCACACTCCAAAGACGTACAGGTTTGTAAGTTAATTGGCTTGGTATAAGTGTAAATTGTGTAGGATAGTGTTAATGTGCGGGGATCGCTGGTCGGCTCGGACTCAGTATCTCTAAACTAATCTAAAACTAAACTAATCTGTGGGCATGCAGTCTCTTTAAACAATGCTGTTTGTTGTCCTTCTGGCTCCTGAATGCATGTTCAGCTGTGCGAGGTTATGTGAGTGAGTACACCAGCTGGAGTTCTCAGCTCCAGAACTGAGGGCAGTGACCCCAAACCAACACTAAATTAACATCACATTCTCCACTTTTCTACACACTCCGAGCAGGCATTGCCCAGCTGTGCTTGGGCTGATGGACGTACGCCACAACAGCTCCTGCTTGAAAAGCGTGCAACCCGATCTCACAACCAAGTCAGGCTCCAGTTTCCAAACATGTGCTCGCACTGATGTCAAAGCTTCATCCCAATTCACTCGAGGGCTAAAACCTACACCTGTTATTTTTGACGTACTTGGTATTATGCTGCAAAGTTAACAATTATGTCTTAATTGTGGTTTGGAATATTGGAGATAATGTAAGATTTCTACAATATCTACCATATGTCAAAAGACAGTGAATATCATGCTGTCACTCCAGTATATTTAGAATGAAATTAATAAAGTCAAGTCAAGTCAAGTCACAAGTTATTTCTATAGCACATTTAAAAAACAACTCTCGTTGACCAAAGTGCTTTACATTGGTGGAGGTACTAACGTTATACAACAGTGGTTCATAGATTAAGTACATACATAAATATATACATATAGCCCTCCCTCAGAGGACATCAAGAAAGGCTTGAGAGTAAAGATTTTTAAGTCTCGACTTAAAAGGGTCGATGGAGGGGGCAGTTCTGATGGGAAGAGGGATGCTGTTCCACAGTCTAGGAGCTGCAACCGCAAAGGTGCGGTCGCCCCTGAGCTTATGCCTTGATCGCAGGATGGTCAGTAACCTCAAGTCGGCTATAATAGTTAATTTACTCACAAGATAATGACCTGCTGCAAGAAACCATAACAAATTAGTACTTTACTTGATTTAACCAATTCTGAAGTGTTTTAAAATAAGTGCCGATCAAAATCTTGGTTACTAATTCCAATAGCCTTAAACAGACACATAGCTGGTGATAACTTCAGTCTCGCTAAACCATATTGTATAGTTTGGACATGGAACACTTTGTCATCCCTCATCCTGACTTTAGAACGACTTAGTCTTGAGACTTGCCAACCAGTGAAATCATATTATCTTGTTCTTTACTGTTATTAAACAACACAACAGGTGCAGTCTATATTTCACATGTCTAACAATCTGATTAGAATCCACAAACGCCCACAGCATTACCCACACACGTCAAGTTGTGAAATGCATCTGCCAAACTCAATTTTAGAATTCATTTAATCACACCCTAAAAAATTGCACATCTCTCACCTCCTCTGCTGCCCCCATCCTACCCACTTGGTCTCCCCCTCATCTTTGTCACAAGAATGAAAACTTTGCTCTCAGCGACAAATCAAGATTTTCAGTAGACCTTAGGAGAAGAAGCATGGATACACAAACATCAAGTTGAGCTGCCACCCCTCAGAGTGATTATAGTGGGCTGCAGGTCTACAATTGGCAGGGGCAGACTGCGATATGAAACTGGTGACATTAAAAGTATACTCCTGGCTATAAATTGCATTCCTGGCTTCAGTGCGGAGTTTTTCGCTTGCTTGCTGCGAGTACATGTGGGAGTACGTGTTTAATCAAAGTGGCCAGACCGATACTAGTATATACGTGTGAGGAAGTGACATCGAGAACTTAAGAGTTATTTTTGCTTTTTCACAAAGATAAATAATAATTTAACTTCACTCTTAAAAAAATGAAACAAATTATTTGTAATAATTTTCATCTCCCATGATTGGCAGAGTGTTCAGTGAATAAGAACGTACAAGTAAAAATCCTGGTTCGATCACTGTTTATCTGGGAAAAAAAGAATATATTCTAAGTCACTAAAGTACTGAATTACTAAAGAAGGGTCTCATCACAAGGGATAGGAGTAGAACTCGGCCATTCGGCCCATCAAGCACCATTCAATCATGGCTGATTTATCTCTCCCTCTTAACCTCATTATCCTGCCTTCTCCCCGTAATCTGACACCTGTACTAATCAAAACATCACCCATTCCTTCTCTCCAGTGATGCTGCTTGTCCCACGGAGTTACTCCAGTATTTTGTGTCTATCTTTGGTGTAAACCAGCATCTGCAGTTCCTTCCTGCACATTTTGCCTGCTCCACTACTAAATTCATGTTGCTTTCTAATGTGTACGATTGAAGAAATATATATTCCCTATGCTACTGGAGAGACTGTATGTCTGGACAGTATGAACATCAACTGCAAGAGCTCAGGGGCCAACAATCAGCACTCAAGCCTAAAAAATGGGTGTTGTATAAGGAGATACCGGATTATGTAAAGGTTCCTTTCCTAAGAACTGTCCAAATGCTGATTTTTCCACAAATTTGAAACATCTTAATCCCATATCAACCCATTCTATGTATACTTGCTATAATTATGTCATTTCATTGACAAATCACCTTAACACTACTTAGAATTAAACTATTAGAATCTCCACTATATGCTGCCATTAATCAATTCCGTGGGGGTATTTTATTATTCTTACTGATAACTTTAAAATGTCCTTAAAAATGTATGGGAGAATTTGTGTAAAGTCAGATTTACGTAGGTCAGTTCATTTATAACCCAAGAAGCCCCTGCAACTGAGTGAGAAGGCAAACCCTCCCTCTCACGACGCTATACCTTTAATAGCAAAGGGCCAAAGGAAGACAATGTTTACAATAAAAATTCAAAGTATTAATAATGCATTTGATCTCGATATACTCACACATATTCTGAGTTTATGAAACCAAATTAAAAGAGCAGGGCTATTTTTTTCACTGAATTTCAGTCAGGTAACATTTTGATATTAATTTTTCCTGTAATTTAAATCGAGAAATTAGTGAATGTGTGTTTAATACACATAGCAGATGAATCCATAATTCAGATTTGAATATCCTTTCAATCCTCCTGCTTATTTTTATGGGAGGAGGCAGGTGATATTGAAGATTTATAATGTGAATTAATAATTTTTACAATACCATCAAATTTACATTTGAGCCATTAAAATGTAATATCACGTGAAAACTGTGACCAGGAATTTTATGTCTCTCTTTGCATTGTTATGTTTTCAGGACTATTTTTAATTTAAATAATGTAATATTTAATAATTTTAGTCATTCTCATAACCCGCGTAGAGCTCTGACAATTTCACAATGAAGGTCTACAGCCAATCATTTTTTGCAGAGCTGTTAATCAGAAAATTACATAGCTACCAATATCCATGTAATTACAAGATAAAGCCGTAACCACATACATGCCTAAAGGTTCATCTTCAACGCTGTGTTCCCAGATAGAATTCCCATATTGAATTAAACAGTGCCTTACAAAGTGTTGTTGTTTATTAACCATGAACTGCACAGCACCACTACACCAACAATTAAAACATCATCATTCCCGTGCTTTCTTTCCATGCATGTCGAGTTGTCAGAGCCAAGGTCATTTGTTAGTCTGCAGAACACCAACTTTCATTTATAAAGCATCTTGAATGCACTAAAATGCTTTGTCAGGAAGACGGGTGGCGTGTAGCTTGGTCACACCACCGAACATAAGATAGAGAAGTGTAACAAGCACAATGAGTGGTGGGGACGTGGAGCACGCAAAAAATTGAAGGAGAAATAAAAAAACAGAGCACTGTAGGGCTGGAGCAGGTTACACAAATAGGAAAACACAAGGCCTGCGTGGCCATCCTATGCCTTGTGGCATCCAGCTCCAATTCCAGTCCTCCCATTCAGTCCCAACCAGGATTTCAGACACCATTTTAACTCCTCGTCCCATTCCCGTACATACTTTTCAGTCTTGGGCTGCCTCTATTGCCAGAATGAGGCCACACGCAAACTGGAGGAACAGCACCTCCTATTCCACTTGGGCGACTTACAAACCCAACGGTAGGAACATTGAATTCTCCAATTTTAAGTAACAACCAAAAATTATCCCCCCCTTTCTTTCCAACCCCTCTCTTCCCTATCCCCCACCTGACTCGCACCTTTCTCCACCCCCTCCCCTTCCACCCATATTCCTTCCACTAGGTTCACAATTTGCAACACATCAATCTTTTTGTCTCATCTTTACATCTCTGGCATTTGTCCAATCATCAAAAACATCCCACACCTACGTCCACTTACAACTTGCCAGGCTTTGTCCTGTCCCCCCTCTCTTCCAGTTTTCTTCCCACTCCCACCCCCTCCCCCTTTCCCACACCACCACCACAATCAATCTGAGGAAGGGCCCCAACCTGAAACATCACCTATCCATGTTCATCAGAGATGCCTCTTGACCTATTACGTTACTCCAGCACTTTCAGTCTTTCTCTTGTCTTTTACAATCTTTTGAATCTATAGAGTGTAATAAATTATAATATTTGACAACAGGCGGGACAGTTTCCCGACTTTGCTTGATTTCCTTCCGAAATACATGTATAAATATTACAAAATAACGGATTAAAGCTGGTACTCCAAACAGGGGACAGGGAGAGAGGAAAAGTTACAAAAAAAATGTTGCTCACTGTATATCCAGTTTCCTCAGATTTAAAGTTTTGTACAATCATTGCTTAAACACTTTTTTCTGTCAGCCCTAAAGCAATGTCATGTGATGATTTGATAAGAAGGCCTGCCACCTATAGATTTAATTTATAATTTTCTTATAATAATAATGGTCTTCTAATATTAAAAAAAAAACAAAACATCATGTAAAGGACACCAGGAGGGAACTAGAGCAATGATTTAATTTGGGATATTAGCCACCAGGAATAAATCTTAATCAAGTTCTACAATCATCATAAGGTCACATATTTGAACTAAAAACCAACATCGTTCTCAGCTACATGGAGTTCGTTTGAGAAAAACATTGTAGATTTTGTAAAGAGAAGAAAAACAACCTGAAAGCGCAAAAATGTCATCAAGAAGGTATTGCCAGAAATGGTGTCGCAGCACACCATATCTCAATGGAATTTATAAGGATGAGAGGCTATCTTGAGTTGAATGAATTTTTGAACAAATTGTATTAGCCAAGTATGTATACATACAAGGAATTTGCCTTGGTGCTTTGCTCGCAAGTAACAACACAATATACAGTAGACAATTAGGAATAAAACATTATAATTGAAACATGTGACAAATGAAATAAAATACCAGAGCAAAAGGAGGCTACAGACTTTTGGTTATTGTGTAGAGCTACTGCTCGTGGGAAAAAAGCTGCTTTTATGGTAGACTGTGGTGGCTTTGACAGTCCGTAGTCGTCTTTCAGAGGGAAGTGCTTGATGATCTTGCCCACTCGTTTTCCTGGCCCTTGCAGTGTACAGTTCGTCAATGGAGGGAAGATTGCAACCAACAACCTTCTCGGCTGATCGAACGATGCGCTGCAGACTCCGGATGTCATGCTTGGTGGCTGAGCCAAACCAGACCATGATGGAGAAGGTGAGAACAGTCTCTATGATGGCAGTATAAAACTGGACCATCTTCTTCTTCGAGTCCGTTGCAATCTCAGATGTCGTTCTGCCAGTATCTGGCGCAGGTCACAGCTGGTCGGGTCGGTTCGTCATTGGACTATCATTGCCTGTGACAGATTGTGTTTCCTCAGCTGCTGCAGGTAGTACATCCTCTGTTGGGCCTTTTTGACTGTGGAGTCGATGGTGGCCTCCCATTTAAGGTCCCTGGAGATGATGGTTCCAAAGAATTCAAATGACTCCACAGATCTGACTGTGGTGTTGTTGATGGTGAGTGGGGGGAGGGGAGTGGGAGCTCTCCTAAAGTCTACAATCAATTCCACTGTCTTAAGAGCATTGAGCTCCAGGTTGTTGTGATGGCACCAGGACACCAACTGCGTCACTTCCTGTCTGGAGGCAGATTCCTCCCCATCCTGGATCAGTCCAATCAGGGTTGTGTCGTCTGCAAACTTGAGAAGCTTGACAATGGAGTCTGTGGAGGTGCAGTCGTTGGTGTAGAGAGAGTAAAGGATAGGGGAGAGTACGCAACCTTGCAGTGCTCCTATGCTGTGGGTCAGCGGGTCCGAGATGTGCTTTCCCAGCCTCACATGCTGCTTCCTGTCTGTCAGGAAGTTGGTGATCCTCCGACAGAGGGGTTCAGGCACAGTCAACTCGGAGACTTTGGAGTGTGGTAGCTCTGGCACAATGGTGTTGAATGCAGAGCTAAAATCCACAAACAAAATCCTTGCATAGGTCCCTGGTGGTCTAGGTGCTAGAGGATGAAGTACAGGCCAAGGTTGACCGTGTCATCCACAGATTTATTGGCCCGGTATGCAAACTGCAGATGTTCGTGATGTTTTTCAGGTGGGCCAGCACATCTTTAAAGAGTCTTCATGACTAAGTGCGACAGGCCTGTAGTCATTAAGATCTGTAATCATTGGCATTTTGGGTACAGGGACAATAGTGGAGACTTTGAAGCAGGCAGGGTCAGTACTGGGTGAAAATGTCTGTGCAGACTGGTGCCAGTTGTTTGGCACAGAGCTGAGGTTAGAGGGGGAAACATTGTCTGGTCCTGTAGATTTCCGGCTTTTCTGTCTCCTGAACAGTTTTTCCACCTCCTCAATTGCAATTGTTAGTGATGGAGAAGTGGCCAGACTGATGTTGGGCAGCAAGGATGGGGTGGGTAGTGGCTGAGCCGAGGGTCCATTCTTTGCAGACTGGAGTCAGGCTGCAAGTCGGTGTGAAGTGGTGATTGGGAAGGAGTGGGAGGGGGGGGGGGGGGGGGGGAAGGGAGTACCAGGGTTATGTTTCTGTTTATCGAACCTGCAGTAGAACTCGTTCAGGTTGTTGGTCAGCTTGTTACTGGTGATTTCTTGCAAGCCCTTCCAAACTGAAGATGATTTATGAGCTGAGAACTTGCTCCTCAACTTCTCAGAGTACCTTTCCTTGGCAGCTCTGATTCCTCTTCTCAGCTTGTACTTGGGCTGCCTGTAGAGGTTGGCATCCCCGCTCCTGTCGGCCTCATCTTTAGACTGGCAGAACTGTCTGAGCTCTGCTGCAAACCAGGGCTTGTTGTTGTTGAACCTGATCCGGGTCCTCGTGGGAATGCAACTGTCCTCACAAAAGCTGACATATGATGTCACAGGGTACACACAATTGCTGGGGAAACTCAGCGGGTGCAGCAGCATCTATGGAGCGAAGGAAATAGGCGACGTTTCGGGCCGAAACCCTTCTTCAGTGTCTGTATATTAATCGAGGCTTGTGGTTGCTTCCCTGAACACATTCCAATTAGTGCAGTCAAAGCAGGACTGCAGATTTTCAATGCCCTCCCTCACTTGTCCACTTTTTCATTGTTCTGATCATAGGCTTAGCAGATTTTAGTTTCTGCCTGTAGGTCGGAATAAGGTGAACTAAACAATGATCAGAGAAACATATAACATTCTTAAAGGATTGGACAGGCTAGATGCAGGAAAAATGTTCCCGATGTTGGGGGAGTTCAGAACCAGGGGTCACAGTTTAAGAATAAGGGGTAGGCCATTGAGGACTGAGATGAGGAAAAACTTCACCCATAGAGTTGTGAATCTGTGGAATTCTCTGCCACAGAAGACAGTGGAGGCCAATTCACTGTAAGTTTTCAAGAGAGAGTTAGATCTAGCTCTTAGGGCTAAAGGAATCAAGGGATATGGGGGAAAAGCAGGAACGGGATAGTAATTTTAGATGATCAGCCATAATCATATTGAATGGTGGTGCTGGCTCGAAGGGCCGAATGGCCTACTCCTGCATCTATTTTTCTATGTTTCTATCTGAATGTGAAATATTGCAATAAAAAACAAAATTGAGGCACAGTAACCTAACAGTAGCTAAAGAGGATTAAAGTTAAGTGTTTCATGATAAAGTGCTAATCTCCCAAAACAAGGTTAACCAGTGAAACTGTGTCAGAAGTCTTGATGCACAACATTATCTACAATGGAACCTCATTAAAAGGCAGCAAAGCACAATCCAGGGGCATGTGCTTTTGGTGGTAAAGATTGATTTGCATGAAAAAATCTTCAGTGCATCCCCTTCAAACAATGGAACATACAGGGAATTACCATTTCAATGTCTATAGGCTTTATAGTCTTTAAACATAATAATAATAATAATAATAATATTTTATTGTCATTGCACATATGTGCAACGAGATTTGGTATGCAGCTTCAATCCGATGTCATAACTTAAACAACTAATAACATTTAGATTTAGATACCCTGAGAACAAGGTTTATAAAGAGAACAGTAAAACAGTCAAAACAGTCTAAAGTGCAAATGTGGATGTGCGACTTGACCATCCAAGGGAGACAGTTCATGGGGTGGGGGGCACTCAGAAGGGCCGGTTCAGAGCAGCTATAGCTCTGGGGATGAAGCTGTTCCTGAGTCTGGAGGTACGGGCGTAGAAGGCCTTGTAACGTCTGCCGGAAGGTAGGAGTTCGAACAGTCCATTACAAGGGTGTGAGGAGTCTTTATGGATGCTGATGGCCTTCCTGAGGTGCTTGTGTGGTTAAGGTCCTGTCCCACTGCGTGAACCGAATTTGCGAGTTTAGAAGAGTTTGCGCTCGACTCAAACTCGCAGCATGGTCGACACGTGGTCCTAGGAGGTCTATATAAATCTCCATCATGCTCGAGAGAAGTTCCCGCATATTTGAGGCCTCAGTTTGGTCGAGGAGTATTTTTTAACATGCTGAATATCGTCCGAGAGTAGAAATTGGTCGGCATGGGAAAGGAAAAAAAAAAAAAGAAATCGATATTTTTTTTACTCGTAGGTTTAGTCGAAGGAGGTCGGCTGCTTATTAGTAGGTAATCGAAGGTAGTCAAAGGTAGCCGAAGGTAGTGTTAATATAGTCGAAGGTAGTTGTCTTCACTCTACACTATTCAGTGTCCAATTTTCCCGAAGCTAGTCGAAGTTAGTCTTCGACATAGTCGAAGGAGGTCTTCTACATAGTCGAAGGAGGTGTTCTACTTCGGCTATACAACATGACAACAAGACCATGACACGTTTTTAAACTCTCCTAAACTCTTCTAAACTCGCAATTTAGGTCTCCGCAGTGGGACAGGCCCTTCAGCCTGTTTACCTGATTTGTCAAAGCATCCGAACCAATCAAGAAGACTACTTCAAGACTTATCACATCTTTTCACAGTACCACGGTGAAACGTCGGCACGGTGGCGCAGCGGTAGAGTTGCTGCCTTACAACGCCAGTGACCCGGGTTCGATCCTGACTACAGGTGCTGTCTGTGCAGAGTTTGTACATTCTCCCCGTGACCTGCATGGTTTTTGGCCGAGAACTTCGTTTTTTTCCCACACTCCAAAGACGTGCAGGTTTGTAGGTTAATTGGCTTGGTGTAAATCTAAAATTGTCCCTACTGTATGTAGGGTAGTTTTAATGTGTGGGGATCGCTGGTTGGCAGGCACTCTGTGGATCGAAGGGCCTGTTTTCTGTGCTGTATCTAAATTAATAAACTAAACTAAATACACTTTTTCTTGTTCTTGAACTGAAGCACATTTCCCTGACCAAATAGGGAGATTTTTAGTTCAGGATCTTAAGTGAATTAACTGAATGCAAATAGCAAAAGTGTGTCAATGTAAGAGCAGCAAAATAATGTAAATCGAAAGCGAGAATGATTAAAAACACAATTCAAACAATCAAAAGCAGATACCACTGCAAAGCAAATGAAGATAGTGTGAAAACAATCATAGCTGTTAAATATATCAGATGAGGCCAACTACTTTACATTATAAAGCAGATAACTTAGATGCAAACCACCTTAGATAAATTATTAATAATCAGAAGGGGACAATAAGCACAGTAGCTTTATTCCCTAATGAGTCTTTGCCAATTATTCTTCTAAACCCAGTGCCAAAATGCATCATAGATTAAATCTCAATTATATAAATGTTACCCTGGGCTCAAACCAGAGAGGCAAAACATAAAAGGGGCTGGAAAACATTCCCAATCAATCTTATCTTGCATCAGTGAGACAGTGCCACTAATTAGCCAAACCAATTATCTTACAATTGGCATCTAATTATTCTCCATGTGGGCTAAGAACACATGACAAAATGACACACAAAAAGTGTGCTCTGGCCTACGACCTTTGCTTTCTCAGGCTGCCCCTCCTCTAGCTCACCCCACTCCATGGTCTTCTGGGCAGACTGGGGAAAGCAACAGAAGCTGGGGGGAGGAGGCGGGTAATGTAATGCTGTAAAGTCTCAGGCAGATGATATAATGCAGGAATATCTTAATGGGAACACATAGATCTTGGGGAGATGAAGAGACGGGAACATTAGGGACCAAAGCTTAAGATGAACCTAATAAGCAGAAATGGGAAAACCTGTTCTCTGAAGGGAAGATACTGGCGTGGAGAAACAGAACAATTTTGATGGGGGAGTGGGAGAATTTGTGAGAATTCACACAGCTGGGTGTTGGAGAGCACGAGATCAAGTGGAATAATAGGTACGGGGTAAATATTGGAAGGCCAAAAAGAAAATAGATATATTATTTTTTTTAGGCCAGGTTCCAGATAGAGAATAGAAATGAGAAGTGTAGAAAACAGGAGATTATGGATCACGTGATATCAGGCTCAGGACATAGATGATGCAAGCTGGTCAATATTTTATTTTCAAGTTAATCTGACAATTCTGCAATCCCTGCAAAATCATTCTTTCCTGTCATGCAATTTGAATCCCACCATATCCCCATTGAAAACGCACATCTACAGATTGAAAAGCACACGTACAGGTTCAGGGACAGTGTCTTCCCAGCTGTTGTCAGGCAACTGAATCATCCTACCACAACTGGAGAGCAGTCCTGAACTACTATCTACCTCATTGGTGACCCTCAGACTATCCTTGTTCAGACTTTGCTGGCTTTACCTTGCACTAAGCGTTATTCCCTTATCATGTATCTGTAAACTGTAAATGACTGGATGGCATGCAATCAAATATTGTCGCTGTACTTCGGTACACGTGACAATAAACTAAACTAAACCATGATATCAAAATAATAGATCAAGAGGAAGAGGTTTGTTAGAGACAAGGAAGCTGCCACACTCTCACTCACACACACAAACACATAGACACACTGAAAATGACAATCTCCAGAATCCTTGTTCACAGCATTTAAAGGATATCTGGTATACAGTATGAACAGCTAATTAATGTTGTAGTTAGTTTTCACTGGATTTATGCAGTTTTTTTAACTTTCTATAAATTTTTATTAGTAAAATTTATTAATTTCAATTTGTTTCTTCTCCATTTGTGTCACTTTGAATAATTTTCTGTTACTCTTCACATGACTCTTTCACTATATTTCTACATGTTTTACCGTAAGTAGTTTTTTGCAGGTAGTGTGAACATATTAAAGAACTGATTTGATAGTTTTGTTCCAGTTTATTGAGGATAAACTTCTTCTTGTCCCATCAGCGTTAAAGAGCTCTTCTGGAGGCATGGCCCTAAGATTGTGCCACATCACTTCATTCCCCTGGGATGGACTTGTTTAGTGACAGAATGCAAACACCTTGCACTCTTTTCATTTGCCAGAGTATTCTGTCTGATCATACATACTGTATGTTTAAGAAGGAACTGCAGATGCTGGAAAATTGAAAGTAGACAAAAATGCTGTATACTGTATTCTCCATTTGTGAGACTAGAGTCAGTGGGTTTGTCCATAATTGTTCCCCACACTCCGTCCTTGTACTTGTCTTCAGAGAGGAGTATGTGCGACTGTTGTCTTCTTGGTGTTAAAGCAATGCACTCCAAAAAAGAAACAGGCAGCAACTTTGCACATTTTATCAACTTCTATTCTCAAAGAACCAAATACTTTTTATATTAGTTCACCCGAGATGGGCAAAACAGATCAAGGAATACTCTATGTATTGAATGAGCAATGTTCAGGAGGCTTTGGCAAAATATAAATTAATTAATGATCCTTATGCATATACAACTTTCCATTTGACAGTACCCTTCCCCAACTGAGTGCCAGAATGCATCAAGTCAGAAGAGTAGACACTTTTTGTCAAGTCTACATTGAGCTCTGTTGGATCAGAGAGGAAGTGAGAGGGAGAATTACATTGATAGTCAGCAGGAAGCTGAGGATCACCTCTGTGGAATGAACAGAGGCATTCTGCAAATCCATCACCAATTCTGCATTTGGACATTCTTCCAACTGGGCATGTTATAACATTCAGGTCACTGAATTCAACAATTTCAGATAACTCACTCTTCCAGTGTGTATTTGGAGTTGGCCAATTAAAAAGTGACATTAACAACGCATGTGACAATAACTCTGACTCTCTCTTCAGAATCGATTGCATTTTGTTAGGTAATTTCAGATTTTTTAAAATTTCTGGTCTCCAGCGGCATTCTATTTTTCCAGCTTGTACTCCACAGTTCCAGCATTGTGTTGTTTGTTCCCTCTCCTTTGATTCATCTTTCTATTCATTTCCAGCTAACAGATCGTCTGCAACTATCAAGCTTTCACTATCCTCCCTCAGGTTTCACAGCTACCATTGTGTCATTCAGTCCTTCTTGGACACCCACCTTATTTCAGACATTTGCTGGCCACCCGCCTCTTCTTTGCAACTTAAAAACTTGCTCCATTTCTTAAATCTGAAGTTCACTGACCTGAAAAGTTAACTTTCGGCCCTGGACACAGATGCTACCTGGCCGGTTGAATATTTTGTTTCAGATTACAGACATCTGTGGGTTGTTATTTTGCTTTCCCACTAATTCTGTACAGACTGGGCGGTCAAGGGCGATGACGATGGCACAGCGATAGAGTTGCTGCCTTACAGCGAATGCAGCACCGAAGACCCGGGTTCGATCCCGACTACGGGTGCTGTCTATATGGAGTTTGTACGTTCTCCCCGTGACCTGCGTGGGTTTTCTCTGAGATCTTCAGTTTCCTCCCACACTCCAAAGACATACAGGTTTGTAGGTAAATTGGCTTGATAAATGTAAAAATTGTCCCTAGTGGGTGTACGATAGTGTTAATGTGCGGGGATCGCTGGTCGGCGCAGACCCGATGAGCCGAAGGGCCTGTTTTCGCGCTGTATCTCTAAACAAAACCTGGAGAGGAGAGCATATATTCTTCTCCTTTCCACTATATGGATCTAATATCACCTTTTGCTCATAAGGTCATAAGCGATAGTAGAATTAGGCCATTCAGTCCATCAAGCCTACTCTGCCATTCAATCATGGCTGATCTATCTCTCCCTTCTAACCCCATTCTCCTGCCGTCTCCCATAACTTCTGACACTTGTACTAATCAAAAATCTATCTACAGGATCTCTGCCTTAAAAATATCCATTGACTTGACCTCCACAGCCATCTGTGGCAAAGAATTCCACAGATTCACCACCCCTTGACTAAATAAATTTTTCCTCATCTCCTTCCTAAAAAAACGTTCTTTAATTCTGAGGCTATAACCTCTAGACTTAGGCTCTCGCACTGGTGGAACCATCCTCTCCACATCCACTCTTTCCAAGCCTTTCACTATTCTGTATGTTTCAATGAGGTCCCCCTCATTCTTCTAAACTCCAGCGAGTACAGGCCCAGTGCCGACAAACGCTCATCATAGGTTAACCTATGAAGGTCCTCCTTCTCTCCTCTGCACGCTAACTTCCCCATTTGATTTTTTTTCCGCACAACAGCATCACAATTGTCCTAAACCTGGTCACCTTAACTGTCGAGCCCCTCTTCACCCGAGGATTGCTCTTGCTTGAGCTCCCATGGGCAAGACCACGAGGTGATTACAAAGTTCATTCATGAAACAATAAGAAAGATGTTTTTTATAAAACTTCCCCCCCGGGCCTGCAATGACAAATATAATTATCTAAAACAATGTCAATTATTTCTTGATTCTCTGTTGTCAAACATTCTTGACAGTTATCACAACAGACTCGAACAAATCTGTGGAGGTTGAATTTGCAGAGTTCAGTCCCAAACAGCTGTCAAAGACAAATTCAAAATACACTGCATTGTCTTTCTTTGATGACCAATCCGGCTTGTCAAGCCTTTGCCAAAATTAAACTTTGCCACTGCCAAGAAAATAAGCATATTATCAGACTATTTTTCCAACATCCTCACAGCAGAGGAAGTGGCCATTTAGCTTATCAAGTCTATCTGGCTCTCAGAACAGCACTACATGTAAATTAGCGGGATGCAGAACACAGTGGTGGAATCTGTCTAAATATCACGTCCATAGCTCCCTGAATGTGGACAGGGTGGTGATGAAGGTATATGGCATACTTGCCATCATTGGCATTGTCAAGCATTGTCAAGTCATGTTTCATTTGTTAGGCCACATTTGGAGTATCGTATGCTGATCTAGTCACCACATTACAGGAAGGGTGCCGGGCTTTGGAGCAGGCGCAAAAGAGATTAGGTACAAGGAGAGGTTGGACAAACTTGGAATGTTTTCTCTGGGGTGTCAGAGGCTGAGCGATTGATCTGATGAAAGAATATACAATTATGAGAGGCACAGATCGGATGGACAGTCATTTTTCCCACGACAGAAATATCAAATACCAGAGGACATTGCTTTAAGATGTGTGGATTAACTTTTAAAGGAGTTTTGATAGTGACATTATTTTACACCATGAGTGGTGAGTACCTGTAACGCATTGTGAGGGATGGTGGCAAAAGCAGATACAACCACAACATTTAACAGGCATTTAGACAGGGACATGAACAGGCAGGGAATAGAGGAATATAGACCATGTTTAGGCAGATGGGATTAGTTTAAATTAACATCATGGTGGACACACACGTGAGTCAAAGGACCTATTCCTGTGCTGTATTATTCCATGTTCTATGTTTATATATCTGTGATCTGATCTTATATGTTCTAATATCTTCCACCCATGAAGACCAGGCTACCCTGCTTGCCCGCCGTGGTCTCCAAATCGGCCCCAAGCCACAAGCTTCATCAGAAAGCACGATACGAGAGCGAGGAGGGAATGAGGGCGAGGTGGGTCAACGAGGCAATGAGGGGACCCGGCGGACGGCCGCTGAGAACAATTGGGGGGAGGGGGGGGGGCACTGAGAACAATGGGGGGGAGGGGGCGCTGAGAACAATGGGGGGGCGCTGAGAACAATGGGGGGGGAGGGGGGGGGGCGCTGAGAACAATGGGGGGGGGCGCTGAGAACAATGGGGGGGGGCACTGAGGACAATGGGGGGGGCGCTGAGAACAATGGGGGGGGAGGGGGGGCGCTGAGGACAATGGGGGGGGGCGCTGAGAACAATAGGGGGTAGGGGGGGCGCTGAAAACAATGGGGGGTAGGGGGGGCGCTGAAAACAATGGGGGGTAGGGGGGCGCTGAAAACAATGGGGGGGGGGAGGCTTGTTTGGTACTTTTGTAACTTTATTGATGCCAACAGGTGGAGACTCGTGTACTGCCCAGGTTGTATGCAAAACAAAGCATTTAACCTACGTACATGTGACAATAAAGTATCATTCATTCATCGAAAAATACTTCTTCAAAACTTGTGTATTTTCCATTTCTGATTATTAATTGCACAGTCTCATCCTCCAAGGAATCAACATGCACTTCACTCTCACTTCCTCTCATCTCTGGCCTGCTGAACATGTTCTTAGCAAAACCATTAGCAAAAGACAAAACAGACAAAGAAGCATAATCTCACTCTAATGGCCATATTAACTGACCATTTAATCTCACTGGAGCCAACTTGGTTTCACCCATTGCTCTCCTCGACCTTCTTGAGATTGTAGTCTCAATGTTTCTCTCTTTCTCATTTGTGACAAGTGGCTTTGGAGCTACAACATGGACTACTCCTCATTCCATAGATCTAGCCCAACGAGAGGAGCGCTTCCACCCATTCTAGATTTTATTTCCGATTTCCAACCTCAGCATCTTTTTTGACTGTTATCATTTGTAGCCAATGAGAACAAAGGGGAACCAATTATCTTTTCCTTTTTAAGTGCCGGTTGGAGGTGAACTATAGTATCTCACCAAAGTTTCCCAAACTCAACACAGACTAGGGATTATATCTGGGGTGTCCTCAATCTATACAGCTGAAATGTCTAGATGCAGGGCCACAACCTGAAACCTAAACTACCCCTCCACCTGCACTGCAGCAGCAGTTTGCTTTATAGACAATAGGTGTAGGAGTAGGCCATTCAGCCCCTCGAGCCAGCACCGCCATTCAATGTGATCATGGCTGTTTTTGTCCATTGCAATGGAGCGCATTAAATCTCCCAAATTAAATTGTATTCAGATTTTCAGTGAGACAGATAGTGAAGAAATGAGAGGTGTACGGTGTGATTAAGATTGTCAAAGGTGGGCAGTTTTGTTTGGAAGAACAAGATAGAATTATTCCGGCTATAACACTGGCTTTGCGTATCATTTGACACAATCACACTTTATACAGTCTGAAGAAGAGTTTCAACCCGAAACGTTGCCTATTTCCTTCGCTCCACAGATGCTGCCTCACCCGCTGATTTTCTCCAGCATTTTTGTCTACCCACACTTTATACAACTTGTGATAGGAAAGCAGTTTAAAAAGATGACATCACCTTTGTTAACTCTTTGTTCAGTTTAAGCATCACCCGTGGGCAGCAATATATACACCTTGATTTCTGCAACCGATGAGTAATTCCCGCACAAGGTTACTACCCACTCCAGAAAGACTGAAACGCCTCCAAGGTCTTTCTCTGGAACATTAAACTATCTTTTCAAATGGTAGCAAATGTGTGTGTTTTCAGCACTTTGTTATCCTTTTAGGAATCAAGCATCTCCTGAATTACCTCCTGCCAAGAAAGAACAATATGAAACTATATGACAGGGTGAATGTCCTTTCAACTATAGGACAGGGATTAATAATAAACCATAATGGCAGAATGACCCATTTGTGCGTGACAACTCTGAACGTTTTTTGCTAAAGTGGTCATTTGAAATGTTGTAATGGGTACAAAAAGAAAATGTTGCTCCTTGCCATCAAACCCAAGAGTCTAACTCCCACGATTTGCATCTCTCAACCTGTAGAACAAAACATATCCCTACATTTCAGTTAGAAAAGATTGATAACATAAATGAAGGCTTTTATTTAAACATTGGCTATAATATTTATTTGCAATATTTCTTTGCTGGAACATCTAATTATCACAAAGCTTGAGTGGTACCTTCTCACCTAGTTTATAACATGCCCCGTAGAAGCTCATTGGTTTCTCTGGTTATAGTATCAGAATCATACAGCACAGAAACAGGGTCTTCAGGCCTCTGTCCCCATCCAGTTCAAGCTCCCACCTACACCAATCTCACTTTTCCTTCCACATCCCCATCAATGCCTTTCCTGAAATCCTCTGCCACCCCACTTACACGAGGTGTTTACAGTAAAGGGCCTGTCCCACCAGCATGCGATTGCATGCGGCGAGTGCGACCAAACGTGGTGGCTTGAGGCGTACGGCCTCGCGGGGCCGGTCCCACTTCCAACCGCAGAGCCATCTGGAGTTGTGCGGGACTGGTCTCGACATCATACTCACCAATCAGCTGGGCAGGAGGCGGGCCGACTGAATTTGGACGTCGCACGGCGTCGGGCGGTTACGTCATCACGCAACGGCACGCCGGGCGGTGATGTCATCGCACAACGCCACGCGCTAGGCATACGCCATCAAGACGCTGCATACGGCATCAAGACGCTGCGTATGGCGTTGAGGCGCTGCTCACGGCCTCAATGCGGCTGCGGGCCGACAGGCCGTTGCCGCGCAGAATTTTTGGACGGTGTCAGTTTTTCGGAGCCCCGCGCGATGTCGGGACCAGCCCCGCACAACTCCATATGGCTCCAGCGATCGAAGTGGGACCGGCCCCACAAGGCCATCCGGCTCAAGTGACCACGTTAGGTCGCGCTAGCCGCATGCAGCCGCATGCTGGTGGGACAGGCCCTTAACCAATTAAACTATCAACCAGCATATTTTTGGCATGTGGGAGGAAACCATTGCAGCCAAGAGTTACAGGAAGAACATGGAAACTCCACACTGGCAGCAGCCAAGGTCAGGGTTCATCGCTGGTTTATTAGAGCTGTCAGTCAGCACCAACTACGTGCCCCTGGACTCCCCGGATGCTTCATCGTAGATTTTGTCAAAAATGTATTTGTACCCGGTTCCACGTTCAAAATTAAAAATACAGTGACATAGTTGTTATCTGCAAACTGCATGAAATACTGACTCTTTGATGAGGAAAAAGCCGTCTTTCTTGTGTTCCTATCTACCCCCTCTTCCTTCTTTCATCAATTTACTCTCGTTTCACCCCCAGTGTTCGTGGGAACTAGTGAATCAATAGTCTCTCACATTTGAGGCCCGACAATCCGTAAAGAAGGCTATCACCATTTTCAGAGGCACTCAACAAATAACTGGTTGACTGGACGTGAGCAGCAGATATTATTGTCCTCTCCCCAATGGAGACACAAGAGACTGAAAATGCTGGAATCTTGAGCAAAAAACAAAGTGCTGGAGGGACTCAGCAGGTTAGGCAACATCAGTGGAGGGAAATGGACAGATGATATTATCTTGAGACTGATCAAAGAATTCTGACCCAAGACATCATGTCCATTTTCCTCCACAGGTGCTGCTAACCTGTCGAGTTCCTCCAAGCACTTCATAAAACCAATGGTGGTACTCATATCAGTTTTTTCTAAATGAGATTCTCTAACTTTGAAGAAAGGAAATTCAGAGTTCAAGGAATGAATGGGTTGTTTTTATTTCCCGCAAGACTCATTCAATTTTCAAGGACAAAGAAAGCTCAAAGGGTTTCATCGTTTTTTTACACTCCAAACTATTTTGATCGAAAAGAAAAACCCATAATTTTTCCTCTATGTTTTATTTTTCTATAAAAAATGTGTCACTCGCAGTCTGGCAGCTCTGATGATGCACATCCTGTTTTGATAACAAGAGGGATTTGATGGAATGAATGAGTAGAGGCTCTTTAAAAAACTAAGAAAAACAAATCACAACCAAGGATATGCATTGCAACACTTATGAGAAATGGGTCCAGATGATTGGGACGTACACAAGTGTCAGTAAAACAATTGACTCAAGCTTGATTTTGATTGCCTGGAGTTAATTTCTGAATGATATTTATACGAGGACAGAGGACCCACATTATATAATGGAACAAAATGGAACACACATAACTGTCGTGTTTTATTGTCATGTCCCAGATAGACCAATGAAATTCTTACTTGCAGCAGCGCAAGAGAATATGTAGAGTACACTGAAAACAATATGATAAACGAAAAAAAAGTGAGTGTGCACATAGGCACTCAAGCTCTATGCACACACTCACATATACTTAATATATATACAAATATATACATACATATATATACACATGCACACACACACACATATATATACACATACACATACATACACATACACAAATAAACACATATGCACATACACATACATATATGCACATACACATATATATATACACATACATTAGCAATGTTACAAAATGTTGAGATTTTAAAAATCAAGTCTGCAATTTATCCCATCAGATAAAGCATAAACATAAGTTTAATTTGACACCTAATTCACTTTCATATCTCAAGTATTTAAAAAGTTATGGCCATTTTCATACTGGGAAATGAGCATCTTGTTCCCTATTGATTTTCTATGGACATAACAAAAAAGCTGTGATCGTGAACAGTCAAAAGCCCATAACTTTCTTAAAAATTAAGAGAACTGAATGAAATTTTCAGTTATCACAGATTGAAGCATTCTGAAACAAATATAAAATAATCTTACTTGGATGACCTGAAATTAAAGCATATAATTTGTTAGTTACCCAATTGTAGCTAATTTCAGACTTCAATTACTAGATCTAAACATCTATCCATTTCTTAATAAATGATTAACATTTTTAAATAGCCTAAATGTCCAAATAATATTCACAAATAATTCACAATAAAACATGATTTTTAAATCTCATTTATATTAATTTATAGACCAAATGGAAGGAATTTAGTGTTTAATTGCTGTAAATAAATGCCCATTTAAATCAGCTTTCTAGTGGGTTCCTGTGGAACGCGCTGGTTTAGAACGTTCACATTGCGGTAGATTTGTGCCCTCAAATGCCCAGAAAAATACTGCGGGATATAATGGGCCCCAAAATGAGCTACTCGCAATATTAAACTTTGTATAAAGGGATCTTTAGAAGCCCTTTTTAATGTAAAAATATACAGCATACCTTCAGTTGACTGCTTTATGAGACCCTGCGGTTGCTGGCGGTCGCGGGTTTAGAGATTGATTTTTAAACTACTATAACTATTTTACGAGGCCTTTAAAACTAATAATAGCTTTTGCGACGGGGTCTTTCAGCGATTTTTCGTTAATAATTAACTAGGCTGAACATCCTCGATTTGAACAGCCTAGAGAAAATCGCGTTTTAAACCCGCCCCCTCTAAACGGCGCCAAAATCGCGCACACCCTCAGCGACAGATTTTCAGCGACGTTTCAGGTAGGCTTTGCAACATACCTACATACATATATACAAACATACACATATATACATAAAAAACAAACAATAGCGTATATATTAACAATAATAGTCTATGTAGTTCAGAGCTTATTTGAGGTTGTAGTGTTTAATAGCCGAATGGCTGTCGGGATGAATGGCTTTAAAACTTTAAAACCTTCTCATCAGCTAGCCTCCACAACTCTCTGGCACAGAGAATTCCAGAGATTTGCCACTCAAATCAGCAGCACACACTATATTGTA
This sequence comes from Amblyraja radiata, assembly GCF_010909765.2. Classification (NCBI taxonomy): domain Eukaryota; kingdom Metazoa; phylum Chordata; class Chondrichthyes; order Rajiformes; family Rajidae; genus Amblyraja; species Amblyraja radiata. The sequence goes on from NC_045969.1 coordinate 49,120,650, forward strand.
CAAGCTATCTATTTTTTGCTGCTTGCAACACTGCATGATATTTGCAAGTCTCCTAACAAGAGTCAATAAAGACCAAGATCACAAAATCCTGAGAGCATGTATCTGAGCTATTGTGGCAAAATTGATGTATAATTTGTAGGTACAACAGTTGGAGACACACAATTGATTTAGCAAAGCCGTGGCTTGCTGAGGTTAATTAGGCACTCTTTTCAATCCTGATTGCTAGTCTGCAAGTTGTTCTGACAACTCACGTGAGTTAATCCCAAACAAGTAGAGGGATATGATTAAATCACGAAAGGTTAAAAAACAGCATGCTCATTCTTTGAAAAAAATTCCAAACGTCTTCACTGATTTAATTACCAAGTGGCGAGCACTGACTGGAAAATGTCTCTCACTTGAAGAGAATATTCCATTTTCACTAGGCCTCACATCAGTTGCTGGCAGCGGAGTTTCTGACAAATTTATGTCAATCTTTCTCACATTGGGTTCTGAAAATAATAACAATAAAGACACATGAAGTTGAGTGATAATCCAAGTGTGGAAAGATGTTACCCTGGTGAGTGAGTCCGAAATATCCTTCGTTAAAATTTATGGCCCGACAAGATTAAATCTAGATTCTTCATTAACACCTGTTAATGAAGAATCTTCCTGTCCGCTTTGCCTGTTTTTTAAAACACCGTCTCAAATATATGGCAGTGATTTTATTTGTGTCTTCCTTGATCACTCTTGTAGTAATATTGCAACATTAGTGATACCATAACTGCTGATCTTTAACTAAATCTAAACGTGCAAGCAGAAGAAAAAAAAAGGAGACTTTTCTCAGGCAATTTATGATTGCTTTCTGCAAGATTAAGTGATGTTGTGATCCTGAGCTCCCAGGTCCTGCGGTGCCATTGATTGGAGATGCATGCAGAGTCCAATCATTTACTCCACGAAAAGCAGGAAAGAATTGCAGGGTATGTCAGTCAGTCAGCTGGCATCGCTCACCTCTGTGTGAGCAAGCTTCAATAAAACCCCACAGATCTCTCCAGAAGCAAGGCTACTCCTCTGGTAATGAAGCAGCCACAATTTATGCAGCCTGTCAATTTAAATCTAAACCTGAATTAAATCCGTCCCTGAAAGTATCACAAAGGTATCCGAATGTACCCCATGCAAAGGAATTTGGCGATTAGTTACATGGTTGTGAATTCAGATTCCAGTCCAACTTGTGGAGCATGTGCAAGAAGGAACTGCAGATGCTGGTTCAAACCAAAGATAGACACAAAAAGCTGGAGTAACTCAGCGGGACAGGCAGCATCTCTGGAGAGAAGGAATGGGTGACGTTTCGGGTCGAGACCCTTTTTCAGACTGGTTAGGGATAAGGGAAACGCGAGATATAGATGGTGATGTGGAGAGATAGAAAACATTCCACACCAGGGCATCAGAGATGTCCTCATTCTTCAGGGAACGGGGGTTCTCCTCTTCCACTATAGATGAGGCTCTCATCAAGGTCTCTTCTATACTCCGTAACTCTGCTCTCACACATCCCCCCAATCGCAACAAGGGCAGAGTCCCCCTTGTCCTCACCTTCCACCCTGCCAGACAACAAATAATCCTCCGACATTTTCGCCACCTCCAACGTGATCCCACAAATTGCCACATCTTCCCATCTCCTCCCGTCTGCTTTCCGCAGAGACCGCTCCCTCCGTAACTCCCTGGTCAATTCGTCCCTTCCCACCCGTACCACCCCCTCTCCAGGCACTTTCCCTTGCAACAGGAAATGCTACACTTGTCCCTTTACCTCCCCCCTTGACTCTATTCAAGGACCCAAGCAGTCTTTCCAGGTGGGCAGAGGTTCACCTGCACCTCCTCCAACCTCATCTATTGCATCCGCTGCTCTAGGTGTCAGTTGCTCTACATTGGTGAAACCAAGCGTAGGCTTGGCGATCGCTTCGCCGAACACCTCCGCTCGGTTCGCAATAACCGACATGATCTCCCGGTGGCTCAGCACTTCAACTCTCCCTCCCATTCCGAATCCGACCATTCTGTCCTGGGCCTCCTCCATGGCCAGAGTGAGGACAGTAAAGTGCACAACGCGAGGCTCTGCGTCTCCGTAGTTTTTGCAATTTAGTTTTTTTCCTGTTAATCATTACCTTAGTTTTCGCCCGGAGCACTGGAGCGAAGGCTCTGTACGGTCGTCAGGAGCTACTAGAGCTCGGCCGTCTCTGTGTAACGAGCCCCAGAAGCGACTTTCAACTGCCGCCGGAGATCGCCAGGACACCGTGGTCTCGCGGGCCAGCTCCCCCGACAGGAAGTGCCCGGAGGCGGCGCAGGGACCGCAAACAAAGACGTGGGAAGCGAGGAGGCTATCGAGCTAGGCTGAAATCAAACCCGCACCAGCCAGCTCTGCCCAGCATTTTCCTCGCGAATGTCCGGTCCCTGGTGAGTAAAATCGACGAACTACGGCTGCGGATCACCACACACAGAAGGATCGCTGACTGCAACGCCATGGTCTTTACTGAAACATGGCTCAACGGCAACATCCCGGACAACGCCATCGAGCTGGAGGGGCGCACTGTCTTCAGGGCCGACAGAACAGCGGAGGACTCCGGTAAGACCAAGGGCGGCGGACTGTGCATCTATGTGAACAACTCATGGTGTACGGACGTTGTTAGGATTGGTAGTCACTGCTCTGCTGACCTGGAATACCTGATGATAAAGTGCAGGCCCTTCTATTTGCCCAGAGAATTCACATCGACTGTTATCACTGCAGTCTATGTACCCCCGGACGCTAATGCCAGGCTAGCAATGAAAGAGCTGCAAGCTGCTATCAGCAAACATCTATCTGCTCACCCAGAGGGGGCATTTATTGTTGCGGGTGATTTCAACCACTCCGACCTTAAAACTGTACTCCCCAGGTTCCATCAGCATGTTTCCTGCCCAACCAGAGGAAACAATATTCTGGACTTAGTTTATACTAATATTACTGAAGCCTACAAAGCCCTTCCCCTCCCCCACCTTGGTCAGTCTGACCACCTCTCTCTGTTCCTGCTCCCCAAATACACACCTCTGATCAGACGTGTGAAACCTACCATGAGGACAGTGAAGGTTTGGCCTGAGGGGGCTGTCTCTGTTTTACAGGAGCAGTTTCAGCAAACAGAGTCTGTTTGCTACCCAGTCCACCTTCAATTCACAAGTGGACATCAACTCATACACCTCAACAGTTATGGACTATATAAAATTCTGCACCGATAATGTCACTACCCACAAAGAGATAAAGACCTTCCCTAACCAGAAGCCGTGGATGAGCAGGGAGGTCAGACTCCTACTGAAGGCTCGCGATGCCGCTTTCAGATCTGGCGACGCTGAGGGATACAGCTCATCCAGGGCCAATCTGAAAATGGGAATTAGGAATGCCAAACTCAATCACAAATGGCGGATTGAGGAGCATTTCCAAAACAACTCTGACCCCAGGCGCATGTGGCAAGGAATCAAATCCCTTGCCGATTACCAGAAAGTTAACACCCCTCCCCCAGACAACGCCACCCTTCCTGATGAGCTAAACCATTTCTATGCTCGCTTTGACCGGGACAACAAAACACCAGCCATCAAAGTTGCTCCACCCCCGAATGAACAACCCCTCAGTCTCTCCACCTCTGCTGTACAAGATGCACTGAGAAAGGTGAATGAGCACAAAGCTGCCGGCCCCGATGGCATCCCTGGCCGGGTGCTTAGGGCATGTGCTGGACAACTATCCCAAGTCTTTACCGACATTTTCAATCACTCACTGGCCCAGGGTGTTGTCCCCACTTGCCTCAAGACATCAACCATTGTGCCAGTGCCCAAACAGTCAGCCACAGGGAGTCTCAACGATTTCTGCCCAGTGGCACTCACCCCTGTCATTGCTAAGTGCTATGAGCGGCTGATCTTGGCTCACCTCAAAGCCAGCCTCCCCCCCACACTGGACCCCCATCAGTTTGCCTACCGAGCCAACAGGTCTACAGAGGACGCCATATCGGCGGCTCTACACTCTGCCCTGACCCACCTGGACAACAACAACTCCTACATCAGGTTGTTGTTCATCGATTTCAGCTCTGCCTTTAACACTGTCATCCCCAGCTTGATCACCAAACTCAGCGGACTTGGCATCTCCACCTCCCTCTGCAACTGGACACTGGATTTCCTCACCAACAGACCACAGTCTGTTAGGGTCAACAACCTCACCTCCTCCACTATAACACTGAACACCGGCGTGCCACAGGGCTGTGTGCTCAGCCCTCTCCTCTACTCCCTCTTCACCCACGACTGCATCCCTAAGTACGGATCCAACGCCATCATTAAGTTTGCTGATGACACCACGGTGGTAGGACTGATCAGTGACAACGATGAGTCAGCCTACAGAGAGGAGGTCCAGCACCTGACAACCTGGTGTGCCAACAATAACCTCGTCCTCAACTCCAAGAAGACGAAAGAAATTATTGTCGACTTCAGGAAGGTGAGAGGAGGCAGTCATACCCCCATCCATATAAACGGGACTGAGGTGGAGCGCGTCTCCAGCTACAAATTCCTCGGGGTACATATCTCGGAGGATTCGTCCTGGTCCCTCAACACCTCCAAGTTGATCAAAAAGGCACAGCAGCGCCTTTACTTCCTGAGGATCTCAAGAAAGCCCACCTGTCCCCCCAGATACTGACCAACTTCTACCGCTGTACCATCGAGAGCATCCTGACCACCTGCTTCACGGTATGGTACAGCAGCTGCACTGTTGCGGACAGGAAGGCACTACAACGGGTGGTGAAAACCGCGCAGCACATCATCGGTGCCCCGCTCCCTGCCATGGATGCCCTCCACCGAAAACGGTGTCTGAGACGGGTTGGGAAGATCATTAAAGACCCCTCCCACCCCAACCATGGACTGTTTGCCCTCCTCCCATCAGGGAGACGGTGCAGGAGCCTCAGGTCTCGTACCAGCAGGATGAGGAACAGCTTCTACAATTATACCATCACATTGCTGAACTCGGAGTCCCGCCGATAGATTTCTCCGGTCCCTCCATCCCCATTGTTTAATTATTCTGTATTTTTGATTATTCTGTATCTTCTTTTTTTTAAATTTCTATATGCACTACTACTACGGACTGACGCAAAACTGCATTTCGTTGTACCCATACTTAGTATTTGTGCAATGACATTAAAGTTGAATTGAATTGAAGGACCACTGTAAATTGGAGGAGCAGCACCCCATATTTCGCTTGGGCAGTTTGCACCCCAGCGGTATGAACATTGACTTCTCTAATTTCAGGTAGTCCCTACTTTCTCCTCCCCGTCTCAGCTCTCCCTCTGCCCACTGTCTCCGCCTCTTCCTTTCTTCTTCCCGCCCCCCACCCCTCCCCCCCCCCACCCTCCCATCAGTCTGAAGAAGGGTTTCGACCAGAACTGTTGCCTATTTCCTTCGCTGCATAGATGCTGCCTCGCCCACTGAGTTTCTCCAGCATTTTTGTCTACCTTCGATTTTCCAGCAACTGCAGTTCCTTCTTAATCAAAATATGAGATGCTGCTCCTCCAATTTGTGTTTAGCCTCACTCTGACAATGGAGGCGACCGAGGATAGAAAGGTCTATGTAGGAATGGGAAGGAGAATTAAAGTGTCAAGCAACTGGGAGATCAGGTAAGTTCACACGGGCTGAGTGAAGGTGTTCCGCGAAACGATCGGCCAGTCTGCGTTTGGTCTCGCCGATGTATAAGAGTTCTGTGTAGGAATGGCATTGAGAATTAAGGTGTCCAACAACCGGGAGATCATGTGGAGCAGATGCTTCAAGTTAAGCAACAATCTGTGGGTCGAACAACAGCCGTGCAGAGAAATTTGCAGTTGATGTTTCATTTTCATAAGTGATAGGAGCAGAATTAGGCCATTCTGACCATCAGGTCTACTCTGCCTTTTCAATCATGGCTAATCTATCTCTCCCTCTCTAACCCCATTCTCCTGCCTTCTCCCCATAACCCAAGACACCAGTACTAATCAAGAATCTATCTATCTCTGCCTTAAAAATATCCATTGACTTGGCCTCCACAGCCTTCTGCGGCGATTAATTCCGAATGAGTTTTGGATCCGATCCTTTGATCTGAACTTTGGGCTGGAAGAGCAGAGGGGAGACAGCCAGTATAAATAGTTGGGTGGGGGGGGGGGGGGGGGGGGGAGGGGGTGTGAGGCAAGAGAAGGCAGGCGAGATAGGTGGATCCAGGTGAGGAAGGGCTGATCGGGAGGTGGGAGGCGAAGATGGAAACAGCAACAGAGGATGTTGGATTATAGGTGGAGGCAACAAAGGGCTGAAGATGATGGAGTCTGGTCATAAATGAAGCACGTTCCAGTGTCTGCAGCCTCTTGTGAAGCAAAGCCACCACTCTACAGCAACACTAAGGGAGAGCTACACTGGCATCTTTGGATAAAATATGTCCATTGTCTTATAGAGTTATAGAGTGATACAGTGTGGAAACAGGCCCTTCAGCCCAACATGCTCACACTGGCCAACATGTCCTAACTACACTAGTCACACCTGCCCGCATTTTGTCAATATCCCTCCAAACCTGTCCTATCCATGCACCTGTCTAACTGCTTCTTAAACATTGGGATAGTCCCTGCCTCAACTACCTCCTCTGGCAGCTTGTTCCATACACCTACCACTCTTTGTGTGAAAAGGTTACCCCTCAGATTCCTATTAAATCTTTTCCCCTTCACCTTAAACCTATGTCCTCTGATCATCAATTTACCTACTCTGGGCAAGAGACTCTGCATCTACCCAATCTATTCCTCTCATGATCTTATACACCTCGATAAGATCACCCCTCATCCTCCTGCGCTCCAAAGAATGGAGAAAAGACTTTGCCTTCCATCACAGTGAGGAGGAGATTCACTGTGATGGATGTTTGTGTGAATTGAATTGTTTGTGTGTCTTGTAGAAATTAATTTGTTTGTATGGCTGTAGAAACAGAGTTTCGTTTGAGCCTCACTGAGGTTCAAATGACAATGAATAAATATTGTATATTGTATTGTATTGAGTCCCAGCCTCTTGCTTCCCCTAAGATGCAGGACAGAATGCCACAGGAGATCCTTCTTTCCTGTGGCTATCATATCGTACTCAACTTCTGCCTGTAGCTCAGACCCTCTAGCCCTGGCAACATCCTCGTAAACCTTCTCTGTACCCTTTCCGGCTTGACAACATCTTTCCTATAACACGGTGCACAGAGCTGAACACAATATTCTAAATGTGGCCTCACTAATGTCTTGTACAACTGCAACATGACCTCCCAACTTCTATACTCAATACTCTGGCTGATGAAGGCCAATGTGCCAAAAGTCTTTTTGACCATCCGATCTACCTGCGACTCCACCTTCAGGACTCCTAGATCCCTCTGGTCTACAACACTTCATTGTTTAGGTCCTGCCCATGTTAGACTTCACACCTCACATTTTTTTGCATTAAATTCCATAGGCGATGCACAGGTTACCTTGGTACTATTTCAAATAACAACAGAGTTCTCAGCTGAACAATATTTATTCCCTGATCATAAAACCGATTACCTGATTGCTATCACAATGCCGGCCAGAATTGTGTGCTCCAGGCTTGAACCCTGCAACTGATCAAAGTGTTTTCACCGAGCCAGAGCCGAGAGAAATGGCCAGAGCCGAGAGAAATGGCTTTTAATGAACTTGCATAACCGTCACTGCTTTTGACAAGTGCAACTGCAACATTTACGTTTTCATTTTTTTAATAACATGATACTATAACCAGTTGCTGATTACCTCAGTAAAAAAGAAAATTAAGTCCCTATAATTTATTTTGCAAGGATTTAAATTTCCACTTGATTTTCAAACATTTCAACGTTTTTATAAATCTCTTTGGCAACCACTTTTATTTTCTCAATAAATATATTTAACTGCTGGAAGTAATGTATTCAATAAATTAAATAACATGAAAATTATATCTTTCACAGCAAGCACAATACACATCTCGTGATTTGCCTTTTATATTTCTGAATGTTTTCATAAATATTTTTATTCATAGTGCCGGGTCTCAAAGCAGAGCCTACGGTTTAAGTTGATATTTCTCCCAGAACTGTCACTGACAGCTGAAGAGAATCAACAATTACAGCTCAACCACAACACCAGTGTGTGCACTGAGGGCACATGTGCATCAGTGTGCAATTACTCAGCATCTTTCCTCTTGCTAGAATGGTAATTACGGTTGATTTTCTAAGTGACTTCCAACAAAATCCAGGCTTGGACCATGGAACTATCTTCAACGTGCTTTTTGACAAGATAATTATTTTCAAATGATAGCTGAGTGAACAAATGGAGTGAGAGAGAGAACAAGCAAATGTCAAAGAGAGAGGTAGATAGAAAAAGGGAGAGGGAAAGAAACAGCTGTGAGGGCTGGGGAAAAAGCAGTAAAGAAGGGTGCAAAGGTGGGGGGTGAAAGATAAACTGAGAAAAGCGGATTTTGAGAGGTTGGTTATAATAATCAACCCCTGGTTTAGTGAGGATCTGGACCCACTACAATTCTCCTTCCGCCACAGTAGATCAACAGAGGATCCTGGCTCTCTACTCTACACTGGTCCACTTGGACAATACGAACATGTACGTCAGGCTATTGTTCATAGTTTATAGCTCGGCGTTCAACACCATCATCCCTGTCAAACTGATCATGAAACCTACAGAACTGGGTCTCTGCTCATTCCGATGTAATTAGATCCTCGACTTCCTCATTGGCACACAACAATCAGCCCAAATAGCAACAACATTTCCTCCTTAATAACCATCAACAAAGAGGATCTCAGGGCTGCGTATTTAATCTGGGTGACTTTTCAGATCAAAATGCATTCACGTCCACCAGAGATGCCACCTGACCTGCTGAGTTATTCCAGCACTTTTTGGTTATTTTAGCTGATAAAGGCCAACCACTGGGGAGCAGAGCAACCGCGGGCAGCTATCCCAAGGAAGAATCAGCTTTGCATCACTTTGTCAACAAAGGTACTCGCTGAGTATCAAGTCAAGTAGAGTGAAATAAAGCTGGGTTTATTGTTACCCGCACAAATACCGTGATGTAACCGTACAGGCACTTAGACTCCGACAAACACACAATAAACAAATTATACATACATTATTCATAACTTATATAAGACAATGAAAAAGAAAAAGACTTTGCACGACATTGGAGCACAAATACAATTTGAAAGCAAATCCATGGTTGTGCAAGAGGTGGTTTATAGTCTGTTGTTGAGGAAGGATTACGGATATGTAGGTCCGTTCAAGAAGTGATGGTGGTAAGAATGTAGCTGTTCTTGAACCTGGTGGTTAGTGTGAGGCATCAGACGTCTGTACCTCATGACAAATGACAGCTGCAAGATGAGGACATGGCGCAGATGGTGGGATCCTTCTCTGCGGATGTCGCCTCCTTGAGCCACGCCATGGGTAGATGTTTCTGGTGGGGGGGGGGGGGGAAGGGATGTGCCCATGATGAACCGGGCAGCACCCACCACTCTCTGCAGCCTCTTAGATTCTTGAGCGCTGGAATATCCATACCAGACCACGATGCACCCAGTCAGGATATATTCTGCAAACCATCTATTGAAGTTTGTTTCCGTATTCAATGACATGCCGTATCTGTTTAAACTTTAGAGGCTCCCACATCTTCTTCATGATTATATCTATGTACAAAGTCCAGGACAAGTCATGTTGCGTCACCACTCAACGGGATGCTCTCTCACTCCTGCACACTGACTCATCAGCACACGCAGTTCAGCCAACAACAGTGGTGTCATCAGCTTATTTAGAGATGGCATTGGTGCGATGCTAAACCACACAGTCTTGGGTGTGAAGAGAGCACAGCAGGGATTAAGCACACAGCCTGGAGATAGATATACCTGCACTGGTGATCAGTGAGGGGGAAATGTTGTTACCCATCTACCTGATTGCGAAGTTCTGCTGAGGAAGTCAAGGATCCAGTTGCAAAACAGATAGAGAGGCCAGATCTTGGAGCTTGGTGATAGATTTGGAGGGAAGCTGATGTTGAATGCCAAACTGTAGTCGATGAACAGCAGCCTGACATGTGTTACTGTTATCCAGTTCAGAGCCCAAATCAGAGTGAAGAGCCAATGAAATAGCAACTGCTGCTGACTTGTTGTGGCGACATGCAAATTAAAGCAGTCCCAGATCACATCATAGGCAGGACATAGACACAAAAAGCTGGAGAAACTCAGCAGGACAGGCAGCATCTGTGGAGAGAAGGAAAGGGGTGCTGCCTGACCCACTGTTACTCCAGCTTTTTGTGTCTATCTTTGGTTTAAACCAGCATCTCAACACTGTTTCTTCTTGCACACTTCAAAGGCAGGAGTTGATTTGCACCATTACCATCCTCTCGAACCACTACATCACGGTGATGTAAGTGCCACAAGATGATAGTCATTGAGGCAGGGTCACCGTATTCTTCTTGGGCACCAGTATGACAGATGCCCTTTAGAAGTGGGTGGGAAGCTGGCACTACTGAAACACGAGGTTGAAATTGTCCTTGAATACTCCAGCTAGTTGGCCCGCACAGGTCTTTCACACTTGACCAAATATTCCGTCTGGGCCAAATGCTTTGTGGGTTTAGACAGGAGGTCATCATTCTCTTGGCTTAGGATGGCTGAATGCAAGGTCCATGGTACTTGTTCAAGACAAAATGTTTGACCGTATTAACATTCCATAACCTCCTGAAAACATTGGTAATAAGAAAAATAGCAGGTGGCTAAGTTTCCAATGCAACAATGAAGTGCTTGTGCAGGAGTGGAAGGTGTGGCAGCAGCCATCAGATCTCAAATTACAGATTGATTCACAAGTCCCGACTAATGAAGTTGATCACCACTAATTCTAGAGAAGGAAGATGGTACTACCTTGACACTTTCTGACCAGCCCATTGAAGCACATTGTAGTCCAATGCAATACAATCGTCGTGCAACTTGGCACCTGCACTACTATTCTCCCTCTGACCAGCCGACACATCACATGTCCTGAGACCCACCACAAGTTACTCCAGCATCGAAGATAACCAACATATTGCAAACAGCAACAGTATCTGAGTCAATAGCTGCTAAAGGAAAAATGAGTAATGGTATATCTCCACGTTCACGAAATTCTCATTGTTCTATTACTACCTGACCAGCATGCAGTCCATAACCATCTGAATGGAGATCATTAAGGTAATGCTGAAGCAAGGGAGAAAAGGAATCTTCAGCTTGTAAACGAGAGTCTATAGATAATGATACAATACGATAAAACTTGATTTATCTCAGGAGGGAAATTGATCTGCCAACAGTCATAAAAACACAAGATACATGAAACATGGTGTTAAAGTGATGAGTGGAAAGGATTGGCGATGTGCAAAGATTGGGGAGGGGGGAATGGGGAGTCAGTCTACCCCACGACAGAAGGGGGAGAAGTTGTACAGTTTGATAGCCACAGGGAAGAAGTATCTCCTATGGCATTCTGTACTGCATCTTGGTGCAACCAGTCTGTTGCTGAAGGTACTCCTCAGGTTGACCAGTGTGTCATGGAGGGGGTGAGCTGTATTGTCCAAGTTGCTCCGCAGTTTGAGGAGCATCCTCCCTTTCCAAGACCACCTCTGCTCCCAGGACAATTGCTTTAATTAAGAATGAAAATACAATCAGCTTTCATGTATTCATAGCTACCAGTGGCCAGACTCAATGAAGGCCACTCTCTCTTCCATGGGACCAGGAGGTGCAGCCATAGATGATGGGAAAGGAGAGGTGCTGCTCCAAGTGACTGTATCACCTAATAATTTAACACGGAGTGAAGTGCGTCACTAAGTATGTGCGATGTATTTGCATAACAGTTGAATTACTGGCAAACTGTGAAATGTGGGTGCAAGGATTGCACCTCTGGCAAATATATGAGGGTGTGCAGTGTGACACAGTGGTACAGCTGTTGCTACTCCATTCTCACCGCTTCAATGTCCTGGGTTTCATCCTGACTCCAGGTGCTGTGTTAGAGGAGTGTTCACATTCTCCCTGTCAACTCCTGGGTTTTCGTCAGGTGACCTGGTTTCTTTTCATATCCCAAGTGAGTGTAGTTTCCTCTCATATCCCAAGTAGGTTAATTAGCTATTGTAAATTGCCACTTAGTGTAAATTGATGGGAGAAAATAAATCGCAGGGTTGTGAATGGCACAGATGTAAACGAGCTGTCCCACTGCGGGGACCTAATTCCCAACTTTAGGAGAGTTTGCCCTCGACTCATACTCGCAGCATGGTCGACACGGGGTCCTTGGAGGAACGTGGAGATATACCATTTGTAACTCTCCTTCATGCTCGAGAGTAGTCCCTGCGTACCCGAGGCCTCAGTTAGGTCCCGACGTTTTTTTCAGCAAGTTAAAAAAGGTTGCCATGGAAAAAAATCGACATTTTTTTAGTCGTAGGTTTAGTCGAGGTAGGTCGGCATGTTATTCGTAGGTAATCGAAGGCAATCGAAGGTAATCAAGGGTAGTCAAAGGTAAAGCTCGCTGAGAAAAAAAACGACTGGTAATGTTAAATGGCCGCTAAACTTTATTATAAGTTGTCTGGCTTCTTAAAAGTGTCTCCACTCCTTCTTCCCCCCTTCTCTCCCAACCCCCTCCCCCCCTCACTCCGTGCTCTAAAGGACTTACCGTAACTGTGCCAGCCGTCTTTTACCTCTGTGTTTATCGCGGGTGTGAATTTCAGACAGCGCTCCCCCGCTTTCACTGGCCCCCGCATGCGCGTGTGCGCAGACGGTCGATCCGGCTCGCGGTTTCATCCAGCTCGAGGTTTTTCAGGCGAGTGCCCTCGAGCTTGAAGGTCGAAGACAGTCGCTGAAAAGTCGCGTTAGTGGGACAGGCCCTTAAGAGAATAAGTTGCAGGGGTACAGGATAATAAGGAGAGATGGAACAGGACTAATAAGATTATTCCCCTGGGAGCTGGCATGTACTAATGGGCTGAAGGGCCCCCTTTGTCATCTTTAAAAGTACAAGAAAGCAAAGTTAAACAAGAAATATAAGTACGTGGGTGAATGAGAAAGATTCTTGGTGGGGGAGTGATGAGGGCATGTGGTGCAGTTAGTATTTGTAGGCGTTTTAGATGTCATTTATCTAATATCCATTCACTGATCTTGAATGGACATCACTCGACATCTTGCTGGCCTACATCAAAACCTTTTGGGACTAAGTCACAGCATTGACAGCCACATCTACTTTCTCTCGCTTTCTTTGCAGAGCTTGTCTGGAGAGCCACCCAATCGCAGATAAATAATCACACCACTCCCACTGTCTATTTCCTCCACCAAGATCACAAATGCAAAATTGGAGAATTTTATTGCAATCTCTTTCCCGTTCAGTGTTAATCTCCCAGATCAGACTGTGTTCTAGATTCAAGCACCAGCTGCAGGCAACATCCAGCCCCACTTTAATATGTGGTCCACTTCAAGCAATATCAACTAACTTTACTTATTGCTACCCACTCACAATTTTAGTCCCTTTTGCCCGCGGTGTTATCAAGTGGGGATTAATCCAACAGAGTGATCCCCGCACTCATTTCCAAGGCTAACAAATTTAGCTCCCACTGTCTCTCTCTTCCCTTTATTATTCTCTTGCATAAGGGTAGTTAAGATAATAGAGTCTTTGGCTATTACAAATTGCTCTTCATGTCAAACAGTGTCATCCAGGTGGAGGAATGAGTCACTCTTGTTGAGCTGGTGATATCAATAATTGTACAATACAATCTGGGAATTAACCTTCTCCAATAGGAACAAGGAATGCATAACTGATATTCACAGATCAGTCACGACACTGTAGCCCACACCGTACTATAAATACCTGTCCGTAGGATGAAATTTAAATATTCGTGTTTGCCAGCTTTCACAATTTGTTCAGCTGCAAGTACTAACATTGCGTAGCTCTTTCTGACACTGGATTTGGTTGCAAAATGTTAACCTGTTACTAACGTCTGTATGAAATGCACACACTAAAAACAGAAGCTGGTTGATAGCAGGTTCCTTTGCAAGCTCCTACGGACTAACACAAAATTAAAAACAAATCAAATGTTTGTTGGCACCCAAGAGAAAGAAATAGTAAGATAAAAATCTTTGCGTTAATTAAGATCATAAGATCATAAGTGATACGAGTAGAATTTGGCCATTCGGCCCATCACGTCTACTCCACCATTCATTCATGGCTGATCTCTCTCCCTCCTAACCCCATTCTCCTGCCTTCTCCCCAAAACCTGTCCTAATCAAGAATCTATCTATCTCTGCCTTAAACTGTCCTGAAAAGGAGAATAACCTTTGAAGATCCTCAAAAGTAAATTAGGAAATTCAGTGTGAAACACAATTGAGCGCCCCTGATGCACCCACTTCATAGTATATGAACAATCTACTGACAATTCTTCATATCTAGGTAAGGAAAAAGTAAGTCGATTTTTTAACCTCATGTTCCTATTTATAACACCACATTCTGAAGCCAATTAAACAGCACAAATGAAGTTATTTTCTACCTTCACTTCAAAAGTTATCCTATTTTCTTGTATGTTTTGCACAATTTTTAAAAGATTGAAACTCATTTTAATTTTAATTTGCTGGTATCATTTCCTTTCAAATCTCAACATGAACACAGTTAAAGTTGGAAGCTTCTATAAGGTCTTAAGATAAAAAATTAAACGGTCTGATTGCAAAAGACTGTGGGTCATTCTAGGTCTAGATCAAACAGGTTAATCCATTATGAGCTGATATTTGCATGGCATTGCCTGGCAACTAGCTGTCCCAAAATGAAGCTATTTATGTAATATGTATAGGAATATCGTAACAATACTGACTAGAATGGAAGCACCCCAGCGTTCACCTCCAACTGAAACTATGACCACTGCCAATTAAAATCAGCAAACTTTTCACCATTCTGTCTCCATTGGGGTAGTGGATCGGCACTCTGAGAAAGCACCTGGACAGACAGGAGGAACTAACATGAATGCACAAGCAATATTTGTAGGCCTGTCAATGTGATATAATGCATCAAATGATAAATTTTGTTTGTTGAAATTATTTTGTATCTGCTTCTATATTTGCACTCTGGACAAGTATGCACTCTGGACAAGTATGCATCTGATGGTTGGCAGCAGAGGAAAGAGAGGTTATGGGACTACTGATCAATGGGAAATTGATGGCAGGGCACATTGGTAATGCAGCGCTGCCAATGGTCAAGAAAAGTGTAACCACTGTATTCTGTTGGGTAAAAGGGGCTGTGCCCCAATCTTCAAGCACCAATAGCAGGCACATTGATCCTTGAAAGTGGCTTCACAGGTAGATGGGGTGGTTAAAAAGGCTTTTGGCACATTGGCCTTCAACAGTCAGAGTATTGAGTTGGGATGTCATGTTGCAGTTATATAAGATGTTGCTGAAGCTGTATTTAGAGTATCGTGTTTGGTTATGTGCACTATTTTATAGGAAAGATGTTTGGTTGGAAAGGGTACACAGAAGATTAACGAGGATGTTGCCAGGACTCGAAGGTTTGAGCTATGGGCAGAGATTGAGTAGGCTGGGACTCTATTCCTTGAGGAGGGTGAGGTGTGATCTTGTAGAGAAGTATAAAATCATGAGAGAAATAGATCAGGCAGATGCACACTTTTGCCCAGAATAGGGGAATCGAGAATCAGAGGGTATTGGATAGGTGAAGGGGGAAAGATTTTGTTGGCATCTGAGGGGTAACTTTTTCCACACAAAGGGTGATGGGTCTATGGAATGAGCTGCTGGAGGAGGTAGTTGAGGCAGGGACTATCGCAACATTTAAGAAGTAATTCGACAGGGTAGAACAGGTTTAAAGGAATATGGGCCAAACGCAGGCAAGTGGGACTATAGATGGGGCACTACGACGTGTACATGGCACTGAGTAGGACTAATGCATGTAAGGCTGCTGGCCCTGACGGCATCCCCTGGCGCGTCCTCAGGGCCTGTGCTGCGCAGCTGACAGACGTCTGGACTGACATCTTCAACCTGTCACTTGCCCAAGCAGTTGTGCCCACGTGCCTTAAAACCACCTCCATCGTGCCGGTGCCAAAACACTCCACTGCGGCAAGCCTCAACGACTTCCACCCAGTTGCACTTACTCCCATCATCACCAAGTGCTTCGAGAGGCTGGTCCTGGCACACCTGAAAGGCTGCCTACCCCCCACACTGGATCCCTATCAGTTTGCCTACCGCAAGAACAGGAGTACGGAGGATGCCATCTCAACGGCACTTCACTCCGCCCTCTCCCACCTCGACAACAGAGACACTTACGTAAGAATGCTGTTCATCGATTACAGCTCAGCATTCAACACCATTATACCCTCTAAACTAATCACCAAACTCGGTAACCTAGGCATCAACCCCTCCCTTTGCAACTGGATACTGGACTTTCTAACCAACAGACCCCAGTCTGTTAGGTTAGACAAGCACACCTCTTCAACCCTCACCCTGAACACCGGTGTTCCACAGGGCTGTTTGCTGAACCCCCTCCTCTACTCCCTCTTCACCTACGACTGCACACCTGTACATGGTACTAACGCTATCATCAAGTATGCAGATGATACAACGGTGATTGGCCTCATCAGCAACAACGATGAGTCGGCCTACAGGGAGGAGGTCCAGCTCCTAGCAGCATGGTGCGCTGACAGCAACCTGGCCCTTAACTCCAAGAAGACCAAGGAGCTCATTGTAGACTTCAGGAAGTCTAGGGGCAGCACGCACACCTCCATCCACATTAACGGGACGGAGGTGGAACGTGTTTCCAGCTTCAGGTTCCTGGGGGTCAACATCTCCGATGACCTCTCTTGGACCCACAATACCTCAACTCTGGTCAAGAAGGCTCACCAGCGTCTCTTCTTCCTGAGGAGACTGAAGAAGGTCCATCTGTCTCCCCAGATTCTGGGGAACTTCTACCGCTGCACCATCGAGAGCATCCTTACCAACTGTATCACAGTATGGTATGGTAACTGCTCTGTCTCCGACCGGAAAGCACTGCAGAGGGTGGTGAAAATTGCCCAACGCATCACCGGTTCCTCACTCCCCTCCATTGAGTCTGTTCAAAGCGAGCGTTGTCTGCGAAGGGCGCTCAGCATCGCCAAGGACTGCTCTCACCCCAACCATAGCCTGTTTACCCTCCTACCATCCGGGAGGCGCTACAGGTCTCTCCGTTGCCGGACCAGCAGGTCCAGGAACAGCTTCTTCCCTGTGGCTGTCACACTACTCAACAATGTACCTCGGTGACAGCCAAACAGCCCCACCACGCCCCCCCCCCCCCCCGGTCACTCCTCCCACAGGAAAACACTATGACTGTATGCATGTAAATACAGGTGCACAACCTTTTATCCGAAAGCCTTGGGACCAGACACTTCTCGGATTTCGGAATTTTTCGGATTTCCGAATGGAAGATTTTTAGCGTAGATTAGGTAGGTAGCGCGGGCGGCTTGAAAAGTCTGGAGCGGCTGCCTCCTCCCCGGAGACCGGGGAATCATTGTAAATCATTGCTTAAATGTTAGTCAGTTAGTTTGGAGGGATTTTATAGCAATGTTACAAAATTTTGAGATTTTAAAAATCAAGTCTGTAATTTATCCCATCAGATAAAGCATAAAAATAAGTTTAATTTGACACCTAATTCACTTTCATATCTCAAGTATTTAAATAGTTATGGCCATTTTCATACTCGGAAATGAGCATCTTGTTCCCTATTGATTTTCTATGGACATAACAAAAAAGCTGTGATCGTGAACAGTCAAAAGCCCATAACTTTCTTAAAAATTAAGAGAACTGAATGAAATTTTCAGTTATCATAGATTGAAGCATTCTGAAACAAATATAAAATAATCTTACTTGGATGACCTGAAATTAAAGCATATAATTAGTTAGTTACCTAATTGTAGCTAATTTCAGACTTCAATTACTAGATCTAAACATCTATCCATTTCTTAATAAATGATTAACATTTTTAAATAGCCTAAATGTCCAAATAATATTCACAAATAATTCACAATAAAACATGATTTTTAAATCTAATTTACATTAATTTATAGACCCAATGGAAGGAATTTGGTGCTCATTTGCTGTAAATAAATGCCCATTTAAATCAGCTTTCCAGTGGGTCCCTGTGGAACGCGCTGGTTTAGAACGTTCACATTGCGGTAGATTTGTGCCCCAAATGCCCAGGAAAATACTGCGGGATATAATGGGCCCAAAATGAGCTACTCGCAATATTAAACTTTGTATAAAGGGATCTTTAGAAGCCCGTTTTAATGTAAAAATAAGCTACATACCTTCTATTATTTGCTTTATGAGACCCTGCGGTTGCTGGCGGTCGCGGGTTTAGAGATTGATTTTTAAACTACTATAACTATTATACGAGGCCTTTAAAACTAATAATAGCTTTTGCGACGGGGTCTTCCAGCGATTTTTCGTTAATAATTAACTAGGCTGAACATCTTCGATTTGAACAGCCTAGAGAAAATCGCGTTTTAAACCCGCCCCCTCTAAACGGCGCCAAAATCACGCACACCCGCAGCGACAGATTTTCAACGACGCTTCAGGTAGGCTTTGCAACATACCTAGATTTTATGTGGTGGGGGGGGGGGGGGGGGAAGGGGGAAACTTTAATTCTTAGTCCCCTACCTGGTCGGAGAGGCGGGGAGCGGGCAATGCCTTACCGGGTCGCCGTGCAGTAAGCTCCGGAGCGCTGTGGCCGCCGACTCCCAACATCGCGGAGCTGGGGCTGCGGGCGTCCGGCCGCGGGCGGCGCCGGTTGGAGCTCCGATCCCGGCAAATACCCCTGGCTGCTCGGCGCTCCAAATCCAGCGCCGCCCGCGGCCGGACGCTCGCAGCCCCAGCTCCGCGATGTTGTGAGTCGGTGGCGTCGCAGCGCTGGGATACCAGCGGGGAGCGGGCAATGCCTTACCGGGTCGCCGTGCGGTAAGCTCCGGAGCGCTGTGGCCGCCGACACACAACATCGCGGAGCTGGGGCTGCGGGCGTCCGGCCGCGGGCCGCGCTGGATTTGGAGCGCCGCGCAGCCAGGGGTAGAGTTGCTGGGGTCGGATGTTGGGAGTCGGGGGCCACAGCGCTCCGAAGCTTACTGCACGGCGACCCGGTAAGGCATTGCCCGCTCCCCGCCTCTCCGACCAGGTAGGGGACTAAGAATTAAAGTTTCCCCCTTCACCCCCCCCCCCCACCACATAAAATCCCTCCAAACTAACTGACTAACAATTAAGCAATGATTTACAGATGTTTAAGTGTCTCCCCGGTCTCCGGGGAGGAGGCAGCCGCAACAGTAGTACAGACCTGGGTTGACCGTGCGTCGTTTCGGGTCAAGTTTGGCGCCAAACGCGAGCTTTGGTGTGCAGACGACATCCTGGAAAAAATGTCCGGTTTTCGGAGCTTTTCGGTTTCCGGAACTCCGGATAAAAGGTTGTGCACCTGTAGATGTATTTATTGCTCATATTCTATGTCGCTCTTCCAGGGAGATGCTAACTGCATTTCGTTGTCTCTGTACTGCACACTGACAATGACAATTAAAGTTGAATCTGAATCTGACATGTTGGTCGGTGTGGGCAAGTTGGGCCGAAGGGCCTGTTTCCACACTGTATGACACCACTCTGCCATATGGAACAGGGTTCTCTCAGACCAGTTCAATCATCAGAATCATTGTTTCCGCTCACTGATGGTCAGCAGCTTGCAATTCCAGTGATACGGTGGGTTTCATTGACTAAATGTTGGCTCGGTTTGTATGTTAGATGGCCTTTAACATTCACATGTCCCATTGCATCAAATGCAGAAGGCAGGGTGAAATGTTGCAGAATAAATGCATGATGACATGCCATGTATACCGCCATTGACCTCCATAATGTGCACTTTATGATCATACATTATCTGAACAGTGAGAGAGTGAATCCATCCCCTTTGCAGTGCACCTCTGAACTCATCTGGCATTATGCTCTGCATATGGACACTTCTACAATACGGTGAATACTGGATACTTCATAAAGTTTTCCCCAACTGGAAACCATGGAAGAACCATGGATGAGGTCCACTCGCAGGAGAAGTCCAAGAATGCAGTGTTCAAGTCAAATGATCCAGAGTCATACAAGAAATCTAACTACAACCTTTACAAAGTCATCAAGGAGACTGAAGGGTTTCCAGATCAAGCTAGAGTCCAGGGAAAACCACATGGACACCAATCGATTATGGCAAGACCCGCATGTTATAATGGGCTACAAAATGAATGGCCGTATCGCTAGCAATAACGCAGCCCACCCCAACAATACAAATGAGTGAAAGCACATGCCACCAGATTCAGGAACAGTTTCTTCCCCGCCAATGAACAGACCTCCCATAAACTGGAATGACGACTCGATTTATTTTCCATTGGGGACCTTGAACTTTTTCTCTGTAGAAGACTACATAGTTTGTTCTTTGAAGTTGGAACTTGGATAATTTCTGAAGTTCAAAGTGAAATGCAGATTCAGAGAGTGAGTGAAAGAAAAAAACTAGCCCAGTGCATCAATGGAATGACAGAATGTCTGTACTTGCTGACCTCTTGCTTGTTAAAACCACTTTGACCTTAAACTGGCTCCCCAGTGTAGGCAGTGCCAACCTATGACCTGCAATCATATCCTCTACATGGTGCACAGACAATTGGTTGTGAGACTCTAGGCTTGCCAGCTATCAAAATTGGCTAGGACGCTGAATGTTTGTCAATTAAGTACGCTTGAATTTACCACAATCTTCTGCAGTCATCCCTCTCTGCTTTAGCAGATGGGTTGATGTTCCTGTGCTAGATCTAACCCAGCACAGGGTCATTAGGAAGACTTCCCTGTGCAGCCTCTGAAGATCTGTTGTACTTCACATCCCACTGCTGGACCCTATGAGAATCGACTCGCAGAGTGTAATGGTGTTGTCAAAGGCAATCAGCCAAGCGGAGAGACCACGCACTCTTGCATCGTAGTCAGTAATTTACATGAAGGTAAAATGCTATCTTTTTAGTAGACTATTGTTACATAGGAGACATATTTGTCATGGTTCAAGTGAGATACATTCTTGAAATAGTTATCTAAAATTGCAGCTCATTGAAACAGCAAACACAGTAGAAGAATAGTAAGTGTATTGTAGCGGCACCAAACGTGGTGAACAAACAGTTGCTTTATTCAGACGTTGCATGGTTGGTGTACATGCAAGTTTGGTCCTCAAATATACTGAGGCATTGCTGCTGCTGCAGCTGAGCGAGGGTGTTGCCTCGAGATCGCTACTTGTCAACTCATGATCTCCAGGTGAGATCTGCTTATGTTGGGGAGGGTGGGGCTACTAAACACGCAGCTCCTGTAGGAGCTGGTGGGGGAGCGCTGGCTGGTGAGGGAGCAGCGGCAACTGCGGCCTCTCAGCCCCGGTGGTCGGCTCCAGGCAGGTCATGCGGGAGAGTTGGCGGCCGTCAAACAAGGCCCGGACCGCACCCATCGACCCGGGCGGCCAGCGAACACCGTGACTGGTTACAGGAGCGCGTTGAGGCGGTCCTCGGCAGCATACATTATGGTCGGGCCAGATTGGTGGCAGCGTCGTTCAGCAGGGCTGGGCTGCCGGCTGCAGACATCAGGTCTCCCGAGGCTGCCTGCGTTGGGAGAAATCCAAAATCCTAAATTTGGACCGTCGCGGGTCACCAATGTAGCGGTACCAAATGTGGTGAACAAACAGTTGCTTTATTCAGACATTACATGGTTGGTGAACATGCAGGTTTGGTCCTCTAACATACTGAGTCATTGCTGCTGCTGCTGCTGCTGCTGCAACTGAGTGAGGGTGTTGCCTCAAGCTCGCTACTTGTCAACTCATGATCTCCAGGTGAGATCTGCTTATGTAGCAGGACACTCCCCTTAACCCATGACGTCACGTGACAGCCCTCGTAACCACTGACGAGGGTTCGACTGTATGTGATCTGACTATCAGCTGACGCCACAGTATATTATTTTACATTTTTTTATTTTCTCTGGGTTTGTAGTTATTTTCTGTGAGGAGAATGTTGGAAAACAAAGTCAGCATCCCATGAGATTTAAGAATATACTTATGCTAGTTATCTTCTGATCTTAGCCCACGTTTCTAATGGCAGAAGTGAAACCTTTAGAATTGGATTGGTGGAGGTTTAAGCAGAAGACACCAGCTGCTTTTTTGGCAGAGGCTGGTGTTTACAATAAAGCTGACTCATTGAGTTGGCAAGATTAAATAGATGATGTAACTGTATTTTATAAGAGTGTGGGATTCGAGGAGGAATTGACTGATGTAAATTTATTGGAATATTTTCATAATGATTTCCATAAAGAATTGCTAAGTCTTTTGTGTCGTCTAGCAACAAGATATTTGTACGACAATGCTCCAGTGCAGATATGTTTTCAAAAAAATTAAAAATATTGATTCATGTTGCAAAACACTTGGTACTTACAACATTCTAGTTATTATAATTACGGTATTCTGCATCAACAAAAATGTTTTGGGGTAATTCGAAATGACGAATCAGCTTTAATCTCAGGATGGCTTCAAAGAATCTGATCTGCTCAACACCATTTCGTTCAGACCGAAAGGTCTGAATGACAATAAAGGAAATTCAATTCAACCATTACTTTACAAAATACAATTACCTTAATAATTTCATCCCTTTGATTAAGCTTTTCCTAGTTATTCATGAGATGCTGCAACTAGGGAGGTAGATAAAGGGCAACCTGTGGCTGTAGCTCATTTGAATTTCCAAAAAGCACTTGACCAGGTTCCACATAATACGTTACCTCACAAATTAAGTGCTAATGGTACCGATATTAGTGGATGGTAAAGCTAAATGGGTCACCTTCAGCTCTTCAGTGTGAGTGGATGGCACGGAGCGACATGGAGATCATAGCTGGGATCTCAGCCATTTGCATATGATATTAATGATGAAGAGACTGTGTTGTATCCAAGTTTGCTAATGCTGCAAAACTAGGTGGGAAACTGAGCTGTGGGAAGGACACACAAAGTCTGTGGTGGTCGGAGGGGCCGTAGGCACAGAATGGCAGCCACGCTTCCGTCAGTCTGCCCCAGGGCAGCTGTGGCTACAGATGTAGCTTACCACCACCGAGTGTGACTGAGGAGTGAATGAATAATGCGATGTAAAGCGCCTTGAGTATTAGAAAGGCGCTATATAAATCCCATCCATTATTATTATTATTATTACAAATAAATATTAACATAGTAAATGAATGGCAAAAGAGTGGCAAATGGAACATTGTGTGTGGAACTGTGAAGTTATTCACATTGAAAGGGAAATAGAAAATCATTTGAATTGAGTGAGACTAAAGAATGCGAGTCAGCAGAGGATCTAGTCTTTATACATGAAACCCAATGTTAACATGCAGCAAGTAATTTCACTACAAAAGGGATAGAGTACAAATGGAGACTAGTAAGACAAAGCATTAGTGAATTCAGACCTAGAGAGCTGATATACCATGTTTATTTCCTATTTAAGACCAGAAGGCAATGGAGAGAATGTTCACTAGATTGATTCCTGGAATGAAGCAGTGGTCCAATGAGGAAACATTGAGTAGGAGCGTTGGGGTGCTCTCTGGGGTTCAGAAGAAGAACAAGTGGTGGCATTGAAGATTCTAAATGAGGGCTTGACAAGATAGATGCTGAAGAGAGGTTTATCTTGATGATGAGCGGGTGGACGATAATAAGACGTCATAATTTCAGGATAAGGGTTTGACCATTTAAGATTGCAAAGAGGAAGAATATTTGTTCTCGCTGGGTGTTGTGTGTCTTTGGTGTTAAGTGTACTCAAGACTCACTGAGATGGCAAACACGTTTAACCAATTTAGAGGGGCCTTACTGAGTATAAGAGGCGATTTGAGGGCCATATGGGCTCCCTTTCTATTTCTATCTCCTAACCTCATGTTTAGATGCTAGCAGGATCCCCAACATTAACTGACCTTGAGAAATTGGCAGAGGGCCACCTTGAATGACTGCAGTCCCTTTGAAAGCTGCCTTAGTGAAAGAGAGAGTTTGGGATTATGATTCAGGGACAGTGAAGGAATAGCAATTTCTTTCCAAGTCAGGATAGTATGACTTGATAGGAAACTTGGAAGTGATGATATTTCCAGCCATCTGCTGTTCCTATCCCTCTTGGTGCTCGAGCTGTTTGGCTTTGGAAGACGTTTCTAGAGAAACTTTGGCAATTTGATGCAATGCATCTTGCACTGCAGCCAGGTTGAAGTGATATTTGAGGAAGCAAATGATTAAGGTGGTGGATGAGCACAGATCAAGCAAGCTGTTGCCCTGGAAAAGTGCTGAGTTTCCCAAGAGTTGCAATAGTTTGGAAATGAGAATTCCAATACATTTTCAATACAGACACTCCCTGACTTACGAAGGGGTTATGTTCCATAGGCCCTTACGTAAATCAGATTTTGCGCAAGACGGAATCACTTTAAAATTAGATCGGAACAAAGATGCTGTTTGATACACAAAATGACACAAAGTACTTGAGTAACTCAGGAGAGGCAGCATCCCTGGAGAACATGGATAGGTGACGTTTCGGGTCGGAACCCTTCTGAATCCGGGGAAGCAGGTAAAGTGATGGCCGACAGGAAGAGGTGGAAGCAGGTGAGGGGAGGGTGCCACATGGTGACCGAGCGCATCCTGTCAGTGTTGGTGGCCTGAAGAAACCTGAAGAAAACGCTGTCAGCCAGCGGCTACAACGCGAGTTGCAACAACAGCCGTGCAAACCAGTCGGTGTGGCAGATAGTGAGAAAGAGCTCGCTGGTACACCTTGTGGAAGATGTCGGTGACTCGGCTGGGAGTTGCTCTCCACCACTTCCCTCATTCTCCCTAACCTTCACAGTATCATACTGAAGGGGCCAGAAACTGGCTGAGCAACGTTTTAACATCTATGGAAGGGACAGCAAGCTCTCGCCAACCCCCCCGTTTCAATAACACAGGTCATTTTGGAAATGGTAGCCACCGATTGTGAATTGGTTACGTGAGTACGAGTTTACGTAGGTCACCTATTAGGTAAGTCAGGGAGTGCCTGCAGTTAGTCGAGGTTATTTCTTTATTGTTATTTTGTTAACTTAAAGGTATTCCGTATAATTTAGTAATTGGGACTGCAATATCTAGCTGTTAAGAGTGCATTGTGTGA
Organism: Amblyraja radiata; assembly: GCF_010909765.2. Taxonomy (NCBI): domain Eukaryota; kingdom Metazoa; phylum Chordata; class Chondrichthyes; order Rajiformes; family Rajidae; genus Amblyraja; species Amblyraja radiata. The sequence goes on from NC_045969.1 coordinate 49,145,841, forward strand.
AAACTAAATGCCAAATGAGTTTCAAAATAAAGTTTGATGCACTCATGGACATTTATGTCACAGTTTTGCATCAAACAGGATATTGGCCAAAGCATCAACACACATGGCAGAAACATCAGCTGTAAACATGCAGAATAGGCAAGTTGTGTTATCAATCTATTGGCAACACTGCTTTAATATGGTGTTACCACCAGCCAACACAGTCTCTTCACCTCTCTGAACTAAATGTGCATTCAGCAGCAGGAAGGAACCCCTGGCAGTAATATTTCACACAATCTAATATTTCCCATTTGGTTGCTGTGACTTCTACTGGCTCCGAACCTACAAATACTGAGTAATTCCTGTTGCTTTTCAATATTATTGAAGCACGCGTTGAACCAGTGACGGAAAGATATGTCGACTTTTATCCTTTTTAACCCAGTTGCCCTTGAATCTCAGACATTGATGGGTTCATAAGGTCATACATGATAGGAGTAGAATTAGGCCATTCAGCCCATCAAGTCTACTCCACCATTCAATCATGGCTGATCTATCTCACCTTCCTAACCCAATTCTCCTGCCTTCTCACCGGAAGTAGAGTGAGGACTTGCAAGACAGGAGGACCTGCTGGAAGAAGGAGGTGAAGAACATTCTCAATAGGAAGCCCCGTTTCCCAAATGTGGTGAGGACCCAATTCTTCAATCTGAACCTCAAGACACACCTGTGCTACAGTGTCTCTTGAAGCCATCCTCAATAAAATAATGTGCCTGCTCCAACTGCAGCCAGAAGCTCAGAGAAGAGCAAGGACGACTTTATCAGCGATGTTAGCCATGAACCTTTATTATTATTAGACAACTCTGGAGTCATACATAGATACAGCATGGATCCCTTTGGCCCAGCGCATCTGCTCCATCAACATCCGATTACACTAATCTTAATTTAATCCCATTTTATATTCCCCATATTCACAACAATTGCACCAGATTCTACCAATTACGTTCACATTATGTACAATTTAAAGTGGCCAAATAACCCCTCAGCCCACATGTCCTTGGGAGTTGAGAGGAAACTGGAAAAGCCCACGTTGCCACGGGGAACGTACTAACTATACTCAGACAGCATTCAAAATTAGGATTGAACCTGGTCTCTGGTGCTATGAGGCAGCGTCTGTCTGGAGAGTATTACACCATCTTTCACTTTGTCATCTGTTATTCTAGAAGGGAGATCACAGACCTCTTCAAAAACAGCTGCTCGATTTCATTCTCTTCTTCCAAAGAACAGCAGGTGGAGTGAGCTTTGGTGATGGTATTGATATTGTTTCTGTCGTGTTACCAAGATACAGTGCAAAGCTTTTGTTTGAATGCTATCCAGTCCAATCACATTACACACAAGTACAATCAAGCCGTGCACAAGTACAGCATGGAGCATAAAGAGAAAAATACCAGAGTGCTGAATATAATGTTACAGCATTATAACATTACAGTTACAGAGAAAAAAATACGAAGCCCACAATGAGGTAGGTTGGAAGATTGAGAATTCAACCTAGTTTACAGGAGGACACATATAAAACATATAAACATATATAAAATGTATAGAAACATATAAAATTATAAAAGGGCTGGACAAGCTAGATGCAGGAAAAATGTTCCCAATGTTAGGCGAGTCCAGAACCAGGGGTTACAGTCTTAGAATAAAGGGGAGGTCATTTAAGACAGAGGTGAGAAAAAACTTTTTCACCCAGAGAGTTGTGAATTTATGGAATTCCCTGCCACAGAGGGCAATGGAGGCCAAATCACTGGATGGATTTAAGAGAGAGTTAGATAGAGCTCTAAGGGCTAGTGGAGTCAAGGGATATGGGGAGAAGGCAGGCACGGGTTATTGATAGGGGACGATCAGCCATGATCACAATGAATGGCGGTGCTGGCTCGAAGGGCCGAATGGCCTCCTCCTGCACCTATTTTCTATGTTTCTATGTTTCTATGACAGTTCAGTAGACTGATAACAAAGGGGAAGAAGCTTGTGAGATTTCCTCATTATTTTTTCGCACGAAAATATGGATCTTTTTCTTCTTCGAGGAATTGCACAATTCTAGATGCATGTCTGTTGATCGCCAAAACAATGCCGCGCCCTCAATGGAACAACACTCACAAAATGTTATTAGTTTAGTTTAGAGATAAAAGCGCGGAAACAGGCCCTTCGGCCCACCGGGTCCGCGCCGACCAGCGATCCCCACACATTAACACCATCCTACACCCACTAGGAACAATTTTTACATTTACCAAGCCAATTAATTGACAAACCTGTACGTCTTTGGAGTGTGGGAGGAAACCGAAGATCTCGGAGAAAACCCACGCAGGTCACGGGGAGAATTACGTTCTCCCCGTGACCTGCGTGGGTTTTCTCCGAGATCTCCGTACAGACAGAACCCATAGTCGGGATCGAACCCAAGACTCCGGCGCTGCATTCGCTGCAAGTCAGCAACTCTACCTCTGCGCCACCATTATGCCAGGGTTAAGTATTTTTAAATCTCAAAATTAATCTTTTTTAATTCCGAAGAGACAAAAATTCGTTTATTTAAAATGGGTTATCACTTCCACTGAATTAAGTGGAAAACTTCTGGCAAAGGTGTACTATGACATTTTTTTTTTTTCATATCCCACGTTGATTCTGTGATCAGAAGGTGGAGGTCTGGTGGTGGGGGGGGGGGGGGGGGGGTTCAGGGAGGGAGCAGTGTGGGGGCAAGATGTCATCTGTACGTTAGTAGTCATATACCTAACGTGAGAGATCAAAATGGGAAAATAGTTGGGGATTGAAAGCAACTTCCTGAAACATGGCCCTTTCATAAAATGAGGAATGGCTGTAAAGCAGAGGTCATGGAGAAAAGGAAACATCCAGCGATCTATCCTTTGAAGAAGTTATTTCTGTAACTTGGTGATCAAATCTACTCTGCTTCCCACACCGAACAAATATTACAAGTCCACACCAATTCACAGTTTTTTTTTGACAATGCCAGTCTGAAGGATGAACAGTAGCTATTCACAGCGTCAGTGAAAGGCATCATTACTGGAGGATGGGAACTACACATGGAGCATAACCCTCAAAAGCAAAAGTGAAGGACTTTGAACGGGTTCTTCAGTCTGGAAAAGGTCTCGACCCGAAACATTTTCGGTGTCTATCTTCAGTTTTTAAGGCTGAATTGGATGACACTGGAAATGTTTTCCTTCTTCATTTGTTTTTCAGGCGTCACTTTCACTTATTGCCTTTGCTTAATTACTTGAAAAGGTGGTGGTCAGCTAGATGTTTGAACTGATGTTGCTTCTCGGAAGGTATTGCCACAGTGTTGTGCCATGAGCTCAAACATTTTGGTGGCACACAATTGATGAAGATCCACAGCTGTACAGGATGTTCGACAGAGAACATCCATTCAGTATGTTTGTGGTATCACACAGTGGAGGATGTCCATGGTGTAAAAATATCTCCACATGAAATGTTGTGTTGATGAATCCAGCTAATGCTTTTATTGACAGATGCTTCTGCAAAATAATTAACCCCAGTTTTGAAGACTCAGCCAATCTGACGAGTTGTTGGAGCAACAAGACTAATTATCAGCAGGGTAGACAGGGTCACACAGCTGGCAGAGCTGCTGCCCTACAAGATCCGGGTTCGATCCTGACCTCAAGTGCTGTTTATGTGGAGTTTGCATATTCTCCCTGTGACTACATGGATTTCCTCGATAGCCTGGAGGGGTAGCACCAGGCGCAGTGGTTGAGTTGCTGCCTTACAGCGCTTGCAGTGCCACAGACCCGAGTTCGATTCCGATTCCAGGTGCTGTCTGTACGAAGTTTGTACGTTCTCCCGTTGACCTACATGGGTTTCCACGGAGATCTTCGGTTTCGGCCCACACTCCAAAGACGTACATGTTGTAGGTTAATTAGCTTGGTGTAAATGTAAATTATCCCGAGTGTGTGTAGGGTTGTGTTAATGTGTGGCGATCGCTGGCCGCTGCCTACTCGGTGGGCCTGTTTCTGCACTGTATCTCTAAACTAAACTGTCCTAAAATCTGGCCAAGTTACAACCCTTCTTCTTCTTGCATATGGCGTGCACAGCTTAAAGTTGTAAGACAACTTGTTCCTTTTGATCTTCTGTTTGTGCACGCTAGGTTGATTGCATTCGTTGAAACAGGGTGGACCACGTGAAGGTTGCAATCTCCACCCCAAGTTACAACCCGACTAATATTTATAGACAACATGCCTTCTACCACAATCCCTTGTGTGTCAGGTCTGACATCAGAGTTGGTGATGCAATGGTGTGTGTGGGAGGAAGTCGTCCTGGGAGATATTGACATCATTTCCAGACCGATTAAGTCTCTTGGCTTTAAGGAAATTATGCAGTAGGGAACTTCTGATTCTAATTTATCATTCGCTGCTGATGGAGTGTTCTTCCATGTTGAACAGGGTTTTGTAGAACATCAATAGTAATGGTATGCAGTGTGCTCTTCATTATCCATCACAAAGAGGCATTTGTTTTATTTTAGAGATACAACATAGGCTCTTTGGTCCAGTGAGTTCACGCCGACCATTGATCACCCATTGTTGCTAGTTCTATGTTATCCCACTTTCTCATCCACTTCCTGTACACAAGGGGCAATTTACAAAGGCCAATTTACATACAAACCTGCACACCTTTGGAATGTGGGAGGAAACCGGCTACTCCAGCACTCAGTGTTCACCTTCGGTATATGTGCAGTTTCGCTCCACACATTTTTATTATCTCAATTCAGTTGGTGGTGCATGTGCTTTGATCCTTATTATGTTTTGATGTAGTGATTGTGCGATTAATGAGTGCCTAGCCCAGCCACATCATGGAACATTTAAGATTAAACATATTTCTATAGGTCTGGATTAACATCCGGGGACTTTGCAAGGGCAATATAGGGCCATTTTTTTTTTAAGTGAACCAAAATGTCACACACGTGATCAGATAGCATCACATAAAGTAATACAATAAAAAAAAGTTATTGTAAGAGATTAATCTTATTCATTGCTATTTTCCTACCTACAGAACTATAATGCATGTCTTCTAAAGATATGAGCATTCTACCTTTTTAAAATTCAGAATTTGTAAGATAAAACTGAGTTATGAAAAAAAAGCTGTGCGACGCCACACACGTGACCAGTCATATTTGACCTCTAACCCTAAACAAACATTGTCAGCATAACATAAAAAATTAACTCCATAAACTTATAAAACAAACAATATACTTGTAATGTTTTCAGAATTAGATGTATTCCACAATTTTCCATATTTTTGGTCACACACGTGACTAAGAATGGGCCTAAATATTCCACTGCTGGGCATTTATGAAGCAGATACCTTTCAATTCAGTGCAGCACAGACACGATTACTGGTGGTTTATTTTAAAAATACCAGCTTTCTTAATTAAGCAAATGCAAACTCTGTTGTCATTACCAACCCATCGATTTCACCACTATCCACCATCCATCTATCCTATCACCACATCTTAAACACTGACCACTAAAACTTGAGCGGCAAATTATGATGGCTATGAACTGCAGCATCAATTTTAACCCTCAAGATGATAATTTGTCCAGGAATAAGGTTGACCATTGTTAAGGCTGGTATGCGCCGACTAATAGATGCTGCTGCATTTGACACATTGCTCTGTCAGTCGGCTCAGTCTGAAGAAGGGTCTCGACCCAAAACGTCCCCCATTCCTTCTATCCAGAGATGCTGCCTGTCCTGCTGAGTTACTCCAGCATTTAGTGTCTATGCTCGGTCACTGGACTTGTGTTTAGTCCCGAGACACATCTATAATGATCGTCAGCCTGGAGACTTGGAAGAAAATGATTGCTCGGTTTAATATTTTTTTAATAATTCCTTTGTGCCGTTTGAATTTCAAGGGATTTGACAGGAAATAAAGCTGCACTACCTGCTCGGCCTCCTATCATCAGCTGTCAGAGCATTCTGAAGGTGCAGCTGCATTGGCGAATTTGCTGAGAACTACCTGTGCTGCTGAGACCTCACTATGCCTTGTGAGATGCCTCCTTGGTGCAGAGGATTACCTGGATCTACCCCAGTTTAATGATGAGCAGGTAAGGATCAAGGGTGGAGGGCCATTTCCTGCATAACTTGGCTAAATAACCAGCGGCGAATCCAAGGAATATGGTTGTTAAGTCAAGGCACTCACGAAGGTACTTAAATATCATCTGTGTGGAAATGATCAAGTAATTTACCACCTACACTATTTCTTTGTTATTTATTCGAGATGGTTAGATCCCAGGGGGTTCTCATAACCCTGTGATGCAGTATCTACCAAGGCTTTCAGATGGATATCCATTACCTTTCATTCAAAAGCTGATTACACAAGATTAAGGCAGTGGATATTCTCGTGAGATTTTTAAATGAACAAAGAATTGGCTGAAAATGAAAGAGATTTTACGATGAGGTTGGTAGACTGCAGAATAGGTGGTTACAGCGACTGTAGTGAACCACACACAAGAACCACCTATTACACATTTAAAGCATGTCCCATCACACTGCTCTCTGCACAAGTTGATGAGGATTCAGAAAAACAATTTGTACTCATTTCAAACAAGGAATGGAAACTGGCAATCAAGTCTAAAAATACTTGATATGAACAAGAGGTTCTTGACAAAATCTATAAGTGGCAAAATCATGAACAGGCACTCAAATCAAACACCACATTGCCTAGAAATGAGTCGAGAGAATGGGATGGAGGAAATCTGTTGAAATATGGAGTTCCAATAACATTGGACTTAACAGCTGCCATGCAAAGATATGACGAGATGGAAGCAATTAAACCAGTCTCCACAGTGTTTTTGAGGGGAGCCCGGATTTACAAACTTCCCGATAAGTCCCCATGCTTGTCAATCCATTGTATTGTGATATTGGATCCTCAGGGGGTTGCACAGAAAGCCAGCATTCCTCTGCTGATTCCCAGCAATTCAGCAACGTCACTCATTCCACGTATGAATCAAGGCAATATTTACATTTCATATCAAGTACTGTTAAAGAATTAGTTGAACAAGCTTAATGTATTCAAAGGTGGACAAAAATGCTGGAGAAACTCGGCGGGTGAGGCAGCATCTATGGAGCGAAGGAATAGGTGACATTTCGGGTCTTGACCCGAAATATCACCTATTCCTTCGCTCCATAGATGCTGCCTCACCAGCTGAGTTCCTCCAGCATTTTTGTCTACCTTCGATATTTCCAGCATCTGCAGTTCTTTCTTAAATGTATTCAAATGTATTTAATTGGTAGCTTAAATATATATGAAATTGTTTTGCGTGAGGCAGTGGCACAGCTGTTGCCTCACAACGCCAGAAATACAGTGACTAGTGGGGTACCGCAAGGCTCAGTGCTGGGACCGCAGCTATTTACAATATACATCAATGATTTGGATGAAGGGATTCAAAGTAACATTAGCAAATTTGCAGATGACACAAAGCTGGGTGGCAGTGTGAACTGTGAGGAGGATGCTATAAGAATACAGGATGACTTGGACAGGTTGGGGGAGTGGGCAGATGCATGGCAGATGAAGTTTAATGAGGATAAATGTGAGGTTATCCACTTTGGTATCAAAACCAGGGAGGCAGATTACTATCTAAATGGCGTCAAGTTGGGAAAAGGGGAAGTACAACGGGATCTGGTGGTCCTTGTTCATCAGTCTATGAAAGTAAGCATGCAGGTACAGCAGGCAGTGAAGAAAGCGAATGTGGACTTTGGACAAAAGAGAATGCTGTGCACGATGTTTCACAGAGATATGGCTCATCCCCAGCCATGCAGCTCGGTCCTCCAGCCTGAATGTTTCTTAATCCAGTGATGGACTGGACAGCGTCATTGGGACAAGGGAGAGATGGCAGCATCTGTTGATGGTGCTAACATGTAGCAGACTTGCCCAATTCTGCTCCCCGCACCTGGAACATCTAGCAGTGAAGTGATATTCCTTCCACCTCCCAAGGAAATTCACCTCCATCATCATGACTGCTGTGCATCCCACCTCAGGCAAGCACTTGGAGAGCTGGACGCCATGGTCAACACCAGATACCTTAGCCATGAAAGCCATCGGGAAAACAAAGAAAACCTTCCATCTAAACTGGGGACGATGATCGGCACCTGCAGCAGGGCTTGCATGCTATTATTTTCTATGCAGTAAAACCAAGTAGTAGCTCACGTGTCAGCAGTGCACCATTCCCAGATAAGCTCACTGTTTTCAGCCCCAGATGCCATACATGGTCACATTCTTAAACCTGCGCGAACAAGTTGGCTGGAGAGTTCGCTGACACCTTCAACCTCTCACAACTAAGATCGAGATCCTACTTGCTTTAAAAGGACATCAACAATACTGGTGCCCAAAAAGGGGAAGGTGATATGCCTCAAAAACAATCAATTACTGGCGCCAACATCTGTAATGAAGGAGTGCTTTGAGAGTTTGATTATGACACATTTCAACTCTTGCCTTAGCTGCAATTCCCTTACTGCTACAACAGTTATAAGACATTTGGACAAGTACATGGATAGGAAAGATCTAGACGGATATGGGCCAAACATTGGCATGGGACTAGCGTAAATGGGGATCTTGATTGGCACAGGCAAGTTGGGACAAAGAGCCCGTTTCTGTGTGGTATGACAGACCAACATGGGATGCAATCTCATTGGCTCTTCACTCTGCATTGCACCACTTAGACAATGAGAACTTGTACATCAGCCTGTTTTTCAGCCGGTAGAGCTGCTGCCTCACGGCACCATAAACCCAGGTTTAATCTGACCTTGGGTGCTGCCTGCTTGGTTTGCACATTCTCCTCATGACTGCATTTATTTTCTCTGGGTGCTGCGGTTTCATCCCACATTCCAAAGATGTGTGTGTTTGCAACTTAATTGCCTCTGTAAATTGCCCCCATTATACAAGGAGAGATGCAAAAGTGGAATAACAGAGAACTAATGTGACTGGACCGTTGATGGTTTGCATGGACTCGATGGGTTGAAGGACCTTGCTTCCATGTTGTATTTTTCAATCAGTCAAACATCAGCTCGACATTCAACCATTATCCCTTCAAAACCTATCTTCAAATGCAGAGAACTGTGCCTTTGCTCATCCCTACACCATTGGATCCTTCTTTGGCAGATCACAATGAGTATGAACTGGCAGCAACACGTCCTCCTGAATAACCAACAACACAGGAGCACAGCAAGGCTCTGTGATGAATCCTCAGCTCTTCTTTCTCTATACCCAAGACTATGCACCCAGATATAGCTCCATCGCCATCTTTAAATTCAATGACGATACCACTGTTGTTGGACTAATAATGGGCAACAGCGAGTCAGAGTACAGGAGAGAGTGATGAACTGATTGATTAGTGCCAGAACAACAACCTTGCCCTCCACGTCAACCAGGAGGGGAAAGTCCCAGAGATCTATGAACCCGTTACCATCAGTGGGACACATAGATCCCACTTCCAACTATGTAGTGGCAGTGCATGGAGCCAAAAGCTTCAAGTTCTTGCATGTACATTTCTCTGAAGATCTCCCCTGATCCGAGCAAATTGATGTAATCACACAGAAAGCTGAGACTTCCTTAGAAAATGGAGGACATTCAGTAAGTTGCCATATGCTCTATCGAACTTCTACAGATGTACAGTAGAGAGCATACTGACTGGTTGCATCATGGCCTGGTTCAATATCTCAAACCCTCAGTAATGAAGGGGGTGTCATAAAGTGGTAGGCATTGCTCAGTCCAACACAGGTACCGATGCCCCCACTATCGAAGGAATCTATAGCAGGCACGATCTCAAACAGGCATCATCAAAGATCACAGAACACAGGCCACGCCTCATCTCATTACTACCATAAGTGAGATAGAAGGTACAGGAGCCTGAAGACAACCATTGCCCCACAAACATGCTCTACCTTAGTAACAATGGGCTTTGTTTTGTTTGCACTATGGACTTCGATTCTGCACTATTATGATTTGGTTACCTATCATTGCTGATTATTAATTTATTGTATGATTGAGTATTTATTTGTGCATTATTGGGCTTGTATAGCAGCTTTTCATTGTTCCGCTGCCAGAGCATCTGACAATAACAAACATTTGACTTGAATGTTGCAGCATCTCACAAGCAGCAGCAATCAGTCTGAAGAAGGGTCTCGACCCAAAAGGTCACCCATTCCTTCTCTCCAGAGATGTTGCCTGTCCCGCTGAGTTACTCCAGCATTTTGTGTCTACCGATTTAAACCAGTATCTGCAGTGCTTTCCCACACAACAGCAATTAATGTTGTATTTCTTTGAGTTTAACTGGTCCAAAACCATCTTAGCTGCAAAGATGTTATAGAATTATACAGGACTACAGCACTGGGAAACATCTGTCAGCTTCCTCTTTTCTAAATGAACCCCATCTTATCAACATTTAGATACTGAACATTGAATAAAATTATAGGAAAGAGCTTAGTAATATCAACAGGAGGGTAAATCAGATTAACCCAAGTAATAAGAATATAAATGGAAGATGGAGAGAAGGAGCAAAGTGTGGATAAAATGATTTGGTAATTCAAATAGATGTAATCATTCAAAGCATACCAAACATCAATAATTCACCTGGCTACTGAAAGGGTTCTGAATATACATGAATAAGTCTGGAAGACGAAATACAATTTGGCTATTTATACATCTCATTGAAGAGTCCATGGGAGATTGCATTTAATGTGGGATATAAAGGGGAAAAGATTGCCATTAATGGCAATAAGCTCGCCATTATTTCTTGAGGTGTCTACGTAAATAAGCAGGATAATTATTCCTTTCTTTACACCACTGCCATAATAAATTGAGGCACAAAGCCACATCAGCATCTACTGACTTGAGAGATATTCATATAAAGGCAACAGCACATGAAGCCACTCGACCCATGCCCATTTTCTGCAAGAACTCATTTTGCTCCACACTCCTGCATGCTCTCTGTTGTCCTGCTTTTTGTTATTGTTTCAAGTCCTAATGTATTCACTTCCAAATAAAATCAGATTCCATCACTGATCCAGAAACATACTCCAGATCCTAATCAATCGCCACTACATAATAATGGTTTTCTTCACTTGATCTTTGATCTTCAGTTTGATCTTCAGTTTGTTTAATGTGGGGGGGAGGGGATCGGGGAAACTTTTTTTCAAGTCCTTACCTTCCCGGAGATGTGATCATTTTTCGGATCACATTCTCCGGGCTCTGCGGCCTACCAACGCTGGAGCTGGGAGCCGCCTCGGACTGTCGTGAGCCCGGACTTACTATCGGAGCGGATCCCTTGCCTGGGATCACTCCCACCGCAACCACCGTGGACTTACCAACAAGGGGTCGAAGTCTCGGGAGAGGCAAGTCGGGAGCTCCAATTCCGCAGAAGGTTCGTCCAGCCCCGACGCAAGGTTTGATCGTCCGGCGCGGGGGAGCTGATAACCCCTCGATGCAGGAGTTGAACGCCTCGATGCAGAGGGCACGAACACTGCTGGCTAGGGGAATTAAGACCGTCCCGTCACCGGAGGGCTCGAGGCCCCCGACCAAGGAAGAACAAAGAAAGAGTCTTGAACTTTATTTCGCCTTCATTCACAGTGAGGAATGGGTAGGAGTCACTGGGGTGGATGTTCATGTTAAATATGTTTTTGAATCTGTTGCTTTTAATTGTATGACTGACCTGGCCAGTGAAATTCCTCGTATATTGCAAAACATACTTGGTGAATAAAATCTGATCGATTCCTTTACCAATAACCATGTCCTCTGATTCTAGGTTCTTTTGCCAATGCGAACAGTTTTACTTCTAGCTACACTGCCTACATTATTTTCAATATTCTCATCAGATACTACCTCAATATTCTCAATTTCAGCAGCCTCTCCACTTAATTAAATTCCCTCAAGCATGGGTTCATTCTAGTAAATCGCTACTGCACCTCATCTGCAGCCTTCTCATCTTTCCTGATGCAAGACTTGGTCACAAAGTGTCATCATGACTTCATTATTCTTATTATCTGTGCTTCAATTTATAACATGTAGGATCACATATAGTTTTTTCACTGTTTCCTCAACCGGATCTGCTACTTTCAATGATTAAGGTGCATATATTCAAACTTTATTTTGTTCCTGTAACCCTGTTAAAATTGTGCAAGTTTCTATTGCCTTCCCTGAGACTTCATAATTAAATGGTAATATCTCACATTCTTCTGCATTACATGTTACTTGTCAAATATCCATTCAATTTACTTGCTTACAACCTCTTGAAGCCTAACACTATTTTAAAATATGAACCAGTTACCATAGAATGAAGTGAATAAGAAAGAACTGCAGATGCTGGAAAAATCGAAGGTATACAAAAATGCTGGAGAAACTAAGCGGGTGAGGCAGCATCTATGGAGCGAAGGAGTAGGTGACGTTTCAGGTCGAGACCCTGCTAAACGTCACCTATTCTTTCACTCCATAGATGCTGCCTCACCCGCTGAGTTTCTCCAGCATTTGTGTCTACCATAGAAGGAAGAGAGTTCAGACTGCACTATCCCTTTGGCAGCCTGCAGTAACTGATGAATTACTCAAATTTTATTACTGCCACGTGTTTCATCAGAACTTGTCAATTTGCTCAGTTTCCCACAAATATTGCCAAGTATTAAAATGTTGGTTTTATGTCAATGGTAGCTTTATTTCATCTTTTTGGTGTTAACCTTGAAGTAAAACTGAAAGACTTTTCGAACTGCTTTTTCTATCATATTCATTAATGTGAATGTCACTATCCTCCAAGACATGTCAGCTACTTAACCAATCTATTTAATTTTCTTAATTATAAAAATGAAAGGTAAAATTATTTCTGAACAATACCACACATTCATTGGAATGCACGTATATTAATGATTTCATAAGGAATCCTTTATTCTTAATTGAAAGTAACAATTGACATTACTTCATCACCCAAGGTTAATGGAGTTTTACAAATTGCCATTTCAAGGAGGCTGGTTTACAAAAAAAGATGCAGTGCTGAAGTTGCTCATCGGGTCAGGCAGCATTTCTGGAGAATGTAGATAGGTGATGTTTTGAGATGAGACCCATCTTCAGTCTGGTAGTTAGCTTGCTTTAAATTATTTCTCTTTAATGCTTTTTAATTAATTATGTGCTTTGGTTCCTTTGGTTTTATTTACTCCTTCCTAATTTATTTTTAGACCTTTCTCCACTATTTACTTAAATTATATGTGTTAGAACACCTACATCACAGAAGAAGCACAAAACATCACCCCCAGCTTTTCCTACTGCTAAAGGCTGTTTGATATGTTTCAAGGTCAAAACCTCCTCAATGTCTGGATAGTAGATGCGGTGAGGATGTTTCCACTAGTGGGAGAGTCTAGGACCAGAGGTCATACGCTCAGAATTAAGGAATGTTTCTTTAGGAAGGAGATGGAGGAATTTATTTCGTCAGAGGGTAGTGAACCCATGTAATTCATTGCCACAGACAGTTGTGGAGGCCTAGTCAACTTGTGGATATTTTTAAGGCAGGGATGGACAGATTTGTGATGAGTACAGGTGTCAGAGGTTATGGGGAGAAGGCAGGAGAATGGAGTCAGGAGAGACAGATCAGCCATGATTGAATGGCAGAGTAGACTTGATGGGCCGAATGTCCTCTTCTTCTCCTATCACTTATGAACCTGCCACAGACCTCACTGCTACTCACACCACACCAATGGAATAATCACAGAATGGCCCTTACATCCAGCTGAGCCCAAGTGCAGGTGTACAGCCAAGGGTGAAAATTCAGACAGTACAAGAAGTGTTGACAACTTTGCATGGTTAGGTCCATTAAAGTTATGTGATTTAAATTGGAGAGATACAACATCAATAATGATTAAGAGCAAATCATAAATCCTATTTCATATATTCTCAATCATATTCTTACTGTAAAATAGATTTTTAAATTCCAATACCTGCCAAAACTGTGACACAGCTAAGTTTACAGACTGCCTCCTCCCCAGGTTTAAGAATTTCCATTCCTTCACAAAGTTCCTGAGCTTCCATCGGGACCAAGATCAGTCGCTGGAATTCCTCACTTTCCACGTTTCATTACTTTTGTTATATTTTTGTACATATTCTAACCTTCTCATGGTTAATTTTACCTTTTGAATCTCGAGTTAGTCGTGAATGTGCCTGAACCTGTACTCTTCCATGAGTATCAAGTTTTGCTTTCAGTGATTGTAATTGGAAATTGCCCTCCACATATCTCACTGTAGCCATTTAAAGGCAACACAGCATCACACACAGCAATGTTTAAAGAATCATGCAAATATGCTTCACAAATGATAAATGACCTCGTCAAACAGTGACTATATAGTCACAGACAAGCTTCAATGCACTCACGATATAGCATTTGAGAGCAAATCTAACTAATGTAATTCTTTCTAAATATTTTTGAAAAGGTATTTATTTTTCTCAGAGCTTTACCACTTCATCTTTTCCCTCTTTAAGCCGTTTCAAACTCATAGGTTCTTTTTAGATGGATTTCCTTGAACATACTTCTTTAATTTGAACCTTTTAGGGGATGGAAAAGAGTTTCTGGGCCTTTAAATCTCGCCATTAGGATCTTAAAATAGTATGAACTAAACAAATTATACAGCAAATTATAAAATTGAATTATTCCTTGCATAGCTTGTAACTAAGAGTAGTATTATTAAAAGTAGTTTCCTACTGTGATCCAAATTGCACTATTATTTTTAAGGAGGCAGCTGCTAGCTAAAAACTATGGAAGTGTTATTTTGTCACACCTGTGATTCTACTCAGAATAGTGAATCCATGGCAACCACATAATTAAAAGCTCTGCATTGAGTGAATCGGATTGTGCACACAGCACTTGAAAATGTGAGGCACACAGTCCATGTTTCTGTTGCGTTTATAGCTCATACATTACATTCATTAAAAAATAAACATTTATTACTTTAACTATCCCTAATAGAAATTAAAAAAAACAAAATATACATATATAAGAAAGTAACAAAGAGGAAAAATTAAACATACAGGTGGGGAAATTGAAAGATGGGGATGAATAAAGAAAGGAAGAGAGAATCACCAGCTTGCAGAAGGCAGAAATTACTTGAAAATGCTTCAATTATTCTCAGTATTGAAACCAATGGGAAGGAAAAAAAATCGAAGATAGACCCAAAATGCTGGAGTAACTCAACGGGACAGGCAGCATCTCTGGAGAGAAGGAACGGGTGACGTTTTGGGTTGAGACCCTTCAAGCTTAGAGTCAGGGGAGAGGGAGACTAGAGATATGTGGAAGGACAAGGTGTGAAAACAGATCAAAGCAGACAATGTTCAAGGAAATGTAGAATAGATCATTCTGAAGAAATGGTCTCGACCCAAAGATCAGTCTGAAGGGTCCTGTCCCGAAATGCCACCCATTCCTTCTCTCCAGAGATGCTGCCTGTTTTACTCCAGCATTTTGTGTCTACCTTTGAATAGATCACACATGGCTGAGGGGTAGGTGACAAACAAGGCATATAATGAGCAAAATTAAGCAGGAGGACAGCAAAACTAGTCAGAGAACTGGGGTGGGAGAGGGATGAAGAGAGGGGGAAAAGCAAGAGTTGCTTGAAGTTAGAGAAATTAATATTCATACTGCTGGGTTGCAAGCTGTCCAAATAAAATATGAGGTGCTTTTCCTCAAATTTGCATTGGGCCTCACTCTGACAGTGGAGGAGGCCTAGGACAGAAAGGCCATTTTGGGAATGGGAGGGAAAATCAGTCGGGTGGACAGGATTTGTCAGCTTGGTAGTCTGTTTTCAGCCAATAACTGCACCCACCAGGTATATTTTCAGCCGTAATAGACCCCTATCAAGTATTCACAATTACAGGTGTTCAGGATGGCATAGCAGGTACAATGCTCAGTCAGTAACTCACTGATAAAGAGCTATAAATGCCATTTCTAAAACGACGGAATCTAAATCGTGCATAAATAGCCTTGCATTCAAGCTCTGCATTTTCTATCTGGATTTTTTCAAATACGTTTAGGAAAACAACATTCTAATTTCTTGCTCCATTCCTGGAGTTTGCATTGATTGTGCAGCCGAGTGTTGCCATTAGCAGTGGCAGCCTAAATGCTTCACCATAAATAAATTCACTCAACTGCCTCAATTCTACCACATTATCTGTGCTGTGGTTCTGGTTAGGAGGACTTGCTCAGCGTTTGCCAGTTCCATTCTCACCTCAATTTATTTTGGCTCCGGTCCTGAAACCAATAAGGCAATCTCACCGTACAACCTCAGTGAAAGGCAGAAATTACTTGACAATGTTTGACGACGAGAATGATCTCATTTAACAGAACAGTAAATCTCCAATAATCCACAATCACATTTCTCTGATATCCTAATGGTTCAACATCTGGCTCAACTAGCGTTTTTCCAATGCTGCATTTAAGTTCAAAGGGGGGGGGGGGCCGTTTCCACACTACTTTGTTTCTCCTCCGATGGTGGAGGGCAGATGCACACCTGACCTACTAATTCTTTAGCTGAGATCAGTCATCTTAGTGTAGACCAGAGATTTATCCTTGGGCCCTTCCTAGTCTTAGCTACTTTGGATCACCAAACTGATTGTGAAATGTTAAATGGAATTGCCAAAA
Organism: Amblyraja radiata; assembly: GCF_010909765.2. Classification (NCBI taxonomy): domain Eukaryota; kingdom Metazoa; phylum Chordata; class Chondrichthyes; order Rajiformes; family Rajidae; genus Amblyraja; species Amblyraja radiata. The sequence continues at coordinate 49,162,484 of NC_045969.1, forward strand.
GGACTATCCCCGACCCTTACCCTCTGTGTTGTGAGCAAGTCATTTTTACTCTCACCTTCTTACTATTATTCACCTCGTCTCCAGAATGCACGATCCACACACAATTCCTTCTTCAAGCATCATTTGTTCTCACCTGGAAATGGTGTTGGAGCATGCTGTTTTGTCTGCTGCATGATGGGATTAGATAGAAAACCTGACAGGCGCCACCCTTCTGGATTTGGGTAACGGTATTTCTGTGATTAATCCGAGCATGCACGTGATGTGAATTGTTTTGCAACACTCATTCTTATGGTATTGGGCCAAAATTGAATCCCATCTAAAGCCTACAAATGAGGTGGGGTTTGCACATTTAGGTAGGCTGCAATCTGCAAGATGAGGCCTTATAGGAGGGCCTCAAATTACCTGGATGCTTGCTTGGGAATGCCAGAGTTCCCAGGCAAACTCTTTCATCGATATGCCCACCACTCACTCCCAACCCAACATGATCTATGTCCTCAAGTTCCCATTACTTTCCGATTCACTTTCCCCCACAACCTTCCAATCTAATCCCCAATCATTTCCCCAAGCTATCCTTGTCACCATCCCAAGTGGCCCCACGCTTAATGTGCTCTGAAGCAATTTCATCACCTTCCCATCAAAGGTGGCCCCACCTTTCCAGCCTATGATCTATCGCTCAAATCCATTGTGCACTAACCTCCACCAGACACTCCATAGAGATCAGCCCTATTAACCCCATTTATAATTTGTCAATAGTAAAGCCCCTGGTAACATTGGTGTCACGTAACTGACAAACAATTTCAAGAGATTCCTGCATATACCCCTTTACAACTTGAACTGGAACTCAATCACAAATATGGGAGATTGCATCTCATGACATTAAGTTTTCTGCAGAAGTAATTACAAATATCGAGTAGGGGGAGGATGGTAGATATAGTCTACGTGGATTTCAGCAAGGCCTTCATTGGTAATGGCATTGAGTATAAAAGTTTGAAAGCTATGTTATAGTTGCACATGATGTTGATGAGGCCTTTGAGTATTGTGTTCAGTTTTGTCATCCTGCTATAGGAAGATGCTATTAAACAGGGGAAAGGGCAGAAAATAATTACCAGGATGTTGCCCGGCCTTGTGGGATTGAGTAATACGGAGATGTTTTTGTTTACTTTAGTTTAGAGATAACAGTATGGAAACAGGTCCTTGGACCCACCGAGTCCAGGCCAACCATTGATCACCTGTTCACATTATTTCTGGTATTATCCTACTTTCTCATCCACTCTCTGCACATTAGGGCAGTTTTACAGAGGCCAATTAACCTACAAACCCACATGGGTTTGGGATGTGGAGGAAACCAGAGCACCTGGAAGAAATAACAGTCATACGGAGAAGGCGCAAACTCCTCTCAGACGGCACCCTATGTCAGAATCGAACCCTGGTCTCAGGTGGCAGTTCTACCAGCTACGTCACTGTGCTGCCTTGGGCAGAATAGGCTTTTATTCCTTGGTGCATGTGATTTTACAGAAGTATATAAAATCATGAGGGGCATGGATAGGTGGAATGCACAGTCTTTTTCCCAGCGTTTGGAAATTAAGAACAAGAGGGCATAGATTTAACGTGAGAGTGGAAAAGTTTAATAGAATCCTAAGGGACAACTTTTCCCACACAGAGGGTGGGACATATATGAAACCTGCTACCAGAGAAAAAGTGGTTGAGACCGGTATAATAATAGCGTTTAAGTGACATTTGGACAAGTACTTGGATTGGAAAGGTTTAGAGGGATATGGGTCAAACACAGACAAATGGGACGTGTAGATGTAGGCATAGACAAGATGGGCCAAAGGGTCTGTTTTTTGTTCTATGATTCTTTGTTTATGACACAATGACTATTGTTAGCAACTTGCCAACGACAACAGAGAAAAATGCCTGCATGCTCCGTGAACCATTACTCACCTGGTGAATCCTCTGGCAGTCTAGCCATCACATCATATCCAAGTTGGATAGGATGAAATATTCACCAATTATCCAGATATATGCATCCATAACAACATTTAAAAAAGGTCAACACAATCCGTGACAAAATATGTCAATTTTCAATGTAAGTAAATCAGCCATTGAGTCTAATTTCCACACTTGCTCTGGCAGAAATGATTGATAGTATGATATGCAGCAACTTATTTCAAGGACCCTTTTGTTTATTACTACTACCACAAGCTATATTCAGGAAACACATGTCTGCACCCCAAAATTCACAGGCCATGTTAACCTGGAAATGTGCACACCCTTCTGCCAACATTGCTAGGCATGTGCTGGAACTTCCCAACACAAAGTCTTGTAAATAAACTCTTTCTCCATGGGGGCACAGTGACAGGCACACCTTCAATTCAAAAGGAGATAGATATTAAATACTGATGTGACGGTATCGCTTTAAGCATGATATTTTAAACCAGAATTTTTTTTTCTGAATTTACTATCGGCCTGTTTACTCAATAAACCTAATTAACATCATATGGTTGATGAGGAATGGTTACCATGGTTGTGCCTCTGAAAGTGTTTTGATGGATTGTAATGAAATTAGTAAAGTTGTGATTTGTGACTGGTGCCCAAATCCAGCAAAACTGTTTCCATTGTAGATAACAAAAATGTCAAAATGACAGATCAGTGGTATTTATTGTATAACTATGCAAATACATTCCTTCCCTGCAGAGGAACTGCATGCATTAAATACACATTTTTACAAAGGAAAAATCTGAAGTGGAGGAATGGAGATTATATGCCTTTTCTTCCCCTAAAGATGACAGCTCCCCTCATTGTTTGGCCACTCTCAGGTTTTTCATCTCTGGTTGCTTCACGCTGCAGAGACCAATACAAAGGGTGGGATGCCTTAGACCGTATAAATAATAATAAATATTATTAGAACGGATGATAGCATAGGCTGAAATAATATTTTGCAGAGTCTGGTATGGAATTGAATTCAATAAAACGTATGTACTTCCAACTCAGAAGCTTTGTTGAACCTCGGGGCAGAATAACAAACATGAAATATAATCGTAATAATCTGTAACACAACTTTACCTGAATAGACTATTTGAACAGAAGGTACAATGTTAGCAATTCTCCAGCAGTCCAAATGAATGCTTCAAGAAGCTACCATTTATTTTCGCAGAGCTAAAACATCTACTGTATTACTAAACATTTCACCATCTGCTATAAATTCTATTATTTGCATTTACCTTGGTCTACAATCGGCAACGCGGCACGATGGTGCAACGGTAGAGTTGCTGCCTTACAGCGCTTGCAACGCCGGAGACCCGGGTTCGATCTAGACTACGGGCGCTGTCTGTACGGAGTATGTACGTTCTCCCCGTGACCTGCCTGGGTTTCCTCCGATATCTTCGGTTACCTCCTACACTCCTAAGATGTACAGGTATGCAAGTAAATTGTCTTGGTAAATGTAACAATTGTCCTTCGTGTGTAGGATAGCGTTAACGTGCAGGGATCGCTGGTCGACATGGACTCGGTGGGCCTTCCTCACGTTTCCGCACTGTATCTCTAAAACTAAAAACTAAAACGACAATCATATTGTACCTGGATCTTATATTTGCAGTATTTATCCAATTTTACATTTTTGGATTCGTCAAGCAGAAAAGTGACAGTGCTGATGATCGAGACACTCGCCCTTTCCTGAGCTATTATTTGAAATAGAGCCCCGAGCCAGCTAATGGTCTGATTCAATCTGAAACTAAGGTGAGCTCTGGTATTTTGCCTATTAAAAAGACCAGATATTTCCATCTCTGTTCATCCTGAGGTAATTTTCTGCTGAAAGGCTCTTTCCTGGCCATGCTCTGGCACGTTGGTATGTGCACGTGGTAATCCAAACCTTCGCTCCTCATCATCTGGTTCACACTGTCCTATTCACCTACATCTTGTGCTTACTGCCCTACATAACTCCTGATTAACCAAACATCTCTATTTTAAACTTTTCGTTCGGGTTCTTAAAATTTCTTCAGAGTGTTGGAGCTCCCTAACCCTGTAATTTCCAACAGCTCGGCAGCCTTCCAAGGTACCTGGCCCCTCAAACATTCTTAATTATATCATTCCAGCTTTGGCAGCAGTATCTTCAGCTAACAACGCCAACTCTGAACCTCGCATTGCTCTTGTGGGACAGTCCTCGAATGTACAAGCCTTTGGGCAACCTCTGTGAACTTTGTTTGGAAATGCTATGTGAAGCACCTTCAACTGTTTTACAAAGTTAAAAATGTAAATAAAAGTTGTTCTCCTCAGTCCTTGTCATTTGCAAGGGACAGGCCACAGACTTCCCAGAGTTAACAAAAACAATACAGATACCACTAAGGTAGCTGGCAAAGACACCAAGGAACCAATGACAGATTGTGGTCAATCCTCTATGGATAATGACAGTGTATGTAAGTTTCAGCTTCAGTTTTGAAGTAAACCTACCCACATTCTTGACACTGGTGTTCTAACCCTGATCTTGTAAGTGTATGGATCCATAGATCATAATGATGACAAAGTGTATTGTGGAATGTAATTATTGGAAGGGTGCAGGAAAGACTTACAAGGATGTTAACAGAGCTGGATGGGGTTTGAGTTATAAGGAGACTCATGGAGAGTAGGAGGCCCATAGAGGTATATAACATTATTAAAGACACCAAAAACTAGAGGGGAACATGGATAGGAAAAGTTTGGAGAAATATGGGCCAGATGCAGGCAAGAAACTAGCTAGGTTAAGCAATTTGGTCAGCATGGACAAGTTGGACTGAAATGCCCGTTTCCCAGTTCTATGACATTCCTGCTCTGAGGAGTAGAACATGTCAATCGGTGTGAGATCTTAAAGCATGGGGGGGGGGGGGGCAACTACCACAGTCTTGACAAGAGTGAGATATTGATTCAACAGCAAGATTAGTAGAAACCACTCCTCTGCAAAAACATCAAGCATGTGTACTCGCACTCATGTACATAAATGTGTACGTGAGTGTGAGTACATTAAGTCCTCCCTTCACCACCTCCAGTTTAAATTCCATTTGGAATATTTTGGAGGACCAAGAACCCAAGAACCAAGAAAATTTGCATTTTCTTGCCCACGCTCTTGCCCCAGAGCATCCCTCCACACCATCCTGATTCTCTTCTTCCTTTACTCGCCCTCATCCCTGTCCATCATCCCCAAGCTTTCTCTCCCTCCTTGTTATCTCTCTCCCTTCATTCAGTGTTTCCCCGATCTCCCCATCCATCCCCTTCGCCACCTGCTGGCTGAAAATGCACTCCAACATTGAGGCCACCCACCATTGCCATTCCCCATGGCTACTCCAATTATGTAAATCTGTGTCAGTGCTTGGTACCATCAAAGAAGGAGACCTGGGGTCAAATACACAACAAAGTGCCCCATACCTCTCCAGCACGGCACCGCCCTCCTTAATCGCAGAAAGATGTTCCAATCTGCTGCATCAATGAAGGACTAGTGTAATTTCCATGTTGTTGTTCAGGTTTCTGAACTAAACCGAATAAAACAGGCTGGCCAAGATATTGAACAATTGAGGTCAGTGGCTTCACAAATATCTCATTCCCCTCTCCTGAGAGTTGGTACCATATATCGCACTACTGAGCCTTTTCCTCCTTGAGGCATCCAGAAAAACTGCAATCAATTTGGCTGAAACTTACAATGAGGTATCAGTTTGCAATATGGGGCTGCAGCCAGAGCAATTAGGCTGTCTCTGCATTAAGCAGTTTCTTATAGGAGAAAAAGGTGTGTCCGACCTAACTGGATTAGCCCAAATCGTGTCATTGAAGAATTGGTGAAGTTAATTGACTTTTCCCTCGGCTATATATAGTTTCCATAAAAAGGGCAAATAATTAATTCAATCACATATTCCACTGACTGCACGTTTCGTTCAGCAATGTGTCCCTCAATCCATGCTCAGCAACAAAGCCCTGCGAAGTGGCAAGCATATTTGCTCATAAGGTCAGTCAGAATAAACTTTGACCCCCCAAATTGTGGTGATATCTGTCCCGATAGAAAATCAACAAAAGATAATGATATATAAAAAAAACTCCCAGATATATTTATAATAAATTAAACCTTAAACTAGAATAGAATTAAAAATGTTAAAGGCAAATTAAAAATGAATAAATCCAATCAATTATCATCCTGGTAACTCTCTTCAATCAATTTCCAAGAAAAGTTACAAGGACGTGTCCCCCCAAAAATGGTTTACAGCAATTACTCCCATTCTTCAATTTGACATTGATGTTCATGAACAACAGTATAATAGTACACAAAAGATGCTCAAAAAAGCTACCTGAATGAATACTTTAACTTTAGCACTGACCAGCAAGGTCAAATACTCCATAAAGATTTGTATGCAAATTATGGCACCATGCTTCTCCACCATGAAGCAATGGAGACACTACAGCAATTAATTTGTGACCATATCCACATCTCCCGTCTCTCCACATGTTCAGATTATCTCATTACAATGTCTGTTATTGCCCCTGTAACAATCAACTCATTTATACTCCAATTTTTTTTTAAACAACTTTAGTCTGCATTTTACATTGGCAGATGCTAAATCCCTTACTATGCAATAGCACATCATATTTTTAATACTATCAAGCATAAACATTTCTGTCAATAACTTACTCAGAATGTGTAAGTGTTATATGTAAGGAATTGTTTTCCAAAGCAGACTGGGCAATAGTTGTGACAACACTAGGGCCATTTACAGAGCCAAATGCATTTACAAAAGCAGCTGTGATTTTTCCAATAATCAAGTTACACATTTAAGTGGCTGAACGCAGAGATTCCACTTCATCTCTGACATGGAGCCGGAATTGCATGTCACACATGAATGATTTACTGTCACCTGCAGAAGATTTGGCAAAGCACATCATGATGGCTGCAATTTTACAACCTACATTAATAAAGACTTAGCCTGGAAAGAACTGCGCTGCCACTTAAACCATGATTTCATGAAAGTTAACCAAGTACGAGACGAGGTAATGCAGATATTTGTTAAATATTCCCTTAACTACAATCTGTTCAACAAGATAATTTTCAGTATTAGCAAAATATCAACATCATTGCAAATCTGTATTAAATACGCTAATTATGTCATATGCACGGTGGCTCAGCGGTAGAGTAGCTGCCTTACAGCGCCAGAGACCCGGGCTTGATCCCGACTATGGGTGCTGTCTGTATGGAGTTTGTATGTTCTCCCTGTGACCCCTTGGATTTTCTCAGAGATCTTCTGATCGGTGGTCGGTGCAGACACTAAGCCTGTTTCTGAGCTGTATCTCTAAACTAAACTAAAAGTATGCTTTAGTCTTCAGTGTGATGGCTGGATAACTGACAGGTACATGATGAAAAATGACATCCGAAAGACAAAATTCAATGTATCATCAATACGTCAAGCTATACGGAACATGCTGAACATGTTAACCATACTATCGTGTATTAATTCTACTCTTAGGAATAATGTACTGAACAACAGTGGATTGGACTGTTGACATCTAATATCAAAGTTCAATTTAAGGTTTTCAATTCAAAATTTAGTTGCATATTGAGATAAATATTTCCAATACGTTTACTCACTTCAAATTATTGGCAAAATCTTATGTATAGAATAAACATGTTGTTCAACACAAACTACAACAATCGTGTGGACTTTAAGACATTGGAGTTATATACTGCACAGTTAAAAAAAAAACTATCAAAACAAAACAAATGGTTCAAATAACTAAAAATTCCATTAGGACCTTTACCTTGGGAGGAGCTGAGAGGATGCTCAGGTTGGATAATTAAGCACATGTGTAATATTTCTCCCCTCTTCCCAACATTCAGTTCCAATGAAAATTACCACCCCCCCCAATTTTTTTTATCGAACGTGGTTCAACCCTGACAGTGGGTGCTGTCTGTACGAAGTTTATACGTTCTCCCTGTGACTTGCGTGGGTTTTTACCGGGATCGCTGGTTTCCGCCCACACTTCAAAGGCGTTAGGTTAATTGTCTTCAGTAAAAATTGTAAATTGTCCCTGGTGTGTATAGGATAGTATTAGTGTGGGCGCATGGGCAGAAATGGCTTCTAAAACATGGGGGGGGGGGGGGGAAACGACACAATGAGACCTAACATCTAGTACAGGGGTCGTCAACCTACGGCCCAGATCCGGCCCGCAGGCGCATTTTTTTTCAATTTGTTTTCGCAACCTGGGAACAACAGCAAGCCCGGGGCACGCAAGCGACCTGGGAACTGCAGCCAGACCTGGGGCAAGCGAGCCGACCTGGGAGCTACAGGAAGACCTGCCAGCCAGCCTGGGCACTACAGCTAGTCCCAGGGAAGGCGAGCCCACCTGGTCACGCAGGTGACCTGGCAACTGCAGGTCCTTTGGCCCACCATGTCCTCGCTGTCCCGCAATCACCCCGTTCACCAGCACCACGCGACACACAAGGAATAATTTACAACTTACCGAAGCACTTAACATATAAACCTGCACGTCTTTGGAGTGTGGGGCAGGTGAGCCGACCTGAGCGCTACAGCCAGTCCGTAGGCACGCAGGGAACCTGGGCTCTACAGCCAGACCTGGAGCAAGCGAGGTGACCTGGGACTGGCTGTAGTGCCCAGGTCTCAAAACATTGTGGTGGGGTGGGGGGGCAGGCCCAACTCCGTCCACCCCCCCAGGCTTGGTGGGCCAAAGGGCCTTTCAGCAATGTCTCTAAACTAAATTAAAGAACCAAAAGAAAAAGAGCAGATGCTGGAAGTTTGAAACAAGACAGAAAATGCTGCTAATCCTCAGGATCGCAGTTTTGTTTTAGTAAAAATGCTAATCTTTGAAATGTGTTTAGACATTTTAAAAGCTAATTTAAAAGTTTTCAAATCCACTACACTTTCCTAATAAATTGCAGAGATTTGTTCAAATCCTTCATGACCTGCTTAATTCTTCAACAGATTGAAAACCAGAACATCTGGCAGCAGTCTGCAGTATTTCACTGAACCTTGCAAGTTAGTTCATTAGCTGGATTGAAAATGTGAAAGCAAACAGCAGTGCATTGCTAATAAAAAGTGTACAGTAAAACTTGTAAATTGCAAAATAATGGAATCCCATGTTTCCTTGTTACTTGGTATGAGGTGCACACATCCCATCTTGATGCTAGGTGAAGTGATTACATTCAGTCCTTGTAAAAAGCAATGGTTTTCTAAGACTGTTTTATTCTAATCAACCATCCTATAATTGCAAGCCCCAATTAGATAATTCAGAGTCACAATTTGCGGTCTTAGTTCCAATACTTCTGTTGCCCATGTGAGCTGTGAAAATGTGATACAGAGTAAAGTGATAAGGACGTTACTGGCATGTCTGCAGACATTTAATTTTACCCCAACAATTATTCCACCAAACATGTCGAACTCAGCATTTCTCAGTAATATCAACTATCAAATGGAGATATTTTGCCAATTGAATGCATCAGCCTTCAATAGGTTAATGACCTGCACTTGCAGAATTGAGCTCATCAAGAACTTTATTTCAAACATCCTTCTGCAAAAAAAATATTTTTTCTTTGAAGTTCACCACTCGTTTATAATTATGCTCTCGAGTATTTGACATTTCAACCTTGGTGTATAGTTTTCTGACTGTTTGCCCTATCTATGTTTCTCATAATTTCTTAAAACTTTCATCAGGTCTCTCATCTGCCTCCAATGCTCCAAGAAAAGCAATCAAGGTTTCTCCAACCTCCCCTTATACCCAATACCCTATTCTTCAGCATTCTCTCCATAACCATATCCATCCTGTAACAGGGCAACTGCAATTGCACAGAATACCATTACACATAGTACCATTGGTCACAGACCTCCAGCCAGAAAGACAACCTTCCACCACTAACTACCCTCTGTCTTTTATGGGTAAACCGGTTCCGAATCCAAACCACCAACCTTGCTACCCTGTATCCCCTGGATTAGCCGACCATGCCTTATTAAAGTCTATGTAGATGTTGTCCACTATCCTATCCTGATCAATCACCTTCCTTACCACCTAACATCAGTCACCTCCTCCCAACTTTGTCACCTCCTCTGATAGTTTAATAGTTTTCTTCAAACAAGTCAGTAACGATGCAACAAAAGTCAGTAATTTAAGCACATCTATTATTACCCATGAATTGACTGCACACTGCTTTGATCAATAGCATTTAGTGCTTATTAAACAATGTAATGAGTAATTGTTGGCTCAGTGACAAAGAATATTCAAAATAATAAATTTTGATTTTGTAAAAAATGTCAACTGGCTCCACCCCATTAATTTGTTCAATAACAAAATCACCTGCCTCTCTAATTTTAAAATCTTTTTGGATTTTTCTTCATTTCTTGGAAATTAGAAAACCAAATGTTAAGTATTCAGATATCTTCCAAGACAAAATATAGTGGCAACATCATGTTATAGCATTATATTTTCCACGACCTAAGTGAGCAGAATGCAATGAATCCAATGAGTTTTTTCATGAAGTAAGGATACTAGGAAGTATGTGAAGCCAAAGTCTGTGGCTGGAGCCAAGTTGTGGATCCCTTATTAACAGATGGAATAGAAATATGGAGCTCAACTCCTGTTCTTTTCAGTGGCCAAAACTATTTCTCCCCTTATTCCAATGCACTTTGGCTAAAACATCAACAGGATACTCTGGTGTTCCAAAACTGTACTCCGTGCAATCTAATAATAGTACAGAAAGATTTAGTTGAGTTTAGAGATACAGCGTGGAAACAGATTCTACAGCCCACCAAGTCCACATAGACCATCAATCACCCATTGACTCCAGTTCCATGTTATCCACTTTACTCATTCGCTCCCTATAATCGAATCCAGAAGTTACAGGCTCATTGCTTAAAACAAAGTTTCCTCTCAGTCATCACCACTTCTGGCAGTGCTTCACAGCTCCAGAGATCCCAGGTACCATTTTGATCTCAGGTGCTGTCTTTGTAGAATTTGTATGTTCTCCCTGTGACAGTGTGGGTCTGAAGAAGGGTCTCAACCCGAAACGTCATCCATTCCTTCTCTCCAGAGATGCTGCATGTCCCGCTGATTTACTCCAGCATTGTGTGTCGACCTTCGATTTAAACCAGCATCTGCAGTTCTTTCCTACAGTGTGGGTTTCTCCTGGGTGCTCCAGTTTCCATCCACATTCCAAAGATGTAACCGCTATTAAATTACCCCTGGTGTGAGTGGGCAGTGGGAGAATCATGATGGGAGGACAGAGAATGGATTGTATGCATGGAAAAAAATATTGATGACCATTGCTCTGAAAGCAGGAATCACTTGATGGGCTGAAGGGCCTCCTTGTATGACATATGAAAATGTTTCAAGGTGGTTTATATCCAAGTAGTCTCATGCAATAATAATTATGGCCTAATCAAATATTCACTCCAGATAGCTATCATTTGGACATTCCTTTTCACTTTGATCGCATTGTCGGTTAGTTTGGGAAAATATTCAAAGTTGTTCTTGGTTCCGCTTCAAAGGAATGGTGCTTTATTTTTAATACATGCAGTGCATATTTTAAGCAAAGAAAATTGAACTTTCCCGTTTTATTTTCTAGCCATCAAGTTTGAAACCTTTTGGGAATACAAACCAGGTATGCCAGACAGTAAAGAAAATTGATTTTGTGAACCCCTCCATTGGAAATCACTAAATTATTGACCAGCCTTTTCCCCTTGCATATGGTGATAGCTTGAATTGTGTACATAGATTATAGAACAGTCCAGCACAGGAACGGGCTCTTTGGCCCACAATGTTTGTGCTGAACATGATGCCGAGTTAAACTGATCTCATCTGCCTGTACATGATCCCTATCCCTCCATTCCCTGTACTTACATGTGCCTATCTAAAAGCCTCTTAACCTGTTCATTGCCACCCTCAAGCATACTCGGGTCAGAGAATACAAGTAAAACAAAATCTTGGCAGTGAACAGGGCATCTGCCTCCACTACCCCTGGCAATGCGTTCCAGGCCCCCACCGCCATCCGTGTAAAAAACCTGCCCCGCACATCTCCATTAAACTTTCCCCTTCGAGCTATGCCTCTAGTGTTGGACATTTCCACCCTGACTGTCTACCCTATCTATGCCTCTCATCATTTTATACACTTCTATCAAGTCTCCCCTCAACCTCCGATGTTCCAGAGAAAACAATCCAAGTCTATCCAACCTCTCCCTGTAGCCGAAACACTCTAATCCAGGCAGCATTCTAGTAAATGTGCATTTCAGTTTGTTTAAATATCTTGTTGAGATTATATGAAAATAAATATTTTAATTTCTGTTGGAAGAACTTCCCCCAGAATGGTTCACTGAAAACTCTGCTTGATGTATGCATAATTAATATATCCCTCACCGAGGTTAAAGGCATCCTAAAATTCTAGAAATAAGAACCAGGGTTGAACTTCACCTGCATTTTTCTAGCAGGCTGGATACAAAGTGCTGGAGTAACTCCGCGGGATAGGCAGCATCTCTGGAGATCAAGGCTGGTTGATGTTTTGGGTCGGGACCCTTCTTCAGACTCGGAATCAGTCTGAAGAAGAGTTTCAACCTGAGACGTCACCCAGCCTATTTCTCCAGAGATGCTGCCTGATCTGCTGTTACTGCAGCATTTTGTGTCTATCTTTGGTATATACCATAGCTGCAGCTCATTTCTACACATTTTTACTACTAGACTGATTATTTCCTGTTCAGAATAAATAGTTAAAATAATTTACTGTATGTATAAATTTACAGAGAACGGCCAGTTTAATATGTTGCTCATTATATTTGTGCCTTCCCATCCACCCCAAAGAAGCCCATGGCAAGGCATTTCTCTGTTGTCAATTTCACTGAAATAATAGCTCTACACTAGCCCACTCTCAATAAGATGATCTTTCCTTTATCTAACAGCTGACAATAACCTACATGACGGCACATTTACTGCATCGGCTGTTCCAGCTCTTTTACTTCACAAGAAAACATGCAGAGCATTGAAATAATCCCACTGTGCATATACAACAATAAAATAAAACTTTAATACTTGGCAGTATTTATGGAAAAGCGAGCAAATTGTTTAGCTCCTATAATAATGCAAGTGACAGCAATAAAGTTTGCGTGATTTATAACTTGTACCTGGATCACAAACTCGTAATTATTATCGGATCACTGTAAATTTGTCAAGAAATAATGGATAGATTATATGCTGAGACTTTCCTTCCCCATGCTAATTCAAGTGTATTCTTGAGTGTATTATTTTCGTGTTTAGAATAAATAGTTAAAATAATTCACTGTGTGCGTTTTAAACAACCACTAAGTACATGTTTCTCAATGTTTGCCCGATTAAATCAAATGACTGATCACCCTATCCACAATTAATTCACCATTCAGAATATGTTGCTTTATATCCCCTTGATCGTGATTTGGTTCCTTCAGGCTAGTGAGTGTTTTGGGATGATGTGGAGTTAGACGAGAGGGAGACACACACCAGCAGGCACCCACCGGGACCGGTGGCCTGTGTCTGCGCTGTACAACTCGATGTAATTCTTTCCACCGTGAAGCAGGTGGGCCAAAGTGCACAGCTGCCACCAGCTCAGCATGCCCATCTGCCAAATGTCAACCTACGCAGGTAGCAGCAGGGCTTCTCCATTTGCTTTTAAACGTCTAGATTTACTTGTAGAAACATACAATTGACACGTCCCTCCTCCCGCCTACCAGTCAATCGAGACTTTCACTCCTTCCTCTTGCAATAAACACTTCACGATCGCCCGATTCCGTTCACAATCGCCAATCTCAGAGAGAGTCGGGAGGATGTTTTTAAAAGCCTAGAATGAACTGAGATTAAACTCGGTGGCATTTTATTTTATTTTAATTGTCAGTTTAGTGGACGAGCTCCACAAACAGAACGCAAGAAGTGGCGTGGAGTTGTTTACAAGGAAGAGTTCCCGTTTGGAACATCAGTCTGAGGAAGGGTTTCGGCCCGAAACGTCGCCTATTTCCTTCGCTCCATAGATGCTGCTGCACCCGCTGAGTTTCTCCAGCAATTTTGTGTACCTCCCGTTTGGAACTGTTCGCTTGTACAAGTGGCTACTTGTATAAGGATCGCCGAGATGAAACCTAACGACACGGGTTGCACGCGTGAAAATGTAACCTGGTCTTCTCTGGCCTCCTGTCAAAAAAACCCTACCCACAATGGAAGTCACGATTTGCAAGTTCCTGAATGTGGCATTTCTGAGCAAGCCCGGAGAGAAATGCACACAATTTGATAAGTAAAAGTTGATAAGCTTTCCAAGCGGAAGTACGAGCCGAGTTTTTAAAGACCAATATCGACAGTGGACATAAATCGGATTGATTTACCCAAACAGATCTGCCACGGAGGATGCGAGACCACGTTTCTCTAGATAACTCTCTGGCAGCCAGCTCCATAGATCAATAAACCTAAACGACCATGCAGGCGCAATTGCAATCTTCGATTGTTAAAACGCATAACAGCAACCAGCCTTGATTTTTACCCCCGAACTAAACATGCTGCCAAGCAACTGCACAACGCTGGCGAAAATGTCACCATCCACTTGACCAGGTTTCAATAAATATGTACACATATAATCTGTGAGTGTTCATAGGTTTTTAAAGAGGGTTGAGCACCATTTGTGAAATGCAACAACTCGTTCCCCAACTCACTCCCTGCCCCAGCAAGCAGCAAAGCCGGTCACCCCGCACGGAACTAGTTCGATGCACACACACACAATTTACCTTTCATCCAGTCCACCACTTGGCTCGGGATCCATTTACTAACCGGTTCCATGATCAGAGCCATGAGGAACTTTCGCCTCCCGGAGTAACAAGCGGTGACAATGTAAAGCGGGGCTCGCTGCCAACGTGGTCCGAAGCCCTCTGTCACTTGCTCTCAGTCCCCGTGCAGGTGAAACCCTCCTCACACTGTCAGCCGCCGCCTCTCCCGGCAAAGCGTTGCTTCTCTCTCCCCCTCGTCCGTCAGGCTCTCGCCTTCCTCTTGCAAGTTTGCTTCTTGCGAATAATTCTCACCGTCAAAACAGCCCTTGCAGGTTTTTGTAAAAATAATTGCATTGGATTGCGAGAGGATGAAAGTGCATTTCTTGCTGGGGTGCGAGGAGGGAGCTGCTGGGTCGAGGTCCGTGTGTCAACGCCGATCAAGTGCAGTGTGCTGGAATGCAGCGTTCGTCAGTCAGCAGCTCGAGTTTGCTCCGGCTCCGGCTCCTGCTGCCGGTCGCTCGTCTGCTCTCTCACTCACTCGCTCCCTCTGACCGAAGCCTCCAGCTGCTCGAGTATCTTTGCTCCAGCTTGCAGGCGGCAGGGCGGGCTGACGGCGCTCTCCGCTGGCCCGCGCGCGCACTTGCACCCTTCACTCTCCCGCACGGCACGCGCTCCGGGCCGCCGCATGGGCTGGAGCCGCCGCTGGAACCAGGGGAGGGAATTGCCACGAAAGTTGCCGCGTTTCACAGGGGAGAGGGGGGGGGTGGACAGTGGGTTACTTTCGGTCCTAACCCAATTAAACATGAGCGATGCGTTCAATGCAACCCATGCAAATGGCACACGCTGATTAGCGATGTTCTTCTGAACGTGATGCAGTCACTTGGCAGGCAGCGTGGGTGGCAGAACCTACACACTAATGATGTTGCTTGGCAATGCATTGGAGATGGGGAATATGCGCAACAGTTCCTCCTTTACGCTTGGAAGTGCTGCAATATAAATACAGATTTTTTCCTTACAGTGAATCTATTTACATCGCAGGGCGAGGCGAATTCCCCGAACCAAAGCTGGATAACATTTCCAGAAAAAATGCAGTGAGCGATGGACAGTTATCGAAGAAATATGCGTGGTGAAAATCGCAGTACCTTTCAGCAGTGCCAGGGTTTATTTCCACTGAAATTCACCACTCATCCTCGGTCTTGCTGGGAATGGCATTGTCATTCATGAATAATGAACTGGAAGTGGGATTGTGGGCATAATAGCCATCCCCCTAGGACGTATCTTGTTATCCTGGCTGTCGAGCATTGCCTTGGAAATGGTTGTGGCTTGTTTAAAAAAAAAATGAACAAGTACATTTTGACTGCATGTTGAACCAACAGCTGGGACCTTTATTTGTTGCCATAAAATGCGTTACGCTTGCTATTAAACAGGTTGCGCTAAATTACAAAAAAGAGAGATAATGAAAAATATGGTCAAATAAGTAATTTAAAGTATCGCAAAGAAAGATGGAAGAGAGCAAGAGGGAACTTTAAAGAGGAGATTGCAAAGCTCATTTTGAGGTATTTTATATTTAAGGCATTTTATATATTTTCCGACAATTGCCATTTATAATGACATCTACATAGTTAAACGTAGGTAGACGCAAATTGCTGGAGTAACTCAGCGGGACAGGCAGCATCTCTTAGGCTGTGGGCCGAGCATCAAAAATGTCTAAAAATTAGTTTTTGTGACCCGTCACCAAACTACATGAAATTTTCCACAGATTTAGATGAAATATAATTGAGAAGGAAGTCATAACTCGTCATTGCTGAAAGTTGCACATTAATCAATTAAACTAATTAGAAAATGAGATCGGGGAGGCAGGAGACGCGAGGCCGCTACGGACGGCACTATGTACAACCCCCCCCCCCCCCCCCCCCGCCCGCGGAGAAGGTCCGCAGCTCCGCATTCGCGAATCGGCCGCCTTTTATTTGAGACCGCGGCTTCACTATGTTAAATACATAGGCCCCGCGATCGGAGCGCCTTTTCCCGGTAAGTTATCGCAGGCAGCTCCGAGATTAGATGATTAAGACTTATTAATCTACAACAAGCTGGCATTAGTGAAAATGTTTAATTTACCTTGTTATTGGAGCAAGTGAGTGTACAGCCTCCAAATCTCATTTTTTCACATTATAAAGAGTGCAATTAAATTAATTAAAGTCCATACAGATTAATTTTCATAAATTCTGACTTTAGATCTTACCTTTGTTCCAGTTGATTCACAGTTTGACTGCAGCATCTCAGCAGCGACTTTGCTTTCAAGACTTTCTTCCACTTCTATCCACTTAGCTGTACATTTTTCAGACTTCTTAATGCTTTTCTCACTAAATTCAATTACCCTGCTGCATGTTTCCACGACACAGAACTAGAAAGAACCTTCATCGGAATCTCCAGTAAAACAGGCAGTGAAGCCCTCTCAGCTATGATGTGTGCTAGCCTGAAGCAAAGCGCGTGATTGGCCAACTGGCAGACAACTATTATTTTTGAAGAAGAACATCCCACTATATTTCATGAACCCATAGGAGGAAAAGACATGGGTTCAATGTTTGCTTGAGATCATATTAATCAAAAATGTTTGACGGTTTTTAAATTTAGTTTAGTTTATTATTGTTACATGTACCGAGGTAGAGTGAAAATATTTTATTGTTGCATGCTTAAAGATGGTTCAAAGGTCTCCAATGAGGTAGACGTTAGGTCAGGACCGCACTCTAGCTGGGAAGAGGATGGTTCAATTGCTTGATAACGGCTGGCAAGAAACTATTCCCTTGAATCTGGAGGTATCTGTTTTCACACTTCTGTATCTCTTGCCTGATGGGAGTGGGGAGAAGACTGGTCCTTGATTTTGCTGGTGGCCTTGCCGAGGCAGCACAAATACAGATCTATGAAAGGGTTTGCATGATAGTCTGGGTTGCGTCCATGACCCTCTGAAATTTCTTGCTGTCTTGGATGGAGCTCTTCCCAAACCTTGCTGTGATCTGTGATGCATCCCAATAAAATGCTTTTTACAGTGCATTTGCAGAAGCTGCTGAGGGTTGTTGGGGACATGCCAAACTTCCTAAACCTTCTAAGGAAGTAGAAATGTTGATGCGCTTTCTTAGTCATTGCTTTGATGTGGCTGTACCAGGTCAAATTGCTGGTGATATTTACTCAGAACTTGAAGATTTCGACCATCTCTACTTCAGTGCCATCAATGTATGCCGTGTGTATACCTGTATATGGTGTGTACTGCTTCGCTTCCTGAAGTCAATCACAATCTCCGTTGTCTTGCTGACATTGAGGTAGCTGTTTTGACACCAGCTTATTAGGTTCTCAATCTCCTTCCTGTACTCCATCTCATCTTTATGTTGTACGTGTTGCACTACAGTGAAGTTATCTGCAAACTTGTAAATCGAGTTGGATAAGCTATTGGCTGCACAGTCATGAGTGTATAAGGAGTAAAGAAAGGGGCCAAGAACACATCCTTGCAGGGCACCAAAGTTGGGGATTATCACAGTGAATGATTTGTCACCCATCCTCACTGAATGTGGTCTGTTGGTTAGGAAGTAGGGAATCTGCTTGGAGAGTAAGATTGTTGAAAATAGAAAATAATTTGTTGTCATCAGTGGGTTGAACACCACCTGCTTATTGTATGTATTGAATCTCATGTATGGAAACACAAGATCAACATTTGTAGTCATAGTCACACAACATAGAAATAAGTCCTTTGGCCCAACTTGCCCCACACCAACCAACATGCCCATCGACACTAGTCTCACTTACCTGTGTTTGGCCCATATCCTTCTAACCCTATCCTATCCATGTACCTGTGAAAATGTTTTGCAAACCTTGAGACTGCAGCTGCTTCACTCTGGCAGCTTGTTCCATGCACCCACCGCCCTTTGTGTAAAAAAGGTTGCCCCTTAGGTTCCTATTCAATCATTCCCTCTTCATCTTAAACCCATGTCCTCTGGTTCTTGATTCCCCTTCCCTGGCTAAAAGATTCTGTGCTTCACCCTATCTATTCCTCTCATCATCTTATACACCTTTACAAGATCACTCCTCATCCTCCTGCGCTCCAAATAAAGAAATAAAGTCCGAGCCTAGTCGTACTGTGAATAGCCCAGGGGATACAGAAATAACATATTCAGATGTGAATTCATGACCAATTTTATTATCTTAGCTTTGTGGCCTAATTTTTATACAACACCGAATATGGATTATAATTAACGTTTAAATAATGGTACAGAGAAGTTTTAGAAAAAGTTGACTGGATTATTGGTGTTTCTCAATAACGGGTGGGGAGCTGAGAGAATCAAAAACTAAAGGGTTTTGTCACTGAATGGTAGGTTAATATCTTGTATTACCTATTTTAATTAGAAATTCCCTTTATTAATACAAATGTAGATGTTATCAACTTAAAAAGAAAAATTACTGCAGGATGCATACCTTGTAGATATGGTACGCATGCAGGTTAAATAATTCTATTTAATATTCATCATAATGTTTGTGATTCTTAATGCAGAGTTGGAGGGTGCATTATGTCACCCAATGCAATGCATAAATTCTATTCTTGTGAAAATTAAATCAGTAGAGTTGATTATTCTAAAAATATTTTGTTTTATATGTGCTGATTTTTCATTTCATGGCTTTTATTGCAGGTTAGATTAAAAATGAACTCAGCACCATATAAAATAATTAAGTTGTAAATGAAATAAAAGCAACCTTTAAATAACTTTTTAAGCCATGAATAGTAAAGTTAAAAATAAAACCATTGATTTTCTACTCTCAGTTTATGATGAACTGCAAATTTTCAAAAACTGCCAATTCATAAGTTTCACTTAGCAGCTTCTACTGCCCTCCGCTAGACTTCAGAATGTACTGACATAAAGCTATTTGTTGTCAAATTCAACTGGTTTAAACACAATCTACTTCACCAGTAGAATAACACGCTGTGCATTATTCATGTAATACCTGAAAGGACACATCTCCTGACATTGCACATATTAACATCCCATATTATCACAAAGAATACTTACCTGGAAACAAATAAATATTGTATCTTCCTATGCATTATTTGCTTTCTCACTAAATGTTAATTACATAACTTATATTTTAACTTTAACAATGCGATAAAACATTGGAAATGCTGTAAAATATGGATCCATACATTTTGAAGTTCAGTGTCTGAGATGGCTCAATTTTTTACTGAATTAATTAGTGTTCCATATTATAAAGCATACACTTTAAACTCAGTGCATAATTATCTTTCCAAATTGATTTTTGGAAAGTTTTGTTTTTACATTTTTGTACCGACTGAAAATTAGTTGACAGGTCATTTCTGACGAATTGACACCAGCTCTCTTGTGCTGGTCATATATTGATTAATGTGACCAATCCCTTCCACCTCCCCAACTCCTGCAGCACATCAATTGGCAGAGTTTGAGGATTTTCTTTTCTTAAAAGTGAGAAGGCCTACATTTTCAAACCAGTGTTGTTCAAAATGCCACTAACAATGAAAAGCATCTATTTAGAAACATGTCCAACCCTTCTTGACTTCACATGTGTCATAGAGATACAACACTGAAATAAGCCCTTTGCCACCGTCTATATCAACCTTGAATTACAATTCATCCTAATCTACATTAATCCCATTTTATCTTCTCCCACATTCTCATTAACTCTCCACATTCTCATTTTCTCTCTCCACTCACCCACACATTAGGGGCAATTTACAATGTCCAATAAGTCTACCAACCCCTGCATCTTTGGCCTTGAGAGGAAGAGGAGGAAAGCCACTCGGTTTCAGGGAGGATTGAACCCAGGTCTCTTGCCCAGGAGACAACAGCTCAACCAGCTGCACCACAGTGTTGATTAACTTGCTTTTCTATGCAGGCACTGGAATAGATCGGATTGTTTTAAACAGAGCCAAATGAATCAAGATTTTTTCTGAATTAGCTCTTTACTAAAACAAGCAGAGTCAGCCAGCAAACTAAGTAAAACACCTGGATTCTTCTATTTTTAAACTAGACAAGAGATGAGGCATTGGAACAAGTGTTGTTGTATTCCTTTTACAGATATCAAACAAGTGCAAAACCATATAAATGCTGATGTATTAGTATCAGCAACCAGAGGCTTTGACGATCCCCATCTAAAACAGGCATTCATTCCTTTGTATCTGTACCCTTGTGAGGCCACATTGTAAAAAATACGTTGCCTGAATGCAATGAAATGCAGACAGAAAAAAGTTCCAGCAAACAATGTGCTGGAGGAACACTGCAAGTCGAGCAGCATGTGTGGGTGGAAGGGAATGGTTAACATTAATGGTCAATACCCTGCATTGGGCCTGAGAGTGTCAGTCATTATGGAATGCAAGCCAAGCCAAGTCACAGACAAGTGAAAACACAAAATTCTTCTGTTAATAATACAACATCAACTTATTGAAGTCCCCCTGCCATGTCCTACATCATTATACACTGATTTTCCTGTATTCCTCATCTTTCTAATGGCCATATTACTTTTTTTTTTTTAACTCCTTTAGTTTAGGAAAGATAATTGAATGTATTTGCATAAGTAACAATGTTGCATTTTGTCCAAATATTTCCTATTGTACGTGGGAACCATAAAATAAAGATCTTTAATCAGCGGTAAAATCGTAGTCAAGAAACAAAAAGGGTGGTGCCAGCAATGACGGCCTCGCCAACAGTCTGTCCGTCCCTTCCTTCTTTTGTTGTTTGTTTCTGTGTTCAATGTATGTTTTTTGTATTCTTTAGCTTGTTTTATTTGGTGGGGGGGTGGAGAACTTTTTCTAATCTCTTATCTCGACAGATGCGATTTTGTTCCGTATCGTATCTCCATCCGCACTGCGGCCCAATGTCAAGGAGTTGGTGGCCTTTACTGGAGACAGACTGAGAGAACTCCACCGCGGGTGCCTACGGATTTGAACATCACAGAGCTCGTGGTCTCTGGGCAGTGACAGACTTCAGGAACTCCAAGCCGCAAAAGATTTGACCAGCCCGACGCGGGATCTTCGACCACCCCGAATGCGGATGGTTCGACTGCCCCGACCATGGGAGGTTGGACTTTATTGCCTTCCATCACAGTGTGGTGGATGTTTATGATAACCTTTATGTCATTGTGTGTCTTGTTTTTTTGGTATGGCTGTATGGTAATTTGAATTTTGCTTTACCTTAATTGGTACATGTGACAATAAAGAAACTTTGAAAGTTTAATATTTTTCTCAAGTTTACAGTGAACTTCCATCAATCAATTATGAGCATCTTATTTTTAAGAAATGACCCATTGAGATGCAATAAAGCAGACTACAGGAGGGTTATGTTGGAAATACTCAGCTGACCAGACAGCAACTGGCATCAGTTAGAATACCTCTGGGTTCAGGTTTCTCTCCAGGAATCTCTGCAGAGGAGAAGAGGGGACCACACTGTGGGCACTGAATGCAATTCCCCAAATTCTGCAACCTATTTGTGCTTGGTTTCTGCCCAGGAGGCAGCGCATGCACTACACGAGAGAAACCAAATGCAGATTAGCTTACAGCTTTGCGGAACAATTCTTATTAGAGCAGTAAAGCAATTTTGAGCTTCCAGCCCCCTGTCAATTTGATTCTCCATCCCACTCTTTGTCTCAGACCTTCTACATTGCTCCAGTGATGCCCAACATACCCTCAAGGAATAACACCCTTGACCTGAAACATCAACTGCTGTGCTTTCCCTACGGATGCTGCCAAAGACGCAGACTGCTTTCAGCATTGTTTTGATCTTTTTTGTATTTCCAGCATCTATGGTTTTATGCTCTTTTTCCCAGGCACTTTATGCGGGAACAGTGGTGAAGATTCAGCATTGCATCACGAATGGATGATAATTGATAGTTAATATGCATGAAATTCAGTGTATTCTCTCAATCTGGAAGCAGTTCATAGGTTGACCCAGGAATAAGTGGCATTTTGGCCTTCAGATAAACAGATACGTTGTTGGACAACATATTACTTTAGTTTAATTTAGCAATACGGTGCAGAAACAGGCCCGTCGGCCCACGGAGTCCATACCGACCAGCGATCCCTGCACATTAACACTATCCTACACACACTTGGGACAATTGAACATTTAAACCAAGCCAATTAACCTACAAACTATGTATGGCTTTGGAGTGTGGGAGGAAACCGAAGATCTTGGAGAAAAACCATACAGTCACAGGGAGAACGTACAAACTCCATGCAGACAGAACCCGTAGTCGGGATCGAACCCGAGCCTCTGTCGCCCAATACTAAATTTAAAAAAAGATCTCAAGTAAAAGCCTCGCCAATTAACACACCAACTGCCTGCAACAAATGCCCAGAAATACAATTTCTTCCTTGACTTGCTTGAACCAACATGTGCTAATTCCTATTTGGACACCAACAAAATAATCATAAAATTGTCTAAACATTTATTAGAAGTTTCAGCAGGATGTACTTGGAATCACCTTAAGCACAAAGCAAGCACAATGCAAAGGACTTGCATGTTTCCCATTGGGAGCAAGGTGAGGGACTCCCCACTGCCACATCTGTGCTGGTCTCCTCACTGGGAAGGGTGTCCGATCCTGAAGGATTTCATCCTGTGGAAGCTACCGAGGAGCTACCGAGGAGCCACATAAAAAGCAGTAATTGGGGCAAGGAAAAATGCTTGGGGGAGGAGAGACGTGGCTTTTTGTGTGGGCAACCCCTCCAAAGCAGTGGTTAGTTATAGGTTATAACTAGTGAGTATACATTTAAGATTTGAGAGGAAAGATTTCATAGGAACTGGCAGGCAACCTTTCACAGAGGGTGGTGTGTGTGGAATGAGCTGTCAAACGAAATGGTTGAGGCAGGAACAATAACAATATTTATAAAACACTGGGACAAAGACATGGATATTCTTATTGGTGTTTGTTTATTAATATCCCATGTACCAAACTACAGTGAAAAGCCTCCGAAGTTATAGAATGACAAATCACACAAGTACAACAGATAATCAAAGTGACAAAGTGCAGTGTGTTGAACATGGTCTGACAACATAATAGCATTAGAGCTACAGGTACTGAGAAACTGCAGAAAAATAAAGTTCAAAGTCTGCAATGAGGCACATTGGAAGATCAGGACCATTCATCCAGCATATGGGAGGACCATTCAGTAGCCCAATAACAATGGGAAATAAACTGTTAATGAGTGTAGAGGTATGTGTTTTCAAGCTTAATTACTCATCTGCCCGGTGGGAGAAGAGGGGAATGACTCGGGTGAAAATGGTCCTTAATTATGCTGGCTGCTTTCTGAAGGCAGCATGAAGACAGAGTGAGGTTGATCTGTGTGATGGATTGGGCTATAAACACAAATCTCTGCAATTTCTTGGGGTTTGAGCAGAGCTGTTGCCAAACCTAGGTGTGATGCAACCTGATAGTAGGTTTCCTTCGAAAGGAGATTTTTAGAAATTAGCAAGATTATTTGAGCCATGCGAGCTTCTGCAGTCTTCTGAGGGAGTAGGAGCATTGGTGCATTTTCTTGGCAGTAGCTTCAATGCAGTTGATAATATTTTGCCTCAGAAACTGATCAGGGGTATACACCCCTCATTTCTTGAAGTCGACAACAAGCTCCTTCATCTTGCCAACGTTGAGGGATAGGTTGTTTTCCTGATACCATGTTACTGAGCTCTATCTCCTTCCTTTATTCCATCCATCATTGTTCGAGATCTGGCGTTATGCAGTGGTGCCATCTGCTAAATTGTAAATGGAGCTAGAGCAGAATTTAGCTGCGCATTCGTGATTGCATTTGTGGGAATATGGTAAGGGTCTGAGAACCTTGATGAGGATTATTGTGGAGGATATTTTGCCATCATCCTCATAATATGGTCCATGGGACAGTAACTCAAAGATCTTGCAGACTCCTAGGACAAGGAGGACCAAAATGAGTTTGTTTGAGAATACGGTGCTGGAGACAGGGTTATAGTCATCAATAGGAGTCGGACATTGGTGTTTTCCAGTGATAACTGCAAGGTTAGGGAGATCGTATCTGCCTGACAGAGAAGGTTGAGAGGAATACAAGCCAAATGTGAGAAAATGGAACTAGCTCAAATGAGCATCTTGGTCAGTACAGAAAAGCTGAACTAAAGTGCCCAATTCCAAGCAGTATTACCTTATGTCACCAGAAATAAAATTAAAGTTTTAATGTTGAATGACCACGTGTCAAATTGAGTTTAAACTGTATTTGGATTGGTTGCTAACCTTGGAGATTTTGTCAATGCACTCACAGCTTATTTAATGATATAAAATGTTCTGTTTCTACATATGGTTTCAGCAATAAATGTTTAAAAGCTTAAGGCAAGGTTCAGTGTATTGTCTTCCCTGATTAAGAGAAATTAAATCAGAGGAAAAAAGGATTTACAAGATCTGTCTGGTTGATTATTGAAACAGTAGATACAATATTAAATGTTCTCTCAATTCTAAATTTAGACTTTGGTGCTTTGAGATGGGATTGCACCAAGTTTTGTTGTGCCAAAACATTGTTACTTTCAGCACTGGCTCTATAATGGTTCCTGCCAGATAAACCATGACTTTTCTCCGAAACTGCATTGTGTAGGAAGGAACTGGCCCAGAGTTCGAAGAAGGGTCTCCACCCAAAATGTCACCCATTCCTTCTCTCCAGGGATGCTGCCTGTCCAGCTGATTTGTTCCAGCTTTTGTGTCTATCTTAGGTGCAATTTTAGGACTGTTTCAGTGAGGAATAGGAGGGACATTACCTGGTGGGGGCACTCACAGGTACAACACACCTGCCTAGAGTTGGTCCTCCTCCCTATGTGCGATCGAGCTACAAAGGCCTAAACCACCTCTCAAGCAGGGACTATACAAAATCAGCCAGGTATTCCGATTACTACAAACTTTCTGAATTGATCAAATCTGTACATCTTGATTGCCACATACGATACAGCATCATCACAAAGATTAGGGGACAGCCAGTTAGAAACAACTATCTTCAGTTTTGTCTTTGCAGAGTATCAAGAAAGGCTTTAGTTCCCCTGATTTGGAGCAGGAAGAGCAGGATGAAGGGAAGAGCAGAGGGACAGGAGGAAGGAGATGAAACAGACAGTGAGAACCAGAATAAGCCTATTTGCTGATATTAAAATATGTAACCAGGCCCTTTGGCCCATCGGGTCTACGCCGACCAATCACCCGTACACTAGCACTATCCTACAGACGAGTGACAAATTAGAATGTTAGCGAAGCCAATTTAACCGACAAAGCTACAAGTCTTTGCAATGTGAGGAAACCCGAGCACTCGTAGAAAACTCGCATGGTCACAGGGAGAACGCACAAACTCCTAGATGACGCTGTCAATGTTGGATAAGGACATTTCCTGCTACTTTTGCTCATGCGTCTTCTCCACGGCTCTCGCTGCTCTCCTCGCTGTTTCTCCTCTGGCACTGGCTGCTATCTGTGCTTTGTAAAATTGTCCGGCAAGCAGCTTCCTATGAAGAAGTATCCAGTCCAAGTGGGTGCGAAATACAGGGCATCCCAGGACTGATGAAGGCACCGTTACAACATTATGAGACCATAGCATTCTCCATTACCACCATGTGTTGTGTGGTTCTAGTTATATCTCATGGATGTAGTTGGAGTGTAACCAGTAAGCAAAGCAAATGAGGATACCCCTTGGTCCCAAGGATCCATCATTCAGGGCACTGCTGGATGCTGAAAGCACTGATCCCATCTGGATCAAACTGTTAGAACTGCTAGGAAACATGGCATCCACCATGAGACAATGTTTCTTCACAATAAACCGAAGTTTGAGAGAGTAGAAAACTTTCCTGGGTTATCAGAGGAGTGCAGTCAAGACCTGCCTACATCAGAGGGAAGCCAGCAATGCTGGTAAATGCCACTGTATAAATTGCCACTTCCTCCTCACATTGAAATTAAAAAACAAATTATTTTTTCTAGTCAGAAGGAAGCAGAGGTGACCTCCCCGATGCTTCAGCAATCAGCAAATTGAGGGCTAATGACAGATCTGCTGTGGTTTCCTGGGATAAACCAGAGGCCAGGAAGGTGATAGTCACTGTGTTCAAGAAAGAACTGCAGATGCTGGAAAATCGAAGGTACACAAAAATGCTGGAGAAACTCAGCGGGTGCAGCAGCATCTATGGAGCGAAGGAAATAGGCAACGTTTCGGGCCGAAACCCTTCTTCAGACTGATAGGGGGTGGCGGGGAGAAGGAAGGACAAAGGAGAAGGAGGAGCCCGAGGGCTGAGGGATGGGAGGAGACAGCCCGAGGGCTGAGGAAGGGGAGGAAACAGCAAGGGCTAACAAAATTGGGAGAATTCAATGTTCATGCCCACAGGATGCACACTCCCAAAGCAGAATATGAGGTGCTGTTCCTCCAATTTCCAGTGTTGCTCACTCTGGCCATGGAGGAGACCCAGGACAGTATTGTATTGTATTGTATTGTATTCAAATTTATTGTCATTGTCTCAGTTAGAGACAACGAAATGAATTTCCCTTACAGGCAGTATCATAAAAATAAAAAATAAAAAATAATAATAAATAATAAAACATATTAAAAATAAAATAGAATTTAAAAAAAAGCACAAACACTGAAAGTCCACGACACAACATAACAAAGTGGCACCAAGGTGAGGAAGGCACCATAGTCCAGCCAGCCTCCCCTACGTTCTTCCCAGATGTTCACTCGTGGTCGAGGTCTTCCTAGCACCTGCAGTCGCCGCCCCGGGTGGCCCGATGTTCAGGCCCTCACGCCGGGCTGGTGTAACGCCGACGCCGAACCCCGACGGTGAACATCCTCCTCCTCAGCGGCCCGGACCTCCTGATCCTCCCGAGTCCGCAGCTCCCGAGTCCGCAGCTCCCGAGTCCGCAGCTCCCGAGTCCGCAGCTCCCGAGTCCGCAGCTCCCGAGTCCGCAGCTCCCGAGTCCGCAGCTCCCGAGTCCGCAGCTCCCGAGTCCGCAGCTCCCGAGTCCGCAGCTCCCGAGTCCGCAGCTCCCGAGTCCGCAGCTCCCGAGTCCGCAGCTCCCGAGTCCGCAGCTCCCGAGTCCGCAGCTCCCGAGTCCGCAGCTCCCGAGTCCGCAGCTCCCGAGTCCGCAGCTCCCGAGTCCGCAGCTCCCGAGTCCGCAGCTCCCGAGTCCGCAGCTCCCGAGTCCGCAGCTCCCGAGTCCGCAGCTCCCGAGTCCGCAGCTCCCGAGTCCGCAGCTCCCGAGTCCGCAGCTCCCGAGTCCGCAGCTCCCGAGTCCGCAGCTCCCGAGTCCGCAGCTCCCGAGTCCGCAGCTCCCGAGTCCGCAGCTCCCGAGTCCGCAGCTCCCGAGTCCGCAGCTCCCGAGTCCGCAGCTCCCGAGCCGGGCAGAGTCACAGGACCCCATGCTGTCCATCAGCGCCGCCCGCGTTGGGAGCCCGCAAACCGCAGCTCCATGATGTCGGTGCAGCAGGTCCAGCATTTCGGGCTCCAGACGGCGATCCCCGGTAAGGCATCGCCAGCCCCGCGATGTTTCAGCGCTATCCCGCCGCTGCTGGAGCTCTGGTCGATCCCGGCAGGAAATGCCGCGCTAATCCAGTAGGTAGGCCGCTCGGGGGGGGGGGGCGAGGACGCGACTCGAATAATAGTCGCGTCCTCACCAGGAAGCGGCTGAAGGACGGTATCCCCCGCACCGTACCCTCTTCCCCCACATAAAAACACAAAAAAACCACAAAAAAACACACTTTTACATAACTAAATAAACAAAAAAACAAAAAGATACCGGGCTGTAGGTGGAGGCTGCTGGCACCAGCGCCACCGGAAGTACAACACCGACAGAGAGGTCGGACGGGGAATGGGAGGGGGAGTTGAAGTGCTGAGCCACCGGGAGGTCAGGTAGGTTCTTGCATACCGAGCGGAGGTGTTCGGCGAAACGATCACCCAACCTCTGCTTAGTCCCACCGATGTAGATCAGCTGACATCTAGAGCAGCGGATGCAGTAGATGACGTTGGAGGAGATACAGGTGAACCTCTGTTGCACCTGGAATGACTGCTTGGGTCCTTGAATGGAGTCGAGGGGGGAGGTAAAGGGACAGGTATTGCATTTCTTGCGGTTACAATGGAAAGTGCCCGGGGAGGGGGTGGTACGGGAGGGAAGGGAAGAATTGACAAGGGAGTTGCGGAGGGAGCGGTCTTTGCGGAAGGCAGACATGGGGGGAGATGGGAAGATGTGGCGAGTGGTGGGGTCACGTTGGAGGTGGCGAAACTGACGGAGGATTACTTGTTGTATGTGATGGCTTGTGGGGTGAAAGGTGAGGACTAGAGGGACTCTGCCCTTGTTGCACGTGCGGGGATGGGGAGAGAGCAGTGTTGCGGGGTATGGGAGAGACCCTGGTGCGAGCCTCATCTATGGTGGAGGGGGGGAACCCCGTTCCCTGAAGAACGGGGACATTTCAAATGCCCTGGTGTGGAACGTCTCATCCTGGGAGCAGATGCGGCGTAGACGCAGACTTCTGACCAACATCCACTATAAACCCACTGACTCCCATGACTATCTGGACTACACGTCTTCCCACCCTGCCCCCTTAAGGACTCCATCCCCTACTCCCAATTCCTCCGTCTACGCCGCATCTGCTCCCAGGATGAGGCGTTCCACACCAGGGCATCTGAAATGTCCCCATTCTTCAGGGAACGGGGTTCCCCCCCCTCCACCATAGATGAGGCTCGCACCAGGGTCTCTTCCATACCCCTCAACACTGCTCTCTCCACAGCCCCGCATTCGCAACAAGGGCAGAGTCCCCCTAGTCCTCACCTTTCACCCCACCAGCCTTCACATACAACAAGTAATCCTCCATCAGTTTCGCCACCTCCAACGTGACCCCACCACTCGCCACATCTTCCCATCTCCCCCCATGTCTGCTTTCCGCAAAGACCGCTCCCTCCTCAACTCCCTTGTCAATTCTTCCCTTCCCTCCCGTACCACCCCCTCCCCGGGCACTTTCCTTTGCAACCGCAAGAAGTGCAACATCTGTCCCTTTACCTCCCCCCTCGACTCCATTCAAGGACCCAAGCAGTCGTTCCAGGTACGACAGAGGTTCACCTGTAACTCCTCCAACCTCATCTACTGCATACGCTGCTCTAGATGTCAGCTGATCTACATCGGTGAGACTAAGCGGAGGTTGGGCGATCGTTTCACCGAACACCTCTGCTCGGTCCGCAAGAACCTACCAGACCTCCCGGTGGCTCAGCACTTCAACTCCCCCTCCCATTCCCCGTCCGACCTCCCTGTCCTGGGTCTCCTCCATGGCCAGAGTGAGCAACACCGGAAATTGGAGGAACAGCACCTCATATTCCGCTTGGTGAGTCTGCATCCTGCGGGTATGAACATTGAATTCTCCCAATTTTGTTAGCCCTTGCTGTCTCCTCCCCTCCCTCAGCCCTTGGGCTGTCTCCTCCCATCCCTCAGCCCTCGGGCTCCTCCTCCTCCTTTGTCCTTCCTTCTCCCCGCCATCCCCTATCAGTCTGAAGAAGGGTTTCGGCCCGAAACGTTGCCTATTTCCTTCGCTCCATAGATGCTGCTGCACCCGCTGAGTTTCTCCAGCATTTTTGTGTACCAGGTGAAAGTCACCATCCACTTGACATCCACAGTTTTGAGTGCAAGGTAGCACAGCGTAGTACAGCCATTTCACAGATCCAGTGACCAGAGTTTCATCTGACATCATGCTGTCTGCGTGGAGTTTGCATGTTCTCTCTGTGACCACATGCTTCCTCTGGGTGCTCTGGTTTCATTCCATATCTCAAAGGCATGCTGATTATTAGGTTAATTGACTACTGCAAACTATCCCTAGTGTATTGGCTGGTGAGAGAATCAAAGAGTGTTAATTGATATCCATTAGAAAATAGGTGAAAAAGAAAGAGGGGTGAATGAGATTGATGGATTACTCAGAGCTGGTATAGACTTGGTGGGATGAAAGGCCTCTGTCTATGTCACAAAGAAATATGAAATACATCTAAATACGTAGATGAAGAGACACAAAATGCTGGAGCAACTTAGCAGTACATGCAGCATCTCTGGACCTTTTGGTCGAGACCTTTCTTCAGACTTTACACATGTTATTGCATTTGGAAAAGCGAGTCTTTGAACAGTCTATTCATCACTCGGGTCCAGGCTCTATGTATTTCTCCTAGGACTCGTTTGGTACCTCTCCACAGATCCATGCCTCCTGGCCCAATATTTCCAACACTCCAAGAGGAATCATAAGTAGAATTAGACCATTCAGCCCATAAAGTCTACTGTGCCATTCAATCATGGCTGATCCATCTCTCCCTCCGAACCCCATTTTCTTGCCTTCTTCCCATAACCTTTGGCACCCTAATCTGTATCTCTGCCTTAAACATATCCACTGACTTTGCCTTCTGCGGCAAATGCCACACTTACCTCAATGCTTTCATCCAGTATTCATTGCTGCCATTGAATGAACAACTTCACCAACTAAATGTAGCTAACGTTAGTGTTCTACGTGGTTGCTGTGTGGTGCTTTGACCTCCAATACGTACGGATAGGCCTGAAACTTGATTGGCATCATTAGGTGCAGGCCAGAATGTGAGTGAATATCAGTCATGCTGGTGTGGTTAATGAGCAGAAGAAAGTCCAATGTAGTGAATGATTGGACTTCCCCGGGAGATGATTGCCAATGCAATTTACTCCAGATTAAATCAATTTTAGATAGTGTGATGCTGAAGAAAAACAATCCATATGATCCAATTTCTGGGCACTGATTTGCTATGGAAAATGACATTATTTTCATGTTCATTTTCTTTCCTCCTGCGAGTAAATAATCTTTCACATCATGCACTAAAATTTTGCTTACATGTATAAGGAAACACATTTTGATCTGATAAGATTGACATTAAAAGAACAAAACCATTTCCTTGCCCAAATTTCATAAATTATGTTAAAGCCAAGTCAAATCGAGATGATCATTCCACCAATAGTGCGGCACGGGTACAATGGAAATCTTGCCAGCAGCAGCTTTACAGGCTCTTGGACCCAAACAACAAAGAAACTTAAATTATACACAAATTACACATGCAGTCGACAAAAGTGCCAAAGTGTCTTGCTTATCTAAGACATGACATCTGAGTTTTTGAAGACCTCAGGTTTAGAGTCAGAATGAGAGAGGCAAACAAAATAACTTGGTGTTTTTACAAGTAAGGTATGGATTAGAGTTTCATGCAGTTGCAAGCCATAAGTCATGTGATAGGAATAGAATGAAGCCATCCAGCCCATCAAGTCTACTGTCATTCAAGCATGGCTGATCTATCTCTCCCTCCTAACCCCATTCTCCTGCCTTCTCCCCATAACCACCGACACCTGTACTAAACAAAAACTATCTATCCCTGCCTTAAAAATATCCACTAACTTAACCTCTGCAGCCTACTGTGGCAAAGAATTCCACAGATTCACCACCCTCTGACTAAATACATTTCTCCTCATCTCCTTGCTAAAAGAACATCCTTTAATTCTAAGGCAATGACCTCTAGTCCTAGACTCTCCCACTAGTGGAAACATCCTCTCCACATCCACTCTATGCAAGCCTTCCACTATTCTGTACGTTTCAATGAGGTCCCTCCCTCATTCTTCTAAACTCCAGCGAGTACAGGCCCAGTGCCGACAAACTAACCATAGGTTAACCTACTCATTCCTGGGATAATTCTTGCAAATCTCCTCTGGACCTTCTCCAGCGCCAGCACATCCTTCCTCGGATATGGTGCCCAAAAGTGGCTCATGATATTCCAAATGCAGCCAAAGGCAGAGACAGAGAATTTGAAATTTTCTCTCAGAGGGATGGCAGGTGTGTATGATCTGAAGCATATTCTGTGGTCAAAACCAGTTTAATTTGACCAGGCACCAGGGGTGAGGGTGGTGTATGTGGCAATGAACCATGGGTTGAGTAAATTGATTTCAATTTTTTACAGAAGCTTATGAATTTCAGCTTCCTAATATTTACACGGAAGCAATTTTTTCTCAACCAATAATGGCTGCTGGACAGAGATGCTGCCTGTCCCGCTGAATTACTCCAGCATTTTGTAGCTGCTGAAGAAGCAGCTTGACAGTTTATGGATTGGTCACGGGATACAGTGATGAGGTGGTGCCGGACATTGTCCACATGTATGTGGATGATATTGCCTTAGAATATAGTTCTAAAAGAAATGGGTGAGCAAATGAGATTGATGGATTACACAGAGCTCGTATAGATTTGATGGGGAGCCGTACAAAGCCAAGGATAGGTGTTTGGTTATATACGATAGTAGTCAAAATATGGAAAGAGAATCCAATGCAAGTGAATCTTTGGTTATGACAAGATGGATCAGACATAAACCAGCCAAATGCAGCCTCTCCCAGATGGACCATGTTGGAGGAAGAGTGTGTAGTGAATAAAATGCTTCAGGGTGGTTGGGAATGATCAGGAAGAACAAACCTCCTTTTAGGTCATGATGTTAGGTCTTTTGTGACTTTGACTAGAACCTGTTCAGTATGATAGCACAAGGCAAACCTGAAAGGAGCAAAACGTTTTTCAATCGATATGAATATGAGAGCCGATAACACCTGCAGGAACACGAGATGAAAGGAGGTCTTCACATAAAGGAAGTCTTCATATGAAAGGAGACAGGATTATAAGTGAATAGTTTATAAGGCCTGATAAGTCAGGCAGGGGTGATCGCAATTTTGAAAGCAAGGAAGACAATATTTTAAAAAAAGAACAACATGTATAACTCTTGCAAACATGGGAAACACAAAGCAAAGTTGGCTGGTCAGCAATTTGTGGGGCCAAGTGTCAGGTCTTTATCGACGACGTGATCTTTAAAAAGGTATGAAGGGAAAATAACTATTGAAGGATTTGTCCTGGGCTTGTGGTAGTTAGGATGAATCTTATTTCCGTTTTTGTTTTCAGATTAACAAAAGTTATCAGTTTACTTGCAACAAAATACACAAGTTCAGCAGAATTTTGCACTGGATCTTTTGAAGGTCAGAAAATAGATCAAACAAAGCTCTACGTTAATAATGGCTGGAAAGTATCATCCCAGGTAAAATGTTAATTTCTTAAGCATAGATTTGCTTGCCTTGGCTGATACAAGAATATTGTTATTTAATACAAAATAAGAATTCCATTGGGCTTCTTTTTTATATAGAACTGGTATTCAAATACAAGTAACATCAGTCATTTTTCTTACTTAAAAATTGCATACAATGCAGAGAGATTTCCAAAAGTCAACAGCAACTGGAAGGGGAGCCAACATATAATTTGGCTTTGTTACATCGGAGTTTGGTGCTGTATATAAACATGCGTTGCCTTGTGACAAAACATCTTTGGTCAAAAAATTAAGATGAGACTCACAGAAAGATGTGGATGTTGAGTAAACTGGGGCTGAAAATATCACTTTTGTAAAAATATAGGAGCAGATTACTTATTTGTATAGAATTAGTGCATAATATGGGGTGGGTTATTCTTTCCTATCATTGTAAATTGTGGTTAGGGTTCCATTAAATACTTTTTTTGCAATTAAAAGGTCATTTCTCTGGTTAGTGGTTAAATCAAGAACATGTTAGTCCTCAACTTCAAAAGACACTATTTGATGCAGGGCACACTATCTCCTCACTGAACCATTATTTAATATTATTAAGAAAGTGAGATTAATATGGATATTATTCATGGCCTGGCTGCAAAATGATTGCTGTCATATTTTTCCACACATTACAACTGAGGGAAAAATAATTTTATTAGCAAGGAAGTGCTTTGGGACATTCCAATGGCATTAAAGACAATGAAAGGTTTGTCTTTCTTTCATTATATTATTATTTTTTAAAGTTATTTATTTATTTTGGCTCAAATTAAAAGTAGAATCCTTTCATGGCATCTGCTGCAAACATAACAAACCAATTGT
This sequence comes from Amblyraja radiata, assembly GCF_010909765.2. Classification (NCBI taxonomy): domain Eukaryota; kingdom Metazoa; phylum Chordata; class Chondrichthyes; order Rajiformes; family Rajidae; genus Amblyraja; species Amblyraja radiata. The sequence continues at coordinate 49,197,144 of NC_045969.1, forward strand.
TCTACTCCAAATTAATTTCAGAAATGCCACACTAATGTTAACAGTTATTAATAAAGATGATTTCTCGACATATCCATTATATTATAAATATCAGTATAGTATTAAAACAAAAATATTATTTCCTCTAACACCTTATGTAGATATTTAATTAGTTCAAAGTACCTTTCACCTCGAGTTACATGAATATTATGTGTAAATGAGAAAAACATGATGCACAAAAATAATTTGAAATAAACAGAATTGCAGCACCTTAATCTAGATTAATGGAGTGTATGTGCACCAATATGTCCATTCTTATTTAATATTATTTTGTTCTACATTGAAAATAACAGAGTGTTCAGTATGTCCCTGGCCTGGAAATTTCCCACACTGCAGTGTGAGTGCAATTAAATCAAACACTTTTTTTTTTCAAAACAGAACATACCTAAAATAGCTCTGTATCAGTGTTTTGCACTGCACGCATGCTGTGTATAGCTCTGGAGGACTCTGACTCATACATCCCAGAAGGTGTTCTCCAAAAATCAAAGATTAATTTAGTAATTTCATGAAGTAATTATTATAAATCTCAGATCTTGATTTTAATGTGCTATTCCTTTCATATTCATGCAGCTACCAAACCAAATATTAAAATTCAAAACACTGCATTAGTTTTCTTGTGTTTTCTTGCAGCATGGTGCTATTTAAATCAGTATTATCTTGGAGAGCCTTGGGGCATCCAAGGGTTTAGTGGGGGGGGTTTGTATTTGGATCCTATTTTGTATTGGATGTCTCTCGAAATAAGAGCAATTACGCCTCTTCCTATTCCCTGAAAAAAGCATAGTACCATTAATAAATAAATAACCTGTCTAAACAGTTTGCCCAAACTAAAAATACCATGCAATGCATTTTTATAAAGAATAGTTATGGAAATTGGGCGAGTGATGAATGGAGCATTTTCCTGCCGTCGTGCCTGGCCTCCGATGCTGCTGGAACAAAACCATGCTCCATCACGCCTATGTGGTCACTGATGTGCAACATCTACCCTACATTAAAAGAGGCCACACACACAGGCAACTTCCACTCCACTGTGTGCAGTTCAGGAATGAAGTGCCATGAACCTCATGGGACAATCCCAACAGTAACAGTTCCAGTACTGCACTGGACCTTAGCTGGGGTATACATGCTTCGACATCAACACCATCTCATTGAGTGGGACATAATGCCAGGGTATGGACAGTTTAGAAAACAAGGTGTGTAGACCTTCTGCTGGAGATGCAAATTGGAAGAAGCATTTCTTAATGGAGTAAACTGCCATCAAGACTGAAAAAATTCAGTATCCAAGAACTCCCCGTTGCAAAACTAATCAACACCTTGATTTACTCTAACACTAAAAAAGACAATGAAGCAGCGATTCACTTGCGCTCCTTTCCAATCTAGTTCACTACATTCACTGTTCACAATGTTCGAGGGACCAATGCTGATTGGGGGATCGCTTTGCAAAACACCTGCATTCAGCCCAAATGGTGACACTGAGCCTGCCACTCTAATTCCCCCTCCCACTGTCCTTTCTGTTAACGGTTTCCTGCATTGTTACAAGGAGGCCGGGGTGGGAGATTGCAACCTTCACGTGGTCCACCCCGTTTCAAGCAATGCAATCAACCTGGTGTGCACAATCAAATAAGATAAATTAGAACAAGTTGTCCTACAACTTTAGGCTGTGCACAACATACGCAAGAAGAAGAAGACAAGGAGGCCCAATGCAAACCTGTGGAATAATATCTCAAATTATGCCAAGACACATTGAGGACTCATGAGGAAGCAGAGACTCTTCCAAGATGGCGTCCAACCCAGACAACTATTTGTGTGCTAGCCACAGAAACAAATCTACAATCACATTGGTCCACACCCTTAAATCTCTATTCCTACAGCAACATTTCAGACATAGCAGTCTTGGCGAGATTCACTACCAAATTCTTACTTCATTTATTCACTCTTTCTGTCTGTTTTAGAATAGACCATTTCTCCAAATCATTCATTGTGATTTTGGTTGAGGTATTTTCTCCCCATTAGTAGCCTTCTGTGCATGTCCACATTCCTGCTATTAACAACACATGACACGGGCAAAGAAGCACATTGTGCTTTTAACTGCCACAATAACCTATTTGGACTCACCCCATCAGGCATATTTATTTAGTTCTACCCACCCCTACTGAATACAAGCCTGTTTTACTCTCTCCCAATTCTGACCAAGGGTCTCAGCCTTGAAATGTTAACTGTTACTCTTTGCACAGATACCATCTAATCTGCTGAGCATTTTCACTATCTCCATGTTTATTCCATTGCACCAGATGGTGTTCTCACCTCCAGAGTTGTCCGTGTGGAGATTGCATGTTTTTCCTGAGACTGCATGAATTCCAAATGCTCCAGTTGTAACAAATAATAGGCGCTGCGTGGACTCAAACACAGAGAAGACACAGGAATCAATGGAGTTTAAATTGAAAAAGGGTTTTACTAGATTCCTGAATCACAAGGATCAGCATGGGGGAAAAATCCAAGACTGAAGAAAGACAAACAAAAATCAGCACTTAAATAAGGAACTCACCAGGTGATTAAAAATGATAACAACATACAGGTGAAAATACTTAAACATAATTGAACACAAAGCAACACTGCCCTCAGTGGTCAGCAGAGGTATCAACAGGCACCATGGCACCAGTTTCCTTCTATATCAAAAAGAGGAGTGAATTTGCCACTGTAAATTGCTCCTGGTGATAAAAGAATCAGCATGGATGGTTGTTGATAGATATAGTTCAGTTTAGTTTCGTTTATAGACACAAAAAGCTGGAGACACAGACAACATCTCTGGAGAAAAGGAATAGATGACGTTTTGGGTTGAGACCCTTCTTCAGTTTAGTTTATTGATCCATGTACCGAGGTACAGTGAAAAGCTTTTGTTGCGTGCGAACCAGACAGTGGAATGGTTTTACAATTGAGCCATCCATTGTATACAGATACAGTACATGATAAAGAGAATAACGTTTAGTGCAAGATCTCTGAGCTGGCAAAGACTCTGTGGGTCAAATGACCTCTTCAGTATTGTAAGCAAATATGGAATAGGGCTGTATACCTAACTGAATTTCACATATACATTGGGCTGAGTAATGAGTGTTGCATATGCTACAGAATGGCAACTTATCTGGCGAACATTGCAAAGGTCAACTATTTTTCATCTGTGAAGACTTGACTGAATTGAAACATGGAAGCATAGAAAATAGGTGCAGGACTAGGCCATTCGGCCCTTCAAGCCAGCACCGCCATTCAATATGATCATGGCTATTCATCCAAAATCAGTACTTCATTCCTGCTTTCTCCCCATATCCCTTGATTACGTTAGCTCTAAGAGCTATATCTAACTCGCTCTTGAAAACATCCAGTGAATTAGCCTCCACTGCCTTCTGTGGCAGAGAATTCCACAGATTCACAACTTTCTGGGTGAAAAATAATTTCCTCATCTCAGTCCTGAATGGCCTACCGCTTATTCTTAAACTGTGACCCCTGGTTCTGGACTCCCCCAACAGGGGAACATTTTACCTGCATCTAGCCTGTCCAATCCCTTCAGAATTTTATATGTTTCTATAAGATATCCTCTCATCCTTTTAAATACCAATGAATATAAGCCCAGCCAATCCATTCTTTGTGAATATAAGCCCAGTCGATCCATTCTTACAGGGTCTAAACTAGAGAGCTCCCAAATACAGTTTGGTACTGCAATGCAAGATTAATCTGTTAAGTGGAATGTGGGCAGGACAGTAACCTCGTTTCCACTAGTCACTGGCATGGTTCTAACATCCATCCAGCAATGGCTGGAAGCATCAGCATCGGACCAATATCATGTATGGAGTCACAAAGAACTGCAGATGTTGGTTTTCAAAAAGTGCTGGAATAACTCAGTGGGTCAGGCATCATCACTAGAGAACATGGACTGAAGAAGGGTCCCAACCTGAAACGTCACATATCCATATTCTCCAAAGATGCTGCCTAACCCACTGAGTTACTCCAGCACTTTGTGTCTATCTCCAATATCATGGATGAAGGGACACCTCATGTCACAACTCTGGCAACTGGTTCTTCAAGGAATGAGCTGTTCATGAAAGGATGTGCAACACAGCGAGAAGCAGAGGTATCAGCAATCTGTTATGAGGCATAAGAAGGTGGTTGGGGGGCTCATTGGAAGTTGTGGAGGGTGGGGGGGAGGGCGGGGGTGGGTCCAGATCTCTTCTGATGCGCCCCAGTGTGTACCTTGAAATGGTTAATTGGTGCAATGCCTTAAAATGAACTGCAAATGCAGTTTCATGAAGGATTTCTCATTGAACGATGTTCGTGGATTTCATTGGCTTAAAAATGCTGATTCCTCAATTCACCTTTTACCAATTGTAAAGCAATCTGATCAAAATGCTGTGTGCATCTTTTAGCTGTTCTGGCTGCACTGTTCACTAGGTATGAATGCTACTGGAGCAGTCATAACTAGGATCAATCCTTCTATGCAGAAGCTTTAAAAGTGGCAAATGCCCTTTAACATGCATAACACCATTGCATACACCTTTGAAGTTTGTAACAATCTCAGAGGCCAAAGATTCAATGGAAGGGTCAGAAGAACGTAACCTCAAGTTGCAGATAATTGATGATCCCAATCACTGATAGTGATTCTCTCTGCTGTTATGCAAGCTGGATTGTTGAGATAAGGAATGGCTGGCAATATGGGATCAAATCAATGTTGCCTTATTAACACCCATGACTGATAACAGGATCACTGTGCATGTTATAATTCTGATTAGTGTTCATAGCAACCTGACGAAGGCTGCACCTGGATCATTTCATTTCAAAAAATATACATGCAAACCATTTGTGATGTCCAAACACTTGGGTACCCATGATCTGTATTGCCTGCTGCTAAATTATTATATCTTGGATTAACTTCAATAATAAACACAGGGCTTGACTTCAAGAATTGGTTTTAAACATAAACTTAACAGCAATAACCATCAACTATAAACCAAATTTGGTCAGATTTTGATTTATAAAGATCTACCAATTTTTTTTTGAGTAATGAGTCTTGGGATATTTGATATAAATCATACTGTGCTAAGTTAATGAACAGGCAAAGCATTATGTCTGTTTTTCCTAATGCGTTAACTTCAGAAAATAACAATAAACTGGATGTTTTTCAAAAAATATTTAATCATGCTGTGTAGTAATTTAAAAAAAAGTGTTGAGCGATGTACATAGGTAAACCTAAACAAATTTAGACATAAACTGCCAAATCAGTCATTTAATCGATAAATTGGCTCCATGATTCAGGATATTGCATGTAAAATGGTCACCAGCAAGATTAGTTTTGTACGATATTAGGTATGAAATGTACAATGAAAGCCAAATGATTAAATGCCTCAGAAAGGTGTCATATGCTTAGAAATTTTGCGATAATAAGTGGAGTAATAGATGAATAACTTTAGAACTCCCATAAATGCAAGAGTTGAACAAGGATTCAGGTATCAATCGCAGATCAGCGGATCAACTTACCTTAACGACATAAAAATGTAGATTTGTTAAGCGGAGGGAGGCATTTGGCTCATCCTCCCTGACAGCTCCCTGAAAAGCCACAGTAGTCCTCTATCCCTGCTTGTTATCCATTAATAGAAAATTATTTTTATTTTTCCTCCCTTTTGAATTGCCCTTTAGAATCCCAACTGACTCTATTCCCACTAACCCTACAGGCAGTGAGATCCTGATTATTACCTCTATCAATGTTACATTTGCTCCTTTTGCCCATCACCTTGAACCAGTGTCACATGGTCCTCCCACCATCTCTTCCTGGAAGCAACTTTCCTCCGTTTACCCCAAATGATACCTATTGTGACTTTGTGCATGTTCAGTTTCATCTCAACCTACTTTGCTCCATGGAACTCCAGCTAATTTAGTCTAAAAGTGACTGACACCCCTCATAGCCAGAAGCAACGTGGTAAAGCTTACAGCGCCGGAGACCCGGGTTCAATCCTGACTATGGGCGTTGTCCGTACAGAGTTTGTACGTTCTCCCCGTGATCATGTGGGTTTTCTACGAGATCTTCGGTTTTCTCCCACACTCTAAAGACTTGCAGGTTTACAAGTTAATTGGCTTGGTATGAGCGTAGATTGTCCCTATTGTGTGCAGGATAGTGTTAATGTGCGGGGATCGCTGGTCAGTGCGGACTTGGTGGGCTGTTTCTGCATTGTATCTCTAAACAAAACTAAACCTTTCATGTATTCTTGATAGGAACTTCAATTCTTTCTTAACCACAATGATTAGAATTGGATGTAACACCTCAGTCAAGGCATAACTTGGTATTTCAAAGGTTGAACAAAAACTCACCGCTTTTATCTTCTAGGGCATAATAAATGCTCGACTAGCCCCGACGCGGGGGTACGATTGCCGGCGCAGGGGAACTGACATCCCCCCGATGCAGGAGAGTCAAGATCGTCCCATCAACGGAGGGTTCGAGGACCCCGACCACGGGAGAGCAAAGGGAAGGGAAGAGATTTTAACTTTTTTTTCACCTTCCATCACAGTGAGGAATGTGGAGGAGTCACTGTGGTGGATGTTTAGGTTGAAATGTATTTTGGGTGTTCCGTTGCTTTCTAAAGCGGCTTTTTCACGGGGCGACTTGACGCAAGATGTAACCAGAGTGAAGTGGTCGTGGTCTAGCACGATATCACACGATATAACGGGGGGTAGATAAAGAGTTCCCACGGTACTCGGCATTTCTGTTATTTGTGCGAGTGACTTGTCCGTCTCCCGAGCTTTCCCGTTAAATCTTGAATGAACATTGTGAAGTGTTGTTAAATCATCACGTGGCACAAATGATGTCACTTTTTTTTCACACACTATAAATATCCTCCCTTGGTTGAATTGGCTCATTTGGAGACATGTTTCACTGTGTATGTGGGAGACACAGATGGACTGAGCACAGTACCTCGGTCTTACTGTGTGTGGGAGAGGGGGAGAAAGAGACGTACACTCACAGAGACAGAGTCTCTCAGCCTGTGTAAGAGGGAGGGAGGGAGGGAGAGAGAGAGAGAGAGGCACACACAAGGTGGATGTGAAATCTCACCTGCCTGTTTAAGTGACAGACACCCGCCGCCAGTAAATGAGGACTGTAAAACTGGGACCCTGGTTCTGGACTCCCCCAACATCGGGAACATTCTTCCTGCATCTAGCCTGTCCAATCCCGTAGATACTGATTAGACCGGTATCTATTTATTTACTTTATTGATGATTTCAATTAAATATTGGGAACATCAGGCCGCAAACTTTATTTCTTGAGTGTTAGTGCTGGACTTTGACTCGACCTTCCTAGTTAGCCGGCGCCTGTGACTGAGCCAAGCAATGTCCAGACCTGACTTCAACACAAAGTGATGGAGGAACTCAAAGGGTCAGGCTCGTCCAACGCTCTGTGTTTTGCTCGTGATTCCTGCATCTGCAGTTCCTCGTGTCTACAGACCAGAGTTGCCACTTGACTCCGAGATGACCATCACAGAGCATACGGAAGATAGACACGAAATGCTGGAGTAACACAGTGGGACGGGCAGCATCTCTGGAGAGAAGGAATGTGTGACGTTTCGGTTCGAGACCCTTCTTCAGAGTCTCGTCCCGAAACGTCACCCATTCCTTTTATCCAGATGCTGCCCGTCCAGTATTTTATGTCTGTCTCCAGTATTACTGTGTCTATCATCGGCGCAAACCAACATCTACAGTTCTTCCCGACACATTAGAGGATACCGTCTCGCCATCGCTCGGATTACCCGCTTCATTTCCATAACGTTGCCACCTCTCTTTACTTTGCTTACTGAAGCCTGATCCTTGTCACACCCAGTGCTCTATCGCCCAGCCTCTCATCTTTCAATCGGGTTCGGCCAGGAAGGAACTGCAGATGCTGGATTAAAACGAAGATAGACACAACATGTAGCTCAGTGGGACAAGCAGCATATCAGAAGGGTCTCGACCCGAAATGTCACCCATTCCTTCTCCCCAGAGATGCTGCCTGCCGTCGAGTTACTCCAGCATTCTCTTTAAACCGGCATCTGCTGTTCCTTCCGACACATGCACAAGAAATAGGCAACTTTTCGGGCCGAAACGTTGCCTATTTCCTTCGTTCCATAGATGCTGCTGCACCCGCTGAGTTTCTCCAGCATTTGTGTGTGTGGGTGGGAGTTGGGGAGGGGGGGGGGGGGGATTCGAATCGGAACCCTTCTTCAGACATCCTAATCGGAATTGAGTCTGAAGATGTGTCTCGTCCCGAAACATCACCTATTTTTCTCCAGAGATGCTGCTTGACTCGCTGAGTTACTCCAGCTTTTTGTGTCTGTCTTCGATTTAAACCAGCATGTGCAGTTCACTCCTTACACGGGTCTCTGGAGAACATTGATTGGTAGCGTTCCGGACCCTGCTTGGGAAAGGCATCGATCGCTAGTTGGCGAGGACTCCGAGCTGTATCTCTCAAAGAAGTACATGTGAAAAATTTCTCACGGACCCTAAAAATGCGGGACCTTTCAGTAAAGTCCCTTTTAAAGATTCTTGAATCTCATTAACATAACTCATGAATAAGTTGATGTCCATATGCGGATGCAAATCTTTATTTTTTAAATTCAATCCCACAGAAGACAATTTTTACTCACCTTCTGTCCCCTCTGTCCAGCTTCCGGGTTCACCGTTCGCAGGAGTTCCCACGGTAACCGCAAGAGTTATTACGGATATCGCACGGATATCGCACTGGCCACTACGTTCATATAATGTTGCAATGCTCAACCACAAGTGTACAAGTCACTCTTGGAGAAATTCAAACTTGCTTGAATTTTCTCCCGAGTCACCAAGTTACACGATGACCTGCCGTTAGCGCCACGGTGGTCCACGGTGGTCCACGAATGCCGTACTGTTATCGCACGAGGTTCCCACGATGTTAAACTCTGGTTAACTCTTGCGTCAAGTCGCCCCGTGAAAAAGCCCCATAAGCGTATGATTGACTTGGCAAATGAAATTCCTCGTATGTTGCAAAACATACTTGGCTAATAAAGCATTATTGTGATTGTGATTGTGTATTTATGATGTGTTTATGATGATTGCTCTTCCCATGATGGTTGGGGGGAAGTGTACATATTTCAAGAATATGAGCAATGTGTGATACCTATAGGAACTAGCTGAGTATAATGAGAGCCTTTGCTGGATATGTTGGCATGAGAGAAATTTGACTGGAGAAATGTGCTGGAAATTGAGGATGGATCTTCATGAGGACTGACACACACCATGATCAATTGACTAGTTCATACAAATTATTTTATGTTGGTAATATTAAACATATCACATGCCTTTTTGCATTTCCCATTGTATTTCAGTTTGCAGGCTGAATGATTTGAGAAACCTACGAGATTAATTAAAATGCTTTCAGAAGGCACTGCAAATGAAATTGCACTGCCTACTCATCTTTCACACTGATTCTGGTTACTTGGATGGTAATATACTGATTCTCGAGACAGCTCATAGTCATCAACAACACCACTAAGGAATTAAAATACCGAATACTGACTACAAATCTAAGCCACAAATAGATTAGGTACATTGGATCAATAGAAGTCTGATTGGCTTCTTACAAAAGTCAGCTTAATTAGCAGCTCAATATTCTGTACTAATCTTTGCTTTGAATCCTGTGACTATTGGTGTATCTCAGGGATCAGTGTTGGGCCCATTGCTCTTTGTGGTTTATATCAACGATTTGGAAGAAAATGTAGAAGGCATTATCAGTAAGTTTGCATATGACACTAAAGTGGGTGGTATTGTAGATAGTGAAAATGGCTATAAAAAAATGACAGCAGGATCTTAATCAGCGGGTCTCGACTTGAAACGTCACCCCTTTCTTCTCTCCAGAGATGCAGCCTATCCCGCTGAGTTACCCCAGCATTTTGTGTCTGTCCATAGTTATCAAGTTTGCTGTAAGAGCTCCTTATTGAAGCATTGACTGCAACATTCATTGGTCAGCCTCTATTATCCACGAACAGCATGTCTATCAGTCATGAACAAAGAGCCTGCAGTGTATATTGCTAAATCCACCAGCAAATTGGCAGACTTTCCACATCTGCTACTGAGTTTGACTTCATGTAACACCCTGTTTCTTAATAGGCAAGACACTGGCCTGTGAAATAAGTGAAATAAATATCTCAACAAAACTAAAACAGTTGTTGGTATAATTAGATATGTTGAAACATGAATAAAAAATATTACTCTTATTGTCTGTGTTGAAGATCGTTTTGAATCCTTTCTGTTTCACTAATTTGGCAGGGAATCCTGAATGGCAATGAGATGATCAGCACAAATACTTCAAAATCACACCTGATGCTGGGTGAGTGCTATGCCCACTTGGATAGTGGAGGTGTCTAGTTTCACACCTCGTAAGGCAATGGTCAGGCCGCATTTGGAGTACTATGAGCAAATTTGGGTCCCATATCTGAGGAAGGATGTGCTGGCTCTGGAGAGGGTCCAGAGGAGGTTTACAAGAACAATTCCAGGAATGAGTGGGTTAGCATATGATGAGAGCGTGACAGCACTGGGCCTCTACTCGCTGGAGTTTAGAAGCTTGAGGGGCACCTAATTGAAACTTACAGCAAAATGAAAGGTATAGATAGAGTGGATGTGGAAAGGATGTTTCCACTGGTGGAAGAGTCTAGGACCAGAGGTCAAAGCCTCAGAATTAAAGGGCGCTCTTTTAGAAAGGAGGTGAGGAAGAACTTCTTTAGTCAGAGGGTAGTTAATGTGTGGGACTCATTGCAACAGAGGACTGTGGTGGTCAAATCAGTGGATATTTTTAAAGGCAGAGATAGACAAATTCTTGATTAGAATGGGTGTCAAAGGTTATGGGGAGAAGGCAGGAAAATGGTATTAGGAGGTAGAGATCAGCCATGATTGAATGGCGGAGTAGACTAGATGGGCCGAATGGCTTAATTCTACTCCTATAACGTGGCCTTGTGCCAGAAATGATCGCTTGTATGAGTGACTGATAAAATAAATTTTGGGGGAACTGAGAATGCTGTGCAAATTAATCCCCAGGCTGTAGTGCCCTCCGCAATCCGTCATAGCACATTCTATTTGAATAAGATGGAATAGTATAGGAAGGAACTATACTATTGATTGCATTGATAAAGTCATTTTCAGTGCATTTTCAGTGTGGTATTGATGGAAAAAAATGGTTAGTTTCTCCAAAGGTGCTGACCTTTCGGCCAATGAATGTTTTGCCCATGAGCCCTTTGCTAGGATGTTAGATTATGGAAGAGGCCAAACCTTTTGTGTGCTACTGAATGACACTTCTGCACACAAGGCCTTTCCTTCATTATTATATCTAATATCCAAAGCAGGGAGACGGGATGGTGAGTGTGATGGGGGTGTCCAGGTGTATGGGAGAGAGCACATTGACTGGTTGCATTATGGACTGGTTTGGCAATTTGAACGGCCAGGAACGGAGGTGAACATTGCCCGGTCCATCATGGTTACTGACCTCCCCACCATCGAAGGGATCTATAGGAGTCGTTTCATCAAAAAGGCAGCCAGCATCATCAAGGACCCACACCACCCGAGCCATGCTCTCATTTCATTCCTGTCATCGGGAAGAAGGGACAGGAGTCTGAAAACTGTAACATCCATGTTTAGGAGCAGCTTCTTCCCAACACCCATCAGAACACTGGACATTGCAAACAGCAACTGAACTCCAAACTACGAACTGCTTAGGTTGCACGGGGGGCTTTGGGCTTTGTTTTCTTTTTTCACTATATTGTCTTTTTTATTTCTTGAACTTATTTTTGTTTGTTTATGATGTTATCTATTGAGCGCTGAGATTACAAAGCTGTTGTGCCGCTGCTACAACTAAGAATTTCATTCTTCCGATCTGGTAAATATGACAATGAAACACAATTGACCCTTCATTCAATGTGTTGAGAATTCTGGGCGTGGATTGATTGCCAAAGGTCAGTGCAGGTGCGTGGGATTGGAGAACAGTGGGGGATGGAGAGGAAGATATAGGGAGCATAAAACAGCAGGTGGGAGCATGGACCAATAAATGGAAGGTGAGTGGAGAGACACACAGACTGTGTTAAAATAAGGTGTCCATGTCAACATTTATCATTGCACTCACAGAAAAAGTCAATAGGTTTACAACTAACCATCCAAAGGATTACATATGGGAATTGGTTCATAGAGTCACATAGCATATGAATAGGCCCTTTGGCCAACTTGCCCATGCCGAGCAAGATGCCCCATCTTCACACCCTGCACTCCGAGATCCCTCTGCTCTACAATACTTCCCAGGAGCCTGCCATTCGTTTGGGAATAACTCCATCCAAGACCACAAGAAATTGGTTTGGGAACAGCTCCATCCAAGATCACAAGAAATTGTAGAGAATTTTTGACAAAGCCCAGACCATAACACGAGCCAACCTCCCTTCCATTGACTCCATTTACACCTCACATTGCCTCGGCAAGGCCAGCAGCATAATCAAGGACAAGTCGCACTATGGTCACTCCCTCTTCTCCCCTCTCCGCATCAGGCAAAACGCACACCTACAGATTCATGGACCGTTTCTTCCCAGCTGTTATCAGGCAACTGAATAAACGTACCAACAACTGGAGATCACTCCTGACCTACTACCTACATCATTGGAGACCCTCGGACTATCTTTGATCGGACTTTACTGGACTTTATCTTGCATTAAACGTTATTCAAGTTATTCCCTTTATCATACATCTGATGGCTCGATTGTAATCATGTATTGTCTTTCTGCTGACTGGTTAGCTTGCATCAAATGCTTTGCACTGTACCTCAGTACACGTGACAATAAACTAAACTCAAACACATTCACATTGTCCGGCCTGCCCTGCTTTGACTTCATAAGATGCAACACCTCGCAATTATCTGCATTAAACCTGCGTCCTCTGATTCTATTACCCACTCCTCTCCCCACTTGCCCAACTGATTAAGATCAAAAATACTATTCCTTTTCTCCAGAGATGCTGTCTGACCCGTTGAGTTACTCCAGCTGTTTGCCTCTACCTGATAGTAAATGCTGCAATCCTGCTGCACCCCCAGCCCATTCTACTGCTACACTTTTTGATTGCAGCAGAATTTTTTAACATAATTTCATAGGATTATTATTTCATTATTTCAATATTGTTTTTGAATAGGAAATTATCCAGCGAATAAGTAATTAAACTAATACACAACTTTCTGGCTGATCTTTCAGTTTGAAAGATCCAATTTTAAATCTGGTGATGCAAATGAACTGAACTCAAGTGTGGAATTCTGCAAGTTCAGTGCTTTGACTATGGCAACCTTAGTGTGTTAAACCAAAACCCAGATGTCCTATTCATCTTAGATAGACACAAAATGCTGGAGTGACTCAGCGGGACAGGCAGCACCTCTGGAGAGAAGGAATGGGTGACGTTTCGGGTCGAGACCCTTCTTCAGACTGATGTCAGGGGAGTGGGAGGGACAGAGCCAGAATGTAGTCGGAGACAGTAAGACTGGTGGGAGAACTGTGAAGGGGGAGGGGGTGGAGAGAGAGGAAGATGGAGACAGAGGGGATAAGACCTTCTCACTTATCCTTGGACATGATGTCTTTGTTCTCATCTTAACACCAACAAACACCATTGTGTCATAGTTCCCATTTGCCTTTTCCCCTCCATGCTTATCTCCTTGTTCTCAAGGTAAAATAACAATTTACAACTTGGATCAAGTAATCTCCTTTAAAAACCCTGGGTTTGAAATAACAAAACTAGTACTTCAATTAAGTATCAAGTTCTATCGGTCCAGGCTACACTTCTGGAATTGTAGCTTATACAATTGGCAGGTCTATGTAACTACAATTCATACAATTAATAATTGTATACATAGGCCAGCATATATTCCTCCACAATCATAACAACATGAAATTAGATTATGAGGGCCAGTGATTATGGTAAGCATGTTTCTAAAACTTCTTCATTACCCTATACCCAAGAACTATCCCATACACTGATGCCTCATTTTAAAATAGATAGTGGTGCCACTCTCGACCTAAATCAATTATTTCTGTCCTGATATTCCTTACCTTTTGGCTATTTTTATTTTCTTCACATTTTATTCTATAACTGCTGCCCGGTCATATCAACAATCATTTCCCCCTTGGTTATTTTGATATTTTCCTTCTATTACATTTCATCTCTCTTATGACTATTATTGTTTTTTGGGCTATTTTTTGTGTGTGCATGTATGTGTGCGCATATATAACACGCTGAGTGTGTGTATATATACACATACAAATACACACACACATATATATATATATATATATATATATATATAGATCATATATATTAATACACACACACACACACACACACACACACACATATATATAGATCATATATATAAATACACACACACACACACACACACACACACACACACACACACACATATATATATATATATATATATAGATCATATATATAAATACACACACACACACACACACACACACACACACACACACACACACACACACACACACACACACACACACACACACACACACACATATATATATATATATATATATATATATATAGATCATATATATATATATATATATATATATATAATATATATAAATACACACACACACACATATCTATATATATATATATATATGTATATATATACACACACTCAGCGTGCTTTTTCGTCCTCTTCTTTTCTTTTCTTTGTTCTCTTTCTTTCTTTCTCTCTTCTTTTCTCTCTCGTTATTATATTGTTTACAGTGTACTATGTTTACATATTCTGTTGTGGTGCTGCAAGTAAGAATTTCATTCTTCTATCTGGGACATGTGACAATAAAAACACTTTTGACTCTTGAATGCTCCCACCCATCCCCTTTTTTAACCTCCCTTGTGCGGTTCTGTCGCCATGCTTATGCTGGTATTGTCTGAAGGGCCCATTGAGTTCTTTTTATGTGACAACACCACATGTTCTCCCCATGCCCATCACTTCATTTCAGAGGTATCGTTATCTATATCCTTTCCAATATTGTCACCAACCCACCGCTTCCCCTTCTGATTCTGACAAAGGGTCAACAATGATCACCTTTTATACAATGAATCAAAATGTAAATTCATGTGCAAACAAGAACTTTTGCCATCCGCAGTAAATGTTGAAATATTGTCTTTGAATAGGAACTGGCTCAAAACACAATTTCAAAGGACAAAGGACATTTATTGTCATACACCAATTGGTGTCGTGAAATTTGAGTTACCATGCAGCACACAACACTTTAGAATTTAACGTAAAGCATAAAAAACATCCCTCCACAGCTGAATCAGCGTTTCCCACTGTGAGGGAAGGCACCAAAGTTCAGTCCTCCTCCTCTGTTTATCTGTGGTCTGGGCCTATTGAGGCCTCCGCAGTCGCCGTAACGACAGCCCGATTTTTCAGGCCCTCCATTTTATGGCTTTCTTATACTCTCGCTCCTAAATTTGCATTACTGTTGGATTTACACTGTGTTTCATCTTGCTGCAAAAGTTTAAAATTGCACATAGATAAATATTTAATATATCCAGTGCATACTTTTTCCAATGATGAACAAAAAGTGAGTATTTTCTTCCTTCAACGCAATATCAACAACATCAGGTACCAAGACCATTGGCCATTCTTGGATATTGTGCTCAAAGGTTCTCTTGTACCATTGCCTTACTCATCAAAGCTCTTCAGAATGTTATTCTCCATGACTAAGTGATTAATTAATTAATGGTTATTTGATTATCTTAGCAATCAGGACACATCAGACATTATTATGTTCAGAAATTTTTTAAGTATATGGTAACTTTTTAATATACGAATCCGTATTAATCAAGAATTTCTGAAGGACCGTGTCTGATTCCATCCTCTTAAACCTTGCATGTGCTTTCTTGTTCTTTTTGATGTAGATAATAAATGGAGGCAAATGGATTGGCGTTTCGCCCACCAGTGACTGGGAATGTTTTCAAAGATCTTCAAATATTGTTTACTCAAGTTCGAATGCCAGATATTTTGATGTCAGACCATAATTTACATTCATAACATTTACAGACCTACGACACAAGGTTGTTTCCAATAAAACAGTGAGGCTGAGAGTTCTCTCATACTGAGAATTAAGTTTCTCGCTGAGAAATTTAAGATGGACTTTAAAAAATCAAGCATTAGATTGACAAAATGGAGAGGCACAGCAGCCAATAAAAGGAAGGAAGGTTTACCAAAGCGGCCATGTTGGGAGAGAGGCCGGGTTGAGGTAAAGTTGCTGTATTTAAGTACAAGGGCACTGCTGAGGCTATGGCTCAAGAAGTTTTGACGAGAGGTCTGAGCAAAGGGTAACCGCAGATTGAGGTACAGTGTATTTCTCTGTGTAATTATTCCCTGGTCTTAGTGTAATAGAGATGACAGATGGGACAATGGAATGCTGCTCCTGCCAGATGTTGGACGTCAGGCGGGTTTCCAGTGTCCATGAGGATGACAACTGCAGTACCTGTGTTCAGCTGTAGCTCCTCACAGACCGTGTTATGGTACCAGAGCTGCAGCTGGATGATCTCAAGATTATCTGGGGTTCTGAGAGGTGGCATAGATGGAGCTAGAGTGAGGTGTTCATGCCTAAGGTAAGGCAGGATGAAGATGGGTGGGTAGGAAGTTCCTACTTGCAACTCCATAAGTTTTGAATAGGGAGAAAGCTTGATCTTGACAAAGGTATTTAAATAGTCAGGTAAATTACATTATTAAATAGGAGCTGGGTAAGTCCACATCTGACATGTGGAAGTTGTTTCAAGGCCAGTTGATTGTGGACGTTCCAGTGAGGAAGAGGGATAAGGAAAAGGAAGTGAACCTTGGATGATCAAAGAAGATGATAATGTGTTCAAAAACAGTGCAATTAGAAATGTTTTTGATTGGGACTAAGAGAGGTGGGGGTCAGATGGGGTGGGTGATTGAAAGAGGGAAGGGAGAGAGAGGGCAATGGAGGGGGGGGGGAGGAAAATGGAGAGAGAGAGAGAGAGTGGGAAAATGGAGAGCAGTATAGGGGTGGGGAGGAGAGTGGCTAGCGAGAAATGGGATAGAGATAAATGGGAAGTAAGAGTGAGAGGTGAGAAGAGAGAGAGGAGGGAACAAGAGAGTGAGGGAGAGGATGAAATAGAGGAGGAGGAGAGACTGGAAAATGAGAGTTGGAGAGGAGGGAGGGGCAAGTGGCAGTGCAAGAGATGGATCTAGGAAGAACAATTGTATCTAATGAGGGAAAGGGACAAAACAAAACAATATTAATAGGGAGGAGTCTGGAGAAGCTGATGCAGAAGAAAAAAAACATTGAGGGTGAGGAGCATGAGCTCAGATTCGTGCCGGCAAGAGAATGATTACGTTGCTGAAAATAGTTTTGGATAGACAAAGGAAGTAGAAAATGAGGATCTGAGGAGGAGGTTCTCGTGAAGATAAATCTGAATTGGCCTTTACCCTTGGAAGGAAGTCCTGATGTTGGAGACAAATTTGGAGATTTCTGTAACTGGTGGACAGATGGTGCTGCAAGCCTCATAGCAAATACTTACATTTAAAGTAACATGAGCATCTCCTTCAAGGTGCTTTAACACGAGAACATAACACTGCATCAGAACTGAAAGTGAGAACATTTGACTATTTTTAAATGCATTACTATAACTGTAATCCAGTGAAGAATGTCAGAGAAGTAAGAGGATAGTTTCCCATAAATTGGCTGCATTTCTATTGTTAAATGTTCTCCAAATCACTCATGCTCTTATTAATTAATCTGTAGCTTCAGCTAGAAAAACAAAATCAATTTCTATTTCTTACAAAATGTGATTTTCCTCAATCATTTCTTGTAACTTTGCCCATGAGGGTGAATCAAAGGACATGGTCCATTCCAGGATGGGTCTTGCACCCGGTGGGGTGGGTTGCTGGAATATTTGGGAACATGATGAGTAAAATTAAACTAATGGGTGACGTTTCGAGTCGAGACCCTTCTTCACACTGAGGATAGGTCTCGACCCAAAACGTCACCCGTTCCTTCTCTGCAGAGATGCTGTTTGTTCTACTGAGTTATTCCAGCATTATGTGTCTATCTTCAGTGTAAACCAGCATCTGCAGTTCCTTCCTACAAATGTAAATGGATGTTCTGTTTCTCACCCAGCCAGGGTGGAAATAGAGGGGGCAGACAGAGGAACCCTTAGACACCAGCCAGTGGTGCCAAATGATTGGTGGGGCGGGGGGGGGGGCTGGTTTTGGAGGATCTCGTGCAAGAGAAGGGAAAATCTAAAGAGAGAGATGGCAAGAAGGTTTGAAATAAGTGAGAGTAAAAAAAAAAGAGGTGGTTGAGAAAAAAGAGTGAGCGGAAAAGAGAAAGAAACACTGAAGTTTCTTTGAAATTTGTCATTTCGAATGAAAGGTCATGACTAAAGCTAATACCTTGATTCGGCTTGGGAAAATAAATAACTTCCCTGACTTGGCTTCAGGTAAGATTGGAGTAGTCATGAAACTTCCTTCAGTTTTTTTTTCACAAGGCGGCACAGTGGCGTAGCGGTAGAGTGCCTTGCGACGCTTGCAGCACCAGAGACCCATGTTCGATCCTGTCTACAGGTGCTGTCTGCACGGAGTTTGAATGTTCTCCGCGTGACCGCATGGGTTTTCTCCAAAGTCCATAGGTTTCCTCCCACACTCCAAAGACATACAAGTTTGTAGGTTAATTGGCTTGGTATTGGTGTCAATTTTTCCTAGTCTGTGTAGGATAGTGTTAATGTGCGGGGATTGCTGGTCGGCACTGACTCGGTGAGGTGAAGGGCCTGTTTCCGCTCATCTGCCATCATTATTAGATGCATAGGTGTTGAGAGAGAAGGGCTCTTCCATTTTAACTGCTCATCCACTCCGTTCACATTTCCACATAGTTATTTACGTCTTACATGGCAACATACTAGCATGGTGCTACTGACAGGCATCAGTATGGCAGCTGACCAAAGCCCACAATTAGAAGGTCTTTGGTGTAGAATTTGAGAACAAAAAGACATGGAGTGATTATTGTTCCCTCCCTTCTCATAGACCCAGCCCTGTCCTCACTGAGGCAGCTATCAAATCAAGCTGCTACCCTAAATAGACAAGCAAGAGATCACACAGAAGATATTAAGAGTTGAACGAGATGCCTTAATTCAGCGAGCTATGCAAAATACTTCCAAGAATGTGGGACACAAAGTCACATAGACTGTATATTGCATTGTAAGCAGTGTGGGTGGAAGCATAACATTACAACAATATTAATAGAACAAGCAATTAAGTAAAACAACAGTAAATGGATTTCAATATGAATGAGTGTATTCCCAATGGGAGAACTCAGAGTACTTCCTAATTGATGGATGCTAGAAACAGTGAAGGGATATTATGTGCATAGAGTAGTAAACATAATAGACAAATGCAAAAAGTGAACGGCGGCTAATGTTAACGTTTAAAAAATGATAAATCTATGGGTTGTGAACAGTTCTGGGTATGACATCTCAGAAATGATGTGTGGATAAAGAGGGCAACACAAGATTGGAGCAGAATGTTATCTGAACAAGGTTGAATTCTAAGCAGATATTAATATCTAAGCAGATATTAGCAGTTAAATTCCAAATAGATATTATAATAATGGAGGTTCCATTCTCTTAAATGCAGAAGGGTAAGGAATGATTTGAAGTTGTCATTATTTATTGGTAAACTGACAGAGAGAAAAATTAGTTCAAGTTCAAGTTACATTTATTGTCACAAACACCAATTGGTGCAGTGAAATTTGAGTTACCATGCATCCACATAAATAAAATAAACACAACACTATAGAATTTAACATAAAAATCCCCCACAGCGGAATCAACGTTTCCCACTGTGAGGGAAGGTAACAAAGTTCAATCATCTTCCTCTTGTTCACCCGTGGTCGGGGCCTATTGATTACTCTATCAAATGGGGGTGTATGAAAGCCAGAATTTTCTAAATTATAGTTTGGAACCAATTCTACATGACGTTGATACTTTAAAATCTAAAATTATTATTGACCAACATTATTAAGCATACAGTATGTAGCAAAGATAGATACATGTATAGGAAGGAACTGCAGATGCTGGTTTACACCGAAGATAGACAAAATGCTGGAGTTCCAAAATGCTGAAGGAATTCCTTCTATCTGGAGGTGCTGTCTGTCCTGCTGAGTTACTCCAGCATTTTGTGTCTATAAAAGATAGATACATGGTCATGAAAATAAATAGTGGGGTTAAATGCAGTGCCGGAGACTCGGGTTCGATCCCGACTACGGGTGCTGTCCGTACGGAATTTGTACGATCTCCCCGTGACCTGCGTGGGTTTTCTCCGAGATCTTCAGTTTCCACCCACACTCCAAAGACATACAGGTTTGTAGGTTAATTGGCTTGGTAAATGTTAAAATTGTCCCAAATGGGTGTAGGATAGTGTTAATATGCAGGGACCGCTGATCGGCACGGACCCGGTGGGCTGAAGGGCCTCTTTCCACGCTGTGTCTCCAAACTAAACTAAATGCTGTTTTCATGTAGGTAGACAAAAATGCTGGAGAAACTCAGCGGGTGAGGCGGCATCTATGGAGCGAAGGAAATAGGTAACGTTTCGGGCCGAAACCCTTCTTCATGAGGCGGCGAGGTTCGGCGGGCCCGGTGAGGTAGCGAGGTAAGTGGGCTCCGGTGAGGCGACAATGTTCGACTGTCTGAGGCAGCGAGGTTCGGCGGGGATCGGCAGGCCCGGTGAGGTGGCGAGGTGAGTAGGCCCGGTGCGGCAAGTTTTCATGTAACTTTGTTTTATATAAAAAATCCAACATACCACTGCAATATTCCAGTCATTATGCTTTACTTACCATGATTGGGTAGATGGTATTGTATAGTGTTGAATGGTGTTGTGTTGTGTAGAGGGAAGAGGCCTTGCCAATTCACACTCCCACACAACATCGCACCTCCTTATCATTACCTGTGATGTGGATAAGAGATCTGAGCCATTTTTTTGTTCTTTGGTCTCACTTCACCATTCAGGGCAAACTCTCAGCATGAATCATGCTCTCAACAGACAATGGGGAGGTAGGAAAGGTCACAGATATTCATGAACATCCTAACAGAGAGATATAGTTCAAGTTCAAGTTCAAGTTCAAGTTAGTTTATTGTCATGTGTCCCTGTATAGGACAATGAAATTCTTGCTTTGCTTAAGCACACAGAAAATAGTAGGCATTTACTACAAAACAGATAAATGTGTCCATATACCATGATATAAATATATACACACATGAATAAATAAACTGATAGTGCAAATAACAGAAAGTGGTTGGTAATAATCAGAGTTTTGTCCGAGCCAGGTTTAATAGCCTGATGGCTGAGGGGAAGTAACTATTCCTGAACCTGGTTGTTGCAGTCTTCAGGCTCCTGTACCTTCTACCTGAAGGTAGCAGGGAGATGAGTGTGTGGCCAGGATGGTGTGGGTCTTTGATGATACTGCCAGCCTTTTTGAGGCAGCGACTGCGATAAATCCCCTCGATGGAAGGAAGGTCAGAGCCGATGATGGACTGGGCAGTGTTTACTACTTTTTGTAGTCTTTTCCTTTCCAGGGCGCTCAAATTGCCGAACCAAGCCACGATGCAACCGGTCAGCATGCTCTCGACTGTGCACCTGTAGAAGTTAGAGAGTCTTCCTTGACAATCCGACTCTCCGTAAACTTCTCAGGAAGTAGAGGCGCTGATGTGCTTTTTTGATGATTGCATTAGTGTTCTCGGACCAGGAAAGATCTTCAGAGATGTGCACGCCCAGGAATTTGAAGCTCTTGACCCTTTCAACCATCGACCCGTTGATATAAATGACGTTTCAAAATGGAGAACACTGCAGTTGCATTTATCAGTCACAAGTGGCTTTGCCTCCAGAATTACAATGGTGTGGATCCATCTAAGAAGCAGGTAAAATCAGAAGTATAGTTGTCCTTCCATGATTCTCGTCTACTCTGTCAAATAACACAGCAGAAGGTGCATAGGGTAGGTATGTTGCAAAGCGTACCTGAAGCGTCTTTGAAAATCTGCCGTTGCGGGTGTGCGCGATTTTGGCGCCGTTTAGAGGGGGCGGGTTTAAAACGCGATTTTCTCTAGGCTGTTCAAATCGAAGATGTTCAGCCTAGTTAATTATTAACGAAAAATCGCTGGTAGGCCCCGTCGCAAAAGCTATTATTAGGTTTAAAGGCCTCGTATAATAGTTATAGTAGTTTAAAAATCAATCTCTAAACCCGCGACCGCCAGCAACCGCAGAGTCTCATAAAGCAAATAGCAGAAGTTAGGTTGTATATTTTTACATTAAAAAGGGCTTCTAAAGATCCCTTTATACAAAGTTTAATATTGCGAGTAGCTCAATTTGGCCCCATTATATCCCGCAGTATTTTTCTCGGCATTTGGGGCACAAATCTACCGCAATGTGAACGTTCTAAACCAGCGCGTTCCACAGGATCCCACTAGAAAGCTGATTTAAATGGGCATTTATTTACAGCAATTGAACACTAAATTCCTTCCATTTGGTCTATAAATTAATGTAAATGAGATTTAAAAATCATGTTTTATTGTGAATTATTTGTGAATATTATTTGGACATTTAGGCTATTTAAAAATGTTAATAATTTATTAAGAAATGGATAGATGTTTAGATCTAGTAATTGAAGTCTGAAATTAGCTACAATTAGGTAACTAACTAATTATATGCTTTAATTTCAGGTCATCCAAGTAAGATTATTTTATATTTGTTTCAGAATGCTTCAATCTATGATAACTGAAAATTTCATTCAGTTCTCTTAATTTTTAAGAAAGTTATGGGCTTTTGACTGTTCACGATCACAACTTTTTTGTTATGTCCATAGAAAATCAATAGGGAACAAGATGCTCATTTCCGAGTATGAAAATGGCCATAACTTTTTAAATACTTGAGATATGAAAGTGAATTAGGTGTCAAATTAAACTTATTTTTATGCTTTATCTGATGGGATAAATTACAGACTTGATTTTTAAAATCTCAAAATTTTGTAACATTGCTACATAGGGTGTCTGTGATGAGAATGAGCTCCCATAACTCATATAGCAACAAAGCTATAAAACTCCAGAGCTGTTAAGGCATCTAATGTTACCACTGTACTTCACTTCCTCTTACACCATCGTACTTTAGCCACAATGAGAGCATTTCTCAGCCCTGACACCACCTCACCTTTAATCTCAGTGAAGATAGACACAGAATGGGACAGGCAGCATCTCTGGAGAGAAGGAATGGGTGACATTTAAGGTCACAGTCATTGTCATAGAGTGATACAGTGTGAAAACAGGCCCTTCGGCCCAACTCGCCCACACCGGCCAGCAATGTCCCAGCTACACTAGTCCCACTTGCCTGCGCTTGGTCCATATCCCTCCAAACCTGTCCTATCCACGTGCCTGTTAACTGTTTCTTAAACAATTGGATAGTCCCAGCCTCAACTACCTCCTCTGGCAGCTTGTTCCATACACCCACCACCCTTTGTGTGAAAAAGTTACCCCTCGGATTCCTATTAAATCTTTTTCCCTTCACCTTGAACCTATGTCCTCTGGTCCTCAATTCCCCTACTCTGGGCAAAGGACTGTACATCTACCTGATCTATTCCTCTTGTGATCTTATACAACTCTATAAGATCACCCCTTATGCTCCTGCGCGCCATGGAATAGAGACCCAGCCCACTCAACCTCTCCCTATAGCTCACACCCTCTAGTCCTGGCAACATCCTCGTAAATCTTTTCTGAACCCTTTCAAGCTTGGCAATATTTTTCCAAAACATGGTGCCCAGAACTGAACACAATATTCTAAATGCGGTCTCACCAATGTCTTATACAACAGCAACATGACCTCCCAACTTCTATACTCAATAATCTGCCTGAAGAAGGCCAAAGTGCCAAAAGCCTCTTTGACCACCTTATCTACCTGCGATTCGACCTTCAAGGAACCATGTACCTGTACTCCTAGATCCCTCTGCTCCACAACCCTACTCAGAGGCCTACGACTTACTGTGTAGGTCTTGCCCTTGTTCGACGTCCCAAAATGCAACACCTCACATTTCTCTGTATTAAATTCCATCAACCATTCATCCGCCCACCTGGCCAATCGATCCAGATCCTGCTGCAATCGTTCGCAACCATCTTCAATATCTCCAAAACCACTAACTTTTGTATCATCAGCAAACTTGCTAATCTTACCCTGTACGTCGAGACCCTTCTTCAGACTATGTGAGGCACTTTGTTGAACCTGTAACTTTAAATTGCAAAATCAACTTCTGTGTAGACCCACACAGTGACCCTACCTTCATTCCGAAGAGCAGGACTAGTTATCTACACAAGTGGTTATGTGAAAGGAGTTGACTCTGATGAACATCACAGAGAGATA
This sequence comes from Amblyraja radiata, assembly GCF_010909765.2. Lineage (NCBI taxonomy): Eukaryota > Metazoa > Chordata > Chondrichthyes > Rajiformes > Rajidae > Amblyraja > Amblyraja radiata. The sequence continues at coordinate 49,221,661 of NC_045969.1, forward strand.
GAGGACATGTGGCACAGCAGATGGTGAGATGGTTGTTGCATGCAGCAGGCTGTTTTGCCATCACCTCTTCATACTGTTCTCTCTGCTCCAATCACTCTACATGACAATCTGTTCATGTATAACTACTTGTCATCTGCTGATACATACCTCAGCCACTGATTACTAATTCTTGTACTTATTTCTTCCAAGTCTATCAGAGTTCTTGGATGAAGTTTTAACAAGCTTCATTCAAGGTCGGCACAGTGGCGCAGCAACAGTGGAGCCAGGGACCCGGGTTCGAGCCTCTGACTCGCTATCCCCTGCTTAATTTTATAAATCCCTTTGTGATCATCCCTTAATCTCCTGTGTTCCAGTGAGAATAAACCCAACCTATCCAAACTGTCTTCATAAAAACTAAATCCAAATCTCTCCCCAACTTCACCCGCACCTCAGTCTGCACAGACTACCATCAGGGCTACAGTGTGGAAACAGGCCCCTCAGCCCAAACAGCCCACGCCAACCAACATGCGCCATCTACACTAGTTCCACCTGTCTGTGTTGGCCCATATCCCTCTAAACCTATCCAATCCATGTACCTGTCCAAATGTTTCTTGAATATTGTGATAGCACCTGCAACCACTGGAACTTCACCCCATTCTATTCCCACCAATCTATCCCATCAACCTCGCTTCTATTACTCCACGTATACCTCATGCTGCCTTGGTAAGGCCAACAGCATAATCAAGGATGAGTCGCACCCTGGTCACTCCCTCTTCTCCCCTCTCGCATCAGGCAAGAGGTATAGAAGTGTGAAAACACATACCTCCAGATTCAGGGACAGTTTTATCCCAGCAGTGACCAGGCAACTGAATCATCCTAACACAAACAGAGAGCAATGCTGAACTACTATCTACCTCTTTGATGACTCTCGGATTATCCTTGATCGGATTTTGCTGGCTTTACCTTGCACTAAACTTTATTCCCTTATTGTGTATCTCTACAATATAAATACGATATGATACGATAGAACTTTATTTACCCAGGAGGGAAATTGATCTGCCAACAGTCATAAAGCAAAAGATACATGAAACATTACATTAAAGTGACGAGTGGAAAGGATTGGGGAGGGGGATGGGAGTCAGTCTACCCCACGACAGAAGAGGGAGGTGTTCTACAGTATGATAGCCACAAGGAAGAATGATTTCCTGTGGCGTTCTGTACTGTATCTTGGTGGAACCACTGTTGCTAAAGGTACTCCTCAGACTGACCAGTGGGTCATGATGCAAATGACTCGATTGTAATCATGCATTGTCTTTCTGCTGACTGGTTACAACAAAAGCTTTTCACTGTGCCTGCTTCTTCTTGCATATGGCGTGCACCACCTAAAGTTGTAGGACAACTTGTTCTTATTTGATTGTGCACGCCGGGTTGATTGCATTCGTCGAAACAGGGCAGACCATGTGAAGGTTGCAAACTTCCACCCCTTCACTGTACCTCAATCCACGTGACAATAAACTGAACTGAGACCATTCCTTCAAACTTGCTTGTATCCTTTGCTCATGAGCTTTTGCCTATTTAAGCAGAATTCCCACCTGGAAGGGCACCAGATATCCATCCATGAGCAGCAGGGAGCCAGTAACACCACTGCAGTCAAACTGTGGATGATTTACATTTACTTTTTGTAGTATTTATGACTTGTTGTCACATGTTTAATATCAACTACAGACTACGAATCAAATATGTCTAAGTTTGAAAAGTTTCATGATTTGCAAATAAACAGAATAAACGTTGCAGCAAGGAAAATGAGAATGAAATCGAAAAAAGTTTTTAAAAATAATTATTGCAATGTTTTTATCATCATATACTTAAAACTCTGATCTTGTATGTGTGTATATGTGATTGTCTTTACATCTTCGCAAAAACACTACGTGGTAATGATAAACTTTTTACATATTCTGATTCACATTTTTCCCCTCTAGGCACAGATCACCTTCACTGAACATTTTATGCTTTATTTCTCGACTTATTATTGATTTTACTTTGGAGTCACGTGAGTGACTACGTGAAGAACCCCGCCAGGACACATGCGTGTCATATCACTACACGCATTGCAACGAGTCACAGCAGGGGGAACGACGTTCCCCTAAGCGGCAGAATTTAAAAGCCAAAACAGCAGGTAAGGAGACTCTGCGTTCTTTCCACTTACTATTATCACAGGTGGAGGCATGGACAGATCCAAGAAAAACAAGAAGGCTGCGAAAAAGCTGGCGGGGGAGAACCGCGGAGTTGCGGGCAACCAGCAGCGGCCAACGGCACACCAATCTCCCGTAATGGGAACAGCTGTGCCCGACTTCGCCCCCGCACCGGCCAAATCAACACCGCGGGCGGGCGGTAAAGTGAAGCAAAAAACTGACAGAGTCGTTGACTCCGATGAGTCTGACTTTGAACTGCCGTGAGCGGCCAGTGCCCGTGAGCATTGGGGCCGGTTGGAGTGGCTTGAGGAGCAGCCGCGAGCGGACAGTGCCCGAGAGCATTGGAGCCGGTTGGAGCGGCTGATGGACCAAATGCTCCAAAGTGACAGGCTCCGGGAGATGGAGACAAGTCACAGTGGGCAGCTAGTAAGTCCTACAGCAGTACCTCTTGTAGGGCTGCACAGTTCTTCTCCCTCATCAGAGGGGAGTACGGGAGGTCAATTCTGGGCTGACCCTGAAGAGGGGTGTGCAGAACATACTCCTAGTGTGCATGGGGTGCAAGAAAACAAAAACCTATTGGATATGGTGTCCCAGTTCATTCAACCTGACCAAACTGGCCAAAACCTGGAACCTAAAATAGCTGCAAGTATCGACTACATGTCATTCAATCAGCTACAAGGACAGGCATTATTGGACACCACAGCAAGACACTTACCACCAGGGAACTGCAAATCACTGAATGTTCCCAGTGTCAACCAGTGTATTTGGAAACATGTCGGAGCATCAATCAGAGCCAGGGACTTGAAACTACAAAAAGTTCTGAAAGTCCTAACAGCGGGAATTACGGCTTTCGCCCGCACAATCAACGGAAAAGACATGACACAAGATCACCAGGATGCACTGGCTTTATTTTGCAACTCCCAATACGAGTTAAATGGTATTAGGAAGAGTGCCATCCAACCGGCTTTAGACCCCAAATTTGCAGGCCTGTGCAAACCCGGAACCTCCAAACCACCAATATTACTATTTGGAGGTGACTTATCCAAACAGGTAAGAGAACTTGACGAAGAGGCTAAAACCCTGGGGCTCATTAAAGCAACGTCTAAAAACTACTTCGGCCAGAAACAGCACCCCTACGCACCCACCAGTCGGACAAGACAAACTGGTGAAAGCTTGAAGGCCAGGTGCACTCAACATCGGTCTTTTTTAGGCCATGGCCCAGACCGGCCTTCCTGGAAAATGTGCAAACCCCCAACACCAACCCAACTACAGAACCAGACACCGGCGCCTCAACGTCCACGGAGGATACCGAAAAAGTAATAAACCTACCACTGGTAACCATGGAGGTAGGTGGGTCTGGTTCCTTACGAATTGAAGGGAGCATGGAGGTTGGTGGGAGATTACACTTCTATCCGGATGCATGGAATAAGTTAACTACCGACACTTATATTTTAAGCAGTATCCAGGGGGATACCATAGAATTTATACAAAAACATAACCCTCCAGTTCAGCATGTACCGAACCGAATGTTCGTGCTTACAGGCAAAGAAAAATCAAAAGCACACGCTGAACTACAGCGGCTTTATAAAAAAGGAGTAATTGAGAAAACCCAACACGAATCACAGGAATTCGTGTCCAATATCTTTATCAAAAACAAGAAAGATGGTGGTTGCCGCATCATCATAGATTTGACTAATTTGAATACTTTCGTACAATATATTCATTTCAAGATGGAAACCTTTGTTACTGCTAAGCAATTGATTTCCAAAGGTTACTACATGGCAAGCATCGATTTAAAAGATGCTTACTATACAGTACCCATAAGAGGTGACCACAGATGTTATGTAAAATTCAATTGGATGGGTCAGCGCTGGCAGAACGGGGCACTACCTAATGGGCTAACATCAGCCCCCAGGCTGTTCACAAAAATTTTGAAACCAGCCCTAGCGTTTCTGCGTAAACAAAAACAAATGGTAATGGCATATCTAGATGACATACTTATTGTGGGCAAAACTTTGGAATTGGCTAAACAAACGGTAACAGCCACAAAACAACTATTTGAAAAACTGGGGTTTATCATCCATCCAGTTAAATCTAAATTAACGCCTTCAACCACAATGGATTATCTGGGGTTCACCATTAACTCAGTTCACATGTCAGTGACTTTGCCGAAAGAAAAGGTTACAGCCTTAATAGAGGTTTGCAGCAAAATCATTGACATCAGTAAACCATCCATCAGACTGGTAGCAAGAATAATTGGCAAAATAGTGGCTGCGTTTCCAGCCACACAATTCGGACCTTTACATTATCAAAATTTACAGAGGGCTAAAATACGAGCACTCAAAATTAATGGTGGTCATTTTGACAGACCAATGAAGCTACCAACAGAGGCCATAATGGAACTAAAATGGTGGAAAGATAACATTAGGCATTGTTCCAATCCAATCATTATCAGCAACCCGTCTATGGAACTACAAACTGATGCCAGTGCACTTGGTTGGGGTGCTACCAATTCCATCTCCAGCTGTGGAGGGAGATGGAATGCACAGGAGGCATCATTATTACAAACACTGGGCATAAACTACCTGGAAATGTTAGGTGCATTCCATGGCCTTAAGTCATATTGTTCTGGGTTATATTACCAGCATGTTAGACTACAAATTGACAACACCACCGTGGTAGCATATATCAACCATATGGGTGGAAACAAATCGACATCATGTGACAATCTGGCCAACACAATTTGGCAATGGTGTATCCAGAGAGATATTTGGATATCAGCTACCTACTTACCAGGTAAACTAAATTTAGTGGCAGACACCAGGTCACGCAAATTCAATGAAAACACCGAATGGATGTTGGATAAAAAAGTATTTGCTGAAATTAGAGCACCGTATGGAACACCAGATATCGATCTATTCGCATCCAGGCTCAATCACCAGTTATCAAACTATGTTTCATGGGAACCAGACCTTGGGGCAGCGGCAACAGATGCATTTTCGCTGCATTGGGGGAAATTGTTTATTTATGCATTCCCTCCTTTCTGCCTCATCAGTCGGGTATTAAAGGAAAATACAGCAAGACTCTGCGTCTGGTATTTTGATAGTACCCGATTGGCCTACTCAACCATGGTTCCCGGTGATACTCGACATGGTATTAGAACCATGCATCACCATCCATCATAGACCTAATTTACTGGTTCATCCCGTAACAAGGGAAAGTCACCCATGTCATAATTATATAAACCTATTAATTTGTAGAGTTTGAAAGCACCTCTACTACACCTGGGACTGACGGACCGAACAGTGGATATTATTTCAGCGGCCCACAGACAGTCTACCAAAAAACACTACTTGGTGTACATCAAGAAATGGGAAATGTACTGTCACAACAATAACATCACCCACAGATCTATGAACATCCCGTCTGTTCTGGAATTCCTGGCAAGCCTCCATTACGATGAGGGGCTCAGTTATAGTGCCATCAACTGTGCCAGAAGTGCTCTGTCAACATACCTGTGGCAAGGAACAGAGCGGCATTCTGTTGGGACACACCCCCTGGTAACTAAACTCATGAGGGGCATTTTTAATGTTAATCCCCCAAGAACCAGGTACTCCCAAATATGGGATGTGAGCATTGTACTGACCATGTTAAGAAACTGGTCTCCAGCTACAGCTCTGTCCCTACAGAAACTGACTATGAAAACAGTCATGCTGATGGCCTTGGTCACGGCACAAAGGGTCCAGTCGCTACAGAAACTAAGGCTGGACAACATGACTACTTCATCTGGAAATTTAACTTTTCACATCAATGAATTAGTCAAACAGAACAGACAGGGGTCAGCAGGCCTAAAAATAGAATTCAGGGCCTACCCGACAGATGATCGTCTCTGTATTGTAACACACTTGCTATTATATATGGAGTATACTAAGATCATCAGAGGCAAAGAAATGGCACTTTTAATCAGCTACAAACAGCCACACAAAAAAGTGACAGTCCAGACCATCTCGAGATGGCTAAAACAGGTCCAAATAAAGGCTGGAGTAGACACTAACATTTTATATCTCACTCCACCAGGGCTGCAGCTACATCGGCAGCTATGAAGTTGGATGTTCCTATGGACCAAATCCTCAAGACAGCAGGATGGTCAACGGAGAAAACTTTCCAACGATTTTATAACAAATCAGTAATTGAACCTGGAACATTTGCAGAAACAATTTTAAGTTCTGTAATATAATTTTACCCCATAAATAGGGGCTATAATTTGGTGTTAATAAATTTATCGTTGTTTTTTCAATATCGTATTGATGTCTAATGATGTTAACACTATTCTCCCCAAAATCAAGGCAGATGTGATGCATGGACTCGTTTCCACGGCATGGAATCACCGAGCTTTAAAATCTTCACGTAGTCACTCACGTGACTCCGAAGTAAAATAGTAAGATTAAACGAGAACTTACCAGTTCGAAGTTTGATCATTATTTTATGAGGAGTACGTTGAGGGAATACGTGCCCTCCGCTCCCACCCTTGATCATATACACAACTGGTATCTTCTTCTCTAATCTTACTATGTTTAGTCATTACAGTTATCTGTGATTTCACACCGCTGCTTTGAAGAATGACACGCATGCGTCCTGGCGGGGTTCTTCACGTATTCCCTCAACGTACTCCTCATAAAATAATGATCAAACTTCGAACTGGTAAGTTCTCGTTTAATCTTACTATTAAAGTTTAAAAAAATCAAAAGACTTTGAATTCAAAATGACCAGCTCCAACTGATGACGTCACAATGGGTCAGCTAACAGTGATCAGCTTCACTGGATTTCACCTATATTTCATGTAATTTGCGATTAAAGTTTTTAAAATGCCAACTTTAACAAGATTTTTACTGTTAAAATCGTTCCTCCCAGCTTCCAACACACTTCGATACAAAGAAACACTCTGAACTTTTCACCTCAATGGGATATTTCAACAGGAGGGGAAGGTCCAATTGGTATTGCAGTTGGAACTAGGAGTTTTTTTAAAAGTCCACTGCTGAGGGAGGCAGAGGAGTGCTGGAATCTTACATTTGGGAATGGGTTAAGATTCCCTTCAGTTCCTCCCTTCCACTAGATCTTCGGTCCCCTAGTATTTCTGGGTGATTGCTTGTGTCTTCCTTAGTGAAGACAAAACCAAAGCACTTGTTCAACTGTTCTGCCATTTCCTTGTTTCCCAATATAAATTCACCTGTCTCTGATTGTAAAGGACCTACATTTGTCTTCACTAATCTTTTGATTTTTATATTTCTAAAGAAGCTTTTACAGTCAGTTTTCATATTCCCTGCAAGCTTTCTTTCATGCTCTTTTTTCTCCCTCTTAATTAACCCCTTAGTCTTCCTCTGTTGTTCTAAATTCCAGTCCTCCGGTTTGCTGCTTCCTCTGGCCAATTTATATGCCTCTTCCTTGGATTTAACACTATCCTTGATTTCCCTCGTTAGCCACGTTTGAGCCACCTTCTCCATTTTATTTTTTCAGCAGACAGGGATGAACAATTTTTGGAGGTCATCCATGCGGCCTTTAAATCTTTGCCATTGCATTTCCAACATCAACCCATTACGTATAACTTACCAGTTGAATTTTGATCTTTAAATTTTCCACACCGACCATTTTTACACTAATTTCATCGTAATAAAATTTTAGTCTTCACAAATATAGACATAAAATGCTGGAGTAACTCAACGGGCCAGGCAACATCTCTGGAGAGAAGGAATGGGTGACATTTCGGGTCCCGCTGAGTTACTCCAGCATTTTGTGTCCATCTTCAGTTCAAACCAGCATCTGCAGTTCCTTCCTACACAGTTATTCTTCACATAGTTACATAGAAACATAGAAAATAGGTGCCATTCGGCCCTTCGAGCCAGCACCGCCATTCATTGTGATCATGGCTGATCGTCCCCTATCAATAACCCGTGCCTGCCTTCTCCCCATATCCCTTGACTCCACTAGCCCCTGGAGCTCTATCAAACTCTCTCTTAAATCCATCCAGTGACTTGGCCTCCACTGCCCTCTGTGGCAGGGAATTCCATAAATTCACAACTCTCTGGGTGAAAACGTTTTTTTCTCACCTCAGTCTTAAATGACCTCCCCTTTACTCTAAGACTGCGGCCCCTGGTTCTGGACTCGCCCAACATTGGGAACATTTTTCCTGCATCTAGCTTGTCCAGTCCTTTTATAATTTTATATGTTTCTTTAAGATCCCCCTCATCCTTCCAAACTCCAGTGAATACAAGCCTAGTCTTTTCAATCTTTCCTCATATGACAGTCCCGCCATCCCAGGGATCAATCTCGTAGTTCTGTCAACTCCTCCCATATGTATCTATACACCAAGGAAACTTTGATGCCAATAAACCTGCACATTTTTGGAATGTGGAAAGGAACTAAATCATGTGGAGGAAAGGCACTCAGCCTCAGGGAGAACACGCAAACCCTACACAGATAGTACCAGACCGAACCCACCAGCTGTGTCAAAGTTTGCCCCTTGGGGGATGGTGCAGGACAATTCCATAGAGAGGACCTGGTCACTAAGATCTGGTCACCACATTACAGGAAAGATGTGAAGGCTTTGGAGAGGGAGCACTAGAGGTTTACCAAAATGCGGGCTGAATTAGAGGGTTTCAGCTGCAGGCAGAGATGGGAGAGACTTGGATTGTTTTCCATGGAACAGATGCTCCTGAGAGGAAAATACAAATCTTTTTCAAGAGCAAACTCTCTGGGAAAGTATTTTAATTGAACGTATTTATTGCTTAATTAATTTTAAGCAAGAGAAAGGAATCAATTGTGCTCACAGTATACGTTCAAAGGAACCACCCATAATGCCCAATACCATATCATCATCATCATCATCATCGTGACAAATGTGAACTTCCTTTTCCATAGCAACAGCAGCACAAACTGTCCTGTTGTTCCCATAGCAACTGCAACATGAAGCAATCTCAAGATGAAAACAGATTATAATACGTTGCCCACAATTCAAGGGGAAAAACGCAAACAGATTCAATGAAAAATGCTTTTAGCATTCATCTTCCATTTTTAGATGTCCACCTTGAGGAATAAAGCACAAAAGGTATTTGAAGCAGGAATTTTACAAACACGGCCAGAAACTGAGATACCCATGAAATATTATACAATCATGTTGAATAACCGATTGGACGATATTACAACAACAGATGCTGAACAAGCAATAAAAATACTTATTTTATCCTTCTCCAATCCATTTCACTGTGAAAACTTCTCTTTTCACAGGAGACCAAATATGGTGGTTCAGACATCCTACATACCTGAAGCACAATCTTCCTGTCAGTATATCCAATTCCTCTTGCAAGACACAATAACATTCTGGTTAGTTTTCCCAATACTTTGCTGCACCTGAATACTAGGCTCTTGCAAATTGTGCACTACAATACCCACCCTGATGCACCTGTAGTTCACACCTCTACAATCTCTCACAATTTAGATAATATGCTTCCTTTTTAATTTTTCAGCCAAATTGGATAATATTACACTTTTCCACGTCATATTCCATTTTCCAGTTTTCAACCCACTCACTTAACCTGTCTTCATCCCTTCGTAGTCTGTGCACATGCACAATGCAGCTACACAACTGAATAAACTAATTGCATGTTCCAGCAGCGCTCTGTGTTCTTTTGTGTTTTTCTGCAATCCTTATATTTCCCCAGGTTAGAACAGGGAACATGTACCTCTGCAAAGAATTGCAGTGAAGATGTTAAGAATGGATCTCAAGTGAATCATAAATAATGGAGCTTGTCATTTACCTTGAAGCTCATGGCCACACTCTGAGGCACTGGCATCAGCGGTGAGCATTGGAGGGGGCTAAGTCTGAGTGAATACTGGTAAGTGTGGGCATGGGGAGAAACTTCTGCGTCCAGCACCCAGGTGGGTGCATTGGGCGAGGACTGGCACAATTCTTATAGGCAAAAGGAAGCAGAGGCACTTTACCCACCAGAGTGACTGTGGATATGCAAGAGTACTGCAAGAATAGTATCGGGAATTAGACTAAAATTAAATGAGACTAAAATTGTTATCGTAAGTTCAACGAATCAGAGGTTGTGACCAATGACACTAAACACGAAACACTATACACCAAATGGAAAAACCTTGTGTATTCTGGTGTGATGTTGTTAATGTTGGTACCAAGTGAAGAGGGAATGAGGCTGCACAGACTCAAGTAACATTAATAGCTTTGATGGAAATGATCGAGTGCATGAGCCATGCAAAGAATGTATGGAGATGTATTTTGTTGCAGAAGATAGCACAATAGAAATTAATAGTAATCTTAAGAGAGTGAGCCTGAATAAAAAGATCCTGTACGAGAATGAAAACAAGTCATTCGGACTAGAACTCTTCCAGTGTATTTAAAAGCCAACATAATCAAGGACCATTTACTGTACACCCCTGTCATTCCCTTTTCTCTTTCCTCCCATCAGGCAGAAGATGCAGAAGCATGACATCATGTACCACCCGATTCAGAATCAGCTCCTTCCCCTTTGTTTTGAGATACAGGATGGAAACAGGTCCTTTGGCCCACCGAGTCCACGCAGGCCATCAATCATCCAATCACACTAGTTCTATGCTATCCCACTTTCTCATCCATTCCCAACACACTAGGGGCAATTTACAGTGGTCAATCAACCTACAAACCTGCATGTCTTTGGCATGTGGGAGGAAACCGGATGATCTGGGGGAAACCCAAGCAGGGACAGGGGGAATGTACACTCAACAAAGACAGCTCCCGAGGTTAGGATCAAACCCGTGTCTCCAGCTCTGTGAGGTAGCAGCTCCGCCAGCTGCGCCGCTATACTGCCTTGCATTTAAGCCACTGAACGGTTCTCTCATAAGCTAAAGATCATAAGGTCACAAGTGATAAGAGCAGAATTAGGCCATTTGGCCCATCATGTTTACTCCGCCATCCAATCATGGCTGATCTATCTCTCCCTCCCAACCCCATTCTCCTGCCTTCTCTCTGTAACCCCTGACACCCATACTAATCAGAATCTATCTATCTCTGCCTTAAAATTATCCATTGACTTGGCCTCCACTGCCTTCAGTGGCAAAGAATTCCACAGATTCACCACCCTCTGACGAAAGAAATTCCTCCTCATCTCCTTCCAAAAGGACCATCTGAGGCTATGACCTCAAGTCCTAGACTCTCCCACTAGTGGAAACTCTCTCTCCACATCCACTCTATCCAAGCCTTTCACTATTCTGTATGTTTCAATTATGTCCCCCCCCCCCCTCCCCTCATTCTTCTAAACTCCAGCGAGCACAGGTCCAGTGCTGTCAAACGCTCATTGTATGTTAACCCACTCATTCCTGGGATCATTCTTGTAAACTTCCTCTGGACCCTCTCAAGAGCCAGCACATACTTCCTTAGATATGGTGCCCAAAATTGCTCACAATATTCCAAATGCAGCCTGACCAGCGCCTTATACTATCGGTGAAGTCCTGATCTCCCAACCTACCTTGTTGCATCCCAGGCACTTTTGTAATGTGCTTTCTCTGGAGCTATAATGTTATAACACTGTAACACTATATTATACATTCTGGTATTTTTCTCTTTGCACCACCTGTTGCACTTGGGTATGGCCTGATTGTATTCGTGTATAGTATATTTAACTGGATAGCTGGCAAGCAATGTTTTTTTTAAAGTATGTTGTTTTTGCACATGTAAAAAATAATAAACCATAGGCTTATTAGTTACCACCGTTTTCGAGTTACCAATACTTTGGTCGGTTTGCTAAACGTGTTCAGTGATATTACAGAGAACCTACGATATAATTGAGCATAGTTAGAAAATCAAATCCTTGTGAAGCAAGTATGTTTTCAAGAAATATTTACGAATGTTCGCAAACCCAATAAATAAATGGAATAAATAAAATGTGTTAAAGAAATTTGATATGGCTTCATCATAGTCAGTTACCTTTGAAATACAATCTTACATCTGAATTACATGCAGAGATTACACTGGGTATACAAGAACACCACGAATCAATACCTGGATTTATTCATATTCTGACTGCTGCTCTCTCCCAGGGAATTCAGACGAGTGATTTTTCAGTATATTAGATATGCATCAAATAGTGACCGGGAGAGGAAACAGGTCAGTCCAGGTGATGTAATAATAATGGGCAGTGTATTTCAGTCTGGGGATTAAACGTGCCCTGGATTCATTTTGGTGAAAAAGTAAATTAATGCCATGCTTATAACACGTGCCATGTTCATGACTCATTTTTGCTGTAATTATTGCTCACTAAATCTGATTTTAGTTTGTTGATAAATCAAAGATGTGCAGGTTTATCATTCAAACAATTTAGTTTAGAAATATAGCGCGGAAACATGCCCTTCGGCCCATTGAGTCCGTGCTGACCAGCAATCCCCGCACGCTAACACCGTCCTACACACACTCGGGACATTTTTACACATACACCAAGCTAATTAACCTACAAACCTTTATGTCTTTAGAGTGTGGGAGGAAACAGAAGAGTTCGGAGAAAACCCACAAAGGTCACGGGGATAATGTACAAACTCCATACAGACAGCACCCGTAATCGGGATCGAACCCGAGTCTCTGGTGCTCCAAGTGCTGTAAGGCAGCAACTCTACCGCTGCGCCACTGTGTTGCCCAAATCCTGACTAGATACATTTTTCATGGGACATGGATATGTCTCATCCACGTCTGCTGAAGGTGTGAAGTCACTGCTGAGCTCACAGTGAATAGTGTTGAGGTTATTACAGCTACAGTGAAACACTGGTGGGATAGGACGTCCCGCGTCCGCATGTTTCTTTGTCCCTCCCGTAGGTAGAAACAGATGCTAGTACACCTCCCTTTTGTCTTTCCAATTCTCGTTGATGCTGATGGCTACCACTAGCAAGATAGATAGGACCATGCACACACTTGTGTTGGAAGGAACTGCAGATGCTGGTTTAAACCGGAGATAGACACTAAAACCTGGAGTAACTCAGCAAGTTAGACAGCATCTCTGGAGAAAAGGAATAGGCGATGTTTCAGGTCAAGACAAGGGTCTTGACCTGAAACATCACCTATCCCTTTTCTCTAGAAATGCTGTCTGACCTGCTGATTTACTCCTACTTTTTGTGTTTACCATACATACACTTTCTCCTTGGTGACTGCTATAATGAGCCCAACAAGGTGAAGGAGCACTTGTTGTGAATGAAATTAACAAAGAACTTGTGTTGAAAATGTTGTGGGTCAAATCTTGTAAAGTCCCCCAAAATAACCCCTGATGTGTTTCAGAAGTTATTTTCACTACTTCAGTAGAAAACACGTATAGTAGCATCCCTTCATCTATTGCCTAAAATAGTGCCAGTGCCTTGCTTAATCCAAGTCAGCTGCTCTCAGTCAGGAAGAACTTCTACAACATCCAGAAGGTGTAGGATACATTAGTTTTCATTGTTACTTTAAGGAGGTTACAGCTTTAAGAAACATGTCATTGGGTTGACTGGTTCTATTAGCTTGAAGCTAGTTATGGATAAAGACAGGGTGGGCCCACGAGTTGAGATTTTAAATTGGGGCAAGGCCAACTTTGATGATATTAGACAGGAACTCACTCAAATTGATCTGCGCAGGTGGTTTGTTGATGAGGAACATCCAGAAAGTAGGATGCTTTTAATAGTATGGTGACTAGTTCAGGACATGCATGTTCCTGTTAGAATGAAGGGCAAGGCAGGTGGATGTGAGGAAGTTTGAATGACAAGAGAAACTGAGGTTCTGGTCAAGAATAAGAAGAGGGCATGGGGCAGGTGTAGGTAGCTGGGATCAAATGTATCCCTGGAGGAGTTTCGAGAACTGAAGAGCAATGCTATAGAAGGAAATCAGGAGGAAAAAATGGGGCAGATAATATGAAGGATAATGCAAAGAGATTGTATAAGTACATTAAGGGAATTACATTTATGGAATTAAGGGACTTATGCCCCTGTCCCACTTAGGAAACCTGAACGGAAACCTCTGGAGACTTTGCGCCCCACCCAAGGTTTCCGTGTGGTTCCCGAAGGTTTTTGTCAGTCTTCCTACCTGCTTCCACTATCTGCAACCTCCGGCAACTACCTGCAACCTCCGGGAACCGCACGGAAACCTTGGGTGGGGCGCAAAGTCTCCAGAGGTTTTTGTTCAGGTTTCCTAAGTGGGACAGGGGAATTACATTAAAGGACACTCCTGGCGAGCAGCGGGCTGGGACACCCCCAGCACACGGGCCCCACTCGCCTGCTGCAGTCAGAGGTCAGAGTAGGACTTGCCCACTGCGGACCCACCTGCCTGGTAGGCCCGGCTCACCCATCACAGACTTTGAATCAGCCCCGAGCCACCGTTGTCTTCGGGGACCACGCCACCAAGAGTGCGGAGAGACCGAGATTGAGAGTGAGGTGGGACCGGAGTGAGTGAGGAGAGACCGGCGAGAGTGAGGAGGGACTGAGAGTGAAGTGGGCCCGGCGAGAGTGAGGAGAGACCGGCGAGAGTGAGGAGGGACTGAGAGTGAAGTGGGCCCAGCGAGAGTGAGGAGAGACCGGCGAGAGTGAGGAGGGACTGATTTTGAGGAGGGACCAGTGAGAGTGAGGAGGGACTGGTGAGAGCAATGGGGGGGACCCAGCCTGGGGCAGCAGAGAACAATGGTGGGGGCATGGACGGCTCAGGGGAGTTTTGCCAAAGGACTTGTAAATCTCTATGACTGTGTTATTACCAAGACTCCATTATGCACCTTGCTTTGTCCATCACTGACCATTGAAAAGCCTGGAAAACACTTCATTCATTCAACCTTCATTCATTTGACCGCATTATGCTTGAGCTGCCAGAAAGCACATCTAAAAACAGAACAAATATGGTCAGTCTCATTCAATATTTTTTAAACAGTTTCATGTTGTATTTGGTTCTGCATGCATGTGTATGTGTGCATGTATTTGTACATGCCGCATGTGCTTGTGTATACACACATGTGTTCAGGTTTGCACATGCATTTTTGTGTGCTTGCCCATGCATGCGTATGTATACTTGCATGTGTACACACGTGCCTGTGCTCTGTGTCATTTTCAGTCTATGCATGAAGCATGAACTGGTATTCACATGCAAAACTCTACCAATAAATCTGCCTCTTCTGCATAATCTGCAGTATTGCAACAAAACATTTACTACAGTCAGTTCATCGTGTAAACCACTGCACTGAAAAATAACTTAATCACTGTGGGTTATGCAACATTAGATTGATGTAAGGGTGGGAAGGTGGGTGGAAAATGCAACGTTCTCGATCCTGCAGAAGCTGCCTTCTTGGTTCAATGGTAGTTTATTGTCACATGTCCGAGCTATGGTGAATTTCCTTTTTTTGCATACAGTTCAGTAAATATTTTACTATACTTTGGCACAATCATACTTAAGCATCACAGTGTAAGAATAGTTGATTACACTGAGGAAGTACACAAGAGTCGCCATGTTTATGATGCAACCTTCTAGCCTTGAAGTTCAAAGTTGTTAAATACGCAAGATCTTAACTTGGTCATAAAGGCAGCAGCACTGGGTTGGAATTGCAGGGATTTGTCTGGGTCAGTGGTGTTCACTTCTAGTTTAGAGATACAGTGCAGAAACAGGCCCTTCGGCCGTCGAGTCCGCGCCGACCAGCGATCCCCGCACATTATCACACCCTACACACACTATGGACAATTTACATTTTATAACAAGCCAATTAACCTACAAAACTTTACATTTTTGGAATGTGTGAGGAAGCCAAGGAACTAGGAGAAAACCCACATGGTTACTAGAAGAACGTACAAACTCCGCACAGACAAGCACCCGTAGTCGGGATCGAACCTGGGTCTCGTGTGCTGTAAGAGCTCTAAAGGGCCTGTCCCGCTTGGGCATCATTTGCACGTCACGCAGATGGTGCGCGAAGATTTTGTACATCCCAAAATCCTGGGGCGCCAAGCGTGACCACGTGTCACTGTCTACGTCACCACGCACCATGCGCGCATCACATGCACGTCGTGACGCGTAAATGATGTCGCGTAAACGACGCGCAAATGACACCTAAGTGGGACAAGCCCTTAAGGCAGCAACTCTACCACTGCGCCATAGTGCCGTCCCTGTTGATGTCCTCCACCGCTGCTCTGCGCGCCACCGCCATGTTGTGGTGCGTTGCTCTTAGAGTGGCTCCCTATCCAAATGAACCTCAGACAGCTGCAGGGTCTCCAGTGGCCAACTCCAAGGACACCTCCATCCGGACATATCGTCCCACTAACGTGCTATCCCTCATCTCACACAGCACTGGTCATCCCTGTGCCCTGGGCACCTCAGTTCAGTTCAATTCAGTTTAATTTCTTGTCACGTGTGCCGAGATACAGTGAAAAGCTTTTGTTGCGTGCTGTCCAGTCAACGTCGGAATCCTCATGCTGCCTTCGAGGGTGCAAGACATAACCCCCAGCCCGTTCACCAGCATCATTATTTCCCTCTGTCCGCTGTCACTGCTGGTGGAGTAACGCAGCAGTTAGTAGTCCTGCCACCCAGCTCCAGCAACATATGTTCGATCCTCACCTTGAGGGCTGACTGTCAAAGATTGCACAGTCTCTTTGTGACTGCGTAGATTTGAATGGTGCTTTGATTTTGGGGAAAGGGGCTGATGGAATGGTCTAAGAGATGGCATCGACTCAATGGGCCAAATGGCCTCCTTCTACATCATGAGAAATCCAGTGTACAAGAAAATTTGGTAGTTTACATAATTTGCACTCAGCTGCCATGAAATTCAGAATTGCTCAAATGGGAGTGGAAAACTGTTTATATATTATAAAACATATCAATGTAAAAACTAGCCACGGGTTAACACAGGGTTCAAAACGACAGTTAGAAATCTCAGGTTCATTTTGGGTTTTGACATCTTTGGAGTCGAGTGGAAAAGCAAACTCCTACCTATCTATTTATGTACATATGTCATTCATTCAGTACACAACTTACCAGGAACTGGGGGCGTGAGTGGGAGGAAGATTTTTTTCCTGCTCTTAAGTAAAAGACGCAAATATCTCAGTTATAAAACAGTTGTTAGCATTGAGGAGAAATGTAACGAATTACCATTCTGCATAATTTAAAGCCAGAGGGCTTCATATAAGATTTAAGCTGTAAGAGGTTTAACCACATGGATAATTGGAATAACTACCATTCAAGCATTATGTAAAATATTTTAATACAGTTACCTTGGTTACATTATTTATTTCATATTTTAAACCCCAAGAATATTGGAAGTTTTGGAGCATTGAACAATAGCTGATATTTTGATGCAATAATAACAATTAGAAGGGTTTGGTGCAGATTTTCCTTCTGATTGTCAGGATTATGTTTAGATAGTCTCAAGAAGGGTCTCGATCCTAAACGTCACCCATTCCTTCTCTCCAGAGATGCTGCCTGTCCCGCTGAGTTACTCCAGCATTTTGTGTCTATCTTATATTTAGATTGGATGTTTTATGCAGTTTTAAAAGTTAATTTATGCTTACACATTAAGAAAGGGTCCACATAGCCAGTATTCTAATTGTAAAATATAGTCAAGATTCAATTAAAAATTTATTTAAGGTGCATTGTTGGCTTGGTTAGTAATTATAGTGTCTTTATATGTGAAAAAGAATCACATATAGAAAGAAAGGTCACAGGGTCAAAGCTTGTATTTCGCTAATTTAGCAGCAGTCGAAAGAGAAGGTATTCTCGAGGGCTTTATTATTCCTGAGCCAAAGAAAAGAGGAATAAACAGCCAGAGATTTTTCTCCTGGGTTGTCTCACAATGACCAGCAATGTGCAATGCATGTGGGTGGATGCCACATGAAGAATAGGAATAGTTGAGCAGAAAGCTCAGAGGAAAATGGGGCTCCTGGTGCTCTTATCAATTGCCACACATGACGACTGGCCTCTTGCATACAGAACCTGAGGACAGCTGGCATCTGTGAAGGTGTGGTGGGCATTTGCAAGGCAGTCAATTTAAAGTACATTTTGTATTTTGTGATCCTGCTCACTTAGAACTTGATTCTAACTATTCCAGCATATTTCACATCTAATCCTTATAGACTTCAGACAGAGGGGGCTTTCATTCCATCAGCCTGGCAGGGTTTCAAGTGCAAGTCCCAGTAGTGAAAGGTCATCAGCCATATCCAGAAAGAGCTTCTGTTGCATATCTGTTGCCTGGTGAAAAAGGATTATGTTTCTAAATCACATGGTCAATAAAGAAAGCTGCTGCAGTTGTTTTCATGTTGCAAAATGCAATATATACAAAATCAGTGCAAAACTAATATTGCTATTGTGAGATAAATGCACATTTACTTTATGAGAGACTATATTTGGATTTTTAATATTAACCAACGCTCAGAAACATTTATGAACCGAGTTTATTTAAATAAAACAGCATGAATTGTTGTGTGAAGCTATTTAAGATTTTCTTTTGTTTAAATTCAATATTCAGAACTAAATGTTGAAAGCCTCCTCTTTCATCAAAACCACTTTTCAAATGGAAATATTTTTGCATAGTGGATAACAGAAAGTGGAGGTGCATTTTAAAGGGTTATGCAATAATCTCAGGGTACTTTATGTTCAGAAATTGTTAACAATAATGGTGGTATGATTATGGAGGACAGATTCATGTGGCGTACGGTAGATAGTTTTCTCAATCAGTATGTTGAAGAACCAATGAGGGGGACAGGCTACTACTGTGCATCTAGGAAAGTTTACTAAATAATCCAGGAGTTAATGGGCAATTGGGGAATAGTGATCATAATATGATAGAATTCTGTACAAAGACTACAAGTGATTTCTATTCAATCTGAAAACGAAGTTTAACCAAACTTAAGCAAAGCAAACTCCAGAGGGTGTGAGGCATGAGTTGGCTAGGATGGATTATTGTTATTGAAAGGGAACGACTTAGTGTTTTGCCAAAAGGTGCAGTAAACCTGGGGAGCGTTAACATTAACAAAGATGCACAAGCCTTTAGTAAGGAAAGATGAAACAGGCAGGAACAGTAACAAAAATTAAGAGGTATCTGGAAAGGTTCATGCGATGAGCAGAATTATACACATTACTCCAGATATGGCCAACCTATTGATTATCATACAATTATAGAGTAACAGAGTCAAATGTGACACAAGGAAACTGTTTATTTGGCCCACCACATCCGTGTCAACTATTATGCCTGTCTATACTGATCTCACTTGCCTGCATTAATTCCACATTCCTCCATTCCTTGCTCATTGAAGAACTTATGCAGATGCCTCTTAAATGTTGTTGCTTTCCTGCCTTCATGACCTCTTCTGGCAGCTCATTCCAGATACCACACGCTCTTTATGTCAAAACATTCATCCCTCAGATCCCCTTTAAACCTCCTCCCACCCAACCTAAACCTATACCTTCTCATTTTTGATGTCCCTACTATGATAAATCTGGCTACCTACCTTATCCATGCCTCTGATAAATATATATATCTCTATCATGTCGCCCCTTATCCTCCGGCGCTCTTTGGAAAACAGACCCAGATTATTCAATCTCTCTTTATAACTCAAACCCTCCAGTCCAGGCCATATTGTTGTGAATCTTTTCTGCACGTTCCATAACCCATCACATCCTTCTAAAATATGGTGACCAGAACACAATAATCTAAATGCTTTTAGCCTTCGACCCACAATGGCAAATCAACTCAGTTTGGAGTTTAGAGATACAGCGTGAAAACAGGCCCTTCGGCCCACCGACTATTGCTGAGAGCACTGACCAATAATCACCCATACACTAGTTCTATCCAACACACTCGGGACAATTTACATAAGCCAATTAATCTACAAACCTACACGTTTTCAGAATGTGAAAGAAAACCGGAGCACACAAAGAAAACCCACCCGGCCACAGGGAGAACGTCCCACTAAGTCAGCAACTCTACCACTGCACCACTATGAGGCCCTTCTCTAAACATGTGGATCTTTGCCTTGGACTCCAATGGAACTGGCTTCTGGACTTCTTGTCTAGCAGACCTCAGTTGGTCACAACATTTCCCGCACCCTGACCCTCACCACTGATGTCCCTCAGGGTTGTTTTCTCAGTCCCCACTCTATTCCACCCGGTGAGAACGGCCAGGGACATCGGGCCTCCGTAGAGGCAATTGCGGTGGCCTCAATAGGCCTGACTTTGGGGTGAACATGGGGTGGGGACTGGACATTGTGCCTTCCTCCACAGTGGTGTCCACTGTGGGGGGATGTTTTTTTTTTTTGTCTAATTGTAGTCCTGTAGGTCTGTGCCCAAGATGGCTGCCGTGAACAGAGAGTGGACGCTGGCGCGCTTTGGCTGCCGCTGCTCTCTCTTCACACTGTGTTTTTGATTTTCTGTTTTTGGATTGAATTCTGTTTTTAATTTGTGTCTCTGTGATGTCTTTATTACTTGTTATATTCCGATTATATGTTATTCCGATTACTATGTAAGGTGTCCTTGAGATGTCTGAAAGGCGCCCATTAAATAAAATGTATTATTATTATTATTATTCCCTACATCTGGTCAAGTCTTGCGCCAACTCGATCTGTAGGTTCGCCGATGATACCACTGTTGTTGGCCGGATCTACAACAATGGTGAAGCAAAGAACAGGAAAGAGATCAAGAAGCTTTTCTCATAGTGTCAGGATGGCAACCAAAGCCTCAACATCATCAAGGCGAAAAAGAGATGGTTGTTGACCTCAGGCAGCGAACACAACCCTGTCCTTAACAAAAAAGCTGTTGTAGAGATGATCGACATCTTCAAGTTTGTAGGCATTCATATCATATACCTTATACTATATACTGACACAGTGATCAAGAAAGTACATCAGTGTACATCTTTACTTTCGTATGTGCCTGAGAAGATTCGGCATATCCACGAGGATTCTCCCCAACTTATAGAATCACAGTGTCATAAAGCTGCACAGCATGAAAACAGTTCTGCTCGAGATCCTCATCCCCCCCATATGCAACAAGGACAGAGTCCCACTAGTCCCCACCTTTCAACTCACCAGCCTCCACGTCCAATACATCAACCTCCACCATGGCCATCACTTCCAACGTGATCCCACCACAAATCACATCTTCCCATCTCCCCCCCCCTTTCTGCCTTCCGCAGAGACCACTCCCTCCACAACTTCTTGTTCCACTCATCCTTTCCCACTCAAACCATTCCCTCTCCAGATACCTTCTCTTAAGTTCCTTCCCTCACCAAGTTCCTTGTATGTGAAACAGCACTGTACATAATAGTGATTGAGCGTGCTATGTTTCTAAGCCTGGCAGATATACCTGTTATAAGATCATAGCAGTCGTTCAACAATAAATCGGCTTGAATGTAAATGAGAACCATTATTATGGATGGTATGATGGTGTGTGTGTGTGTGCGTGTGGGTGTGAAGGGAATCAAATTTGGAGGCAGTTTGTAATTCGTGGCTGTGTTGCCTTGGATTTTATTCTATCAATGCATAGATTTTGAATGTTTTTATAATTAGTGTACAGAAATATGCAACAGCAAACTACTGCAGGTGGTGGGATTATAAAATTAAAACAAATAAAAATGCTGTAAGATTATACAATGATAATCAAGGGTGAAAGAAAGCCCCGTTGCATAATCTTTTATCAGAACCAGGAATATTTGAGATAAATATTGAGTATTCCTTGTATTTTCACTATATTGGGGCAGCACAGTGGGTCAGCGGCAGAGTTACTGCCTTACAGCGCCAGAGACCCTGGTTTGATCCTGACTACGGGTGCTGTCTGTACGGAGTTTGTACGTTCTCCCCATGACCTGCGTGGGTTTTCTCCGAGATCGTCAGTTTCCTCCCACACTCCAAAGACGTACAGGTTTGGCTTGCCAGACGAAAAAGGTAAAATTGTCCCTAGTATGTGTAGGGTGTTGTTAATGTGCGGGAATCGCTGGTCAGCGCGGACTCAGTGGGCCGAAGGGCCTGTTTCTACGCTGTCTCTCTAAACTAAACTGAACTAAAAATGTAAATGTATTGATCAAGTAGAATCTTGGCAGCTCAATAATGACATTTTGTGATGCAAATTAATCAATTAATCAATATCAATTAAAAATGTCAGGATTGATATCAATAGACCATTGCTAGATAAGTGCATCAAGTGGTGGATCAAGGAAGGCTGATGGAGTTGAGGTGCAGACCCAACATGTTCCGAGTTAAATGGTGAATCTTTACTGCATGATTAAGTGGCTGCCTCTAATGGACACAATGGGATTAAGATGAAATCATATTTTTTGCAGAAAAATGATCTCTGTCACTGTCTGCACCAAAAGGTGTTTCTTTAGTTTTCTGCGATTCATTGACAGCTGGTACAGTTTTTCTTTCAAAATCTCTCTCTTTGATGTTTGTGCAACCTTACCAATTTTCTCCCTTCCTCTCTTGAGACAGCTGGCTCACATTGGAGTGAATATTTCTCCAGCTCATTTCTGGTAAACTTTTTGGAATTTTTGATTTATGTTTTGGGATTCATTCTGCAGTTTCTGTGCTAATGAGAACTTATGGTACAGAAGCAGGCATGGAACATTCAGCTCGCCTGAGATAGGAACATTCATTAACCCATTGGACTTGGCCTCACTCTTTCACAGACATTCCTTTTGTCCTGCCTATCTTTCTCAACGACGTCTCTGCAGCTGAAATCTAACTTGTTTTTCTCTCCTTCCCAGCTCTGATAAAGAGTCTTTAATCTGGCATTTTAACTCTGTCTCCATTTCCACAGGTTCTGCCTGATTGAATTGAATTGAATTGAATTGAATTGAATTGAATCCTTTATTTGTCATTCAGACCTTTCGGTCTGAACGAAATGCTGTTGCCTGCAGCCATACATGTAATAATAACAAAACACAATAAACACAAATTAACATCCACCACAGTGAGTTCACCAAACACCTCCTCACTGTGATGGAGGCAAAAGTCTTAGAGTTACTGCCTCTTCCCTCCTCTTCTCCCTCTGCGCCGAGGCGATACCCCACCGGGCGATGGTATCAGTCCCGCGGTTCAAGCTCCGCGGCCCGGGGGTGGTCGAAGCTGCCGCCCTCCAGTCCAGCGGGCGCAGCTGTTGCAACGGGTGCTCCGGAAAACAGGCACCAGCCTGTGACCTGCGAGCTCCCGACATTGTCCTCCACTGGCCCGCGGCCGAGCCCCGGATCCAGGTCGCCGCCGCCTCAGCCGCCGGAGCACCGTCTCCGCCCCGCACCGGGCCGCCCACAAGGCAGCGTCTCAGCCCCGCACCGGGCTGCCCCCACGGGAGCACCTTCCAGCCGGGAGCCGGTCCGCCCTCACCGGAGCGCCTTCCAGCCGATAGCCAGGCCACCCACACGGCAGCGTCTCAGCCCCGCACCGGGCTGCTCACACGGGAGCGCCTTCCAGCCGGTAGCCGTGCCGCTCACACGGGAGTGTCTCAGCCCCGCGCCGTCTGCCCTCACCGGAGCGCCGAGTCGTGCCGCTACCCGGACGTCGCCACAGCTCGAAGACGGCCAGCCTCGCGTTGGTGAGTCCTGGCTGGCTCTACCTCCGGACCCTCGAGGTCGGTCGCAGGTTGGAGGCCGCCAGCTCTGCCATTAGGCCTCAGCGCAGACGGGGGAAGAGAAGGGGGATACGACAAAAAAGTCGCATTCCCCCGAAGGGAGAGAAAGAAAGCTCTGTTTCACCCTCCCCCCACACACATAACACCACCTAATAACCAAAAAAAAATTACTAAACTAGACAAAAAAAACAACACAAAAAGTAAAAACAGACAGACTGCAGGCGAGCCGCAGCTGTATCACAGCGCCGCCACTTCCGGATCTGCCTGATCTGCCGATCGTTTCCTGCATTTTCCTGCATTTGTCTCACACTGCCCTTGCCCTTACTTCTGTCCCATGGTCGGCATTTCCAAAAAGTTAATTATTTAGTATTTTCATTGATATTTTCATTCATTTAAAAATCTCCTGGCAAATGAGGTGCACATTGGGGCAATGCTCACTGAAATGTCTTTTGAGTTCAAATTACACCAGAGGTGATTTCTGCGGCTCAAACAGAGATGTGTGCCTTCCTAAATTTGAGCAGCTGGACAATTTTGAAAGGCAATGCACATTGAGTACCTTGTTTGGAGATGCTGGTGTAAACTGGAGTAAATATCCACCATCTATAGCTCTCGTTTCCCTTTCCCCTGACTCTCAGTCTGAAGAAGGATCTCGAGCCGAAACGTCACCTATTCCTTATCCCCAGAGATGCTGTCTGAGCCACTGAGTTACTCCAGCTTTTTGTGTCTATCTTCAAGTACATTGAGTAGTTGGGTCGTTAAACAATCATTTATCTATATTCAATAGCTTGTGCTTGAAGGACGCATCTTAGGCAAGTTCTGGAGAGCTATCAGTGCCTGTCAACCTGTCCTCCAGCTTCAGACATTCTTTTTCAGAAGAGGAAGGAAAGTAAAATTGTTACTTTTGTCGTAAAATTTCAATTACATGCACTGGACAAGTTGACCCAGATCATTTGAAACTTGCTTCAGGCACAATCTTCAGTTGTTATAAGGTTGTAATCATTTTTCTTCTTATGAATTGGTGAAGTGTGAAACCAAAGGTTTGTTGTTATGGATTTTCAACATCCTAATTGCATTCGGTTGTGAGTGTGCAACCTAATCTTTGAAAAATGTCCAGGTTTTGGAGGATTATAGTTTAACATTGATTCACATTTGCGTGGTGTCAACAAGATGTTTTAAATAACTATAGAAACACAGTATATGTTGCAAATAATACCAATCTAATTAAAAAAAATGGAACCATTACTTCAGAGCTGATGATGATTATTGAAAATGTGGCTGAGGGATTTAATTACATATTACATGTTATTCTTAAGCACTACAGAATGCAATTGTAGCATAAAATCGATAGCAGAAAGCAATTTGTACCTTGTGGGACACAGTAGTCTCAACTTTAGAGAGAAATACAAGCAGTTTCCCAGAATCTCTGTCAGATTTCCTTGCATGCAAACCACCTGGTTCAGGATACTTGCGCGAGCACTTAAGTCGAAAACTTACAACCTTTCAACAGATTCTTCCAGACTGTTGCCCATCGGCACAAACCAGCAGCAATTCCACGGCACTGACACAAGGAAATTTGTCTGATAAAACTGTTATCATGTCCGTTATTGGATCCATTTATTTGAGTCGACAATGCACGTGAAGGACTTAAGTAAAGAGTAAATAATTTTCATTGTTGTAATTAATTGATTTTAATCTAATGTTAAAATATTGATTCTCTCCTCTCTCTCTCTCTCTCTCTCTCTCTCTCTCCTCTCTCTCTCCTCTCTCTCTCTCTCTCTCTCTCTCTCTCTCTCTCTCTCTCTCTCTCTCTCTCTCTCTCTCTCTCTCTCTCTCTCTCTCTCTCTCTCTCTCTCTCTCTCTCTCTCTCTCTCTCTCTCTCTCTCTCTCTATCCCTACCCAACCCAAGCCACACCAGCTTCAAAGTCGTCTTGTTTAGTCTCATTGTCTGTAATTCGTTTTCACCTAGCCCCAAGCGAACAATGGCTTGTTTCCTTTCTCATTGTTACTTTTTTGCATATCTTTCATTCATTTGGTCTGTGTCTCTCTACATCACCGTCTATATTTCTCATTTCCCTTTCCCCTGACTCTCAGTCTGAATAAGGGTCTCGACCCGAAACGTCACCTATTCCTTTTTCCCCAGAGATGCTGTCTGGCCCACTGAGTTACTCCAGCTTTTTGTGTCTATCTTTGGTTGAAGCTAGTATCTGCAGTTCCTTCATACACAAGATGTTTTATATGTTCTTATTTGTCTTAGTTCAGTTCATTTGTTTTTACTTAGGTTGTTGATAAATGTTGACAGCTTATGAATGTCCCTGACATATAAATGTAAAGATTTTGACAGACAGTTAAGCTGCCTCAGTCATATTTTTCAGTGTTTGTGGTTCCAGTTGCCAGCGGGAGAGGCAGCATATCTGGATAGAAGGAATGGCTGACATTTCGGGTGGAGACCCTTCTTCAGACCCAACCTGAAACATCACCCATTTGTTTTATCCAGAGATGCTGCCTGTCCCGCTGAGTTACTCCAGCATTTTACGTCTATCTTCAGTGTTGTTCCTTCCTACACATAGTTGGGTACGCACAATTAAAATCAAGGCCTAAGGGGAAAGTAGCCCCACTCATGGATTGCATAAATAGATGGATCAGCACTTGCATTTTTGTTGGGGAAGTCAGTTAGAATTAACATTGATGAGGTCAATTGGGCCACAATGATAGAACAAGTTTCTGTAAATTATTCAAGTGAAGTCTTCAGCAACCTTTGGGCGAAGGGTCTTAACACCAAATTCTCTAGGTGTTTATTGCTGCCACCGAGACATTAAGGTAATTCCTGGAGAAACTGGTTACCTCCCCACCTTCCCCCAACCTTTCACACCAGGCTGTCCAGTAATTTACATCACCAGTTGCTTTTGAGCATCGCCACCATGAGAAGTCCAACAGAACGTGAAAAGGTAATTTTGTTCACCGTTGTACGTGCAGATTGCAAAATAACTAGTGTTTAACATGCGCAACTCGGGAAAGGGTCACTAATAATTTGAGCTCACAACATGTGCGGTGGAAATAAAAATAAGTCAGGAACTTTCTGATCATTTTCCTATGGGTATTAATGCAACTTCTGAACGTGTGGATGTTCGTAAATATAGGATTTAGTTAATTCAAGTTTCTTTGCTTGGACAGTTTGCCCACCGTACTGAAAACAGAGATTTACCACTGGCAGGGATTAGAAGAAATTCCGTCACCCAAAGTCTGGTGAGCCTTCACAACCCAAGAGGATTATAGAGGCTCAGTTGTTGAGAATAAGCAAGACAGAGGCTGATACATTTTAACGTATTAAAAGATACGGAGTTAGTGCAGAACAGTGGTGCTGATGTAAAAGACCAGCTATATTTGCTTGTTGAATGGTGGAATATTCATAATGAATAATGAATCAGGCAGAACCTGTGGAAATGGAGACAGAGTTAAAATGCCAGATTAAAGACTCTTTATCAGAGCTGGGAAGGAGAGAAAAACAAGTTAGATTTCAGCTGCAGAGACGTCGTTGAGAAAGATAGGCAGGACAAAAGGAATGTCTGTGAAAGAGTGAGGCCAAGTCCAATGGGTTAATGAAGGCAGTTAGAGGAAATTATACTTCTTTTTCTGTTTAATGTGTTATTAATAGCAGGGCTGGCAGTAGTAAAGGAGAGAGAAAAACTGGTTTAAAATCGCAGATGTACAGTTTAGGCAGGATGAGACCTTGGATTCTATGGAAGCCACACTGACAGTGAGTACAAGTTTTACATAAATCGCTATTAATACAGAACCCACCTTTCATCCCCAAGAAGATGCTGGAAATAGTCAGCAGGTCAGGCAGCGTCAGCAGAACAAGAAACAGAGCTGATGTTTCAGGTCCGAGATCCTTTGTCGGAGCTGCTGGAAGGAGATTAAGAGCTTGAGGCTATTGTACCATGACACTCAGCATGGATCTCAGCATGGGATGTGAACTGTCATTGGAGTACTTCTCAGAGCTGTAGCACTCCATCTCAGGCAACTCCCAGTGATTCTCTTCTGCATCCTTTTTTGGTGACAGCATTTCGGAGGACACACCGCCTGGAACAAAGGAGGACCCGGCATGGGGGTACATTCGGGAGGGACGGGGAGGGGGGGAGGGGAGAACAAAGGTGGACCTGGCGCGGACACTTTGTAACTTTGTCAGCCCCCTTTATGTGGCGACTATTGCATACCTTGGAATTTCACTGTGACTTCTCACATGTGACAATAAAGTAATCAACATCAACAACGATCTGTACACAGCAACCTATCCGTGGGGTGATTGATGTTTTACATGTAGAAAGGAACATCAGATGCTGGGTTACACCATAGATCGACACAAAATGCTGGAGTTAATCAGCGGGACAGAGAGCATCTCATACTATAACCTCCATGCTCATATGCAGTGCCCAAACAATGAAACCTAATATCCAGTGGGCCTTCTTAACCACTTTATCTACCCTTGCATGTCTTCAGTGATCCTTCGGCATATACACCAAGGTCATGTTTTTCCAATAACATCACTGCCACCAACATTTGATTCATCGGCCTGGAATTAGCTGCCTTATCCCCGTTGCTTTTCTTGAATAAAGGTATAACTCTTCCAGATATCTGACACCTCTTAGTGGAATGAGAAAATTTGAGAATTTCCGTCAGTGTCCCAGCAATCACTTCCCAATAAAAAGATCGGCATCAGACCAACAAGGTCTTGGTCAGGAGAATGGTCTTGGTCATTCCCATACATATTTCGTCAGATGGCCAAAGGCAGACTGAAGGCGGTGGTGCATTTCATCATCAATGTCTGCTTTTACTGAGAGGTGACTTCCAACCAAGATTTGAACATTTCCAGTCACTCACATGGATCTTTGGTGGGCAATATTGGGCAGCAGGGATTTGTTGGTAGACAACCTACATCTTAAAGATGTTTAGTGCCAGGTCCATTTTCCTGTAAGCTTCAGTGATTTGGAGCTCAGCCTTCAAGGGTGCCCAAAGACCAGTGTTGTTTGCCTCCTGCAGCTGGATGTCTGAGTTTGGACCGAAGATGGACACAAAATGCTGGAGTAACTCAGCAGGACAGGCAGCATCTCTGGAGAGAAGGAATGGGTAATGTTTCGGGTCAAGACCCTTCTTGAAGTTGTCGGTTTTGGAAGGGAGATGACATTCTCTGGAAAGCACATAGGAGGGCAGATGCAAGGGAGAGAGTCATGGAGTCGTAGAACAGCTCCTTCACCTCAACTTGTCCACACTGAGATTGACAAGAGGATTGACCCAACTGCCCTGACTATGGATCTGTGTGCGATTTGTTAGTTAAAATCACAACTTCCATATTGCCGGCATAGACCTGAGACAAATGTTGTGGGCTGGCGTTTTGAGAAGGAGTCTCTATAATCCACTTCAGTTGACAGAGTCATGGGGCGGGACAGTGATGCAGCAGGTAGTGCTACAGTTTCACAGCTCTAGTGACCTTGGTTCGATCTTGACCTCAGGTACAGACTGTGTGGAATTTTCACATTCTCTTTGTGATCTCATGGATTTCCCTGGAAGCTGTGGTTTCCACTCACCTCCCATAAAAAACAATAGTAGGTTAATTGGCCATTATAAATTCCCTCTGGTTAAAGGCAGGAGACTTGCAGGGAGTTGATTTGCATGTGACAGAGAATAAAGTACTGGAAAATAAGTGTGGTTAAAGGATTGATGGGATTTCTCCAAGAGCCAGAAGAGAAGAGAGTCAACAGGGTGAATAGCTTCCTTCAACGTCATGAGAAATGCATATGACAGCAAAAATATGGCATGCAATATTTACTTTAGTTTCGTTTTAATTATTATTTAAAGATACAGCGCGGAAACAGGCCCTTCGTCCCACCGAGTCCGTGCCGACCAGCGATTCCCAAACACACACTAGGGACAATTTACAATTTTACCAAAGCCAATTAACCTACAAACCTGTTTGTCTTTGGAATATTATTTATGCTCTTTCCAACAATTTTTCTTCAGGTCGTGAGAACATTGTACCTCTCCATGAATAGAATCAGTGCTGCAACTTGGCCCATTGGGAATATGTAATTGAGGACTTTCTCTGCACAGACAGCACACACAACCCTCTGTATTTACTGCAATTGTATGTGTCTCCTTTGTTGAAAGAGGTCTGATTTTCATCACATCACATGCAGAGGAAGTAAAGAATTGTAGAGTATAAAACTATTTTGTTCTATTTTGATTTCAAATGCTCTGTTTGTTTGGTATGACCAGCTTGGTAGCAACTAAGGATGAACAAAATAGTTCTGCCAACACTAGTCATGTCCCATGTACAAATAACAGAAACACAAAATGATAATTTTTAAAATTTATTTACTACTCTTATTTACTAAGCTTTATTACTGAAATGGTCTAAATGTTAGTATTACAGTGAATATATTAAATTATTTTGAAAATTGCACTATTGTGGAGCAGGCTACTGTTGATGGATTAAAACCAAGCTTATTTTAAATAAAAGGTGTTAAGACGAGTATAACTTGTTAATTCCTGTGGAATATATACATCAGCAGTCAACAGGATTTCTCGGTGAGGAAATGATACCGTATGAGTGGCCAAGATTAAATTGAAAGAAATGCGATCAAGCATGAGAAGCTACCATTTGCACTTGCTCATGTGCCACGTGTAAATATAATTTTGTTTTTTAATCCTTGAATTGAAGAGCAGTTGGGAAGAGTACCTGTTTCTGATCTCCATTGATTGCTAATATTACGCAGGAATCTTGGAAGGTGACAATAAACCAAACTAAACTAAATATTATGCTACCAAAAAAGATATGATGTTAATTAAACAAATAAATAGAAAATTGTGTTCTTTTTTTTATGGTTTGTCTATAAATTATTAATTCATGGGGGAAAAAAATCTTATAACTACAAAAATGTATTGTTATCCTTTCCCTTCCATGAGCAAAAAGGGGAATAGAAATGACAATGTCTCAGCTTATGTTGCTGATTTTTCTCAATTAATTAGGAAAACCAACAAAAAACTGTCACAGATTTTCATCCCAAAACGGAAGAAAGATTCTAGTGGGAGAATGAGGTGTCAAGGGAAGTCAAAGACAGCATAAAACTAAAAGAGAAGGCATATAATATTGCAAAGATTAGTGGGGAGCTAGAGGATTGTGAAGCTTTTAAAAACTAACAGAAGGTAACTAGAAAGGTAATAAGGGGAGAATTGATGAAATATGAAGGTAAGCTGGCCAATATTATAAAAGAGGATAGCAAAAGTTTCTTCAGATGTATAAGGAGTAAAAGAGGGGCAAGAGTGGACATCGGACAGCTGGAAAATGACACTGGAGAAGTAGTAATGGTATATAAAGAAATGGCAGATGAACTGAATACGTTTTTGCATCATTCTTCACAACAGAAAAAAACAGCAACATGCCAGAAATCCAAGAGAATCGGGGGGCAGAAGTTAGTGGAGTTGCTTTAAATCAGGAGATGGTACTTGGGAAATTGAAAGGTGTAGTGGAGAAGTCACCTGGACCAGATGGACTCACCTCACCGCCTCTGAAAGAGCTAGCTTTAGAGATTGCGGAGGCATTAATAGTGATCCTTCAACAATCACGAGATCGATTACCAGAGGATTGGAAAATAGCAAATGTTACCCTGCTATTCAAGAACCAACTTGGTTGGTTCTTAGTTGAGCGCTTATCCTGGAGTTATAGCACAGGTAATTTGTGTTTTAATTGTAATTTACCTGGAGTGATTTAGTGAGGCAATTGGATCCATCTCTTTTTACTCACAGTCATTGAAAAGAGACGTAGATAAAACAAAGGTACAAATGCTTCTGTTCTAAATTAGGGCTGGTTAAACATGGAGGATGACCAGAAAGAAGCTTTAAGAGCAGATCAATCATCGACAAGGCTCAAGTCAGGTGTGTGATGGAATACCCCCAGTTTGCCTGGAAGAGTGCAACTTCAACACCACTTTAAAAGCTCACACCATACCAGGATGAGGGTTGATCCTGTAGAGGTGTATCTGATCATGAGAGGAATAGATTGGGTAGATGCACAGAGTCTCTTGTCCAGAGTAGGTGAGGACCAGAGGACATAGGTTTAAGGTGAAGGGGAAAAGATTTAGTAGGGATCTGAGGGGTAACTTTTTCACACAAAGGGTGGTGGGTATATGGAACAAGCTGCCAGAGGAGGCAGTTGAGGCTGGGACAATCCCGACATTTAAGAAACAGTTAGACAGGTACATGCATAGGACAGGGTTGGAGGGATATGGGCCAAACGCAGGCAGGTGGAACTAGTGTAGCTGGGACATGTTGGGCAGTGTGAGCAAGTTGGGCCGAAGGGCCTGTTACTACACTGTATCACTCTGTGACTATATAAGGCATAGCTTGATAGGCATCTCATCCACCTCATAGCATGGCACAGTGTAGAGCTGCTGCCTCACAGCGCCAAAGACCCAGGTTTTACCCTGACCTTGGGTGCTGTCTGTGTGTTGTTTGCACGTTCTCTTTATTTAAAAAAACTAGTATGATCAATGGACTCGGTGGGCAGAAGGGTCTGTTTCCATGCTGTGTCATAGTCATACAGTGATACAGTGTGGAAACAGGCCGTTCGGCCCAACTTGCCCACACCGGCCAACAATGCCCCAGCTACACTAGTCCCACCTGCCAGGATTTAGTCCATATCCCTCCAAACCTGTCCTATCCATATGATCCATGTACTGTATCTGTAAACTAAACTCCACTACAACATTCATCCCACTGAAACGACCATTCACTCACTCCACAGCTGACACACAGTAGCAGCAGTTTGTAACATCTACAGGATGCACTGCAGAAATTTATCTTGACTCCTTGTGCAACATCTTCCAAATCCACAACCTCTACTGGCTAGGAAGGACGAAGGCAGCAAAAGCACGGGAACACCACTGGCTGGTAAAGGTCCTCCAAGCCACACACCATGTTGACTTGGAAATATATCGTCATTCCTTCAACATCGCTGGGTCAATATCTTGCAACGTCCTCCCGAACAGTATTGCGAATACACCCACACCTCAGGAAGTGCAGCAGTTAAAGAAGGCAACTCATTGTCACATTCTCACGCGCAATTAGGGATAGGGAATTAAATGCTACTTCTGCCCGTGAAGCCCCACATCTCTTGAAGAAAGAAAGAAAAATATTACATGTCCCTGATACTGTACAAGGCCAGAGTTGAATTCAAGAAGCTTTCTTCCAACAAAACCTTCCTTCTGGTGCTGTGATTCTGCTTGGCAGGTGTCTGTCAATACATTTATAACTGTATTTTGGTCAAAAAAACTATTATAATGGCATGCAATGATCAGCTAATTTAGCACAATGTATCGCAGAGTACAGGGGTACGATTATTATTCTTGGACCTATCATAGAGTCATGCAGTCTTATACCCCTGTCCCACTTAGGAAACCTGAACGGAAACCTCTGGAGACTTTGCGCCCCACTTTGCGCAAGGTTTCCATGCGGTTCCCGGAGGTTGCAGGTGGTTGCCGGAGGTAATGGAAGCAGGTAGGGAGACTGACAAAAACCTCCGAGAACCGCATGGAAACCTTGGGTGGGGCTCAAAGTCCCCAGAGGTTTCCGTTCAGGTCTCCTAAGTGGGACAGGGGCATTACAGTGTGGAAACAGGCCCTTCACACCGCACCATTCTACATCCCATCTTAACTCACCCCTTACCTGTGTTTAGCCCTTACCCCTCTAAACCTGTCCTGTCCATGTACCTGTCTAAATGTTACTTAAACGTTGGTATAGTACCTGCTTCAACTACCTCCTCTGGCAGCTTCTTCCATACACCCACCACCCTTTGCGTGAAAAAGTTACCTCTCAGATTCCTATTAAATCTTTTCCCGCCTCACCTTAAACCTATGTCCTCTGATTCTAGATTCCCCTACTCTGGACAAGAAACTCTGTGTCTCTATCCATCTATTCCTCTCATGTACTAAATATATGTACCAAATGCACAGTTAAAACTCCACCTGTGTCAAATAATTATTTATTTCTGGTGGTTTAAACCTGCTAGGGAAAATATGATTTCTATGTGGTTCCTCTTCATCAGATTCAGGTTCATCAAATCCGCATACTCTTTGCGATCCCTTCGTAACTACCTGTCTGGACTTCCAAGATACCAACCATTCCACAAGACTACTAAACATATGACAGCCATTGTATGACATTGTCAGGCGGCAATGTAATGAAATTCACAACATTTTCTCTGAGACTGCTTTGCAAACATTTCACAAATTTAGAAACCTTTTGGGCTCGGAAACAAGAAGTAGAAAAGACAAATCCTCTTTAATTCCATCCCAGTGAGTTTGATTGTGGTATGTTGAACTGAATTTATTGCACAGCTTGTGTTAGATTTTTTTCAAATTTGCTATAGTTAACCACAATACTGTCAATGGTTTAAAACTGCACTTGGGGAAGACAGTACATTTAATTTGATGAAGAGGGACCTCACAAAAATAATATATTTTCCCCCGATAAGTATAACTCACAGAAATGAATGACAAAAATGACCAGAAGGCTGGACTCGTTTAAAAAAGATCCCTTGACCACAGCTGGACAGTGGGAGTGGGCCTTTTGCATTTTACATTGTCATCATATTGGATTTCTGGAGTTTGGCATTGACTGTGGATGATTCTGATGTAAACTAACCACAGCAAACCATCAGTTTATACAGATGTAAAACCTATTGAACACAAACAATATGCATTCCTTTAACTTTTTTTTAAAACAAATAACCATCTGAAAGAATTTTACAAGATTATTAAGGAACAACATTTAACACTGAGGCACAGAAGGAGATGTTTAGTACTTGTTGATTAGTATGGGTGTCAGGGGTTATGGGGAGAAGGCAAGAGAATGGGGTTAGGAGGGAGAAGGCAGGAGAGTGGGGTTAGGCGTGAGAGATAGATCAGCCATGATTGAATGTCAGAGTAGACTTGATGGACCAAATGGCCTAATTCTGCTCCTGTCACTTATGACCTTATGTTAAAAGAAATGACTATGAGCTTGGTCAAAGCAACATGGATGCCAATGGAAGAACTATCAACATTGGTGACACTAATGAGGCTAGAACTGGAGGTGTACAAAGATCTTGGAGGGCTGTACTGATCATCACCAGCATTAAAGTTGTATGAGCTGTCAAACTAGAACCTGTGGTTCTAGGAAGGTGTCAGATTATGATAAAGGTTCTTCTGTACTCCACAGTAAAATATGACTCTTGGCTAATGAAAAGAACGCATCTCAGCTGAAAGGAAAGCCATGGGGAGGCTGTTAGTAAAGATTTCTTCTGACAATGTACACCTCGAGTATTCATGGCACTGATTTTTCCTGAAGATAGACACAAAAAGCTGGATTAACTCAGCGGGTCAGTCAGCAGCTCTGGAGAAAAGGAATAGGTGCCGTTTCGGGTCGAGACCTTTCTTCAGACTGATGTTTGCTTTTGGATAAGGCCCAAGTTTTGGCCACGGAGATGCAAAAGTACAACTGAAAGGTGTAGAAAACAATGCAGAGCTCAGGGTGACTGCTGTAAAGAGGATTTATAATTTGGTCTCTTCCTTTCATTATCTAGGCATTGACTTAACACTATTGAGATGTACTGGGCCAGTCAAAGCCCAAAACAAACACATTTTCTCATTGGCCTTTTTGCACAGCTACCAACAAGATCTTGGTTTGAGATTTGGCAGAGTAAATGGGGTTGTGGATGCAAAATACTACAAGGACAAGATTGGCACACATTGGTGTAGCGGTAGGGCTACTGCCTTACAGCGCCAGAGACCCGGGTTAGATCCTGTTGGGTGCTGTCTGTATGGAATTTGTACGTTCTCCCCATGACCGCGCAGGTTTTCTCCAAGATCTTCGGTTTCCTCCCACAATCCAAAGACGGACAGGTCTGTAGGTTAATTGGCTTGGTGTATGTGTAAATTGTCCCAAAGTGTGTAGGGTAGTGTTAATGTGCGCGGATCGCTGGTCTGTGCGGACTCGGTGGGCCGAAGGGCCTGTTGCCTCGCTGTTTCTCTAAACTAAACTGAAAATCAAGAGGCAGAGCTAAGGAAATAAAGCAGGTCTGCTCCGGGCCCTGAACACAAAGCAGGCAATTGGTAAAGTGAAATAGAACATTGGCCTTTGGTGCAAGAGGAATAGAGGTGATCTCACTGAATGATTGTTAAGTTGCTTTGCTGTATGGATGGTGCAAAATGTTGAACTATGGACATGGTTTCAGGGAGGACTGTGAGTATGACATTCTCTTTTGCTAATGTGTGATTGTTGGGTTGACTTTGGGTTCTCTTCTGCCTATTTTGGCAAAGTCCAACTAATTCTGCAGCAACGTCCATACTGAATACTTGAGGAATGGCACAAAGCCAGAAGCATAGAGTACTCAGGAGCATGATTAAACTGGAGTTGAGTTGATGTGTCATGAAGCTGATGAAGAGCTCGCACTGGTGTTGATTCCGTATTTGCTGTCAATGGGCCATTTGTTCGCATAACTTGGCAGTGGATAGTTTCTCACAATCATTCCATTGAAAAGCTTTGATCACTTTGAGTGATGGGCTGGGGATACTGTGTTGCAACCGATAAGGAAGCCCGCATCATCAGAGACTCACATCACCCTGGCCATGCTCTCATTTCACCCCTGCCATCGGGAAGACGGTACAGGAGCCTGAAAACTGTAATGTGCTATTATTGATTTTACTGTAGGTTTGACTATTATTATTGGTTTGTTTTTTATGTATGCGTGCATGTATGTGCGTATATGATCTGTATATGTTAATACGTGTGTATTTTCACACACTAAACTTTTTTTCTTGTTTATTATATTGTTTACAGTGTACTATGTTTACATATTCTTTTGTGCTGCTGCAAGTAAGATTTTCATTGTTCTATCTGGGACATATGACAATAAAACACTCTTGATTCTCTTGACCTTTAAAAACAGAAGATTGCTCAGCAGAGTATCTCAAGGAGGGCATGGAAAAGGCTGCAATTCAATTAAAAAAAAAACTGTTTGATTCAACCAAACCAACCCACTAATGTGCAGAAGATTTTCATTTTTTTCCTTTGTGAAGATAAATCGTGATTCTAACTCGAACACTGATTGTTCTTCTGCTGTGAAGTGAAGCAGTAACTCCATATTAGCGTTTTTTTGTTTGGTTCTGCTGTCAGAGCGGTTGAAGGTGCTAAACTAATCAGGAGGAGGAGGAGGAGCCATCTTGGTGAACGGCTGCTAGCCAGCAGCCGTCCGTTTTAAATCCGGTTTTTTTATAGTTTTTAGTGAGTCCTGTTTTTTGTTTGTAGGGGATATGGTCTTTTTAATGTGGGGGGTAGGTGTAAACTTAATTTCTAGGTCCCTACCTGGTCGGTGAGGCAGCTTCTTCTCCGGGCTGCCCGTCGATCCGTCCTCGTGGCCTACCTGCGGGCTTGGAGCGCCGTTTCCTGGCAGGAACCGCCCAGCACCTCGGCCTCGGCGGCGGCACAGCATTGGAGCGCTGGAGCGGAGCGGAGTGGAGCGGGCGATCCCTTGCCTGGGTCGCCGCGCTGGAGCGATGCGCTGGAGCTCTGGCGAGCTGGACCGCCGAGAGCAACAACTCCGGGCTGCGGGTTTGCGGAGCGGAGAGGCGGCGCCGACTTTAACAACGGGAGCCTGGGAGCTCCAAACCGGCGCGGCCTTGTCGGCTTCGGCAGCCGCGGGCTCCAACCAAGAAGCGGCCGTTCCAAGTGGCCCAGCCGCCGAAAGGACTCTCCCGACGCCGGGGCAAGACCACCCGGTGAGAACGGCCAGGGACATCGGGCCTCCGTAGAGGCAATTGCGGTGGCCTCAATAGGCCTGACTTTGGGGTGAACATGGGGTGGGGACTGGACATTGTGCCTTCCTCCACAGTGCTATCCACTGTGGGGGGATGATTTTTTTTGTCTATTTGTAGTCTTGTAGGTCTGTGTCCAAGATGGCTGCCGTGAAGAGAGAGTGGACGCTGGCACGATTTGGTTGCCGCTGCTCCCTCTTCACACTGTGTTTTTGATTTTCTGTTTTTGGATTGAATCCTGTTTTTAA
This sequence comes from Amblyraja radiata, assembly GCF_010909765.2. Taxonomy (NCBI): domain Eukaryota; kingdom Metazoa; phylum Chordata; class Chondrichthyes; order Rajiformes; family Rajidae; genus Amblyraja; species Amblyraja radiata. Next base: position 49,259,504 of record NC_045969.1, read on the forward strand.
TTTGTGTCTCTGTGATGTCCTTATTGTTATATTCCGATTATATGTTATTCCGATATACTATGTAAGGTGTCCTTGAGATGTTTGAAAGGCGCCCATTAAATAAAATTTATTATTATTATTATTATTAAACACATACAGACAGCAGGATCAGATCGGAATGGCTGCAAAGATGATTCTGATCACATGCATTGCTTGTCCCGGATGCTGAGCATCTGCATATGCAGTTCCTTCCAAGACATACTGGTTAGTAGATCAACTGATTTCTGCAAATTACTCATTGTGTAGGTAGGTGGTAGGAGAATCAGGGGGCCATTGTTGAGCTTGTGAGAGGATAGGTTACAGTGGAGGAATGGGGAATGGAGCTGATTGGATTATGCTGAGAGCTGGCATAAACTCTTTGGACAACGTGGCCTCTTATATCATAAGGAAATATGAAAGAAAACAAAATTACTTGGTATAAAAAGAATAAACGTATTTTAGTGTAGAACTGCAGTGACACGTTAATGCATTTGCTTCATGTGCATCGTAAATATGTTCATACTAAGTGTTTCCTCAGTGGAAGAAATCACATCCGTGCTGGTTGTACCACCAAATGGGAACATTAAGTACGTTGGTAGACCAGATTTTAAAAGAAGAAAGACAGTTAGAGAGGTTTGGTATTTGGAAAAGCTTTTACCCATATCTGAGCCCATCCCTGATGCACTTAAATTATTCCGATGGGATTCTTTGTTTGGACAAAGTTTGAAAACATTAGTAAAAAGCAAAGAAGTAACACATTGACAGGCACACACACCAACTGGCATTGAGTACATTATTCTTGCAGGCTGTCAGAGTGGCACTGGAGATAGTGGAGGTCCCAAATGATCTGAATGCTGCCTCGCGGGAGTTTGCATGTTCTCCCTGTGACCACATGGGTTTCGCCATAGTGTTCTACTTTCCGAGCACTTCTCAAAGAAACACTATATGGAAAGTGTCTACGGTAAATGGAGAATGGAAGTTTAGAAGAATGAGGGGGGTTACATCATTGAAATGTACAGAATGGTGGAAGGTTTGGAGAGAATGGATGTGGGAAGGATGTTTCTACTAGTTGGAGAGGCTGGGACTAGAGGTCATAGCATCAGAATTAAGGGACATTCTTCTAGGAAGGAGATGAGGAGGAATTTCTTTAGTCAGAGGGTGGTGAATCTGGATTCTTTGTCACAGAAGGCTGTGGAGGCCAAGTCAGTGGATATATTTAAGGCAGAGATAGATAGATTCTTGATTAGTGCGGGTGTCAGAGGTTATGGGGTGAAGGCAGGAGAATGGGGTTAGGAGGGAGAGATAGATAGCCGTGATTGAATAGTGTCGACTTGAGGGGATGAATGGCCTAATTCTGCTCTTATCACTTATGATCTAAATAATCACCAAGTAGGTGAATAGGTAGTGGTGGAAGGTGATACTAATTGGCATGTAGGAGACAATACATTACAGGAAAGCACCAGGGGAATGGGACTGATGAGAATGCTCTGACAACTGGCATAGACTTACTGAGCTTCCCTCTATGTTGTAAGAAAACAAAACATCATTAGTTTTGCACATTTTTTATTCATCTGCCTGTATGTGGACAAATGAAAGCTTATTGGATGTTGGAAGCCAAACCTTAACCCCGACTGTACTTTCCACGAATGGAATTTAAGGTACAACAGAATATGTCTTGGAATATAAACTTCGATGCTTCAATCTCAACAAGCAAAGCATGCAAAAGAAATGTCCCAATTGTACAGTTTTGTTTAATATGTAGTCCTCACTACTTGGACCTATGAAATTGTGACATGCTCAGCAGCAGATCACAGTTAATCTATTTCTTTTCAATATGAATTTTAAAACTATGAAGCAATTCCAACCCCTGGAGTTCTCCAGTCACAATGCGAGTATGGCTCAGGCGTGGAATGCAAGAGCAATAAATTCAGGGGAAGACTGAACCTTCATTCTAATTCAGACAGAGTCTTCTCAAAGAACACTACTTCTGTCCATTCCAACCCTGTGCTCATTGACTCCGTCTGTATCACCTTTTTTTAATTGTATTTTTACTTGATGCTCCCAAAGTATACAATGCCATGCTCGTATCTGCTTTGAGTGAAAATGGTGAGAGTCGCTCTTTGGATTTTATTAAAACGTAATTTTAGATATCAGCCCGTAAGCTGGGGCAGAGGCTTCCCTGGGTGACAAAGTGATTGTACAGTGCAGCTCGTCACTTGCACTGGGATGGACTCTCGGCTGCATGGGATTGCACCGGTGAGCTGGGAGCCAGCCTCCACTGAAAGACGATGTCCTGGATCATGCTGGTAGAAACAGTGTGCTCAAGTATGTAGATTGGATGTAGATGTCAGGCAAACTCTAGTCAGTGGAAGATCTCCTTCCTTTTATTGCACGACGGCAATTATTTGGAGCAGTGCTTTTGCATTTCTGTGTAAACCACCATTGTAAAACTGGATGCTTCAATATAGTAGCCGAGAAAATCTTTATATTCTCAAAACAATTGCTGCCTTTTAAATCCTATCATGCATTACATGAATGATATTCAAAAGACATTTTAACAAAATTAGAGCCATCTTCCAGGATGCTCGCATAACCCTAATGGGCCTGTCCCACTTCAGCGATTTTTCAGCAGACTGCTGGCGACTGTCAAGTGGAACACACACAAACACATCGCAAAGATGGGGGCCAGGGCAAGCGGGGGAGCGCTGTCTGAAATTCACACGGTACAAAGCCAAGGTGATACAGACACACACCGCGATGAACAGGAAGGTTGGCGCTGTAGTTAAGACGGCTAGCACAGTGTACGGGAAGTCCTTTAAAAGAGGGGAGAAGGGGGAGATGGGGGGGGGAGAGGGGGGGAGAAGGGGAGAGAAGGAGTGGAGACAACTTTTAAGAAGCCAGACAACTTTTAATAAGCCAGAGAGATATACACTGGTCAGTTATCCTTGGTTCTGAAAAGTCTTGCTTAAGTTTTTTTCCCCAATGAGCCAATGAAAATGACCGGTCAGCAAAGGCGATTAACTAAAACTACCTACGACTACCTCGACTACCCTTAACTACATGGCGACCCCACTACAACTGCACCTATGACTACAGGATTATCGGTTTTCTCCATGCGACCAATTTTTGATAGCAGAAATTTTTTCAACATGTTGAAAAATTTGCGGCGACCAAACTGAGGCTGCGACTAGTTTCCAGAATGCGGGAACTCCTCGCAACCATGAAGGAGACTCACCAGAGACCATCAACGAACATGTGGCGAGTGCAGAGTCTCCTGCAATCTTCTAAAAAGTCGCCTAAGTTGGACAGGCCCATAACGATGATATCGACAATATATTGAAACATATAAGATTGTTAAGGGTTTGGTCACGCTAGAGGCAGGAAACATGTTCCCGATGTTGGGGGAGTCCAGAACCAGGGGCCACAGTTTAAGAATAAGCCGTAGGCCATTTAGAACGGAGACGAGGAAACACTTTTTCTCACAGAGAGTGGTGAGTCTGTGGAATTCTCTGCCTCAGAGGGCAGTGGAGGCAGGTTCTCTGGATGCTTTCAAGAGAGTGCTAGATAGGGCTCTTAAAAATAGCAGAGTCAGGGGATATGGGGAGAAGGCAGGAACCGGGTACTGATTGGGGATGATCAGCCATGATCACATTGAATGGCGGTCGGTGCTGGCTTGAAGGGCCGAATGGCCTACTCCTGCACCTATTGTCTATTGTCTATATCAGGTGGGAAGTGGGGTTAATGTGAATTTTCATAGTATTCTTTTGTCACATTTAATGAAGTTTGCAAAAAAAATGTTCTGACCTACTTGAGATTTTTGTGCATTTTCAGACCAAAAATAAGTTGTTAAGTATCACAATACAAACCTTTTAGTCCTGCTGTTGTTTTCAATTAACTATCATTCTCAATCAAGGAAAGGTGTTTTATTTCCATGCAAATATGGCTGTTGCATCACAGGATCCTAGAAAGGGGAACAGAAACACGGTAGAAATGGATAGGGGCATTTCAATTTAGTTTAGTTTAGTTTAGAGATACAGCGCGGAAACAGGCCCTTTGACCCACCGAGTCCACACCGACCAGCAATCCCCACACACTTACACTATCCTACACACACTTCTACACTATTTACACTTATATCAAGCCAACCAATCTACAAACCTGTATGTCTATGGAGTGTGGGAGGAAACCGAAGATCTCGGAGTAAATCCACGGGGAGAACGTACAAAGTACATACAGACAGCACCCGTAGTCGGGATCGAACCCGGGTCTCCGGCGCTTTGTATGTGCCACATAAAACCTCCTCAGTAGCAGAACACAGATCAAATCTATCACATTTAATCACTAAGCTGGAAGTTGATAATAAGGTCCCAAAATAAGTTTAAAGTTTGATTCTTAGAGAAATAGGAGATCAAAAATAGAGTCTTAGAGAAATAGGACATCAAAAAAAAAATAGCTATTTTTAGAATGGTGCATAATGCTTATTACTAAAATAACATTTAAATAAGAATGAAACATATTTGCTTTCGATCCATGTTTCACGTTCAAATTTCCGGTTGATGAAATTATTAACAGGAGAGCTAACTTTTGGAAAATGCTTTGCTCTGTTGCCAACTACTTTTGGTTTCATTAAAAGTAGCATCTGGCAGCAGGGTGAACGTGAGATTTCGCTGATAAAGGCCCCAGATACGCAGCATAAATGAATTTTATGAATTTCCACAGCACATTAGGCTGAACATTTTCTAATTTCAGAACTCTAGAAACTGCAGCTTTCTTAGTTTAGTTTAGTTTAGAGATACAGTATGGTAACAGGCCCTTCGGCCCACCGAGTCTGTGCCGACCACGGTCCCTGTACACTAGTTCTATCCTGCAGACTAGGGACAATTTGGATCTCTGGCTCTGTGAGGCAGCAACTCTACTACTGTTCCACTCTGCCACAGACTATTGATGCATGTCAGAAAAGAACTATCTCAATTATTCTGCCAAAGATCTGTTCAATTTTTGGCAAATATTTGGGTTAAACAAAAGCCACGTTTCAAAAAGGCATTACTGCACTAATGACACAGGTTACATTTAAATGTTGCAGAACCAGGAAATTTCCCCCCCCAATCTCTATGAACCACACAAAATGGAGAGATTGTAGCTTCAGTCAGAGTCGTTGTTTTACGGCACAGAATCACAATATCACAACCATCTTACAGTGTGAGGGGATGGGGGGGGGGGGGGGGGGGGTGGGATCCTTGTAACAGGATTACATTGAACATGTGCATGAAGGATCTGGAGATGCTGGATTAAACTGAAGATAGAAACACAAAGCTGGAGTAAAGGGCCTGTTCCACATGGGCGTCATTTGCACGTCTCGCAGTTGGCGCGCGAGGATTTTGAGAATCCCAAAATCTTGGGAATCCACGCGCTACTGCCTACGCCACTACACTCTATGCACGCATAATGCATGCCATGCGCACGTCAAGCGCACGTTATGATGAGTGCGTCGTGCATCTTGGCACGTAAATTATGTCGCATAAATTACGCGCAAATAACGCCCAAATGGGACAGGCCCTTAACTCAGCGGGTCAGGCAGCATCTCTGGAGAAAAGGAATAGGTGACGTTTCGGGATGAGACCCTTCTTCAGACTGAGTCAGGGGAAAGGGAAACAAGAGATAGAGACAGTGATATAGGGAGATATAAAACGAGCGAATGAAAGATATGCAAGATAAAGGAAACAGGCCCATTGTTGGCTGTGGGCTGGGTGAAAACCAGTTACAGACAGTGAGACTCAACAAGATGACTTTACATTGAACTTACTTGAGATAAGTGTTAAGAAACAGTTAACTGCTAATTATGAATTATGCCTGATAACCATTCTTAATGCTAATGCATGGGTGGTTTTACACATAGAGACATTTTGTCAAATTTCGATTTTGTTCCCGCTGTACGATATATTTATAAATCTGATTTAATTTGACACAATGTGACATACTTAACCACATTCACTTCATCTGACCAATGTACATGACATGTTGTCAAACTTCCTTCACCGTAAATAAATAATGACAGGCACAAATTCTTTCTTGGGCAGTAAGTCGATCCTGAAGGCATTATTCTTTACGCTTTTCAATGATGTTGCTTTACAGACAGAGACCTTGCACAGCTCATCCTTTGAAATATTGAAATCCTGATGTCATTTAGAAAGAGAACAGATTTGGCGTTATGATCGATAACAACCTTGGCATTTTATTTGATCCTGAGCGGAGCATCTGAATCTAGAGCATCAAACCTGCCTGCTTCTTCCTGCGTATCACTGGCTGCCTGTGTCCTTGCTTCAGTACATCTGCTGCGTAAAACCCTCACCCAGATTTTTGTTCCCACTGCACCTCAAAGTTTCAATGGTCTCTTGTTATATCCTTCATAATCTGAGCTTGTTGGAAACTCTGCCGCCTGTACTTTACCTGGCGCCAAGTACTGTTTCCAATCTGCTGAACCATTCTGCACTCATTACTATATTGGCAATACCACGATCACATTATTTTAACCCTTGTTACTTCACCTTGTGAATGGTTCTAGTCCTTCAGCCCACAGAGAACGCTGTACTTTGCCAAATTTGGTGCCTTGTATATCCCAATTTTAATAGCTCAATTTGAGAACAGTGCCTTCAGTTGCTTATAGCCTGAGCTCTGGAAATCCTTCCCCAAATATTTTTCATACCTCTGCATTTCAATCCTCCTTTAAGATGTTCAAGCTTTCGATTGCCTCTCCCTTTGAAGGCCGTGTCAAATGTAGTTTGGTTGTACAGGTGTCAGGGGAGAAAACAGGAGAATGGGGTTTCTGAGGGGAAGATCGATCAGCCATGATTGAATGGAGGAATAGACTTGATGGGCTGAATGGCCTCAATCTTCTCCTATCACTTATTAACGTATTACTTCTGCAAAGCAGCCTAGAGCACTTCCTTGCATTGAAATGGGAATGGAAAGACAAGTTGACGTGTTGTATCAGAATGATTTTATCTTATAGGAAATCCTAAGCCACTATCTTCAGTTGCTTCATCAATATCTTCATTATAAATTCAGAACTTATATTTTTTATTTTTTTCTCTCTTTTTTGTATGGCTTTGTAAATATTTGATTAGTATATAAATGTAAATAATTTGGTGTGCATATAGCTGCTGGTGTACATATGGTGTATATATAGCTGCTAAATTTGTATAAGATAATTATAAGCAGTTGAATAAGGGGTGGGAATTAATAAGCTTTGGCTTCTTCCTGCTCCTTTTTGGACACATACAATTTCATTTATTTATAGATATTGTTTATGACACTTTATAAATATTCTTGTTTTTGTATGCTGTTTCACACTTGCTTTTTATTCTGTTCGAAATAAAGAATTAATTAAATAAATAAATAAAATAACTGAGCATATTCACTATTAATTGCACATTTTGTTCAGTTCATTTTGTCATTCATCATATCATGAAACAACACGTGCCTGATGCATTAAAGAATGAATCACAGAGGCTTCCACTGAGAAATACAGGTAATGTTTTCACCTGTCGGTTGTCAACAAAAAACTGTCTAATCGCCTCTCCTAAACCTCAATGGCAGCACATCAGCAACTTCTGCACCATTCTGGGCTTCACTCCATTGACCAGAAATTTAAACTGGATAAAGCACATAAACACAATGGCTACAAGTGCTGGTCAGTGGTTGTAATTTTGTGGTGAATGATTCACCTCCAGAATCCCAAAGTCTTTCCAGAAACTACTTGACAGAAGTCAGGAGCATGACGGAATACACTCCAGCTGCCTGGATGAGCTTCAGCAACACTCAGGAAGCTCAGTGCCATCCTGGACAAAGCTGCACATACAATTTGCACCTTATCCTTGTCTCTCTGTAGCCAGTACACCAGGGTTACTGTGTGTACAATCAACAAGACTGGCAATGTGCATGGAAATCCCTTCTCAACTTGCGACATCTATGACTTTGAAGAACTAGGACTGTAGGCACATTCCACCATCCTGACTTAATAACATTTAACTATTCCTTCGTATTTACCATGTTAAAGTTTTGGAGTTTCATAACCAGCAGCAGTAGAGTTCAAAATATGAGTGACCATCTCGACGAAAAGCTGGCCTTAACAAGAGAATGAATAAACAATTGGACAATGCAGACACAAGGAACTGCAGACACGTTGCACTTTGGATTCAAATGCCAACATTGGTAAGAGAAGCAAGGTGCATTTTGTGCCTCGTGAGAGTTCAATTACCATGATTGATTCTGGAGAGGAAAATCAACGTCAGACTGATGACAGCTTTAAATTGCTAGATTAACCTTCCTGTGTAGCTCTAGACATTTACTATCTTGGTAATAAAGCTTCTCCGAATGTGCGTTTGTCCTATTGCTCGGTTTTCAGCAAAGCTCACATTGGCTGCTGTGGGCTGAACAACGAGAAACAATGCAACGATCCACAAAATGCGTGTCTCCAGCTAACAACCAAACAAAACCATTAACGTATTCCCGTGAACAAGGTAAAACGTTGCACCAAGAAAGCAGGTAACATTTTAGAATATATTTAACAATGATGTCATATGCAAAGGACAAACAAATAACTCCATGCCACACACAGTGCATTTGTAATTGTTATGTAGGTTTGGTTTAGTTTACAGAAACAGGCCCTTCCACCCACCAAGTCTGCGCCGACCAGCGATCCCGGCACATTAACACCATCCTACACACACTAGGGATAATTTACATTTATACCAAGCCAATTAACTTACAAACCTGGAAGTTTTTGTAGTGTGGGAGGAAACCGAAGATCTCGGAGAAAACCCACGCAAGTCACGGGGATAACATACAAACTACGTACAGACAGCACCCGTGGTCGGAATTGAACCTGGGTCTCTGGCACTGTGAGGCAGCGACATTACCACTGCACCACCTTTTTAGAAAGGGCCAGCATCTCTTTTAAATCATCTCAAGAAGGTTCCTGACCCAAAATGTCATTTATTCATTCTGTCTGCTTGACCTGCTGAGTTACTCTAGCATTTTGTGTTTTACCTCGTTTAAATATATGCACAATGTCACACTGACAAAGTAACAATCTGCGATTTTCATTGGGGTTTCCTGTCAAATAAAATGTTACTGCTTGAGGTACTATAATTGTCTGGGAGTGCGCAGCAATATAATATGTAATTTGTTCAGATTTGTTACCCAGGCAAAGTGGTTCACAAAAAATCAAGCTGAAGCAGAAACTATCACAAGATATGTAGGAAGGAACAGCAGATGCTGATTTACACTGAACATAGACACAAAATGCTGGGGTAACTCAGCAGGACAGGCAGCATCTCTGGAGGTCACCTTTCGGGTCGAGACCCTACCTCAGAGACATTCCATTTCTCCAGAGATGCTGCCTGAACCGCTGAGTTACTCCGGCATTTTGTGTCTATCCATCACAAGATAGATATCCACAGAGCAAACTTCTCTCATTTTATATCTTAATTGGTTCATTCAATGAAACTTTGTCAAAGAAAAAGGTAATTAAATTTTCTGGCTGGTGGAGATGGGAAGATGGATAGTCAGAAGGTCATAAATGATAGGAGCAGAATTAGGTCATTCGGCCCATCAAGTATACTCCATCATTCAATCATGGCTGATCTATCTCTCCCTCCTAACCCCATTCTCCTGCCTTCACACCATAACCCCTGACACCTGTACTAATCAAGAATATATCTATCTCTGCCTTAAAAATATCCATTGACTTGGTCTCCACAGACTTCAGTGGCAAATAATTCCATAGGTTCACCACCCTCTGACTAAAGAAATCCCTCCTCACCTTCCTAAAGGAACATCCTTTAATTCTGAGGCTATGGCCTCTAGTCCTAGATTCTCCCACTAATGGAAACATCCTCTCCACATCCACTCTATCCAGGCCTTTCACTATTTGGTACGTTTCAATGAGGTCCCCCTCATTCTTCTAAACTCCAGCGAGTACAGGCCCAGTGCCGACAAACGTTCATCATATATTAACCCACTCATTCCTAGGGTCAACATTTTCTCTCCTGGTTGATGTGAGCGTTTGATCAATGGACACATTTCAGAAGCTGCATGAACCTTGGCTAAAGATTTTCCTCCACTTACTCTTGTGTTGCTGGATATCTGAGGACCGTTCACTTTATACCACCTAACATAGATTAACATGCAATGTCTTAGGTGGGAGAATACTGCCAGTTTGGAGATAGAAAATGAAACATCATCAGGCCCAAAGCATAAAGGCTAAAACTGGTTGTACGGCTGAAATAATAGAAAAGTAAAGAGAAACAACAGGATGTTAAACCAGCAGACTGAGAAACAGAAAAGTATAGAACAGTAGAGCTCATGAATGGCTTTACGCCCCACAATGTTTGTGCTGAACATGAAGCCAAGTTAAACTAATCCCATCTGCCTGTACATGATCCATATCCCTCTATTCCCTACACTTCCATGTGCCTATCTAAAAGCGTCTTCAATGTCACTGTCGTATCTGCCTCCATCATCTACCACCATCCCTGACTATGCATTTCTGGCCCCCATCGCTCTCACTCTCTCAGTGCAAAACACTTATCCCGCACATCTCCATTAAACACCCCCCCTCTCACCTGACAACTTTGGCCTCCAATGTTGGACACTTCCACCCTGGGAAAAAGATTCTGAATCTCTACACTTCAATCCACCATGGTCAGTATTCATTTTCTAGGGTACATTCCTTATAATCTTAATAAAAATTATTTCTAATGGAGCAATTTATTTAATCATCCAACATAATTTCAATGTTCTGTGGAAATTCTGCATTTGTAGAAGAAAGGTTCCTCTTACAGAAGTTCTTTGGTCTTTCCTAGCATGGAAAGTTATCATGCGAAGCAGTGATTTCCTGCCAAGATGTCCCTTGTACATGAGAGGCATTTTCTGATCACACATCTGATTTGAAGGTGGAGTAATATTCTGAACGGTTACAATCACCCATTTCAAACATTGGTCATCTACGATAATCAATAAAAATCATTGAGCAACCAACGCTAGACATGCGGATGCTGAAGTCTTGAACATAACACAATGTGTTGGAGTAACTCAGCAGGTCAAGCAGCATCTGTGGAGGGAATGGACATGTGAAGCTACGGGTTAGGACCCTTTTACTTGTTTAGTTTATTTCAGTTTAGTTTAGAGATAGAGCGCGGAAACAGGCCCTTCGGCCCACCGAGTCCGCACCAACCACAATCGGTTCACCGAGCCCACTAACACTATCCTATACACACGAGGGACAATTTACACTTATACCAAGCCAATTAACCTAAAAACTTGTACGTCTTTGGAGTGTGGGAGGAAACCGGAGCACCCGGAGAAAACCCACGCAGGTCACGGGGAGGACGTACAAACTCCGTACAGACAGCACCCTTAGTCGGGATCGAACCTGAGTCTTCGGCGCTGCAAGCACTGTAAGGCAGCAACTCTACCGCTGCGCCACTGTGCCGCCTGCTGTTTGTAGAGCTGTCGACTCAATGTCTTTGAAGAGCCAACTTTTTTGCATGTTCAACTGGAGAAAAACTGCAGAGAAAGTACAGGAGCCAATATCTGTTAGGTACGTTTAATATAAAGCATCATCTTTTGTGGCATGCACTCCTCCTTTTGTGTGTCTCTTTAATTCCAGCTCTATTTACTGAATATACAGTGTTTCTAAGTGGCAAAGCAAGCCGGAGCTTAAGGAGAAGGCAGTGGCAATATTATGCTCTCTCACAGTCACAGTCCATTAAATAATGTGCCAGTTGCTGTCAGCCCCAGTGGGTATTTGGTGAGTTTCTTCTATCACTGGGGATCCCTGCGTACAAGAAAAGAGTGAAAGAGCTTTCTACTTTCCTTGAATCAACAACAGCAGTGGCATGGGCCGGGTAGCAGGTCAGCAGCCTACGCATTTAGCAATGAATGATTCAGAATGAGAATGGCCACAAATGCAAAAATGCAAAAAATTGTAAAATGAGACATGGAGTACAAAGGAGAGAGGAAATTTAAATTAAAAAGCGCTGGACATGGAAAATCCAGCAAATGGTTCTGAGAAGCACATCATTCCTTATCAGTCGGCATTTCTTCTGAAAATAAAGCCAGACATCTATCCATCGTCACAGTCGGTACTCTCAGTGCCGAGCAGATAAACAGATCATACAGAGGCAGAGTTAAATGGTGTTTTTTTTTATAAATGGGGTTGTCATGGTTACAATTCAACTACATAAACAAACATTAGGCCCCGCACAATTGCAAACTAATAACATACTGTAGAAAATCAGAGCACAAGATCATCCTCACTGGTAACCAGCAGCTGAACTGATTTGAAAGTGAGTAGGAAGGAACTGCAGATGCTGATTTAAATCGAAGATAGACACAACATGCTGGAGTAACTCAGCGGGACAGGCAGCATCTCTGGAGAGAAGGAATGGGTGACGTTTCGAGTCTGAAGAAGGGTCTCGATCCGAAACAGTTGCCCATTCCTTCTCTCCAGAGACGCCGCCTGTCCTCCTGAGTTACTCCAGCAATTTGTGTCTATCTTTGATTTAAAAATGAGTTTAGTTCATTGTGTTTATCTGAACTAAACAGTCTGACATCACCATCGTGTTGCCATTGCCGGGATCCATGCCTTTGGAGAAAAACTGCAGTTTCTCTCCATAATCAATGATATTTGTAGATGCTTTCCACTTTGACTATCAACTTGTCTAATCACTCTTGCTCCACTCTAAAGCCATAGAGTTCTACAGTACAGAAATAGACCCTTTGGCCAACTCATTCAATCCAAACAAGTTGCCAACCTGAGCTAGTCCCATTCGCCTGCGCTTGGCCCATATCCCTCAAAACCTTTTCTATCCATCTACCTGCCCAAAAGTTTTTTTTCAAGATACAGTGCGGAAACAGGCCCTTCGGCCCACCGGGTCCGCGCTGACCAGCGATCCCCACATATTAACACTATCCTACACCCACTAGGGACAATTTTTATATTTACCAAGTCAATTAACCTACAAACCTGTACATCTTTGGAGTGTGGGAGCAAACCGAATATCTCGGAGAAAACCCACGCAGATCACGGGGAGAACGTACAAACTCCGTACAGACAGCACCCATAGTCAGGATCGAACCCGGTTCTCCGGCGCTGCATTCGCTGAAAGGCAGCAACTCAACCACTGCGCCACCGTGACTGCAAACATTGCAATTGCACCCGTCTTCACCACTTCCACTTCCACTTGGAGCACATTCCACATACCCACCTGCAAAAAAGACACCCCTCTTAAATCTTTCTCTTTTCATCTTAAATCTGTGTCCTCTTGCTTTAGACTTCCCATCCCTGGGAGAAAGACTATGCCCATTTATCTTATGAGTTTGCAAAACTGGATAATGTCACCCCTCAGCCATCTTCACTCCAGGGAAAAAAGTTCCAAACTATCCAGTCCCTCCTTATAATTCAAGCCCTCTTGTCCTGGTAACATCTTTCTAAATAATTTCTGCATCCTTTCCAACATAATGCCAACCTTCCTAGTGCTAAATAACCGGAACTGCGCAGAACATTTTCCAAATCTGATCTCATCATATAACCATATAACAATTATAGCACGGAAACAGGCCATCTCGACCCTTCTAGTCCGTGCCGAACACGTATTCTCCCCTAGTCCCATATACCTGCGCTCAGACCATAACCCTCCATTCCTTTCCCGTCCATATAACTATCCAATTTATTTTTAAATGATAAAAACGAACCTGCCTCCACCACCTTCACTGGAAGCTCATTCCACACAGCTACCACTCTCTGAGTAAAGAAGTTCCCCCTCATGTTACCCCTAAACTTCTGTCCCTTAATTCTCAAGTCATGTCCCCTTGTTTGAATCTTCCCTACTCTCAGTGGGAAAAGCTTATCCACGTCAACTCTGTCTATCCCTCTCATCATTTTAAAGACCTCTAGCAAGTCCCCCCTTAACCTTCTGCGCTCCAAAGAATAAAGCCCCAACTTGTTCAACCTTTCTCTGTAACTTAGTTGCTGAAACCCAGGCAACATTCTAGTAAATCTCCTCTGTACTCTCTCTATTTTGTTGACATCCTTCCTATAATTAGGCGACCAAAATTGTACACCATACTCCAGAATTGGCCTCACCAATGCCTTGTACAATTTTAACATTACATCCCAACTTCTATACCAGGTGGTATCTTGTCCAATTATAACATGTCATCTCATGTCCTATACTCAGATCGATGAAGGCAAGCATGCCAAGCATCACCTCCCTGTCTACCTCTGTCGTCACTTTAGGGGAACTTTATACTTGAACCCCTTGATTTCCCTGTTGTATAACACTCTCTAGGGTCCTGCAATCCACCATGCAAGTCCTGCCCTGGTTTAACCTCCCAAAAAATGCCACATTCGCACTTGCCCAATTTAAATTCCATCTGGCATTCTTTGGCCCACTTTCCCAGTTGATCTAATCTTAGATAAACTTCTCAGCCTCCATTCACAATGTTTAAATAATAGTTTTATTCTCTCACTATTTTCTTGTGCCAAAAAGGCAAGGAATATTGGAAAACACTTTTTAGAACAATGATTTAAAGATTCTGAACTAAAATCAGTGCATGTAACCTCGGACCACTCCCATCCAGCAAATCACCTTTTTCAGTCTCTCCCTTCGGGGAGGCGCCTCAGGTCACTTGCTACTAAAACCACCCGCTTTAAAAACAGTTTCTTCCCCTCAGCAATAAGAACTCTCAATCCGTCTAATAATCAGACAATAATATGACTTTTGATGTATACAGTGTCTTGTCTATGGTCTTTGTTTGTTCTTTTGCACTATGTATTGTTAGTGAGATTTGTGATTTGTGATGTGGTATGGATGCACTTTATTACGGTGATCTGTGTTATTAGTGGTATGTAACAAAAGCAGTGTACCATCATGTACCGAACCCAAATACCACCAACCCTGGTTGCGTGGCAATTAAAGATTCTATTCTAATCATGAGGGGGATAGATAGGGTGACTACACAGATTTTAGTTTTATTGAGTAGGGGAATCAAAAACAAGAGGACTTAAGTTTAAGGTGAGAGGGGAAAGATTTAGTAGGAAACTGAGGGGCAACATTTTCACATAGGATGGGTATATGGAACAAGCTGCCAGAGGAGGTGAGTCAGGTACAACAACGGCATTTAAAAGACATTTGGACACGTACATGGATCGGAAAGGTTTAGAGGGATATGGGCCATATGCAGGCAGGTTGGACCAGCAAAGATGGGGCATTTTGGTCAGCAGGTTGGGCAAAGGAGCCTGTTTCCATGCTGTGTAACTCTATGCTCTATAACTACTACCAAGTAAGTTAAACTAGTTAGTTTGCCTTTCAAGGTTATTTTGCTTGGGACTTGCCTCAGATTCAGTGCGGGAGCGCTATCGCGGAGCGGGCGATGCCTTGCCCGGGTCGCCGTGCTGGGACCGCCGATTGGAATATAGCGGAGCTGTAGGTCTGTGGAGCGGCCAGCCGCGGGCGGCGGCGCTGAACTTTACATCGGGAGTCTGGGATCTCTCGCCGAGATCGCCAGTGGTGAAGCTCCATCCAGCATGGTCTGTCGGCTTCGGAAGCCGCGGTCTCCGGTAAGGAAGCAGCCGTTCCAGGTTTCCCAAGCCGCTGTGAGGATTCTCCCGACGCCGGAGCACCATCATCCGGCGAGAAGGGCCTGGAACGTCGGGCCTCCGTAAAGGCGACTGCGGAGGCCAAAATAGGCCCGACTATGGGTGGACATGGGGATGGGGACTGGACTTTGTGCCTTCCCTCATAATGGGGATCATTGTGGGGGGATGTTTTTTTATGTTTAAATTTCTTTATTATTGTTATGTCTGTATTCTTTTTTTATGTGCTGCAATGGCAATACACATTTCACTACACCTATTGGTGTATGTAACTAATAAAGAAACTTTGAAGAACCTTTGAACCTTTGAGGCCTGGCATATGATGCAAAACCCCATTGATTTCAATTTTGGCCTGCAGATTGGAAGGCAAAGGGAAAATATATCAAATTTTAATGATATTAGCTCATTTTAAGCATTTTTCTATCATAATATTTTCTTAATAGTTTTTGTGGTTTTTAAATGTCAAAGACTTTTAATAATGACTAAAATCAGGGACAATGTTTAAGGAAGACCGGGACAAAGCTCCCAGTTTTGCCTTTTGTCAGAGGCTGCCGGGTCTTCCAGGAGCAGTGGCTCCATGCTCACAGCCTGAGGCCTACTTACCTGTTAGATATTTCCATGCCAGCCAGTGAGACTATATCTCCAAATCCAGCTCAGGTGAGGCTTTGGATGAGGGTGTCCCTGGAAAAAAACTGAAACGTGGTGCAACAGAAAGGCTGGCTCCGTCCTGGGGGAGCGGAGTTGGATTCATGGGAGGTGGTCTTGGAGGGAAGGATGCTTCTCAAACTGTGGAGCATCTTGGACAATACAGCTCATCCCCTTCATGACAAACTGGACAACCTGTGAAGTACCTTCAGCAACAGACTGGTTCCACCAAGATGCAGTACAGAACGCCACAGGAGATCCTTTTTTCCCTGAGGCTATCAAACTGTACAACTCCTCCCCCCCCCCCCCCCCCCCCCCCCCCCCCCCCCCCCCCCCCCCCCCGCCTCTCCAATCTGTGCACATCACCAATCCTTTCCATTGATCATTTTAATTTCATGTTTCATGTATCTTGTGTTTTATGACGGATGGCAGACCAATTTCCCTCCTGGGATAAATAAAGTTCTATCACTTCATATCGTAACAATATATATGCTAACCATCATCTTCAGAATAGGACACTGATTTTGTCAGAAATCTTGAAATCATGCACTCCATCATGGTGCTTAAGAAAAAAGAAACACATTGGCTTTTACAAATGGAGCCAATTGCATGATTTGTGAGTGCCGTCCCCAATTTAATGTGTGAGAATGGAGCAGCAGATTTATTCATGGTGCGGGTGCTGCAACCTATGATCACATAAACAGTACAATAATCCTATATTTGGCAAAATATTAAGAATGAAACTGCAGCCATAACTTCATGAATGGAAAAGGCGACTGAAAAGCCATGAGCGTTTGGGGACATGTTCAAATGAGAAAAGGATAGAGCACTATCACGTCCAGGAAATATGTCTGCCAACTGATTAGAAGGTCTCTGTGAGCGCAAGCATCGGGCCTGCCTCTGAGCACAGCCTTGATAGCTTATGAGGCCCTGCCCACAGCTTCATTGGTTGTTAGGGCTGTCCTCACTTAAGCTTATGTCATTGCAAAATATATATTTTTTGCAAAACACAAAGAAAAAGAACAACAAATTAAAAACACTACAAAGCTGAGAAATATTTGCACGCACTTAAAACAATTAAATGCATCTAAATTATCAAATGAAATCAAATAAGAAAGGAAAGTGACGGCCATTTTCTGGGTAGCCATTTTGTCCCATTGATTTCAAGGAGTCAACAGCAAGCCTTTGCTGGTGCGTTGGCACAGACTCAGCGGGGCTGTTTCCCAGTCCAAATGCTGGTATATCTGAAAGTCAGTTGCTCTATTGATCTTCAAAGGCGCAGCCACATTGAGCTGGGCTTCAAAATCTTGAGCTTTTGCTCCGAAAAGTGAGTAAATGCCAAGTTTCAAATGAATTTTCCTGAGCCTTTAACCGGAAGATGGCGGCTATTTTGTAACTGAAGAGGTACACTTTGTACATTGCTGGCACACTGCCTCCACAGCATTTAAAGTTTAGAAGAAGCATAAAATAGTTCTTTAGCTTAAAGAAATAAAAATTCCGTCTGAAAAACTTCCAAAATAAAAGCATTCACTTCAGGAATAGCATCGGATCCCACCACATATGATAAAAAGGCCACCAATCTGTCTGGCTGTAACCTTTCCAACTGCCTTAACACAACACATATCCTACATAGTTTTAAGAGGACAAACAATATTTTATTGGTTTTAATAATTTATAAACAGAATATTACAGGGCTGCAGTGAAGCAGCATCTTACCAGAAAGAACCGCCATGCACTGTGCCCACCTATGGACAGTCAGTTGGGTAAACTAGCTATTTTATTATTTAATTGATGGTATAATTTCTGGCCTGTGGTCTGAGCACTAACCTCCACCTCAATATATGGAGCAGACCTGGAACCACCAACCTGCAGCCTCACGCCAAGGCAAAAAGACTAAACTCAGCTATAGCCAACTAAAAGCACTCAGGATTATTTAATAAGTTATAATGCAGAAATGTATACTTCATATTAACTCTATTAAGACAAAAGATTCCTAGCTCCAAGATTTTCAGTAACTTTCTGAATAGCTGCAATGCTCAAAGAATGATAAGTAAAATGTCAGTGATAAAGGCTCTGTCCCACTTTCCCGAGTTACTCACGAACTCACCCGAGTTTTCCCCTTGATTCGAACTCGGAGAATTACGGTAATTGCCATTCGTAGGTACTCGGGGCTATTTTTTTAACTCGTGGACATTTTTCAACATGTTGAAAAAACGTCCCGATTTACCTGATGCCCCGAGTTCCTACGGCCGGCATTACGAGCCGCTACAAAACATCTACGGACTCCTACGGCCTCCTACGAGCTCGCTACCGACATTACCCAACATTCCCCGAGTTCGAATCACGGGGAAAACTCAGGAGAGTTCGAGAGTAACTCGGGAAAGTGGGACAGGGCCTTAAGATTCAGACAATTATCATCATTGGTGGAATAGTGAATAAATGTCGCAAAACTATTTGTGGAAAAGAGGTGACTAGAAATAAAGAGAAATGTTCTGACTAAAATAACCTTGTCATTTGCATTAGGCAAACATAATGACTTCAAGTATTATAACAGAGGTGTGGAACCTCCATTCATGAACTGCAGCATATCACAGGCCACTGAGAACTTTTAGAGTATGGTGTTCAGTTCTGGGCACCATGTTATAGGAAAGATGTTGTCAAGCTGGAAAGTGTACAGAGAAGATGTACAAGGATGTTGCCAGGACTAGAGGGTCGGTGCTATATGGAGAGGTTGAGCAGGATGGGACTCTATTCCTTGGAGCACAGGAGAATGAGGGATGATCTTATTGACGTATGTAAAATCATGAGAGGAATAGCTCGGTTAGATGTACAGAGTCTCATGCCCGGACTAGGAGAATTGAGGACCAGAGGACAAAGGTTTAATGTGAAGGGGAAAAGATTTAATAGGAATCTGAGGGGTAATATTTTAACATAGTGGGTGTATGGAACAAGCTGCCAGAGGATGTAGTTGAGGCAGGGACTATTCAAAAGTTTAAGATACATTTAGGCAAGCGCATAGATAGGACAGGTTTGGAGGGATATGGACCAAACGCAGGCAGGTGGGACAAGTGTAGCTGGGATATGTTGGCTGGTGAGGGCAAGTTGGGCCGAAAGGCCTGTTTCCATGCTGTATCCTATGACCACTGTAGATACTGTGTGGCATCAAATTAGATCGCTGTTAACAAGCTGCAAGGCCACCTCAGTTTAAGTGAAGCATGAAAAGACCGAGCATCGCTCATTATTTGGAAATACCTGACAATACTCTGCTCACATTTCAATGAAGTGGGTAACGAAGGGACGCGGAGTAAATAATTTCCAGTGTTTCAGTGCAGATAATGTGTTAACCTCGGTTTCAGTACAAACTGGAGGAAGGATGCAGAAAGTATAATCCTGCTGCAGTTATATGCAGAGATTAAAGCTCAGAGTGACGAGGGAATAAACTGTATGGTTCAAAGTGTCTTCAGACTAGATATGACAGCACGGTTACTTGCTTGACACATACACAGTGTATTCTTTATATGTGTTATCCCTCCCACCTTGTACTCACTTACACCACCCACACACTTATTCTTCTCCTGCCTCCATGCAAATTATAATTCTCATGATAATTACCTGGGTATAATGATTCACGCAGGCAGATGACGCACAAAACCCTTTATCATCACGGTAATTGTAGTTCATACGATGTGCAATCAGGGGAAAAAAAAAAAAAAGTGTGACCAAGATCTATTTGGCGAATGTGTCAGAAGCTGCAATATAGATCATTGCAGATTGTGTGTGTTTTTTTAAACTGGTCTCTCATTTCTCATGAAAGTTACAGTGAGATGAATCCTTTGCCACACCACCCCCTCACTTGGCTGAAAATGTTACCATACCCACACTTTCACCTTTGATAATGGTGCTGCTGAGACTTGCGCTCATCTGGGAAGTCCTCTTTATAAATGTTGCTCTCCTGGGCGATCGAGTACTTGAGGGAAGGCAGCAGAAGAGAGCAATTTCTAATGACTGGTTTATTTTCTGTCGTGTTTTCAGAATACCTTCAATAAATGCTCCTTGAGAAATGTGTCACATAAGATTCCTTCTGTGCGATGACAAAATGGCACTTTGTTGTAAGCAAGGGAGGAGGAAGAATTATCAGGAGAGAAGGTCTCAGCATTTGTATATCATGGAAATTAAGCAAAGCTAGCTCTGTAATGTCATTACCTGGGTCACTGAGGGGTGTTTTTGGAAAGCTCCAAGCAACTTATCGTAATATTTTTATAGTTGCAGTAATTGTGTTAATTATTTGTGATTTCCCTGCGAGAATAAGTAATGATGCTGACTGATGCTCATCAAAAATGTTCTGCTGCTTAAAATATGTTGAGGACTATGTCAGGTCCCTATTTTTAGTGTCGATTTAGTATCACGTGCCTTAATGCTTGGCAGATCTCGCTGCTGGGTGTACTCTGACTCTGAAGCATACATTGTGTTTTTTAGAAAACTGCTTTAGCATCATTTCACAATACATAATGACATTTATCTCAGTATCGCAGACTCAATCTCCTTAATATGCCTTTTGCCAGTGAAAGGGATCAAAAAATATATTCAAGCTATTTCAGAAAGCTAATTGCTAAGGTAATTTAATTTACAATGAAATTCTACATGACCCTTGGTTGGTTTCCTTGCCATTTATATAGGATTCCTTTCATCTCCGTGAGGACATTCCATAGCACCAACTAAAAGGCAGTGAAGTTTTCATTTGAAATGTAGTCACCATTGCAGTGTATAAAGAGACCATTCTATTTTCTACCTCCATCAAACCCTATCAGCATATTTTTCCATTATTTCTCCCTTTCCCTGCTTAGCTTCACAACTGTTGTTAGCTTTATCTCCCATTATCTTTATCGCCCATCTCTCCTTGTGGATTCAAGCTTCACATTGTATCCACTCTCTGCTTCACAACATTTTTCCCAAATCATTCACTGGATTTATGAATAACGTAAGAGACATGAGTGTGAGGAGGCTAATCAGGCCCTTGGCCATGCAATAGGATCTTGGCCATCCAATCTTGACTTGAGCACCACTTTCCCATTCCGCCCATACTGCTTGACCTTCCTGTAGTTCAAATATATGTCAGGCTCCACTGTGAATGTGTTTGATAACTCCACCTTCACAGTCCTCAGGGATAGAAAAATCCAAAGCTTCACAACTCCAGAAGAGAAGAAATTCCTGAAAATCACAGTTTTAAATTTGCAAACCTCTTCTTCTGATACACTAGATTCCCCAACCACGGGAAACACCCTATGTTCATAAGTGGTATGAGCAGAATTAGATCATTGGGCCCATGAAGTTAACTCTGCCATTAAATCATGGCTGATCTATCTCTCCCTCAACCCCATTATCCTGCCTTCTCCCCATAACCTCTGACACCCGTCCTGGTCAAGAATCTATTTATCTCTGCCTAAGAAATATCCATTGACTTGCCCTCCACAGACTTCTACGGCAATGAATTCCACAGATTCTCCACTCTCTGACCAAATAAATTCCTCTTCATCTCCTTCCTAAAAGATTGTCATTTAATTCAGAGGTTATGATCTCTGGTCCGAGACTCTCCCACTAGTGGAAACATCCTTTCCACATCCACTCCATCCAGTCCTCTCCTCATCTGCCCTGCCAATCAACTTTGGAATAATCAATGTTCCATTAGTTCACCACAAATTCATCTGAACTGCAGTGACTTTTGCCCTAACCTGATCAACCTCTGGGTCCATCATCTCCAGAATGACTGCCTAAGAATTATGACTCATGGTTCCTCATCATTTATGATCCATGATACTCACCCATTTGTGATGACCAGATTCTATCTGTATATGTTTTTCCTTCGTTGTTATCCCTATGTTGTTGACAACTAATTCTGGCCTCTGTGATCTATCTCACAGGTTTATCCAATATAGCCTGTTTTACACTTCCTTAAAGCATAGAGCCAACTGGCCCATTAACTTGATGCTGGCTCCCAGAGTAATCCCATTCCACTAGGAATTTCCTCCCTGGCCTATTCTCCCCACATTCTCAAGTCAAGTCAAGTTTATTTGTCACATACACATACGAGATGTGCAGTGAAATGAAAGTGGCAATGCTCGCGGACTTTTGTGCAAAAAGACAAACAACCAAACAAACTATAAACACAATCATAACACACATATTCTTATACATAATAAATAATGGAAAGAAAAACGTTCAGTAGAGTTAGTCCCTGGTGAGAAAGGCGTTTACAGTCCGAATGGCCTCTGGGAAGAAACTCCTTCTCAACCTCTCCGTTCTCACCGCATGGCAACGGAGGCGTTTGCCTGACCGTAGCAGCTGGAACAGTCCGTTGCAGGGGTGGAAGGGGTCTCTCATGATATTGTTGGCTCTGGAGTTGCACCTCCTGATGTATAGTTCCTGCAGGGGGGCGAGTGAAGTTCCCATAGTGCGTTCGGCCGAACGCACTACTCTCTGCAGAGCCTTCTTGTCCTTGGCAGAGCAATTCCCAAACCAGATGGTAATGTTCCCGGACAAGATGCTTTCCACCGCCGCTGCGTAGAAGCACTGGAGGATCCTCGGAGACACTCTGAATTTCCTCAATTGCCTGAGGTGGTAAAGGCGCTGCCTTGCCTTACTCACGAGTGCTGAGGCGTGTGATGCCCATGTCATATCCTCGGAGATGTGGACTCCCAGATATTTAAAACAGTTCACCCTATCCACAGGATCCCCATTTATCCTCAATGGAGTGTACGTCCTCGGATGATGTGCCCTCCTAAAGTCCATGATCAGCTCCTTTGTTTTTTTGATGTTCAAGAGGAGGCTGTTATCCTGGCACCAGAGTGCTAGATCAGCCACCTCATCCCGGTAGGCCTTCTCGTCGTTGTCTGAGATCAGGCCCACCACCACAGTGTCATCAGCAAACTTAATTATTGAGTTGGAGCTGAACCTAGCCACACAGTCATGTGTGTACAGGGAGTACAATAGGGGGCTGAGGACGCAACCCTGGGGCGATCCTGTGCTCAGGGTGAGGGATTTTGATCTATTTCCTCCCATCTTGATTACCTGGAGCCTGGCGGTGAGAAAGTCCAGGACCCAGGCACACAGGGAGGTGTTGAGCCCCAATTCCATTAGCTTCATCAACTGCCCCCAGATTCTACCACTCACCTGCACTTTACAATTATCAAGTAATAATAATGAATAATGGATGGGATTTATATAGCGCCTTTGTAATACTCAAGGCGCTTTAAATCGCATTATTCATTCACTCCTCAGTCACACTCGGTGGTGGTAAGCTACTTCTGTAGCGACAGCTGCCCTGGGGCAGACTGACGGAAGCGTGGCTGCCATTCTGCGCCTACGGCCCCTCCGACCACCACCAATCACTCACACACATTCACACACATTCACACACAGGCAAAGGTGGGTGAAGTGTCTTGCCCAAGGACACAACGACAGTATGCACTCCAAGCGGGATTCGAACCGGCCACCTTCCGGTCGCCAACCGAACACTTAGCCCATTGACTTTTAATATTTTAGTTCCCTGCCTTTCCCCCCTTTACTCCACTCAATGTGAACCAAGGAATGATTGTTGACTTCAGAAAGGGGAGTTCCCAGTTTTCATTGATGGATCAGCGATGGAGAGAGATGGAGGCTTCAAATATTTGGTTGTTAACATCTCAAATGTCTTGTGCTGGGCCCAGGACATAGATGGATGTAATCATGAAAAAGGCACGCCAGCACCATTGCAGTCTTTGAAATTTAAAATATACTAGACCAAGTGGGATCCATTGGGTCCCAACATCACACGGGAGGGCTGGTCCCCCAACACAATTTTCCACCTCCCCACCAATTCCAATATTGGTGGCCAGTGGGGGGGGGGGGGGGATTTCTGGAGCACTAGTATGGCTGTTGTGGGCTGAAGGGACTGGTTTCCAGAGGGTTAGTATGGACATTGTGGGCCGAATGGATTCTTGGGCTGGCAGCTCAGTCACTCAAGCCTGTTGTGCTGGCAGCTCACTCACTCACGGCTGGTGGGCTGGCAGTTGACTGACGGCTATTCCTTGAAATTCCATTTCAAGCAGGTGGCAAGGCCACCAAATTCAAGTGCAGTTTCTTACCACTTCAAGCAGGGTGCAAGGCCACTAAATTCAAGTGCAGTTTCATACCATTTCAAGCAGGGTGCAAGGCCAGTAAAGACAGTGAGTCGTGACCTCTCCCTCCTCCATCTTGCGGAGACTGAGCCACGCCTACACTTCGGTGTTTTATAGTCCCTCCCCCCCTTCCACCAGAAGGGGCGTGGCCTTCATGGCGTGATTGACAGGAGAGAGAATCTCAACATTTTTAAAACACTAATAACTCTTTTATTTTTAATCGATAGAAAAAATCCTTGGCACCTGATGAGCGGAGGGGGATTCTGAGTAAGATGGCCAAAAATCACAGCCGTATGTGGTAGCATTTTTTCAAAGATTAATATAAAGCGCAAACAGGAAGTGGTCAAGATTAAACTTTCAATTATATAGAAGGCAAGGCAACTTTTATTAGGCAAGGCAACTTAGGCAACACAACTTTAGCATTTCCAAACCAAAGGCAACACAGCTTTAGCGTTTCCAAACCAAAGGCAACACAGCTTTAGCATTTCCAAACCAAAGGCAACACAGCTTTAGCATTTCCAAACCAAAGGCAACACAGCTTTAGCATTTCCAAACTATATTTTTAAACCACATTAAGGACACAGTTTAGTAGTCATGTGTTCAGTGTTATTCACAGCTCAGACTGAGAGACGTGACCCTCTTGCTCCCCCATCTTGCAGAAACTGACTGAGGCACTCAACACTTCAGGGTTTTATAGTCCCTCCAGAAGGGAGCGTGATCTTCAGGAGAGAGAATCTCAACATTTTTTAAACACTAATAACTCATTTATTTTTCATCGATGGGAAAAATCCTCTTGTCCTGCGCAGCGGAGAGGGACTCTGAGTAAGATGGCTAAAAATCACAGCCGTAAGTGGCAGCGTTTTTTCTAAAATCAATATACAGTACAACAGGAAGTGGTCAAGATCAGACTTTTAGTAATATAGATATCATGCCATCAACTACCTTAATAAACATCAACAGGGCATTATAGAAAATATCCTGAGTGGTTGCATCGCTGCTTGGTACGGCAGTTCTAATGCACAGGAATGCGATAAGCTACAGAGTGTGCTGGACTGAGCACAGCCCATCATGGGCACTATCCTCCCAGCCATTGAAAACATCTACATGAGGCATTCACTCAAGATGGTGGCATCCACCATCAAGGATCCCTATCATCAGAGTAATGCTCCCTGCTATTGGAGGGCATGAAGTACAGAATCCTGAAATTGCAAACCACTAGATTCAGAAACAGCTATTTTCCTACAACTATCACGTTCTTGAGCCGATCTACACACCCCTAAAGGGGCTGTTTCACTGCGGCGACCGACCGTCGAGTTTAGGAGAGTTTGAAAAAATGTCATGTTGAAGACCTCCTTCGACTATGTAGAAGACCTCCTTCGTTCTCCTTCGACCTCCCTTCGACTATCTACGAACTACCATTGACTACCCTCGATTACCTTGCACTAAACATTATTCCCTTATCACGTATCAGTACACTGTAAATGACTCGATTGTAATCATGTATTGTTTTTCAACTGACTGGATAGCACGCAGCAAACACTTTTCATTGTACCTCGGCACATGTGACAATGAACTAATCTAAACTAAACCTTTTTCAAATATGTTCCTTGCTCCTTTCACCACTGTTTAAACATCGGAAATGCAGTTTAGGAGGTTGGTGGAGTAGACAATTCCCACCTTAGAAATGTGGGGCTTTCTCTTTAGGTCTGGATACTGTACTGATATATCAACAGCAATAATTGGAGTGGCTAAACTGTCAAATAGACATCTTATAAACGGCAGTCTGTTTGTTTTTCCATCGTTATTTTTAGCGTTTGTTTAAAGTTTGTTTAATGTTCTTCTGTTTGTTGTATGTGGGGGGACAGGGGGGGGGGGGGTATTGGGGGAATCTTTTTTTTCAAGTTCTTACCTTCCCGGAGAGGAGATCAAGTTTTGGATCACATTCTCCAGGCTCTGCGGTCTACCATCGATGGAGTTGAAAAGCCGCCTCGGACTGTCGTGAGCCCCACCGCGGAGCGCGGACTTACCATCGGAGCGGATCCCTTGCCTGGGATCGCTCCCACCGCGGCCTGCGGACTTACCATCAAAGGCTCACAGTCTCGGGAGAGGCTAGTCGGGAGCTCCAATGCTGCAAAAGGTTCGTCCAGCCCTGACGTGAGATTTGATCGCCCGGTGCGGGGGAGCTGACATCCCCCCGGTGCGGGAGCTGAACGCCTCGAGGCAGAGGGCCCGAACGCCGCCGGCTATGGGACTCAAGACCGTCCCGTCAATGGGGGACTCGACGTCCCTGGCCAAGGAAGAACAAAAAGGGAAGGACTTGAACTTTATTTTCGCCTTCCATCACAGTGAGGAATGTGTAGGAGTCACTGTGGTGGATGTTTATGTTAAAATGTTATTTTTGAGTCTGTTGCCATTTTAAAATTGTATGACTGACCTGGCCAGTGGAATGTCACTACACCAATTGGTATATGTGACAAATAAATGAACCTTATGAACCTTAAACATAGCAGAATAGGTTATTCAGTCCTTCATATGTGTTCCACCATTCAATATGATCGTCGCTGATCCTCCATCTCAAAATCATATTTCTGTTCCCTACCAATACTCTCTTCATATCTTTCAGATCTAGAAATCTATTTGCCATCCTTGTGAGTATATTTAGTGACTTCACCTCCACAACTTTCTCTGGACTAGAATCCACCAATAAAGAGATTTCTTCTCAATTGAGCCCTAAATGTCCCTACCCTATATCCTAAACTGTGGTTCCTCATTCTAGACTCCCACCACCTCCACCTTGCCAGAGGGGAGATGGTGTATGATTCCCCGAAGAATTTTGTATGTTTCAGTGAGATCCCCTTTCATTCTAACTCGAGTAAAATACAGGGTTATTCAACCTAATCTCACCTCACATCTCAACTCACCAATCCTGGAATCAATCTGATAAACCTTTCCTGCAGTCCTCCTGAGCAAGTATATTAGATAGATTAGATAGATAGCCTTTTATTGTCATTCAGACCGAAGTCTGAACGAAATTGAAGCAGTCATACATACAATACAATACAATAAAAAACAACAATAAACACATATTAACATCCACCACAGTGAGTCCACCCAACATCTCCTCACTGTGATGGAGGCAAAAGTCTTAGGTCTCCAGTCTCTTCCCTGCTCTTCTCCCTCTGCGCTGAGGAGCTACCCCTTGGGCGATGTTACAACTGTCCCGCGGCTCAAACACCGCGGCCCGGGGTGGTCGAAGCTGCCGCCCACCAGTCCTGCTGACGCAGCCGCTGGCCCGCGGCCGAATCCCGGACTCAGGCCACCGCCGCCAGAACACCGTCCAAGCCACCGGAGGCACCAAATTCTTGGGTAAGGAGATCAAAATTGCACACTGCACTCTTCCATAAATCTGCAATGACTTTGTCTAATCCATATAACTTTCTCTATCATTTCCAAGGGACAATCTAATTGAAATAAACAAAATCCTCAAGGATTTTGACAGGGAAGAGGGTTCCCTGACAGCAGTCTAGCGCCAGTGATTACAGTTTTGGAAAAGATTGAAGGCGTTTAGGACTGAGATGAGAAAGTTCATCACTCAGTGAATGGTGAACTTTTGGAATTCTCCACACAGATGATTGCAGAGTCCCATTGATCAAGTTAATTCAAAAGAGAGATCAATAGATATGGAAGTATTGCATGAAAATTCCACAGAGGTAGACGTTCAAGATTCAAGAGAGTTTATTGTCATGCGTCCCAGACAGGACAATGAAATTCTTGCTTTCAGCACAACAGAATATAGTAAGCATAAATAAATACAGAACAGATCAGTGTGACCATATACTATTGAATATATATATATATATACACACATAAATAATCAGATAAAGTGCAATGGGCTATTAATGTTCAGAGTTTTGTCCCAGCCAAGTTTAATAGCTTGATGGCTGTGGGGAAGTAGCTATTCCTTAACCTGGATGTTGCAGATTTCAGGCTCCTGTACCTTCCACCTGAAGGCAGCGGGGAGATGGGTGAGTGGCCAGGATGGTGTGGATGCTTGATGATGCTGGCATCCTTTTTGCGATAGATCTCCTCGATGGTAGGGAGGTCAGAGCCGATGATGGACTGGGCAGTGTTTACGACTTTTTGCAGTCTTTTCCGCTACTGGGCGCTCAAGTTGCCGAATCAAGCCACGATGCAACCGGTCTACTGTGCACTTGTAGAAGTTCGGGAGAGTCCTCCATCACATACCGACTCTCCGTAATCTTCTCAGGAAGTAGAGGCGCTGATGTGGTTTCTTTATAATTGCTTCAATGTTATCGGACCAGGAGAGATCTTCAGAGATATGCACACTCAGGAATTTTAAGCTCTTGACCCTCTCCACTGTCGACCCGTTGATATAAACAGGACTATGGGTCCCCATCCTACCCCTTCCAAAGTCTGCAATCAATTCCTTGGTTTTGCTGGTATTGGGAGCCAGGTAATTGTGCTGGCACCATTTGGTCAAACGGTCGATCTCACTTCTATACTCTAACTCATCTCCATCAGTGGTACGACCCACAACAGCGGTGTCGTCAGCGAACTTGATGATGGAGTTCGCACTATGACCGGCTACGCAGTCATGAGTATAGAGTGATTACTGCAAGGGGCTGAGCACGCAGCCTTGAGGTGCTCCCGTACTGATTGTTATCGAGGCTGACACATTTCCACCAATATGGACAGACTGGGGTCTTCTTCTATCGTGTGGCGTGCACAGCCTAAAGTTGTCGGACAACTTGTTCTATTTGATCTTCCGTTTGTGCACGTCGAGTTGATTGCATTAGTCGAAACAGGGCGGACCACGTGAAGGTTGCAATCTTCCACCCTAGACTGTGGTCTGTGAATGAGGAAGTCGAGGATCCAATTGCAGAGGGATGCGCAGAGACCCAGTTCTGAGAGTTTGGTAACCAGCTTGGAGGGTTGTATTAAATGCCAAGCTGTTTAGCCAGGACAGAGCCAACTTGAAGGGCTGGAAGACTTAACTCCTGCTCTTATTTCTTCTCCCTTATGTTCTTGGACAATTGCCACAGTGTTGTAAGGTATTCCAATCAAGATTACTTTCTCTATGAAGTATAAGTTCCACCACCTTCTGAAGCACGGGTTCAAATATCACTGGGCTTGGAAAGCCTATTTTTTGCAGTTCCGGTTCTAATTTTGCCCCATTTATCTTTTTAAGTTTAAAGATTAATAGTAAGATTAAACGAGAACTTACCAGTTTGAAGTTTGATCTGAATTTTATGAGGAGTTACGATGAGGGATTATGTGAAGAACCCCGCCAGGACGCATGCGTGGCATTCTTCAAAGCAGCGGTGTGAAATCACAGATAACTGTAATGACTAAACATAGTAAGATTAGAGAAGAGATACCAGTTAAGATAGATATAGATATAGGTAGATATGCCATTTATTGTCATTATACACATGTACAATGAGATTAAAAGCAGCTCGTACTCAGTGCAGACATATAATTTTGTACAAAAAACAAGAAACAGAAAACAAAACAAAGGGGGGGGGGGGGATAGGTGCACAATTCTGCGGCTAAGTATATGATCAGGGTGGGAGCGGAGGGCACGTAATCCCTCATCGTAACTCCTCATAAAATACAGATCAAACTTCAAACTGGTAAGTTCTCGTTTAATCTTACTATTTTACTTCGGAGTCACGTGAGTGACTACGTGAAGATTTTAAAGCTCTGTGATTTCATGCCGTGGAAACGAGTCCATGCATCACGTCTGCCTTGACTGTGGGAGGAATAGTGTTAACATAATTTGGACATGATTCGTCATTGAAATCATAAAATTTATTAACACAAATTATAACCCCTTTTATGGGTTTAATTAATTTACAGAACTTAAAAATTTTTCTGCAAATGTTCCAGATTTCATCACTGGTTTATTGTAAAATAACTGGAAAGTTCATTCCCCTGACCATCCTGCTGCTTCGAGGACTTGGTCCATGGGCACATCCAGTTGTACTGCTGCCGATGTAGCTGCAGCCCTGGTGGAATGAGATTTTAAAATGTTAGTATCCACCCCAGCCTGTGTCAGCACCTGTTTCACCCATCTCGAGATGGTCTGGACCGTCACTCTTTTGTGAGGTTGCTTATGGCTGATCAGCAGTCCCTTCTCATTGCCTCTTAGGATTTTTGTTTTCTCTATGTATAATGACAGGTGTCTAACTATACAGAGACGGTCATCTGAAGGGTATGACCTAAATTGTATATTGAGGCCTGCTGATCCCTGTCTGTTCTGCTTTACCAGTTCGTAGATGTGGAACGTAATATCATCAGGTGAGGAGGTCATGTTGTCCAGTCTGAGTTTATGCAGTGACTGACCCTCTGTGCCGTGACCAGTGCCATTAACATGACTGTTTTCAAAGTTAGTCTGTGTAGGGACAGAGTTGATGCTGGAGACCAGTTCCTGAGCGTTTTCAGGACAATGCTTACATCCCAAATTTGGGAGTACCTGGTTTTTGGGGGATTTGTATTAAATATTCCCCTCACGAGCTTTGTTACCAGAGGGTGAGTCCCTACAGTGTAACGCTCTGTCCCTTGCCATAGGTAAGTCGACAGGGCATTTCTGGCGCTGTTGATGGCACTGTAGCTGTAGCTGAGCCCCTCATCATAGTGGAGGCCTGCCAGATATTCCAGAACAGACGTGAGGTTCATGTTTCTGTTGGTGATGTTGTTCTTATGACAGTACATTTCCCACTTCCTGATGTAGACCAGATATTGTTTTTTAGTTGATTGTCTTTGGGCCGCCGACATCATGTCGCTGTTCGGTCCGTTAGTCCCAGTTGTAGAAGTGGTGTTTTTAAACTATACAAATTAACAGGTTCAAGCTTTTATGGCATGGATGGCTATCCCCTGTCACGGGATGTAGCAACAAGTCTGGTCTATGTGGGATGGTAATACATGGTTCTAATACCATGTTTTGCACCACTGGGAACCATGGTTGTGTAGGCCAATCGGGTACTACCAAAATACCAGACGCAGAGTCTTGTTGTATTTTCCTTAATACCCGACTGATGAGGCAGAAAGGAGGGAATGCATAGATAAACAATTTCCCCCAATGCAGCGAAAATGCATCTGTTGCTGCTGCCCCAGGGTCTGGTTCCCATGAAACATAGTTAGGTATCTGGTTGTTTAGTCTGGATGCGAATAGATCGATATCTGGTATTCCATATTTTGCTGTAATATCAGAAAATACCATTTTGTTCAACATCCATTCGGTGTTTTCATTAAATTTGCGTGACCTGGTGTCTGCCACTAAATTTAGTCTCCCTGGTAGGTAAGTGGCTGATATCCAAATATCTCTCTGGATGCACCATTGCCAAATTGAATTAGCGAGATTGTCACATGATATCGATTTGTTACCACCCATGTGGTTGATGTATGATACCACGGTGGTATTGTCTATTTGTAATCTAACATGCTGGTGATATGACCCAGTACAATATGACTTAAGGCCATGGGATGCACCCAACATTTCCAAGTAGTTTATGCCCAGTGTGAGTAAGAAAGATGCCTCCTGTGCTGTCCATCTACCTCCACAGCTGGTGATGGTATTGGTGGCTCCCCACCCAAGTGCACTGGCATCGGTTTGTAGTACCATAGAAGGGTTACTAACAATGATTGGGTTGGAACAAAGCCAGAGGTTGTCTATCCACCATTTTAGTTCCGTTTTGGCTTGGATTGGTAGTCTCATAGGTCTGTCAAAGTGACCTGCATTGATTTTGAGAGCTTGTATTTTTGCTCTCTGTAAGTTTTGGTAATGTAGAGGTCCAAATTGTGTGGCTGGGAAAGCAGCCACCATTTTACCAATTACTTTTGCTACCAATCTGATGGATGGATTTCTGATGTCAATGAGGTTATTGCAAGCCTCTATTAAATCTCTAGCCTTTCCCTTAGGTAGTGTCACCGTCATGTGAACTGAGTCAATGGTGAATCCCAAATAGTCCATAGTAGTGGACGGTGTTAGTTTAGATTTAACTGGATGGATGATAAATCCCAGTTTTTCAAATAACTGTTTTGTGGCTGTTACAGTTTGTATGGCCAATTCCAAAGTTATGCCCACAATGAGTATGTCATCTAAATATGCCATAACCATGTGTTTCCGTTTCCGTTGAAATGCTAGGGCTGGTTTTAAGATTTTCGTGAACAGCCTGGGGGCTGATGATAGACCATTTGGCAGTGCTTTATATTGCCAACGTTGTCCCATCCAGTTGAATTTTAAGTAACATCTGTGGTTACCTCGTATGGGTACTGAATAGTAAGCATCTTTTAAATCGATGCTGGCCATGAAGTAACCGTTGGAAATTTATTGTTTAGCAGTAACAAAGGTTTCTATTTTAAAGTGAATATATTGTACAAATGTATTCAATTTTGTCAGATCTATGATGATGCGACAACCACCATCTTTTTTGGTTTTGGTAAAAATATTGGACACGAATTCTAATGGTTCGTGTTAAGTTATCTCAATTACACCTTTTATGTAAAGCCGCTCCAGTTCAGCTTGTGCCTCTGATTTTTCTTTATCAGAGAGTACGAACACTCGGTTCGGTCTATGTTGAACTGGAGGGCTGTACTCGTGTATAAACTCTATTGTATATCTCTGGATACTGCTTAAGATGTAAGTATCGGTTGTTAGCATGCTCCATGCATTCAAAAACCAGTGTAGTCTCCCCCCAACCTCCATGCTCTCCATATCTTTTAGGGAACCAGACCCACCTACCTCCATTGTTACCAGTGGCAGGTTTACTTTTTTTGTAGTTCTTCCGCTGTTGTTGTTGCGTGGTGCCTGGTTTTTCGGGTTGGTTGGTGTTGGCATTGGGGTTCCCCGCATCTTCCAAGAAGGCCGGCCTGGGCCATGGCCTAAAAAAGACTCATGTTTTCGAGTTTTACCAGTTCTGCTGGTGGGTGCGTAGGGATGCTGTCTTTGGCTGTAGTGGGTTTTTGTTGGTGTTCCTTTTATTAATCCCAAGGTTTGGCTTCCTCATCGAGCTCTTTTACCTGCTTCGATAAGTTGCCACCGAACAAGAGAATGGGTGGTTTCGTGGCCCCAGGTTTGCACAGTCCCGCAAATTTTGGGTTCAGTGTGGGTTGTATGGCACTTTTCCTGATGTTATTTATTTTGTGCTGGGTGTTACAGAATAGTGCCAGCGCATCTTTTTGGTCCTGGGACATATTCCTGTCGTCCACTGTACGGGCAAATGCTGTTATCCCTGCGGTCAGTAATTTCAGTAATTTTTGTAATTTTACATCCATACTCCTGACCCCTGTTCCGATGTGTTTCCATATACAGTTGTTGATAATTGGAACGTTCAGGGAAATGCAATTGCCCGGTGCCAGATGTCTTCCTGTGGTGTCCAGTACAGCCTGCTCTTGTAACTGGTTTAGTGACATGTAGTCAATACTGGCAGCAAGCTTTGGCTCCAGATTTTCCCCAGTCTGTTCCGGCTGTATAAAATTGGCCACCATGTCCAGCAAGTTCTCTTTTTCTCGCACCCCATGCACACTTATCTGTTCTTCTGCGGACCCCTCTTCCAGGTCAGCCCAGAACTGACCCGCAGTGCTCCCCTCCGGTGAGGTGGAAACACTATGCAGCCCTTGAAAAGGTACTGCTGTGGGTTTGTCATAGGGCCCACAGTGACCCGACTCCATCTCCCGGAGGCTGTCACGTTGGAGCAAATGCTCCATACACCGCTCCATTCGGCTCCAGCGCTCTCGGTCGCTGGCCGCCCGCGGTGGTACAAAGTCGGACTCCTCTGAGTCCACGACCTTGTTAGTTTTGTATTTTACCTTGCCGCCCGGCCGCGTGGATTTGGCCAGTGCGGCGGCGACATCGGGCACAGCTGATCCCACTACGGGTGATCCAAGTGCCGTCGGCTGCTCTTGCTGGCTGTCCGCTACTCCGCGGTCCTCCCTCACCAGCTTTGTCGCAGCCCTTGTCTTTTTTGTTTTCTCCATTTCCCTGCCTGTGGTTGGGAAAGGAAACAAAAAGACCGCAGAGTAAACCCTTACCTGCAATTAGCGGCTTTTAAACTGCCGCCGCGGAGGAACGTCCTTCCACCGCGTCTGACGTTTCGCAATGCGTGTAGCGATATGACACGCATGCGTCCTGGCGGGGTTCTTCACGTAGTCACTCACGTGACTCCGAAGTAAAATCCAAGAGTAAATGTTGCAGCATGAATCTGGCTTGTCCAGCAATTGTAACCGGGCACATGGTAGTGTTTCCCTGCAACAATTGTCATTTTGCACTAACCATTGCTTGGAAATTCATTTCCATTCTGCCCTTCCCAAAGACTGTGCCATATCTAGTTTAGTTTAGGTTAGCTTAAAGATCCAGAGCAGAAACAGGCCCTTTGGCCCATAGAATCTTCACCGACCAGTGATCCCTGCGCACTAACACTATCCCACACACACACACTAGGGACAATTTATAAATTTGCCAAACCAAAGAGTCTACAAACCTGTACGTCTTTGGAATGTGGGAGGAAACCGGAGATCCTGGTGAAAACCAACACAGGTCACGGGGAGAACTTACAAACTCTGTACAGATAGCACGCGTAATCAGGATGGAACGCGGGTGTCTGGCGCTGTAAGGCAGCAACTCTACCGCTGCGCCACCGTGCCACCCTATATAATTAATATAATTGTAGTTGATTTTGAGGATATGTTTACAGAGTGATGCTGCCATGTCGCATGCTTTGTGCTACTGACCAAGAGCGAGTTACTGGGGAATAATCTCCAGGTGGAACTTCAGTGGAGAACTGGTGCGAGCTCCCTGTTCTGTGATTCTGGGGAAAAGGCCAGAAGCTCTTTGGCACAAGGCTGCCTTTGCTCTGTTTCAACACTTCCACTTGGCTTCATTGTTTAGAAGATGCAGCAGGCCACTTGGCAGAGAGTAACCAACATTGGCATCATCCACCCATCCTCATCACATTAATGGGGGGGGGGGGTGTTGTACTTCCGGTGGCGCTGGTGCCAGCAGCCTCCAACTACAGCCCGGTATCTTTTTGTTTTTTTGTTTATTTAGTTATGTAAAAGTGTGTTTTTTTGTGGGTTTTTTGTGTTTTTATGTGGGGGAAGAGGGTACGGTGCGGGGGATACCGTCCTTCAGCCGCTTCCTGGTGAGGACGCGACTATTATTCGAGTCGCGTCCTCGCCCCCCCCCCTTCCCCCAGCGGCCTACCTGGATTGGCGCGGCCTTTCCTGCCGGGATCGACCAGAGCTCCAGCAGCGGCGGGACAGCACTGATACATCGCTGGCGATGCCTTACCGGGGATCGCCGTCTGGAGCCCGGAGTGCTGGACCTGTGGCACCGACATCATGGAGCTGCGGTTTGCGGAGCTCCCAACGCGGGCGGCGCTGATGGACAGCGCGGGGTCCTGCGACTCTGCCCGGCTCGGCCTGCGGACTCGGGAGCTCGGGAGCTGCGGACTCGGGAGCTGCGGACTCGGGGGCTGCGGGAGGCGGCTGATCGGGAGGTCCGGGCCGCTGAGGAGGATGTTCACCGTCGGGGTTCGGCGTCGGCGTTCCACCAGCCCGGCGTGAGGGCCTGAACATCGGGCCACCCAGGGTGGCGACTGCGGGTGCTAGGAAGGCCTCGACCACGAGTGAACATCTGGGAAGAACGGAGTGGAGGCTGGCTGGACTATGGTGCCTTCCTCACCTTGGTGCCACTGTGTTATGTTGTGTCGTGGACTTTTACAGTTTGTGCTTTTTTTTAAATTCTATTTTATTTTTAATATGTTTTATTATTTATTATTATTTATTTATTTTTATTTTTATGATACTGCCTGTAAGGGAAATTCATTTCGTTGTCTCTAACTGAGACAATGACAATAAATTTGAATACAATACAATACAATAAAGGGCCCATCACTGGTATTTTAAGCAGGCGGTGGCCTGAGTGGGAATAAGCTCGAGTCTTGTCACACTTGCATTGGCAGAATGAGCCTTGCAGGTCTAAGTTCAGTTAAAATTGCCACTAAAACGTCTGAAGAGAAGTGCTGGATCACCCACTCTACATATTGCTGATGATACCTCAAGAAAATATCCAGAGCCTAAAGGGAAGGTCTAACATTTCTAATTTATTATAAGGTGCAAATGGTCTGCTCCACCAGCCTCCTAAACTGCATTTCTGATCGAGTCATAGAGTGATACAGTGTGGAAACAGGCCCTTCCGCCCAACTTGCTCACACCAGCCAACATGTCCCAACTACATTAGTCCCACCAACCTGCATTTGGCCCATATCGCTCCTAACCTGTCCTACCTATGTACCTGTTTCTTAAATGTTGCAATAGTCCATGCCTCAATTATCTCCTCTGACAGCTTGTTCCATACACCACCCTTTGTGTGAAAAAATTACCCTTCAGATTCCTATTAAACCTTTTCCCCTTCACCTTAAACCTATGTCCTCTGGTCCTCAATTCACCGACTTTGGGCAAAAGACTCTGTGCATCTACCCAATCTATTCCTCTCATGATTTTATACACCTCTGTACACCGCTCATTCCCCTGCGCTCCAAGGAATAGAGTTCCAGCCTACTCAACCTCTCCCTATAGCTAGGACCCTCTAGTCCTGGCAACATCCTCGTAAATCCTCTCTGAACCCTTTCCAGCTGGACAATATCTTTCCTATAACACGATGCCCAGAACTCAACACAATACTGTAAATGTGGCCTCACCAACATTTTATAAAACTGCAACATGACCTCCTAACTTCTCTCGTCAATACTCTGACTGATGAAAGCCAATGTACCAAAAGCCTTTTTGACCACCTTATCTACCTTCAGCTCGACCTTCAAGGAATCATGCACCTGCACTCCAAGATCCATCTGCTCTGCAACACTCCCAAGAGCCCTATCATTCACTGTGTCGGTCCTGCCCATGTTAGACTTCACAAAATGCAACACCTCACATTTCTCTGTATTAAAATCCATGTATGAATCCATACCATGAATGAAAACATTCCAACATCTATTCTATCAAACCCCCCTTAAGTTCTTACAACTTTGAATAATGTCATTATTTTAAACCCCAAGTAATACATGCTGAAACTATATACAGTAGTCTCCCTTTGTAGGGAAACTCTCTTAGCCCAGGAAATAGCCTGGTGAATCACATTTATACTGCTCAAAAATGAAACACAGTATTCAAAGTGAAGCCTAACAAACACCATGTACAACTGTTAACAAAACCACTTTATTTTTAAATAAAAATCCCTTTAGAATAAAGGCCAAAATGCCATTTGCCTTCGTAACTACTTACTGGACTTGCCTGGTAGATTTTTGTGATTATGCACACTCTTCGGAACCAGTACTCCGGAACAGGCCATAAGTACCATTCCTCCCAAAACAAGTTGATGTTGATGTTACTTATTTAAAAGTACTTTGGAATTGTCTAGAACTCGGTGGCAAGGGCACTCGGTGGTGCAGCGATAGAGTTGCTGGCTTACAGCACTGACAGCGGCGGAGACCCGGGTTCAACCCGACTATGGGTGCTGTCTGTGTGGAGTTTGCACTTTCTCCCAGTGACTGCGTGGGTTTTCTACAAGATCTTCGGTTTCCTCCCACACTCCAAAGACGTACCGTTTGTAGCTTAATAGGCTTGGTGTAAATGTAAATCGTCCCTCGTGTGTGTAGAATAGTGTTAATGTGTGTGGATCGCTGGTCGGCGTGGACTCGGTGGGCCGAAGGGCCTGTATCTCTAAACACATTTTAGTACTGAGGAATTAACACGAGTTGGCCTTGTGTAGACAGCAGATCGCTTGAATTAGAAGCAGAATTGGCACAATTGTGCAAAGATTTCTTTAAAGATAGAAGCACAGACATATTGTTGGAAGGAGAAACCCACAGGAGGTTCATACTTTCCCCACACCACAGTCTAAAGGTGCCAAGGTTGACTGCGAAGCATGAACAGTAATATCAATAATATCAAAGAAACACCTTGTGAGGGAGTGATTTTGCTTCATGTATCATCATGAAATAGAAATGCTAAGTGGGTGATTCATGGTAGCAGATGGGGCAGCCTGTTGCTGTGAGCAGAACAGTGCTCTCAACTTGGCTCCGATACCAATTGAAGTTGAGTGATGTCAGGAGAAAGAATTAGGAAGTCAAGGGCAAGCAACTCTTCAGAATTCGTCAGAATTCATCAGGACGTCCTTTTAGGAAGGGGATGAGGAGAAATTTCTTTAGTCAGAGAGTGATGACTCTAGGTAATTCCTTGCCACAGAAGGCTGTGGAGGCCAAGTCAGTGGATATGTTTTAAGGCAGAGAGAGATAGATTCTTCATTAGTACAGGTGTGAGAGGTTATGGGGAGAAGGCAGGGTAATGGGGTTAGCAGAGAGATCGATCAGCCATGATTGAATGGCAGGGTAGACTTGAGGGTAAACTGCCGAATGATAAACACAAAATGCTGGAGTAACAACAGGACTGGAGAGGAATGGGTGAGGTTTCGGGTCGAGACTCATCTTCAGACTGACAGTCAGTGGAGAGGAAGACACGGAGATAAGGAAGGTCTCAGGTGTGAAAACAAGACATCAAAGGGGATAGAGATCAAGGAACATGTAGAATAGATCATTGTTTGCTTGGAGAAGATGACAACGAAGTATACAGAGATAACATTTAATCAGGAGGACAGTCAGACTGGTCGGAGAAATGGGGAAGAGGGAGGGATGTGGGAGAGGGAGAGCAAGGGTTACTTGAAGTTAGAGAAGTCAATACTCATACTCCAGGGGTGTAAGCTGCTAAAGTGAAATACTACATTTCATCTCTTCTGAATGAGCTTGTCTTAGTCAGGGAGGGTTGATGCTAACTCGTCAACTTTTACAATTATGCCATTTCCTCTATTTTTCATAACAGAACATCCACACAGCTGTGCACTCAATCCCTCTCCTGCCCTTGTGGGGAATAAAACTATAACCTGTGAGCACTTTAACCACTGGACCACCTAACAACACAGCCTGACTCTCTTGTCGCGGAATTCCTCGTCACAAGCAGACTGCCTGTCCATGGTCTGATGGAGTTGAATTAAAAGCTGCTTGTTGTAAGGGACAGGCTGTAACCTAATCGCACTGAAGAGAGCATCCTGGAGATTTGGCGGCACAGTGGCACAGCAATAGAGTTGCTGCCTCACAGCGCCAGAGTCCCGAGTTTGAACCTGACTACGGGTGCTGTCTGCACGTAGTTTGTACGTTCTCCCTGTGACCTACGTGGGTTTTCTCCGGGTGTCCCGGTTTCCTCCCACACTTCAGAGACATACAGGTTTGTAGATTAATTGACTTGGTGTGAATGTAAATTGTCCGTAGTGTGTGTTGGGCAGTATTGGTGTGTGGGGATCGCTGGTCGGTGCGGACTCGGTGGGCCGAAGGGCCTGTATCCGCACTGTATCTGTAAACTTTAAACTTTAAAAACTAAATATTAAGCCACTGGGAGGCTGGAAGTGATGAAGAGGGAGGATACTCATAGGGCTGGGCACGGTTTGGATCCACAAGTCAATAGTAACCTTTGCTTTAACCAGAGGGATTATCACATGAGACAAGAACCATTTGATGTCATCACAATAGATAAGAATAAATTCAAGCAGATTTTCTTAACCAGTCCATACATATCTTTGCAGGTTTCAGCTGTGCACAACTTAGATAAGTTTCACAGCAGCATTGTGCAGGTACCTCATGGGCCACTACATAGTACATAGAGGGAAAATGGTTCAGGAACCTTGGGACTATAAATTAATGGTTGGTTCACTGACTAATACAGAGCAGACTGAGGTGGTGAGAGGTTGCCTTTAGTCAGAGGGTGGGGAATCTGTGGAATTCATTGCCACAAACGGCTGCGGAGGCCAGTTAATGGATATTTATTAGGTGGAGACTGACATTAATGGTGTCAGGGGTTAAGGGGAGAAGGTGGGAGAATGGGGGTTGAGAGGGAATGATAGCTCAGCCATGATTGAATGGTGGAGTAGATGATGGACCAAATGACCTAATTCTGCTTCTAAAATTTATGAACATAAGAAGAAGCAGGACATATCAGAGCAGAACGTCGCATGGGTTCTATGCACAGCAGGTGAGATCTTATGAATCTAGACTTTAAAGAAAGAACACTAAGCAGCAATTATTGTTGCACTTCTGGGAGAAGCCTTCTGTAGATTGTGACACGCCAGACAAGATACAGAACTCTTCTTACTTTGTCAGCTATCCATTACAGGGATTCCACAGACTGCAGTCCGTCATATAATGCGGGTCAGCTACACCAACAGTCTGTATGGAACATGGGAAGCAAAATTAGACACAAAAAGCTGGAGTAACTCAATGGGTCAAACAGCATCTCTGGAGCAAAGGAACAGGTGGCGTTTCGGATCGAGACCCTCCTTCAGACTTAGAGTCAGGGGAAAGGGAAACGAGGGATATTTGCCAGTCTTCTGCTTGTTCAGGTTGAAAGACTTTTGAAAATGAGACTTTCTGCTTGGACCCTGATCAAATCTAGTTGGCCAGCAGGACAAAGCTGTGCATAGAGACTTAAACTCCAACAGAGCTCCTCGCCATAACATTTTACATGGATTGTTTGGCTGAATGTGGAGAACAATTGACGGGATCTTTGCCTGTATCCCTGCTGTTTCTGCGTCTGCTGCTCCACAAGCCGACAGACACTGTAAGAGAGGCCCAGACGGAAGTAACAGAGGATGACGGTGACAGTAGACTGATACCACTCCACCTTCTCCTGTAATGTCCTCAGAAAGCAGCCAGATATTGCAAGTGCTGAAGTGAAGCAGACTGTAATAAGTGCGTCTGCTGCGCTCGTTGATGGAGGTGAGGGGGACACCTCAGTCCAAATAGCCTCAAACAAAAACTGAGTTGCTGCCTGTTTACCGTGTGGCAGG
Organism: Amblyraja radiata; assembly: GCF_010909765.2. Classification (NCBI taxonomy): domain Eukaryota; kingdom Metazoa; phylum Chordata; class Chondrichthyes; order Rajiformes; family Rajidae; genus Amblyraja; species Amblyraja radiata. The sequence continues at coordinate 49,300,896 of NC_045969.1, forward strand.
GATTGGGGAAGAAAGAGAAAACATTCTATTTCCACGTACAAACTGTGCGCAGAGAAGAAAACATGTGTATGGCAGAGAGAGGCAGGACAAGGAATACAAACAGGAGCAAAAGCAGAATGCTGGAAGAACTGTGTGGATCAAGCAGCATCTGTTGAGAGAAAAGGAGGAGGTCGACGTTTCAGGTTGAGTTCCCGCGTCAGGCCCGAGAGACAAGGGGAAACATTGCCAATGAACAGTCGTATGTGGGTGGGATGGAGACGGGTAGGTGAGAGATGGAACAAAGTGGCGAGGGGAAGAATGGCAGAAGGAACTAAGTGGTACAGGGAGGTGGGGCAGGCACATGCAAGTAATAGGTGTAACTAGGTTGGGAGGGGGGTGATGGATAGAAGGAGCTGGAGGTGGGAATGGGATGGGAGGGAAGAACAAAGGGAGAAAAAAGTGGTGGGTAATATTATGCGTTGGAAGAGAGCACTGGGATGGGAGCTAACCATATAGAGTCAGAGTTATACAGCGTGGAAACAGGCCCTTCAGCCCAACTTGCCCACATCAGCCAACATGCCCCAGCTACACTAGTCCCACCTGCCTGCATTTGGTCGATATCCCTCCAAACATGTCCTATCCATGTACCTGTCTGATAGTTTCATAATTATTGGGATAGTCCCTGCCTCAACTACCTCCTCTGGCAGCTTGTTCCATACACCCACCACCCTTTGTGTGAAAAAACCCTCTTAGATTCCTATTAAATATTTCCCCTTCACCTTAAACCAATGTCCTCTGGTCGTCGATTCACCTACTCTGGGCAAGAGACTCTGTGCATCTACCTGATCTATTCCTCTCATAATTGTATACCTGTATAAGATCACCCCTCATCACAAAAGACACAGGGTGGCAGTGTGAGCTGCGAGGAGGATGTTATGAGGCTGCGGGGTGACTTGGCTAGGTTGGGTGAGTGGGCAAATGCATGGCAGATGCAGTATATTGTGGATAAATGTGAGGTTATCCACTTTGGTGGCAAGAACAAGAAGGCAGATTATTATCTGAATGGTGTCAGATTAGGAAAAGGGGAGGTGCATTGAGACCTGGATGTCCTTGTGCATTAGTCACTGAAAGTAAGCAAGCAGGTACAGCAGGCAGTGAAGAAAGCAAATGGCATGTTGGCCTTCATGGCATGAGGATTTGAGTTTAGGAGCAAGGAGGTCCTACTGCAGTTGTACAGGGCCCGGGTGTGCAGTTTTTGTCTCCTAATTTGAGGAAATACATTCTTGCTATTGAGGAAGTACAGCACAGGTTCACCAAGTTGTTTCCCTGGATGGCGGGACTGACATATGACGAAAGAATGGGTCGACTGAAAGTAAGCATGCAGGCACAGCAGGCAGTGAAGAAAGCGAATGGCTGTTGGCCTTCATAACAAGAGGAGTTGAGAATGGGAGCAAAGAGGTCGTTCTGCAGTTGTATAGGGCCCTAGTGAGACCACACCTGGAGTATTGTGTGCAGTTTTGGTCCCCTAATTTGAGGAAGGACATTCTTGCTATTGTGAGAGTGCAGCGTAGGTTTACAAGGCTAATTCCCGAGATAGTGGAACTGTCATATGCTGAGAGAATGGAGCGGCTGGGCTTGTATACTCTTTAGAACGATGAGAGGGAATCTTATTGAAACATATAAGATTATTAAGGGTTTGGACACGCAAGAGGCAGGAAACATGTTCCTGATGTTGGGGGAGTCAAGAAACAGGGGCTACAGTTTAAGAATAAGGAGTAAGCCATTTAGAACGGAGACGAGGAAACACTTTTTCACACAGAGAACTGTGAGTGTGGAATTCTCTGCTTCAGAGGGCAGTGGAGACCGGTTCTCTGGATACTTTCAAGAGAGAGCTTGATAGGGCTCTTAAAGATAGCGGAGAGAGGTTATAGGGGGAGAAGGCAGGAATAGGGTACTGATTGTGGATGATCAGGCATGATCACATTGAATGGCGGTGCTGGCTCGAAGGGCCGAATGGCCTACTCCTGCACCTATTGTCTATTGTCTATCAACTGGGCTTGTATTCTCTGGAATTTAGAAGGATGAGAGGATATCTTATAGAAACATATAAATTCTTAAGGGATTGGGCAGGCAAGATGCAGCAAAAATGTTCTCGATGTTGGGGGAGTCCAGAACCAGGGATCACAGTTTAAGAATAAGGGGTCGGCTATTTAGGACTGGGATGAGGAAAAACCTTTTCACCCAGAGTGTTCTGAATCTGTGGAATTCTCCGCCACAGAAGGCAGTGGAGGCCAATTCATTGGATGTTTTCAAGAGAGAGTTAGAATTAGCTCTTGGTGCTAACGTAATCAACAGATATGCGAAAAAAGCAGGAATGGAGTACTGATTTTGGATGATCAGCCACGATCACATTGAATGGCGGTGCTGGCTGGAAGGGCCGAATGGCCTACTCCTGCACCTATTTTCTATGTTTCTATTCTCCTGCGCTCCAAGGAATAGAGTCCCAGCCTACTTAACCTCTCCCTGTAGCTCAGACCCTCTAGTCCTGGCAACATCCTCATAAATCTTCTTTGTACCCTTTCCAGTTCTATCATGAACAAAAACATGGTTTCTGGAATACTGAGGTGGATTGGTGGAAACTGGTTACAAACATTATGGCACAGAGATTGACGTGCGTATTAAAAAAAAATGCTACTTCACTACAATTGAAGTGAATTTTGGAGAACAAAGGTGATTCTTAGTGCTGGACATGAAAATACATTAATTGGAGTTTTGGATCGAGAGGGTGTTTTACACAAAAATAGTAATAAGACTTGTGTAAAGAATTAGATGTGTCACAGGGCTGTTAATTTTTAAAAACAAATTTTTACCTAATGATATAAAAAATTTCTCAGTTTAACCTTCCAAAAGAAAGCGAGACAGATTTCTGATTGGTGATAGACAGGGAGATAAACAGGTTTTTCATAAATACCATGAAAAGCAAAGAGAGAGGTCAGGGGAGAGTGATGGGCCTGTCCCACTGAGGTGATTTTTTTAGGCAACTACAAGCGACTAGTTTGTCGCCACACGTGGTCGCTGGGAGTAATCTCCTCAGTCACGCAAAATGTCGCAGCGTCTTTCTGGTCGCCGCTAAATTTTCAACTTGGGTTTGACGTCAATGAGCGCAGCTTGTCTTCTCGTGATGTGGGTGCTGTCGTAGGTTGTCACCAGGATGACGTAGTTTGTCGCCGGATTTTCGGCGACCTGCTACGACTATGACATTCGCTGGCAGTTGCCTAAATAAATCGCCAAGTGGGACAGGGTGGGAGCAGTAGGAGAGAGGAATGGAGATAACGTTAGTCACTCAGCAGTACCAACACACAATGCACAATACCAAATTAGTCCACATTAGCAGTCAGTATACAAAGCCTGAATTCACAATCTGCCACACCAGTAGTCTGTGACCTGCATGGGTTTTCTCCGAGATATTCGGTTTCCTCCCACACTCCAAAGATTTACAGGTTTGTAGTTTAATTAGCTTGGTAAACGTAAAAATTGTCCCCAGTGGGGGTAGGATAGTGTTAATGTGCGGGGATCGCCAGTCGGCGTGGGCCGAAGTGCCTGTTTCCGCACTATATCTCTCAACAAAACGAAACGAAACTAAAGTATGCAGTACTAAACTGGTTATCTGCTTCAAATAAATTACAATTGCTGCTGAAAGGCTTGGATGGAGTGGATGTGGAGAGGATGTTTTCACCAGTAGGAGAGTCTAGGACTAGCCACATAATTAGTCATAGCCACAGAATTAAAGGATGATCCTTGAGGAAGGAGGTGAGAAGAAATATCTTTAGTCAGAGGGTGGTGAATCTGCGGAATTCTTTGCCCCCATAGGCTGTGGAGGTCGTCAATTGATCTTTTTAAAGCAGAAATAGATAGATTCTTGATCAGTACGGGTGTCAGGGGTCATGAGGGGAAGGCAGGAGAGTGGGGTTAGGAAGGAGAGATAGACCAGCCATGATTGAATAGCGGAGTAGACTTGATAGGCCAAATGGCCTAATTATGTTCCTATTACTTATGACCTTATGGTACATTTAGGGAAAATACTCAAATTGCTATGTTTCTGAGATTGAGTTTGTCAAACATTAGTGGTGAAGGTAGGGTAAAGTAAAACGTGGTCTGTATCCATAATTACTGTACCAAATGCTGGCACCGCGCAACTAAAGTGGAAACCAATTCCACATTCAGGCCTGATATTTTGCTTTTGTAGATGAAGAATTAAGTGTAATTTTGTCTCTAAATTTAATATATGTGTTCATTAGCTCACTGTCTCATATGATATGCTTAAATGTGCAAGCCATCAGCAGAGTTTACTTTAATGGACAAAGAGTGCATTACGATCTAAACTCAAATTTGCGGAATGACTCAGCTAAGCAATAGGGTGTATAATCTGGTGAACGATGTAAAAATAATCACTCGAACCACTTGACATGCAACCTTCATTAAAGAGTACAAGACCAATGCAGAATTAGTGACTTGAGGCTAAGCGAAGCCCTTTGCTCTGTGTTAGATAATTAATTCAATGAAGCATCATTGATTTTTGCTTTACTGCACTAATGACATAATCAACTTTGGTGGCTTCAATAACAGCAGTATTGAGAGTTCTTGCACTACAGTTTGAAATGCTTTATTTGTTTCATGATCGATAATAAATCAGCACATTTGCAGCAAAGATACAGCTATGTTGTGTAGATCTTCTTTAGTATTGTACCACACATCAATCATGCACATTTCAGTCTTAAATATCAATGGGTATCTAATTTATAATTATTTTGTGCGGGAAGGAACTGTTTTTAACGGAAGATAGACACAAAAGGTGGAGTAGCTCAGTGGGTCAGACAGCATCTCTGGAGCAAAGGAATAGATGACGTTTCAGGTGGAGACCCCTTCAACCTACTTGTTATTCTACATTATAGCTGGTGAACCTGGAGTGCATAACAAATATGCAAATCTCACAATTGCTCTGAATTTTTCGAACAGACAAATTTATACAATAATTCCTCAATTTCAGATTTTTCTCTATGACTCTCCTGACTTCCTGGGGTCTGCATCTCTGATTTGCAACGGTATTTTTCACTGCAATGAACACCACATCATACTTTGCCTGCCGAACAATATTGCACTAAAACTCTCATCAACATTTTGCCTCGACTTTTGTATAGATGAAATTTAAATTCACTAAATGTTTTCCAGGTACTATGACAATATTTAAAATACATTTTGAGAGGTACAGGGATAGGAAAGGGTTAGAGGGATATGGACCAAACATGGGCAGATAGGACTAGCAATGATAGAGCATCTTGGTCAGAATGGACAGGTTTGGCCAAAGGGCCTGCTTTGGTGCTGTACCACTCTGTGTCTTGAAAATCCATTCCTTTTGTAAATTGAGGAATTCAGTATTTACTGAATGGGCATTGCATGTGAGAACTGCTATGAAATAAATAAATTGTAATCATCATTATGATGTTCATTCAAGGGGAGAAATTAAGGTTTTACAATGAAAATTGGTCAGATATTACAGCAGGATAATTCACATAGAATTACAGATTTACAAAAAGTTTACAAATTTATCTTCAGCAGCCAGTTAGTCCACTCTTTCGCCCAGGTGTGTTTTAAAATGGTGAATGCTTTAAGAAATGTTGACACATTTGTTATCTGAGACAGGCAATTCTGGGGTTATTTGCAATAAACTATTTTGGTTGTTGTGAATGCCGTTGACATAGCATAAGTTAGATCTTAAGACGTCTGAAGACGGGTTTCGGCCCGAAACGTTGCCTATTTCCTTCACTCCACAGATGCTGCTGCACCCGCTGAGTTTCTCCAGTATTTTTGTGTACCTTAGATCTTATACAGGTGTATAAAATCATGAGAGGAATAGATCGAGTAGATCTTGCCTTGAAGGAGGGGAATCGAGGACCAGAGGACATGGGTTTAAAGTGAAGGGGAAGAGATTTAATGGGAATCTGAGGGTAACATTTTTACACAAAGAGTGGTGATTGTGTGGAACAAGCTGCCAGAAGAGGTAGTTAAGGCAGGGACTATTGCAACGTTTAAGAAACAGTTAAACAGGTACATAGATAGGACAGGTTTGGAGGGATATGGGCCAAACACAGGCAGGTGGGACTAATGTAGCTGTGACATGTTGGTCGGTGTGGGACAGTTTGGCCGAAGGGCCTGTTTACACGCTGTATGACTCTGTGACTAAGCTAAATTCTGTTAATAGCAATACACAGTGCTTCACTCATCAAAGTGCGAATACATTTCCTGAATATTAAGGTCTTTGCATTATAAAGATTGTTTTTGTGCAGAAAAAATATCAATAAAGATTGTGAAGGTCCAGACACTGTCACTGTCATGTCAGAAAGTATGATTGAAAGGACGAACATTATGTTCATGTGCACCTCTTTGTAGTTAAAAGCTTTATAATATAACATATTAGGGGCGGCACGGTGGCGCAGCAGTGGAGTTGCTGCCTTACAGTGCTTGCAGCGCCAGAGACGCGGGTTCAATTCCAACTAGGGTGCTGTCTGTATGAAGCTTGTATGTTCTCCCCGTGATGTGTTTTCTCCGAGATCTCCAGTTTCCTCCCGCACTCCAAAGACGTCAGGTTTTGTAAGTTAATTGGCTTCGTTTAAGTGAAAATTGTCCCTAGTGTGTGTGTAGGATAGTGATAATGTGCTGGCATCGCTGGTCGTTGTGGACTCGGTGGGCCCAAGGGACTGTTTCTGTACTGTATCTCTAAACTAAAATAAAATAAAATGACATGCAGTCACACTTGTTATGTCGACAAATAGAATGGAAAAAGCCTCTATAACTTGCCACAATGTAATTACAACCACTTGCCAGCAACAAGGTCGTAGTGCTCAGTTTATATCTTGAAGCTCTTGAAGCTGGAACACAAAGAATCACTGGTGCCTCAATCAAGTGTATTTTTCATGCTGAACATCTGAACGGTAATAGTAAGATTAAACGAGAACTTACCAGTTTGAAGTTTGATCGTTATTTTATGAGGAGTAACGTTGAGGGATTACGTGAAGAACCCCGCCAGGACGCATGCGTGTCATTCTTCAAAGCAGCGGTGTGAAATCACAGATAACTGTAATGACTAAACATAGTAAGATTAGAGAAGAGATACCAGTTGAGTATATGATCAAGGGTGGGAGCGGAGGGCACGTAATCCCTCAACGTTACTCCTCATAAAATAACGATCAAACTTCAAACTGGTAAGTTCTCGTTTAATCTTACTATTTTACTTCGGAGTCACGTGAGTGACTACGTGAAGATTTTAAAGCTCTGTGATTTCATGCCGTGGAATCGAGTCCATGCATCACATCTGCCTTGATTATGGGGAGAATAGTGTTAACATCATTAGACATCAATACGATATTGAAAACCCAACGATAAATATATTAACACCAAATTATAGCCCCTATTTATGGGGTAAATTATATTACAGAACTTAAAATTGTTTCTGCAAATGTTCCAGGCTCAATGACTGGTTTGTTATAAAATCGTTGGAAAGTTTTCTCCGTTGACCATCCTGCTGTCTTGAGGATTTGGTCCATAGGAACATCCAACTTCATAGCTGCCAATGTAGCTGCAGCCCTGGTGGAGTGAGATTTAAAATGCTAGTGTCTACTCCAGCCTTATTAGGACCTGTTTTAGCCATCTTGAGATGGTCTGAACTGTCACTGTTTTGAGTGGCTGTTTGTAGCTGATTTTTAATCAGCTACAAACAGCCACTCAAAACAGTGACAGTTCTTTCCCTCTGATGATCTTAGTATACTCCATATATAATAGTAAGTGTGTTACAATACAGAGACGATCATCTGTCGGGTATGCCCTGAATTCTGTTTTTAGGCCTGCTGACCCCTGTCTGTTCTGTTTGACCAATTCATTGATGTGAAAAGTTAGATTTCCAGATGAAATAGTCATGTTGTCCAGCCTTAGTTTCTGTAGTGACTGGACCCTTTGTGCCGTGACCAAGGCCATGAGCATGACTGTTTTCATAGTCAGTTTCTGTAGGGACAGAGCTGTAGCTGGAGACCAGTTTCTTAACATGGTCAGTACAATGCTCACATCCCATATTTGGGAGTACCTGGTTCTTGGGGGATTAACATTAAAATGCCCCTCATGAGTTTGGTTACCAGGGTGTGTCCCAACAGAATGCCGCTCTGTTCCTTGCCACAGGTATGTTGACAGAGCACTTCTGGCGCAGTTGGTGGCAATATGACTGAGCCTCTCATCATAATGGAGGCTTGCCAGGAATTCCAGAACAGACGGGATGTTCATAGATCTGTGGGTGATGTTTATTGTTGTGACAGTACTTCCCATTTCTTGATGACACCAAGTACTGTTTTTTGGTGGACTGTCTGTGGGCCGATGCAATCATATCCATTGTTCGGTCCGTCAGTCCCAGGTGTTGTAGAGGTGCTTTCAAACTCTACAAATTAATAGGTTTATATAATTATGACATGGGTGACTTTCCTTTGTTACTGGATGGACCAGTAAATTAGGTCTATGATGGATGGTGATGCATGGTTCTAATACCATGTCTAGTATCACCGGGAGCCATGGTTGAGTAGGCCAATCGGGTACTATCAAAATACCAGACGCAGAGTCTTGCTGTATTTTCCTTAATACCCGACTGATGAGGCAGAAAGGAGGGAATGCATAAATAAACAATTTCCCCCAATGCAGCGAAAATGCATCTGTTGCCGCTGCCCCAGGGTCTGGCTCCCATGAAACATAATTCGATAACTGGTGATTGAGCCTGGATGCGAAAGGATCGATATCTGGTGTTCCATACCGTGCTGTAATTTCAGCAAATACATTTTTATCCAACATCCATTCAGTGTTTTCATTGAATTTGCGTGACCTGGTGTCTGCCACTAAATTTAGTTTACCTGGTAAGTAGGTAGCTGATATCCAAATATCTCTCTGGATACACCATTGCCAAATTGTGTTGGCCAGATTGTCACATTATGTCGATTTGTTTCCACCCATATGGTTGATATATGCTACCACGGTGGTGTTGTCAATTTGTAGTCTAACATGCTGGTGATTTAACCCAGAACAATATGACTTAAGGCCATGGAATGCACTTAACATTTCCAGGTAGTTTATGCCCAGTGTTTGTAATAATGATGCCTCCTGTGCATTCCATCTCCCTCCACAGCTGGAGATGGAATTGGTAGCACCCCAACCAAGTGCACTGGCATCAGTTTGTAGTACCATTGATGGGTTGCTGATAATTATTGGATTGGAACAATACCTGATGTTATGTTCCCACCATTTTAGTTCCATTATGGCCTCTGTTGGTAGCTTCATTGGTCTGTCAAAATGGCCACTATTAATTTTGAGTGCTCTTATTTTTGCTCTCTGTAAATTTCAATAGTGTAAAGGTCCGAATTGTGTGGCTGGAAATGCAGCCACTATCTTCCCAATTATTCTAGCTACCAGTCTAATGGATGGTTTGGTGATGTCAATGATTTTGCTGCAAGCCTCTATTAAGGCTGTAACCTTTTCTTTCGGCAAAGTCACTGACATGAGAACTGAGTTAATGGTGAACCCCAGATAATCCATTTTTGTTGAAGGCGTTAATTTAGACTTAACTGGATGGATGATAAACCCCAGTTTTTCAAACAATTGTTTTGTGGCTGTTACCGCTTGTTTAGCCAATTCCAAAGTTTTGCCAACAATAAGTATGTCATCTAGATATGCCATTACCATGTGTTTTTGTTTCCGCAATAACGCTAGGGCTGGTTTCAAAATTTTTGTGAACAGCCTGGGGGCTGATGTTAGGTTGTGCCCTGTACTGCCAGAGCTGACCCATCCAGTTGAATTTTAAATAACATCTGTGGTCACCTCTTATGGGTACTGTATACTAAGCATCTTTTAAATCGATGCTTGCCATGTAGTAGCCTTCGGAAATCAATTGCTTAGCAGTAACAAAGGTTTCCATCTTGAAATGAATATATTGTACAAAGGTATTCAAAGTAGTCAAATCGATGATGATGCGGCAACCCCCATCTTTCTTATTTTTTATAAAGATGGTGGACACGAATTCCTGTGATTCGTGTTGGGTTTTCTCAATTACTCCTTTTTTATAAAGCCGCTGTAGTTCAGCATGTGCTTTAGATTTTTCTATGCCTGTGAGCACGAACATTCGGTTCGGTACATGCTGAACTGGAGGGTTATGTTTTTGTATAAATTCTATGGTATAACCCTGGATACTGCTTAGAATATAAGTGTCGGTAGTTAACTTATTCCATGCATCCAAATAATATCGTAATCTCCCACCAACTTCCATGCACCCTTTAATTCTTAAGGAACCAGACCCACCTACCTCCATGGTTACCAGTGGTAGGTGTGTTACTTCTTCGGCATCCTCCGTGGACGTTGAGGCGCCGTTGTCTGGGTCTGTAGTTGGGTTGGTGTTGAGGGCTTGCGCATTTTCCAGGAAGGTCGGTCTGGGCCATGGCCTTAAAAAGACCGATGTTGGGTGTTCCTGGTTTTTGCGCTTTCTCCAGTTTGTCTTGGCCGACTGGTGGGTGCGTAGGGGTGATGTTTTTGGCCGTAGTAGCTTTTGGATGCTGCTTTTATGAGCCCCAGGGTTTTCGCCTCTTCGTCAAGTTCTTTGACTTGTTTTGATAAATCCCCTCCAAATAGTAGTATTGATGGTTTGGAGGTTCCAGGTTTGCAGAGGCCGGCAAATCTGGGGTCTAAAGCCGGTTGGATAGCACTTTTCCTAATATTGTTTAACTCGTATTGTGAGTTGCAGAGTAAAGCCAGTGCATCTTGGTGGTCTTGGGTCATGTTTTGTTCATTCAATATGCGGGCAAAAGCCGTAATTCCTGCTGTTAGGACTATTAGGACTTTCTGTATTTTTAAGTCCCTGGTTCTAATTGATGCCCCGACATGTTTCCAGATGCACTGGTTGACACTGGGAACATTTAGCGACTTGCAGTTCCCTGGTGTTAAGTGTCATGCTGTGGTGTCCGATAATGCCTGTCCCTGTAGTTGGTTAAAAGACATGTAGTCAATGCTTGCCGCTATTTTCGGCTCCAGGTTTTGGCCAGTTTGGTCGGGTTGGATAAACTGGGACACCATATCCAACATGTTTTCTTTCACCCCAGGCATACTAGGGGTATGTTGATCACTCCCCTCTTCAGGGTCAGCCCAGAATTGACCCTCCGTGAGCCCCACAAGAGGTACTGCTGTGGGGCTTACTAACTGCCCACTGTGGCTAGCCTCCATCTCCCGGAGCCTGCCACGTTGGAGTATTTCCTCCAGCAGCCGCTCCAATGCTCACGGGCACTGGCCGTCGCGGCTGCTCTTGTTCCCCGCTCCCAGCCGCTCCAACCGGCTCCAATGCGCACGGGCACTGGCCGCTCGCGGCTGCTCCTGAAGCCGCTCCACCGGCTCCAATGCTCACGGGCACTGGCCGTCGCGGCTGCTCTTGTTCCCCGCTGCCAGCCGCTCCAACCGGCTCCAATGCGCACGGGCACTGGCCGCTCGCGGCTGCTCCTGAAGCCGCTCCAACCGGCCCCAATGCTCACGGGCACTGGCTGCTCGCGGCTATTCAGAGTCGGACTCATCGGAGTCAACGACTCTGTTCGTTTTTTGCTTCGCTCTACCGCCCGGCCGTGGCCGGTGCGGGAGCGAAGTCGGGCACAGCTGTTCCCATTACGGGAGATTGGCGTGCCGTTGGCTGCTGCTGCCGGCTGCCCGCAACTCCGCGGTTCTCCCCCGCCTGCTTTTTCGCAGCCTTCGTGGATCTGGTCCATGTCTTCACCTGTAAGGTAAGTGGAAGGAACGCAGAGTCTCCTTACCTGCTGTTCCCGGCTTTCAAATTCTGCCGCTAAGGGGAACGTCGTTCCCCCTGCTGTGACTCGTTGCAATGCGTGTAGCGATATGACACGCATGCGTCCTGGCGGGGTTCTTCACGTAGTCACTCATGTGACTCCGAAGTAAAATGTGTTTCTAGACAGGACAATAAACTTAACATTGGAACAGACCACACAGAAACAGTAATAGATCATTTCGCTTCTTGTGTCTGCTCTGCCATTCGATAAGATTGGAGACGATTGTTTACTGAGTGCCATATTCCGACATCCCTGGATTCACTTTAGGGGCTGTCCCACTTCGGCGACCTAATCCGCGAGTTCTGGCGAGTTTGCCCTCGACTCATACTCGCGGCATGGTCGACACGAGGTCGTAGGAGGTCTTCGTAACTCTCCTTCATGCTCGAGAGTAGTCCCCGTGTACTCGAGGCATCAGCTAGGTCACGGCGTATTTTTCAACATGTTGAAAAATGCCCACGAGTAAAAAAAGGTCGCCATACTTTTTTTACTTATAGGTTTGGTCGTTGTAGGTCGTTGCATGTTAGTCGTAGGTAATCGAGGGTAGTCGAAGGTAGTTGAAGGTAGTCGTAGATAGTCTTCATCATAGTCGAAGGGAGGTCGAAGGACATCGAAGGAGGTCGTCTTCACTCTCCACTATTCGGTGTCCAATTTTCCCGAAGTTAGTCATTGCTAGTCGAAGCTGGTCTTCAACCTAGTCGAAGGAGGTCTTCTACATACTCGAAGGAGGTCTTCAATTGGACATTTTTTTCAAACTCTCCTAAACGCTTCTAAACTCGCCAATTAGGTCGCCCAAGTGGGACAGCCCCTTTAATATCCAAATATCAAGCGACCTCCATCTTGAATATGCTCAGCAACAAAGGCTCATCAGGTTTTCCCGCAGGGAACTCATCTGATAATTAATTACCCTTGGGTGCAGCCATTTGATCATATTGTGGTCCAGAATGCATGACCCTCTTTATTTAATAAGAGAATGACCCGAGGATTTAAACACCACAGACAGCACCAACACCGTTGGAGACAGCGGTGGAGGGTCAGAGCGGTGAGGGCTTGAATCGGGCACGGGGCTTGTTCTCACAGAGACCCAGGACCGTTGGAGACAGCGGTGGAGGGTCAGAGCGGTGAGGGCTTGAATCGGGCACGGGGCTTGTTCTCACAGAGACCCAGGACCGTTGGAGACAGCGGTGGAGGGTCAGAGCGGTGAGGGCTTGAATCGGGCACGGGGCTTGTTCTCACAGAGACCCAGGACCGTTGGAGACAGCGGTGGAGGGTCAGAGCGGTGAGGGCTTGAATCGGGCACGGGGCTTGTTCTCACAGAGACCCAGGACCGTTGGAGACAGCGGTGGAGGGTCAGAGCGGTGAGGGCTTGAATCGGGCACGGGGCTTGTTCTCACAGAGACCCAGGACCGTTGGAGACAGCGGTGGAGGGTCAGAGCGGTGAGGGCTTGAATCGGGCACGGGGCTTGTTCTCACAGAGACCCAGGACCGTTGGAGACAGCGGTGGAGGGTCAGAGCGGTGAGGGCTTGAATCGGGCACGGGGCTTGTTCTCACAGAGACCCAGGACCGTTGGAGACAGCGGTGGAGGGTCAGAGCGGTGAGGGCTTGAATCGGGCACGGGGCTTGTTCTCACAGAGACCCAGGACCGTTGGAGACAGCGGTGGAGGGTCAGAGCGGTGAGGGCTTGAATCGGGCACGGGGCTTGTTCTCACAGAGACCCAGGACCGTTGGAGACAGCGGTGGAGGGTCAGAGCGGTGAGGGCTTGAATCGGGCACGGGGCTTGTTCTCACAGAGACCCAGGACCGTTGGAGACAGCGGTGGAGGGTCAGAGCGGTGAGGGCTTGAATCGGGCACGGGGCTTGTTCTCACAGAGACCCAGGACCGTTGGAGACAGCGGTGGAGGGTCAGAGCGGTGAGGGCTTGAATCGGGCACGGGGCTTGTTCTCACAGAGACCCAGGACCGTTGGAGACAGCGGTGGAGGGTCAGAGCGGTGAGGGCTTGAATCGGGCACGGGGCTTGTTCTCACAGAGACCCAGGACCGTTGGAGACAGCGGTGGAGGGTCAGAGCGGTGAGGGCTTGAATCGGGCACGGGGCTTGTTCTCACAGAGACCCAGGACCGTTGGAGACAGCGGTGGAGGGTCAGAGCGGTGAGGGCTTGAATCGGGCACGGGGCTTGTTCTCACAGAGACCCAGGACCGTTGGAGACAGCGGTGGAGGGTCAGAGCGGTGAGGGCTTGAATCGGGCACGGGGCTTGTTCTCACAGAGACCCAGGACCGTTGGAGACAGCGGTGGAGGGTCAGAGCGGTGAGGGCTTGAATCGGGCACGGGGCTTGTTCTCACAGAGACCCAGGACCGTTGGAGACAGCGGTGGAGGGTCAGAGCGGTGAGGGCTTGAATCGGGCACGGGGCTTGTTCTCACAGAGACCCAGGACCGTTGGAGACAGCGGTGGAGGGTCAGAGCGGTGAGGGCTTGAATCGGGCACGGGGCTTGTTCTCACAGAGACCCAGGACCGTTGGAGACAGCGGTGGAGGGTCAGAGCGGTGAGGGCTTGAATCGGGCACGGGGCTTGTTCTCACAGAGACCCAGGACCGTTGGAGACAGCGGTGGAGGGTCAGAGCGGTGAGGGCTTGAATCGGGCACGGGGCTTGTTCTCACAGAGACCCAGGACCGTTGGAGACAGCGGTGGAGGGTCAGAGCTTACCAAATCCCGTAACGTTCCACACTCCATAGGGAGGGTTTCTGGGGAAGCCGCTGATTGGTGGGAGCAGACTAGAGGAAGCAGCTGATTGGGTGCAACCTCAGGTTAGCATTTCTGCTTTCTGGTTAAAGGTACAGTGATTTAGTAAGGGTACGGTGAGCTAAGGGAGGCTAGGGAAGCGGAAAATCAAAATGTGACAGGAGGATCCAGAATGTGTGAAGATAAAGCTCTAGATGTAAAAGGGGCAAAAACGGAAAGGAAGGGTAGTAAAAATCATCTGAAAGTGCTTTATCTAAATGCGCGGAGTATTCAAAATAAGATAAATGAATTAACGGTGCAATTAAGTATATATAGTTATGATATCGTGGCCATTACGGAGACATGGCTGCAAGGGGATCAGGACTGGGAGTTAAATATAGAGGGGTACTCGACAATTAGAAAAGATAGACAGGAAAGAAAGGGAGGAGGGGTGGCCCTTTTAATAAGGGAGGGAATAACGGCAATGGAGAGGAAGGATATTGCGTTGAAGGATCAGGATAGTGAAACAGCTTGGGTACAGATAGAGAATAACAAAGGGAAAAAAACACTAGTGGGTGTAATTTATAGACCTCCAAATAGCTGTGACGCTGTTAGTCAGAACATAAATCTGCAAATAGTTGACGCATGTAAAAAGGGAACTGCTGTAATCATGGGGGACTTCAATTTTCATATTAATTGGGCAGACCAAACTGGGCAGGGTAGACTAGAGGAGGAGTTTATAGAATGTATTAGAGACGGGTTCCTAGAACAGTATGTCACGGAACCGACAAGGGGGGAGGCAATCTTAGATCTGGTCCTGTGTAATGAAGCAGGATTAATTAAAAATGTCATAGTTAGGGACTCGTTGGGAACAAGTGACCACAATATGGTCGAATTCCATATTCAGATAGAAGGGGAGCAGGTTGAAACTCAGGCTATGGTGCTTAGTCTAAATAAGGGGGATTATGAAGGTATGAGGACTGAGCTGATCAAAGTTGACTGGGATAGCAGACTCAAGAATCAGACGGTACATGAGCAGTGGTGTACGTTTAAAGGTCTACTGTATAACCTTCAAGATAAATTTATTCCTATGAAGAAAAAAAGGGGTAAGGGTAAGAACAGTCAGCCATGGCTCAGTAAAACTATAAAGGATAGTATTCGGCTGAAGGCAAGGGCATACAAGGTAGCCAGAGGTAGTGGGAGGGTAGAGGATTGGGAAGCATTTAAAGGTCAGCAAAAAGTAACTAAGAGATTAATTAAGACGGGGAAAATAGGCTATGAAAGGAATTTAGCGAACAACATAAAAACTAATAGTAAGAGTTTTTATAGCTATATAAGAAGAAAAAGGGTGGTTAAGGTGAACGTTGGTCCATTGGAGGGTGAGACTGGAGAGTTGTTGGTGGGGAACATGGAAATGGCAAAGGCATTAAACGAGTATTTTGTATCAGTCTTCACCATAGAAGACACAAAAAATATTCCAACGCTGGATAAACAGGAGGCGGTAGGAATGGAGGAGCTAAATACTATTAAGATCACCAAGGAGGTGGTATTAGGGAAATTAATGGGACTGAAGGAGGATAAATCCCCTGGACCTGATGGATTACATCCAAGGGTCTTGAGGGAGATAGCAGTGGGGATTGTGGATGCATTGGTGATAATTTTCCAAAACTCCCTGGAGGCAGGAACGGTCCCAGTGGATTGGAAAATGGCCAATGTAACACCTATATTTAAAAAAGGAAGTAAACAGAAGGCGGGTAACTATAGACCGGTTAGTCTAACATCGGTGGTGGGTAAAATGTTGGAGACAATTATTAAAGAATCACTAACGGGCCACTTGGATAAACATGACTTCATCAGACAGAACCAGCATGGTTTTGTGAAGGGGAAGTCGTGTTTAACGAATCTGCTCGAATTCTTTGAGGAAGTGACAAGCCGAGTGGATAAAGGGGAACCGGTGGATGTGGTATACTTGGACTTCCAAAAGGCTTTTGACAAGGTGCCACATAAGAGACTATTGCTAAAAATAAAAAATTGTGGGATTGGGGGTAATATATTAGCATGGGTAGAGGATTGGCTAACGAATAGGAAGCAGAGAGTGGGGATAAATGGTTCATACTCGGGATGGCAACCGGTAACTAGCGGGGTTCCGCAAGGGTTGGTGCTGGGACCACAGTTGTTCACAATTTATATAAATGATTTGGAGGAGGGAACC
The DNA here is from genome assembly GCF_010909765.2 of Amblyraja radiata. Classification (NCBI taxonomy): domain Eukaryota; kingdom Metazoa; phylum Chordata; class Chondrichthyes; order Rajiformes; family Rajidae; genus Amblyraja; species Amblyraja radiata. The sequence goes on from NC_045969.1 coordinate 49,317,706, forward strand.
AAGTGTAATATATCAAAATTTGCGGACGATACGAAAATGGGAGGGAAAGTAGGGGATGAGGAGGATAGGAAGAGTCTGCAAAAGGATATAGATAAGCTAGGTGAGTGGGCAACAACTTGGCAGATGAAATTTAATACTAATAAATGTGAAGTCATTCACTTTGGGGAAAAAAATGATAGGGCAAGTTATTTTCTAAATGAGGAGGAGCTGCGTTGTAATGCAACGCAAAGGGATCTAGGGGTATTAGTACATGAATCACTAAAAGTCAGTATGCAGGTGCAGCAAGCAATCAGGAAGGCCAATGGAGTTTTGGCCTTTATTGCTAGGGGGATTGAGTATAAAAACACGGAGGTCTTGCTGCAGCTGTACACGGTATTAGTGAGACCACATTTGGAATACTGTGTACAGTTCTGGGGTCCATACTTAAGAAAGGATGTACTAGCCCTGGAGGCAGTGCAGCGAAGGTTTACAAGATTAATTCCTGCAATGAGGGGATTGACATATGAGGAAAGGTTAAGTAAGCTGGGACTCTACTCTTTGGAGTTTAGAAGAATGAGAGGCGATCTCATTGAAACGTATAAGATCGTGAGGGGCCTTGATCGGGTGGATGCACCGAGGATGTTCCCAATGATCGGGGAGGCTAGAACTAGGGGACATAGTTGCAGAGTGAGGGGGGGCTCTTTTAAAACTGAGATGAGGAAGAACTTCTTCACCCAGAGGGTGGTTAGTTTGTGGAATTCACTGCCCCAGGGAGCAGTGGAAGCAGAAACGTTAAATATATTTAAGTCAAAATAGATGGTTTTTTAGCTGCCAAGGGGATAAGGGGCTACGGGGAGAGGGCAGGGATATGGACCTAGGTATGGTTAGTATAGTAGACCTGAGTGATCTCCTGGACAAGTGTCGATCGCCTGGATTGGGGTCGGAGAGGAATTTCCCGGATTTTTTTCCCGAATTGGACCTGGGTTTTTATCCGGTTTTTTGCCTCCCCCAGGAGATCACGCGGTTCTTGGGGTGGAGAGGGGTGATAGCGGTATAAAGGGGAGGGTAGTGTCTTGTGTTCTGTGTCTTGTGTCTACTGTTTGTGGGTAAGTGTGTCTGTTTAGTGTTCAGCCATGAGTGAATGGCGGTGCGGGCTCGACGGACCTGGTGGTCTACTCTCGCACCTACTTTCTATGATTCTATGATTCTATGAACACCTCTGCATTTATCTTGTCAGATACAGATCTGACCATCTACTCTATCTATGCCTCTCATAATTTTATATACTTCTATCAGGTCTCCCTGCAAGCTCTGGTGTTCCAGAGATGCTGGTTTAAACCGAAGATAGACACAAAAAGCTGGAGTAACTCAGCAGGTCAGACAGCATCTGAAGAAGTCCGAACAATAGTCTCAACCCGAAACATCACCTATTCCTTCCCAGCGGAGATGCTGTCTGACCCGCTGAGTTACTCCAGCTTTTTGTGTCTATCTTAGGATCAACATATCATTGGGCTTCCTCATTGCTTGGTGTATCTGTATGCTGAGTGACTTCTTCTTCTTCTTGCGTATGGCGTGCACAGCCTAAACTTGTAGGACAACTTGTTCTCTTTGATCTTATTTGATTGCGCACACCGGGTTGATTGCTTTTGTCGAAACAGGGCGGACCACGTGAAGGTTGCAATCCTCCACCCCGCTGAGTGACTCATGGACAAGAACACTCAGGTTTTTATGAAGATTAATCTCTAATATTTAGAAGACAAAAACATTTCTCTATTTTTCTACCAAAATGGATGACTTCACATTTTTGTAATTTAATATTCCTTCTGCTATGTCTGCAACAACTGATAGGTACTCATGCCACAGCTGTGTCAGGCAAGTTCAAGTTCAAGTGAGTTTATTGTCATGTGTCCCTGTATAGGACAATGAAATTCTTGCTTTGTTTCAGTACACAGAACATAGTAGGCATTTACTACAAAACAGATAAGTGTGTCCATATACCATGATATAAATATATACACACATGAATAAATAAACTGATAAAGTGCAAATAACAGAAAATGGTTATTAATAATCAGAGTTTTGGCCGAGCCAGGTTTAATAGCCTGATGGCTGTGGGGAAGCAGCTATTCCTGAACCTGGTTGTTGCAGTCTTCAGGCTCCTGTACCTTCTACCTGAAGGTAGCAGGGAGATGAGTGTGTGGCCAGGATGGTGTGGGTCTTTGATGATACTGCCAGCCTTTTTGAGGCAGCGACTGCGATAAATCCCCTCGATGGAAGGAAGGTCAGAGCCGATGATGGACTGGGCAGTGTTTACTACTTTTTGTAGTCTTTTCCTCTCCAGGGCTCTCAAATTGCCGAACCAAGCCACGATGCAACCGGTCAGCATGCTCTCTACTGTGCATCTGTAGAAGTTAGAGAGAGTCTTCCTTGACAAACCGACTCTCCGTAATCTTCTCAGGAAGTAGAGGCGCTGATGAGCTTTCTTGATAATTGCATTAGTGTTCTCGGACCAGGAAAGATCTTCAGAGATGTGCACGCCCAGGAATTTGAAGCTCTTGACCCTTCCAACCATCAACCCGTTGATATAAATGGGGCTGTGGGTCCCCCTCCTACTCCTTCCAAAGTCCACAATCAGTTCCTTGGTTTTGCTGGTGTTGAGGGCCAGGTTATTGCGCTGGCACCATATGAACAGTTGCTCGATCTCTCTTCTATACTCTGACTCATCCCCATCAGTGATACGTCCCACAACAGTGGTGTCGTCAGCGAACTTGATGATGGAGTTTGCAATGTGATTGGCTACGCAGTCATGGGTATAGAGTGAGTACAGCAGGGGGCTGAGCACGCAGCCTTGAGGTGCTCCTGTGCTGATTGTTATCGAGGCTGACACATTTCCACCAATATGAACAGACTGTGGTCTGTGAATGAGGAAGTCGAGGATCCAATTGCAGAGGGATGCGCAGAGACCCAGTTCTGCGAGTTTGGTAACCAGCTTGGAGGGGATGATTGTGTTAAATGCCGAGCTGTAATCGATGAATAACAGCCTGACATATGAGTTTTTGTTGTCCAAGTGGTCCAGAGCGGAGTGGAGGGCCAGCGAGATCGTATCCACCGTTGATCTGTTGTGGCAGTAAGCGAACTGCAGTGGGTCCAGGTTTTTGTCGAGGTAGGAGTTGATTTGCTCCATGATCAACCTCTCAAAGCACTTCATCACCACCGGCGTTAGTGCCACTGGTCGATAGTCATTGAGGCACGTCACCTTACTCTTCTTGGGCACTGGTATAATTGATGCCCTTTTATAGCAGGTGGGGACCTCAGACCTCAGAAGTGAGAGGTTGAAAATGTCCGTAAAAACTCCAGCCAGTTGGTCCGCACAGGTTTTTAGAACACGACCGGGTATACCATCAGGTCCAGGTGCTTTTCGGGGGTTCACCCCTCTGAAGGATTTCCTGACGTCAGCCGCTGTGACTGAGACTAAAATGCCATCACAGCGAATGGGGGATCGGGAAGGCACATCAGTATTCTTCCTATCAAAGCGTGCGTAAAACGCATTGAGCTCGTCAGGGAGTGATATTTCGCCGACATTCGAGCTGCCTCCTGGTTTCGCCTTGTAGGAGGTGATTGCATTCAGGCCCCGCCACAGCTGCCGAACATCTGTCTCATCCTCCAGTTTGGAGCAGAAGTCCCTTTTGGCCTTTTTGATGGCCTTACCAAGGTCGTATCTGGACTTCATGTAGGCCACTGTATCATTGGAAGTGAATGCCCTGTGTCTGGACTTCAGAAGAGTGCGGATCTCAAAGTTCATCCCCCCACCCCCCCGACCAGCTCTGTACAGTCCTCACTTCTGGGGGTGCGCTCTTCAATTGTTGCCTGTAGGCAGGAAGAAGCAGCACCGCGGTATGGTCGGATTTACCGAAGTGAGGGCGAGGGATAAAGCGATAGGCATTCTTGATGGTGGTGTAGCAGTGGTCGAGGGTGTTTGGTCGAGGGTGTTAGTGTTAGTATCATCACTGAAACACACTAAAATTCTCTTGGCATTCCCTTGGCATTCAACACACTCTTGTCTCTTGGCATTCAATGCCATTGCAATTACCAACATCCACATCCTGGGTCTTACCGTTGATCAGAAACTCAACTGAACCAGCTAACAACATACTCGGGCTTCGAGCAAAGGTCAGTGGCTGGGTATCGTGTAACAAATGATTCAACCCGTGACTCCTCAATGCCATTCCACCGTTCACAAGACACAAATCAAGCATGTGATAGAATATTCACCATTTGCATGGATTTGTTCAGCTTCAAAAATACTCCACATCATCCAGGACAAAATTTCTACTGGAGTTTAAGTCGCTAAACACAGCTATGTCCAACTGGCCAACTGCTGTAGATTTGATCAGGGTCCAAGCAGTAGCTCACATTTCCAAAAGTCTTTCAACCTGAACAAACGGAAGACTGACAATCTGGCAAATTTGCTTCACATGTTCCATGCAGACTGTTCTTGTATCTGACACTCATAATATGACAGACTACAGTCGTTGGAATCCTTGTAATGGACTGCTGACAACTTCACCTCACTATCCCCCCCCCCCCCCCCCAACTCCAATTTATCTGTACCCCATGCAACAAGCTAGGTATTGATTTCCTCCACCAGTATCATCACTGAAACACACTAAAATTCTCTTGGCATTCAACACACTCTTGTCTCTTGGCATTCAATGCCATTGCAATTACCAACATCCACATCCTGGGTCTTACCATTGATCAGAAACTCAACTGAACCAGCTAACAACATACTCGGGCTTCGAGCAAAGGTCAGTGGCTGGGTATCTTGTAACAAATGATTCAACCCCTGACTCCTCAATGCCATTCCACCGTTCACAAGACACAAATCAAGCATGTGATAGAATATTCACCATTTGCATGGATTTGTTCAGCTTCAAAAATACTCCACATCATCCAGGACAAAATTTCTACTGGAGTTTAAGTCGCTAAACACAGCTATGTCCAACTGGCCAACTGCTGTAGATTTGATCAAGGTCCAAGCAGTAGCTCACATTTCCAAAAGTCTTTCAACCTGAACAAACGGAAGACTGACAATCTGGCAAATTTGCTTCACATGTTCCATGCAGACTGTTCTTGTATCTGACACTCATAATATGACAGACTACAGTCGTTGGAATCCTTGTAATGGACTGCTGACAACTTCACCTCACTATCCCCCCCCCCCCCCCCCAACTCCAATTATCTGTACCCCATGCAACAAGCTAGGTATTGATTTCCTCCACCAGTATCATCACTGAAACACACTAAAATTCTCATCAAGCCTACTCCAACACCTCCTCCCAAATGCTTAATGTCCACCACCAGGGACAAGAGCAGTGGGTGCAATGGGAACCACTGCGTGTTCCTCTCCACATTGCACACTGTCAACAACTTATTGCTAAAGGCAATTTGTTAACTTCTACAAATTACATTGTAGAATGGAATTATCTTCAGGAAATCCTAACTCTTCGATCATTGCAAGAGTTGACAAGTAAAGGACTAGCCAATGTAAGAAATACTTTGGCTATTGACTACGTTGCACACTGGTGGTCACTTTGACTAACCCCTGGAACCATTCCCCAACAGTATTACACATGTTTTTTCACCAGAGGCAGCGCAGTGGTACAAGCGCAGTGGTACAAGTCCGTGGCTCACCATCACTTTCTTACGGGCTATAAATGATGGCCCCGCCAGCAATGTTCATATAACAAAAGGTGATAAAATTAAACCACTACAATCTGAAACCATCTTTAAGTGCTTTACAATCAATTACATACTTTTACTGGGTGGTTGTTGTACTCTATGGGGAATGGGAAAGCCAATTCGGATGCTGAGGCAGAACCACACTTGGGAAAACGTAACTCCTTTTCTTTGAATTGTGAATAAGGAAGACAAATATTATTGTAAATAGACACAAAAAGCTGGAGTAACTCAGGGGGACAGGCAGCATCTCTGGAGTGCTATCGTGTACCATTCTGACATAATTCAGGGCATGACTGACACACAAACATGCAGACTCACAAACAAGCAAGATGAGAGTTTTAGTAATATACTAGACTAAGTGGGACCCGTTGGGTCCCATGTTCACACGGGAGCGCTGGTCCCCCGACGCAATATTCCACCTCTCCACCAATTCCAATATTGGTGGCCAGTGGGGAGGCTTTCTGGAGTGCTGGTATGGGTTCTTGGGGTGGCAGCTCAGTCCCTCAAGCCTGATCTGCTGGCAGCTCACTCACGGCTGGTGGGCTGGCAGTTGACCCATGACTATTCCTTGAAATTCCTTTTCAAGCAGGGTGCAAGGCCACCAAATTCAAGTGCAGTTTCTTACCACTTTGAGCAGGGTGCAAGGTCACCAAATTCAAGTGCAGTTTCCAACCACTTCAAGCAGGGTGCAAGGCCACTGAATTCAAGTGCAGTTTCATACCACTTCAAGCTGGATCCCAGGCCACCAAATTCAAGTGCAATTTCATACCACTTTCAGCAGGGTACAAGGCTACCAAATTTAGTGCATTTTCATACCACTTCAAGCAGGATGCAAGGCCGCCAAATTCAAGTGCAGGTTAATTCCACTTCAAGCAGGGTGCAAGGCCACCAAATTCAAGCGCAGTTTCATTCCATTTCATGCTGGGTGAAACCACCATAAAATCACACAAAAACACCAAACTCATAGTTCAGTAGACATTCAGTGTGTTCAGTTGATTCACAGCTCAGACAGAGTTGTGACCTCTCCCTCCCCCATCACGCAGAGACTGAGCCACACCCACACTTCTGGGTTTTATAACCCCTCCCCCTCTCACCTGAAAAGGTGTGGCTTTCATGGCGTGATTGACAGGAGAGAGATTCTCAACATTTAAAAAAAACTAACACTTTTATTTTGCATTGATGGGAAGAATTCTCTGCACCTGCTCAGCGGAGGGGGACTGAGTAAGATGGCCAAAAATCACAGCCGTAAGTGGTAGCGTTTTATCTAAAATCAATATACAGTGCAAACAGGAAGTAAGTGCATTTGCAGTAGTGCCTTTAAACTTCAAGCCAAAGCACCCAAGCCACCATTTGCAGTAAGTAGTGCCTTTTAACTTCAAGCCAAAGCACCCAAGCCGCCTTTTGCAGTAAGTAGTCCCTATCAACTTCAAGCCAAGGCACCCAAGCCAACATTTGCAGTAAGTAGTGCATTTCAAATTCATGCCAACATTTGCAGTAAGTAGTGCCTTTCAGCTTCAAGCCAATGCACCCACGCCATCGTTTGCAGTAAATAGTGCCTTTCAACTTCAAGCCAAAGCACCCAAGCCACCATTTTCAGTAAGTATTGCCTTTCAACTTCAAGCCAAAGCACCCAAGCCACCTTTTGCAGTAAGTAGTGTCTTTCAACTTCAAGCCAAAGCACCCAAGCCACCATTTGCAGTGCTTTTCAATGTCATGCCACCATTTGCAGTAAGTACTGCCTTACAACTTCAAGCCAAAGCAACCAAGCCACCATTTGCAGTAAGAAGTGCATTTCAACTTCAAGCCAAATTACCCAAGCCACCATTTGCAGTAAGTAGTGCCTTTCAACTTCAAGCCAAAGCACCCGCCACCATTTGCAGTAAGTAGTGCCTTTCAACTTCAAGCAAAGCACCCGCGCCACCATTTGCAGTAAGTAGTGCCTTTCAACTTCAAGCCAAAGCAACCAAGCCACAATTTGCAGTAAGTAGAGCCTATCAACTTCAAGCCAAAGCACCCAAGCCACCATTTGCAGTAAGTAGTTCCTTTCAACTTCAAGCCAAAACACCCGCCACCATTTGCAGTAAGTAGTGCATTTCAACCTCAAGCCAAAGCACCCAAGCCACAATTTGCAGTAAGTAGTGCCTTTCAACATCAAGCCACCATTTGCAGTAAGTAGTGCCTTTCAACTTCAAGCCAATGCACCCACATCACCATTTGCAGTAAGTAGTTCCTTTCAACTTCAAGCCTAAGCACCCAAGCCACCATTTGCAGTAAGAAGTGCCTTTCAACTGCACGCCAAATCACCCAAGCCACCATTTGCAGTAAGTAGTGCCTTTCAACTTCAAGCAAAGCACCCAAGCCACCATTTACAGTAAGTAGTGCCTTTCAATGTCATGCTACCATTTGCAGTAAGTAGTGCCTTTCAACTTCAAGCCAAAGCACCCAAGCCACCATTTGCAGTAAGACGTGCCTTTCAACTTAAAGCCAAAGCACCCAAGCCACCATTTGCAGTAAGTAGTGCCTTTCAACTTCAAGCCAAAGCACCCGTCACCATTTACAGTAAATAGTGCCTTTCAACTTCAAGCCAAAGCACCCAAACAACCATTTGCAGGCAGTGCCTTTTTACTTCAATCAACCCATATTTTCATTTTCAAACCACATTAAGGGTACTCACAGTTGTGTAGACATTTGTTCACTGTTATTCAGAGCTCAGATAGACGTGACCCTTGGCTTCATCCATCTTGCAGAGACTGAGTGAGGCACACCACTTCCTGGTTTTATCGTCCCTCCCCCTCCCTCCAGCAGGGGCAGCAGAGAGTATGGTGAATTTAAAAAAAACATTAATATCTCTCTGATTTGTCATCGATGGGAAAAATCCTCTGCACCCTAAGGTGGAGGGGGGCTCTGAGCAAGGTGGCCAAAAATGACGACCTTAGGTGGCGGCGTTCTGTCGGAAATCACAGCACAGTGGGCCAAATGCGGTCAATATCAGAGTTTTAGTAATATAGGTTAGACTAAGTTGGGTCCCATGTTCACATGGGAGGGCTGGTCCCCAAACGCAATATTCCACCTCTCCACCAATTCCAATATTGGTAACCAGTGTGGGGGGGGGGGGGGGTGGTTATGGTGTGCTAGTATAGGTGTTGTGGGCCAAAGGGACTGATTTCCAGAGGGCTAGTATGGACATAGTGGGCCTCATGGATTATTGGGCTGACAGCTCAGTCACTCAGGCCTGGTGCGCTGGCAGCTCAGAAACTGCCAGAAATTCTGCCCAAAACAGGTGAGAGACTCCGTGAGAGAGAAGGGGGAGAGGGTGGAGAATCCATTTTAGACATTTTTCATCTTTTTCTGCAAATCACACCAATGAAGGTGGAAAGTCTATCCTGGCCTGGATCTCACAGGGAGCCAATGAAGGGAGGGAGAAAAATATTGGCTTGGCCTGCCCTGTGATTGAAACTGCAATAGCAATGGAAATGAAATGAAAAGGCAATGAGCTGTTTGGTTTGGCCTGCACTGTGCTCGAAACTGCAATGGCAATGGAAATGAAATGAAAATGCAATGAGCTGTTTGGCTTGGCCTGTCCTGTGCTTGAAACTGCAATGGCAATGGAAGTGAAATTAAAATGCAATGAGCTGTTTCGCCTGCCCTGTGCTTGAGGGAGATGGAGGGGGGTTGAGAGGGAGGGGGGAGGGGGGTAGAGAGGGAGAGGGGCAGAGAGGGAGGTGGTTAGAGAGAGAGAAGGAGGGGGGTTGAGGAAGAGTGAGGGGGTAGAGTGGGGGGAAGGGAGGATAGAGTGGGAGAGGACGAGGGAGGGAGGGGGTAGAGAGGTGGGAGGGTAGAGAGGGAAAGGGGTAGAGAGGGTGGGAGTGAGGGTAGATAGGGAGGGGGCATCCCCCTCCTCCACCCATCCCCATCTCCTTCCTCCACATACCCCCCATCTCCCTCTACCACCCAACTCCCCACCCTAACTCACTCCTCCTCATTTCCCTCCACCTCCTCCCATCACTCCAATTCCCTGACCCGGGACGTACCCAGGTCGTAGAGTAGCACCAAGGCCTGGAACTCGGCCTGGTTCTTGTACTCGGCCTGGCCCTGGCTGTAGACACCAGCCGTCAGCTCGGCCGCTGCCTGAGCTCCAGTCCAGGCCCCGACTTCATCTCCGGGCTCGTCCCTGAGCCCAGACCCAGGCTCGTCCTTGGTTCCAACAGCAGCTTCTTTCTCGGCCCTGGTCGCAGCCCCATCCCAAGCCCCGGGCTCGGCGCTCACTCCAGCTCCAGCAACACCCTCCTCATCGGGTGTTGGGCATTGGGCGCCCGCAGCCGCCACCACTGCTCACGCACTGCAAGCCCAGGAGTGCCCCAGCCTCCCGTAGTGTCCCGTCCTGCCTTGCGAGTGCATTGTGACGTCACTCAGGTTTTTTTTCCAAAATGGGTTAGTTTTCGGGCTGTTTTTTAAATTTTAAACAATTATTAACTTTGAAAATATAAGGGCCTATCCCACTTGGGCGTAATTTGCACGTCATTTACGTGACATCATTTACTCATCACGACGCATGATGCATGCATCGTAACGCAAGCGTGATGCGTGCATGGCATGTGGTGACGTAGGCAGTGATGCGCACGGCCAAAATCCTCGCTCGCCACCGGGTCCTATAGGTGGGAATGTGACGGGAAGATGTTTATTGCCTCGACGGAAAAAATGTGAAGGCCGTGGCCTAGCGTTTGGAAGAAGATAGGAATTAACTAGATTGGCACACACACACGCACATAGACACAAACAAGACAAAGACCTTTAGTTATATAGAGATAGAGATAGAAAGATATTACTTTTGCACACAATCTTATTTTGATATAATTAAAAATATAACATTCATTGACAAGACGTTTAAAGACAGGACATAAATGGCAGAGGAAGGTTTATTGGAGATGCGCAGGGCAAGTTTTTTTTTACACATTGGGTGGTGGGTGCCTGGATTGTGCTGCCAGGAGTGGTGTATCTGAATGGAGGCAGATACAACAGTGGCGTTTAAGAGGCTTTTTGATAGGTATGTGAATATGAGGGGTATGGAGGGGTATGTGAATATGAGGGAATGGAGGGGTATGGATCAAGTACAGGCAGATGAGATTAGTTCAATTTGGCATCATGTTCGGCACAGACATTGTGGGCTGAAGGTCTGTTCCTGTGCTGTACTGTTCTATGTTCTGTATTCATAATAACACAAGAAATAGAAACAGGTCAAATGGCCTCTCGAGCCATTCAATAACATCATGGCTAATCTGACCATTAGGTTTGGCTTCATTGTCTTGACGGAAGCCCATCACACTTTTCCTTTTAGACCAACATCTTTCTTACTTACATTCAGTGACTTTGTGTTCATTTTACCAGAGTAGTGCTTTAAACAAAAATCTCAGTCTCTGATCACTGCTGAGACACTGCTCGCTGAGGTCAAGGCTTGTGCCAGGACAGAATACATTGAACATGATAGTATCACTGCACTACCTCTCATCCCACACTCTGATTTACCAGCATCAGATGGTGTAAAACGTGGACTTTACTGCTTCCCCACACTTCATGCAGCACAACCGTGCCCTTGTTTAATTTTTCACTGCACGCACTCATGATTTTCAATAGGCCAGGCAACATCCGTGGAGTCACCAACCATGATACAGTGTCTGATGGCCACTGTCTCATCTTAGTCATGGAGTCATACAGCACAGAAACCGCTGACCATCAAGCTCCCACTTACCCTAATCCCACAATGATCCCATTTTATTCTTCACATATTCAACACCAGTGCAACTGGGTTCCCTCCCCCCCCCCCCAACATACACAATGGAGGCAATTTACAGTGGCCAGTTAACCTACCAACCTACACGACTTTGGAATGTAAAAGCGCCCAAAGGAAATGCATCCTGACAGCACCAGAGGTCAGAATTGAACCCAGGTCACTGGAGCTGAGAGGTAACAGCTCTTTGTCTTCGAGTTTCAATGTAAACTCATTGCTACCAAGCAGGGTTACAGCAGGACCATGAGCGTTGTGGATTACAGTGTGCAAAGAGGGTTGCAGGCGATCACATCTACCATTCCAGTAAATATTGAAGGCTTCACGGGGCAGACATGTTATCCTCTCTCAGGAAGACAAGAACACATTATGAACCCCTCATCCATCTAAACCCATGCCACCTTACCAGTGTGCCTGATGTTCCTCCCCAGCCAGCTAGCCCAGCCTGTTGCCACAGATGCCAACCTGGTGCTGTCTGCAGTTGCATCTTGCCAGTCTCGAGACGCTCCAAGCCATGCCCGAGCAACGAGGCACCAACGATCTCAATCTCTGAGCAGGAGAAAGATACAAAATGCTGAAGTAACCCAGCGGGTCAGGCAGCATCTCTGGAGAAAAGGAATAGGTGACATTTGGGTCGAGGCCTGGTAGTCAGGGGAAAGGAGGCCTTGCTTTAACTGGATTGATTTTGAGTTTCTGATTTTGAAGTTCAATGTGTGGAGTTATGTCCCCACATAACCAAAGGGTTATGCTATGGTAAGGTGTTAAATTATCGGCAATTAAATGACTATCATTTCCCCATGATTTGATTTTTCATCGTTCAATTGTTAATTGACTTGCTGGTCTATTATGGAAAGCAACCAAATCAGGACTTGCCCAATTAGGGGATAAGATATTGAAGAGTCGAGCAAACTCTAGAACCCTTTCAATCTCCAGTTCCTTAAAGCATGTGATGCTTCATTGAGCAGCACAACTGAGAAATTATTAATTTTATCACATGAATATATAGTTGGACAAATTGGGCTGTCAACTGGGGCTGGAACTGAAACTTGCAATTCACTCCCTTGTCATATAACTAGCAGATTCAGCCTGGAATTTATTCTTGTTCTGATACATTTGCATTGTAAACTTTTTCAGTTGCTGTCATTATGTGTCAACTCCATCTTAACAATACATTTTGTCACTGCCAGGTTTATGAATTTTGTACATGTTCGATAAACATGTTAAAACATTTTTGTGATGACAGATAATGAGATTGTTTTTCTTACTGAGGATTTTATTATTTGTTTGGATCATCAAAATGATTAAAAAGTACACATAATGAGTACGTATTGCCTGCTCTGGATAGCACCTTGTTGCTCATGATTGGAAATATATATAGAAAATCTGCAGTAGCTTGATATGTTTGCATGTGATCTTTTTATTTTAAGAACCTGCAACAAACTCAGCTGAAGATGAAATTCTTATCTCTAAGGCAGGCTTTGTTGGTGAAATATATTTAGGTGCTTGTAACCCAATAGGTGTGGGCCAATGTCAACAAACTACTTTTAAAAACATTGAATCAAAACATGAACAAATGAATGAATGAGGGCTAAAGTGTATTACAGCGCTGGAGTGAATTCTGGTCTTAATTGACCTACACCTAATTATAACATCAGCTGTTTAAAGTATTGTTAAATGGTTTGAGATTGCTGCTGCCTCATTTTGTGTTTTATATCTTACTAGACCAAGTGCAGACCCGTTGGGTCTGTTTCCCCAACGGCGTTTGTGGGGTGGGGGGGGGGGGGGGGGTGAGAAGAGGGGGGGGAGGGGAGAGGAGGAGGAGGAAACGGGATAGATTTGGGAGGGAAAAGAGAGCGGGGTAGGGGGTGAGAGATGGGGAGAGAGATGTGGGGGAGGGGGGATGGGGAAGATGGGGAGCAGGGAGGGAGGGGGAGAGAGGGGAAAGAGTGGGGAGGGAGAGTGGAGGGGAAGGGGGAGAGAAGTGGAAGAGTGGGGAGGGAGGAGGAGAGGGGTAGGGGGAGTGATGGAAGAGGGACAGAGGGATAGGGGGAATGGGGTGGGGGGGGGGGGAGAGGGAAGGAGGTGGGGTAGAGAGGGAAGGGGGGTGGGGGAGAGAGGGATGGGAGAGGGAGAGGGGTGAGGAGAGAAGGAGGAGAGAAGTGGAGAGAAGTGGAAGAGTGGGGAGGGAGGGAGGGGTAGAGGGGTAGCGGGAGTGGAGGAAGAGAGACGGGGGAGTGGTGGAAGAGGGACAGAGGGGTAGGGGAAGGGGCGGGGGAGAGAGGGGAAGGGAGGGGAAGAGAGAGGGGTGGGGGTGGGAGAGGCGTGGGGTAAGGGGATAGAAGTGGAAGAGTGGGGAGGGAGGGGTGGGGGAGTGGTGAAAGAGGGACAGAGGGGTAGGGGGAAGGGGGTGGTGGTAGAGAGGGAAGGGGGGTGGGGGAGAGGGGTGAGAAGAGGGAAACATAGAAGCATAGAAATTAAGTGCAGGAGTAGGCCATTCGGCGCTTCGAGCCTGCACCACCATTCAATATGATCATGGCTGATCATCCAACTCAGTATCCTGTACCTGCCTTTTCTCCATACCCCTGATCCCTTTAGCCACAAGGGCCACATCTAACTCCCTCTTAAATACAGCCAATGAACTGGCCTCAACTACCTTCTGTGGCAGAGAGTTCCAGAGACTCACCACTATCTGTGTGAAAAATGTTTTCCTCATCTCAGTACTAAAGGATTTCCCCTTTATCCTTAAACTGTGACCCGCTTTCCTATCTCAATGGTAGGCAAAATCAATGCCATAAAAATGATTTTTTTACCGCAAATATTATATATTTTTCAGACAATTCCGATATATCTGGCAAAAAACTTTTAAAAAAAATTGGACTCTATTGTTAATGATTTTATCTGGGATTATAAGAATCATAGGATAAACAAAAGACACTTGTGTAAATCAAAAATAAATGGAGGCTTGGTTTTACCCAATTTTTTGTTTTATTTCTGGGCAGTTAACATTAAAAATATGAATTTCTGGTTGGAAGAAATAGATCATCAACCAGACTGGTTAAAAATGGAAAAGGAAGATTGTTTACCTTTTGATATCGGTTCGATATTATTTGCTACGTCTAAATTAAACAAAAAAATTTATAGGGAAAACCCTATAATATTTAGTGCTATACGAATCTGGAAACAATTAAAAAAGACATTAAAATTAGATAATTTATCACTTTTTCTTCCAATTGTGAATAATCCTTTGTTTAAGCCTTCATGGTTGGACGGGGGTTTTACACAATGGAAGAATTATGGAATTAAAAATATGGGACAACTTTACAAGGAAGGCACTTTTCTGACATTTCAGGAATTGCAACAGACTTATGGACTTCGAGGAAATGATTATTTCAGATATCTTCAACTTAGAGATTATGTAAAATCGAACTCCCAAAATTTTCGAATTAGAAATTCAGAAATTCTTGATGAATGTTGGAACAAACATCCTAATACAGAAAAATTAATATCTTATATATACAATATATACAATATACATTCCCTCGACGGACTTACACAGACAAACATGGGAAAAAGAATTAAATCAAGTAATAACGAAAGATACTTGGGAAGAAAGTTTGCAACACATACATCAGTGTTCACTAAACGCCAGACATTCTCTAATACAATTTAAAGTAATACATAGGTTACATTATTCAAAAACAAAACTACATAAAATTTTTCAACATATCTCACCTATATGTGATAAATGTCAACATTTAGAAGCTACATTATCTCATATGTTTGCAAACTGTATAAAAATTAAAAAATTCTGGGTAAATATTTTTAGTATAATATCTAAAGTAACCAGCACACAATTGGACCCAGATCCAAAATTAATAATACTCGGAATATTAGAATTAAATCAAACACTTAGAACAACACAAAGAAACTTTATTGATTATAGTTTAATAACAGGAAAAAAATTAATTCTAAAATTTTGGAAAGGCCCTACGGCCCCCACAATCAAAATGTGGATTATAGAAATGACGGAGACCTTAAACGTGGAAAGAATCAGATTTTCCCTGTTGGACAAACAGGAATTATTCGTTGGAACATGGTCTCCTTTTATTGATTACTTAAAGGGTCAGAATGGTTCAGCACAGGAACCTGACTAGCACGCGGGCTAAAGAATGGATGAAATACTATACTCTGAAATGTACGAATATATCTCGAATGAAGTCTTTTTTATTTTAACAAATTTTTCCATTCTTCTTTAACTACCTTTTTTTTTTTGTTGTTTTTGTTTTTTGTTTTTCTTCTCTTTCTTTTCTTTCTTTACTTCATCTATCTCTTTAGTTCTATCTAGTTTAAAAAAAAAAAAAAGGCAAAAAGTATTGGAGACAATGTAATAATAATTGACAATATTATCAATTTAAAAATGTAAGACTGTAATGATGTATTTTGGTTATGTACCTATCTCCAATAAAAAATATTTTCAAAAAAAAAAAAAAAAAAAAAAACTGTGACCCGCTTGTCCTGGACTTCCCCAACATCGGGAACAATCTTCCTGCATCAGACAAATGCAATTCAGGACTTTTCACTTCACAAGCAAAGTCAGAATGACGGTTAGTGAAGAATTTGAATAATCGCTGAGCGTTCAGATGGTGCACGCGCCTCCTGCACCAAAGGGGGGGGGGGGGGGGGGGGGGGGGGGGGAGCGTGTGTCGTCACACACAAAGATCTTGTAGCGGAGAGCTCCGCTATAAGATCTTTGGTCACATACTAAGCACGCGCCTCCACAAACAGATGAGCATCTTCTTGAATGGAGAGCGCGTGGCCGCCTCCACAAACAGTCACACACACTGAGGACCCGCCCCCACAAAAAATAATTTTGTGAGGAAGGGGAAGAGGAGGGTGGAGAGGGAGAGGGGGAGGGGGGGGGGAGAAGAGGATGGGGAGAGAGGTGGAGGGGGGGGGGTTTGAGTGGGCGTGCATGAGTCGAGAGAAGAGAAAAGGGCAGAGAGAGAGAAAGGCTGGTACAACATCAAAAAAGCTGGATAAACTCAGCGGGTGCAGCAGCATCTATGGACCGAAGGAAAACGGTGACCATTCAATTCGCTCCATAGATGCTGCCGCACCCGCTGAGTTTATCCAGCTTTTTTTATGTCTACCTTCGATTTTCCAGCATCTGTAGTTCCTTCTTAAAGACAGAGACTGTGCACGGTAAGGGAATGAGGAGGTAGAGGGGGAAGAGTGTGGAGGGAGGGGGAGAGTGGGATTGGAGGGGGAGAGGGGTTGGGGGAGAGAGAAGTGGAAGAGTGGGGAGGGAGGGAGGGAGGGAGGGGGAGAGGGGTACCAGGAGTGGTGGAAGAGGGACAGGGGGAGTGGTGGAAGAGGGACAGAGGGGTAGGGGAAGGGGTGGGGGAGAGAGGGGAAGGGAGGGGGGTGAGGAAGGGAGAGGGGTGGGGTAAGGGAAGAGAAGTGGGAGAGGGAGGGGAAGGGGGAGTGGTGGAAGAGGGACAGAGGGGAAGGGGGCGGGGGAGAGAGGGAAGGGGTGGGGTAGAGAGGGAAGGGGTGGGGGAGAGAGGGATGAAAGAGGGGTGAGGAGGGAGAGGGGGAGGAGAGAAGGGGAGAGAAGTGGAAGAGTGGGGAGGGAGGGAGGGGTAGCGGGAGTGGTGGAAGAGGGACGGGGGAGTGGTGGAAGAGGGACACAGGGGTAGGGGAAGGGGTGGGACAGGGAGGGGAAGAGAGAGGGGTGAGGGAGGGAGAGGGGTGGGGTAAGGGGAGAGAAGTGGAAGAGTGGGGAGGGAGGGGTAGAGGGACTGGTGGAAGAGGGACAGAGGGGTAGGGGAAGGGGGCGGGGGGAGAGAGGGAAGGGGGTGGGGTAGAGAGGGAAGGGGAGTGGGGGAGAGAGGGATGGGTGGGAGAGGAAGAGGGGTGAGGAGAGGGAAACATTGAAACATAGAAATTAAGTGCAGGAGTAGGCCATTCGGCCCTTCTAGCCTGCACCACCATTCAATATGATGATGGCTGATCATCCAACTCAGTATCCTGTACCTGCCTTCTCTCCTTACCCCCTGATCCCTTTAGCCACAAGGGCCACATCTAACTCCCTCTTAAATATAGCCAATGAACTGACCTCAAATACCTTCTGTGGCAGAGAATTCCAGAGATTCACCACTCTCTGTGTGAAAAATGTTTTCCTCATCTCAGTACTAAAGGATTTCCCCCTTATCCTTAAACTGTGACCCCTTGTTCTGGTCTTCCCCAACATCCGGAATAACCTTCCTGCATCTAGCCTGTCCAACCCCTTAAGAATTTTATACGTTTCTATAAGATACCCCCTCAATCTTCTAAAATCTAGCGAGTACAAGGCGAGTCTATCCAGTCTTTCTTCATATGAAAATCCTGACATTCCAGGAATCAGTCTGGTGAACCTTCTCTGTACTCCCTCTATGGCAACAATGTATTTGAGCATTGGGCATTGTGACATCACACGATGGAACGTTCACCAGGGGCTGGGGCTCCTGCAAAGGCATATGTAAATGAATCCATTCCGATTGGACATCTGTGAGCATCGGGCATTGTGACATCACACGATGGAACGTTCACCAGGGGCTGGGGCTGGTGCTGATTCTATGGGTGAGAAGCCGGTTTATTTCTGAAATATTGGGGGGGGGGGGGGGGAAGGATTTGATTAAAAACATGTACTTAAACACGACGAAATGTAATGAGGAGCGGATACTTAGAAAGAAAAGTGAAATCTCTACCGAAATGGAAAAGATGTCGGCGATTCTGCGTCTGGTTTCGGATTTGCAGTGAATCAAAGGAAGAAATGCAGCCGGAAGCCGTACATGTAAATGGATCCATTCCGATTGGACATCTGCGAGCATTGGGCATTGTGATTGGACATCTGCGAGCATTGGGCATTGTGACATCACACGATGGAAACGAATCAAAAGGCAGAAAGGCAGCCGGACGGACGGCAGGCGACAGGCACAGACTTTTATATAATAGATAGAAGATAGATGATCTATTGCAGACTCTATTCTAATAAACTTAATTTACTTTTCTTTTTGTAGCCAAGTTTACGAATGGTATCCATCATTTTCTGGCAATATGACATTATGTAATAGGTGCAGTTTTTAGAAAATAGCAAAATGACGAGAAATTGCAATGAAACATCCAACCTTGTGGAAAGCAATTGAATCTTTCCCGCAAGTGCAGAGAACCTGCTTGCCGAGAATATTCTTGAAATACAGTCACAATTAACCAGCTGATTTATCACCTTGCAGCATTATCGTGTGATGTTTTAAAGGCTCGTGCTGTCAGTTTGAAGAGACTACACTGTCAGCTTAAAACAATGGTGCTTCCAGGCTTAAAAGCCCACCTCCAGAGAGTTTTTAGTGAACACTGTTCAAGCTTAGTAGGAGTACATTATTTTCAGGAAGAGTATATTGGTTAGAGAACACAGTAATAGTACATTAACTACAATAATACAGTAAAATAAAGTAATTGGAGTTCCACAGTGAGAGCACACTTGCAGTTTAAAGCGGCCTTTTCACGGGGCGACTTGACGCAAGAGTTAACCGGAGTTTAACATCGTGGGAACCTCGTGCGATAACAGTGCGGCATTCGTGGACCACCGTGGACCACAGTAGCGCTAACGGCAGGTCATCGTGTAACTTGGTCACTCGGGAGAAAATTCAAGAAAGTTTGAATTTCTCCAAGATTGACTTGTACACTTGTGGTTGAGTATTGCAACTTATATGAATGTAGTGGCCAGTGCGATATCCGTAATAACTCTTGCGGGTACCGTGGGAACTCCTGCGAACGGTGAACCCGGAAGCTGGACAGAGGGGACAGAAGGTGAGTAAAAATTGTCTTCTGTAGGATTGAATTTAAAAAATAAAGATTTGCATCCGCATATGGACATCAACTTATTCATGAGTTATGTTAATGAGATTCAAGAAAATAACTATAATCTTTAAAAGGGACTTTAAAAGGGACTTTACTGAAAGGTTACGCATTTTTATGGTCCGTGAGAAATTTTTCACATGTACTTCTTTGAGAGATACAGGTCGGAGTCCTCGGGTCCAGGGGTCCGGAACGCTACCAATCAATGTTGTACAGAGACCCGTGTAAGGAGTGAACTGCACATGCTGGTTTAAACCGAAGACAGACACAAAAAGCTGGAGTAACTCAGCGAGTCAAGCAGCATCTCTGGAGAAAAAAAGCTGATGTTTCGGGACGAGACACATCTTCAGACTCAATTCCGATTAGGCTGTCTGAAGAAGGGTTCCGGTGTTGGGGGAGTCCAGAACCAGGGTCCCAGTTTTACAGTCTACCGTGGGAACTCTTTAACTCAGTAAAGTAAAGTAGCCTTTATTGTCATATCAGCGCACAGGCAGCAGTTGACTGTTGCTCTATTCAGTTTGCCAGGGGGTCGGGACGGGACTGGAGTTGGGAGAGAAAGGTGGGGGAGTCGAGGGAGAGGAGGGGGAGACAGATGGGGGTGTCTTCATTTACTGACGGCGGGTGTCCGTCACTGAAACAGGCAGGTGAGATTTCACATCCACCTTGTGTGTGCCTCTCTCTCTCTCTCCCTCCCTCTTACACAGGCTGAGAGACTCTGCCTCTGTGAGTGTACGTCTCTTTCTCCCCCTCTCCCACACACAGTAAGACCGAGGTACTGTGCTCAGTCCATCTGTGTCTCCCACATACACAGTAAAATATGTCTCCAAATGAGCCAATTCAACCAAGGGAGGATATATATAGTGTGTGAAAAAAAAAGTTACATCATTTGTGTCACGTGTAGTTCACGATGTTCATTCAAGATTTAACGGGACAGCTCGGGAAACGGACAAGTCACTCGCACAAATAGCAGAAATGCCGAGTACCGTGGGAACTCTTTATCTACTGCCGTTATATCGTGCGAGACTCGTGCTGGACCACGACCTCTTCACTCTGGTGACATCTTGCGTCAACTCGCCCCGTGAAAAGGCCGCTTAAGGACATTAATTACTGTAAGAGTAAAGATACAATGGACTACAAAAAAAAAAAACAAAAAAAAAAAACAAAAAAAAAAAGATGGCGGCGCCCTGGTTGGCTGCGGCTGCATTGACTCTCGTTAGGGATAGCGGTAAGTTTTCTAAGGTTCGGCTTCATAACTTGCAGCGGGCAGGCTGCAAGTTAACGTACGATCATGGGGCATTACTGAGATTACAACGGTTAAGCAGTAGAGACTGCGTGGACGTTGAACTCGAGGAACGCCTGCACTGTCTCGGACTGCTGTGTCGGGAGAACCCAGCGGCCTGCAGAATTGCGGAGAATTGCGGGAAATTGCGGAGAATTGCGGAGACTTTCACAAACACTGGCCGCTACAGAAGAACACGGAGGCGGCGCTACAGAAGACAGAAGCGGGGCTGTCGAGGGGGGCTAACGGCGAGGCTAAAGGCTAACCCGTGGAGGACACCGCTCCCATCCGTTCTCCTGTCGAATGTCCGCTCTCTGGAAAATAAAATGGACTATCTACATCTGGATCTCACAATAAAAAGGGAGGTGAGAGACTGCTGCGCTATAGTTCTGACAGAGACATGGCTAAACTCATCTGTACCTGATGCGGCTGTTAGCTTAGGGGGGCTAACAACATTCCGGCTCGACAGGGACACTGTTTTGACTGGTAAATCCCGGGGTGGGGGTGTGTGCATCTACACAAACAACAGCTGGTGTAATAATGCTACCGCTGTTTTCAGCCACTGCTCTCCGGACATAGAGTTTTTGACTGTGAAATGCAGGCCATTCTATCTGCCACGGGAGTTTACTGTGGTTAGCATTACTGCTGTATACATCCCCCCCGCAGCCAACACTAAGGAGGCTCTGCGTATTCTCTACCGTTCCATCAGTGAGCTGCAAAGAAATCATCCAGAGGGCGTTGTCATTGTTGCTGGGGACTTTAACCAGGCCAACATGAAGACTGTCCTCCCTCATTTCCATCAATATGTGGACTTTGCTACACGTGGAGAGAATACGCTGGACCGGGTCTACAGTAACATCAAGCAGGCTTTCAGAGCAGTACCCCGGCCTCACCTCGGCTCCTCTGACCACCTCTCTGTAATGCTCATCCCAGCCTATAAGCCCCTTCTGATCAGAGAGAAACCCACTGTGAAGCAGGTTAGAGTCTGGTCTGAGGGAGCTACAGAAGCACTCCAGGACTGCTTTGAGTGCATGGACTGGGACATGTTCAGGACAGCAGCCACTCATAACGAAAACATCAATGTGGATGAGTATGCCATGTCAGTGTCGGGCTACATACAGAAGTGCATGGAGGACGTCACTGTCATCAGGAACATCACAACCCGGGCCAACCACAAACCTTGGATTACTGCAGAGGTGCGTGCCATGCTGAAAGCACGAAATGCGGCTTTTAAATCTGGTGATTTGGGAGCTCTGAGAACAGCGAGAGCCAACCTCAACCGCGAAATTAAGAAAGCAAAGCGCGCCCACGGACAGAAAATCCAGGGTTTCTTCCAGGATGATACCAACACCAGGAACATGTGGGAAGGCATCCGGGCCATAACAAACTACAAGGCCCCTCAGATGTCTTGTAAGGATGACACAGACTTTCTAAATGAACTAAATAATCATTTCGGCAGGTTTGAGGCACTGAACACCACTACAATGAGGAAATTAGAGCCTCAACCAGGAGAACAGACACTGTCTTTTGAAACAGCTGAAGTCCGCAAAATCCTGGAGGGTATTGACCAGCGAAAGGCAGCCGGACCGGATAACATACCGGGGCGTCTGCTTAGGGGATGTGCCGACCAGCTGGCTCTGGTTCTGACAGACATTTTTAACATCTCCCTGAACCAGGCCATTGTTCCATCATGTTTCAAGACAGCCACCATCATACCAGTTCCCAAAAAGTCCACAATAACCTGCCTGAATGATTACCGCCCCGTAGCACTCACACCAATAATAATGAAGTGCTTTGAGAGGCTTATTAAGCAGCACATGGTCTCTAAACTCCCCTCCAGTTTTGACCTGTTCCAGTTTGCTTATCGCCCGAACCGCTCCACAGAGGATGCTATTTCCTCTGTAGTCCACCTGAGCCTACAACACCTGGAGGAGAGGAACACCCACGTGCGGATGCTGTTTGTTGATTTCAGCTCAGCATTTAGCACGATAATCCCCCAGCATCTGGTGAGCAAACTGGCACCCCTAGGTTTCAATACCATACTATGCAACTGGATCCTGGATTTCCTTTCTGAAAGACCCCAGTCTGTGCGGGTGGGGAAGAACACCTCCTCGGTCATCACACTGAGCACCGGATCCCCTCAGGGCTGTGTCCTGAGTCCGCTGCTCTTCACATTGATGACACATGACTGTGTCGCCAGGTCCACTACTAACCATATCATCAAATACGCGGATGACACAACAGTAGTGGGCCTCATCCGCAATAACGACGACCAGGCATATAGAGAGGAGGTGGAACAGCTCGTGAGCTGGTGCAGCAGGAACAACCTTCTCCTAAATGTGAACAAAACCAAGGAGATTGTCGTCGATTTCAGAAGGAAAATTCAGCCCAGTCACACTCCACTTTGCATCAACAACTCAGCAGTGGAGCAGGTGAAAAAGATCAAGTTCCTGGGGGTGCATATAACGGACACCTTAAACTGGTCCACAAACATTACATCTCTGGCAAAACGGGCACAGCAGCGGTTGTACTTCCTCCGCAGGTTGAGAAGTTTACACCTCCACCCTCCCATCCTCGCCACTTTCTACAGAAGCACAATTGAGTCGGTCATGACCAGCTGCATCTCTACGTGGTGCGGCAGCTGTACAGCTGCGGACTGGAAGTGCCTTCAGAGAGTGGTGAGGACAGCGGAAAAAATCATTGGGACTTCTCTTCCTTCAATCATGGACATGGGGTACAAGCGCTGTCTGATTAGAGCTAAGGGCATTACCAGAGCCCCCACACACCCACAATTCGGACTGTTTATACTGCTTAACTCTGGGAGGAGGTACCGCAGCATAAAGAGCGGGACAACCAGGTTCTGCAACAGCTTCATCCCCCAGGCCATAAGATTACTGAACAATCAACAAAACCGAGGCTAGAACTTTTTAAATATCGACACTTTTTAAAAACTTTTTATATATATTTATTTTACAGAACCATGCACATGAGGCATTTTTATGGACGCACCTAGCACTTTTACTTTTACTATTTACCTGATTGGAGAGTCAAATGCAACGAAATTTCGTTCAAGGTGCACTGTGTCTAGGTGTATATCTGAATGACAATAAAGTTTTCATTCATTCATTCATTCATTCATTCATTCATTCATTCATTCATTCATTCATGGCAGAGTCATAGAGTGATACAGCATGGAATCAGGCCCTTCTGCCCAACTTGCCCACACCGGCCAACATGTCCCAGCCACACTAGTCCCACCTGCCTGCGTTTGGTGCATATCCCCCCAAACCTGTCCTATCCATGTAACTGTCCAACTATTTCTAAAACGTTGGGATAGTTCCTGCCTCAACTACCTCCTCAGGCAACTCGTTCCATACACCTACCACCCTTTGTGTGAAAAGGTTACCCCTTAAATTCCAATTAAATCTTTTCCCCTTCACTTTAAATTTCTGTTCTCTGGTCCTCGATTCCCCGATTCTGGGCAAGAGACTCTGTGGATCTACCTGATCTATTCCTCTCATGATTTTACACCTGTATAAGATCACCCCTCATCCTCCTGTGCTCCAAGGAATAGTCCCAGCCTACTCAATCTCTCCCTATAGCTCAGTCCATCGAGTCCTGGCAACAACCTTGTAAATCATCTCTGTACCCTTTCCAGCTTGACAACATCTTTCTGATAATATGGGGCCCAGAACTGAACACAATACTTTAAATGCGGCCTCACCATATATCATGTATCATATATAACTACAACATGACCTCCCAACTTCTATACGGCAATAGTGCAATAACAATGGGTGGCATGGTGGCATAGCATTAGAGCTACTGCCCTACAGCGCCAGAGACCCGGGTTCGATCCTGACTATGGGTGCTATCTGTACGTAGTTTGTACATTCTCCCCGTGACCGCATGGGTTTTCTCTGAGATCTTCGGTTTCCTCCCACAAACCAAAGACATACAGGTTTGTAGGTTAATTGGCTTGGTATAAGTGTAAATTGTCTCTAGTGGTGTAGGGTAATCTACAAATTCTTACATCTTTTGACAAAATGGTGATCTTTCAACGAGCTATGTGATCTTAATTCACATGTCAGTGCCTTCTTGTATAACTTGATTGTAATTATTTGAAAATGAGGCAACCGACTTCAGATGAGCACTTATTAAGAAAAAACTATTTTCTCCGCTAAATATTTGAAAATCCAACACCTGAAGAAGGGTCTCGACCTGAAATGTCATCCATTCCTTGTCTTTAGAGATGCTGCCTGGGTTACTCCAGCATTTTGTGTTGATATTCGGTTTAAACCAGCAACTGCAGTTCCTTCCTACACCCTTCAAATCACAGTTTTTTCCATTGCGAGAGTTGGAAAGAACATCCGATGATAATTATAAACTATGAATTATAAGCAGCAAGAATGGACAAACATCAACCCGATTTCCTCCAAATACTAAGCAAGGCATTGTTGGACAAAAACATCATACATCCATTAGACACCTCCACATTGAAGATAGAAACATAGAAACATAGAAAATAGGTGCAGGAGTAGGCCATTCGGCCCTTCGAGCCTGCACCGCCATTCAATATGATCATGGCTGATCATCCAACACAGTATCCTGTACCTGCCTTCTCTCCATACCCCCTGATCCCTTTAGCCACAAGGGCCACATCTAACTCCCTCTTAAATATAGCCAATCAACTGGCCTCAACTACCTTCTATACTATACCTTCAACTATACCAAGGTAAAACCTTGGTGCAGTTGAGCATTCTCACATTTTCCTGAAACACATTGGAAATAGTGGGCCTTCTCCATGGCCAGAGTGAGGCCCACCATAAATTGGAGGAGCAGCACCTCATATTTCGTTTGGGCAGTTTACACCCCTGCGGTATGAACATTGACTTCTCCAATTTCAGGTAGTCCCTGCTTTCTCTTCCCCTTCCCAGCTCTCCCTCAGCTCACTTTCTCCGCCTCATCCTTTCTTCTTCCCGCCCCCCCACCCTCACATCAGGCTGAAGAAGGGTCTCGACCCGAAACAGCGCCGATTTCCTTCGCTCCTTAGATGCTGCCTCACCCGCTGAGTTTCTACAGCATTTTTGTCTACCTTTAATTTTCCTGCATCTGCAGTTCCTTCTTAAACACCTTCTCAGAAGAAATTAGTTCAGTAAATGCTGGCCATTCTAGCAATGTTCCCATCCTGGAATAAAATAAATGCCCCTATTAACATGCAACTAAGAGAAAATGCCATGAGATTGAAATCTCTCAAAGCCCCGCTTGCTTTACTACGTTCTGATGTTTGTTGCCACAGATTATGCATTTGCCTTTCATACTATTTACACAATAAACTCAGTACAGTATGTTCAGCCTCATAATTAACAATTAAGCAACCTTTTAACAACACAATAATTGCTAGTGGAATGCCAGTCAATTTCACCAGCCCAGAAAGGGAACAATTTAAACCTTTGAATTTCATTCGTGCATGCACTAAATTCTCTAAAGATTTTTCAATGGTTTCAATTTTTCTCTTACTATATCTTTTCTTTTTTTTTTCTGATCGTACTCTTTCAGCCAATTTTTAATCACTGTTTATTTGTCCTCTTGTACCACATTTGACGTTCAATCCACCCATCCTCACCACTCTCTTCCCTTATCCATCTGATTCTTTCCCAATTCTTAAATCTGCTCAGTTTGCTAGATTGGTGGATGGGTCCAGTGGAATGGAAAAACCTTGGCCGTGAAGGTCCAAAATGCCCTATTGTCCACACTGCTCCTACAACAGAACATGCTTTATGCAAGCTATTGCCAAAGTTTTATGTCAGCCGAAAGGTGCAGGAATAAATGTCACCACTGCAGCATAACTGACAATGTTCTGCTTTAGCAAGTCTTGGTCTAATATGGATTGCATTGAAGATTCAAGGAATACAATGCCAGATAATGACAACATATTATGAAGATAATGACTGCAAATTCCAGGGAAATAAAATTGTTGTGATTCCTTGTAAGAAATAAGAACAGTTAACTAATCTACCATCAAAACCTCCCAGTTAAAATGAATATAGGCATTACAATAAGCCCTACTTATCTGAGGCAAGCCAGAACAAAAAGG
Source organism: Amblyraja radiata (assembly GCF_010909765.2). Taxonomy (NCBI): domain Eukaryota; kingdom Metazoa; phylum Chordata; class Chondrichthyes; order Rajiformes; family Rajidae; genus Amblyraja; species Amblyraja radiata. The sequence goes on from NC_045969.1 coordinate 49,344,481, forward strand.
TTTGCTGGACTCTGATCTGTGACATCCTGAGCTGCTTCATTGAACAATATCAGGGCTATTTGTGCAGCTTGAGCTTTCCTATCTAATTTCCTTTGCTCCACATGATATCAAAAACATTGCTGATCTTAGCTTTGAATATGCTCAGTGACAAGCCTGAGACACCAAGCTTTCTGCCGTTTACAACCCTTTGAGTAAAGAAACTTCCCCTCAACTCAGTCCTATATAGTTGACCCTTTGTCCTGACTCCACCGTTTCTAATTCTATAGTTCATATGTCCAGAAACAGCCCTACAGCCTTAAGGGCCTTAAGGAACAGTGCGGGATTTTTGGAGCCCCGCGCGATGTCGGGACCAGACCCGCACAACTCCATACGCCTCCGCGGTTCGAAGTGGGACCGGCCCCGCGCGGCCGTACGCCTCAAGCGACCACGTTTGGTCGCGCTAGATGCATGCAATCGCATGCTGGTGGGACAGGCTCGTTAGCACACTCAATCCCTCTCAAATTTGTAAAAGTTTCAATGAGATTGACTCTCCTTTCATTCTTCTAAACTCCATCAAATATAGATCAATCTTCCTCAACCTCTCCTCACTGGATAATGCTGACATCAACCTCAAGACTCTATGCTGAACCAACTCCAAGACAACTGCACCCTTCCTGAAACATGGAGATCAAAGCTGCATACTGTACTCCAGTTACTACCTCACCAAAACCTTGTGCAACCACAGCAAGACTCCTTGACTCTTAAGCTGCAACTTGCAATAAAGAGCAATATATAATCACCTTCCCAATTGCTTGTGTTGTATAAGCAATTGTGCAATATTCACAATTAGTATGTTTAATTTCTGACTTTCATAAACCAGAGCATGGAGATTCCTGTAAGCACCAAAATTACAAGCATCACAGCATTAAAAAAAATCCAACTTTCCTATTCTTCCTACTGAAGGAAATAACCTCATATATCCTCACAATATTTGGACGGCATACTCAGGCAACATTAATGGTGGAGGGGTCTGTTTTCTAATTAACTCTGCATGGTGCTAGGACGTGGCAGTGCTGGTGAGCACCTACTCCCAGAACTGGAATATTTGACAGTGAAGTGTTGTCCCTACTACCTGTCGTGGGAATTCACTTTGGCTATCCCAACAGCAGTCCGCATCTCACCTCAGGCTGATCTAAGCCTAAGATTGCACTTGAGTCACTACACTCCTCACCGATAGTCCTGAAACAAAGTACCCCGAGGTCAACCTCACGACTGTGCTGCCAAAATACTATCAGCTTGTGTTCTGTCCAACCAGAGGTCCGAATACCCATGGCCACGGCACACAACCAACAAAAATGCATGCCGTTCATTAGTGACATGGTGTCAGGACAATAACCTTCCCCTCAATGTCGGCAAGAAGGAGCTAGCTATTGACTTCCAGAAACGTGATGGAGTATATGCCACAATCACCATCAATGGTGTTGAAGTGGTTGAGAGCTTCAAAGTCTTTGGCGTTAATATTACCAATGGCCTGTCGTGGAACTACATGATGATGCAACAACCTAGAAGGCACACCAACACCTCTATTTCCTGAAGAGACTGTGGTAGTTCAGCCTGATGCGCTGCCTGGAGCTGCTGCCTATGGTCTCCAGCTGCTGCCCAGCCCTATTGGATGGAGGTGGGGGTGGCTGAGATGAGCAACTAACCAACAACCCCATATCCCATTCAATCTCATTCGGTCCAACTGGCAGGGCAAGGTAGATTCTAAGTGGGGAATCAGCTGCAAACATCAGCTGGTCGAGCTGCTGCCTCATGGCCCCAGAGACCCGGTTAAAACCTGACCTTGGGTGCTGGCTATGTGGAGTTAGCCCATTCTGTCTGTAACTCTGTGGGCTTCCTTTGGATGCTCCGGTTTCCTCCAACATCCCAAAGATCTGTAATTGCCTCTAGTGTGTACGGAATGATGTGAATGTGGGATAACATATAACTCGTGTGAACAGGTGATCCATTGTCAGAGTAGACTGGGGGGACCGAAGAGCCTGTTTGCACGCTGTATCTTTCAATTATTTCATATCCTAAAACCCTGCACTCAGAATATTCTGAAAGCTTTGGACAACTTGTTGAACTCTTGTTCTGCAGTTTATGGTCTACGGTTCTCTACTTACTCCTACTTTTATTTTAGTTTTCGTTTGGAGCATAGGTGATTATCATCTTTGGTTTGGAGATCCAGGGTGGAAACATACCCCTCAGCCCACCGAGTCCATGCCTACCAATGATCGCCCGTACAATAGTTCTATCCTACACTAGGGACCATTTACACACTAAGAAGGCAATTAACCTACAAACCTGTACGTCTTTGGAGTGTGGGAGGAAACCGGAGCACCCGGAGTAAACCCACGCAGTCACAAGGAATATGCACAATCTCTGCACAGACAGCACCCGTTGTCAGGATCAAACCCAGGTCTCGGCAACAAGACAGGAAGGCAGAGAATCTACTGCTGCGCCACTGTGGTGCACTATTTACTTTTCTTAAAATCTGCTTCATTTGCCAACTTGCAATCTGTTGGGAGTGTTTCATTTTCTGGGGAGATCTGTCAGATTATTACCAACCTAATTTCCCTTTCTGCAGTCATTCATTGTAGGATCCTTCGATCCAGGCCATCACTCCCAGGGAACGCGGCAATTGTTTTTTTCTTCATCATGTTAATCATTTCAATTTTTTTACCATCAATATTTTCCCCACAGTTTATATCATGTCTTCCACCCTGAAGACATACAAAACACGTTCACTTCTCAAACAGTTTATTTCCCATTATACTATCTATCTTCAGCATCTGCCTCAGAGTGATGCACATTTATGTTTAATGCTGATTTGTTTCTGATGTGGTTGTTAAAAAGCATATAATTTTTTAAACGCCTCTTGCCTGATAACTCTCACATTCCATTTGCCTCCTTTAGCAATCATTTAGTCTCCTATTGTGTATTTCTAAGGATTACAACTTTTCTTGTCAGATTCGAAATTGCTTCTTTTCAACTCATACTATTCTAAGCCCCACATATTTGGCCATTAATAGATTACTTGTTTTACTCAGAAGTTTTATTTCCCAATGAGCTATATGTAATCCCATCAAATGTTAAGAAACAATACTGAGTTTTAGTTTATAAAACAGAAAACCTTGGAATCTAATTTCCCAATTTAATCCTGGCTATTTCTATTCACCCTTAAATCATTGGTTTTATGAGAATTCAAGACCTGAGTTTCCAATTGAATTGTATCCATCACAAGCACTCTATAAAATTCTATCTCAATGTAATCTCTTTTCCCTGCAGGCATCCTTATAATGTAATCACCAATTAACCTTATTAAGTTAAACAAAATATGGTATAAAATGGCCAGAACTGTATAAAATAAACACAATAACTTAATTAAGATAATGGACAAAGGAAATTCATTCAAACACAAAAATAAGTATTTGGATACTAATATTATAAAATCACAGACACTAAAAAGCTGGAGTAACTCAGCAGGACAGGCAGCATTTCTGGAGAGAAGGAATGGGGGACGTTTTGGGTCGAGACCCTTCTTCAGACCTTACAAAATCACACAATGATTCTCTGTGACAAACAGGAGGATTGTATGAGTTGATAATAAATTGTTAAAAATCGCAGGAAAATAATAGCATATGGAGGTGACTCAACTCTAACAACAATCGTGTGTTTTGGCAAAGTCCTGCAACTGATGAAAACATTGTATTGAGATTTTATGAAAAAAAATGACTGTTGCGTCTTGGTGAGAAAGTAGAGCTTTGTGTTAAGTCCTTGAGCAGGCGACAGTCCCCGTCAATTCTGAGAAGCTCGTGTGTCGCTGCAAATTAGACTGGATAGTGAGTCATTGCAAGAAGTGAAGACAATTGCTGAAACAAAACCACCCCAATGAATCAGGGATGAAAGATTTGCAGTGAGTCATTGAGATGGGCATCAAGACCGGGTGACATCAGCGTAAATAAAAAGAGAGAAAACAAATCAAGTACAGTAACACAAAGGATTGCCGCTATTGATAAAGGGCAATACATACTTAAAGTAACAGGACCAAATATCCAGTTAAATTGGCGGAACAGCATCTCATATTTCGCTTGGGCAGCTTACAACCCAGTGGTATGACTATTGATTTCTATCACTTCAAGTAACCTCTGCATTCTCCTCTACATTCCTCCCACACACAAGTCGCATCAGGTTCTCGTTCTCACATATCCAACACCCAACAATTGCCCGTTTCCTTTTTTGCATATCTTTAATTCAATTGTTCTCTATCTCTCTGCGTCACAGTCTGTATCTCTCATTTCCCTTTCTCCTGAATCTAGTCTGAAGAAGGGTCTCAACCCGAAATATCACCCATTCCTTCTCTCCAGAGATGCTGCCTGTCCCACTGAGTTACTCCAGCATTTTGTGTCTACCTTCGATTTAAACTAGCATCTGCAGTTCCTTCCTAAACCTTATAGCCATGTGTTATATGTGTGATGATTTGTGCTCTATTGGGTACACTGTGAGAGTTTTAATCCTTGGTGCATTATTGAATGCAGTAAATGTGTCTATCCGGTATAAACTAGCATCTGCAGTTCCTTCATACACAGAAAAGATACCAGTTTTATCCCAGGTAGACTGCTGGAGAAACTCAGCTGGTGAGGCAGCATCTATGGAGCGAAGGAAATAGGCAACGTTTAAGGCCGAAACCCTTCTTAACACATGTTAACCAGCTTTATCCCACCTTGGTTAACATTGCATGTTATGGTTGGTGACACAAGAAAATGTGTGCTTTTCTGAATCCTAATGCATAAATCAAACCATGAGAACAGGTGTAGCCATATTATATTGATAATGAATCCAGGTTCAAAAGACAACAGAAGGTAGACAAAAATGCTGGAGAAACTCAGCGGGTGCAGCAACATCTATGGAGCGAAGGAAATAGGTAATGTTTTGGGCCGAAACCCTTCTTCAAAAGACAACAGTGTGGTTACTCAAAGCTGTGTACTCTGATACCCAAAGGCTAAAAGTCACAGGATTCAAAAAGCAAATATACATGAGTTTAGAACAACCTCCTGGACTAAAATAAAGATTCTATGAAGAATAAGAGACCTCAGTTTAGAAGACGATAAACAATAGTGTATTTTTTTACATTGGTCCAAGGGGTACAGAACTAAACTATTCTTGTGTTTGACCCATATCCCTCTGAACCTTTCCTATCCATTTATCTGTCCAAATGCATTTTAAAAGGTGTTATAGTTCCTGCCTTAACTACCCGTATTTCCCGGCAATGAAGACGCTATTTTTTACCTAAAATAAGGCCCGAAAATTTACCTGCGTCTTGGAGGCCGAAGGTTAGATTGTTAGCCAAGAAAGATAGACTTGGATATCCCTCAGTACAACGGCTGTAAAAGGACAGCACCGCTGGGGAGGTGAGAGTTCCTTCCACAGCATGTGGGGAGTCTGACCCGGGTCAGCACGGCTGGGCCACCAGGGGTAAAGTTGCAGGGAGGGCAGGAGCGTTGAGAAGGAGGGGGTCGGGGATCATGTCGGCAACTCATTCAGTAGGTTAGATTGTTAGCCAAGAAAGTGGCCGCCGGGACCGGACAGCGGAACTGCAGCTAGTCCCGGGGATGCAAGGGATCTGGGAACTGCAGCTAGTCCCGGGGATGCAAGGGATCTGGGAACTGCAGCCAGTCTCGGGGCACGCAGGTGATCTGGAAACTGCAGAAAACTAATTGAAGAACACGTGAAAACTATGTATTATTAGTATGTATTATTATTAATTTATGTATTGTTAGTATGTATTATTACTAATTACTAATTTAGTTAGTATGTATTATTACCTCCATTTATTAACTATGGCGATAGATGTGGACCGCCATCCGCTCACAAACATGGGTCCTGGCCCCTATGCAAAAAAGGTTGCCGACCCCTGGACTAAACCAAACCCTTGATCCTGTCCCACCATCATTTTTTCAAAATTTAGCAACTCCAAATGGAGGTGCGTCTTCGACGCAGGTGTGTCTTCATTGCTGGGAAATATGGTACTTCCTCTGGAAGCTTGTTCAATACACCCAACACGCTGTGTAAAAAAGTTGTCCCTCAGGTCCCTATTAAATCCTTCCCCTCTCACCTTAAACCTCTGCCCTAGTCCGTGATTCCCCGAGTTTTTGATTCCCCTGGGAAACTGTGTGCATTCACCCTATCTATTTCTTTCATGATTTTATATGCATCCACAAGATCACACCTAGGCCTCTTGGACTCCAAAGAATAGAGTCCTAGCCTGCCTATTCTCTCCCTAGAGTTCTGGCCCTCTGTTAACAAACTCAGACATTTTCTCTGCACTCCTTCTATCTTGATGGCATCTTTCCCACAACAAGGTGACCACAACTGAATGAAATACTCCAAGTGCAATCTCACCAATGTCTTGAACAATCATAACATAATGATGTCTCTGGTTGCCTCCCCGTTGTAAGATACCTCCCTTCATGCGCTGCTGTGGAACCGGGGAAGAGCTGCACAGAAATTCAGCAATAGGTAGAAGAGATCAGCGGCTGTTACACAGACGGCAAGACCTGAACAGAGTCGGAATGTTAACCGGTCAGTGGCCCTCGTTCCTGATTCAATGCAGGATGTGTTTTAATGACTGAGTGCAGGTTTTCATGGTGTTCCAGCGTTGATATAATGATGGCAACTGTGAGAACCTTGCCTAATAAGCTGCTACTGCCACTGAATTGATGTAATTACATTCCTCCTCATCATCTGCCTCTTCCTCCTTCAACTTGGATCTGAGCTGGCACGGTGGCACAGCGGTAGAGATGCTGCCCGACAGCGCCAGAGATCCGGGTTTTATCGTGACTACGGGAGCTGTCTGTATGGAGTTTGTACGTTCTCCCCGTGACCTGTGTGCGTTTACTCCGGGTGCTCCAGTTTCCTTGCATACTCCAAAGACTAGCAGGTTTGTAGGTTAATTGGCTTCAGAAAAATTGTAAATTGTCCCTAGTGTGCGTCGGATAATGTTGGTGTACGGGGTTCGCTGGTCAGCGTGGGCTCGGTGGGCTGAAATGCCTGTGTTCGCGCTGTATTTCTATACTAAACTAGAACTGAGCTCTGCGAGACCCAAGCCTTGGGGAAGAGAGTGGCATGTCACAGACATTATGGAGAGCTGTGCAGATACACTGTGATGCTCTAATGACATGTGGGGTCCATCTTGAGTATACAGATCTCTGGTTCAATAGAATATGTGGAGATTATCCAGCAGATTATGTGAGCCAACGATTCTAATAACATTATGACGTCTGAAGCATGTAAGGAGAATGTGTATAATATGTATTTCATGAGAGAAATAGATCGGGTAGACGCAGAGTCTCATGCCCAGAGTGGGTGAATCGAGGACCAGAAGACATAGGTTTGAGGGTGGTCTTCTTCTTCTTCTTCTTCTTCTTATCGAGTCCACACACAAGATTAGAAGTTGTTCAGCCAGAGCTGAACACACTTCTCGGCATCTGCACAATGGTGTCAGTCTTGCGCTTCTTGTGCGTCTTGTGCGTGGTGGTGGTGGAAAGATTGGTTGAAACAGGGCCGCGACGTGAACGCTCTTTCCTTGACCCCTTGAGGGTGGTGACTGTATGGAACAAGCTGCCAAAGGAGGTAGTTGAGGCTGGGACCATCCAATGTTGAAGAAACAGTAAGACAGATACATGGATAGGACAGGTTTGGAGGGATATGGACCAAATGCAGGCAGGCGGGACTAATGTCGCCTGCAAGTTCGATCAAAGGGCTTGTTTCCACGCTGTATCGCTCTATAACTATGAGTAGATATACGGTAGATAAACGGGAAGAATGATTCTGGAAATTAGAAGGGAAATACAATTCTTTTTTTTATTAACTTTTCAGAAAAAGACTGACTGTGAAAGGACAGTCAAACCTTTACAGAATATAATGTTTTGTGTGCTGTTAGGGCCCTGGAAAGGTCACCTGTTAAATATAACTGACAAAAATTGAACACAATGCTTTATGCTCTCGGAATTTTTATTTGAGTCCTGTCACTTCATTCATGAGATTAAAAGTTGGGGTGGGAGATTGCAACCTTCACGTGGTCCGCCCTGTTTCGACAAATGCAATCAACCTGGCCGTTTTCTACTGCTTATCAGAGGTGGACTTCTCGGGCTGCCAGCTGCTGAAGAAAATTCGATCGGACTTCTGTTCCTGATTTTTTAAAAATATTAATCGCGAGACATTTTAATAATTACATTAAAATAAAAAGCAACTTCTAACACCCTCAACGGCTACAACGTGACGGATCGCATGAATGGGACAAAACAAAATGTAAGTCGTCTATTTTACATATAATCTTGTTTCTTGTGATGGCTTTAATCAAATTTTACGATGCGAAAATGTGATTTGGGCCCCATAAGAACCGGCAGTGTTTTTCCTGCCGATATGGGGTTCAAATTCACCACAAATGCAATGTTCCAATCAATCGCGTTCCAGAAAAACCCACCCGCAAGATGATTTAAATGCTCTTTTTTTTTGGACAATCATGTCATAAGAGCATCTAAATCATCTATATTTTGTGTTATTGTCTACCCATAGTCAATATTTTTATACTAAATATCAGTTTTAGTCCCATGTATTGTGCAAAAAAATAATTTTAATTATATTGAGTGGATGTTTCTAGATTAATTTATGGGAATTAAACATTAAATTCCTTCCATCTGGCATATAAATTCATGACAGTGAGATTTAAAAATCATGTTATATTGTGAATTCTTGTGTGAATGGGATTAGTTTGTTATTTGGATACTTAGGCTATTTAAAAAAAAAATCCTTTTCTTAAGAAATGGAATCTACAGGACATTCTTAATGGGAAAGTAGTGGGCAGAAAGGCATGTCATGCGTGGTTTGAAGAGCAAAAGCATAGTTTACAATGCCAAAATTGAAAAGTTGAGGAAAAACAAGGTGTACAGAGTTGCTTATTGGTTACAATCGGAGGAATATGATGATGCTACTGATTATGATATGCCAATGTACTAGCTGGCAACTGATCTTCTCCATAGGCAGCATGGAGACTTGGTCTATAGCTAGAAATTGTAATTTATTCACCTATCTGTTACGGACTTACAGCATATAATGCAATAATATTAAAGTTCTGATCTTGAGAATATTACATTTTTGAATTTTCAAGGCAGTCTGTGTGTTTATTACTATTTCCGTCACAACGGTCAATTTTGTAATTAACTGCAATTAGGTAATTAACTAATTATATGCTTTAATTTCAAGTCATCCAAGTAAGATGTTTTATATTTGTTTCAGAATGCTTCAATCTATAATAACTGAACATTTCATTCAGTTCTCCTGATTTTTAAGAAAGTTGTGGGCTTTTGACTGTCCTCGATCACAGCTTTTGTGTTAAGTCAATTGAAAAGCAATAGGAAACAAGATGCTAATTTCAGAGTATGAAAATGGCCATAACTTTTTAAATACTGAAGATATGAAAGTGAATTAGGTGTCAAATTAAACTTATTTTTATGTTTTATCTGATGGGATAAATTGCAGACTTGATTTTTTAAATCTCAAAATTTTGTAACATTGCTACATAATGCAACCAAAACAAAGTCTGTAGGGGATCATAGTTGCTGAGGAAATATTGTTGTTAGTGTTGTGCAGTGTTCAAGAGCCTGATGATTGTTGGCAATAAATTGTTTTTGAAGCTGGAGGTCATGAATTTTCAGGCTCCTGTACCTGTGTATAAAATCATGAGGAACATAGATAGGACAAATGCACATGGCCTTTTCCCCAGGGTTTGGGAATCAAAAACTAGGGAGAATAGGTTTAATGTGAGAGTATAAAGAACTAATAGGAACCTGAGGTGACAGTTTCCAGATGGAGAGTGGTACATAAATGAAACGTGCTGACAGAGGAAGTTATTGAGACAGGTGGAAACCCAGCATTTACAAGAAATTTGGGCAGGTACATGGTTAGGAAAGGTTTGGAGGGAAATGGACCAAATACAAGTAAATGGGATTATCATAGTTGGGCATCCTGGTCGGCGTGGATCAGATGGGTGGAGGGCTTGTTTTTGTGCTGTATGACACCATGAGTCTATGTTCTTTCTTTCTGTATTTCTGATAACTGGCTAGCATGCAACAAAAGCTTTTCATTGGACCTTGGTACACGTGACAATAAACAAAACTAAGATGGCTGCCAGGCAGGCCATTAGGGTGCACGTTTAATAACTCGATTGTTAATTTGTTTTATAAAGGTTGATCAAACGGTGAAGGTCTTATTAGGTCCCTCGTAATGTCAAAAAATAGGTGCAATTCAACAACGTTGAGGTCCATTTCTTTTGGGCAGAGTGGAAGATGATTGTGTAAATTGGATCTGTCAAGACTCTGTCACACACAGCAATAGCTGCCTGGAGCTGGTATTTGTTAAATATACATTGGCCCCAGGGAATAGACAAGCTGAACCCTGGCAGGGTAGCAGTGCACAGACTGTGAAAGCACCACTTAATTCACAGTCACTGGCAGCAGGGGGTGTTTTATATTTCAGATCACACTCCAACTCTTCTGCATTTTCTCCTTCCCCCGGAAATTCTCTCTGGAATATTCCCACTAATATTGCCCAAGGAATTAAATACTAGCGTTTTATATTGATTTACACCACAAATCTTTAACAACATGAAAAATGTACCACAGCTCGTGGTGTAAAGATAGCATATTTAATATAAAATATTTATTTGTTTCAAGCACTGATCTTGTTTTCTGACAAGGAACAGTTACATCATAAGGTCATAAGGGATAGGAGCAGAATTAGGCCATTCAGCCCATCAAGTCTATGCCACCATTCAATCATGGCTGATCTATCTCTCCCTCCTAACCCCATGCTCCTGCCTTCTCCCCACAACCCCCGACACCCGTACTAATCAAGAATCTATCTACTGTATCTTTGCCCAAAAATATCCACTGACTTGAATTCCACAGATTCACCACCCTCTGACTAAAGCAATTCCTTCTCATCTCCCTCCTAAAATAATGCCCTTTAATTCTGAGGCTATGATCTCTAGTCTGAGACATCTTTATATCATTGGAATTTGGGAGGGTGAAGATGAAAACACAACTGGCTTCATGGCCCAACCAAGCTTTCCAACATTCATTGTGACACAAGCATAAGGTGAGGATCTCTCTCACTCCCTCCTACGCCATCCAACCTCACAATGCCAACTCCCTGGTAATCCCAGCTATCTTGCTTAGGTGCGAAAGAGAAGGAAACAATCAAATTAATTTTACAGAGGGTTTATTTTTCTCTTACGTGTGTACATTGAACCCCAAACACCCATTCCAGCATCACTTCCTTCACAACCATGCTTTCTCCTTAAAGAAAAATAAAACACTTAGGATTCCAAAGACAGGTAAAGCAAAAAGTAAATGGTCGGTTCCAATGACTTTACTAGCCTAACCCTTTAATGAGGTGATGGTGCAAATTGAAAGAAGCTAGAAAGAGATTTGCATAGGGCATAACGATTAGTATGGGCAGTTTGGGTCAAGTAGCGCATTACTTTGTTGTAAAAGAGCAAGGTCAAGATTAAAACGTTTACACCCGAGAAGTGATCAATCTCCACAGCCCTATCTATATACTGCCACATTTCATCCATTTATAGATGGAGGCTATTACTTGGGTCCTTGTGGCATACAAGGGAAACAATAGTATTGTATCACTTGTGCAAGTGTATCAACCCTCAGTTATTCTCACCCCCAAACATCTGTTCTTTATGAAACCTAAATCTGTGGAGTTGAAAACAGCAGCCAGTCCTTGGATAGCCATTTAATGCCAATGATCAGTGACAATGTTGGGTGTCGATGGGTTCTTGATGGTCACCATTGATATGGTGGTCAAAGGGCTTGATACAGTGCTGCATAAAAATAGTTCACCTCCACAATGACTCAGAGGAAAAAAGGAGGGGAAAAAATTCGGACCTAAAAACAGAATACCATAACCATATATATAATAGATACAGGGAACACCTCTTAATCTTCACAGATGGATCAAAGGACCCAGTAGCTGAAACAACAGGGGCAGCTGTGATAGTGCAAGGGATGAATGTTGAGATTTGCAAAAGAACAAATAACTATTTGGCAGTGTATACAGTGGAACTGTACGCTATTTTGATGGCAGTTCGGTGGATAGAACAGGTGCAACCATGCAAAGTATTAATATGTAGCGACTCATTGTCTGCAATCCAGAGTATTGGGTCTGATGCATCCCATAGGCGGCCTGACCTAGTGTATGAAATTCTACTACTATTAAGCCAAGTAACAAGGAAGGGCAGTGACGTGACTTTGTTGTGGGTCCCAGCACACATTGGTGTGCTAGGAAATGAAAAAGTGGATAAATTAGCAAAAGAGGCCGTTAAAAAAGAGAACATAGAGGTAAACTTACAATTATCCAAATCTGAAGGAAGAACACATTGTGTGGAAGAAAATAAATCAGGAATGGCAACAATACTGGGAACAGGAGACAAAGGGAAGCCACCTCTATTCGCTACAAAATAGAGTGGGCATTACAGCAAGAAGAGGGGGGAACAGGAGAGAACAGGTAGTATTAGCAAGATTGAGGATAGGATACACTCACCTGAACAGCACATTAAAAATATTGGGAAAACACCCAACTGGGCTGTGTGAGGAATGCCATCAGCCGGAAACAGTTCAGCATGCTCTAGTTGCATGTAGAAGATATGAAACAGAAAGAAGAGTTTTGATCAGTGAAATGAAGAAAATTGGAATGACAGATATATCAGAAAAGAACATTCTAGAGTATGGAGGGGAAGGAAAAGGAGTAAAGGTGTTGTTTAATTTCTTGAGGGCCTCTGGCCTTATAAAAAGGATATAATGTAAAGACATGAGGACTGTGGAGTGAAGCCAGAAGGTGGCAGCAATGCAACATTGTGGATGCCGGCTGCCGTAAAACTCCAAAGAAGAAGAATGACTCAGCGGAGGACATTTTCATGAGTCTAATGCCATGTGCATCTAATGCTGGGGGTGAGGCAAATGTAAAATGGGAACGAGAGTGGATAAAAGAAAAACGGGAGATGCTGAAAGTGATGGGAGATGAGTTGAAGGATGAGGGGAATGGGTAAAGGAACGGTGAAGGGGGTAGTGGGAGAGAGGCATGTGCACGGTGTGGTGGGGAGGGAGGGAGTTGGAATAAGAAGGGTTGTTGGGGATTCACTTGAATTCATTGTTCATACAATTGTGTTGTAAGCTACCCAAGTGGAATATGAGGCACTGTTCATCCACTTTGCATGTGTGGCATTACTTTGGCAGTGGAAGGGTCTAATGACAGAAAGGTCATAATGTGAATGAGAAGGGGAGTTAAAATGGTTGGTAATTTGGAGATGCATCAGGACTTAGTGGACAGGTTGCAAATGTTTGGTGAGTCGGTCCTCTCATCTACACTTGGTCGCGCTCGTATAAGGGAGGTCAAATCAGGCGGACTGAATACAATAGATGAAGTTGGAAGGAGATGCACGGACTTCTGTCTCACCTGAAAGGGCTGTTGGGGTCCCTGAAAGTAGGTGAGACCTACTTCAGGTGAAAGTAGGTGTTGTAGATGGAGCCCTCACCTGTGTCTCCTCTGCTTCCAGTTCTGCTCTCATTCCCCCTCTCCCCAGATGAAACAAGAGTAGAGTTTCCTTGGTCCTCAACTTTCATCCCACCATCCCACCTCTTCACATAATTCTCCAATATTTTGACTATCTACAATGTGGTCCCACCATCAGTCACATCTCACTGTCACCACGACTTTCTGCTTTCCTGCAGAGGCCTCTTTGCTTTGGTTCAGTCATTCCTTCCCACCCAAACCAGCCCTCCCTAGGTACTTTCCCTGCAACTGCAGGAAATGTAACACCTATCCTTGTACCTCCTCTCCAACCAAAGCATATACAATTATGAGAGGCATAGATAGGGTAGACAGTCAGAAGCTATTTTCCTTGATTCAAAAATCAACTAGTTATAGCAGCATACAGGATGACCAAGATGCCCTATCCACCCTTGTCTCACCTGTCTGTGTTTGGCCCTAAACCTTTTCTATCCACCTTCCTGGCCAAATGTCTTATAAATGTTGTACTAACACATTCCCTATTTATTCCCCTAATGATCTTATACACCTCTATGCGATCACCCCTCATCCTCCTGCGCTCCAAGGTATAAAGTTCTAGCAAGGTATAAACTTCTCCATATTATCAGGCCCTTGAGCAACAAGCTGCCAGATGAAACAAGCTGCCAGATGAGCTAGTTGAGGCTGGAACCATGCCAACGTTAGAAAAAAGTTAGACAGGTACATGGATAGGACAGATTTGGAGGGATCTGGACCAGGGGCAGGCAGGTGGGACTAGTGTAGCTGGAACATTTTGGCTGGTGTGGGCAAGTTGGGCCAAAGGGCCTGTTTCCACAGTGTATCACTCTACGATTCTATGACACTATAACATACTCAGAATTTTCTCTGTACGCTTTTCAGCCTAATGGCATCCTTACAGTATCAGGGTGACCAAAACTGAACACAATACTCCAAATGTGGCCTCACTAACATCTTGTACAACTGTAACATAACATCCAAACTTCTATACTCAATATCTTGACTGATGAAGGCCAGTGTGCGGAAATACTTTTTGGCCACCCTACCTCGCTTTGATGCCACTTTCAAGGAACTATGTACCTGCACTCTTAAATCCTCTGCTCTAAAACACTCCCCAGAGCCTTGCCCCGGTTGCTTACAAAAATGCAATACTTCGCACATATCTGCATTAAACTCCATTAAACATTCATTAGCCCACTTGCCCAACTGACCAAGAACCTGCTGTAATGTTTGATAACCAGCTTCAGTTCTATATTCTAAGTTTTAACCACCACACAATGCCAGCAGCACTTCCAGATGAGACAGAGGTTCACTTGCATCGAAACTTATCTATTTAATTCAATGCTCCTGATGTACTGTTCTCTATATCGATGAGAAAGCATGGACGACGACTATTGTACCGAATATTTGGCTGTTGGCCAAGACAAGCTGGAGTTACTTGTTGTCGCCCATATGAACTCTGCTTCCCATTCCCACACTGATCGTTTTGTCCTTGGCTTCCTCCACTGACTGAGGGCATGCGCAAACTAAAAGAACGGGTCATCAGGTCAATAGACACGAGCAGAATTAGACCATTCGGCCAATCAAGTCTACTCCGCCTTTCAATCATTGCTGATCGATCAAGCCATGATCAAACAGCACCTTGTATACCACTGAGGTAGCTTACAACCCAATGGTATGACCATTAAATTCTACAATCTCACGTCAATCCCCTAAACCCAGTCCTCATTCCTTCTTCCCCTGTGCAGACTTTGTTCCCATTACCCCCATCACCCCATTTCCTTTCCCTCCTTCCTCTGCTCATTTCCCACCCCTCTCTACTCTGAGTTCCCCATTTCACTGTTATCCCCCCTCTTTTCCCTTCTCTGTCCCCTTCCACATCCATCCATCCCTCCCTCCGGCTTTACACCTCACTCCTCAACTTCTTCCCTATTGGACATCCTTTTATCTCCATTTCACCTCTGGAGTTGGTCATTATCTCCACCCAATTGCTAACCACCCCTCCTCACCTGTATCCACATATCAGCTGCCAGGTTTTACCCCACCCATATCTCTCTTAGCCAGCTTCTCTACGATATCAATCTGAGGAAGGATCCCAAACAGAGACATCATCTGTCCAATTTCCTCCACATATACTGCTTGACCCATCGAGTTCTTCCAGTACTATGTTTTTTTTTGCTGTAGGTTAACTTTAATCCTCTAATAAATCCTGTAAACACGGAGATTAATGTTTCCTGTGCTTAGACTGGACAGAATATTTCAGAAAGTCCACCATTGATAGATCTGTTGTACGGGGGGAGTGTTGTTCATTAACCTTCACGCCCAATGGTTTCAGGACATGCTCATCTTTAGGACAGGAATGTTTTCAGCGGCTTGTTTTATTTGTGCACCTGCTACGATTCCTGAGATGGACTGCCCACGGCCGACTGACTTTTAATTTTACCCCATGCATAGAAGGACATTGGTTGTTGGATCTATTTGAAACGTGAAACCAGCAGGTAACAGGAGAGTCAGGAGAGAGGGCTGCTTTCAACTCTCTCCAAGCTGATGCTTTTGCAAATTTTAGGAACAAAGGATATGGGAGGTGGGAGACTGGAAAGTAGGTGGTCTTCTCATCTACTGTCAGCAAAAAAAAATCATGAAACCCTTAAGCTCTTAATGCTACAGAAAGTAAAAGTGAACAGCTGGGAAACCTATTCTAACCCCTCTTTTAGTTTAGTTTTGTTTTGTTTAGAGATACAGCCTGGAAATAAGCCCTTCGGCCCTTCGAGTCTGCACCAACCAGTGATCTCCACACATTAATATTACCCTACACACACTAGGGACAATTTTACATTTATTCCATGCCAATTAATCTACAAACCTGTACTTCTTTGGAGTGTGGGAGGAAACCGAAGATCTCGGAGAAAACCCACGCAGGTCACAGGGAGAACGTACAAACACTGTACAGACAAGCACCCATTGTTAGGATCGAAACCGGGCCTCTGGCGCTGTAAGGCAGTAGCTCTACCGTTGCGCCACCTTCTTCCTTCAGAATTAGTCCCGACTTCTGCAAATTCCTCAATGTTCACTTGTCAACACTGACTCAAGATATCTGGGTCAGTCGCACACTGCATTGCCCAACACAGAACCCACTGGGTTTAAGATGAGGGCTTTGTATTTGGGCGACGCAGTGTATGACTGAGTGTATGACTCAGTGTATGACTGAGCCAAAGCGGATGGTGAAACAATGTAGGAGATAAATCATCTGTGCCCAGAAGGTCGGGATTTGTCACCCTGTGATTCAAACCCTGGGGATCCCGAGCATAAAAGCCTGTTCATAGAAGGTTGCAAATTTAACGGCAGGCTAGACTTGGGAATGAGTCATACCATCTTGTAGACTGGAGCGGAGAAACCTTTGCCTCGAGTCAAGTGCAGAGATTGGATTTCTATGCCAAGCACCCTTATGACTGCAGAGACTCAGAGTGCCATCATAATATGGGTGTCTCTTCAATACAATACAATACAATTCAATTTATTGTCATTTGGACCCCTTGAGGTCCAAACGAAATGCCGTTTCTGCAGCCATACATTACAAACAAATAGACCCAAGACACAACATAATTTACATAAACATCCATCACATTGCTGTGATGGAAGGCCAAAAAAACTTTTCTCTCCACTGCACTCCCCCCCCCCCCCCCGATGTCAGAGTCAAAGTCAAAGCCCCCGGCGGGCGATGGCGAATTGTCCCGTGGCCATTAAAGCCACGCCGGGTGATGCAAGGCCGCACACCGGGTCTTGGTGTTAGAGCCCCCGGCGCGCGCTCGCAGAGTCCCGCAGCCATTCCAAGCCGCGCGGGGCGGTGCTGTAAGGCCCCGCTCCAGGAGCTCTTCAACCCCGCAACTCGGGTGGGAGAAGTCGCAGTTGCGGGAGCCCGGAAAAGCGGTCTCCCTCCAGGGACCCGCGGGCTCCCGGTGCCGCTCGCCAAACCCGCAGTTGCAGCCACCGAATCTCCGGGGGTCGGGTCGCAGCAGCGTCCACCACAGCTCCACCCGCTCTGGACTCGGCCAGCTCCGCGACGGTGAGGTGAGTAGTCGGCACCACAGCCCCAGGTCTTCCTGTTGGAGGCCGCTCCTCGTTGCAGCCCCAACGACAACGGAGACCCGACAAAGAAAAGGTCGGGTCTCCCGTGCAGGGAGAGATTAAAAGTTACCCCCTCCCCCCCCACCCCCCCACACACATACCCCAACAAAAAATAACAAAACCTACATAGAAACATAGACATAAAATAATAAAAACGCAGACGGACTGCAGAGGCCGCTGCTGCGAGAGTCGCGCCGCCTACCGGAATCCTCCAAATATCTGGATTTGGTAAAAGATAATTTTCTGATAGCTGTTCACAGATGTACAGATTTTTTCTGCGGTTAAGCATGCAGCAAATCTGTTGTCAACATTAGTGACATGTGAAAAAACTGTTTTAACATCCCAATGATGGCCTGAGATAAACGTGCCTCCATGATTTTGCTGTCTTCATGATTAAACATGCTGATCTTCATTCGAGAATTCCTAAAGCTGAATGATTACTGTAACAGGTTGACCATATCGCAACGCAAGTTAAACAGCCTTTGGCAGCTCTATCATTGGACTTCATCACGAGATGACCAGGGTCATCTGTGCCCTAAAAGAATCTTAGAAGGTGACTCTTGCATGCAGTTCTCATATGGTAACAGAACCCATGTTTCAAAGGCGATTCTTTGACCAGACATCACTGAGAGATTCCCAGTGTGGATGCAAGCTCAGCTTCTTTCATCAGTGAAGCGGGATGGGAACCGTTGGAATAGATGAGACTATAATTACGGGAGGCAGGGAAGATGGAAAGAATCTGACCATTCCACAATGGCAAATGGACAAATATTTTCTACAGGAGATCATCATTCGGCTGGAGCTGCTGCCTTTCATTAGGACAACATTACTTCCCAGAGGCTCTTATTTCCAAAATAATTGGTTTGGGAACAGCTCCATCCAAGACCGGAAGAAATTACAGGGAATTGTGAATGAAACTCAGACTATCACACAACCCAATTTCCCTTCCATTGACTTCACCTCTTTACACTGGGTATCTCTCCTCTCCAATTTTTAATGCAAACCTCAATTGCACCATCCTACCACTCTCTTGGAGAGGGTCATTAGACCACATGGGCATCGACCATGGCTTAGTGTAGTTAGTGGTTCGAATCCCACTGCAGCATGAGCACATAAGGCAGTACTAAGGGAATGTGGGACTATTGGAAATTATGTTTGTCAGCTTGAAGTAAGATAGAGAATGCACTGTCCAATTACACGGAGTAAAAGATTACATGACACAATACAAAGAACAAGGTGCACATCTGGTGTTCAGGTCAGATAATTATCCATGAACGAACATGGTCAAAATAATGAGGTCATTATTTTAATCTTATTTGTAGGAACTTACGTTTACAGCAGAGAATATCTGCATTTAATTCATGAAAAAAGTTCATTGAAATAATCAACATTTATGATATGCAGTAAGGAAGATAAATTTACAAAATATTAATGGGAAACAAACTGCCGACTTCCTTTGCTCATTATAGTATAATATGTTACTTTATACTGCATCCTTAGCAATGTTGTTATGAGTATAATCTCATGCTCTGAGCATAATATGAACATTAATAATGTATTCAGACACAAAAGACTACAGATGTTGAAATCTGCAACAAAGAACAAATTGCTGGGGGTACTCAGCAGGTCAGGCAGCATCCGTGGAGGGAATAGACAATCCACATTTCAGGTCAAGACCCTTCTCCTGGACTGAAAGAGTTTAGAGGAGAGATAGCCAGTGTAAAGAGGTGGTCAATGCAAGGGAAGTTGGTTTGTGTGATGATCTAAATTGTGTCCTTAATTCCCTGCAATTCCTTGCGGTCTTGGATTGAGCTGTTCCCAAACCATGCTGTGATGCATCCCGATAAAATTCCTTTTACAGAGGAGGCGGGGTGTTGAGCAAAAGAAGGGGATGAGTGGGAGCATGTCGATGGAGAGAGTGACCGAAGGGGAGCACGTGATCTGAAATTGGACAATTCAATGTTCGTGCTGTCAGGTGGTAGTGTAGTGGCGCCTGCTAGCGCATGCAGATATCGAACCCGGCGTTCGGAAGCCGCGGTCAAGTGACTCGGGAGGAGCTGGTGTTTTCACACGGTTTTTCCCTTGCGAGCGTTAGTTCAGCGCTGACCACCGTTGTGGGCAGACGTGTCTGATAAGCCTGTATGCTGGATATTGAACTTTTGAATAAAGATCTGTTGGAAACTCAAGCAGTCGTTTCTCAGACCACTAAATTGGTGACCCCGACCTGTCTAGCCGTCGTTAGACAGATGAATTATGCAGGAAGAGAGCGTTCCTGCAGAATCAGTCAGCACGAGGCAGGGCTTGCCAGCCTTCAAGTTGCCAGCGTTTTGGCCTAATCAACCTCAGGTGTGGTTCGCCCACGTTGAGGCACAGTTCCACCTCCATTGCATCGTAGCGGACGACACAAGGTATTTCCATGTCGTGGGGGCTTTGCCGCAGGACTGTGCCTCGAGGCTGTTGCCTTACATCAGGGACACGCCGTCCATTGACAAATATGAAGGGCTGAAGGCCCTGCTGCTCCACACTTACGGTCTCAGCCGCAGAGACAGGGCAGCGAGGCTGCTGCACATGGACAGTGCCGGCGACCGGCGGCCATCCACCATCATGGCGGAGATGTAAGCACTGATGGAGGGGCACCGCCCAAGTGCTTTTTGAACAGGCGTTCCTGGAGCAGATGCCTGACGAAGTTCAACTGATGCTCGCCGGAGCCGATTTCAGCGACCCCCAACAACTCGCGGACAGAGCTGACGAATTGTGGGCACACAGAAGGCGGGACGTGTGTGTTTTTCGCCCGTCCTCTAGTCACACAACGGGTGCAGCCGAGCCGACATCAAGGAGAAGAAGAGGAAGTCCAGCCCAGCGCCGAAGAAGAACCGCCGTGGCCAGTGGTCTACAGTCAACACAGATGGTGCTACTACCACCAACGATATGGACCCGAAGTTCGAAGATGTCAGAGCCCTTGTTCGTTTCCGGGAAACGCCCCGGCCGATCGTCCATAGAGGTGAATGCGATCGGCCCCAACGTTCGCCTCTTCGTCCGCGTTCGCCTTTCCAGTCACCGTTTCCTGGTGGACTCATGCCAGTATCCTACCTCCAAGCGTCCGAGACGTTCGTGCTTGTAAGGTGGGACCCGTCCCCTCGGCCGTTAACGGGAGCGATATTCGCACCTACGGTACGCGGCCCGCGAATCTAAATTTCGACTCCCACCAGTACAGTTGGAAGTTTATCATTGCTGACGTCACCCAACCGATCCTGAGGGCCGATTTCTTGCGCGCGTTCTCCCTGTTAGTCTATGTGCGAGGTGGTCGCATGGTCCTTGTGTCGGACCCACGCCCCACCAAGCAGCGCAACCCTCAACGCCCCTACAGCAACTCGTCGATGTAGCTGAGATCCAGCAACCTTTTGCAGCCCTGCTCGCCGACTTTCCAGCGTTGCTCACGCCCCGGTTCGACGGTGGCCACATTCCCACCGAGGGACCGCCGGTACACGCCCGCGCACGCCGTCTCCCGCCCAATAAACTGTGCATCGCACGAGACGAGTTCCAACTTATGGAGGACATGGGGATTGTCCGGCGGTCGGATAGCCCTTGGGCTTCCCCGTTACACATGGTGCCCAAAGCGTCCAGGGGCTGGAGACCTTGTGGTGATTACAGGTGTTTGAACACAGTAACTACAGCCGAACATCAAGGTATCCAGTCCCGAACATCCAGGATTTATCGGCCCATCTGGAAGGTGCGACTATCTTCTCGAAGGTCGACCTTATCCGCGGGTATAATCAAATCCTCGTCCACCCCGACGATGTCCCTAAAACGGCCTCCATTACCCCTTTCGGCCTGTTCGAATGGCTCAGAATGCCTTAATGGATCAGGTCGGCCAGGGTTTGCCGTTTATCTTCATCTACCTGGACGATATCCTGGTAGCCAGCAGCTCGCAGGCGGAGCATGTAAAGCACCTCCGCCTACTTTTCGATCGGCTGCACAAACATGGGTTGGTGATCAACCCTGAGAAGTGCCAGTTCAGATTGCGCTCCATTTATTTCTTAGGTCATAGCATCACCTCTCACGGAGCGCAGCAACTGCCCAAGAAAGTCGACGCTATCCGTCGCTTCTCCAAGCCTCTATCGGTCAAGGGTCTGCAAGAGTTTATCGGGATGGTTAACTTCTACCACCGATTCGTCCCGTCTGCAGCAGCCATTATGCGGCCGTTGTTTCAATGCCTGGCCGGTAAGCCTAAGGACCTGGTCTGGTCCAAGGAGGCACAGAAGGTGTTCGAGGGTGCAAAGACCGCATTGGCCAATGCCACTATGTTGGAACACCCTAGGGCGTCAGCCCAAACGGCCCTCACCGTGGAAGCTTCAGACGTCATGGTAGGCGCCGTCCTCGAGCAGCGCATAGGTAATCCTGGGTGCCGCTGGCATTCTTCAGCAGGCAACTGCGAGCCCCTGAAGTTAAATACAGCGCTTTCGACAGGGAGCTCCTTGCACTTTACCTAGCAATCCGCCATTTTCGTTATTTCCTGGAAGGGTGCGCGTTCACAAGCCACTAATATTCGTCTGACCCTTGGTCTGCCAGACAACAATTTCCTACATTTCCGAATTCACGTCTGACATTCGGCATGTAGCAGGGAAGCTGAATGTTGTGGCTGACGCGTTGTCCCGTCCTGCGCTGCCCGAAGTTTCAGCGTTTAGTCTTGGCGTTGATTACCAGGAGCTGGCAGCCGCCCAACAGGCAGACGCTGGTATGGAGATTTATAGCTATGCTGAATCAGGACTGAAGCTGGTTGAAGTGCCATGTGGCGCCTCCGGCGTGCAAGTCCTTTGTGATATTTCCACCGGTAAATCCCGTCCTATTGTCCCGGTTGCTTGGCGACGTCGGATCATCGACAGCATCTACAGCCTAGCACACCCGTCCATTCACGTCACCTCTGCCTTGGTCGTGGCAAAGTTCGTCTGGCACGGGTTAAGGAAGCAAGTCGCTGCATGGGCCCGTTCCTGCATCCCATGCCAGACCTCCAAAGTGCAGAGACATGTGCGCCCGCCGGTCCAGGATTTCACCGTCCCGGATGGCAGGTTCCTGCACATCCATGTAGGCCTGGTGGGTCCCTTGCCTTGTTCGCGCGGGACTACCCACTTACTGACTATCATAGACAGGTTTAACAGGTGGGCAGAGGCAATCCCGTTGACGGATACCTCTGCTGATGCATGCGCGAGGGCCATGGTATCCCATTGGATCGCTCGTTTCAGAGTCCCCTCACATATTACCACCGATAGGGGGGCCCAGTTCACATTTTCATTGTGGTGTGGTATGGTGCAGCTGTACGGCGCAAAGCTGCACCAGACTACGGGTT
Organism: Amblyraja radiata; assembly: GCF_010909765.2. Lineage (NCBI taxonomy): Eukaryota > Metazoa > Chordata > Chondrichthyes > Rajiformes > Rajidae > Amblyraja > Amblyraja radiata. The sequence goes on from NC_045969.1 coordinate 49,367,588, forward strand.
GGTTGAGAGTTTCCATCGGCACCTTAAGTCGGCGTTAAAAGTCCGACTCACCGACCTTGATTGGGTCGACCAGTTACCTTGGGTCCTCCTCGGCATCAGAACAACGCCTAAGGAGGACCTCAAATCTTCCTCGGCCGAGTTGGTTTATTCCACTTTCTGGGCCCTCACCCCCTCATCTTCACCATGGATGTCCAGTCACTCTACACCTCCATCCCCCACCAGGATGGCCTCAGAGCCCTCCGGTTCTTCCTCGACCAGAGGAGCAACCTATACCCAGCCACTGACACACTCCTCCGCTTAGCGGAGTTGGTCCTCACCCTCAATAACTTTACATTTGACTCCTCCCATTTCCTCCAAACACAAGGCGTAGCTATGGGCACACGCATGGGCCCCAGCTACGCCTGCCTCTTTGTCGGGCACGTTGAACAATCCTTGTTCGAGACGTACCAGGGCCCCATCCCCGACCTCTACCTCCGTTACATTGACGACTGCTTTGGTGCCACCTCCTGCACCCACACACAACTGACTGACTTCATCCACTTCACCACCAACTTCCATCCGGCACTCCAATACACCTGGACGATTTCCGACACTTCCCTACCATTCCTTGACCTCACCATCTCCATCGCAGGGGACAGACTCCTGACCGACATACATTACAAACCCACTGACTCACATGGCTATCTGGACTACACGTCTTCCCACCCTGCCCCCTGTAAAGACTCCATCCCCTACTCCCAATTCCTCCGCCTACGCCGCATCTGTTCCCAGGATGAGACATTTCATACCAGGGCATCGGAAATGTCCTCGTTCTTCAGGGAACGGGGATTCCCCTCCGCCACCATAGATGAGGCTCACACCAGGGTCTCATCCATACCCCGTAACACTGCTCTCTCTCCCCTTCCCCGCACACGCAACAAGGGCAGAGTCCCTCTGGTCCTCACCTTTCACCCCACCAGCCGGCAAATACAACACATAATCCTCCGCCATTTCCGCCACCTCCAACGTGACCCCACCACTCGCCACATCTTCCCATCTTCCCCCATGTCTGCCTTCCGCAAAGACCGCTCCCTCCGCAACTCCCTCGTCAAATCTTCCCTTCCCTCCCGCACCACCCCCTCCCCGGGCACTTTCCGTTGCAACCGCAAGAAATGCAACACCTGTCCCTTCACCTCCCCCCTCGACTCCATTCAAGGTCCCAAGCAGTCGTTCCAGGTGCGACAAAGGTTCACCTGTATCTCCTCCAACCTCATCTACTGCATCCGCTGCTCTAGATGTCAGCTGATTTACATCGGTGAGACCAAGCGTAGGTTGGGCGATCGTTTCGCCGAACACCTCCGCTCAGTCCGCAATAACCTACCTGACCTCCCGGTGGCTCAGCACTTCAACTCCCCCTCCCATTCCCAATCCGACCTCTCTGTCCTGGGTCTCCTCCATTGCCAGAGTGAGCAACAGCGGAAATTGGAGGAACAGCACCTCATATTCCGTCTGGGGACCTTGCGTCCTTATGGCATTAACATTGAATTCTCCCAATTTGGCTAGCCCGTGCTGTCTCCTCCCCTTCCTTAACCCTCTTGCTGTCTCCTCCCACCCTCCCATCCACCCGCCCTCGGGCTCCTCCTCCTCCTCCCCTTTTCCTTCTTTCTTTCCCCACCCCCCATCAGTCTGAAGAAGGGTTTCGGCCTGAAACGTCGCCTATTTCCTTCGCTCCATAGATGCTGCTGCACCCGCTGAGTTTCCCCAGCAATTTTGTGTACCTCTGGTTTATGGCTCGGTTTTGCAGGTTTTAGGGGATTTCCTGCCTGTCCCTCCGGACCAGGAGGTTTCCACCTCACAGTTGTTGGCGGACCTTCGCGAGTGGGCGCGCGCTTTGGTCCCGTTTCCCAATTCCCGCATGGTTCATCTTCGGTACATGTTCCTACTATGTTACGGGATTGTGCTTATGTTTTTCTCCGTAGAGACGCTCATCGCTCGCCGTTACAGCGGGTGTACGAAGGTCCGTACAGGGTGCTCAGTACTGGTGTCTCGACGTTCACGTTGGACATGGGTGGTAAGGAGGAGTTCGTCTCCATGAGCCGCCTTAAGCCTGGAAACGTTGACGAGGATAGCCCAGTGACAGTGGCTACTCCACGGCATAGAGGACGTCCACCTGCTGTTTTGCCGCCCTCTGCACCTGTTACCTCCGGTCGCGTTTCTCCGGTCCCCTTTGTTACGCCCGTCCCTAGTTCGCGTTTTTCACGTCCCTCCAGTATTGTTTTACAGGTCCCATTTGCCCCGCGACCTCGGACTACGCGTTCCGGTCGTACCGTCCATTTACCCGTGCGTTTCCATACCGCGGATTCTGTGGGGGGGGCCATGTAGCGGCGCCTACTAGCGCACGCAGATATCGGAAGCCGCGGTCACGTGACTCGGGAGGAGCTGTTGTTTTCGCGCGTTTTTTCCCTTAGTTCAGCGCTGACCACCATTGTGGGCAGACGTGTCTGATAAGCCTGTATGCTGGATATTGAACTTTTGAATAAAGATCTGTTGGAAACTCCAGTAGTCGTTTCTCAGACCGCCAAAGTAGACTATTTAGGTGGAAAATTAGGTGCTGTTCCTCGAGTTTGCGTTCGGACTCGGTGGGGGGTGGGGTTGTTTGGGGGAGGGCCTGGGCGGAGTTAGGCAATAGATAGGAATGTTCAGTGAACGTTTGTAATTTGTTGGCGCAGGATACGTGTACGGCACAGTTAAGTTTGCTGTACGAGTTTATCGGGTTGTATAAGGTTGGGGGGGGGGGAGGGGCGAAGGGGAGGGATGAGTGGGGAAGTGGTGAGCAAACCTGGGAGTCAGAGAGAGTATTCCCTGCAGAAAACAGAAAGGGATGGAGAGGGCAGATTGAACAGGTGGTGATTGAAATAGTGAAAACTGTAAATTACTAGTTAGTAAACTATCATCACCACAGGGAATCAAAAAAAGAGAAATTCTGAAGAGATTTTTAAAGTGTTAATACATATCTCAAATGGAAATTTCATTGAGATCAGTAATATAGGAATATTGATTACATGGGGTCATAGCAATTTAGGTACTTATCCAAAAAGTTCCATATCATCACTGTTATCAAGTTCAATTTTATCTTCTGCTTCTAACATTGATTTCTCCATCTGAACTACTTCTGCATCATTCACAGAAGCAAAGGTGCCAATATGTCTCTTGTGAAGGGTCATCATTTATTTGGAAGTTGAGTTCCTCAATTGCCTGCTTTACCTATTTTTCAATTTTGGTGCACCTCCTTTCCTTGGGTGCTCTTTGAAATATTCTAGCCCTCGAGAAAACTCGCGATGAATTCCTTCATCTGGCCTTGGATGTTAATCAGATGTATTTCTCAACAATTGTAAGTAACCTCTTCCAGGTGATCTCCCATGACAGACATCAGGGGGGGGGGGGATGGATGGGAGGGAGGAGGGGGTCTCCCTGTCGGTCTGCTCCTGGGCCTGGCCAAGATGGCCATTCGCGGGTCCAGGCAGCGGGCAGTCGATGGCCGCACAGCGGTCGCCTGCCTGCCCCTTTTCCGGGGTTACGTCCGAGCTCGCGTGTCCCTAGAAAAGGAACACGCGGTGTCCATGGGGACTGTGGAGGCCTTCTGTGAACGCTGGTCACCACAGGAGGTTGAATATATTGTAGATTAAAATGTTAATATTTTAATTTGATAATTTTGTTTAAGTGTTTTTTAAATTGCTTGAGCTTTTTCCGGGTCTACGTCCGTGCCCGCCTGTCCCTGGAGAGGGAACACGCGGTGTCCATGGGGACTTTGGAGGCCTTCCGTGAATGCTGGTTGCCGTTGGAGGTCGAGTGTTTTGTTGATAAAGTTGACGTTATATTAATTTGATGATCGTTTGTTTGTAAACTGTCAACATAGGCAGTCTTTGATTGTGTTAATACTCTATGTTTATTTTATTTTTTGAATAAAAGTAGTTTCTTAAAATTTTTTTTTTTTAAATGAAAAAAAATGACAGTCATCAGCAATCACACGACTGCCTAAATCCAGTTGATTTCAGCCATTTGCATCAGGGGTTCCATGGCTTTCTAGTTTTAGAAACGCAGCGCGGAAACAGGCCCGTCGGCCCACCGAGTCTGCACCGACCACCGACCCCAAAAAATTAACACTATCCTACACACAGTAGGGACAATTTACATTTATACTAAGCCAATTAACCTACAAACCTGTATGCCTTTAGAATGTGGGAGGAAACCAAAGATCTCGGAGAAGACCCACGCAAGTCACGGGGAGAATGTACAAACTCCGTACAGACAGCACCCTTAGTCGGGATCGAACCCAGGTCTCTGGCGCTGTAACTGTAAGGAAGCAACTACCGCTGTGCCACTCTATATGGCCTGATTCTGCCTCCTGATAGCATTCAGAATCCTCTAAGTCAGGACACCTTTTGTACCTCAGGGCGAGCAAGCTCTTTCATTTGAAAGTCTATCTAGAATATCATCATCTGCAAATCACCTTATTTTTCATGGTCCTTTTCTAGTCTTTTACCTGGCCTATTTCACCCGATGCTAACTAAAGGCAGAAAACACTGGAAACAAAAGGATTTTGCATGACGTCTCCTTCACCTGAAACTTTAACCCTGTTTTCTCCTCAACAGGTGCTGTGTGACATGTTAAGTGCTTACAGCATTTTCTGTATTTATCTCAGATTTCCAGCATTATTTTGAGATTATTTTGGCTACATATTAAGTGGCCATATGCGGCTTTTCCCATCCCATGCACGGTCATCCAATCATTTTTCCAAAGTCGGAGCTTGCATTGTGGAAATTAGCAGCCACTTAATCAACTTTGCAACTGCACTTCAAGAAGTGTTTAAGTGGCCTTAAAGTGCATTGGTGAACCGAGGTGATGGAAAATGTTGAAAAAATGGATTGATTGAAAGATACAGCAGAGAAACAGGCCCTTTGGCCCACCAAGTTTGCACTAGTTCTATGTTATATCACTTTTGCATCCACTCCCTACACACTAGGCACAATTTACAGAGGCCAATTAATCTAAGATCCATGCGTCTATGGGAACTGGGAGGAAACTGGACCCAGAAAAGAAACCTGTGTGGCCACAGGGGTCCATGCAAATTCTCCACAGACTTCAGGAGTCAGGATTGAACCCGGGTCTCTGGCGCTGTGCTGCAGCAGCTCTACCCTTCCACATGGCCTAAAAGGCATGGCCATCTCCCAGAGAGTCTAAGCACCTATTGAAGACATTCAATGGTCTTATTGCAAAGACCTGGATAACCTGGAATCACCACAAGAGGAGAGATGAAGTAGACTGGGACTGACTTCTCCAGCATTTACAAAAAAGGGCTCCCATGGAAACCTACCCCATTCTTAAGGAGCTTCACAGATTGGATGCAGGAAGAATACTATCTTCGGATGAAGAGTCTTAGTGACAATTTCAGAAAATGGATAGTTTAGGAGCGAGATGAGAAAAAATATTTCTTCACTGAACATGGCTGGTAAATCTTTACAACTTTCTACCCAGGAGGGTTGTGGAGGTTCACTTATAGAGTTCATTAAAACCAGAGAGATGAGATACAGGCTCAAGGGCCAACACGCTCCTATTCCTTGCGTTTATTAACTGGAAACTCAGCAGGATCATCTCCATAAATACCATGGCTACATTAGCTGACGAGCATGCAACTCATCTCCTGGAACCCCAAAGTCTAAGTCTTTGTAGGCTCTGCAGAATGTTTCCATGAAGAGTGACCTCTGTAGGCACACATCATGCTTCAGATAAGAAGATTTGGCATTGAATTCAACACCGCAGGATCAGTGCTGCTCAACCAGCCTGTCTACCAATGTTGATGCTCCAACATGCTTGATCTCATTTTATAACTGTATTAAAACTGCAATTTTTTCTCCCTCTTGCATTTATCTAATGGGCCTGTCTCACTTAGGCAATTTTTCAGCAGACTGCCGGCGACTGTCAAGTTGCCAGCAGTCGCCTGAAAAACCAGCAAATGGAACGGCGACTGTCAGAGTGGAACACACACACACACATCGCTTCCTTCAACAGCCCGTAATGCAGGCGGGGGACAGGGCAAGAGGGGGGAGCGCTGTTTAGAAAATTCACATGGTGCAAAGCCAAGGTGAAACAGACACACACCGCGATGAACAGGAAGGTTGGAGCTGTAAAAAGACAGCTAAAGCACAGTGTACGGTGAGTCCTTTCAAAGAGGGGGAAGATGGGGGGGGGGGGGGGGGGGTGGGTGGGGGTGGGGGGGGGGAGAAGGATTGGAGACAACTTTTAAGAAGCCAGAGATACACGGCTGTGAAGCTTGGTGGACATTTAACATTACCGGTCTGTTATCCTTGGTTCTGAAAACTACTGCTTTCCTTTTTTTTTCCCCAATGAGCCAATGAAATTCACCGGTCAGCACCGGCTACAATCTACGAGAACCTTCGACCTCCTGGCAACCCATTAGGACCTCCTGACAACCCGCCTATGGCTCGCGAATTCTCGCTACTCCCCATGTTGAAAAATTCACGTTGACCATAATGAGGCCTCGACTAGTTCCCAGAATGCGGGAACTCCTCACGACCACGAAGGCGACTCCCCGGCAACCAACCGCAAACATTTGGCGACTGCATCGTCTCCTGCAGTCGCCTAAAGAGTCGCTTAAGTGGGACAGGCCCATAACGTTCCCGTAAATATATTTACGCTATTCTCCTCAATCTGCCATGTTCAAACCACTTCCTGATCAAAGATGTTTCTCCTGTACAGTAACGGGACCATATTGTGGTAATGGGTACGTGGGACCATAAAAAGCCAAACAGAAAACAATGACTTCAGCTGCAGTGAATAACTGCGATCACTGAAGATGCACCATTTATGCAACTTTTCATCACCCCCTTTCTCCTCACAAATGTCAGGAATTAAGTCCAAACATTTTACAATAATAGACACTTCTTTCTCCACAGCTCTCATTGCAGAAGCTACCTAGTTGCTTATTAACTGCCATTATATTGTTGCTTTACTTGTGGCTGAATATTTACAGTTTATAAAGTTACATCCAAAAAAACAACACTTTCCTTACAATTACATAAATGAAATTGCATCAATTAAACCAAAATTGCAGTAAGGCAGGAAATTCCAAATTGTCCAATTAATCTCAATTAATGATTGAGAGAAGAAAAAAAAGCCGTGTCTCGACCTGAAATATCACCTATTCCTTTTCTCCAGAGATGCTGTCTGACCAGCTGAATAACAGCTTTTGTGTCAATCTACACTATAGATTAATGAACTCTGTATTCTAATCAAGATAGTTTAATCTCAAAGTGAATGCAGCTGTGGTAGGGTTCTCCCTTCAATCCTTTATATTTGCTGCTCCATTTGAAACACCTTCTATCAATTCAGCAAATTACACAAACTACTTGGAATAAAAACATGCCAGTACCCATAAAACGTGCCAGGACTACAGATTTTGGATTACTTTAATCAGTTATTTTTGCAAGCTCTTACTGGTAATTTGAGGAAAGGATTTTCAATGTAGGATCCTTTGTATTTGATCTTTAAGGCTGGAATTATCTCCAGCAGCAATGTCTGTGCAGTGTGGTGTAAATTTTCAAAGGAAATGTTCAGTGGAAATCATTGGTTTACATTAAGAGTTCCTTGTCAAACTTATATCCTGCAAAGCTTCATTATATTCCACCCATCGTTCAAAATATATGATGGCAGGTAAAAGCAGCCAAGCTTTGGAAATTATTGTAGATTTGGAAGGATGCAGTCCAAAATTAATTTGACCAATTCTTGCATTGGGAGAACTCATCAGGATACTTGGCAGGGATATTTTACATATTTAATTACAAAAGGTATATATAGTAAAGCTTGAAAACTAAGTGAATTATGAAATCTGATTGGAATTGCATATTTTAATTCTATTTCACAAATGTTATGCCAGGGAAGGAAATGTATTTGGAAGTTGAAAAGTCCATTGCTATTTGACCTTCAGCAATTTGTTCTTTGACCAGCATAAGGTCATAAGTGATAGGAACAGAATTAGGCCATTCAACCCATCAATACTCCGCTATTCAATCATAGCTGATCTATCTGTCCCTCCTAACCCCATTCTCCTGCCCAGCCTCCCTCTCTGACCCCTTCTCCCTCTCTACCCCCCCCCCCCCCTCTCTACCACCATACCCTCTCTACCCCCCTTCCCTCTCGAGGGAGTGGTGAGTATTGGGACCTATAGGTGAGTGGTGGAGTATTGCGTTCAGGGACAAGCCCTCCCCTCTGATGACACGTGCCCCCCCTACCCCTCCCTCTCTACCCCCCTCCCTCTCTACCCCCTCTCTCTCTCTACCCCTCCATCTCTTCCCCCCTCCCCTCTCTGCTGCCCCCTCCCTTTCTGCTCCCCCTCCCTTTCTGCTCCCCCTCCCTCTCTACCCCCCCCCCCTCTCGAGGGAGTGGTGAGTTTTGGGACCTATGAGTGAGTGGTAGAATATTGCGTTTGGGGACCAGCTCTCCCCTGTGATGCCACGTGCCCGCCCTACCCCTCCCTCTCTACCCCCCTCCCCCACCCTCTCTACCCCATCCTCCTCCCTATCTACCCCCTCCCTCTCCGGCCGCGCCTGCGCAGTTTGGGGCTATGCGTGTGGATAGGGCAGGGGATGAGGTAAAAGGAGCAAATTAATAATATTAATATAATATCAAGGGGGGGTTAGTGTGTGTGTGATGCCGCAGGCCACCCCCCCTCCCCCTCCCCGCAAGCGCGCGTTGAGGGGACGGAACCCAACGAGTCTCACTTGGTCTAGTAACCATTAACACCCATACTAATCGGTACTGTGGCACGATGGTACAGCAGTAGATTTGTTGCCTCACAGCGCCAGAGACCTGGGTTCGATCCTGACTATGGGTGCTGTCTGTGTGGAGTTTGTACATTCTCCCCGTGACCTGCATCGGTTTTCTCCAAGGTCTTCGATTTCCTCCCACATGCCAAAGCCATACAGGTCTGAAGGTTGATTGGTTTGGTATAAGTCTAAATCATCCCTCGTGTGTGCGTGTGTGTGTGTGTAGGGTAGTGTTAATGTGCAGGGATCTCGGACTCGGTGGGCCAAAGGGCTTGTTTCCGCACTGTATCTCTAAACTAAACTAATCAAACAGGTTCAGGTTTAGATTATTTATTATTGCCACATGTACCGAGGTGTAGTGGATAACTTTGTTTGCAATGCTATCCAATCAGATCAGATAATAGTATAAATAAATACAATCTAGTCAAAGTGAAGTAATACAGAGAGAACAAGGGGGGGAGATACAGAGTGCAGAATATAGTTCTCAGTATTGTAGCACATTGGGTTCATAGATAAAGTCCGATGTCCACATGGGGTTGAGGTAAACCTACCCTCTACCCTCAAGGCTAGCTTATGGAAGGACAGATCAGAAGCCTGATAACGGAGGGGAGGGAGCTGTCCCTGAGTCTGGTGGTGCATGCTTTCAAGCTACTGTTCATTCTGCCAGGCAGCAGCAGCGAGAAGAAGGAATAACTGGGGTGGGACAAGTCTTTGATTATGTTGACTGCTTTTCCGGGGCTGTGTGAATTGCAGATGGAGCCAATAGTGGGAAGTCTGGTTGGCATGGTAGTCAACGATGGGAAGTCTGGTCTGTTTGATATAAAATGTTAAACTATTTTGAATCATTCCTTTTCCCTTAAACAACAGATAATTGCTGAATTGCAATTAATGACCACTCTAATTTGTCTACCGCCATGACAGATTGATCGCAGATGTGATCTCACTGACTATCCACGCTGCGCCGGTCCACTTGAACAACATGAACACATATGTCAAGCTGCTGTTCAGTATCTACAACTGACATTCAATGCCGCTGTCTCCTGTGAACCTATTGTCAAACTCAGGGAACTGATCTCTGCTTGTCCCAATGCAAATAGATCCACAACTTCTCCATTGGCAGATCTCAATCGGTACGAACTGGCAACAACACCTCTTCCTCACTGACCATCAGCAAAAGGGCACTGGAAAGTTGCGTATTCAGTTCCCTGCTCTTCTCTCACTATACGCATGACAGTGTCGCCATAACCTAGTTCCAGTGCTATAACATGGTAGTAACGGTCTCAGAGCAACAACCTCTCCTCAATGCCAGCAATGCGAAAGAGCTAGTTATCAACTTTAGGAAGCGTGGCGGAGTAAATTCCCAATCAACATCAATTTTGCTGACATGGAAATGGTTGAGGGCTTCAAGTTCCTTGATGTAAATATTGTTAAAACATCTGTCATGGTCCAACCACATTGAAGTGACAGCCAACAAGTAAAACCAACTCTTCCACTTTCCGAGGAGACTGAAGAAGTTCGGCATGTGTCCAATGATTTTTGCAAACTTCTACAGATGCACCACAGAGAGTATACTGATGGGTTGCATCACAACTTGGTTGGGTAACAGCTCTGCCCAAGACCACAAGAAATTGTAGAGAGTTGTAGATATAACCCAGACACATATATAACCGTCACACAGACCAGACTTCCCACCATTGCCTCCATCGACACTTCATGTTGCCCCGGAAAAGCAGCCAACATAATCAAGATGCATTTGTTCCTTCTACCTGCTCCCGTTTGGCAGAAGATACAGAAATTGAAAGTGTGCACCACCAGACTCAGGAACAACTTCTTCCCCTCTGTTATCAGGCTTCAAAATGATCCTTCCATAAGCTAGTGTTCTGTCCATTTCACCTCTACCCCATTATGGACATTGGACTTTGTCTCCAGAACTTGTGGGCACATGACTGAGACAGTGTTCTGCATTCCGTATCTCTCTCTTTGTTCTACCTATCCTACTTGAGTTTCACTTGATTGTACTTATGCATAGTATTATCTGATCTGATGGGCTGGCCGGCAAAACAACGTTTTTCATTCTACCTTGGTACACACAACAACAATAAACCTAAAACTAATACTCATACGCAAGCCTACCGATTTATACCACTGTTTCTGGACAAATAGCGGGTCACATTGTGTCTGAGTTCAGGAGGGAGATTGATAATCAGGTTGAGTGGTGTCAGCACAACAATCTTGCTTTCGACGTTAGCAAGACCAAAGACCGAACTGTTGACTTCAGGAAGAGAAAGCCAGAATCCTTAAACCTGTCTTCATCAGTGGGATGTTGGTGGAGAGAACCAACAGCTCCAATTTCCAGGGCGAGCATATCTCTGGTGATCTGTCCTGGCACATTATGCAATCCCAAAGAAATCTCATGAATGCTTTCTGCAGGTGTACGGTGGAGTGCATACGGACTGTGGCATCATGGCCTGGTTTAGTAACTTGAAAGCTCAAGAATGGAGGAGTCTGCAGCAGGTGGTAGACATTGTCCGGTCCCTCATGGATATTGACCTCCCTACCATTGAATTGATCTACCATGATCAGCCATCATTGAATGGTGGAGCAGACACGAATATCCTAATTCTGCTCTTAGAACTTACGAACAAATCAGCTCCCTCATGCCTTCCATACCTGCCCATGTTGAAGTAGAAAGCTGGGGAATGCTTTAATCAATCTAAGAAGCAGCTAACATCATCTAAGACCCACACCATGCTCTCATCTCACTGCGGCCTCTGTAAGAATGTGTAGGACCCAGATAATCATTACTTGGTGTTCAAGAACAGCTTCTTCCTATCATGCTCTGGAACCACCCTGCACAATCTTAACCACAACCCTACCTCGGTATTGAAGAAATGGTCTTTGTATGAAGTTGCACTACATTAACTCCAGGTGCATAAGACAGCTGAACACTCTTTACTTATCTTAACCCTTGATTGTACTTTGATATTAAGAACATGAAGTTATCAGCTGAGAAACCAACCATTTGGCCTGCCCAGTTTTCATGTCCTTGCCATCCAAGGATGGCCTTTTGGCAGTTCTCTGGTGACAAAGGCATCTGAACATTTTAAAAGAATATCTCGGATGATCAGATTTATTTAAATGTGAAGGAAGGAACTGCAGATGCTGGTTTACACTGAAGATTGACACAAAATGCTGGAGTAACTCAGCAGGACAGGCAGCATCGCTGGAGAGAAGGAATGGGTGATGTTTTGGGTCAAAACTCTTCTTCAGATCCGTTTTCAGTCTGAAGAAGGGTCTCGACCTGAAACATCGCCCATTCCTTTCTCTCCAGAGATGCTGCTTATCTCACTGAGTTACTCCAGCATTTTGTGTCTATCTTAGAAGTATTTAAATAGTCCGAATAATATTCATTGTTCTCATTCCAACATTATTTTATGCTTCAGGTCATCTAATTGTGAATATTGACAGTTTCCTTCTCAACATCTAAACCAGGAAGTAATCCCTAAACTCACATCTCAAAGTTCCCACTTGGATTTTATCTTCAGTCTCTCTAACGATTAAATCTAGAATTCTGAGAACTTTTCCCAAACAATATCATCCCGTAGTGCAGACTTCACATTTACAAAGCTGTCAACCTGACCACCTCAATATTCCACGGGACTGACACTAATACTATTCAGGACATTATTACCACTGTTGGATATTTTTAAAAACACACTGGGCTGGAATGCACTAACTTTCTAACAGTGGTTCCTTGGAGCACTGTCAGTTAGCCTCCACCGCCAGAAGGCTGTGGAGGTGAAGTCAATGGATATTTTTAAGGCTGAGATTGACAGATTCTTGATTAGTAAGCGGTGTCAGGGGTTATGGGGTGAAGGCAGAAGAATGGGGTTGAGAGGGAAAGATAGATCAGCCATGATTGAATAGCAGTGTCGACTTGATTGGCCGAATGGCCTAATTCTGCTCTGCGAACTTATGAAAATGAACAAATCAGCTTCTCTCCCACCTGCCATACCTGCCCATAGTGAAGTAGCAAGTTGGAGATTGCTTAAATCCGGTTAATTACTTAAATCCATTTACACAAATTTTGAAACAAACAAACAAACAAGTTTATTCATGGATAACCCCTTAAGATGGACAGTCATCTCGTTTTCGAGGGGGTCCAACATAGAACATACAGCACAAGACATAACATACATAGAGGCTCTCATTGATCCACCTACCCACACACCAATCCCAAAACCCCTCCATCCCCACTTGTTATAGTTTATAACAATTGTTAATTGGCTTTACATATCCAATAATAATAATAGTTATGTGTTACAGCATAATGTTGATGCATAATACCATATATCACCTATCATACATCGTACGTTAATACATACTATCAACATTATTACATGATATATTATTTCATGATATTGTGACATAATACAATATAAGACCTTGTTACACTATGCAATACAATAATACATAAGTGTAATGGCCATGCATATACAATAGTTATGCCAAATGATCACACACAGAGCAAGCTAGATAAAGGAGCTCGAAGACTCTAATAGTAGAAACAGGTACATGGTTTTATAAGGAAGGGTAAAAGTGTATTTTTAAATAGACGAAATGAGCTAATAGTTCTTATGGTACTAGGCAGAGTGTTCCTGTCAGAAGGAGCTTTGAATTTAAATGCACGTCTCCCAATTTCTTTGTTAGTTCTTGGAATGAAAAAGAAGGGTTGCTGAATATGTCTTAGTGAATATGAGGGTGTGTATGGTAATAGGTCTTGTTTTAAATAAGAAGGGTAATTGAGATGGATGCATTTAAAGATGAACTGGAACAAGTGGTAGCATCTTCGAGCGTGGGGGGATAACCAGTTTAGAGTTTCGTACATAGAACAGTGGTGAGTTATATATGGACACCTTAAAACAAATCTGCAAAGACTATTATAAACTACATTGAGGGGTTGAAGATGTGTATCAAATGTATTCTGATAGACAATATCAGCATAATCCAGTGTTGGTAGTAGTAGTTGAGAGACAATTATTTTTCTCATCTGAAAGGTGAAACAATTTATATGGCGGTAAAGAATAGCTAGATTACAGCTGAGTTTTTTAGTAATCGTCTCACTATGCTGCGTAAATGAAAGCGTTGGGTCGAGCCAAACACCAAGATATTTGAAGTTCAATACTTGTTCTAATGGTGATCCTTCATTAAATGAAATAGTCAGATCTACAGAATTACCAAGGCCTTGTCTGGTACCAAATAACATACTGCATGATTTATTTTTATTTAAAATTAATTTGTTAAATAATAGCCATTTCTGAACAGAAGTAAGATCTAATTGAAGGGATCTTTCAATTTCAGACTTGTTAGTACTAGATGTATATAGCACTGCATCATCGGCATATAATTGTGTTTGACAGTCAGAACAGATATTAGGGAGGTCGTTTATGAAAATAGAGAAAAGGAGTGGTCCAAAGACGAACCTTGCGGGACCCCCTTCTCAACAATTAAGGAATTGGATTGACTTCCATTAAAGGTGACACATTGGCGTCTGTTATGAAGGTATGAGTTAAACCACAGTAGATTGTTTTGAGAAAGACCAATAGAGTAAAGTTTATCAAGCAGTAGGTAGTGGTCAACAACATCAAAGGCCTTGGTTAGATCAAGAAAGATGGCACCGGTGAGTTTACCATCCTCAGAAGCAGTGAACACATCGCTGGTGAGTTTTAACAGAGCTGTAGTTGTGGAGTGATTAGGTCTGAACCCAGACTGGCATGGAGATAGAATGTTGAAAGTTGAGACATAATGTCTCATTATGAGACATGAGACTGGTGGCAGCTGGTTGAACACTAGTTTCTCGAGGATTTTAGCCACCGAGTTGATAATTGAGATGGGGCGGTAATTGTTAATATCGTGTGGGTCGTCTCCCTTATGCAGTGGAGTAACATTGGCATTTTAAATGCATTAGATCATCAGAGACACTTTAAAAAAAAGTTTCAGGTCCCTTTGACAACAGAGAAAGGCAATGAAAGACTGCGTAGGCAGTCCAGGGTCCGACATCAGGATTTGCCAGCAGAGGAACTGAGGCCTGGTTGTCCCTTGTACACCTCGTGAGATGCTCGCAATGGCCAGGCCCCTTGGACACCTGCAAAACACAAAGTGCTGGAGGAACACAGCAGGTCAGGCAGCAAGTACGGAAGGAATGAACAGGAAACATTTCAGGTTGTGACCCTTCTCAGATGCTGCCTGGCCCGTTGTGTTCAAGAATGCAATATCTGCAATTTATTGTTTCTCCAGAACAATGGGACCCTTGAGTCACAAAACATAAATTCAATGTGTGGGTAGGAACTGCCGATGCTGGTTTAAATCAAAGTTAGACACAAAATCCTGGAGTAACTGGCACAGGCAACATCTCTGGAGAGATGGAATGGGTGACATGTCGGGTCAAGACCCTTCTTTAGACTGATGTCAGGGGAGTGGGCAGTACAGAGATAAAATGTAGTTGGAGACAGTAAGACTGGTGGGAGAACTGGGAAGGGGGAGGGGATGGAGAGAGCACTGGGACACCTCCTCAGTGATGTGATCTGGGGTCATCGGGTGTTTCGGGTCTCACAACATCAGACACCCTCGCCCAGGCGACCCAGCCGGGGTTGATAAGGCCCCGACTTGCGTCCCAGCAGCAACCGCCCACGGATCAGTCTTCTTAATAACTACTCTGCAGGGGTTGGGAGACTCTAGTGCGTGGAGGGGCTGGGCTCTGTGGGGTGAGTCCTGGCCGGGCTCCTCCTGTGTCTCACCAGGTTCAAGGCCTGTGCACTGCACCTCTTTCTCCTTCGAGCATTTCATTCTTGTCTGATGGATTTTTAGTCCATGGTGGTTCATTAGGCCTTTCCGTAGCTTTGTTGGGTGTCTTTCTCATGAAAGACACAGACTAGCGTGCTAACCTAGCCTGTCCCGGATGCCGTCTTTCCTTGCCATCAACTGTCTCTCCAGTAGTCTCTGAAGAGCCCTGAACAGAAACATCGCCCATCCATGTTCTTCAGAGATGTGGCTGAACTATTGAGTTAGTCCAGCACTTCGTGATTATTGTCCTAACTTCTTATACTCAGTTCCCTCCTGACGAAGCCAGCAAGCTGAACGCCTTCTTCACCACCCTATTAACCTTCAACAACACTTCCAAGGAACTATGTTTGTGTACTCCTAGACCGACCTGTTCTACAACAATCATTCATGTCATTAAGCTGGTAAATTTATTGTTCTACCCATTTGTGAGAGTCTAGAGCATTTAATTGTCAAATCAGATTCAGATTCAGATTCAGATTCAATTTTAATTGTCAGTGTACAGTACAGAGACAACGAAATGCATTTAGCATCTCCCTGGAAGAGCGACATAGCAAATGATTTGAATAAATAATAATAAGTGTCCGGGGAGGGGGGGTGATTGGCAGTCACCGAGGTACGTTGTTGAGTAGAGTGACAGCCGCTGGGAAGAAGCTGTTCCTGGACCTGCTGGTTCGGCAACGGAGAGACCTGTAGCGCCTCCCAGATGGTAGGAGGGTAAACAGTCCGTGGTTGGGGTGAGAGCAGTCCTTGGCGATGCTGAGCGCCCTCCGCAGACAACGCTTGCTTTGGACAGACTCAATGCTCTGGGACTGCTTCTTACTTGCTTCCGCTCTGCAGCTACACTAAATGCAACAATACAATAGATAAATATACAATAAATGATCAGTTCTGAAGACCACAATCGTGCGAGTCAAAATACATTGTGCATCCTCAGTAGCACTAAGTACATAGAAGTCTTTTCTGCTGGAAAGGAATTAAAACCAATGCCATCCTTTCATCTTTTTATTCTTTTTTTTCAGTTTCTTTATTGTAGTTCACTTTAATTATTCTTCATCTTAATTATTCTTCATTTGTAAAATACAATTTAAAAAAAAGTTCACTTTTGACTGTCGATAGATGTACCACAGCATCAAACACCCACTCGTAACCCTGTCTGTGGGTATGAAGGCATCAACAGATCACAGGGCAAATTAATGACAATTCAACCAGCAAACCCCTTATGGGTCTTTCTATTGTTGCACACAAGTTGCTCGTTGATGAAGTGAAAACCCTTGTGGGTGATGAACAACCTCAAAGGTTTGAAGGGTCTCAGGGCTGTCACAATGTGTGCTGGATGTTGTCCTGTACTCCTAGGAAATCAGCTGGAGACCCGGCCTTTCACTCAGTCTGACGTGATCCTCAGACTATCCTTGCTTGAACTTTGCTCGCTTTACTTTGCAGTAAATGTTATTCCCTTATCATGTATCTATACACTGTGAATGGCTCGATGGTAATCATGTATTGTCTTTCTGCTGACTGGATAGCCTGCAACAAAAGCTTTTCACTGTACCTCAGTACACGTGACAAGAAACTAAACTGAAACTGAGCTGAGTATCATTGAATGCTGAGTCGAGACAATTGGCAGCCCAAAGAAGCAAGGAATCACAAGGGACTGCAGATGCTGGAATCCTGAGCACAACACAAAGTTCTGGAGGAACTCAGCGGGTCAGGCTGCACCTGTGGAAGGAATGGACAGGTGACATTTTGGGTAGGGACCCTTTATCAGTTGAGAAGATGTTCCATTGTGAAATGGCCATTTCCCTCCCCAGATGCTGCCTGGTCCATTGAGTTATTCCTACACTGTGCTTTGCTCAAGCAAGGAATCGGTCAGCTGTCTGACACGTATGTGGGCCACTAAAAAGTAGAACGTCAATGTGTTTTCAACAGAGTTGCAGAAGGAAGTAGAGGCTGTAATTTAAGAACAGTAGTTAATTTTACATGGCACTGAGCCTAGGCCACTCCATCAAATGATCTGCAGATACATCTCCAGCACTTGACATGGCAATGAACATGTTAAACCTACCTCTTCCTGTCAACCCAGTTACATTCATGGTACCACCTCTGAGGAACACCCCTCTCTCCTGATTCTGCCTGTCGTACCACTGTGGTGTTTTTTGCGGTTTGTGAGCAGTTGGTTGCTGATGTCAATGATGGTCACCTTAGCCTTCAGCCGTTTCCAAACTAAGATAGCAGAGGTGATTGTTCAAAAGGGAACTGCAGATGCTGGAATATCGAAGGTACACAAAATTGCTGAAGGAACTCAGCGGGTCTGAAGAAGGGTTTCGGCCCGAAACGTCGCCTATTTCCTTCGCTCCATAGATGCTGCTGCACCCGCTGAGTTCCTTCAGCAATTTTGTGTACCTAGCAGAGGTGATTCCTTATTTTAACTGACGAACTGTAGAAAGCCAAGAACCCGGCCTGAAAATGTAAAATCTGTACATAGCAAAATAGTGAAATAGCACTCTGATTGACATTTATGAATTGTGCAGCCAAACCAACTTCACTGAAGCCTAGATGTTAAAGTGGTGGCTCCTGCTTCATGACACCCTGTGAATTTCTTTGCCCACAAGCCAAATGGTGCAGATTTTTAACTGCTTGACTATCTTCTCTTCACAGTGTATTTGTCATCATTTCTTCCACTTGGAGGAAAAGATGATTTATGTCCAACAGTTAAAGCAGTAATTTTCAATCATTTCAGCTGATTACACATTTAATATCGGATCTACCAACAGCATAAAAACAAAGCCCACAATAGCTTGTTGCAGAGCAGTATAATTCTGGCCACATCGTTCAGGAAATTTAGATTCAGAGTTTGTATCCAAGGTCACAGGCAAGTAAGCAGTGTGCATATGCTCTGGTTTTATTCAGAGGGAAAGGCAGCATCTCTGGAGCGAAAGAATGTGTGACGTTTTGGGCCAAGACCCAAAACATCACCCATTCCTTCTCTCCAGAGATGCTGAATGTCCTGCTGAGTAACTCCTGCATTTTATGTCTATCTTCGTTTTAAACCAGCATCTGCAGTTCATTCCTACACTTTGCTCTGGTTTTATCGTGGATTTAACTGGTAGACCTATTAGTTGATATTCTTTCTGACGCCCTTGCAGTTTGTTCACTTCTGTAACCTTTGCCTTTAGACTTGGCTCATCATCTTTCCCAGAATCATCCCACTGTACTGGTGCTTTCACATTAATTGAGATTTGAGCGATCAAATAAAGTGAATTGGAGGAACAGCACCTCATATTTTGCTTGGGTAGCTTCCAACCCAGCGGTACGAATGTCGAATTCTCTCATTTTAAGTAACCCCTACCTACACTCCTCTCCCCCCACCCCCCGCCTCCACCCTCATTGTTTAACCAGTTACACAGTTCTCCACATTGTATCCCTCTTGAGATCTCACCTTCCTGAGCCAACAATGGGCCCACCAGTTCACCACCCTGCCCGAGGTCTTGTTCCCGGCACTGATTGATCCTGATCTTTTCTCACCTCCAGCTCTTCACACCTTCTTCTCCCCCACCACCCCCCCCCTCCTACCACCCCCCACCCATCCCCTACATTCAGTCGGAAGAAGAGTCCCGACCTGAAATGTCACCCATCCTTTCACTCCAGAGATACTGCCTGACCCACTGAGTTACTCCAGAATTTTGTGTCCGTCTAAAAAGATAATGCATTTCACCAGGTTTATATCAGTTGACCAGACGCTGATGCTTCAAGTTCAGGGTGGTAACAAGGTTGACCCAACTAAAAATGGCAGTCAGCTCCGTAGAGCATTGGAGAGGCAGGATAAACATGACCCGTGCACTACAACTGGAAAATATGCTGGGGTAGGAGCAGGGAGTGGAAGAAATATTTCTGGCGCATAGCTGCAGAATTTAAGATATCAAGCAGCAGAACCATCACAGAGGAAAATGCCAATGTGGTTTTGTCATAAACAAGCACTAGACTGAAAGCACAGAGGGCGGCTGAATACATCTAGAAATCCATCCTTGGTTGGTAGCCTCATGCAACTTGAAACAACACAACAGATAACCCTCGTTATAAAGGACCATAGAGGGTGGGGGTGGTGTCCGCTCTTTCCTATTTTCCATTGTACTGCGAAAGGGATTACAGAGTAATAGAGTGTAATTGTATAAGTAGTAGAGACAAATAACTGCAGATGCTGGTTAATACACAAAAGGACACAAGTGCTGGAGTAACTCAGCAGGTCAGGCAGCATCTCTGGAGAACGTGGGTAGGTGATGTTTTGGATCGAGAACCTTGTCCATATTTTCGGCCCAGAACTAGGCCTGGAATCCAGGTGAGTTGCCAGCCCCAGAGACGAGGATCAGTGGAATCATTGGTCTCGGCCTGCGGGCAGCCGGAGTGCAGGTAAATGCTGGCGGTGGCAGCAGTGGTGGTGGCGCTAGGTGTGGCCTGGGAGAAGCCGAGGAAGCTGTGTGGGCCGGTGGTGGTGGCAGTGGGTCTGGCCTGAAAGCTACCAGGAAGTGATGCGGGCCAGTGTTGGCAGCCTGGCCTGGCTGTGAACGTTATTAGATCCCGCCTGGAAGCAGCAAAGGGGGGCAGTGCGGGCTGGGGGCGGCATCAGCTAATCGGCCGGGCACTGAAGGTCAGCAGGTCCGTCCACTATAACTGAAATCCATTATAAAGTGCACCCCCTCCAACCTCATCTACTATACTGTTACAGGTGCGGACTCCTGTATATCAGCGAGACCAAGTGCAGACTCGGCGATCATTTTGCAGAACATCTCCACTCAGTCTGCCTGAACCTAACTGATCTCCCGGTTGCTCAACACTTTAACCTCCCCTCCCATTCCCACACTGACCTTTCTGTCCCGGGCCTCCTCCATTGTCAGAGTGAGGCCCAGTGCAAATTGGAGGAACAGCACCTCATATTTCGCTTGGGCAGCTTACATCCCAGCGATATGACCAATGGCCTCTAACTTCGAGTAACCCTTGCTTTCCCTCTTTCTCCATTCCTCCCCCTTCCCAGTTCTCTGACCAGTCTTACTGTCTCCAACTACATTTTAACTGTTTGCTTTGTTATACCTTCTCCCATCTAACAATGAGAAATTCTACATTTTCCTTGCTCTCCATTTCCTTTGCTGTTATACACTTTCGCACTTCGTTATCTATCTATCTATCTATCTATCTATCTATCTATCTATCTATCTATCTATCTATCTATCTATCTATCTATCTATCTATCTATCTATCTATCTATCTATCTATCTATCTATCTATCTATCTATCTATCTATCTATCTATCTATCTATCTATCTATCTATCTATCTATCTATCTATCTATCTCCTCCCTGATGTCAGTTTGAAGAAGGGTCTTGACCTGAAACGTCACCCACTCCTTCACTCTGGAGATGCTACCTGTCCCACGTAGTTAGTTCAGCACTTTGTGTCCAACTTTGGTTTAAACCAGCATCTGCAGTTCCTTTTTACCCATAATAACGAGGGTTTGCTGTACAGCACAACATTGCTATTACATTTAGTGCTCACGACCGCAGATGAAAGTCGGGGCAAATATTCTCAATAAAATTAACCGTACGTCGGTGGGAAGGATTTAGAAAGAAGAGTGGAAGGAGCAATAGTGGGAGTTCTGTAAACATGAGGGACAATGCAACGTAAGTAGAGTGTGACCATGCATGACCCCTCAGGAGCTTTTTCTGGAGAAGATAAAAGTGTAACGAGTCACAAGATACGTTATAAATGTAATACTTATGCTGGGGTTGATGTATATTTTATTCATTTTAAATAGAAAAGCAATACCTATCCTAAAAATATATTTGCAAAGTGAAAAAAGAGTGCTTTCATCAAATTGATATGACCTTAACATTTCCATTGGAATTATGCTTGTCTTCAGGTTATGCATTCCAGATCACAATCCAATATATGGATTCTCAAGAAAAACAATGTGTTGTCTGTGATTTCAACTACAAGCAGAATTCTGCAGACAATGCTTGAGAAAGCAAGATGAAGGCAATGCAACTCTCGACAATTCACTCAGTGAATTCGGCAGCAAGTGGAGTCATAGAAAGAAATGCAGCCAGAGATCGTGTTTTCCTGGTGTGATAATGACGGAGAATCTAAGAAGGAAAAAAGAAATGGAAAAGTGAAAAGAAATTGCATTTTTCATCTCTAATGAAACTTGAAGCACCAGAAGAGCTGCAGAAAGAGAGGAGGGATTGGTGCCTGAAATTTCAATCGTTGAAATAGAGCAGTTATTTCCAGGCATGCTGGCATATTTTGTTTGCAATATGCAGTTCAGATACTGTGATACTGATAATCATCACAGATAAGGCTCGGATAGTGGGAGAGTCCAGGACTAGAGGTTATAGCCTCAGAATTAAAGGACGTTCTTTTAGGAAGCAGATGAGGAGAAATTTCTTTAGTCAGAGGGTGGTGAATCTGTAGAATTCTTTGCCACGGAAGGCTGTGGAGGCAAAGACAATGGATATATTTAAGGCAGCGATAGATAGATTCTTGATTGGTAAGGGTTAGAGGTTATGGAGAGATGGCAGGAGAATTGGGTTAGGAGGGAGAGATAGATCAGCCACGATTGAATGGAGGAATAGATGGGCCAAATGGCCTAATTCTACTATTTATGATCTCATGATCATGATCTTATGATCTTGCAGCAAAAGAGGGTTTTGGAAGAGTTTGAATGTGGTATTAGTGCTGATCCTGGCTTTTGTAGATTCAGACAATGTTCTCAGAGGCACGATGAACACTTACAGGATCATATAATTTCCTAGCAAAGGTCTATTGAGATGAGCAGCTGATGGCTGGATAACAACAGCGTTAAATACCATCTTGTGTGTGTGTGGCTAGCAAGTGATTAACATTGTGAACATTGTGTGTGGGAAGGAACTACAGATGCTGGTTTATCCCAAAGATTGACACAAAATGCTGGAGTAACTCAGCTGAACAGACAGCATCTCTGGAGAAATGGAATAGTTGACGTTATGGGTTGGAACCCTTCTTCAGACTGAAAGATAGAAGTGGGAATGGGGGGGTGAAGGGAACTGGAGGCAAGACAAGGCTAAACCAAATCAGGGGCGGAAACAGATTACCTCAGGAAGGGTAGAGTCCATAATGGCCCATTGTGGCTGATGAAGATGGGCTAACAGCATGGATGATGTGATGTGAACAGTGGAACTAGTAGGGCGAGGGTTGGGGGGGGAGGGGGAATGTATGCAGGAGATGCTGTAGGAGTGCTCTGGGTGTGGACTTCAATCGCTGAACAGTTGCACTCAGTCCGCCTTGGCCGATGTGATCTCCCGGTTGCCAAACATTTTAACTTTTATGTTAGTACATAAGTTATAGGAGCAGAATTAGGCCATTCAGCCCATCAAGGTTATTCCGCCATTCAATCATGGCTGATCTATCTTAGTCTCTCAACCCAATTCTCCTGCCTTCTCCCAAGAACTCCTGACACCTGTACAAATCAAGAATCTGTCAATCTCCACCTTAAAAATAGCTACTTGTGTCCACTGATCAATACTTCACAAAAAAATCATATTTAATTTCAGCCACTTTGAGAGGCTCGAACAGTCTCCTTCACGTTTGTGTTCAGAACATCTTTTCACCTCATGTGGATCGATGCATTTTTCATTGTTTTCATTTCCTACGTTCTTGCAAATAAGAATTTGCTTCTGTTCCAGTTCCTCCTTGGAATAAGAAACCGAGCCATTTCCCGTTGAGCAACATATGGTCTCCCAGATCTCTCTTCCTGCTATCTGGCACCTTGCTTGTGTTTCATCTGTAATCATGCGACAGGAGGGAGCATGTTTCACTTCACACTGGTTTCAGTACCGCAGTAAACTCCAAAGTTCAACGCCTGATTTTGTCCTGACGATTCACCCCACTCTCATAATAATCTGGAACGTAGCTCTAATCTATTAACAGCATTGTTAATTAGATTCGTTGGTATGTTGACACTTTGTGCTGTCAGTGGCTGCAGGAATTATAATGGGTTGCAATCTGTGGAAG
This sequence comes from Amblyraja radiata, assembly GCF_010909765.2. Taxonomy (NCBI): domain Eukaryota; kingdom Metazoa; phylum Chordata; class Chondrichthyes; order Rajiformes; family Rajidae; genus Amblyraja; species Amblyraja radiata. Next base: position 49,391,290 of record NC_045969.1, read on the forward strand.
ACTGCATTTACTTCCAGTGGGAAAAATAAATCAAAGACAAAATTGAATTCCTATCACCATTTGCCAAAGCCTATCACTTATGCCTTTGATTGGCAGGAAAGAAAACATCTAACCATTGCCAATTTAAAATCTGACATATGGTTGAGCATCACATCAAAATTAGTGTGGGGATGGAGCAGTGGTGGGGGATGATGCCTCTGAGCTGCTCCCACCTCTGAGACCCTTTTGTTTCAATATTCAGAGTCTTGTAAAAATGGCCTCTCGTCTCTCTCTCCCCTGACTATCAGTCTGAAGAAGGTTCTCAAACCGAAACGTCACCCATTCATTCTCTCCAGAGATGCTGCCTTTCCCGCTGAGTTACTCCAGCATTTTGTGTCTATCTCCAGAGCATGTGAAACAGGTTTAAGCTTATTTTTATATTCATTTGCAGTTTCTGCATTGATTGAACATACTTCCTTATTCTGACACGCAACTAGACTTTTCAGCCCATGTTAGCTCCAAGCAGGATAATCCAATCAGTCCCGATTCCTCTTGCTCCATTCCTCTGTGGATCAGCAACATATTCTCCCCCACATGCTAACACCAAGTTTTCCTTTTGATTCTTTTGCCATTAACCTGCACTAAGTGGTAACTTAAAGTGGTCAATTCACCTACCGGCATGTGTTTAGGACGTCGAGGAAAGCAAAGCATCTGGTGGAAATCCAGGAATTCTAGGTGAAAATATGCAAACTCTGCCCGATGGTACCTGAGGTCAGGAATGAACCTGGGTCTCTGAAGCTGTGAGCCAGCACCACTGTACTACCCACAACAGCAGCTCATTGAGGACTAGGATACGTCATGCATCATAGTGGAAAAGAGGGGATGCAAAGGCAAGTTAGAAGTCCCAACTGGGATGTGTCAGAGTACTCTTCCATGTTCAATTTGAATAGTGTCACTCCTAGGCTTGCTCTCCCTCAGTAATCTGGAGCCGTGACCCTGACAGCCAGGAATATGTGATGCTGAGACGTGTAAAGATGGTGAACTTGGCCACTTGACACTGGATCGATGGTAATAAAACCTAAGATAACTTTTGGTTTGGAACCAGACTGCCAAAGCTGCCACATCACTGGCCTTTCAACCACTTTGCAGGAGGTCAAAATATTCCTCTGTCAAATCATAGTCATACAGCATGGAAACAGGCCCTTCGGCCCAACCTGGCCAGGCCGACCTAGATGCCCCATCGATTCCAGGCCCACCAGCCTGCATTTGCTCCATGTTCCTCTAAACCTTTCTTATCCATGTATTCTATCCAAATCCAAATATCTTCTAAATGTTATTATATTACCTGCCTCAACTACCTCCTCAGATAGCTTGTTCCACATACCCACCATCTTCTGTGTGAAAAAGTTGCCATTGAGGTTCCCATTAAATTTATCCCCTTAAACCTATGGCCTCTGGTTCCTGTTTCCCCTTCTCTGGGCAAAGACCCTGTATATTTAACCTATCTATTCCTCATGATTTTATACACCTTTATAAGATCACCCCACAGCCTCCTGTATTCCACAACCTGGGATTTTTATGTGTGACACAAAGCAGTTGCTTTGCTCAGAAACTAAATGCACCAACAAAGAATCGTAGGATACCACTTTTTAGAGCAATATAAAGGAAAGAATTGCTTTGCACTGCAAACAGAAGATTGACAAGTTGTGATGCTATTCTTCTGTTTAATAATGCTCAGGTAGGTAATCAACGGCGTAATTATGCAGCCTTCACTGAACACCCAAGAAATTAGCACAATTTAATGTTTTTCTGACCAAAGATATAATTTGGAAAAATTAGTATGTATCTTAGAGATCCGAAGTCATGCAAGACATGACTAAAGGAATAGGAAGATGGAGAGTTAACATAGACATATAATGTTATAGTCAGAGCACAGTATTGGACCCTTCCCCCCCCACCCCCCCCCCACTCCCCCCTCCCCCCTCCCACTCCCCCTCCCCCTCCCCCTCCCGTGTTCATGGCAGCCTTTTGCCCATCTACACAAATCCCATTGCCTGCACTAGAACTGTATCCAACAATGTTCAGTTTAGTTTTAGTTTAGAGATACAGTGCGGAAACAGGCCCTTCAGCCCACCGAGTCCACACCAACTATCGAACACTATCCTGCACACACAATTTACATTTATACCAAGCCAAAAACCAACAAACCTGTACCTCTTTGGAGTGTGGGAGGAAACCGAAGATCCATGTGGGAGAATATACAAACTCCGTACAGACAGCACCCATGGTCGGGATCAAACCCATGTCTCTGGTGCTGCAAGTGCTGTAAGGCATCAACTCTACCTCTGCGCCACTGTGCTGCCCTTATATTATGTCTTGCCGATTCAAGTGTCTGTCTCAATGCCTCTTAAATGCAGTAATTTTATCTGATCCACCACCACCTCCTCTGGCAACATAGATTAAACATGACAATATCTTAGGAAAGAGAACAGAACATGAACATACATTTCGGTTGAAGTGTCACAAAGAGATCAGCCATTGCTGATATTAAAGCAGAAGAAAAAATTGGAAGAAATTTAGAAGGGAGTTTGGACTTTAATATCAGGAAATAGAAACACAAGGAGATAATATGTATGGGAATGTGGTTCTCTTGCATAATATTTGACATTAAAAAAACAGGGGGAAATGTGATGCCATAGTAAAGGCCTGATTTACTGGGATTACACACTCAGATTGCATTTATTGTTAAGAAAGATAAAGGAAGATCTAATAGAATTGCTGAATATTTAGAAAGAATTGAAAAGAGTAAAAGCAAAAGTTAACTTGGGATGAATATTCAGTGAAAGCAACACGTGGAGGGCGAGGGTACACAAAAATGCTGGAGAAACTCAGCGGGTGCAGCAGCATCTATGGAGCGAAGGAAGTAGGCGACGTTTCGGGCTGAAACCCTTCTTCAGTGGAGGGCGAGAACGTTTTTAGTTTCAAACAAATGGTTATTAGATTTTTAAAAAACCTTGCACCTTTTAAGTATCCCACCGCATCCTGAAAGTGTGATGACCGGGTTTGATTTTTTTGATAGGCTACAGTGCATCCAAATTGCACGTAATCACATCACACAAGGAGAAAATGAAAGACGACATATTCTATTTTAAGGGAATTGTTGGCTTGACAACAGGAAATGGTGTCACCTGGACCTTTCACATCAGAAAAGCAGGTTTCAAAATAACTGTCATTATTTCCGGCATGGCAGGTCTTCTTCAGTATTAATTGAAATGTCAATCTTAATTAAGCATATCGATGAATGTACTTACAGCTTTCCGACTCAGAAGTATCAGCATGGAATAATTACCACAAGGCTGTTGGCATTGAGACAAGCATGTTTCGAAAGCAATTGCATATCAAATGTTAATAAGACAGTTTTCGAGTTATCGAGAATTCAGATGGACAGTTTTAATTCATACATAGAAACATTGGCTTTTAGTTTGGTTTAGAGATACAGTGTGGAAACGGGCCCTTCGGCCCACTGAGTCCACCAGCTTTCCCTTCACATTAACACTATCCGACACTAGAGACATTTTTTTTACATTTATGCCAAGATAATTAACCTACAAACCTGTACGTCTTTGGAATGTGGGAGGTAACCAAAGTTCTCGGAGAAAACGTACGCAGGTCACGGGGAGAACGTACAAACTCCGTACAGGTTGTTCATGGATCTTTATTGAATAGTTGGAGTAATAATAATTCACATATATGAACATACAAATTACATGCAGGAATAGGCCACACCCCTCAAGGCTGCTCTCCTATTCAGTAAAATCATGGCTGATTTGACTATAAACTCAAATCCATTTTCGCATCTACCTGTGGTGACCCCTTGCCACCTTGTGGTTCAAAACTCCTGCTACCTCTCCCTTAAGAATGTTCAAAGACCATCCGCCATCCTTTGAGGAAGTTTCAAAGACTCACAACCCTCTGAGAGAAAGTTTCTCAACTCATCCCGTCCTAAAAAGGTGACTCTTGTTTTTAAATAGTGACCTCTTGTTCTTGTTCCCACAAGAGAAACCGTCCTCGCCTCATTCACCCTTTCTCAGATATCGGATGTCATTTTAACATTGAAAAATGACACAAAGTGCAGGAGTAACTCAGCAGGTCAGGCAGCATAGGGCCGCACGGTGGCAGCAGCAGTAGAGCTAATGCCTTACAGCGCCAGAGACCAGGGTTTGATCCTGACCTTGGGCGCCACCTTTGTGGAGTTTGCAAGTTCTCTGTTGGACTCAGTGGGGGTCCATGTGTTTCCCCTGAGTGCTCCGGTTTCCTCCTACATGCCAAAGACAGGTGGGCTTGTCGGTTAATTGGCCTCTGTTAATTTCCCCTAGTGTGTAGAGAGTGGGTGAGAAAAGTGTGTTAACATAGAACTTGTGGGAATGGGTGATCGATGGTCAGCGTGGACTAGATGGGCCGAAGGGCCTGTTTCCATGCTGTTTCTTCCGGTCAATCAATGAATTAATTTTGAGGGAAACAAAAAAATATAGTCAGCAAATCCTGGTTAACTAACCAAATGTTAGGACAGCATAGTTCCAGCTACCTGATGCAATGATATGTATTGAGAAGCAAACATGACAGGCATTGTAAAAACCAAGAACATAGTAAATGAGTACATTAATTCTTCCCAGTGTAATTTCCTTCCAGGCAACTAAACCATTAAATTGAAAGTCTTATTATATTGCATGTACTAACTTTTCTATGCTTTATAACCCTGAATATTCATTGCAGTTGGGACATTATTTGTATGCTAGACACTGCAATGGTGAATAACCACGTGATATTTTGAATGATTTGCTTGTCTATTTTCTGCTGCTTTCTGGTTAATGACATCCAGCTGCCTTCTAATGTTTAATGATTTGGAGATTAATTAAGCAGAGGTCACCCAACACGATTTATTGCACTGACAAATTGGGTTTTCTTATTGCTCAGTCTTTTGAGAAAATTATATTTGAGCTCCTTATAATTTGGCCAGATGTATGGCAAGTACTATAAAGTGCAATGCCAGCAGAAGTACATTATGGGCAACATATTTTTACAAATAGTTTAGCAATAATTTATTCTTCATTTCCTGGCACAGCTTTTCAATATATATTTGCTGAACTGGAACAATCTTCAGGAAGACTTTCAGTGACAACCTGGTCATTCATTCCTATGTTCACTTTTTGATGTGACATATTGTCTGTTCTGTCAGACAGCTGGTATTGCATCAACCAATTGAGAAAGACATGCTTCAGTGAGAATTTAATGTCCCTTAACTGTTGGAAAGGGTTGTCCAAAAAATGATTGTTTTGTCTCAGCTTCCAGTGTCAACATTGTTTCATCTGTACCATTGATCTTGTATCATCCCATTCCTAAATTACAGCAGTGTTTACACTTCACCTCATTTGAGGTTGTGAAAAGAGCGGCATTAATAGAACAGGTTTCAGGTTTCATTACCTGCAAAACATGACAGCAGCGGTGGAGCTTCCCGCAAGTCTCAATAACAAATCTTCAGAAAGGTTTATTCCAAAAACCTTTATTCCATGCAAAAATCAATTCAAAAACACCCAGTCTGAGAGAGTTCACCACATGTTTCTGTGCGTAAGGCCTTTTTACTTACTGTGTCAGCATCCACCACTGGATGGAGTGAAGCACACCAACGCCTCTACTTTCTTAGAAGGCTTAGGCAGTTCGGCATGTCCCCAATAACTCTCACTAACTTCTACAGATGCATCACAGAAAGCATTTTATCAGATGCATCACCACATGGTCTGGGAACAGCTCCACCCAAGGCCGCAAGAAATTGCGGAGAGTTGTGGATGTAGCCCAGACCATACACCAACCAACCTCCCTTCCATTGACTCCACATGCACTTTACGCTGCCTCAGCAAGGTCAGCAACATAATCAAGGACTAGTATGGCCACAGTCACTCCCTCTTCTCCCCACTCCCATCAGGCAAGAGGTACAGAAGTTTGAAAACACACACATCCAGATTAAGGAACAGTTTCTTCCCAGCTATTATTGGGTAACTGAAGCATCCTCTCACCAGCTCGAGTGCGATCCTGACCTCCCATCTATGTCATTGGAGAACTTTGAGCTATTATTAAATCAGACTTTATCAAAATTAATTTTGCACTAAATGTTGGACCCTTTATATGTACGCTGTGAATGGCTTGATGGTAATCATGTATAGTTGTTTCTTTGAATTAATAGGAAGCAAAAAAAGCTTTTCACTGTACGTCAGAACACATCGCAATAACATACTAAACTAAAACTAAACTGTGTTGGTGGGTCGAAGATCAACGGGCTGCACCAGGCATAAATTGCAGATTTATGACCAAACCAGATTAATTTAACTAATAATCCAGTAGTTTCATATTTTCTATTACAGAGACCGATACTCAAGAAGAAGTACGAGAAGAAAATTGTAGTGGAATCCAAACTTATGTTTCTGGATCAGTGGCCGAGACCTCTGGTCCACATATCCAACCACTGCATTACCATGATGGTGACAATCACATCCTTGCTTTATAATGGACAAAAATCAGTGACCCAAACATCAACTGCTTTAACCCTTACAACACAACTTCTTGCTTCTTTGTTCACTTCCACCTTGTTTTGCGTTTCACCATCACCCAACACTTTGCTTTCAGACAGCAGGATGTGCCCATAGTAATTCAGAAATCCAAAGAAGGCACTCATCGCTGTCAAATGTATTGGACCACAGACATGCAAGACTTACGTCAACTTTGTCCTCATCTGAGTAAAGCCCTTCAGCATCCATCTTGGAGATGGCGACTTCTGACGTGGCAAACGCACAATTGCTCTTCCTTTGCAATACACTTTCTAGAAAATAAAGCAGAAAACACGGCAGGTCAGGCAACATACGTGAAAGAGAAAAAGAGTTAACATTTCTATTCATTTCCTGGAAAAATGACCAGTGCTAAAACTATTCCAAGTGGGACACTGGGTTTTGTGGGGGAAAAAACTGCAGATGCTGGTTTAAACCAAAGATAGACACAAAAAGCTGGAATAACTCAGTGGGATAGGCAGCATCTCTGGAGAGAAGGAATGGGTGACGTTTCGGGTCGAGACCTTTCTTCAGACTGGGTGATTGAGATAATTGATGGTGGGTACCTGTTGCTCAGTACTTCATGAGCTTCTGTCTCCCATGAGCTACTGACAACTATGTGACACGCAAAAGATTGTGTCTTCCTCCCACTGAGCAAAAAAATCATCATACAGAGGTAAAGATTATCCATCTACCTTTGCTTCTCTGTTGATTATTGTCTTATGATTATTACATTTTACAACACATTTCTAACTGTGTCGTCAGCCTTCAAAACTGGAATGATTGGAGGAGTCAAATAAAAAATATCCAACTAGTGCAATGAGGCCAGCTTCCTGCAGACTCTTCAGCTCTTCCCAGCAGTTTCTTTCAGACGATGTGGTACAGCCTTGCTTTGAAAATCTCAGGTGAAGCATTTTCCTCCAGGCAAATCCTGACTTTTATACCTCGCGCTTTCAAGTTCATCACAAATCGCCTTGGGGTGCATGTCAAGTGCAGCTGATACAGACAGTTCATGCTCTTGATCTCTCTCCATCCATCTTTATCTTTGCTATTCAGTTCCTGCCTATCGGGCTGTATCGTCAACCTGCGATGGTCAATCAGAAGAGGAAGCTTCATGTCGCATTCATCACTCCACAACTCCCTATCTTTGTGATCCTTTACATCGCCTGCATGCAAAGGACAGAGTATGACTCCTGCAGCTTTATAGTACAGTCTGGCCCATGTTACATAAATTCATACTCGTATGATATCTATACTGCAGCACTAGTGTCAATTTCCATTGCTGCTCCATTATTGAACGATTGCTATTGTAGAGGAAGGTTCAGTAAAGTTCTGAGTCAGCATGGAAAGTTTATGCAATCCTCTCAGGTTGTCACTTTCTTCACTTAGTTCATGTGCTCAGAATACTTTAATACTCTTCCCAAAGATTCTGCATTGTGCATTTGTCCACGTTTGCAGTGGCCTTGCTTTCCTTTCAATCTGTTCACGTGTCCCTTTATAATACACCGACTCTTTGCATTGATACCCATCGATTCAATGTTGTCTACTGCCAAATGATTACATCACCTTTTCAGTGGTTGTTCCCTTGTCTGTACATGTTGTCGACTTTGTGTATTACTTGTTAACACTCTAAGCATTCACTGGCCATGTTACCAATACTGCATTTCTTTGACTGCTGCCTCCATTGTCTGGGCAATATGAAATAATTGAATTTCAGTTTCATCCCATTGAGCAACCTCTTTTCACCTGTGCAGTCATGTGATTCTTCCACTGTTTTGTCTCCTATTTCAGTTGGAGCCGACGTTTTTATCCACATCTACTTCTTCGCATCTGCAGGTGTCTGTAAACTGGACTTCTTCTCTTTCCAGAAAAAAAGTTCCATCCTTTCCACATAGTCAATCAAGGATTTGTATAAAGCTTTGAAAGAAAACAAAGGGCTCATCTTGACGTGCTCTGTGTCACTACACAATGTGCGCAAGCAGGAAAGAATGAATCAATGAAATTCAATGTCATCATAGTTAATCATGCTGCTTCACTGCAAATCTCATGAAATGCAGGTAACACTTGGTTGTGTAACCGTCCTGGCTAATCTTCCTTCATCCTCGGCTATCACATTATGACTTCATTTAGTGTACACAAGTATACTCACAGGCTCACAGTGCTCACCAGGTGCTTCTCTGTGTGAATCCACTCTCTGTTCTCTATGACATTATCCAACCACTGAAGTGAGTTCAATAGAATCATGACAACTCTAAATATCTCTGAAAGTCATCTTTCGGGGTAGATCATAAGAGATAGGACCAGAATTAGGGCATTCGGCCCATCAAGTCGCCATTCAATCGTGGCTGATCGATCTCTCCCTCCTAACCCCATTCTCCTGCCTTCTCCCCATATTACAAAACCCAGCTGCTGACTTCCAATGTGAGCAGATGATTAGGTCCCAGTCGTTACTTTAATGTTACTTTTGGTGTTTCTTTCCATGTTTGTTCTTCTTTGCTTTTGGAATTGCTTGGGTACTGGGAACTCTTTCATGTTTCACCGAATAGCTGCTCTTCTCACGACTCCCAATAATGTAATGTACATGTGACCAAATTCACCATGGGAAAGCACCATGGCAGAGCCAATCACCTTCTCAGGAACCAGCCATTCCTCACCCAAGGGCACCCTGTCTCACTGCATTATTTTTCACCATCCCAAATAAGAACAGCGAACTTCACAACCAAGGATCAGTTCAAATAGCCCCTTGGTTTTTTCACTTCTCGATTAGGCAATAAATCTAAGTGGAAGAACAGGATTGCTCTGAGAGCCAAATGAACCAAATGAACTAAATGAACCAAATGGCCACTTTCTCTGTCATGGGAAATATGAAGTCAGAAACGATCCCTACTGAAATGTCATTTGAAGATTTCATTTCTATTAAGATGCAGATTTCAAATCTCCATTCAACCACATGAACATTCAGTTATGAATGTTTGTTAATTTATTTCAGAATAAAAAGAAGTTGTAAGATTCAAGATATAAAAATGAATCAAAATTAGAACTAATTGCAGTCTAGGGATTTGTTTGTCTTGTTGGATTGTAGATTGTTCTAATGAAAGGAAATAATGCTTAATGTACAAGGAGTATAATATGCAGATTGATCGGGGAATTCTCCTCATCCAGTTCATTTTAACATTTGATACATGGCATTTAAATTATAATTATCGTGAAGTTCGTAATAAATTTTAATTTGTGACATAACATGTAAATCACTCTCATTATTACTTGTTGAAAATGATCTCCCTGGTCTCTAATATCTCCATGTACATGACTCCGTTCCATTGTGATCAACTTCAGGAAGTGACGTGCTACACATACCCAGTTTGCATTGACGGTGCCGATGGAGTCAATATCACCAACAACTTTTCCTGGACCGCCCATATTGAAGCAACGACCAAGAAAGCACACCAACGCATCTACTTCCTGAGAAGGCTTGGGAAGTTTGGCATGTCCCCTACAACTCTCACCAACTTCTGTAGATGCACCATAGAAAGCATTTTATCAGGATGCATCACAGCTTGGTTTTGGAACAGCTCCAAATAAGACAGCAAGAAATTAAAGCAAATTGTGGACGCAGCCCAGACCATCACACAAACCAACCTCCCTACCATTGATTCCATCTATACCTCACACTGCCTCGGCAATCCAGCAGCATAATCAAGGACGAGTCGCACCCTGGCCACTCCTTCTTCCATCAAAGAAAAGATATAGAAGTGTGAAAACGCACACCTCCACATTCAGGGACAGTTTCTCCCAGCTGTTATCAGATAACTGAATCATCCTACCACAACCATAGAGCAGTGCTGACCTACTATCAACCTCTTTGATGACCCTCAGACTATCCTTGATAAGACTTACTGGCTTTACCTTGCACTAAACGTTATTCCCTTATCATGTATCTGTGCACCGTAAACGGATCAATTGTAGTCATGTGTTGTCTTCCTGCTGACTGGTTAGCACGCAACAAAAGCTTTTCACTGTACCTCAGTACACGTGACAATAAACTAAACTGAACTGAACCATCTAAAGGTGTCATGGTAGTAAGTTGCTGAGGAATTAATTTTTAATTATTGAAACTACTATGACTAATCTTGCAACCACAGCAAGTTAGATTTTTTAGTAAATAGTGGCCTGGAATTGACAGGAGTGGCAATTCCATGGTGCTGGTTGGTCTAGGGCTTAGATTAGTCCACAGAATTTTGTTACACTTCTGCAGCAGGTTTTCTGCTGTCTGGAATCCAAAGGGCACCGTGACTATCACAGGGATGCTCAGACTTTTATAAACAGGGCAAGCAGTTTCCTTAACCCATCAGAATCAAGACTCATTGAGGAGCGGCGTCATGTTTCAAACTGGAGGGACAAGGTGGAATATTGAATTCAAGGTACAGAGACTGAATATGGAAGACTAAAGGGGGGAATGATCTGAATAATAATTAAAGAGATATCACTGTCTTTCAGCAAATTAAATGAGATTAATGGTTTCACTAAGTAGAATTTTCATGGTTTGTCTTGCACTAGGGTAGAACATTAATTTAAATTTCATTATTTGCAAGACAAGTGTGTTCTTTAGGAACAAACCGCTAGTCAGATCACGGCTATGGTAAATCAGAAGAGTTGCCCCGCACCACTTTTCCCTCCCCTTTAATCAGACAACTGGTTACCTAACTACATTCCATAGAGTCATGCAGCACAGAAACAAGCCCTTGGGTCCAATATACTTCTGCTGACCATCACAAAACTATTTCTGAGCAGTGGTCTGTAACTATCAATGATGTCAGTGCTTTTCACTGAAACAGTAATTGTTAGTGGAAATGCATTGTAACGTGGTCAAGAGAAAATAAAGTGAGATTTGAGGACTACCAGTTGAATATAATGCACTGAAGGTACATAATTTATAACACTGACAGCTATCTGTCCCGAAAACAATAGGATGTATGAAGCAGAGCATGAAGAAAATGCAAAGTTGATCAATGGGTTCTCACATCACATGGAATACATTAAAATGCAGATGCCTGACCTTAGGATAATTTCATTGCTCTAAATGACCCCATTGTATCACATGTGGGAACAAAAATGACCTGTTGTCAACAGTGCATTGTTGCAAAACGACTTAACGAGACTATTTTAAACTTATTCGGCATTGAACAAAATGGAAAAATGCACAGAATGCAGATGTAACAAAACAAGCTCAGTTCAAGAAGCCTCAATGGCCCTTATGACTCAGAATACCATTGTATATTATTACAGCATGTATTTTTTCTTATGATAACCCCAAAGCCCTGGAGGTTACTCTTGGCAGCATCTTATTAAAGTTGTTGATCAGCTACTTTGTAATAAAATACACCTTGAAATCCGTTCAACATCTTCATATCACAATCTCTAACCCAAATCAACTTGACTATGTATTATCTAGCATATTGGAAGATAATTAGTCATAGTGATACAGTGTGGAAACAGGCCCTTCAGCCCAGCTAGCCCACACCGGCCAACTTGTTCAAGCTATACTAGTCCCATTTGATCCATATCTCTCCAAACCTGTCCTATCCATGTATATAATTGTGGGGGTTTCTGTTCCATTGTCTGTTTTGTTTAGGTAGACATAAACTGCCGGAGTAACTTAGTGGGACAGGTAGCATCTCTGGAGAGAAGGAATGGGTGACGTTTCGGGTCGAGTCCCTTCTTCAGCTGTTTAGTTCAGTTTAGTTTAGAGATACAGCACGGAAACAGGTCCTTCGGCCCACCGAATCCGCGCCGACCAGCGTTCCCCACACATTAACACTATCCTACACACACCAGGGACAATTTACACTTATACCAAGTCAATTAGCATACAAACCTGTACGTCTTTGGTGTGTGGGAGGAAACCGAAGATCTTGGAGAAAACCCACGCAGTACACACTCCATACAGACAACACCCAGAGTCGGGATCGAACCCAGGTGTCCGGCGTTGCAACGCAGCAACTCTACCACTGCACTACTTGTCATCTACTATATCTGAGAGAGATATTCTTGATGATGAAAAGCCAAGGAACTTTGCTCTCTTCAGAAACTGCCTGACCCACTAAGCATTTGCAACACTTGGAGTTTATATCAAACATTTCATTCCATTACAAACAAGAATGTGCCTAATTACTCTCATTTTACATCTAAGTCCATTAAGGCACTATCATTACCTCTGGGGCTTTGGAACCAGCTGATTTAGGAAATTAATATACCATACAATTAACTGAGTTAAACTTCATTAATTTTGTTTATTGTTGTTTTGTACCAGGTGTGATGAATGATGAGGGAGCTAATGATATTTGATCTCCTTCAACTATCCTCCACCAGTGCTTTCTCACGCAGAGAATAGCATCCACCTGTTGGTTTTTTAACTGCTAAACATGCTACATCTGCAATTTCACCATATTAAACCACCCTTAACTCAAGTTTAGAATTAAGTTTACGTTTATTATTGTCAACTGTACCGAGGTACAGTGAAAAGCTTTAATTTACATGCTGTCCAAACTGATCAGATATCAGTATACATAAATACAATCAAGTCAAACTCAAATACAATGGGTAGATCAAGGTAAGAAACAAGATGTAGAATATAGTTCTCAGCGTTGTAGTGCATCAGTTCCACAGACAAAGTCCAATGTCCGAGGTGGGGTAGAGATGAATAGTAAGATTAAACGAGAACTTACCAGTTCGAAGTTTGATCGTCATTTTATGAGGAGTAACGTTGAGGGATTACGTGAAGAACCCGCCAGGACGCATGCGTGTCATTCTTCAAAGCAACGGTGTGAAATCACAGATAACAGTAATGACTGAACATAGTAAGATTAGAGAAGAGGATACCAGTTGAACTTTATGATCAAGGGTGGGTGCAGAGGGCACGTAATCCCTCAACGTTACTCCTCATAAAATGATGATCAAACTTCGAACTGGTAAGTTCTCGTTTAATCTTACTATTTTACTTCGGAGTCACGTGAGTGACTACGTGAAGATTTCAAAGCTCTGTGATTTCATGCCGTGGAAACTAGTCCATGCATCACATCTGCCTTAATTGACTAAGGGAGGAATTGTGTTAACATATTTAAACATGAATCTGACATTGAAAACCCATGATAAATTTATTAACAACAAATTATAGCCCCTATTTCATGGGGTGAAATCATAATACAGAACTTAAAATTGTTTCTGCAAAAGTTCCAGGTTTAACCACTGGTTTATAGTAGAATTGTTGGAACGTTTTTTCCCTAGACCATCCTGCTGTCTCCAAGATTTGGTCCATCGGTACGTCCAATTCCATAGCTGCTGATGTAGCTGCAGCCCTGGTGGAATGAGATTTGAATATGTTAGTATCCACCCCAGCTGTTGTTAAAACCTGTTTCAGCCATCTGGAAATAGTTTGAACCGACACCTTTTTGTGGGGTTGTTTGTGGCTGATTAGTAGTGCCATCTCATTGCCTCTGATATTTTTGGTGTTCTCTATGTATAACAATAAATGTCTTATTATACAGAGACGATCATCTATAGGGTAAGCCCTAAATTCTATTTTGAGGCCTGATGATCCCGGTCTGTTCTGTTTGACTAATTCGTGAATATGAAACATTATATTTCTTGTTGAAGAAGTCATATCGTCCAGCCTTAAGTTATGTAAAGACTGTACCCTTTGTGCTGAGACCAAAGCCATCAGCATTACTGTTTTATGCGTCAGTTTTTGCAGGGACAGAGCTGTTGCTGGAGACCAGTTCCTTAGCAACGTTAGGACAATACTCACATCCCATATATGAGAGTACCTGGTTCTTGGGGGATTGGTATTAAAAATTCCCCTCATAAGTTTGGTTACCAGGGGGTGAGTCCCAACAGAATGACGCTCTGATCCTCGCCACAGATATGCTGAAAGGGCACTTCTGGCGCAGTTAATGGCACTATAACTGAGCCCCTCATCATAATGGAGGCCTGCCAGGAATTCCAGAACAGACGTTATGTTCATCGTGCTGTAAGTGATGTTGTTTTTGAAACAATATATCTCCCATTTCCTGATGTATACCAGATATTGTTTTTTGGTGGACTGCCTGTGGGCCGCTGAGATAATGTTCAATGTTCGGTCCGTCAGTCCCAGTTCCAGTAGAGGTTTCTTTAGACTCTACAAATTAATAAGTTTGTCGTATTATGACATGGATGGCTATCCCCCGTTACGGGATGAACCAACAAATCTGGTCGTTTCAGGACGGTGATACATGGTTCTAAGACCATGTCGAGAATCACAGGGAACCATGGTTGAGTAGGCCAATCGGGCACTACCAAAATACCAGACACCGAGTCTTGTTGTATTTTGCATAATACCCGACTGATGAGGCAGAAAGGAGGGAATGCATAGAAAAACAATTTCCCCCAATGCAGCAAAAAGGCATCTATCGCTGATGCCCCAGGGTCTGGTTCCAAAGAAACATAGTTTGGTAACTGGTGATTGAGTCTAGATGCAAATAGATCGATATCTGGTGTTCCGTACCGTGCTACAATATCAGCAAACACTTTGTGGTCCAACATCCATTCGATGTTTTCATTGAATTTGCGTGACCTGGTGTCTGCCGCTGAATTGAGGTTACCTGGTAGGTAAGTAGCTGATATCCAAATATTTTTCTGAATACACCATTGCCAAATTGTATTAGCCAGATTGTCACATGTTGTCGATTTGATTCCACCCATATGGTTAATATATGCCACCACGGTGGTATTGTCAATCTGTAGTCTAACATGCTGGTGATGCATTCCAGAACAGTATGATTTTAAGCCTTAAAACGCACCCAACATTTCCATGTAGTTTATGCCAAGTGTCTGAAGTAATGATGCCTCCTGTGCATTCCATCTACCTCCACAGCTAGAGATGGAGTTGGTAGCACCCCAACCAAGCGCTCTGGCATCAGTTTGTAGCACCACTGAGGGGTTGCTGACAATGATAGGGCTGGAACAATGCCGAATGTTATCCCTCCACCATTTTAATTCCATAATTGCTTTGATTGGTAGCTTCATTGGTCTGTCGAAATGACCAGCATTAATTTTGAGTGCTTGTATTTTTGCCCTTTGTAAATTTTGGTAATACAAAGGTCCAAATTGTGTGGCTGGAAAAGCAGCCACTTTTTTGCCAATCACCCTTGCTACCAATCTGATAGAAGGTTCACTGATGTCAATGAGGTTGTTGCAGGCCTCAGTTAAGACTGTAGCCTTGTCCTTTGGTAAAGTCACCGACATGTGAACTGAGTCAATTGTGAACCCCAAATAATCCATTATGGTGGAAGGCGTTAGTTTAGATTTAACTGGATGGATGATAAACCCCAGTTTCTCAAACAATTGTTTGGTGGCTGATACAGCTAGTTTAGCTAATTCCAAAGTTTTGCCCACAATTAATATATCATCCAGGTAGGCCATGACCATATGTTTTTGTTTCCGAAGAAACGCTAGGGCTGGTTTCAAAATTTTGGTAAACAGCCTGGGGGCTGATGTTAATTCATTGGGTAGAGCTTTATACTGTCAGTTCTGCCCCATCCAGTTGAATTTTAAATAACGTCTGTGATCAGTCCGTATAGGCACTGAATTGTAAGCATCTTTTAGGTCGATGCTAGCCATGAAGTAGCCTGTGGAAATCAATTGTTTGGCAGTAACAAAGGTTTCCATTTTGAAATGAATATACTGCACAAATGTATTCAATTTGGTCAAATCCATGATGATGCGACAACCACCATCTTTTTTGTTTTTTGGTAAAGATATTAGACACAAATTCCAGAGAATCGTGTTGGGTTTTTTCAATAACCCCCTTAGCGTGGAGTCTCACCAGTTCAGCATGTGCTTCCAATTTTTCTTTTCGTGAAAGTACGAACGTTTGGTTCGGTACATGCTGAACTGGGGGGCTATTTTTGTGCACAAATTCAATGGTATATCCCTGGATACTGTTTAGGATATAAGTGTCTGTTGTTAATGTACTCCATGCCTCCCAAAAGAAGTGTAATCTCCCACCGATATGTGTATTATCCACACTTCCTATAATTTGTAAGGGACCAGACCCACCTACCTCCATGGTTACCAGTGGAAAATTTACTTCTTCCTGTGTAGTCTTCGAGGAGGTTGAGGCGCCGGTGTCTGGGTTTGGGTTTGGGGTTTGCGCATTTTCCACGAAGGCCGGTCTGGGCCATGGCCTAAAAAAGACCGCTGTCCTGTATGTCCGGCCTTTGAGCTTTCACCAGCTTCTGATTGGCTTGACTGCTGGTGGGTGCGTAAGGGTGCTGTCTTTGCGTGTAGGAGGTCCTTCCTGTTATGGCCTTTATAAGCCCCAGGGTTTTTGCCTCCTCATCGAGCTCCTTAACCTGTTTGGACAGGTTGCCCACAAATAATAATATTGGTGGCTTTGTGTCTCCAGGTTTGCACAGGCCTGCGAACTTTGGATTTAAGGCAGGTCGGATGGCATTCTTTCTGATACTATTAATCTCATACTGCGTATTGCAGAAGAGTGCCAGTGCATCCTGTTGCCTGAATGATAGGAAATCAATGCTGGATGCTAGTTTTTGTTCTAGATTTTTTCCAGTCTGATCTGGCTGTATGTAATTGGACACCATGTCCAGTAGGTTTTCTCCTTCCTGCACCCCCTGCACACTTGTTGTTTGTTCAGCAATCCCCCCTTCAGGGTCAGCCCAGAATTGACCCCCAGTACTCCCCTCTGACGAGGGAGATGCACTGTGCAGCCCTACGTAAGGTGCTGCTGTGGGTGTTTTGTATAACCCATGGTGACTAGACTCCATCTCCCGGAGTCTGTCACGTTGGAGCATCTGCTCCATAAGCCGCTCCATTCGGCTCCAGCGCTCACGGTCGCTGGCCGCTCGCGGCATCTCCTCAAAGTCGGACTCATCAGAGACAACGGCTCTGTTAGTTTTCCGTTTTGCCTTCCCGCCCGTCCGCGGTGTTGTTCTGGCCGGCGCGGGGGCGAAGTCGGGCACAGCTGATCCCACTACTGATGATTCTAGTGCCATCAGCCGCTGCTGGCTGCCCGCAACTCCGCGGTCCTCCCCAGCCAGCTTTGTCGCAGCTCTAGTCGACTTTGTGGTTTTATCCATAGTTTTCCCGCCTGTGAAACAGTACGGGAAATAACAACGACCGCAGAGTAACTCGCTTACCTGTCGGTCTCGGCTTTTAAACTTGCCGCTACGGGGGAACGTCGTTCCACCCCGCCTGTCGTTTCGCAATGCGTGTAGCGATATGACAACGCATGCGTCCTGGCGGGTTCTTCACGTAGTCACTCACGTGACTCCGAAGTAAAATCGGGCAGTACCCTAACTTATTGAAGGACCATTCAGAAGCCTGATAACAGAGGGAAAGCAGTTCAAATGAAAACCTTGTTGAGCTTTACTTTTGGAGGATTTAGGCAGTCTCTTCAAAGTTCATTATTCCACCTAAGTTGAATACATATCCCAATGTGATTCATTTTAAGTAAAACATATTTTCAGGTTGGTCCACCCAATGTATTGTTATTTTTGACACTATCAGATTTCATCCATATTTTTTCATTGTTTACCTTGAAGGGTTTATCAGATCCATGTTTGAAGATTATTATTGAATATGCTAACCATTCCAAATTACAGATCAAATGATTTATCAAATCAAATGTAAACTGAATCTGGGGGTGTTTTATGAATTATTGCATATGTCACAAAAATAATTTGCATGAATAAAATAATTCCATGTTGCCTATAGTTATTTTACCATTTACCAACTTATATTTCCTGTTTTCTTCTCGTGTGTTCTATCTGAAAAGAATCTTTGAGACTTTAAATATACTTCTCTTCTTTGCTCTAAATGCACCCCTAGCTTCTTTGTTACACAATGGAAACTCAACATCTTTGGTGATATCCCATTAGAACCGTCTTAAGGATCTGCCCAGAACTGAAGCAAGAACCAAATAACTGGACAAACTCAGCAGGTCAGGCAACATCTGTGATGGCTGAAAGATGGTCCCTATATCAGGTTGAAACTCCTGAACAGGATTGGGAGCATACATTAAAAATAAGAGGGTGACCAGGGAAAAGGTAGGGCCGCTCAAAGATAAAGGAAGGAATCTGTGCTTGGAGTTGGAAGATGTAGGTGAGCTACTTTGCATCTGTAAATGGCGACAAAGATATGGCGACTGTGCATTTGTTGGTTGTGCAAAAGAATTTCTCTATGCTGTGCATAGGTGTATTGTATTCATGTATGGGTAAGGACGGGCTGTTTAAATGTTATGACAGGGGCAGAATCTTGAATGCTGAATGCAGAATCTTGAATGCTGATTAACTGTGGCAGGGCTTGAATGCCATCACCTCCTACAATGCGAAATTAGGAGGCAGCTCAATTGTCAGCGAAGCATCACTCCCTAATCAGCTCAATGCGTTTTATACACGCTTTGATATTGAGAACACTGATGTGCTTTCCCGAGCCCCCATTCGCCGTGATGGTATTTCAGTCACAGTCACAGAGGCCGACTTCAGAAGATCCTTCAGAGGGGTGAACCCTCGGACAGCACCTGGACCTGATGGTATACCAGGTTGTGTTCTAAAAACCTATGCGGACCAACTAGCTGGAGTTTTTATGGACATTTTCAACCTCTCACTTCTGAGGTCTGAGGTTCCCACCTACTTGAGAAGGGCATCAATTATACCGGTGCCCAAGTAGAGTAATGTGACGTGCCCCAATGACTATCGACCAGTGGCACTAACATGTGTGGTGATGAAGTGCTTTCAGAGATTGATTATGGCGCATATCAACTCCTACCTCGACAAGAAACTAGACGCACTGCAGTTCGCTTACCGCCACAACAGGTCAACGGTGGATGCTATCTCACTGGCTCTCCACTCCGCTCTGGACCACTTGGGCAACAAAAACATATGTCAGGCTGTTATTCATTGACTACAGCTCGGCATTTAATACCATCATCACCTCCAAGCCGGTTACCAAGCTCTCAGATCTGGGTCTCTGCGCATCCCTCTGCAATTGGATCCTCGACTTCCTCATCCACAGACCACAGTCTGTCCGTATTGGTGGAAATGTGTCAGCCTCGATAACAATCATCATGGGAGCTCCTCAAGGCTGTGTGCTCAGCCCCCTGCTTTACTCACTCTATACTCATGACTGCGTAGCCGGACATAGTGGGAACTCCATCATCAAGTTCGCCGACGACACTACTGTTGTGGGACAAATCACTAATGGGGACGAGTCAGAGTACAGAAATGAGATCGACCCATTGACCAAATGGTGCCAGCACAATAACCTGGCTCTCAACACCAGCATAACCAAGGAACTGATTGTGGACTTTGGAAGGGGTAGGATACGGACCCACAATTCCATTTATATAAACAGTACGATGGTGGAAAGGGTCAAAATTTTTAAATTCCTGAGCGTGCATATTTCCGAAGATCTTTCCTGGTCCCAGCACACTGATGCAATTATAAAGAAAGCGCATCAGCGCCTCTACTTCCTGAGAAGATTACAGAGAGTTGATATGTCAAAGAGGGCATTCTCGAACTTCTACAGGTGTACAGTAGAGAGCATGCTGACTGGTTGCATCGTGGCTTGGTTCGGCAACTTCAGCGTTCTGGAGCGGAAAAGAATGCAGAAAGTTGTGACCACTGCCCTGTCCATCATCGGCTCTGACCTCCCCACCATCGAAGGGATCTATCGCAGTCGCTGCCTCAAAAAGGCTGCCAGTATCATCAAGGACCCACACCATCCTGGCCTCACACTCATCTCTCCGCTGCCATCAGGTAGAAGGTACAGGAGCCTGAAATCTGGTACATCTAGGTTCGTGAACAGCTTCTTCCCCACAGACATCAGGCTATTAAACTCGCCATCAAATTAACTCTGAACTATAACAACCTACTGCACTTTATCTGTTTATTTATGTGTATATATATGGTCTCTGCTATATAGACACACTGAACTGTTCTGTATTTATGCTTACAATACTCTGTTGTGCTGCAGCAAGCAAGAATTTCATTGTCCTATCTGGGACACATGACAATAAACTCTCTTGACTTGATGTAAAGTTAAAATTTACAAATTACATTTACATTAATTATAAGATGCATTCAATCGTCTTTTAAAAAAATATTTATTATCGAGATCATTAAAGCAAGTCATGTTGTTAAGAATCAAGGAACCACAGATGCTTTTGTACATATGAAGAGAGAGTCGGAAGAAGGATCATGACCCGAAACTTCACCTATCCATGTTCTCCAGAGATACTGCCTGACCCGCTGACTTACTCCAGCACTTTGTGTCTTTGTTCGTTCAAAAAGAAACTGAACTATCAGATTACAACATATTTTTGAGAAATTACTAAAACCAAGACTGTACTGAACTTAAGATAGACACAAAAAGCTGGAGTAACTCAGCGGGACAGGCAGCAGGGCGCTGGATAGAATGAATTGGTGACATCTCGGGTCGAGACCCTTCTTCAGACAGAATCAGGGGAGAGGAAGATATTGAGTTCAGGAAACATAAGCTGTGAAAAACAGACAAAGGGGATGGAGATCAAACAAAATACAGAATAGATCATTGTTAGCTCGGAGAAGGTACCAACAAAGCATACAGAGATAAAATGTAAACAAGGACAGTCAGACTAGTCGGAGAACTGTGAAGAGGGGAGAAATGGAGAGAGAGGAAAGGCAAAGGTTACTTGAAGTTGGAGAATTCAATATTCATACCACTGGGGTGTAAGCTGCCCAAGCAAAAACTACACACATGATACTGAATTTGTCAGTTTTCACCAAGCCTGTAACTTTAGCCCCTCATCGTCTATGTGTGAATTTGATTCTGACCCACATCAGACCACAGCAGCTAAACCACAAAATAAATCCAAATATACCAGCACTGTAGGAACAAAATGAAAATCACCGTTCAAGCCAAGAACATCAGTGAGCAAAGACTCACACCTTTCATCATCCTCGAGATCATTCTTCACCTGATTGAAATTTTAATGGAAACAAGACAGTCTGGGACTAGTCACACACTGGTGTTTTTCTGAGCAATCTAATCCTCGGTATCACAGAAATAGGTTTGAATCGTAGTAATTGCAATACTTCCCTTACAAACAGGACTAGCAGCATGGAAATAATGTAGCTGAAGAAGGATATAGGGTGTGCTAGGTCTCTCCTTTAAACATGTAATCTCCCACAAGAATCCAGCTACTTGTGTTAGTCAGCTGAGAGGTAGAGGGTGATAAGGTCCCGAGTTTGATTTTCACCTACACTGCGATTGGAATGGTATCTCAAATTGCTGGATCAGGAAGGGGAAATAGATGTGCAATGATCCTTCTGTGGGAGAATATCTAGTATTTATAACAGAACTATCTGCAAGTTAGGTCGGTGTCGGGATCAGCCACTGCTGTAACATGATGAGACCTGAATAGCCTCTGCCACCATTCACAGTACATTCACATGCCAAATAGCCACGTCAGAGATGTAATAATGGGTGAGCGTCGTGCCCGAGTCTGCTCCCCAGCAGAGGACAATAAAAGTACCAGCAAACATGTTTATGCAAGGCAGAGATGGTAACCAACAAAATAACACAAAGTGTTGGGGTAACTCAGCAGATCTGGCAGCATCTCTGGTAAACATGGATAGGTGATGTTTCGGGTCAAGACCTAGAAGTGGGGTTTCAACCTGCAACATCGCCTATCCATGTTCTCCAGAGTTGCTGTCTGACCTGCTGAGTTACTCCAGCACCTTGTGTCATTTTCTGTATTAATCAGCATCTGCAGTTCTTTGTTTCTACCACCAACAAAATAATGCAGGACTGCACAATTCCCAGAGGATGCTGATCTGTTGAAGCAGTGAATTTAATAAAATGACTTTGAATTAATGGAAATTCATGCGATATTATTTATATTCCACGTATTGTAAGCAATATCTTCATGGAACTGCTTACTCCCAATTCTGAAAAAATCCTTCTGAATGGGAATGCTATTTTCAATAGCTGGGAAGATTGTATAGTTTCTCCTGAGGTAACTGCGGTCCTGACTCATGCTGCTTTTACAAAGTTGTAAACAAAATGATAAGTTGTGATGAAATGATGGCCGGAAGATTTCTAGATTTCTCAGCCACTATTGTTATTCTTGATTGTAGACATTGCAAGGCTGCAGGCTGTTATAAAACAAAATTGGCTTTTAATAGTGCGTTCTATAAAAGGTATTTACCAGAGCCATCCACAGAGCCTGATCAACGTGGCTACTCAGGTAGTTTCATGCAGAATTGATTATAGAGAGGCTACGAGAGGTCAGATGGCAATTATTTGCTTATTATGCATTTGATCATTGATGGCCAACATTCTAACCACAACCCTAAACAAATTCATGATATTAAATTTAAAAAAAAAAATTTAAAATCAAAATCATAATAATATGGCACATTTGGTGCAAACTTTATTTAACATTTATACATTATCACTTATTCTCCATTTCATATTTCTTTCATTACTAGAGAAATTGTGAGCACAATCAAACTAACTTCGCATATCTCTTGATTCCCTCTCCTCGACTCTCATTCTGAACAAGGGTCTCGACCCGAAATGCCGCCCATTCCTTTTCTCCAGAGATGCTGCCTGTCCCACTGAGTTACTCCTGCATTTTATGTCTATCTTCGGTGTGAACCAGCATCCACAGTTCCTTCGTACACATTTCAAACACTTCTGCTCCTAATATCATGTTTTGGGAGAAGTAATTGATAAACAACTGTTGTTTAAGCAGTTGTTCAAGGTACTTCCACAAGGAATGTCCGTGTCAGTGATATGGGGCTGCAAGAAATGGTGTCCAACAATCATATCCCATTCCTGTTATGTGCCAGGTTAAGCTCTGCAACTGGAGAACTCAACCTGGTTTTGCTATGAATAGTCAGTTAATGCATATGTGAATTATGCAAGGCTGCACAGTAGCACAGCGGTGGAGTTGATGCCTTACAGCGCCAGAGACTGGGTTCGATCCTGACTACGGGTGCTGTCTGTACGTTCTGCCTGTGACCGCATGGGTTTTTCCAGTTGCTCTGGTTCCCTCCCACAATCCAAAGACGCGGTTTGTAGGTTAATTGGCTTCGGCAAAATTGTAAATTGACCCTAGTGTTTAGGATAATGCTCGTGTACAGGTTGATTGGTGGTCGGAGCCGACTCGGTGGGCCAAAGGGCCTACTTCCTCACAGTATCTCTAAAGTAAACTAAAGTAAAGTAAACTAAGGCGTAGATGAGGACACATCCAAATCTTGTACTCTTGTTCAATTCTGACCAGGTGCTCACTATATTATTGTTAGAGTATAGAAGTGAGATCGACCGACTGAAAAAATTGTGCCAGCACAATAATCTGGCCCTCAACACCAGCAAAACCAGGGAACTGATTGTGGACTTTGGAAGGGGTAGGATGGGGACCCACAGTCCCGTTTATATCAACGGGTCGATGGTGGAAAGGGTCAAGAACTTCAAATTCCTGGGCGTGCACATTTCTGAAGATCTCTCCTGGTCCGAGAATACTAATGTTATTATAAAGAAAGCACATCAGCGCCTCTATTTCCTGAGAAGATTACGGAGAGTCGGTATATCAAGGAGGACTCTCTCGAACCTCTACAAGTGCATAGTAGAGAGCATGCTGACCGGTTGCATCGTGGCTTGGTTCGGCAACTTGAGTGCCCTGGAGCAAAAAAGACTACAAAAAGTAGTAAACACAGCTCAGTCCATCATCGGCTCTGACCTCCCTACCATCGAGGGGATCTATCACAGTCGCTGCCTCAAAAAGGCTGGCAGCATCATCAAGGACCCACACCATCCTGGCCACAAACTCATCTCCCTGCTACCTCCAGGTAGAAGATACAGGAGCCTGAAGACTGCAACGTTCAGATTCAGAAACAGCTTCTTCCCCACAGCCATCAGGCTATTGAACTCAACTCAAACAAAACTCTGAACAATAATAGCCCATTATCAGTTTATTTGCACTTTATCTGTTTTATTTATTCATGTGTGTATATATTTATACAATGGTATATGGACACACTGATCTGTTCTGTAGTCATGCCTACTATATTCTGTTGTGCTGAATCAAAGCAAAAATGTCATTGTCCTATCTGGGACACATGGCAATAAACTCTCTTGAATCTTGAATCTTATAATTTATACCTGGGGAGACTTTAAACTAGAATGGTTGGGGCGAGGGACTCAAATAGAGAAAGCTAGTAGACAGAATGGGAGGCAGGAAGCAGAAAAGGGAAGCACTCGGGCACAAGAGGAGAAAGAAAAAAAAGGAAATAAACAGAGAATAAGAGGCGGGGGGTTTCTTAAATGTGCATATTTTAATGCTAGGAGCATTGTAAGAAAGGTGGATGAGCTTAGAGTCTGGATAGACACCTGGAAGTATGATGTTGTGGCGATCAGTGAAACATGGTTGCAGGAGGGCTGTGATTGGAAACTAAATATTCCAGGATTTCGTTGCTTCAGTTGTGATAGAATTGGAGGGGCAAGAGGTGGAGGTGTTGCATTACTAGTCAGGGAAGATATTACAGCAGTGCTTTGGCAGGATAGATTGGAGGGCTCATTTAGGGAGGCTATTTGGGTGGAACTGAGAAGTGGGAAAGGGGTAGCAACACTTATAGGGGTGTATTATAGACCGCCAAATGGGGATTGAGAATTGGAAGAGCAAATATGTAAGGAGATAGGAGATAGCAGATATTAGTAGTGAGCACAAAGTAGTGATTGTGGGAGATTTCAACTTTCCACACATAGACTGGGAAACACATTCGGTAAATGGGCTGGATGGTTTGGAGTTTGTAAAATGTGTGCAGGATAGTTTTTGCAGCAATACATAGAGGTACCTACTAGAGGAGGGGCAGTGTTGGACCTCCTGTTAGGAAATGAGACGGGACAGGTGGCGGAGGTATGCGTTGGGGAGCACTTCGGGTCCAGTGATCACAATACCATTAGTTTCAATATAATTATGGAGAGGGTCAGAACTGGACCTAGGGTTGAGATTTTTGATTGGAGAAAGGCTAACTTTGATGAGAGTTAGCTGGTTAGTGAACTGGGACATTTTGTTTTATGGGAAGGATGTAGAAGAGAAATGGAGGACATTTAAAGGGGAAATTTTAAGAGTACAGAATCTTTATGTTCCTGTTCGGTTGAAAGGAAACAGTAAAAATTGGAAAGAGCCCTGGTTTTCAAGGGAAATTGGACATCTTGTTCGGAAAAAGAGGGAGATCTACAATAATTATAGGCAGCATGAAGTAAATGAGGTGCTTGAGGAGTATAAGGAATGTAAAAAGAATCTTAAGAAAGAAATTAGAAAAGCTAAAAGAAGACATGAGGTTGCTTTGGCAAGTAAGGTGAAAGTAAATCCAAAGGGTTTCTACAGCTATATTAATAGCAAAAGGATAACGAGGGATAAAATTGGTCCATTGGAGAGACAGAGTGGACAGCTATCTGCAGAGCCAAAAGAGATGGGGGAGATATTGAACAATTTCTTTTCTTCGGTATTCACCAAGGAGAAGGATATTGAATTATGTGAGGTAAGGGAAACTAGTAGAGTAGCTATGGATACTATGAGTTTCAAAGTAAAAGAAGTACTGACACTTTTGAAAAATATAAAAGTGAATAAGTCTCCAGGTCCTGACAGGATATTCCCTAGGACATTGAGGGACGTTAGTGTAGAAATAGCCGGGGCTATGACAGAAATATTTCAAATGTCATTAGAAATGGGAATAGTCCCCGAGGATTGGCGTACTGCGCATGTTGTTCCATTGTTTAAAAAGGGTTCTAAGAGTAAACCTAGCAATTATAGGCCTGTTAGTTTGACTTCAGTGGTGGGCAAATTAATGGAAAAGATACTTAGAGATAATATGTATTAGCATCTGGATAAACAGGGTCTGATTAGGAACAGTCAGCATGGATTTGTGCCTGGAAGGTCATGTTTGACTAATCTTCTTGAATTTTTTGAAGAGGTTACTAGGGAAATTGACGAGGGTAAAGCAGTGGATGTTGTCTATATGGACTTTAGTAAGGCCTTTGACAAGGTTCCTCATGGAAGGTTGGTTAAGAAGGTTCAACTGTTGGGTATAAATGCAGGAGTAGCAAGATGGATTCAACAGTGGCTGAATGGGAGAAGCCAGAGGATAATGGTGGATGGTTGTTTGTCGGGTTGGAGGCAGGTGACTAGTGGGGTGCCTCAGGGATCGGTGTTGGGTCCTTTGTTGTTTGTCATGTACATCAATGATCTGGATGAAGGTGTGGTAAATTGGATTAGTAAGTATGCAGATGATACCAAGATAGGGGGTGTTGTGGATAATGAAGAGGATTTCCAAAGTCTACAGAGTGATTTAGGCCATTTGGAAGAATGGGCTGAAAGATGGCAGATGGAGTTTAATGCTGATAAATGTGAGGTGCTACACCTTGGCAGGACAAATCAAAATAGGACGTACATGGTAAATGGTAGGGAATTGAAGAATACAGTTGAACAGAGGGATCTGGGAATAACCGTGCATAGTTCCTTGAAGGTGGAATCTCATATAGATAGGGTGGTAAAGAAAGCTTTTGGTATGCTAGCCTTTATAAATCAGAGCATTGAGTATAGAAGCTGGGATGTAATGTTAAAATTGTACAAGGCATTGGTGAGACCAAATCTGGAGTATGGTGTACAATTTTGGTCGCCCAATTATAGGAAGGATGTCAACAAAATAGAGAGAGTACAGAGGAGATTTACTAGAATGTTGCCTGGGCTTCAACAACTAAGTTACAGAGAAAGGTTGAATAAGTTATGTCTTTATTCTCTGGAGCGCAGAAGGTTAAGGGGGGACTTGATAGAGGTCTTTAAAATGATGAGAGGGATAGACAGAGTTGATGTGGATCAGCTTTTCCCTTTGAGAATAGGGAAGATTCAAACAAGAGGACATGACTTCAGAATTAAGGGACATAAGTTTAGGGGTAACATGAGGGGGAACTTCTTTACTCAGAGAGTGGTAGCGGTGTGGAATGAGCTTACAGTGGAAGTGGTGGAGGCAGGTTCGTTGGTATAATTTTAAAATAAATTGGATAGGCATATGGATGAGAAGGGAATGGAGGGTTATGGTATGAGTGCAGGCAGGTGGGACCAAGGGAAAAAAGTTGTTCGGCACGGACTTGTAGGGCCGAGATGGCCTGTTTCCGTGCTGTAATTGTAATATGGTTATATGGTTATACCAAAAAAGATGCATAGGAAGGAATTGCAGGTGCTTGTTTACACCGAAGATAAACACAAAATGCTGGAGTAACTCCGCTGGACAGACAGCATCTCTGGAGAGAAGGAATGGGTGATGTTTCATGTCGTTACCCATTCTTTCTCTCCAGAGATGCTGCCTGTCCCCCTGCGTTAATCCAGCATTCTGTGTCTAACGTCGATATTGCTAATGAACTGATTTTGCAAAGTGTATTTCTGCAGAAGTATGCTGAAGAAGCATGAAACAACTTACTAAAACGGTCCTGCACTCTTCAGTAATCTGATTTACGGACCATGTGTCATTTAGATAAGAGTGATCAACTGTTCTTCTTTATTGTTTTACTATTCCACATTTGGCTCTTTGTAGTGTGGATTCTGATCGAAAAGAGAAATTGTCAATACAGGAAGTAATGATGTGGTTGAATAAATACTTTATTTAATTATTCTTATTTTATTTTATTTGAATTCTTCAATCTGATTATCCAGAACCTTCCCGATAATTGTAAAATTGGGACCTCTGAGTCCTAGTGACATAAATAGATGACTTTACTACATGTCAGTCCCATCACGGCTGCCCTACTTAAAAGTACCAATAAGTTTTTACATTCAGCAGTTTACAGTAATGGAATAAATGAAAAAAGAAAAGAAAAGTTAATTTGTTACCAGCTTTTCTGTCTTGCAAGCGATCTAACAAGTGGGAATCTGGTCATTAGTAAACTTTGCTTCACAATGGGATTTAACTCCCAAATTAAGGAGTTATGCTTACCAGCAGGAAACATGGAGACCAACTCAAATACAACACCATCTTGTCAATGCAATACCACATTTCATGTAATTAAAAAATAGATTGTGGAACATTTCCATTATTGTTCATATCCAAGTTGGAGCAAGGACATGAACATTTAACAAGTTTTTTGCAACCTTGCTGTTTGTTCAGAAGTTTGGGAGTTGATGAGAATAACCTTTTTAAAAAGCACGCAGTCAAATTTCAAATATATTATTGGGAGCTGGCATCCACAAGATGCTGATGTAGCAAAGATGATTAAGAAATATTTTTAATGAATTTCATTATTGTCAAAAATTATTTTTCCACTGTTTACAATTTCGGAACAGTACCAAAAACTGGGAATACATAGAGTCTTGGAGTCTTACAGTGTGGAAACAGCCCTTTCAGTCCAATTTGCCCACACTGACCAACATGTCCCATTTACACTCGTCCAACCTGCTTGAATTTGGTCAATAATCCTCTAAACCTGGGTGGGTGTGGGGGAGGGGGGAAGGGGGTGAGTGGGGGAAGGGGGTGTATGGGCTCAGTGGCTCCCGGCCCCGACTGCACTCACCGGCTCCAGGACCCGAAAAACCGTGTACCAGTACCGTTTTGGTGCAAATTTAAAAACAACGCAAACCGAAAGAGGACAAGATGAGAGTTTTCTAAATATATAGATATTTAAATCTGTCATTAATTGTGCCAAATTTTATCCAATTGAATGGAACTGTAATTGGTTTGTAACAGCCAATTATGGAGAGTGCTACCGATTAAAAATGATAAGTTTGCTGTATATTACTTCCAGAGATATATTTTGGTTGGCAGGGTTTCATATCCTTAAGCCAAACAATTTATCTTCAGTTCTTTAAATATTTTAAGATGAGCAGTGTTTCTGATAACAATTTTAATAATATTCAGAATTGCAGACAACCTCGGTAAATTGACTACTCCTACATTTATTGAAACTGTGCAAAGAATTTACTTTACAAAGTTACGTCCAAGTTCCCTATATGTACCTGGAATAAAGCACTGGGTATGGCACAGGCACCTGCCATCAGGGTAGGCAAGGTAGGCAGTGCCTACCCTGACTAAAATTATATAATAGTCATTATTTTATATATATATACAATACTAGACCAAGTGCAGACCCGTTGGGTCTGTTCCCCCAACGTGCGGTTGTGGGGGGGGGGAGGCTGCATGCAGCGTCACACACACTAACTATCCCCCCCCCCCCGCACTCACGCTAATTACCCCCTTGATATTATATTAATATTATTAATTTGCTCCTTTTACCCCATAAACACCCTATCTACTGACGCATAGCCAGGAGGGGGGGCGGGGAGAGGAGAGGGGGGGAGAGAGGGGGGGAGAGAGGGGGGGAGAAGAGAGGGGGGAGAGGAGAGGGGAGAGAGAGGAGGGGGGGGAGGAGAGGGGGGGAGGAGGGGGGCGGGGAGGAGAGGGGGGAGAGGAGGGGGGGAGGGGGGGAGAGGGGGGGGGAGAGGAGGGGGAGAACCTAAAAAACATTTTAGAACCAAAAAAGACACATTCTGCAAGCATTGTAGAACCAAAAGAGACACTTTTTGAAAACATTTTAGAACCAATAAACACTTTTTGCAAACATTTTAGAACCAATAGACACATTCTGCAAGCATTGTAGAACCAAAAGAGACACTTTTTGCAAACATTTTAGAACCAATAGACACATTCTGCAAGCATTGTAGAACCAAAAGAGACACTTTTTGCAAACATTTTAGAACCAATAAACATTTTTTGCAAACATTTTAGAACCAATAGACACATTCTGCAAGCATTTTAGAACCACTAAGGACACTTACATTTGAGTAGACATGTGTTCAGTGTTATTCACAGCTCAGAGAAACGTGACCCTCTGCCTTCCTCCATCTTGAAGAGACTGATTGGGGCACACCACTTCCTGGTTTTATAGTCCCTCCCCCCTGCCGCCAGCAGGGGCAGCAGAGAGAATGGGGAATTTTGTAAAATCATTAATATATGGGTCATTTTTCATCGACGGGAAAAATCCTCGGCACGCATATGGCGGAGGGGGGCTCTGAGCAAGGTGGCTAAAAATGACGGCCGTAGGTGGCGGCGTTCTCTCGGAAATCGCAGCACAAATGGCCAAAACCGGTCAAGAACAGACTTTTAGTAATATAGATATATAAAATATATATAAAACATATATAAAATGGTCATAAATAGTAAAGGCACAGGAGAATTATGCTTCCCTAAGAGATCGATCTCATTGGGAGGCATAATTCTCTCGTGCCTTTCATCCGCAGTACGTTTAAAACGTGAAGGTATGTGCAGCTCACGTGACGTCAATGATGCTTCAAGCCATCAGTGGCAACGGTCCGTAAAGGCAGCTGAAATGTGAAACCGCCGACTGCGTGCATGTGCTGCGCTGCGCACCAGCCTACTGCGCATGTGCACCAGCCTACTGCGCAAGCGCATGTGCAAATTTCTTGGCGGGTTTTTCAAAGATGGATAGTGATTTCCTGAAGAGTTTCTCGAAGCAAACTTATGAGGAAAAGACCAAAATAATTAAAAATGGCAGACCAACGCTGGAACTTAAAGAACTTCAACAGCGCAAAGGAACAAAAATAATTAGAACATTTAAAACAGCTTAGTACAACAGGAAAGAGTGGCAATGCGGTTGTATTTCAACAAATAGACTTTTGTTTCCCATGCCTGTTATTTTCTGTATCTAGTGGAACTGTATGGGTAGCAGATGGATACAGTAATGTAAATAATTTGCCTAATGCTTTAACCAAGCACGAGAGATCTGCATCGCATTATGAAAGCCAAATAGCATTTGGGTCTACACGGATCGACTTGCTCATAGATAAGCAGAAGCAACTTAGCATCGATATTCACAATGAAAAAGTTAAGGAGAACAGAGTGATACTAAAAAAGTTGATATGTGCTACTTGCTTTTTGATCAGACAAGAACTTGCTTTTCGCGGTGATAATGAAAACAAATAATTGCTAAATCGTGGAAACTATATTGAGTTACTGAAATATACAGCAAAATATGATGAAAAATTGGCACCTCATTTACAGTTCATCTGCTTTTTATGGCATTTCTAACAATATACAAAATGACTTGATTGAAGCAGTAGGCACAGTTGTAGAAAATAATATTAAAGAAGAGATTGCAAAAACCCCATTCATTGCCATAGAAGTGGATGAATCCACGGATATTTCAAATACATCTCAGTGCTCTGGTATGGACTCTGAAATTAAAGAAGCATTCATAGGCTTTGACAAACTTAAGGACAGAACTGCTACGAGTGTAATAGAATGCATATTCAATAACTCACACAAATATACTTGTGCTGAGAAACTTGTAGAACAGACATACGATGGAGCAATGGTAATGGCATCAAACTTAAATGGTGTTCAAGCTAAAGTAAGAGAAAAGGCACCATCAGCTTTATTTACCCACTGCTATGCTCATAAGTTGAATCTTGTTCTGTCTCAGTCAACTAAATTCATACCTGAATGTACCGGCCTTTTCAAGACCATTGACGCACTTGCCTCATTTTTTTTAAATTAAAAAAATATATATTTTTATTAGAAGCTGAATCAGAATCAGAATGCTTTATTGTCATTGCATGTGTCACATACAACGAGATTACTGTGTCTCTTCATTTAAAAGAACTTCAAACATTCACATACTCATACTTTTTACACTCCCTCCCTCCCCAAACCCACCCATGGATTCACATTTACATAAATTAACATTCTCTCCCACCCCCCCTCCTTCCCCATAACCCGCTCCCGAGACAGAGTTCAGTTCCAAGATTGCTGATGGGTAAAAGCTGTTCTTGAGTCTGGCAGTGCGTGACTTTAGCGACCTGTACCTTTTTCCTGAGGGCAGCAGTGTGAAAAGGTGGTGACAAGGATGTGTAATGTCTTTCACGATATTACAGGTCCTGCTGCGGCATCTGGAGTGGTAAATGTCCTCCAGAGGGGGCAGGAGGAGTCCAATGATACCCTGGGCAATTTTTATCACCCTCTGGAGAGCTGCTCTGTCAGCTGCTGAACAGTTCCCAAACCAGGCAGTTATGCAGTAAGTCAGTATGCTTTCTACTGAACAGCGGTAGAAAGACTCCAGCAGTTTAGCAGACAGATGGGCCTTCCTCAGTGTTCTGAGGAAGTAAAGTCTCTGTCGCGCCTTTTTTACAACTACAGCAGAGTTCACAGACCATTTAAGATCCTCACTGATGTTGATCCCCAGAAATTAAAAACTAGGCACCCTCTCCGCCTCCTCGCCCCCACAAGCAAACACATATTATAAACATTTCATGTATATCAGTCGTACATTGTTAATATTATCAATTGTGGATTGGTTCTGCTATTTTCTTTTAAAGATAGGAAGTAAGAGAGAAAGAGGGGAAAAAAAACACAAATGTCAAGATAAAAAAAAGAATGGAATGGTTTACTAATAATACATCTTTGGAGATAGGTTTGTGGATTATAAAGAAAACTTTCATCTAATCCCGAGTTCAAGCTTCGGTTAGGTTCCCGTGCTGGACCGATCTACCCCTTCAAATAGTAAATGAATGGAGACCATATTCTAACAAAAAGTTCTTGTTTGTCCATTGACAAATCTGATTCTTTCCAGGTGTAGGGTCTCCGACATTTCCATAATCCACATTTTAATTGTGGGGGGTTATAGGGCCTTTCCAAAATTTTAGTATTAATTTTTTCCCAGTTATTATACTGTAGTCAAGGAAGTATTTTTGGTTTGTTGTGAGTGTTAGACTTTGTTCTGTTATGCCAAGTATTAATTTGTTTTGAATCGGGATCTAATTTAGTATTAATAACTTCAGAAATTATTCTAAAAATATCAATCCAGACATTTTTGATTTTTATACAGTTTACAAAAGTATGTGCTAGGTTAGCCTCTAGATGCTGAAATTTATCACAGATAGGAGAGATATGTAGGAAAATTCTATTTAGTTTTGTTTTAGAGTAATGTAATCTGTGTAATACTTTAAATTGTATTAAAGCATGTCTGGCATTTAACGAGCATTGATGTATATATTGTAAAATTTCATCCCAGATATCTTTTTTATAAGTTGGCCTAATTCATTTTCCCATGTGTGTCTATATAATTCCATCGATGGAACCTCGCTATCTAAGAGGATGAGGCTCTTGCCTCATTTTTTAGTCATTCTACAAAACGAATGCAATTTCTTGATGAAATAGTGCAGAAACACATTCCAAAGGCAGCACCAACCAGATGGACTTCAAACTCAAAGCAAATCCAAACTATTTTGCAATATCATGGCGACATCTGTAAACCTTTTGACAGCATTAAAAGCAATCATTTATTGTGGAATCCTGAAACTTTGGTGAGGAGCAATGGGTTTTATGCTTGGCTAACGAAAGATTCTACATACTTTCTTCTCATGGTTTATAATGACATTTTCATTAAAACTGACACTCTCTACAACATTTTGCAAACTGAAATGATAGATATTCCTTATTGCATTGAGAGAATCAATGAAACAATACATTCGTTTGAGGATCTGCGCCAATATTATGATGACATTCATGAAATCTCGTTGCACTGATGTACCAAATCTCGTTGCACTGATGTGCAATGACAATAAAAGATATTATTATTATTATTATTATTATGAAAAGTTTGAAGAATATTGCAAAGAAAATGACACGACTGAATCAAAATCTCGTTCAAAATGTCCAATTAAAGAAGAGAGAGCACGAATATTTGATCTGATATTGGTTGATATATTGAAGCATATGGAAGCAAGATACAGCGACTTCAAAAAATTACAATTCATTTCCTTAGATGATGAAAACAAGTTTCAAAAACTTGCTTGTCAAATTGATCAGGAGGCAATAAAAAAGTTTAGAAAGAATCTATGGTAACTTCTTTGATGTCATAAGGCTGAAAGCGGATCTTGATGGAATTTGTAATGCACGTGTTTCGGGATAAATCATTTAAAGATTTACTTGTTTTTATATTTCAAAATGGACTGGAACAAATGTTCCCTGAAGCCGTGAAGCTGCTACAATTAATTTTAACAATTCGTGCTACAACAGTTTTTCTTGAGAGATCATTTTCAGCTTTGAAAAGAATTAAAAGCTTCACCAGGAATAAAATGTCGAATGAAAGACTTTCATCACTTGCTTTAATTTCTACTGTAAGTTATTGGGACAAATCCTCCAAAATTATGGAAGAACTCGGATAAGGACATGGATATTTTAAAAAGACAGATTTGCTGGCTGCAACGGAAAAAACCCCAATCCACAGAAAGAATCAGTTTCAAGTTTCAAACCTGTCTGGCCTGTGGACTTGGGCATTACACAACTATGCGAATGGTGTGGGCAGGAAATGCTGAGACGGAGATAACGAGATTATCTTGGATACACAAAGGAAGGAACCAAGCCTCAGCAGATGGTGGTAAACAGGCCAGCACAAGCAAAATCACCATCTTGGATGACCCATCCATCGAGACAATAGGAGCCCATCCAGGCGATGGGATAACGGTCAGGCTGAGGGATCATGACATCAGCAAACCCCTTATCATCGGAAGCCTATTGTTCATGCCAGATCGAAACTGGGAATCATCAAAAGAACCATTTTATCCAGAGGACCACCTGGGGGTTTCAAATGAAGCTCAGGTATAAAAACAGGTCAAGCCAGAACTCGCTCTCTTTCTGCTCTGCTGGACGGCTGCAGCTCGTGGGCCTGCATCGACCTAGCTGTAAGTATCCCGTGACCTGGTGAAATTCCCGAAATAGGATAGAGGTTGAGAAAAGAAAGGGAAAGGGGGGTAAAATTGTGTAAAGTAAGTTTTACGACGTGCCCGATAGTTTTCCATCCATAGTCTTAGTTTAAAGCATAAGTTTAGCCACGTATTATGTAGTGTTGGTGAGATTCGATTTCTCATTGTTTAATAAAGCCTGTAATTTAGACTTGCTTTGAGTCCATCTTGGTTTCTGTTTTCTCTCATCAGCACACTCTGGTCAATTCAACCTTTTTATCATATCCCACCATAATTCCGAGGTCTAGAACCTAGGGGAATCCCTTTTGTTGTATTCTCTCTCTTGGAAACCGCTCGAGTGGAGTGGTGGCCGTTTGACCCTCCGACAAGGGAGAGAATAACTCGGGCAGTTGGGCCCGAAGTGGAGTAAAGGGAAACGCAAAACCCCTACAGAATGACGACCATGGCAGGACCTCGGTGGTTTGGGATATGTGATTTGCCAGAGGGGGTGAGAGAACGTAGCAAGATGGAGGAGATAATCTCCTCTTATCTGTTTAAAAAGATCAATCTCACCAAACAATGGGTGATAGCATTGTTGACAGCACAGCAGCCTCCAGCAGCTGCTGCTCAATGGACGGAAAGCAAAGCGTATAATAAAGGGCAGGAAAAGGCAGTTTGGCTAGCGTGCCTATCACAGCAGGTAGCAAAAATGCAGAGACAGGTAGATAGACTGGAAGAGCAACTGA
Source organism: Amblyraja radiata (assembly GCF_010909765.2). Taxonomy (NCBI): domain Eukaryota; kingdom Metazoa; phylum Chordata; class Chondrichthyes; order Rajiformes; family Rajidae; genus Amblyraja; species Amblyraja radiata. Next base: position 49,427,400 of record NC_045969.1, read on the forward strand.
GAGAAGCTAGTGCCAGCGCTGAAGAAAGCGCTAGAGAAGGGGAAGGGCTATCTGAGGAATGCAGTAAAGCCAGGCAGTGTATCTTGCAGGCGAGGGAGTCCCACAGAAATGCCCAGGAATTCCTCCAATGCCAGGTGGTAGAGGCAAAGGAGAGGGAACGGAACGCCCAGGAACTCCTGGCTCAGAGTACACAGAAGTGCAGGGATCTGGAGGGAAAGTTCCCGGATATACAAGCAGCATACATGGTGGCCCGTAGCGAGCTAGGGGATAGTGATCACGGGCCTTGCCAGGCAAGGATAGCGCAGCTGGAGGAGACTCTGTCCAAGACTAGGGGACGGGTTCACCTGGTAGGACCAGGGGGGTCCCCCGGGGGCAGAGGGCTTCCCTCAGCAGATGATTCCCCAGAGGCAAAGGGGAATAGACCGCCTCCTGAGGCGCCGGGGATAGGTCCGGGTCGGCATGTGGGGTTCGGGTTGTCCGGGGAGGGACAGGCCCAAGGAGGGGCGGGAGAGCACCCTCTGTTAGCGGCTTCCGCGCCATGTGTAGCACACCACGAGGTGGTGGGGTTACCGATCATGGTGGGAGAGCCGGGGGTAAAGGGGCAACAGCCCCGAGTAGGGCAGATGTGCCCGGTACGGCAAAGGAAATATGGTCCCCCGGTAGGGCAGGCAGATAGGGGGCCCATAGAGAGTGATATCATCATTCCCCATGGGGCACATGTGCTGAGGGGGATGGTGGCTCACTTTCCCAGGTTAACCAGGGCGGGAGACCCGTCATTGCATTTTATGGAGGTGCAGCACGCAGCCGACATAAACGATTGCGATGAGGTAGAACGGGTAAAGCTGCTACTGATGACCCTAGATTCATACCTATGCAAGGCGGTGACCTCCAGGGAAGGGGGAAGACCTGAAACATGGGTAGCGGCACAGACAGCGGTTCTGGAGGCCATGGGGTTGAAGCAGGGTAGTCCTTTCACCAGGGTGGGGGAGACGAAGCAGCAGGTAGCTGAGTCCCCAGACATGTTCGCAGACAGGCTGTGGGCAGTGTATGAGGGAGCGTGTGGGATGCCTTTAGATAGGCAGAATTTAGATGAGAGAACAGCTCACTGGCTGAAGACTCTGGTGGCGAATTGCCTCCCGCGAGTTAGGGCAAGGGCCGAGCACTGGTTTGACCCAGCTGACCCAAACCTTAACGAGGCGGAGGTGATCAGGAAGCTCACCCTTGCATACCGCAATGGGGAGAGAAGTGAGGAGAAGCCCTTTAAGGGTAAGGTGCACGAAATAGTACCGGCACCCCCCAAAAGGAGGCAGTGGAAACAGGAAGGCAGCCAGACCTCTTCCGAGATGAGGCTGGTGTGCTATGGGTGTGGGAAGCCCGGGCACTACAAGAGGGAGTGCAGAAACCCAAGTAGAGCAGTGGGGGATAGGACCCCGGTAACAGTCGAACCAGCCCCGGAGAAGGGAGCGGCATTGCCGGGAACAATAGCTGTAAGAGATCTATTGACCTATTTGCAGTCAAAGGCGGGAGGGTCCGGACAGGTAGCCATGGCAACAGGCCAGGGCGCGCCCGTATCCGCACCCCCGGCACCTTTATGACTGCCAGCGAAACAGCCCACATTCCTATGCCCGTTAAAGTATGGCCCATGTGGGAGACCCTGGGTCAAGATGGAGGTCCAGGATGTGGTCGGGAGTTACCTGCTGGACACAGGTGCTTCCAGTACTATTGTCCACATGGACAATCCCCGTACATCCCCTCTATCTAGTGGGGTACCCTATAGTCTTGTCGGTTTTACGGGAAACGAGAAGACGGGGTTTTTCTCTGTTCCCTTGTCCATTCAATTAGGAGCACTCCAGGCACAGTGGAAATGCGTCCTGATGAGTTGGGAGCAGGAGGGAAAGGGGATACTAGGCGCCGACTTTATAGTGGCCCACCAGGTCCTAGTGGACCTGAGGAACCACTGTTTGTGGGGCATAACAGGAGAAGGGGCTGAGAGAGAGAAGGAGGTAATGGTCATCGAGAGGGCATCAGAGAGAGGGGCTCTGTGTGTAGTGAAGCCCAGAGAGGGGTACGATCTAGAGGTCCTAGTGAGGCAGACCCCGACAGAGTAACGAGGCTATGTTAAGCGAAATTTGGCCGCATTCGCTACTCACAAGCACGACTGTGGAAGGGTCACAGGAACAGAGGTCAGGATAGACGGGGATCCCATGTCCCGACCGCAGAAACAGTATAGTTTTCCCCGAGAAGCGGAGGCTGACTTAGAGTTCACTGGTTAAGCAAGGCGTTTTGAGGCCCATAGCCACCCACGTGAACTCACCGCTCTGGCCCGTACGGAAGCCAGACAATTCCTGGAGGGCCACGGTAGATTATAGGGTCCTGAATAAGTATATTCCGGCTTGCGCACCAACTGTGGCAGCTGTAGCAGACCTATTAGCGGAAATTCCAGCGTCTGCATCTGTATTTACGGTGCTAGACATCTCGAACGGTTTCTGGTCTATCCCGGTCAGGAAGGAAGACCAGTACAAATTTGCTTTCACATTCAAGGGGCAGCAGTACACGTGGAACTGTCTTCCCCAAGGGTTCCACAATAGCCCCAGTATTTTCCACCAATGTATGGCAGAACGTTTAAAGGAATTTAGTGAGCCCCACAAGATCGTCCAGTATGTGGACGATATTTTGCTATTCACGGACACCAGTGAGGAACATGGGTCCCTAGTAAATGAACTGCTGGAGCTGCTCTGTAAGAGCGGTTTAAAAATAAATCCCAAGAAGGCACAGATAGGGTTACAAGAGGTAAAGTTCTTGGGACTGACCCTTAGGGCCGGAGAAAGGGGTATCGATACAGCAAGAAGGCAGGCAGTGCAGGAACTCCCAGTCCCAACGGACGTGAGGGGGGTAAGATCATTTCTGGGAGTCACGGGCTACTGTCGAGGCTTTATAGAGGACTATGCCGCGACCGCAACACCTCTGCACCGGCTGCTACGCAAAGGGGTAGAGTGGGAGTGGGATGAGCAGTGCGAGTCGGCATTCGTCCATTTGAAGCGGGACCTGCAAAATGCCCCAGCTCTGGGAGCCATTGACTACAGGGAGGAATTTTTCCTGGAGGTAGCCGCAAGCAGCGATGACCTGAGCGCAGTGCTCCTCCAGGAACGGCACGGCAAGTTAAGGCCAGTGGTGTATTCCTCCAGAGTCCTCACAGAGGTAGAAAGGTCCTATTCAAACTGTGAGCGGCACCTGCTAGCCACATACTGGGCAGTGAAGAAGGGCAGTGAAGAAGGTCTTCATAAGAATGTCCCCCATAACCCTCCTGACCCACCATACCCCAACCCAGATGCTGCTGGACGGTCGGATTAAGGATGGGACCGTTAGCAGTGCGAGGATCACTCGCTGGACCCTTCTCCTTTCCCAAATGGCCTTACGGGTTGAGAGGCTATGTGAGCCCAAGCTCGCAGCCAATTTGGTGTACCCAGGGGAGCCATACCATTGCTCGGTGGAAGGGGTATGGGAGGTGGACTTTGGGCTTAGAGCAAGGTTACACCCCACGGGTAGGGAAATATACGTGGACGGGTCCAGTTTCGTGTCCGAGGGCAAACGGCTCACGGGCTGTGGGATCTGGGACCCCGAGGCAGAGATAGCCCTAGCTCTTAAACTCCCACATACGCTAAGCGCCCAGCAGGCCGAGCTGGCGGCGGTAATGTACGTGGTGACCCATCCCGAGCGTTTCCCCACTCCATACACCATATGTTCGGACAGCATGTTCACATGCAATTCCTGCACGGAATATCTGGCCATCTGGTCCCGCAGAGGGTACACCTCATCGGACGGGAAGCCCCTGACCACTAAACCACTATTAGAGAGGATTGTAGCAGCCGTAGGGAAGGGCGGGGATAGATATATCCATAAGGTGAAGGCCCATTCCAAAACGGAGCCACGGGGCGAGGGAAATCAGAGGGCGGATTGCTTGGCCAGGGAAGGAGCCAGGAGTGGGAAAGCATGGGACCCCTATGAGGAAGGATAGGTAGCTGCAGCCTCGAGAAAAGGAGAGTGCGGGAGTGGTTTTGGCTCCGGACTTGACCACGGTCCAGGCACAAGACCCTATTTTAAAGGCTGCCTCAGCAGCCATTTGCAGGCAGGAGAAAACAGAGGGACCATATGGGGGTAAAGACATGTCAGTAAAGGAAGGCATGTTATTCAAGGGAGATAAGTGGGTAGTGCCTTCCCTGTACAGAAGGGAATTTTAAAAACTAGCCCATGAGGGTCCAGGGGCAGGTCACCCCGGGCCAGAGACCACATGGCAGCGAGTAGAGATGGCAGGATGGTGGCCAGGGCTCAGGGAAGACGTTCGCGACTTTTGTGCAAGCTGCCTGGTTTGCGCAGCAAACAACCCAGACCCCCAGAAAAGGAAGGTTTCCATGGGACACATCGGGAGGGTGGAGGGGCCATGGCAGTCGATTCAAATCGACTACATCGGACCCCTTCCAACCGCTCAAGGGGGTTACAAGTACTGCTTAGTCCTTGTGGATGTGTTCTCAAAATGGGTAGAGGCCTTCCCTTGCAGAGCAGCCTCCGCTATGGGTACGGCAAAAATCCTGGTTAGGGAGGTGTTCACCAGGTGGGGACTCCCACAGTTCGTGGAGTCAGATCAGGGGAGCCATTTCACAGGACAGGTCATGCAGTCCACCCTTAGAACACTGGGCATCAAGGCCAAGTGGCATGTGGTCTACCACCCCCAGTCCTCGGGTCCGGTAGAGCGGTTGAACCGGACAATAAAGGAAAGGATAAAGAAGGAAACAGGGGACTCACCCAACCGGTGGGTGGAGGTTTTACCCCTGGTCCTTATGGGGATTCGGGCCAGCCAGTCCAAGAGTACGGGGTACTCTCCCCATGAGCTTATGACGGGCCGGGTCATGAGAACGCCTATGCACGTTATGGCCCCAGCCCTAACAGAGGGACAGCTCAGGGAAGTGAACCGGGACAAGTTTGCCAAGAGGCTATTTGAACAACTTAAGCAGGTTCACTGGCAGGCAGCCAGAAACATGGGGGCCCAGCACCAAAGAAACAAGCTACTGCTGGAGCCTCGCAGGCATTGCGAGTGGGCAGTGGGAGACCAGGTAATGGTCAGGAGATATGCTAGGGTAGGGGTGTTTGAACCCTTGTATGCGGGCCCATACAACATAGTGGACAAAGCCAGTCCCATGGTGTATGCCATTCAGCTTCCCCGTAGAGTCAAATGGTTCCACATCAACCAGTGTAAATTGTTTGACCCCACAAGGGCAGGGAAAAGTAAGAAAGGGGTACATGTCAGAGAACAGGATCAGGAACAGATCCAGGTTGATGTGGAAACCATAGGGGAGCCAGGCGAGTCCACAGGTAGTCAGCCTGAAGTAGCCGGGTGTGTTTCAGGGCGAGGACTGGAAGCAGCGGAGAAGGAGGCTGACTCCAGCCCTCTGCAGGCAGGTACCGTAGACTGCCTAAGAGAGGCAGAACTAGCAGAAGCAGAGGAGATGGAGGTATCACCTCTGGTGTTGGAACCCCCGGTCAGACGTAGGAGTGACAGGGTCACTAAACCCCCAGTAAGGTGGTCCCCATCCCTAATTAAACCTAGGGCTAGGGCCGGCCACAGGAGGGCCGGGAAGGAGAGTGGCCAAAACAGGGCACTACGGAGTGCGGCTGGAGGGAGCCCAGTCTCCACAGGGAACGTAGGGGTATCTCGAAACCCCGTAGTGAAAAGGGAGGTGAGGGGCAGTCAGGCCCCTCAACAGGAGGAGTTCTGGCCTGCACGGGTGGGCCCACCAGAGGGGTGGCCCCAGCGTGACGGGGACCAGTTATGAGTTGGCCACCCGGAGACGGGTGGCGTTGTATATAGCATTGGTTTGTGTGTAAGTAGATGTAGTTAGCGTAATTAGATATAAGGTTTTGTATAGCTACAGGGGAGTACAGGGACAGACAGTACGGGATCGAAGGGATGCGCTGTGGAAAAGTAGACCGTAATAGACAAAATCAAAACCCCAAATGCCATTTTAGGCGGATAGGTCTGTGGAGGCAAGGAGGTGTTTTGCTTTGTTTTCCAGATAAGTAGCCCCGCCGTATGGATGATGGCAACGATGTGCCTCCGGGTGTGCGTGGCGCGTCGCGGGGTCACGGAGGAGTCCATCGGATTTGACTGAAGTGCGGTTACCCGCATGGTGCCCCCGCGAGACGGAATTGTTATATCAGGCCCTGCTAAAAGACATGTTCCAGAAATTCCACAACCTGGATTTTGGGGACATAGACATAGAAGATATGTACCGCGGGGGAGGGGATTTCACTTTGGGGTCCGGTAGGCAAAGACGAGGGGTGGTTAACGACGGGTTTACAGCATTTAACACGGGGACGTCTATTATTAATAGCATGGACAACGTAGAACTGGCCCTGCAGATCAATCAGTTGAAGGGCCAGTTACGAAAGGTTCTGGGGGAGGAAAATGCAGTGGTAGGATCGGGACTGCACGAAGGGGTGGCAATGACTCTACATCTAAAAGAAATCATAGCACAATTGGAGACACATGCAAAAACGATAAACGCTTTGATTAAAAAGGACCGGAATGCGTCCGATCAGGCTGCACAGAATGAGGTGTGTGGGCTGTATGGTGCGTGGTTGTTGGGGGAGGGGAGGAGCAACCTGGAAGACCTGAGGCAAGGTCGGGTCCCCTCCTGGATAAGCAACCAGCACCTAGCAGCGCTACACCCTTATAACAGCACTTTGAGTCCTTGTCAGCTTCGTGTGGCCTCCGAGGCCTACCCGGTACCGGTGGATTGCGGAAAATCCAATCACACCATAATGGGAGTGGTCGTAAGAATCCCGGTGATGGAAACCTCGGCACGACCAGCTCCTCTGTACCGAGTGGAGAACGTGGGAGTTGTTCGTGGGGGGGTGCATATTCGCTACGAGAAGGTCCCGCCCTATGTCATAGTGAGGGAGCAAGCTGTGACAGGCATTGACCTTTTGGGTTGTCGGAGCCGGGGAGCACAGGTAATCCTGTGTCCCCAGCACATGGGTGCTGAGGCTAGGCCTCAGTGTGGGTTCAGGGCTGTTGTGGCACAGCCTATAGACTGCACCATGGAGGCGATGGCGGCAGACCATGTCCCTCCACAGGTGGCGTATATAGGCAGTGGGACGTACTGTGTCACCACAAGTGCCCAGCGGTATCAGCACGGATCACAGCTGTGGTGCCCGATACCGCACAGCAGCTTCTGTTTTAAACCCAGGGCAGAAGTCCATGTGGCACAGCAGCGAATATTACCCATCCCGGAACCTTCTTCGGTTCACCTCTCAGTACGATAAAATGTAACTGACTTATTTAACTATGTTGCCCATTTTGGGTATGATATTCCCCCAGTGAATGAAAAATTAAAAGAGTTGCTGGTGGCGGTCGAGTTGTCGCACAAACACTTCTTCTCCCTGGAACAAAATACTCTGGATATCGCCAGGGAGATCGAAGAGATCAAGTCTCCAAGTTGGTGGGACCTGGAGTCCTGGATCATAGTTCCAGCATGGGTCCGCATCATGTCCCATGTTCTGATCATCTGCCAGATGATAATTGTGCTGTATTTGCTATGCGTTAATTGCAAATTTAAAAGGCGGAGGAGGATGGCCAAATTACAACATCTGGTAAATCGAGCCGCCCGACGTCACCGTAACGACACCCCATCACTGTAAAATGTCTGTACTCTAGTGCAATAGTTTTTGTACATATGTTGTAATCCCTGCATTTTCAGGGAATGGTCGTGAGGGTACTATGGTTTGTGGGATTGATGTAAAGTAAAAGGTGTATAGTGTAAGTTAATGTGCTTCGAGGGCCTAGTTTAGCAATTAAGGGGGCTTTCGGGGTACATAATTTCACCTTCTCACCAGGAGTGTTTACAGCTCTTGAGGCTGGAGGATTGCCCACTAACTTTGTCAATCGATACGGTCCGTGCAAGACTGGACGTATCGTAGGGGCATGTAAGTTATTGGGGCAAATCCTCCAAAATAATGGAAGAACTCGGATAAGGACATGGATATTTTAAAAAGACAGATTTGCTGGCTGCAACGGAAAAAACCCCAATCCACAGAAAGAATCAGTTTCAAGTTTCAAACCTGTCTGGCCTGTGGACTTGGGCATCACACAACTAAGCGGATGGTGTGGGCAGGAAAGGCTGAGACGGAGATAACGAGATTATCTTGGATACACAAAGGAAGGAACCAAGCTTCAGCAGACGGTGGTAAACAGGCCAGCACAAGCACAACCACCATCTTGGATGACCCATCCATCGAGACAATAGGAGCCCATCCAGGCGATGGGATAACGATCAGGCTGAGGGATCATGACATCAGCAAACCCCTTATCATCGGAAGCCTATTGTTCATGCCAGATCGAAACTGGGAATCATCAAAAGAACCCTTTTATCCAGAGGACCACCTGGGGGTTTCAAAGGAAACTCAGGTATAAAAACAGGAGTCAAGCCAGAACTCGCTCTCTTTCTGCTCTGCTGGACAGCTCGTGGGCCTGCATCGACCTAGCTGTGAGTATCCCGGTGACCTGGTGAAATTCCCGAAATAGGATAGAGGTTGAGAAAAGAAAGGGAAAGGGGGGTAAAATTGTGTAAAGTAAGTTTTACGACGTGCCCGATAGTTTTCCGTCCATAGTCTTAGTTTAAAGCATAAGTTTAGCCACGGATTATGTAGTGTTGGTGAGATTCGATTTCTCATTGTTTAATAAAGCCTGTAATTTAGACTTGCTTTGAGTCCATCTTGGTTTCTGTTTTCTCTCATCAGCACACTCTGGTCAATTCAACCTTTTTATCATATCCCACCATAATTCCGAGGTCTAGAACCTAGGGGAATCCCTTTTGTTGTATTCTCTCTCTTGGAAACCGCTCGAGTGGAGTGGTGGCCGTTTGACCCTCCGACAAGAGAGAGAATAACTCGGGCAGTTGGGCCCGAAGTGGAGTAAAGGGAAACGCAAAACCCCTACACTACCGAAAAGGAAATATTTACTCAGATGGAGCAAAGTCCCACTGCTAATTTCTATGAAAAAGTTATGGATATTTTTGCTGCAAACAAAGAGAGAAGAATGGATTTTGTGTACAAATAATATGGTAAGTACATTTCTTTGAGCTATGTGTTTTTAAATACTTTATTAAGAGATAGGACCTATTGAAGACAAATTACTTGATAAAAGTCGAGGGAACAATCTGCACATGCGCGCTTTCCACGATTTTTTTAAAAAGCTGACGGACAGCTCGGCGGGGAGAGAATAATCTGCGCATGCGCGGTTTTCAAGATTTTTAAAAGCCACTGCCTACCCTAACTAATTACTCACGGCACATGCCTGGTATGGCATGGTACTTTATTTGTCTCATGTACCAAGGTACAGTGAAATTCATTTTTGGCTATTATTCATCAGGACTGTATTCACCCCATAGTTTAGTGCTACGTATTATGTATAATAATAATTATTAAATATTCTAGTTAAGGTTCATGGTTGCTCGCAAACATGCTGACCCTCCACCGGCGGAGGGCGACGGCCCGGGCGTGAGAGCAGCCGGCCCTTGTCCCGCCCGACCGGGTGTCGGGGGGGCTCAAACGTGTGGAGTACTTGCTGGGCACCGCAGGGGGTTGAATGCATCCTCAATAAGGATTGTAACATAGTTGTATAGTAGTTTATTTAGGATATTTGTTTGTATTGTATTATGGTGATGGGTTCTGGTTTGTTTTATTGTAGTGTAGATATTATTTTTTAATGATTTAATAAATTTTTTGATAAATAAATATAAAAAAACCTGCTGAGTTATTATTTAACTTAAAGAGTAGCAGACACAATGAAACAAACACCAGGAAATCATTAAAAAAAACTTGACAATCAATACAGCATCAATAGTGTGCACCAGAATCAATTGGGCAAAAAAATAAATTTGCGGATAAGTTTATAAATGGATACACAGAGTATTTTGTAGGTTTTGAACTAAAACTTGAACGTACCTGAGTCAAAGATTGAGTTATATTGCTATGAACCTAAACTGAGCCTTGTGATCATCACCAACAGTCACACAAATGCACCAAACCTTTTGCATTTCCAAATGCACTGCTCCATATCGCTGCAAGGGCTTTCCATGAGCTGCAGGGACCACAAGTAATCCCATCTGCAGAGTTACTCAATGGCCAAGAGTCATAGAGCGATACAGCATGGAAACAGGCCCTTCGGCCCAACTTGCCCACACAGGCCAACAATGTCCCATCTACACTAGTCCCACCTGCCTGCATTTGGTCCATATCCCTCCAAACCTGTCCTATCCATGTACCTGTCTAACTGTTTCTTAAATGTTGGGATAGTCCCTGCCTCAACTACTTCCTCTGGCAGCTTGTTCCATACATCCAGCGTCCTTTGTGTGAAAAAGTTACCCCTCAGATTCCTATTAAATCTTTTCCCCTTCACCTTTAACCTATATCTATGTCTTCTCACAGCTTCTGATGTTTAGCCATATTTGTAACATTCATTCAAAATAAAAATAGTTCGATAGATAGAAACTTACCCCTTTAAAAGAAAGTTGTCAACATCATTCCAATGGATCTGGTCTGAATGAATTGTAAAGCTGGGTGCATGGATCTGACTGCCGGGATATCACTGACTTCTTGTGCTACTGTGCACAGGCATGGACATCTGGAAAGTATACCTATATGCACCTTGGCGAAAGTCCTAAAGGATAATATTAAGGAACCATGGCAGGGGTCTGGAGAGTGTTATAGAGCAGAGTTATCAAGGAGTGCAGGTACAAAGTTCTTGGAAAGTGGCGTCACAGATAGATAGGGTGGTCAAGAAGGCTTTTGGCACATGGGCCTTCATCAGTTAGGGTTTAGTTCAGTTTGGCGTTACAGTACGAAAACAGGCCCTTTGGCCCACCCAGTCGACGACGACCAGCGTTCCCCGCACACTAACACTATCCTCCACACACTTGGGACAATTTACAAATATACCAATTAGCCTACAAACTTGTACGTCTTTGGAGTGTGGGAGGAAACCGAAACACTGGGAGGAAACCCACGCAGTCAGGGGGAGAACGTACAAACTCCGTACAGACAGCACCCGTAGTCAGGATTGAACCAGGATCTCTGGCGCTGTAAGGCAGCAACTGAACAGCTGCGCCACTGTGTCGCCCAGGGTATTGAGCACAGAAGTTGGGATGTTATATTGCAGTTGTACAAGATATAGGTGTGGCTGCAGCTGGAGAACTGTGTTCAATTTTGGTCACCGTGCTGTGGAAAGCATGTTGTTAAGATAAAAAGAAAATTTCGAGAATGTTGCCAATTCTTGAGGACTTGTGCTATAGGGAGAGTCTGGGCAAGAGAGGATTGTTCTTTGTATCACAGAAGGATGAGAAGTGATCTTATGGGGGCGTATAAGATCATGAAGCAAATAGATAGGGTAGAGTCTTTCACCCAGAGCAGGGGACTGAGGAGCAAGGGAACTGCGACCACAGTGAGTTGGCAGTTGATGGGATTAACGTTTAGAGGGTGCGAATGAGTGCTAACCAAACCACTTACTTCGTCCAGGATGACATCAAGGTTTTTTAATATTGTTGGAGCTATATTTTTCAAGGCAAGTGGAGAGTATTCCATCATGATCGCACAGTGTATAAAATCATGAGAAGAATAGACCGGGTAAATGCACAAAGTCTCTTGCCCAGAGAAGGGGAATCAAGGACCAGAGGACATAGGTTTAAGGTGAAGGGGAAAAGATTTAATAGGAATCTGAGGGGTAACTTTTTTCACACAAAGGGTGATGGGTGTATTGAACAAGCTGCCAGAAGAGGTAGTTGAGGCAGGGACTATCCCAACATCTAAGAAACAGTTAGACAGGTACATGGATAGGACAGGTTTGGAGGGATATGGACCAAACGCAAGCAGGTGGTGTAATGAATAGTGGAGCCGGGACTTTTTGACCTGTGGGGGCAAATTGTGCTGAATGGCCTTTTGTATCACTCTATGACTCTATACACCATCTAGGGAGTGGAATAATTTTTAGGGAACTTGTGAGCTGAGTCACTCACTGGCTTCAGCCTAACCTTGTAGCCAAAATATTTATGTCATTGTTCCAGTTAAGTTGATGGGGGAACTCAGTGTTGATGTTGAAGTTGAATGCCAACAGTGAATGGTACAGTTCTTGGTCTGACTTGATTTGCAGTACATTGTAAGTTGTAATATGTTGCATTTTTCGTGCACTTCATTAATTGTGTAGCTTCGGTGGCTAAATTTATTGCATATTTCAATGCAAAGAAAAATCAGCTTTGAAGAAGATTTTACTCCAGGATTAAAGTTGACCCATGTTCTACATCGTTAGATATTGAGTGTCAGTGATTAACAAAACTATAATTACACAGAAATGTTTCCATAATCTCACTTTGCTCCCGTCCTTTGATGTTATTTTTTGTGCTCCTACTAAGCCTTATTTTCTATTGCTGGAATTTAAAATTATTCACATCCAGTGCTGCGTTGTTCATCCCATCATTCTACAGGGATAGTTTTCTTTCAGATAAGTAACTCACAGCCAATATTGCAGCAGAGGAAGATGCAATTTGTCCAATCAAGTTTACCACAGCTCCTTGCAGAGTCAATCACTCACTTCCATCCCCATCACTTTGATGAGAGTCCTACAAATTATTTCTTTCATGTGCTTATCGAATGCCCTTTTCAATACGCTGATTAAACTTACTTCTTCAAAGGTATCAAGTTCCGTGTCCTAACCACAGTCAATTGGATACATGTAGGAAGAAAGAACTGCAGATGCTGGTTTAAACTGAAGATAGACAAAAAAAAGCTGGAGTAACTCAGCGAGACAAGTAGCATCTCTGGAGAGAAGGAATGGGTGACTTTTCGGGTCGAGATCCTTCTTCACACTTCAGAAACGGTCTGAAGGGTCTCGACCTGAAACATCCCCCATTCCTCCTCTCCAGAGATGCTGCCTGTCCCGCTGAGTTACTCCAGCTTTTTGTGTCTATCTTCGGATACATGTGGGTATGATTAATTGCAAAGGAAAATAGTTCACTGAAATAAAACTGATGGCAGGTTAAATGTTAATATGAAATAAATTATATTTAGTACTTAGTGGTGGATGATGTAAAATGAACTATTCCAGCTATAATGATTTTGCATCTCATTCTGCAGAAGATTTATTGTTCTTGGAGTATAAATGTCCGGCACACACCACGCACAATGTGTTAATAAATAGTTCCTTCAGTTGAGAAGTAAATCCAATTGCTTTATCTTGCAATTAAGAAGATTATGAGCATGTCTATTTAAATAAGACCACCACCATCTATGGTCAGGCCAAAATCTTCCTTTGAATAATTTTGAATTTGAATTTTTGAGGATATTGAAAGACAAGTTCAATGGACATGTAAGTAAAAGTGAAAACTAAGAAGAACTACAGAGTTGAATTAGGTACTGAATTGGCAACTGTCCACGTCATACTTTTTGTGATTACCATATCTTATTTCCTCATTCATCTCACACTTTATATTTCGTAGCCAGTGGCACATATCATCAGAGGTAACAGGGAAGAAAGCATTAATTGCAAAGTATGAAATAATTTCACTGGAAGCAAAACTGAATTGTTCTTTGTAGTTAACAATGGTGTGCTGTTGAAAGCCCATGCAAGCTGGGAACTATTTGGTACTGTTAGTGTTCCATAATCAAAATAATGAATGTGTTGGAGAAAAGTACTTGAAGTAATTCAGTTGTTGAAAATCTATGGTAAGCAGCTGTTGAAGAGATTTTGTTTCAAAGTGGACAATACATGGGAGTTTGTCATTTAATTTCAACAGATCTCCACAGAGAACAATTCGGTGAAAAATTAAAAATGTGAAATGTAATATCCTTATGAATAAAATCCTTTTCATGATACACCAACTAATCAACTGCCGTTGGCCATCAAGGCCAGAAGTAAAACATTTCTACTTGGAAATGACTGAGAGATACTCAAAAGCTGTCTCACTGAGATACAGTGCTGTTATGTTGCATTTGTATTTATTCATGTAATAAGAACAGTGATGGCTCTGCCTTCAAATGGTAGATTTATTAAGGGTCTGTCCCACTTTCACGACCTAATTCACGACCTCTGCCGAGTTTACCCTTGACTCATACTCGCAGCATGGTCGTCATGAGGTCGTAGGAGGTCGTAGGTAGGTCATAGTAGGCCGTGATGCTAGTCGTAGGTACTCGTGGCATCAAGTAGGTCGGGGCGTTTTTCTAGCCTGATGAAAAAGGTCCATGAGTAAAAATGGTCATGAATTAGGTCGTGAAAGTGGGACAGGCACTTTACCAAGTCAATTAAGAGGACAATTAAGAGTTGATGGGGCTACACTCATAGGCAAGACAGGTGATGATGGTACATCTCTTACCCTGAAAAAAAGGAAGTTTTCTAATGTTATTCTGGTCGCTGTTACTGAGATAGCTTTTCATTCCATGATCTTTATTAACTCACTGAATTTAAACACCCCAGATAAAACCCTCAAGCCTCCGTGTTATTAATTCAGGACTCATGTCCAACAATTTTCCCACACCCATTCAATGCATTGTTTTCATTGATTCAATGCATTGTTTTCAGGATTTTCCCAGACTCAATTTGCTTTTAATTTCCTTGTCATTTAGATTTATATATATTTTTTAAACGTCTAAAATATGAACCAGCATTTTGCATAATTTATTGCAACATCTTACTGAAGTACACAAAGATTGAAAGCTGTACAGACTGAATCATTTATTTCCTCCTTTTCTCATAAAATTCCATTTTAACTTTCTTTCAAAGTTATGCACTTAAGGGCAGAGTGTTGTTTATTTCCATTGCAGCTCACTAACATGCAAGGTTCCACAATAATCCTAAAAGTTATGTTACCATTGATTAGATGTTGCGAGCATGTTGCTATGAGCGTAGAGCCAAAGAGCATGAAAACAGGCCCTTCGGCCCAACCCGTCCACACCAACAAAGATGCACATAGAAACTAGTTCCATTTGCCCACATTTGACCCATATCCCTCCAAACCTTTTCTTTCCAGCGCTAAGTTTTGGTAGTTTATTACCGTTATATTGTACCAAATAAATTATTGATAAGTATGTTTCAATTAAAGATAATGGTGAGTGGAAGCATCTAAATAGTTAATTCAGCAGACATATGCACAAAGTTGTGCCATAATTAACACAATGTGATCTAAATATCCGATTTATTTAAAAAACTATCACAAAGTAGTTTGATGTGTTTGTTGAAGAAATCTTCTAAAATGCACTTTAAATTTAATCTGCCTGCTAATTTTAAGAAAACCCCGCAAGGCGCCTTTAGGTTCCAAGTCTTTGGGCAGAGGGGTTGGTACTGTCGGCCGGGAGAAAAGTGTTGTGTGGAAATACCCAAAGAGCATCCTTGACAATACATCCATCCTTGATGTGACGCATTGTGGAGCTGGACAGGATGGAAGAAAATGACAATCCTAAGATAAACTGGGTTCTGTTTATCCTTCTCAGCAGGTTCAGGCGTTCAATAGCAAATCAGTTGCCATACCAGGCTGAGAGACGTCCCATCAGAGTACTTTCTATAGCGCATCAGTAGGTTGGAGAGAATCCTCAAAGACATGCCCTATCATCTCAGATGCCTACATCAGTTTGAAGGAACCAGGATAGGTTGCTGATTTTATGGATGCCTAGGAATGTGAAGCTTCTGAAGCTTGACCATACCTACAGTAGCTCAGTTGATGAAGACAGTTCATAAGTTCACAAGTTATAGGACCCATCACAGAAGGATGAGAAGTGATGGGTCCAATGGCTGATCTCTGTTTCCTAATCCCATTTTCCTGCCTTCTCCCCATAACCCTTGCTCCCATTCCGATCAAGAATTTCTCTATCTCTGCCTTAAAAATATCCACTGACTTGGCCTCCACAGCCTTCTGTGGCATGAGTTCCACAGATTAACTACCCTCTGACAATCGTCTCTAGATGGCTCTATTTCTGTGATTTGCCTTTCTAATCAGCAACACTGAAGTGACAACAAACAGGACAATTTTTAGTTTGTTATGTAATAGCACTTATTACGCAGATCTTTAACAATGGTGCTAAAACCCCCACGGCACAATATTAATCATGGCACAGTGGTGCAGCTGGTCGAGCTCCTCCTTTTAGCTCCAGCAACCAGGGTTTAATCCTAATCTCCAATGCTGTCTCTGTGGAGTTTGCATGTTCTTCTTGTGACCTTGTGAGTGTCCTCTGGGTGCTCTGGTTTCCTCCTGCATTCCCCAGATGTATTGATCGGTTAATTGACAACTGTTGCCCCTTGTGTAGGTGGTTGGGAGGAGAATCAGGAAGAGTTGACAAGCAAGCAAGAGGAATGGAATAGCTGGAATAGCTGGATAGAAAATTGGCTTCGTTGAAGGAAGCAGAGGGTGATGGTAGAAGGTTGCTTCTCGGACTGGAGGCCTGTGACGAGTGGTGTGCCTCAGGGTTCAGTGCTGGGCCCATCTGTGGGCTGAGGAATGGTTGATGGAATTTAATACCGAGAAATATGTGGTGTTGCACTTTGGGTAGTCTAACATGGGCAGGACTTATATAGTGAATGGTACGGCTCGGGGGAGTGTTGTACAGCAGAGGGATCTAGGAGTGCATGGTTCCTTGAAGGTGGAGTCTCAGGTGGACAGGGTGGTCAAGAAGATTTTTGGTACATTGGCCTTCGTCAGTTAGAGTATTGAGTGTAAAAGTTGGGAGGTCATGTTGCAGTTGTCAGTTAGACAGGTACATGGACAGGACAGGTTTGGAGGGATATGGGCCAAATGCAGGCAAGTGGAACTAGTATAGATGGTGTGGGCAAGTTGGGCAAAGTGGAACTAGTGTAGTTGGTGTGGGCAAGTACCACGCTGTATCACTCTATGACTCTAAGCTGCAGGGAAAAACAGTTAAGATGCAGATACTGAGACAAGGAGAGACACAAAAAGAACAAATGGCAGATTTATGAAAGGGTAGCACATAGTAGAGTTGAAGTGATAGAAGAAATAATAGTGCAGGGTTAGAGGGAAAGGTAGGAAAGTGGAGACCACACAGGAGAATGTGTCAATGAGGGAATCATTAGATCTATTGGTGCATTTCAAGATGCAGGTAGAAATGCTGATTATATAAACTTGTTGAGCTTGGTGCTGAATTCAGAAAGATCTAATGTGCCTGGTGAGAAGAGGAGGTCCTCCAGCATGAATCATGAGCACTGAAGTAAAACCCCCAGTCAAAAGTTTCAAAACTCCTCCCTCCTTGAATCCCATTTCTTCCTCTGTTATTTGCTCCCATTTCACAAAAAAATCTAATTGTTCAACAAACGTGGCATGGTGGCACAGTGGTATAGTTGCTGCCTTACAGCGCCAGAGACACAGACTCGATCCTGACTACGGGTGCTGTCCGTACGGTTTGTACATTCTCCCCCGTGACCTGCGTGGGTTTTCTATGAGATATTGGGTTTCCTCCCACACTCCAAGGACGTACAGGTTGGTTGGTAAATGGGCTTGGTAAAATTTGTAAATTGTCCCTCGTGTGTGTAGGATAGTGTTAGCATGCAGGGATCGTGGTGCGGTCGGTGCGGAACCGGTGGGCCAAAGGACCTGTTTCAGTGCTGCATCTCTAAATTAAACTAAACTAAATGTGAAAGTGGGAGTGGCTGCGCTGCCTTGCAGCTGCGGCTCGCCTGCAGTCCGTTTGTCTTTTCTGTTTTTGGTTTTCTTTTGTCCTGTTTTTGCGGTTTGTTTCGGTTTGTTTAGCTGTGTGTGTGTGGGGGGGTGGGTGTGGTGTGTTTTTTGGCTCTTCCTTCGGGGGGGATGCGACTTTTCCTGCCGTATCCCCGTCTCCGTGTCCGTCTGCGCTGAGGCCTATCACGGAGCTGGCAGCCTCCAACTGCGACCGACCTCGAGGCTGTGGAGGCTGTGGAGCAGAGCCAGGACTTACCAATGCGAGCCTGGCCGACTTCGGGGCTGTGGTTGCGGTGCGGCACAACTTCCGACCCGACTTTGGAGCCTCGGAGGCTCGGCCGCGGGCCAGTGGGCCAGTGGACAACATCATCGGGAGCTCGAGTTCTGTTTTCCGGAGCTCCCGCAACTACAGCTGCGTCCGCTGGACTGGAGGACGGCAGCTTCGGCAGCTTCGACCACCCGGGCCGCGGAGTTTTAACCGGCCCGTTTGCGGAGCTCGGATTCAGCCTGCGGGACTTGCCTACCATCACCCGGCGGGGTCATAACATCGGAGGCTTGGATTGCCTCAGCGCAGAGGGAAAGCAAGGAGGGAAGAGACAATGACTTTGGGACTTTAAACTGTGTTGAGTGTTTGTTATTTATTCTATGTTATGACTGCAGGCTAAACCATATTGTTTGTTTTGTTTTTTGTTTTTGTCTTTTGTTTTTACCTTGTTTGGGATGTGTTTACCTTGTGTGGGACTAAAGATGGAAATTAGCTACTGGCTACAATCTTGCATATTACGTGCAAATGTTTATTAATATGCACTGTCCCTAATAAAATCAATCAATTCAAACAGCCCTGCCACTGATTGCCAGTCCCTGAAATTGCTATCTGTTTCAACATGTCGCGTTGAGTTCAACACTGTGAAAGGATCAGCAAATTTCAGCTTTCTCATAGTATCAAGTAAGATCAGCTCTCCTATACACCAGTAACACTGAGCTCGGAAGCAACTCTATTATTGCCTCCTATTGCATAGTAATAAGGTTAGAACAAGATCTACAAGATCATCCAGAAACCACAATGGAACAAATCATTCTTCTATGCTATGGATGCTTATTCTCACTGCAGCTATTTCCACCATTTTGCTCTTGTTATACTCCTATAGCAGCCCACGACCCCTTCCCGCCACAGTGTAAGAGCTGAAGTGCAAAACAAGAATTGGTCGCAAGCTTATACTGTGAGCTTCTACCATAGAGCTGTGACACTACTGAACTCTATCCCCCTCCCACATTGATCCCCCCCCTCTCTCTCACACACCCGCCAATACTCCTGTATGTTTATGGTTATAGTTAAAATTTTTAAATAGTTCTTTTTTTTTTAAATTGTATTTTTATACTTATATTCCTGTGCAGCTGGAGGACTGCTCCAACAGAATTTCGTTGTCTTAAATGTACAATGACAATAAAGATTATTATTATTATTATTATTAGCTACAGCCCAGCCTCTAGTGACATAAAGAAAATAATAAAGAAATTCCCCCAATCATCCCTAACTTTTCTATGGAAAAATCTTGGTCTGAATATCTGACCTATTAAGTTCTTCGTGGAACATAGGGCCAAAAGTTACATACATCATCTTTTACTTAATCTTTAACATACATCTGCCTGTCAGACAAATCTCCTGTACCAATATTGCAGGCAGCACAAATAGAGGAGAGGATTCAGCATTTAGTGGAACACTGGAAGGGGAAACACAATTTCAATCCTCTGTGTAACTACTTGTTGCATTATTTGAATTGACAATAAAGTTTACTTTGAACTTTGAACTTTGAAGGTTTTCCGGGTCTTCATGTTTTATTTTAATCACATCTGTTTGGAATTTTTTGTTTAGTTTGGAGATTCAGCGCGGAAACAGACCCTTCGGCCCACCGTGTCCACGCGGACTAGCGATTCGCACACATCAACACAATCCTACACACACAAAGGGACAATTTCCATTTATACCAATCCAATTAATTTACGTACCTATAGGTCTCTGAAGTGTGGGAGGAAACCGAAGATCGCGGAGAAAACCCATGCGGTCACGGGGAGAACGTACAAACTCCATACAGACAGCACCCGTGGTTGGGATCAAACCGGGGTTTCTGCAACTCTACCGCTGTGCCACCATGCTGCCCTTTGTAATATGAAGCAGAGGTTTGGGATATGAAGCAGAAAGGAAAATTGCCCATGCGATATTTTGTCTATCAAGGTTTTGAAGCTTTCATTATGTCAGAGAAAAAAGCCTGGCAAAGTAGTTCAAACGAAATGTATCACAGGTCATAAATGGCGGCGCTGCTGCGGCCCGACTCTGGAGCTCGGAGGCTCTTGCAACGCAGCTTCTGTGGACTGTCGGGATATCGGGAGCTCGCGGGTCCGGGTGAGAGACCGCTTTCCGGAGCTCCCGCAACACAACTTCTCCAGCCCGTGTCGCGGGGTTGGAACGACCCGGAGCGGGGCCGTACATCGCCCGGCACGGCTTAATGACCGCAGGACATTCCAGCGCCCGCCGGGGGCTCCAACTTTGTGACATTTAGACCGGGAGCGGGGCCAGACATCGCCCGGTGCGGCCTAAAATGGCCGTGGGACTTACCATCGCCCGCCTGGGGCTTCGACATCGGGGGGAAAATGGAGAACAGGGGAGAGAAAAGACTTTGCCTTCCATCACAGTGAGGAGGAGGTTCACTGTGATGGATGTTTCTGTAAATTGAATTGCGTGTATGTCTGTAGGAAACTGTCTTATTTGTATGGCTGTGGAAACGGATTTTCGTTTGAGCCTCACTGAGGTTCAAATGACATGTAATAAATATTGTATTGTAAATGTCTCCAATAATTGAGGCACTATCCTCTTCTGATTCATACAAGCCTCTCAAACCTGATACAAGTTCAAATCCTGGCAAATCTGAGTAAGCAGCAGAGCTGGCACCTTAATCAGGGAACATATGAAATTGAACTCTAGCCAGATTATGAAATGGGAGATATTGATTGTTCCTGTATGTTTTTTTTAAATGATTTATTGGTCACACAGAAATAGTCAATTATTTACATTGTGGCAATGTTTACAGATGTAAATAAAATTCTACTCCTCATGGTGGCCAGCAAAATACATTCATTTTTACCATTCCATGACTCTAATTTTGACCTGACCTTTAGCTCAATGGTATCTGAGGAGAATCCAAGCACATATTCCTCACTTTTCTTCCACACGTGTGATCGGTACCAAACATCCTGCAAATCTGCTCTTATTCAGCGTAACATCTTTTAAATTATAGGAAAAACACATGTACAAACAACCAAAGGTAAAATATTATTCAACATGATGAAGTGATTTGTACCATATCTGAAACCTGTTTTTGAATTGAAAGTTCTTTTGTTTATTTTTGACCTTCTATTTCTCACATTGCTTGGCATTTATTTTATGTGGCAGCGGTGGTGAATTATGCTGTTGGTAATGCCCATGCAGTTGATAGGAATAATGTTCATCAACATAGCTGATCCAGTGTCACGAACAGTTACTGGTGGACGTCTATCCTTGCCTATGGATCCTCATTTAAGTATTGAGCATCCATAACTCTCTGTGGTTGAGAATTCCTAAAATCATTCGAGTAAGAAATGTCTTCTCCTTCGAGTTCAAACCCTTAACCTGAGAATATGTCACTAATTCTGGATCCTTTCCTCCATAATCATCAAGAATTCTGTTCGTAATTTTTTACATTCTCCAATAATATTTGTGAAAAAGTCAAGGATTGATAGCAAACAAACAATGGATGCAGCAGGCTGTGCACAGAGCAAAATGATTCAACAACATGTTCAATTATGAACTGGAGGAGGAGCATACACAAATGTTCTCATACTCATTGAAGGAGGAGCCCAGCATTGGAACGCAAGGTTATTGCTAATGATGGGGTTGCCACTTTCAGTCAGATATGCTCGATGGATAATCCACCTCTGCCTTAGCCTGTGATCCCCACCATCATTAAAGTCAGTCAGTCTTTGGCCCAATATGATCCATTCAGGAATTAAGTAACCAGCAGAGTCTTCCTAAGATTAAAGCAGGTTCTCTTAATAATCTCTGTTTTTGTGATCAGTTAATCTCAAGAAACTCCAATATTTTTTTCTGAGACATTGGAAGAGAAAGATATTCAATTTCTGATTAATCTTTCATGATTATGGAGAAGACTACAAAGAAAACCTTTGTATTTGGGATTAGTAAATTGGTTTTCCCTCTAGGTTGATGTTTGACAAAGGTGGCAGAAATTTGCCAATCTTTTTTCAAAACAAACTTTGCATCAAGGATAAGTGGGCTGGTAAGTATTTAGACAAAAAAAAGGGAAGTGTTTCAGGCTATCCAGAGATAGTTGATTGATGTAAATCTTGGGTAGGATGTTGGCACTGTTTGCTTGATGCTAATTGTTGAACTGAACTTGATGCATGCATCAGAGAACTTTCTCATCTTGATCTGCAATTCATTGAGGCCTGTCTTTTGTTCTGAAATCATCTCGTGTTACACCAGCTGCCACACAGATGGTTGTTTTTGTAATAATGCTTGAGAATATCACAGAATTAGATCCCAGCTCTAGTTAGTACTCCTTTGCATCATATTTCATTCTCAGAGGAGCTCATGCCTTTGTGCTTTTATTGAACTCCTGGAACAGGGAAGTCACCTTTAATGGACTGTAATGTATTTGAAATGTTCATTCCCAACAGCTGAAGACCAGCCAGGATTTTCAGTTCGTGGATTTTCAGTTCTTGAGGTAACCAAGACATGGAAAAAGGACTTCCGCAACCGAGACAGAAGCAGAATGTTAAGGATATGAACAGAGTTGTCCCAGGTTACAGAGACAATATGGCAGAGGAAGTTTAGTTCAGGGTCAAACATTCTCAAGATTGCAGTCAGTCTGATTCCTCTTCACAACGTCCTCAGGATGAGAGATGGACTTGGGAGGTGGGCATGTAGCTTGAATTAGGAACCCATGAGATATGCTTTGGTCTTTCCACCATTTGATTGAAGGAAATTCCTGTTTACCCAGAGCTGGGTGTTAGAGAAGCAGCATGATGAGTCAGGAGCAGTAGATAGTTTGAAAGAGATGCTCAGATTCCCTAATATATCTCCTATTAACTAATTCCATGTTAACTTCCACCAATGTAATCTTGTGATTTAAACAAAATGTTATATTATAATAAAACATTTCCAGGAGCAAATTTGACTAATGCAGAGGCTAATTAATTGTATTGCATGCACTATGCATAAGAATCCTAATCAGTAAAATTGTTTGGCATGGAACTTGTGATTGTTATAGAAATATGCATAATTATAATGAAAATATGTTACAGGATATTTGGTTATTTAATAAACTAATGTAGTAATGTTATTTTTAGTGCTAAATAAAAGACGGAAAAATAAACAACTATCAAATTCAATGGAAAACTGCTTACAATTTTACATTTATTGAAACTACGAAGGTTTCACAAAGATAAATGAGTGTGTGAAGTATTGCATTTATTATTGTGTTTGATAATTAGACATTAATTACGTTGTCTCTCTTATGATATTTCTACTTTGTTCAGTTAGACTGTCAGCATATCCCAGGTGATGACATTCAAAACTAACACCAAATGAAATTAAAACTAAGATGGCATAAGATGATATTATAGATGGCAACTTAAACATTATGGACTAAGTTATAAAATTAAATTACACATGAAATCCAGTCAAACTAGGGAACAGTTTGCTTCAAATAAAAGTAGTTTTAATATTTCCTTAAATTCCAATACGGTTCTGCTTGTTACTGATAAATATTTTGAGAGGAGTGAATATGACACTTGAAGAGTGGATATTGAGCTCTTGTAACTGTTAATTCCTTTCTATCATTAACTCTGATGGAAGTAGGATGAAGGAACTGCAGCTAAATTCAACAAATATACACCCCTGGTAGCATGAATTGTATTCAGAACAAATGAAGCAGCACCCGATGCTGGAAAGACCAACAGGGATGAATAGGTGAAGGAAGGAACAGCAGATGCTGGTTTACCCCAAAGGTGGACACAAATGCTGGAGTAACTCAACAGGACAGGCAGCATCTCTGGATAGAAGGAATGGCTGATGTTACAGGCCGAGACCCTTCTTCAGACTGAGAGTAGTGGGAGAGAGGGAAACTAGAGATATGGAAGGCTAAGGTGTGAAAACGACAGATCAAATCAGACGATAATCAACAAAATGTAGAATGGTTCTGATGGCTGATGAGAAGGTGACAATGAGGCATACAAACAGTAAAATTCATCAGGAGGACAGTGGAACTAGTCAGAGAGCTAGGGTGGGGAAGGGATGGAGAAATAGGGAAAGCAAGGGTTCCTTGAAGTCAGGTCAAAGTCAAAGTCAATTTTATTCGTCACATGCACCCGAAGGTGCAGTGAAATGAATTTGCCAGCAGCGATACACTTAAAAAGAACACACAAAACACAATAAGGTTTAATACAAACATCCACCACAGCATTCTTCACTGTGGTGGAAGGCACAAAGTTCAGCCAGTCCTCCTTTGTTCACCCATGGTTGGGGCCATGAACCCTCTGTAGTCGCCGCTAAGGATGGCCCGATGTACAGGCCCTCTCGTGGGGATGATCCAAACTCCGATGTTGGGACGGTCAAACACACTCCGCGGACGGCACTTTCTTACCGGAGCCCGCAGATTGAGGATGTTATAGACCGCAGGCCGGCGGTCTGAGCTCCTCACCGGCAATCCCAGGTAAGGGATCCTAGACTCCGGATGGTAAGTTCACGCCACTCCCGCGGGTAGAAGCTCCGCAGACCGCGGCTTCAGGATGTCCGCGGCAGCGGTCGGAGCTCTTCTCTGGCGATCCCCGGCAAGGGATCCCTGGCTCCGGATGGTAAGTCCACGCCACGCCCGCGTCTAGAAGCTCCGCAGACCACAGCCCCATGATGCCAAAGTCACCAGACCAGCGATCGGAGCACTCCCTTCTGGCGACCCCTGGCAAGGGTTCGCCCTCTCCACAATGGAAAAGTCCACGCTGCGCCCGCTGCTGTAGCTCCGGTCCTGACTCCGAGAAAGGCCGCTTTAATCCATGCTGTTAGGCCGTGAGTGAAGCAACATGGAGAAAGTTGCCTCTCCATCGAGGAGGTGACCAAAAGCAGTTCCCCCCCTTCCCCCACCACAAGGCACACCAAGAGACACTAAAACAAACATTTGGACACACTAAAAAAAACAAAAAAAGTCGAAATAATGAACACGCTGCTGGCAGGGCAGCCGACTCGTAGCGCCCCCACCGAGAAGTCAATATTCATACCACTGGGTTGTAAGCTGCCCAAGTGAAATATGAAGTGCTATTTCTCCAATTTGTGTTTGGCCTAACTCTGACAGTGGAGGAAGCCCAGGATAAAAAGGTCAGTATGGGAATGGGAAGTGGAGTTAAAGTGTTTAGTAACCGGGAGGTCATGTAGGCCCAGGCCTACTGAACGAGATGTTCAGCAAAGTGATCGCTGAGTCTGCACTTGATCTCGCCGATATACATGGATGAATAGGTGAGCAGAGAAGGATCCTGTGGCTTAGTGAGGAGGTGAGTGAACAACAGGGTAGGGGCCTGTCCTAAGCAATAGTCCACAGCCTGTTTCCTAAATTGTTTAATAATAATAATAATAATAATAATACATTTTATTTTCGGGCGCCTTTCAAATCTCAAGGTCACCTTACAAAGATTAAACAGAAGAGAAAAAAAAACATATAGTCGGAGAAAAATAAATAATAAGGACATCATCAATACACAAATTAAAGATAGAAATCGCTCCAAAGACACAAAATCAAAAAATCACAAAAACACAATGTGAAGAGAGAGCAGCGGCAGCTAAAGCGCGCCAGAGTCCACTCTCTCTTCTGACAGCCATCTTGGACACAGACTAACAAAGTAACTTACACACAGAAAAATCATCCCCCCACAGTGGTTACCACTGTGGGGGAAGGCACAAAAGTCCAGTCCCCAACCCCAGTTCTCCCAAAAGTCAGGCCTATAAAGGCCACCGCTGTTGCCTCAACGGAGGCCCGATGTTCCTGGCCGTTCTAGCCGGGTGGTCTTGTCCCGGCGTCGGGAGAGTCCTCACAGCGGCTGGGCCACCTGGAACGGCCACTTCCTAGCAGGGGATTGTCGGCTTCCGAAGCCGACAAGGACGCACCGAGTTGGAGCTCCCAGGCTCCCGATGTTAATGTCGGCGCCGCCCGCTCCGCTCCGCAGACCCGCAGCCCGGAGGTGTTGCTCTCGGCGGTCCAGCTCACCGGAGCTCCAGCGCGTCGATCCAGCGCGGCGACCCAGGCAAGGCATCGCCCGCTCTGCTCCGCGATGGCACTCCAGCGCTGTGCCGCCACCGAAGCCGAGGTGCTGGGTCGACGGGCAGCCCAGAGAAAAAGCTGCCTCACCGACCAGGTAGGGACCTAGAAGTAAGGTTACCTCCTTCCCCCCACAATAAGAAGTCCATTTCTCCGAAAAAACGACGAACAAAACTAACTAAAAACTGAAAAAAATGGAATTAGTGTAACTTGGTGCTTGATGGACCAAACATGAACTTTGTCGACCTGCTGTATAACTCTGTGTGGTTCGATGACTGTGACCAAGATTCTATAAATGAAGAAATGTTCGATGAATATGTGTCAGGAGACCACTGTGGACCTCCCCCCCCCCCCCCCCCCCCTCCAAACCAACTACCCCCAGATTGCACCCACCCACCCACCTACATACTTAGGGTAATTGATAGTATCCAATTTCCCTCATTGACCTGCAAATCATTAGTATCTGAGAGTGGACCAGACTGCAGAAAAAGCAAGGGAAGTAGCAATAGTTTTTAGTAGAAAACAGAATAACAAATATAGAAAGGTTAAACGCATGGCATACTTGTGAACAGCATCATTGTTTAGCCAGAGAACCAAACAAAATGGCGGCTGAATTGCAGCGAAGCCACAAAACACAGCCCAGGGGTGTACAATAGAAGAAATGAGTCAATCATAGTCTTCATGGAAGGAATGGAATGTTCATTCTGCAAATAATATTCTTGAGGTGAAAGATCACGTTGACAATATGTGGCCACTGATAGCTGCAGTAAGGGCGCAGTAGGAGGCAATATTACTGACTGAGACTGGCACTGAAATGTATCACACATTTACTAGTCTGGTCACCTTTCCCTCCCAACTGCAGTCCCGTCCCGACCCCCTGAGAAACTGAAGGGAGCGACAATCAACAGGGCGGGGGGGGGGGGGTCAGGTTAAACAGCTGTGCATGGAGCCCACAACCGGAGTCGTGTAAGACTGCCTGGGCAGCCTGAGCGTGGCAGATGCACCCTGCCCGTGGAGTGGCCGTGGAGAGACTGCGAGAGGAGTACCTCACTCTGACTGTGATAGGGAGAGACAGAGACGCGCACACACACACCCACACACACACAGTGTGGAGTTCCTCTGACTGACTGACTGTCTGTGTGTGGGTGTGGGGAGGGAAGAGACACACACACACACAGGCAGCGTGGAGTACCTTTAACTGTGTGTGTGGGAGAGAGAGACAGAGGCAGACACACACACAACGGGCAGTGTGAACCTCTGTGTGTGTGTGTGTGTAGGGGAGAGAGAGACACAGAGACAGTGTGGACCTCTGACTGCGTAGGAAGGAGAGAGGGGGAGAGAGACAGAGAGAGAGAGAGAGAGAGAGGCACAGAGGCAGTGTGGTGTACTTCGGCGTGACTGTGGGGGAGAAAGAGCGCACAGGACCTCGGTCTATCTGTGTGTGTGGGAGGGAAGAGAGACTAAGCAGAATACATCGGTCTTATTGTGTGTGGGGGGAGAAAGAGAGAGGTGGGGGGGGAGAAAAAGAGAAATGGGGGGAGACGTATATTCACACACAAAGCAGTTTTACTGTGTATGTGGGAGACACAGATGGACTGAGCACAGTACCTCGGCCTTACTGTGTGTGGGAGAGGGGGAGAAAGAGACATACACTCACAGAGGCAGTCTCTGAGCCTGTGTGAGAGGGAGGGAGGGAGAGAGAGACACACACACACAAGGTGGATGTGAAATCTCACCTGCCTGTTTCCGCCGCCAGTGAATGAAGACACCCCCATCTGTCTCCCCCTCGTCTCCCTCCACTCTCCCCCCCTCCCCCCCCCCCCCCACCTTTCCCTCCCAACTTCAGTCCCGTCCCGACCCCCTGGGAAACTGAAGAGAGCGACAATCAACTGCCACGGATACAAATAATATAATACACAAGAAAGGGCAGATGCTGGTTGACAAAAAGTGTACACACAGTGCTGTAGTTACACAAAGGCACAGCAGAAATTTGGAAATGTCATCCCGTCACCCATTCCTTCTCTCCAGAGATGCTGCCTGCTCGCTGAGTTAAAGAGTTCCCACGGTAGACTCACGAGACACTAAGGTAAACGCACGGGCCACTACGTTCTTAAAACGAGTTTAAATGTTTCAATTTTTAACTTCAGCAGTACATTTTACTCGTGGAAAACTTTAAACATGTTTGAATTTTTCCAAGAGTTAACAAGTTTCACGGGTACCTGCCGTTATCGCCAAGAGTCTCTAAGTTGCGTCCACGGGTTCCGACGTTACAGCTACGTTAATCGTACGTTATTACCACGAGTTTTAACTCGGGGTACCTCGTGGGTCAACTCGCACCATGAGACAGGGTTTTTTTGTGCCAAATGGAGCCAGATAGATTTGTATGTATATTATAGGATTGTCCAGCAAGTAGGCTAAAGACGGACCGTTGCGGACCGAGGATTGCCCGCTGCGGACCGACGATGGGGGACTCACCGGGAAACCCAATTTGCCCAGCCTTGTTTCCGAACTTGGCCATAGTCCACCAGTGTCGAAGGGACCCACGCCACTGAGAGCGAGGAGGCGACCTGCGAGTGAGGGGGAGCGTCGAGAATGAGGTGGAGCATTGAGAGGGTAGGGGGACCAGTGCCGCTGAGAGTTACCTGCCGGCAGTCACCAAGAAGGCAGGAACAGGGTACTGATTGTGGATCATCAGCCATGATCACATTGAATGGCGGTGCTGGCTCAAGGGGCCGAATGGCCTACTCCTCCACCTATTTTCTATGTATCTATGAACGAAGGGGAGATCCAGCTGGGGGCCGCCGGGAATAAAGGGAGGACCCGAAGTGGGGGCGCCGAGAACTAAGGAGGGACCCGGCGGGGAGCCACTTGCTGCCATGTGTGGCGGAAGGCAGAGGACAGGTCTATTCGGTAAACTTTTATAACTTGTCAGAAATGTAGTGACATTTGTATACAGCCGAGGTGAGCTCTGCTGTATAATTTTACTGGTTTACTGGCAAAACAAAACATTTCACTGAACCTAGGTACATGTGACAATAAAGTGTCATTGAATTGAATCATTGAATGATAAATAAAGCCATCTAATCTGTCAGGCACTGAGAGCACACATTTGATTTGGCTTGCTAATCTTCATGCAGACAAATAATTCCATCCATGGCCAGCACAAAGGTAATGGTAGCCTGCAGTTAAAAGGCAGCAGAAACAGAGACGCCACCAGATGGATGCAAATTACACTAATTCTTGAAACAGATGTTAATGTGTCAGCCCTTCCCTGAGTGCTTGTTTCTTTGAGGAGACAAAGTACTATATGTTCCAGAAAAAAAAGAGCATAATAGCAACAGAGATGAACCAAAGCAGTGCTATCAACACAATATTTCACAGACAAGGACATTCTCAAACAAGAGAGCACAGAGAAGGACCCTGCACACCATCAAAAACAAAGCAGGCAGTGCAGAGTTTGATTCGCACAGAACCAACAATAGGAGTGATACTAACTGGAAGCAAGAAGATTTTTAAAGTCACAGTGCTGATACATGGGAAGTCATTGGTAAAGTGTATTGACGAGTGTAAAGTTGTCTGAGAGTCAGTAAGGTAACTAAAGGGCCTGTCCCGCTTTCACAAACTAATTCACGACCTCTGCCGAGTTTGCCCTTGACTCATACGCGCAGCATGGTCGTCACAAGGTCGTAGGAGGTCGTAGGAAGGTCGTAGCAGGCCATGATGCTAGTCGTAGGTACTTGTGGCATCAAGTAGGTCGGGGCGTCTTTTCTAGCCTGATGAAAAATGTCCACGAGTAAAAAAGGTCGTGAATTAGGTTGTGAAAGTGGGACAGGCCTTTTGTGACAAAAATTGGCATCACCTACCCCCAACGCAAACACCTCCTCAGTTGAAGTTTTGGAGGGATTTGGGCAAATACAATGACACAACGACTTTGATTGTTCAAAGCAGCAGTTGGTTACACCGACAGTCATCCAGGCTGCTCCAACAGGACCTCCCAAACTCATGACCTCTTCCACAAACAAGGACAAGGATGGCAAATGCAGGGACTTCTCGACAGTTTAGTTTAGAGATACAGCAAGGAAACTGGCCCTTCGGCCCACCAAATCTGCGCCGACGAACAATCCCTGCACACCGACACTATCCTACATGCACGAGGGACAATTTACAATTAAATGATTGGACAGGGATTGGCTTTTATTGATGAGGGATGAAAAGAGATTAGTATTGGTTATTTACTCAGATTCCCATGGGACAATTCTGATATAGGTGCCACATCAGAATGAGAAGACTTTGACTTTCTACTCACTCCAGAACATTCTCTTGAAATGAGGCTGTGAAAATAGTTTCTGAGTTTGGGGCCGTTTGATTTGGTGTTCAATCCTGTGCCCTGTCCACTGACCAATGTTTGGTGAAGTAGGAATTTAGAATTGCTGACATACGGAGATGACATTACTTTGGTTGAAATACAGACAGAACATGCCAGCACTGTGAACCTGTTTTGAAGACATAATTTCAATGTACAGAGTTTGCCATGAGTGCAGAATGACTCCACTGAAGACATTATTACAGGAATGGAGGTGTTCAATATGAGCATTTCAAAGGACCAGGTCAATTTCTGTCAGGAAGATAACAAGTAGTTTCTACCTTTCTATGATGCACACTCAGTTTTGAAAAAAATATTTTTCTGTTTTTACATAAGTGGTGGTGGATCACTGAACCACTACCGTCTTCCTCATGAAGAGCCTATTCTGAAACTTCTTATAATCTGATCTTCAATCTGGTGATATGGGGTTGCAAAAGGGAATGGCCAGGGTGTAAATGGTCCTTGATAATGGTGGCTGCATTCCCGAGACAGTTTGAAGTACCGGTGGATTGGATTGTGCAAAGCTGATCTGTGTGATGGACTGGAATGGATCCACAACTCTCTGCAATTTTTGCAGCTTCGAGCAGAGCTGTTCCTCAACCAGGCTGTGATGCAACCCACTAGTTTTACTTTCTACCGTGCATCTGCAGAAGTTGTCAAGAGTTAACATAGAACATAGAACAGTACAGGGACAGGCCTTTCAGCCCACAATGTTTGTGCTGCACATGATGACAGGACCAACTCTTACCAGCCTGCACTTAATCCATATCCCTTCATTCCCTGCATGTCCATGTTCCTATCCAAAAGCCTCTTAAATGGCACTAATGAACCTGCCTCCAGCATTAAG
The DNA here is from genome assembly GCF_010909765.2 of Amblyraja radiata. NCBI lineage: Eukaryota > Metazoa > Chordata > Chondrichthyes > Rajiformes > Rajidae > Amblyraja > Amblyraja radiata. Next base: position 49,458,684 of record NC_045969.1, read on the forward strand.
CCCAGCAGAGCCATCCATGCATCCCCCACCCTCTGTGTTGTTATTGGAGACATGCTGAACTTCCTTCATCTCCTGAGGAACTAAAATTTTTACTTTTTGGCTGCAGCTTCAAGGTGGTTGGTTCAGGACAAATGGTTGGCGATATTCACCCCAAGGAACCTTGAAGCTCTCTACCATTTGCACATCAGCATCTTTGAAGCTGATGTGGAAATGGTTCACATCATTGAGCACCACGCTTCCTGAAGTGTAGGACTAGCTCCTTTGTCTTGCTGATCTTGAAGGGGAGGTTGACACAAAATGCTGGAGTAACTCAGCGGGACAGGCAGCATCTCTGGAGAGAAAGAATGGGTGACGTTTCGGGTCGAGACTGATGTCAGGGAGTGGGCGGGACAAGGATAAAATGTAGTCAGAGACAGTAAGACTGGTTGAAGAACTGGGAAGGGGGAGGGGATAGAGAGGGAAAGCAAGGGCTATTTGAAATTAGAGAAGTCAATGGGAGGTTGTTGCCTTAACATAATTTTACTAGGCTCTCTATCTGCTTCCTGTACACTGGGTTCAGTGTACGGTGGGGAAACGGTGGACCGAAGGGTCTGCTTCCACGCTGTATCTCTAAGCATAAGCAGAACGCAAAGGTGCACCCACAATACTGTGAGAAAGGAGAGTTCCAGAATTTAGACGCAGTGACAATGAAGGACCAACAATGTATTTGAAATGGTGGCGCAGCGGTGGAGCTGCTGCCTTACAACGCTAGAGACCCGTGTTCGTTCCTGTCTATGGGTGCTGTCTGTAGGGAGTTTGTACGTTCTCCCCGTCACCTGTGTGGCTCTGCTCCGGGAGCTCTGGTTTCTTCCCACATTCCAAAGACGTGCAGGTTTGTAGGTTAATTGGCTTGGTATAATTATAAATTGTCCCTAATGTGTGTAGGATAGTGTTAGCGTGTGGGGATGCGCGGACTCTGTGGGTCTGCGCAGACTCAGTGGGCCGAAGGGCCCGTTTCTCCAAGTGTACCTCTAAACTAAACTAAATTAAGTCAGAAGGGTGTGCAAGTTGGAAGGGAACTACAACTTTGAAGCTTCCTGCAAATTGTTGACACAGTATTCCCCTAGGATTATTCCATTACGCTGGTGACTTGTGCCTTGCACATGGTGGAAAGCTTTTGGTAGAAAGATGCAATGAGGTGAGTCACTCATGGCAGGATTGCCAGCATCTGAGCTGGTCATGCTATTCATGTGGCTGGTCCACTGGACTTTCTGTTTAATGGTGAATTCCAGGACATTGATGGTAGGGGATGTTGCTATATTAATTAGTTTAGTTTAGTTTAGAGATGCAGTGTGGACCGACCAGCGATCCCTGCACATTAACACGATCCTACACACACCAGAGACAATTTACATTTACACCAAGCCAATTAACCTACAAACCTGCACGTCTTTGGAGTCTGGGAGGAAACCGAAGATCTCGGATAAAACACATGGGGAGAACGTACAAACTCCGGACAGACAGCACCCCCGTTCAGGATCGAACACGGGTCTCCGGCGCTGCAAGAGCTGGAAGGCAGCAACTATACCGCTGCACCACCGTACTGCCCACATTAGTCTGAAGAAGGGTCCTAACACAAAACATCACTTGTCCTTGGTTTTCAGTGATGCTGCTTGACCTGCAGAGTTACTTCAGCAATTAGTGTCTTTTTTGTTAAATTGGCATCTGCAGTTCACTGTGAATCCCATTATCTGTACTTCTGGTTACACAATATGCATTTTTAATTACTGTAGCTACTCCCCAGAAACATTCAAACAGGTTCATTGAGCATGGCTCACACTTGGTGGCTCGCTGGTCAGCTGGAAACTTTCAAAGCATTTAGTCACTCTATCCTTAATTGCACATCAAAGTAGTTTCCTGCCAATGGGCATTATAGTCGTTGGCCTATAACTCCTTAGATTTCCTCTCTCAACTTTCTTAAATAACAGTGACAGGCACAATGGAGAAGCATTTTCTCGATCAAGAAATCTTTGGATTATTATTATCATCATGACAAATTTTCACCTGAATTCACAATCAATTCTCCAAACAAAAAATAAAAATCCTTCTCAACATATACGCGACATTATCCTATGTGGTCAATTACTTTATGTCCTATTGTCGATGTTGAATTGATGGAAACCATTGCCCTGTCTGATTGTCGACACAGTAAATAAGCCCTTCCCCTCTCCCTCTCCATCTCCCTCTCTCCCACTCCCCCTCTCTCTATTTTAGAAACATAGAAACACAGAAACATAGAAAATAGGTGCAGGAGTAGGCCATTCAGCCCTTCGAGCCTGCACCGCCATTCAATATGATCATGGCTGATCATCCAACTCAGTATCCTGTACCTGCCTTCTCTCCATACCCCCTGATGCCTTTAGCCACAAGGGCCACATCTAACTCCCTCTTAAATATATCCAATGAACTGGCCTCAACTACCTTCTGTAGCAGAGAATTCCAGAGATTCACCACTCTCTGTGTGAAAAATGTTTTTCTCATCTCGGTACTAAAAGTTTTCCCCATTATCCTTAAACTGTGACCCCTTGTTCTGGACTTCCCCAACATCGGGAACAATCTTCCTGCATCTAGCCTGTCCAAACCTTAAGAATTTGTAAGTTTCTATAAGATCCCCCCTCAATCTTCTAAATTCTAGCGAGTACAAGCTGAGTCTATCCAGTCTTTCTTCATATGAAAGTCCTGACATCCCAGGAATCAATCTGGTGAACCTTCTCTGTACACTATGGCAAGAATGTCTTTCCTCAGATTAGGAGACCAAAACTGTACGCAATACTCCAGGTGTGGTCTCACCAACACCCTGTACAACTGCAGTAGAACCTCCCTGCTCCTATACTCAAATCCTTTTGCTATGAATGCTAACATACCATTCGCTTTCTTCACTGCCTGCTGCACCTGCATGCCTACTTTCAATGACTGGTGTACCATGACACCCAGGTCTCGCTGCATCTCCCCTTTCCCTAAACGGCCACCATTTTGTAAGTTTATTTATCATCCATCGTAAGAATCCTACATTAGAGTGAAATTAAAACATCCCTCTTTCCGTGCTGTAACTTAATGTTCTCTTCATTTAGCTCAGTGCCAATTTGTTAATTTTTGTATTTTATATGATTTAACTTTATGTAGTCACATTTTTCTTTAATTGCTCATTATACTTTTAAAAGCAGGGAGAGTTTTACCACTTAGTGATGTAAATTGATCGCATAGGATATTAGTTTCATTTTAGACATTTCTCACTGATATTCTGTCACTTTATTCATTAACAGAGAGACCTACATTTTTGAGGACCCTGTCCATCTTATCATAAGGAAGCTAGTCTTACTAGCCAATCTTACTAGCCAATCTTACTAGCCAATCTTACTAGCCAATCTTACTAGCCAATCTTACTAGCCAATCTTACTAGCCATTTTGCTGTTCTTGCTTTTAAACTCCATTACAAATTTGTTTGCATTGTGAATGTTATAGCAGAAATGTTCACGGGTGGTTAGGCAATTAACTAACACTACATAAGGTCAAAAGAATAGGAGTGGAATTAGGCCATTTGGCCCATCGAGTCTAGTCCATCATTCAATCATGGCTGATCTATCTCTCCTAATCCCATTCTTCTGCCTTCTCCCCATACATTTCCAAATTTAATATGGCTTCCCCCTTATCGATTCTGATTCTAATCGATGAATCCATGTTACTAGCACAATTTATTTATGGTGTTAAGCAAGCCACAATTTTGACAATAAAAAGGAGGAATCTCATAGTATATGTATTGTAAAATTCTAGGGTGTTCCATGCGTTGCCAATGAGACAAAAAAATATAGGCCTGAGGTGTGAGCATTTGTTTCGATATTAAATTGCAAAGTTCTGCTCAACATTATTTAACAGTACCCTCTGCTGGTCTGTTCAGGATTGGCAGCTGTAAATTGCAACAAACCTGGCAAGACCTGAAGAGTCTCGACCCGAAATGTCACCAATTCCCTTTCTCCAGAGATGCTGCCTGACCCGCTAAATTACTCCAGCTTTTTGTGCCTATCTTCAAATCACCAAGTTTGGCTTCAGTATGTTCAAAATATAGAATTAAACATGCCGAGAACAAAAGCAAAATCTCAGTCAATCTATGAATAATTAATACCATAAACCTTTTCTTCAAAGCATAACATTTACCCAATTATCTCATGCAATTTTCATGAATTTATACCATTGTTTTAGAACAATTGTGGTGTTTCTATCAGGCAGGGAATAACAGCAGTTCCCTCAACTACTGCAATCAAATGGCATATACCATTCATAGGAATTAATATTTGGACCATTGACATGTCAGATTTATTTTGACAAGTGTTCATTATTCTTTGCTGCAGCACAGTAGCTCAAGGGGAGCACAGTTCTCCCAGTGACCACGTGGGTTTCCTCTGCAACTAATAAGGACCCATTGAACCATTGGAGGCTCTTGTTTCCTCCCACATCCCAAAGACGTCCAAGTTATATGTTAATTGGTCTCTGTAAATGAATACAGCATGGAAACAGGCCCTTCTGCCCACCGAGTCTGCGCTGACTAGCGATCACCCCGTACACTAGCACTATTCTAAACATTAGCAACAATTTTTTCAATTTTTACCAAAGCCAATTAACCTACAAACTTGTACGTCTTTGGAGTGCAGGAGGAAGCCGGAGCAACCGGAGAAAACCCACATGGTCACAGGGAGAACGTAACATTTCATACAGACAGCACCTGAGGTCAGAATCGAACCTGGGTCTCTGGCACTGTAAGGCAGCAACTCTACCGCTGCACCACTGTGCTGCCCGAATTTTATAAAAATACTCTTACCACTTTTATATTGAACCAATATCCCTTTCCTACACTGAACTCCCTCCCGTTCAATTACCCCAGCTCTCGCTATACATCTCTCTCAACCAAATATGTTTAACATAAATGACACAATACTCATAACAGAACTCACAAAGTCAAGTAATACTGTTAATGGTGTATATTTGTTATAGTTTGTCATGTATTCCCTCAGAAACACAAACAAAGCTTTACTGCGTTTCAGTCAGTGTGAAGTTTACACAATTTCTTTAAAGTTCCTAAGTAGTAGGCACTTTATCAGCTGGTCACCAAAAATATTACAAATTCTGTGTTGTAAAACTACATTGTCTCATTGTTCAGTCAGCTAACAATCACTTATAGGTCGGATGAAGCATCTGAATAACATTGAAGCCTCCAAGTTAATTTTTCGTATCAAAATTCACAAAATAATCCACATGATTTTATCAAATTATCATGAAATTATACTGTTGAACCGTATTATTTACACTGTGGAAGAGTTGGTAGCACACTCACCTGTGATTTAGAAGACACTGGGTTAAATCCTGCTTTAGAAAGATTGGAGATAGACACAAAATGCTGGAGTAAACCAGCGGGACAGGCAGTATCTTTGGGGAGAAGGAATGGGTGACGTTTTGGGTCAAGACCTTTCTTCAAACTGAGAGTCGGGAGGAGAGGGAGTCTGACGATATGGAAGGGTAAGGTGTGATCAAGGCAGATAAGGAAATGTAGAATGGTAGAATTAGAAAAGAATAAACAGTGCAACTAAAATCTCGGTTGATATTCCATTATCTTGCAGATATGAAATTAAGCGGAGGCCCTTTGTGGCAACTAAAAGTTCCCATGACACTATCTTGAACAAGAGCAAGGTAGTTTTCTGCAGTGTCCAATCCAACATGGAGTCATAAAGCAATAGTGATACAATGTGGAAACAGGCCCTTCGGCCCAACTTGCCCACACCGACCAACATGTCCCAGCTGCACTAGTCCCACCCGCCTGCCCTTGGTCCATATCCCTCCAAACTTGTCCTATCCATGTACCTGCCTTACTGTTTCGTAAACGTTGTGATCGTCCCAGCCACAAATACCTCCTCTGGCAGCTTGTTCCATGCACCCACCACCCTTTGTGTGAAAACGTTACCCCTCAGATTCCTATTATATCGTTTCCTATGTCCTCTGATCCACGATTCCCCTAATCTGGGTAAGAGATTCTATGCATCTACCCGATCTATTCTTCTCATGATTTTATACACCTCAATAAGATCACCCCTCATCCTCCTGCGCTCCAATGAATAGAGACTCAGCCTACTCAACATCCTCGTAAATCTTCTCTGAACCCTTTCAAGCTTCACAATATCTTTCCTATAATATGGTGCCAGAACTGAACACAATACTCTAAATGCGCTCATCAACGTCTTATACGACTGCAACATGACTTCCCAACTTCTACACTCAACACTCTGACTGATGAAGGCCAATGTGCCAAAAGGCTTTTTGACCACCTTATCTACCTGCGACTCGACCGTCAAGGAACCATGTGCCTGCACTCCTAGATCCCTCTGCTCCACAACACTCCACAGAGGCCTACCATTTACTGTGTAGTCCTGCCCTTGTTAGACATCCCAAAATGCAACATCTCACATTTCCCTGTATTAAATTCCAACAACCATTCCTCAGCCCACCTGACCAATTGATCAAGATCCTGCTGCAATCTTTCACAACCATCTTCACTATCTGCAAAAACACCCACTTTTGTATCATCAGCAAATTTGCTAATCTTCCCCTGTATGTTCTCATCCAAATCATTGATGTAAATGACAAACAGTAATGGGCCCAGCACCGAACCCTGAGGCACACCACTTGTTACAGGCCTCCAGTCCGAAAAGCAACCTTCTACCATCACCCTCTGCTTCCTTCCATGGAGCCTATTTGCTATCCATTCAGCTATCTCTCCTTTGATCCCATGCGATCCAACCTTCCAGAGCAGCCTACCATGCGGAACCTTGTCAAACAGTTATCGCTCCATGAACTTCACTGAAACCGATTGCTTTTGATCTCATTGCTGTTCGTGGGAGCTAGCCAAGTGCAAATTGGTTGCATTTTCTATACAATGATGGCTAAATGTCCAATCTAAGTCAGAGGCTATAAAGCATTTGAAGGTGATCTAAGGGAGCAAAAGGTTCTATAGAAAGGCAAACCATTATTTTCTAAAAAAAAATCTGATCTCGGTAAGAGCACCTTTGTTAGAATTTTCACTTTGGACAGCTATGGAAATATAAGATAGTTAATAATGAATACAGTTTATTAACGCCTGTGAGGATAGAAATTTCAGATTTATGCGCACATTAACTTCCTCTTTCCACTATAATAATAAATGCATGAACTCGCTTAAAAATATCGTGGGAAAATGAGTTCAAGCATATTAGCACTTTTAAGAGTAAAATATCAATCCTATTCCTTCAAAATATATTGCTTTTTAGATATTTTTCCACATAGAATCACCGAGTCATAGAGTTATCCAGCATGGAATCAGATCCTTCAGCCCAAATCATCCCAATCAAACTAAGTTACCTAACCGAGTTAGTCCTATTTGCTGGAATTTGGCTCATATCTCTCTAAACCATTCCTATTCATCACCTGTCCAAATGACTTTCATATCTTTATTTGGCTGTTGCTATTTTCTTCATTTTGTTCTGTTCTTAAAAAATGTTTCATATTCGGGAAAGGTTCGATTTGTTTCGATTTAGGGGTCAGTCACAAACAGTGAAGCAGAAACAATACTTTATTTACTTCTGACCCTGATCACATGCAGGTCTCAATTTCAGCTGTTCTGTTTTTTTGCTGTGAGTTAATTGAGTAAATTTATCTTACATTTGAGAAAGCCAGGTTCTCAGTTCGAAGAGACATGAAGTTGCAGCATGGAAATAGGCCGTTTGGCCTATCACACCTATAGCTACCAGAAAATGCTCATCTGTAATAATCCCATTTGCAGCACTTGGTCCTTAGTCATCGATGCCTTGGCAACTTAGCTACTCACTTAGACACATCTCGAACACCTACACCAACTCTGCTTCCACTAATCTCTCTGCAATGTATTCCAGGTAGTTATTGCTTTCTCGGTGGAAAATATCCCCTTTAGATCTCCATGGAAGATATCAGATTGGTTAACAGATACGTTAAAAAATATCTTTCCCTTCTCTCCTTTCCTCTTGCCGGACTTCAGGATATGTTTCTGTTGAGGCAAGCTAACCTTCGTTTGTAAGATATATAGGCTTCAATGTGGTCTCAGTGAGCAGAGAGATACTGATGAGCTTGTGGACTAAAGAACCTTTACGGGCCTGTCCCATTGTACGAGTTCACCCAAGAGCTCTCCCGTGTTTAAACAAAAATCAAACTCGTGGTAAGAACGTAGAATGTACTTAGCGGGTACGTCAGAGCTCGGGCCATCTCTTAGCGTCTCGTAACACTAACGGCAGGTACTCGGGAAATGCGGTAAGCTCGGGAAGACGTGAATATTTTTCAACATGTTGAAAAATGTCCACGAGAGCCCCGAGTACCTAAGAGCGGCTATTACCGTAATTCTCCGAGTTCGAATTAGGGGAATCTCGGGAGAACTCTTGAATTAGCTCGTACAGTGGGACAGGCCCATTAGGCTAATGGAGCAGATGGAGACAGAGTACAAAGCAGGAGAATCACTGCTTTATCTTGCCAGAAACTGTCAGAAAGCCACGAATGTTGGAAGGCAGCTGTGAGACTGAAAGCCAGACCTCTGTCCCACCCAGATCTTCTGACCCGGTGCTCCACAGAGAAATATCCCAAGGGTCAAGAGTCAAAAGTCAAAAGTCACATGCACTGGGACCAGAACAATGAAATTCTTACATGCTGAGCATTACAGGCACATTAAAAGCAACCGCACAAGAAATAAATTATCAGTTATTCTAGGTAAACCAAACCATGATAGTACAAGCCAGTGTGTAATGAACTGGATTTGATAAGGGAACTCAAGATAAAGGAAACACAAGGAGGTAGCGACCACAACATGATAAGTTTTAATCTGCAATTTGAGAGAGAGAAGGTGAAATCGGATGTGTCGGTATTACAGCTGACTACAGAGGCATGAGAGAGGGGCTGGCCAAAGTTCACTGGAAAGGGACCCCAGCAGGGATGACGGTAGAACAGCAATGGCAGGATTTTTTGGGAATAATTCAGAAGATGCAAGACCTTTTCATTCCAAAGAGGTTCTAGGGGGAGGAAGAGGTGACCGTGGTTGACAAGAAAAGTCAAGGACAGCATAAAACTAAAAGAGAAGGCATATAACATTGCAAAGATTAGTGTGAAGCCAGAGGACTGGGAAGATTTTAAAGAACAACAGGTAACTAAAAAGGCAACACGGGGAGAAAAGATGCAATACGAAGATAAGGCAGCTGATAATATAAAAGAGGATAGCAAGAATTTCTTCAGTTTTATAAAGAGCGAGAAAGAGGCAAGAGTGGATGTTGGACCACTGATGAATGATGCAGGAGAAGTGATAATGAGGAATAAAGAAATGGCAGAGGAGTCAAACAACTTTTTTGCATCAGCTTTCACAGTGGAAGACACCAGCACATGCCTGAAATTCAAGAGAGTCAGGGAGTGGATATTAGTGACTATTACCAGGGAGAAGGTGCTTGGGAAGATGAAAGGGCTAGCCAAAGAGAAGGTGGTTAAGTCACCTGGGCCGGATGGACTGCACCTTAGGGTTCTGAAAGAGGTGGCTTTAGAGATTGTGGAGGCATTGATAGTGATATTTCAAGAATCACTGGAGGGAGGATGTGCTGGCTCTGGAGAGGGTTCAGAGTAGGTTTACAAGAATGATCCCAGGAATGAGTAGGTTAACATATGATGAGTGTTTGAGGGCACTGGGCCTATGTTGGCTGTAGTTTAGAAGAATGTGGGGGGGGGACCTCATTGAAACGCACACAATAGTGAAAGGCTTGGATAGAGTGGATGTGGAGAGGATGTTTCCACTAGTGGAATGAGACTAGGACTAGAGGTCATAGATATAGGTTTTTTTGGGAAGGAGATGAGGAGGAATTTCTTTCAGTCAGAGGGTGGTGAATCTGTGGAATTCTTTGTCACTGAAGGATTGTGGAGGCTGTCAGTGTATATATTTAAAGCAGAGATGGATAGATTTTTGATTAGTACGGGTGTCAGAGGTTATGGGGAGAAGGCAGGAGAATAGAGTTAGGAGGGAGAGATAGATCAGCAATGATTGAATGACAGAGTAGACATAATGGGCCGAATGATCTTGATAGGAATTATCCTATCACTTAAGATCTTGTGAAACCAAAGAACGATTTCATAAAGTACACAGGAGTTTGGAGCTGCGGTAGGGTTCATGGTTAAGGTTGTGAAGTGTGGTTCAAGATGGGAAGAAGGTGTTCTTGAACCCACCTTCCTCCCAACGATAGCAGCAATAAAATAATTCAGCCAGGGTTATATGGATCTTCGATGATATTAGCTCTTCCTATAGATCACTTCAGTGGTGAAGTCAATCCCCGTGGTGGACCGAGTAACGCCCACCACTTTCTGCAGCCTCCTGAGTTCTTGGGTATTCAAATTACCGAACAGGGCCATGATCAATTGGTATTAACATCGTTGTGCATGAACAGATTTTTGAATTTTGACAAGCAGAAATCCGGGATAAAGAAGAAAAAAGTTGACCTCTTTTTAAAAAGATTGCATTTAAATGGTGCAATCCAGGATTTCACTGACTATATTGTGGCCAATTTTATAGCTCAATCATTTTTGTAATGAAGAAACCACAGGAGTTATCTCCCATCATTGAGCTCCAGGTATTTTTTTAAAGTATAGGAAACATGAAAAAGGCAAAATCTCATTAAATATGAAGAGAAAAATCTGAAAAACAATATATTTTGAAGCAAAAGGATTGACAGCTAATACTCATCCTTACAATATCGATAATAACCAAATAATCTGGTCTTTCATCATGTCGATTGAGGGATAACATTTGACCAGGGCTCCAGAGAAAACCTAAATAAGTAAATAATAGAAATGCTCAGCGGGGCAGGCACCATCTGTAGAATGAGAGAGAATAGAGAGCATTTCAGGTTGAAGATCCTCGACAGGATGAACATAGAACATGGAAAGGTACAGTACAGGAACAGGCCCTTCAGCTCACAGTGTCTATGTCAAACATGATGCCAAGCTAAACTAATGTGCCTGCACATTATCCATATCCATCCTTTACCATGTGCCTATCTAAAAATCCCTTCAATGCCACAATTGCCTCTGATTGCAGCACTACCCTTGCCAGCACGTTCCAGGCACTCATCACCCTCTAAACTAGGCAATATTCTGATCTGAAGAAGGGTCTTTACCCGAAACGTCACCCATTCCTTCTATCCAGAGATGCTGCCTGGCCCAGTTGAGTTACTCCAGCATTTTGTGTCAATCTTCGGTTTAAACCAGCATCTGCAGTTCCTTCCTACAGCATTCTGGCAAACCTCTTCTGTACTCCCTCCAAAGCCTCCACATAGAGCAATTAGAACTGTACACAATACAATAAACACTTGGTATTATGGACCATGGGGAGGGGGGGGGGGGGGGGGTAATGGTGTCTGAAGCAGCTGATTGTCTGCTATAATTGAGTACGGTAGCTTCATTGTAGTAGATACAAATTATTGTAGTTGCTGGTTAATACACAAAAGGTCACAAAGTGCTGGAGTAACTCAGCAGGTCAGGAGCATATCTGGAGAACATGGATAGGTGACATTTTGGGTCGGGACCCTTCTTCAGACTCTCACTGTGGAGCGAGGTCTGGAATCCAGATGTTGATGGTCCCGGCTTGCTGGGGTCCGGGGGGAGAGGCGAGGATCAGTGGAGTCACTGGTCATATCCTGTGAGCCGCTGGAGTGCAGGTAAGTGTTGACGGCAGTTGCGGTGGAGGCAGCAGTGGCAGGCATGGCATGGGAACTGCCGGGGTGGTGGTGGTAACGACAGCGGTGGCCACAGGCGTGGCCGGGGTTATGGTGGCAGCAGCTGCCGCGGCCCCGGCTGGCAGTGGTGGCGGGTGCCGTTCTGCACTGGCGGGTGTGGATATCCAGCAATGGGGGCGGACAGAAATGCGACTCCAAGAACCGTCTGAAGAAGGGTCTTGACCTGAAATGTTACCTATGCCTTCTCACCAGAGATGCTGTCTGACCCGCTGAGTTACTCCAGCTTTTTGTGTCTATCTTCGGTAAAACCAGCATCTGTAGTTCCTTCCTACACTCTTGATTTAAAATTACCCTTGCATATTAGTATTCTCCACAGTGTTCTCACTGTCCTCTATGACCTTCTGCTTGATAATACAGTATACATTTAGTACCTTGCCTACATCTTCTGACTCCATGCTTGGGAATTTCTCACCAAATTCGACTCACCAAAGCCATTTTATGGCCCCTTTTGACCCTTCTAACCATCAACTTGAGCTCTTTTCTTCTTGCTTTATATTCCTCAAAGGCTCTGTCAGACCTGAAATCTTACATACACTTCCATGTTCTTTTGACTAAATTTGCAACCTCTTTGGTCATCAAAAGATTCCTTAACTTGCATCCTTATCTTTCATCCTTCCTGGAACATGCCGATTCTAAACATTGATTTGACTCCCACATGTCAAATGCCAATTTTCCCAATAACAACTGACCCCGATTTACTTTCCCCTAGCTCTTGCCTAATAACGTTGCAATCTGCTTGATTCCAATTTTGCACCTTCCCCCAAGGTCCAGACTTAACCGCATTCAAAATCAATCTTAAAACTTTTGCATTTGTGATCACTATCCCCAAAATGTTCTTCCACTGAAACACCAGTTGCCCGGCCCGGCTTGTTTCCCTATACATGATCCAGACAGTCCCTCCTCGATATGGGTTAGGCACATACTGTTTCAAAAACCTCTCTTGGCTACACCTAACAAATTCTCCCTATCTAAGATTTTGGCAGTAATCATATCACCTTGGTGGACAAACCCTACAGTTGGTCCTCTCTGAGTGACATCGTGCCACCGATATTTCCCCTGATAAGTAGAGCACTTCTTCCACCTCTTTTACCTCCCTCACTATCACATTGGAAATATAGAAACTCTGGTATATTGTACAGCACAGCCAATCATGTCCCACTCACAACCAAGTCTCTGTAATGGCCACAACATCATAGTCCCAAACGCTGATCCAGTTATTCAGATTTCCGATATCCAGTAACTGTAGTTTCTTGAATTCCGGAGAAAAATTTGCCTGCTCTTCTTTCAATTTGTACCATTTGATTAGGTTCACTGAAGGCAGGAGCCAAAAAAAGCAAAGAAAAGAAAGGTATTTTGTGCAGTGCTTTTCTCATGCCCTTCGACACCCGCTACAGCTCTTGATTTGGCACTCGATTTGCAAACAGGAAAGTGCCACTAATAGTTAATGACCAATAGTCAATTGTGATAATTGCGAGGAGGAGGAGCCATCCTGGGGAACGGCTGCTAACCAGCAGCTGTCCGTTCAATTCACTTGTTTTTATTAGTTTTTAGTGAATTTTGTCCTATGTTTGTTGGGGAATTTGACTTTTTTATGTGGGGGGGAAGGGGGAAACTATTTTCTAGGTCCCTACCTGGTCGGTGAGGCAGCTTTTTCCCCGGGTTGCACCGTCGACCCGTCCTTGCGGCCTACCAGCGGGAGTGGAGCGGCGTTTTCCTGGCGGGGACCGCCCAGCACCTTCAGCTTCGGTGGCGGCACAGCGTGGAGCGCTATCGCGGAGCGGAGCGGGCGATACCTTGCCTGGGTCGCCGCGCTGGAGCTCCGGTATGCTGAGACCGCTGTTATTAACACCGTCGAGCTGCGGGACTGTGGAGCGGCAAGCCGCGGGCGGCAGCGCCGACTTTAACATCGGGAGCCTCGGAGCACCAACCGACGCGGCCCTGACGGCTTCGGAATGCCACGGACTCCGGTAGGGAATCGGCCATTCCAGCCGTCCCAGCCGCTGTGAGGACTCTCCCGACGCCGGAGCAACACCACCCGGCGAGAACGGCCAGGAACATCGGGCCTCCGTAGAGGCAACTGTGGAAGCCTCAATAGGCCTGACTATGGGAGAACTGGGGATGGGGACTGGACATTGTGCCTTCCCCCACAGTGGTAACCATTGTGGGGGGATGTCTTTTTGTGTATAAATGATTATTTTATTCTGTGTCCAAGATGGCTGCCGGAAGGAAGAGTGTACGCTGGTGCACTTTAGCTGCCGCTGCTCTCTCTTCATATTGTGTTTTTGATTTTTGTCTTTGGATTGAATTCTGTCTTTAATTTGTGTACTGGTGATGTCTTTACTATTTATTTCATTCCGCTTACATGTTTTTACTCTATTTGCTAAATTTTGTAAGGTGTCCTTGAGACTCTTGAAAGGCACCCATAAATAAAATGTATTATTATTATTATTATCATTATTTTTGTGATTTTTATGGAGATTTAAATATTGGCCAAGGCACTGGGAATAAGTCAATTGCTCGTCTTTGAAATAGTGCCACAGGATCTTTTACATCGACTTGAGAGAGCAGATGGTGCCTTGGTTCGCGGTTTAACATTACATCCGAAAAACAGCACAGTTGACATCATTCTTTTAGCTCCATGCTGAAGTGTCAGCCTAGATTTTTATGTTGAAGTAGGAATTGAACCCACAGACATCTGACTCAGAGATGAGAGTGCTACCAACTGAGTCACGGCTGACACTTGAACGGAAAAAAAAATGATAGTCGAACCATCTTTTCCTGGAGAAGGACAAACTGCAATGTAACTATTTTTTTGGACAAAATTATCACACCATTTTTCAGAAGTCTGTACGTGGTGAAAATGCTTTAGCCAGGAAGAGTGGAGATGATACAGTCATTCCCCTATTCATCAGGTTTAGAAACCGCACTGCTGCAAGTGACTGAGACTGATTTAATCCACATTATGTAACATCATGTTTATGTAACAATGATCCACGCTATATTTATCTGGGGAAAATAACTTATTAGAGCTTGTCATTTTTTTTCTGTTCTTAACTGTCTTCATTTTCCAATAATGTAACTTTATTTTTAGCTTAGGTTTTAGAGATATAGAGTGGAAACAGGCTCTACGGTCCACCGAGTCCATGGCAACCAGCGATCCCCCCACATTAACACTAACTTACACACACTAGGGACAATTTACATTTACACCAAGCCAAATAACCTACAAACCTGTACATCATTGGAGTGTTGGAGGAAACCAAAGATCCTGGAGAAAACCCACGCAGGTCACGGGGAGAACGTAACAGATATAACTTTACTTAGTCCAGTAAAGTCCAATGAAAGATAATTCAAAGATCTCCAATGGGGTAGATAGGAGGTCAACAGCGCATCTGTTGATGAGAGAATGGTTTAGTTGCCTGATGACAACTGGGAAACTGTTCCTGAATCTGGAAGTAGGCTTTGTCAAACGTCTGTACCTCACCTCACAGGATAGGGGGGAAGAGGGAGAATGGTCTTGATTATGCAGGTGGCCTTGCCAAGGCAGTGGGAAGTGTAAATGGAGTCAATGGAAGGGAGGTTGGTTTGCGTGATGGTCTGGGCTCACTTAAGCCAAGCATCATTTGCTTTCTGATTCATTAACAATTAAGAAGCAATGCGACATGCGATGAGCCTTACTGAGGTTTTCAGTTTAAAAAATGGAGCCTTCAGCTAAAATGTCATTACATTCTTCACCGCACATCCTTCGTAAAGTGTGGGTTATGTCCAAAATTTGATTTCTGCTTTCAAAACTAAATGGTTATCTCATTGTTTTCATCTAAGAGCTGCTAGTCATACAAAACAACGTTTAATTTTTGTAATTTGGTTTCATCTTACCTGTTATTTTTTTTATTTCATCAGATTTTGATATTTTTGTTCCCCATTGGTTTTCATAATCTTATATTAATTCCCTTTCTGTTTAATATCTTTTTTCATCCTTTAATTTTTGTTTATGGATAACTAACCCATTTACTGCTTTTTTTCTGCATTGTTCCCTTTATCCAGTTTCCTCTGTTCAATATATATCTTTCTATCAAAATCCAGCTTGATAAAGAGTCTCTACAGCAGATCACAAATATCGCTACTGCCGTGAAAGGCAAAGAATTAAAAGGCAAATAATTCCCGTCCACCATCCATTCCGAACTTGCATTGAGCAAAGATCCACTATAATTTGTAAGAAGGAACTGCAGATGCTGGTTTAAACCGAAGATAGACACAAAAAGCTGGAGTACCTCAGCACGACTCGGGGCTGAGATGGCGCTCCGGTGAGGGCAGCCCGGCTCGGGGCTGAGACGGCGCTCCGGTGAGGGCGGCCCGACTCAGGGCTGAGACGGTGCTCCGGTGGCTGGGGCGGCATTCCGGCGGCGGCAACCTGAATCCGGGGCTCGGCCGCGGGCCAGTGGATGACATCGTCGGGAGCTCGCAGGTCACAGGCTGGTGCCTGTTTTCCGGAGCTCCCGCGGCAACAGCTGCGTCCGCTGGACTGGAGGGCGGCAGCTTCGACCACCCCGGGCCGCGAAGCTTGAACTGGCCCGTTCGTGCGGTGGGGTAACAATGAATGAATGAATACGTTTATTGTCATTGCACAATACTGTGCAACGAAATTCCATTACATCTCCTCCGGTTAAAAAAATACAAACACGACAACCATTAACACATACGTACACTTATTAGTAAAAAATAAATAGGTATTTTAAAAGAATTTAAAAGAATTTAAAAGAATTTGGCGGCATTTCTTGGAATTACATTTTGCTTCCCCAGCATTCTCTGTTGGAATTTAGCTCTTTTATCGCACATGGGTAGAAACTATTCTTTAGTCTACCGGTGCGAGCCTTCAGAGTCCTGAATCGCCTCCCAGAGGGTAGCAGAGTAAAAAGGTGGTTGGCAGGGTGGGATGTGTCCTGCTTGATATTTGTGGCCCAGCGCAAGCATCGGGCCCTATATATGTCATCCAAGGAGGGCAGTTGGGCGTTTGTAATGTTCTGCGCAGTTTTTATAATTCCCTGCAACGCCCTCCTCTCAGCCACAGTACAGCTAGCAAACCACACCAGGATTCCATAGGAGAGGATACTCTCAACGGCGCATCGGTAGAAGGACAACAGCAGCGGCTGTGAGACGTTTGCTCTCCGCAGAGACCTCAGGAAATACAGCCGCTGATGTGACTTCTTCACGAGAGTGACGGTGTTCATTTGCCATTTAAGGTCCTGGGAGATGTTTATTCCCAGGAACTTAAAGCCAGTGACTCTCTCCACCATGTCTCCTTTGATGTATAAGGGAGCAGGTTCCTCTCTCCTCTTCCTCCTGAAGTCAACGACCAGCTCTTTTGTCTTCGATGGATTGAGTACCAGGTTGTTTTTGGCACACCAGACAGTCAGTTTTTGGACTTCATCTCTGTAGGCAGACTCGTCGTTGTTGTTTATCGCCTCAGCGCAGAGGGAGAATGAGGAGGGAAGAGACAGTAACTTTAAAACTTTTGCCTCCATCACAGTGAGGAGGTGCCTGGTGAACTCACTGTGGTGGATGTTAATTTGTGTTTATTGTGTGTTTTGTTGTTTATTATTATATGTATGGCTGCAGGCAACGACATTTCGTTCAGACCGAAAGGTCTGAATGACAAATAAAGGATCTAATCTAATCTAAATCATCTCTGGAGAGAAGGAATGGGTGACGTCTCAGGTCGAGACTCCTCTCTATAATTTCTTCTCTTGATGAAACAATGAGATCTTAATCACTCTGGCAGCCAGATATCTTCTTGATTTCTGAAACTCTGAAGTTTCTGATTATTAATAAACAGTTTGTGTACTGTGTTAAATTCCACTTGTGGATGTGATTAATTGTGACAACGTGGATAGGGAACGTTTAGAGGGATATGGACCTAATGTGAATAAATGGGACTCATTTAAATGGGACATCCAGGTTAGCATGGACGAGTTGGGCTGAAGAGCTAGTTTTCGCGCTGCATGACTTTATGACTTAGTAGGGAAGGTACTCTGGATCTGACTTGGCCCTCATATTGTTCTTCTTTCCCCCCCCCCTCCCCTCATTTTCCATGTATGTTATCCTTTTGCAATATGTTTATATCCACGCCTATCCACACTGTGTTTTATTGAGTTACCTTGAGCTATAAAAGTCTGCACACAATCATGTCTCAGGTGAGCAATTTAAGCATTAAGAAATATAACTTTGATAAACCATCCACTAGATATAGGTATTGATCAGGTGTTTGCTGATGCTATACACATCCATCTGCATTTGAAATGTGATTAGTCATCAATTTTAATAACATCATATCATCATATCAATATTGACAATATATGATAATCGATGAGTTTTCTTCAATTACCCAATCAGGCAAAGGAAAACAATTCTCAGGCCATCAAATTGCATGTGTGTCAAGAGAATACAAGACACTCATCAGGAAATTTACGTCAGTGAGTTCATGTACAAAAGGTAGCAGATTCAAATTGCCGGTGCTTCCGTGAACCATGATAACAATGCGCCAGCTCTAGGCTGTGGGCCGAGCATCAAAAATGTGTCTAGAAATGGGATTTCGTGACCCAAGTCACCAAACTACATGAAATGTTCACATATTGTGTAAAAAAAATTATATAAATCACCCCTGAAACTCGATATGAAGAAGACTTGCACATTTTAATTAAATAAGAGAAAAACCCACAGAAGAACAAATAGGAATCTCCAGTAAAACAGGCATCTGTGAAGCCCCCTCAGCCATTTTGTGTGCTAGCCTGAAACAAAGCGCGTGATTGGCCAACTGGCAGACAAATCAATGTTAAAGGTGCTTTGATTGGACTAAAAATTACCCGAAAATTTTCCGGTTTATCTCTAATTTAATAAAAATGTGCAAGTCTTCTTCATATCGAGTTTCAGGGGTGATTTATATAAATTTTTTTACACAATATGTGAAAATGTCATGTAGTTTGGTGACTTGGGTCACAAAACTGCAGAATAAAGCTCCTCGGCCCACAGCCTACTCCCCATAGTGCAGGGATACTGATTTCAACAAATTTATTTCATTTGCAAACGAATAGGCTGCTTGCAATAAATTCCAGGAATAAACCCAATAAGACAGGAAATGATCTCCCTTTGTTCACAGTATTCCCAATACAAACACTTTTGAACACTGCACTTTCAATTCATCTTAAATTGATATATCTCTCCATTAAAAAATGAAGTGAAGCTGTCCAAATTATTTTCTGTTAAAAAAATAATGTGAAGTTGCTCATCAATTACTCAGGGTATCTATTTTTTAAATGAAGTATAAGGCAAAGAAAATTACCACCCTAATGAGAATTAACATAAATCAGAATTTCACTTCTATTGACCCTCAAAGGAGACTATTTTTGAAACATCACTATAAATTTGTTGATTTTATGGTCCCATAAATCGATGTTACTGTATTTGTATCTCTAATCCTGGCTCAATCTTTCCCTGGAACAATATTCACAATATGGTGCCCACATCAACACACCCATCCTATTGCCTTTTGCTTCCCATGTCCCTACCTTGGTGTAACCATGCCACAATGTTGGGGACAGGGACCAGAACAGTGTACATTTGATTTGCAAGCTTTTAAGCGGAGAGAGAGAGCAAGATGGAGTGCTGACACAAAGGAGGACATTGGTTGCACTGACTTGTCTTTCCACCTGTTAGCTGTGTAGATGGAAAATATGCCTAGGACACTATGGTGGGCCTTGTTTCAACTGATCCATGTTAGCCAGTAACTTGTTTATATCAAAATTCTTCACTGAATGTAGGCAGAAGCTGTGGGAAGTGGGTAGTGGGATTATGGCTTGATCTGATTTAATTGGATAGCGTGCAAAGAAAAGCTTTATTACACTGTACCTCGATACACGTGACATCTAACCAAACTCCAAAACACTGAGACCCAGCTGCTATTTGCAGATCATTATAGTGACCAGGCAGGTTGTCATGCTTTAGTAAAGATGGATTAAACATGATCCACCCCAATATTCAAACTACGATCAATTAAAAAAATACATTCATAGTACATATTTGAATGTTCTTTGGATTAATCCCCCCTACATGAGATGAATTGTAATATTTCCCGTCCTTTTTCTTGCTTTTAAACATATCTGGTAAGAATAGTTCATTGATAAAATTACATTATTCGTAATTAACTTCCATTGCATTCCTGATGATGTCTTTGCATTCTGTAAATTGTTTATGGCCCAGCAACTGATGGCATTGTTTCATGTTACATCCATTCCAAGGCTCCTTTCTTTTGCTGCATACAATAATTTCTGGATGGAGAAGTTGTAGGTTATTTTAGGAGAAGTTGGTACGACTCAAGGGAATGAATAGGGGAAAGAGGTTGTGGGGGAATTAATTTGCTTCCCGGAGTGTAGAAGACTGAGGGGTAATCTTTTAGGGGTGTATAAAATCAAGAGGGCATGGATTGGGTGAATACACACAGTATTTTTCCCAGGATATGGGAATGAAGAACTAGAAGGCATAGATTAAAGTGCGAGAGGAAAGCTTTAATAGGAATCGGGTGGGCAGCTTTTTCTCAGAGGGTGAAATGCATATGGAACGTTCAAGAAGGAACTGCAGATGCTGGAAAATCGAAGATAGAGAAAAGTGCTGGAGAAACTCAGTGGGTGAGGCAGCATCTATGGAGCGAAGGAAATAGGCAACGTTTCGGGCCGAAACCCTTCTTTCTGAATTTTGTGTCTCTTTTGTAAACCAGCATCTGATATTCCTTGTGTCTGAGGACCTCAGGAGATTGAGCAGCATCTGTGGATGGTAATAAATAGTTGACATTTTGGGTCGAAATCTTGCGTCAGGCCAGCTTATGTGCAGTCCAGATGCAGGGTTTCAACTCGAAACATTGCCCGGTCCTTTCCATCCACAACGCTACTTGACCTACTGAGCTCTTCCAACAGATTGCTTGTATATCCAGAATCCAGTATCGGCAATCTCTTATCTCTCCATGTAGGATTTTTAATTGACATTCCTACTTTTGTTTAGTTTAGTTTAAGGATACAGTGGAAATAGGCCCTTCAGCCCACCAAGCTCCACGATGTTAAGGACGCAGTGCGGATGGAGAAAATCGCCTCTCCGTCGAGGAAAGAGATAAAAATTGTTTCCCCCAACCCCCACCCCCCCACCCCACCCACCCCATACATAATACGGAAAATAAAGATACACTAAAACATACAAGTAGACACGGATTAAAACAGCAAAAGAAGAAAAAAGACGAGACAGGCTGTTTGAGAGGCTGCCACTTTTAATTAAAAGTGTTTGCTGTTTATGAGATATATTTTTTATATCTGAATGAGATCATGAGAATAACTGCTTAGCGTGCACATGAACAGGATGAAGTTGCCAGTAATAATGAGTATGTCAACATTGACAGGAACATGCAGGATCAGCAGACTGAGCAAAAAAGCAGTCCCTGCTGATTCTGGATTGATCCATCTATCTTATTTGCCATGTAAATTGATCAACAAACTTTTCAAATTCCCACAGCACTCAACATGTAAGTCTGTGCTTTATTAATGAGCGAGTCATATTTGCGTTGGAAGGAACTGCAAATGCTGATTTAAACCGAAGACAGACACAAAATGCTGGAGTAACTCAGCGGGATAGGCGGCATCTCTGGGTAGAAGGAAAGGGTGACGGTTCGGGTCTGACGGAGGGTCTCGACTTGAAACATCACACATTTTATCTCTCCAGAGTCATGTTTTGTTATACTGTACAAAAGTACATGCTACAAGGCCTTACAAGTTGAATGTTTGCTGGAAAGGTACTGGCAAAACCACAAGTTTCACGATAAATCAAGCAGGCTACGTGTCCCAAAATATTATACACAAAGTTTCCATATTCTTGAACACCAGATGTAACAATAAACTAGTTCAGTATTCCGAAAAACATAAGGAATCATGGGATTTGTCAAAGGTCACACGCGATAACCACCCCTGGCAACCATGCATGCACACAGAGCCGCGCCCCATCCGCAGCCAGGATCGAACCCGGGTCTCCGGCGCCGCTGAACCGCCATTGGACCATCCCCGTCCCCCCCCCAAGCGCCTCATCCCTGTCCGGGGACGGCTGGAGATGCCCGGGCCGACCTTGGACCGACAGGACACCGGCCCACTGCAGCGGCGGCCTTGGCCCACAGCCAGTGCGGAGAAGAAATGCCAACTCCGCCCGTCCAGCCGGGCCAACCGACAGCCCTGGACCGACGGGACACCAGCCCCGCTGCAGCGGCGGCCCAGGCCCACAGCCAGCGCGGAGAAGAAGCGCCAACTCCAGCTCAACTCTGCCTGTCTCGCCAGGTTAACCGACAGCCCTGGACTGACGGGATACCAGCCCGGAGCATTGGAGCTAGCGCTTCCTCTCCGCGCTGGCTGCAAGCCCGGGCCGCCACTGTAACAGGCCGGTGCCCCGCCAGTCCAGGGCCGCCGATCAATCCGGTGGGACAGGCATAGCCGAGCCGTAGCCAGCGCCTCTCCTCCGCACCAGCTACAAGCATGGGGCGTCACTGCAACGGCACCCTGCCAGCCCAGGGCCTCCCCGGACATCCCCGGCCACCCCCGGACAGGGTTGGGACACCCGGATGGGAACGGCCCAGCAGCAACTCAACAGTGTCTGCAGCGCCGGACACCCAGGCCCGATCCCGACCACGGACAAAACGCAGGCCTGCACCCACGCAGCAGCACAGTAGCCGAGAATGTTTATCACGAGTGACCCATGACCTGGGCGTGTGCAAGTCGGAATACCGAAGTCGCTTATTTCTATGAGCTGGTTGCACGGGATGGTTTCAGTTCTATTTGGGAAATGACATTATTAAAAGTGGAGCAAAAATTGTGGGACTAGCTCTATGTGTGAAAGATTAATCATTTACAAAGTTATAGGGAATGCAACCAACTTCAGATAATAACTATTTGGACCTATGATAGCACCTCCACTATGTTTAATTGTTATTAAAATGAGATAGGAGAATAGAATGATTGCTCCATTTTCCTTTTAATAACATTTTGATTCCTTCATGTGTCATGAGAACCATCATTAATAAAATGTTTGGGTTAACAATGATATCTACCCTTTCAAATGAAGATTCTTAACTCTGTTTAAAGATTGGATCCATTAACTTATATGGTAGTGCTCAACAAAATGAGTCCACACTGTATTTTATTGATAAAAGCAGTGGAGTAAATGTGGTTTACACGGACTTCAGTAAAGCCACTAACAAGGTCAAAGTGGGATGCTGGTTCCAAAGATGAGGATTCATGGGATCCAGAATAAGTTAGCAAATGGGATCCAAAAGATTGAATGATGAATGAATAAATACATTTTATAAGCCAAGTATGTAGACATACAAGGAATTTATCTTGGTGCTTTGCTCGCAAGTAACAACACGATATACAGTAGGCAATTTAAAATATAATATTATAATTTAAACATGTGAAGAATGAAATAAAATACCAGAGCACAAGGAGGCTACAGACTGTTGAGTAGAGCTACTGCTCGTGGAAAAAAAGCTGTTTTTATGTCTGGCTGTGGCGGCTTTGACAGTCCGGAAAACAATAGAGGGTTGGTAGAGGGTTGTATGTGTGATTGGATGCCTGTGACAAATGGTGCTCCACAGGGATCGGTGCTGGGTCCCTTGCTGTTCGTAACATATGTGAATGATTTGGATGTGGATGTAGGTGGCATGGTCAGTAATCTCACAGATGAGATAAAGACTGGTGTAGTTGTTGACAATGTGGAGGATAGTCTTGGTCTACAGAGAGATCTTGATGTGTTGAAATAGATTTATAAATACCAGATGGAGTTTAATCCTGATAAACATGAGGTAGTGCATTTTGGGACTACTAATGGGGCTGGGTCAAACATCATTAATAATATGTTCCTAGGGAATATTGCAGAACCAAGGCACTTTGGCGTGCAAGTCCAAACATTCGTGAAGGTTGCAAGGCAGGTAGAGAACATGGTTATGGGATACTGGCACATTAGTTGGAGCACTGAATTCAAGAGCAGGAAGGTTATAGTCCAACTTTATGAAACATCGGTCAGCAGGAGTACTGCGTGCAGTTCTGGTCACAATACTACAAGAAGGATGTGATTAGGCTGGAGAAGGTACCGAGGAGATTCGCCAGAACGTTGTCTGGGATGGTGTGTTTCAGATATGAGAAGTTGTTTGCTGGAAAGGTATAGGCAAAACTCCACAAGTTTCAAGATAAATCAAGCAGGCTACCTGTCCTAAAATATGCACAAAATGTCCATGTTCTTGAAAACCAGATGTAACAATCAGCATCTCTGGATGGAATAAATGGTGACGCTTCGGGTTGAGACAGGTTGAGTTTGAAGAAGGGTCTCGACCCGAAACATCACCCATTCCTTCTATCCAGAGATGCTGACCATCCCGCTCAGTAAACCAGCATCTGCAGTTCCTTCCTAAACCTCTTCAAGCTGTCATCTTCCACCACACTGTCAGTGCATTCCAGGTAGTCAACTCCCTCTGGGCCACTCAGTTACTTCAGCATTTTGTGTCTAGCTTTAGCATTTAAGAGGTGTCTAGATGAATGGTTAATCACATATGCATAGAATGCTTTGGGTCAAGTGCTGGAAGATGGGATTAATATGGGTGGTTGCCCACAGGATATGAATGATAAGTGTGGATGTAATGAACCAAATTTGTCTCCACCCAAAAGGTTGCCCAGTCCTTCTCACCATAGATGCTGCCTCACCTGCTGAGTTACTCCAGCATTTTGTGTCTACCTAATGAGCCAAATAGTCTATTTCCATACCCGCATAATATTATAACTCTGCAAACTGAGCTTCCTCCCATTCTTCTGAATTTCAGAACCCTTACCTCATCTTCCAACTGTTCCTTTTCAGTTATCAAATGTTTAAACAAACTAATATTATATTTACATATGTATTTCATGACTTTAGGAAATCCAAAAGCACATTACAACCAATTAAATATTTTTCAAGTCTGTTGAAAGAAAAACAGTGGTCAAAGTGCACAAGCAAAATTTCACAGAAACCAATGAAATAAGAACTGGATTTAATCTTTTAATTGTCGGTTGAGGGGAAAAAAATATTGTGTAAGGCATGAAAATAAAACACTCCTGCTGATCTTTTCGTAAATTCTTTGGAGCTTTTATGCCACTCTTCTCGTCTGAACTAACTAGTTTCTGAAATGATGTACAGAGTTCAATGCTACTTTATGGTTCAATGAGTGGTCTAGAGCTTTGGGACAGCCAAGTTCACAATCAATTGTTATACAAGTAGCTGGTATTCAGCAAATGCTTCTCTTGGGGGGCTGGTATAAATGAATCACTGCCTTAAAGGATGGCAGTTGTCAGACGTCATTGGGGCCTCGGCGGCGGTGGGGCCTCATGGTGGTGGTGCCTCACGGTGATGGTGGGGCCTCGTGGTGGTGGTGAGGTCTCACGGTGATGGTGGGGCCTTGTGGTGGTGGTGAGGCCTCATGGTGATGGTGGGGCCTCGTGGTGGCGGTGAGGTGTCACGGTGATGGTGGGGCCTCGTGGTGGTTGTGAGGCCTCATGGTGATGGTGGGGTCTCATGGTGGCGGTGAAGCCTCACAGTGATGGTGGGGCCTCGTGGTGGCGGTGAAGCCTCACGGTGACGGTGGGGCCTCGTGGTGGCGGTGAAGCCTCACGGTGATGGTGAGGCCTCGTGGTGGCGGTGAAGCCTCACAGTGATGGTGGGGCCTCGTGGTGGCGGTGAAGCCTCACAGTGATGGTGGGGCCTCGGCAGCAGTGGAGCCCCGTGGCAGTGGTGGAGCCCCGTGGCAGATGGAGCCTCACGTTGGCGGCAGTGAAGCCTAGCGGGTCGGCGAGAGCCTCATGGGCCGACCCTCAGTCGGCGGTTGATGAGGGTGCGGGGGAACCACTGTGAGGAGGAAGAACAATGGAGGACCTGGTGTGGGGGGACCACCGTGAGGAGGGGTAGGAGAACAAAGGTGGAGCCGGCAGGGATGCTTTGTAACTTTGTCAGCACCAATTATGTGATGACTATTTCCGTATCTTGGCTATGCAAGCAAAGAATTTCCCTATGACTTCTCACATGTGACAATAAAGTAAAGTATTCCATTCCATTCCATAGCTGAGGCTCAGTGTTCCTGCATCACTGCCATGCACGGGTGATGAATCTGACTAAATAGTTAAATATCAGATATAATAAATGCGGTGAGTTCAGCACGTTGAAGATCTATTTGAGCATAAAATTAAAACTTGAACTGGCCTTTTAGCAACTTCATGGGAGCTTTTATATCACTCTTGAGAAAAGGATCGATAGGCTGTCATCTAATCTGAACTAATTAGTTTCTGAAATGATGTACAGAGTTCAATGCTACTTTATGGTTCAATGTGTGGTCTAGAGCTTTGGGACTGCCAAGTTCACAATTAGTTGCAATACAAGTAGCTGGTTGTCAGCAAATGTTTCTCTGGGGGGACTGGTATAAATTAATCACTGCCTTAACGTTGAGGCTCAGTGTCCCTTGTTACTGCATCACTGCCAAGCACAGGTGACCAATTCTACTAAATAGTTACACCATCAGGCAGAATAAATGCGGTGAGTTGCGTCTTCTCTCCCACCATGACTAGATAATCCCATCTATATTCTTCACCAATGCAACCCATTCAATATTATCCTTTAGAAACTCCAAGACTGGTGTCATCCTGTTCACTTCTCTCCTCATGTTCAATACTACAATAGTGTTTTATTTGTCACATACGCAACTGCACAGTGAAATTCATTTTGTATATATTACACATGCAGGAGGCGCAATTTTTTGAGCTATTATTCAAAATTCAAAGTCCGGTCCACCTGCACGCTTGATGTATGGGAGCTGTTCACACAAACCAACATCCCTCTCCTCTCCTCTCCTCTCCTTGCCCGGCCATCTTTGTGTCCCAAGGGCGCCCCCTGCAGCCTACCTGAAGGCATTACCCTGGTTTACACTCCTATCGGTCCTAGCTCCATGTATAGGACATCTCCAGCTCCCTCCTATTTTGCCATCTACCGAGCCTAATTCTGGTGGGCGACGCGACTCACGGCACAGCGGCCTCTGCAGTCCGTCTGTCTTTTTATTATTTTTTGTCTCGTTTGAATGTAGTTTTTATTTTTATTTTTTTGCGTATGTGTGTGGGTATGTGTGTGGGGGGCGGGGGGTGGGGGGAAACCTTTAAAATCTTTTCCCTGTAAGGTGAACCCGACCTTTTCACTGTCGGGTCTCCGTTGTCGTTGGGGCCGAGCACCATGGAGCGGCCTCCAACCGGAACGACCTGGGGCTCCAGTCGCGGAGCTGCGGACCTACTTACCGTCGTGGAGCTGGCCGAGTTCGGAGCAGGAGGAGCGGTGGTGGCGCTCGGCTGCGACCCGACCCCGGAGATTCAGAGGCTTACCGCAGTTCTGGTGGACAGTAACACCGGGAGCCCGCGGGTCCCTGCTGGGAGACCGCTTTTCGGGGCTTCCGCAACGGCGACTTCTCCCGCCCGAGTTGCGGGGTTGAAGAGTGCCTGGAGCAGGGCCTTACATCATCGCCAGGCGCGGCTTTGAATGGCCGCGGAACACTTACTATCGCCCTCCGGGGGCTTTAACTCTTACATCGGGAGGGGAATGGGGAGAGCAGGGGAGAGATAAGACTGTGATGGATGTTTGCGTAAATTGTGTTGTGTCTTGGTTCTTTTTCTTGTGTGTATGACTGCAGAAACAACATTTCATTTGAACCTCAACGAGGTTCAAATGACAAATAAATTGTTTTGTATTGTATGTTGGTTTCCAGATTTCACCAACCGACGAGCCTTCAGTCGGGTTCCCGATCCCGCCGACTGCCAGCCCTCGGGCGGACTCCAACAAACCTTCGGGCAGGTTCTCACTCCCGCCGAGACTTCGGGCGGGTTCTCGGTCCTGCTGAGGCTTTGGGTGGTTTCCAAGCCTGCCTGGACTTGTCCAATTTATTTATTGTAGAACAATGGAATATCTCATCTGTGATCCTTTGGCTTTTAATTTGTCATTTTAACCACACACAGAAGCTGAAGAAACAGCAGGAGTGGGCGACTTGGCCTCTCAAGCCTGCTCGATGATGCAGTAAGATCATGATTTACCAATCTCAGGCCTCAACTCTGCTGTGCCAATGCCTCAATCTTTCAAAAATAAATCTAACTACTCTTTAAATATCTCCAGTGATCAAGACTCCCCAATTCTCCAGGCTAGTAAATCCAGACATTCACCACCACAGTGAAAACATCTATTGGCCTTTCATTGTATCGCATCACCCCCAAGCAAACCCACCCAGTCATTCCCATCACCTCCATATTTTTCATATCACCTCACCTTATTGGAAGGTCAAATGAAAGTATACAGCTAATGGCAAGATCCTGAATAGCATTAATGTGCCGAGGGATCTTGAGATCCATGTCTATAGCTCCCTGAAACTAGCAACACAAGTTAATAGAGTAATAAAGAATGGCACATGGTATGCTTACCTTCATCAATGGAGGCATTGAGTATAAGAGTCAGGAAGACATGTTGCAGCTTTATAAAACGTAGGCAGCATCTGCAGTGTGGTGTACAGTTCAGTTCACCCCATTACAGGAATGATGTGGAGGCTTGGGAGAGGGTTCAGGTTTCCCAGAATGTCTCGTGGATGAGAGGGAATTCGGTACAAGGAGAGAATGGACAAGCTTGGATTGATTTCTCTGGATCGTCAGAGTTGAAGAGAGACCTGATAGAAGTATATAAAATTATGAGGGGTATAGATAGGGTAGACAGTCAGAACCTGTTTTACAGGTGGAAATGTCAAAAACCAGAGGGAATAGGTTTAAGTTCAG
Organism: Amblyraja radiata; assembly: GCF_010909765.2. Lineage (NCBI taxonomy): Eukaryota > Metazoa > Chordata > Chondrichthyes > Rajiformes > Rajidae > Amblyraja > Amblyraja radiata. The sequence goes on from NC_045969.1 coordinate 49,487,419, forward strand.
TGGGGGGGGGGGGGGGGAAAGTTTAAAGACGATGTATGGACAAATTATATACAGAAAGAGGTGGGTAACTAAAACACGCTGCCAGGAATGCTGGTGGAAGCAGGTATGACAGCAGCGTTGAAGAAACTTTTAGATAGTACCAAGGATACAATACAATACAATACAATTTATTTGTCACTTGAACCTCATAGAGGCTCAAATGAAATGTTGTTTCTGCAGTCATACACACAAGAAAAAAAGACCCAAGACACAACACAATTTACACAGACATCCATCACAGTGCATCACCTCCTCGCTGTGATGGAAGGCAAAAAAACTTATCTCTCCCCTGCACTCCCCATTCCCCTCCCGATGTCAGAGTCAAAGCCCCCGGCGGGCGATGGCAATTGTCCCGCGGCCATTAACGCCGCGCCGGGCGATGCAAGGCCGTGCTCCGGGTCTTGTTGTTGGAGCCCCCGGCGGGCGCTAGCAAAGTCCCGCAGCCGTTGAAGCCGCGCTGGGCGATGCCAGGTACTCCTCGACCCCGCGACTCGGGCGGGAGAAGTCGCCGTTGAGGAAGCCCCGAAAAGCGGTCTCCCAGCAGGGACCCGCGGGCTCCCGATATTACTGACCACCGGACCTGCGGTTGGAGCCTCCGAATCTCCGAGGGTCGGGTCGCAGCAGCGCGCCACCACAGCTCCACCCGCTCCGAACTCGGCCAGCTCCGTGATGGTGAGTAGGTCCGCAGCTCCGTGACTGGAGCCCCAGGTCGTTCCTGCTGGAGGCCGCTCCACGTTGCAGCCCCAATGACAACGGAGACCCGACAGAGAAAAGGTCGGGTTCTCCGTGCAGGGGAAAGATTTTAAAAGTTTCCCCCCATCAAAAAAAAAACAAAAAAAACAACAACAAAAAAAAACTACATTAAAACGGGACAAAAAATAACAAAAAGACAGATGGACTGCAGAGGCCGCTGCGACATGAGTCGCGCCGCCCACCGGAATTCCATTGGGATACAGAACAACCATGCTTTATAGAATGGTAGAACAGATCACGAGGCTGAATGGCCACCTTCTCACATTAGATAAATTGTCATTTTGGTTGAATATAGTAGATTTTCATTTATGGGCCTGTCCCACTTGGCCGTCATTCACGCGACAGGCCGGTAGTGACTGACGCACGCATCATCACGCATCTTCATGCGTCAGCACAGCCATCTGGAGCGCGTGACGTTATTTGAATACCCAGTTTATGATATTTGCCCAGTTTTTTATGTTTATGGTGATTTTCTAAAATGTTCTAGTTTCTTGAGTGGTGCTAGCAATTGGAAAACTGCAGATGTAATGCCCCTATTCAAAAAAAAGAGGTGAATGAAAAGTAGCAAGCTGCAGACCAAATTAATCTGTGGGGAGGAACTGGTGCAGATGCTGGTTTAAATTGAAGATAGACACAAAATGCAGGAGTAATTATATGCAGGGAATGGAGGGATATGGATCCAGTGCAGGTAGTGGCGCCTCAATTTCGGCACAGATATTGTGGGCTGAAGGGCCTGTTCCTGTGCCAATACTGTTCTATGTTCTGTTTCAGAAAGACTCTCCGACTGTCGGAACCTGAGCACCAAATGAAAGATAACATTCTTCCATAGTGTTGAGGGAATGTTACACATTTGAAAATTTTGTCTTTCAATAAATGGAAACATCAAATTCGTTCTCAAATTGACAAAATACGCTATTTTGAAGAGCTTGGAAGTTATTCCCAGTGTCCTGGCCAATATCTCTTGGTCAACATCACTAAAATATTTATCTAGTTATTGTCACATCGCTGTTAGCTACACACATTGAAGTTTGTGCTTCTTACATTGACTAGATTTCTTAGAGTACTTTATTGTAGAGTGCTTTGCAAGATCTTGAACACATGTAATTCACAGCTAAATGAGAGGTATATATCCTAGGCAACTATGAGACATGAGGCAAACAGCACAAGTTGAAGAACTATTTGAGCGTAAAATTTAAACGAACTGGTCTTTTAGTAACTTCATGGGAGCTTTTATACCACTCTTGAGAAAAGGATCGATAAAACTTTAGGCTGTCTTCTAATCTGAACGAACTAGTTTCTGAAATGATGTAGAGTTCAATGCTACTTTATGGTTCAATGTGTGGTTTAGAGCTTTGGGACTGCCAAGTTCACAATTAGTTGTGATACAAGTAGCTGGTTGTCAGCAAATGCTTCTCTTGGGGTCTGGTATAAATTAATCACTTAGAAACTCCAAGACCAGCCAGTTCACTTCTCTCTTCGTGTTATATGCTTCAATAGTGTTTTATTTATCTCATGTAAAGAATAGGTTTAAGTTCAGAGGGGAAGGTTTAAAGACGATGTGCGGGTCAAATTATATCCAGAAAGTGGTGGGTAACTAGAGCACGCTGCTCATGGTGGAAGCAGGTGTGATAGTTACATTTCAGATAGTCACAAGGATATGCAGGGAATGGAGGGATTATGGATCAAATGCAGGCAGAGGATAATGGATCAAGTGAAGGCAAACTTGGCCTCAGGTTTGGCACAGACATTGGGGGCTGAAGGGCCTGTTCCTGTGCCTATGCTGTTCTATGTTCTGTTTCAGAAAGACTCTTCTACTGTAGGAACCCGACACCAAATATTAGATAACATTCTAGCGTAATATTGAGGGAATGTAACACAGCTGAAAATGTTGTCTTTCAATAAATAAAAACTCAAATTTCACTCTCAAATGGACATAAAGTCACTATTTTGAAGACCATGGAAGTTTATCCCAGTGTCCTGGCCAATACCTGTCAGTTAACATCACTAAAATATTTATCTAGTTATTCACACATTGCTGTTAGCTCCACACATTGAAATTTGTGCTTCTTACATTGACTTGATTTCCAAGTGTACTTTATTGTAGAGTGCTTTGGAAGATCTTGAGCATGTGTAATTCACAGCTAAATGAGAGGTATATATCCTAGGTAACAACAAGACATTAGGCAAACAGCACAAGGTAAAGATCTATTTGAGTATCAAATTAAAACTCGACCTGGCCTTTTAGTAACTTCATGGGAGCTTTTAAACCACTCTTGAGAGAAGGATCGATAAAACTTTAGGTTGTCTTCTATCTGAACTAACTAGTTTCTGAAATGATGTACAGAGTTCAATGCTACTTTATGGTTCAATGTGTGGTCTAGAGCTTTGGGACTGCCAAGTTCACAATTAGTTGTGATACAAGTAGCTGGTAGTCAGTAAATGGTTCTCTGGGGGGGGGGGGGGGGACTGGTATGAATTAATCACTGCCTTAAAGTTAGGTTTTCCAACTTTGTCACTCCCAAATAAGGGACAAAAGGTCAAAATAAGGGGCAAATTCCCGACGGCAGCTGAGGAGCTTTGGTCCGGGCACAAAGTCCAGCACTCCATCCAACTCATGAACCGATGATTGGCCATGAGAAGGAGGGGTGGTGGTGTCGGCAGTAAGCGAAGGTCCGAAGGTCGGACAGCTGGCCTGGCTACTGACCGACGGGGCCACGGGGAGGTGCTGCTGCTGCTGTACTCCATGGGCTGCACTACGTCGGGACGGTGAGGTGGGGCCAGACGCAGAGCTCTGAGAGTTGTGAGCCTGTGGAATTCTCTGCCTCAGAGGGCGGTGGAGGCCAGTTCTCTGGATACTTTCAAGAGAGAGCTAGATAGAGCTCTTAAAGATAGCGGAGTCAGGGAATGTGGGGAAAAGGCAGGAATGGGGTACTGATTGGGAATGATCAGCCATGATCACATTGAATGGCGGTGTTGGCTCGAAAGGCCGAATGGCCTACTCCTGCACCTATTATCTATTGTCTATCGACCCGACAGTCCCCTCGACCCGAGTAGTAGCAGTCAAATACGGGACAAGGGCGTTCCCGTAGGGGACAAACCAATTTAGTCCAATGTATGGGATGTCCTGGCTAATATGGGGCAGTTAGATTAGATTAGATTAGATTAGATTAGACTTTATTAATCCCCTTATTCAGGGGAAATTCAGATGTCCTTGCAGCACACTAATAAAAAATACAACATAGCATTCAAGAAGAAGTTCAACACCAAAACACAAAAACATCCCCCCACAGTGGTTCCCACTGTGGGGGAAGGCACAAAGTCCAGTCCCCATCCTCTTGTCCACCCAAAGTCGGGCCTATTGAGGCCTCCACAGTCGCCGCCACGGCGCCCGATGTTCTCGCCGGGTGATGGTGCTCCGGCGTCGGGAGAACCCCAGCGGCTTGGGGTGCCAGGAACGGCCGCCTTCCCACCGGAGACCGCAGCTTCCAAGCCAACAGACCGCGCCGAACGGAGCTCCACACACTGGCGATCTCGGCAAGAGATCCCAGGCTCCGGGATGTAAAGTTCAGCGCCGCAGCTGGCCGCTCCACAGTTGGCAACCCTAGTTAAAGTTGAGGCTCAGTGTCCCTTGTTAATGCATCACTGCCATGCACAGGTGACACAAATTAGTTGTGTCTTCAATCCAACCATGACTCCAGATAATCCCATCCATATTCTTCACCACGCAGCAAATTCAATATTTTCCGTTAGGATCATCCTTTAGAAACTCCAAGCTATCCACTGGTGTCATCCTGTTCACTTATCTCATCGTGTTATATACTTCAATAGTGTTTTATTTGTCACATATGCAAATGCAAAGTGAAATTCATTTTGTATATATTCCACATACGGATGCCGCCATTTGTTGGCACCATGATTCAAAGTCCAAAGTCCAGCCGGCCTGCATGCTTGATGTACTGGAGCAGTTCCCACAAACCGATGTCCCTCTCCTCTACTCGCCCGGCCATCTTTGTGTCCCTGGGGGGGCTCCTACAGCCTATCTGAAGTCGTTGGAGGCATTACCTCTGTTCAACCTCTTACCAGTCCTTGCTCCTCATGTTAAACTTCTCCAGCTCTGTCCCGGTTACGCCGTCTCCCGAGCCTTTGGGCGGGTTCCCGGTCCCGACCAAAGATACTAGAGTAGCCGACAACCGACAAGCCTTTAGGTGAGGTCCCATCGACGCGAATCTTTGGGCATACTCCGACAAGCCTTCAGGCAGGTTCCCAGTCCCACTGACCAATGAGCCTTCGGACAAGGTCCCGCCGACTCCGATGAGCCTTCAGGCGGTTCCCGGTCCCGCCGACCATTGTGCCTGGGCCTGTGCAATCTATTTGTTGTAGAAAACTGAAATATCTCACCTGCGCTCCTTAGTGGCCTTTAATTTATAATTTTAGTCACAGACAAAACTCCAAGAAACAGCAGGAGAGGGCGACTTAGCCACTCAAACCTGCTCAATGATGCAGTAAGATCACGACTGATCGATCTCAGGTCTTAACTCTGCTGTGCCAATTCCAGGCAGCGTCAATGCCTCAAGCTTTCAAAAATTAATTAAATTCCTCTTTGATACCTCCAGTGATCCAGACGCCACAATTCTCCGGGGTAATAAATGCAGACATTCACCACCACAGTGAAATCATCTATTGGCCTTTCATTGTATCACACCACCCACAAGCAAACCCACCCAGCCATTCCCATCACCTCAACATATTTCATATAATCTCACTTTATTGAAAGGTCAAATGTAAGGGGAAAGTGTACAGCTAATGGCAAGACCCTTAACAGCATTGATGTGCAGAGGGATCTTGAGATCATGTCCATAGCTCCCTGAAACTGGCAACACAAGTTAATAGAGTAGTAACGAATGACACATGGTACACTTACCTTCATCAATGGAGGCTTTCAGTATAAGAGTCAGGAAGACATGTTACAGCTTTATAAAAGTTTGGTTCACCCCATTATAGGAATGCTGTGGAGGCTTTGGAGAGGGTTCAGGTTTACCAGAATACTTTGTGGATGAGATGGTATTCGGTACAAGTAGAGAGTGGACAAGTTTGGAGTGATTTCTCTGGATCGTCAGAATTGAGGAGAGACCTGATCTACCTGTGACTCCACCTTCAAGGAACGATGCAACTACACTCCAAGATCCCTCTACTCTACAACACTACCCAGAGCCCTAGCATTCACTGTACAGGTCCTGCCCATGTTAGACTTCCCAAGATACAACACCTCACATTTATCTGCATTAAATTCCTCAGCCAACCAGGCCAATCGATTAAGATCCTGCTGCAATTTTTCACAACCATCTTCACTATCTGCAAAACCACCCATTTTTGTATCATCTGCAAACTTACTAATCTTGCCGAGTATCTTCTCATCCAAATCATTGATATAGATGACCAACAGTAATGGGCCCAGCACCAAACACTAGCAATGTTACAAAATTTTGAGATTTTAAAAATCAAGTCTTTAATTTATCCCATCAGGTAAAGCATAAAAATAAGTTTAATTTGACACCTAATTCACATTCATATCTTCAGTATTAAAAAAGATATGGCCATTTTCATACTCGGAAATTGGCATCTTGTTCCCTATTGCTTTTTCATTGACGTAACACAAAAGCTGTGATCGAGAACATTTAAAGGCCGATAACATTCTTAAAATTTAAGAGAACTGAAATAAATTTTCAGTTATTATAGATTGAAGCATTCTGAGACAAATATAAAACAATCTTACTTAGATGACTTGAAATTAAAGCATATAATTAGTTAGTTACCTAATTGTCACTAATTACAAAATTCAATTACTAGATCTAAACATCTATTCATTTCTTAAGAATAGATTAACATTTTTAACTAGCCTAAGTGTCCAAATAACATTCACACAAGAATTCAGAATATAACATAATTTTAAAATCTCATTGTCATGGGTTTATAGGCCAAATGGAAGGAATTTAATGTTTATTACCTGTAAATTAATGGCCATTTAAATCAGCTTGCGAGTGGGATTTTCTGGAACGGGACCATTTAGAACGTTGAGGTTGCGGTGAATTTATACCCCCATATCTGCAGCAAATACACCTGCTGGTTCTTCGGGGGGGGGGGGGGGGGGAATCACCATTTCACAACTTAAAATGTGAATTAAATACATCTTAAGAAACATTTTTATACATAAAAATAAACTACTTTCTTTTAACTGGTCCTCCATAAAATCCGTCCCAGTTGTCGGCATTGACGGCTTCAGAAGCTGCTTTTAGAATCATTCCAGCGATTAACTTGTCGGGTGAATTTTTTTTTAAAAACACACAGAACGGCTGTAGGAACGATTCTTTAGCAAAATCTTGCACTCCAACAAATAATTCAGGACCAGGTCGGGAAAAAACCCCGTTTTAACCCCGCCCCCCCCCCCACAAACATGGCAAAATCGCGCACACGGCCAGTGGCAGAATGACAGCGCCGCTGGAGGTAAGTTTTGTAACATACCTACAAACACTGAGGCACACCGCTAGTCACAGTCCATCCGAGAAGCAACCTTCCACCATCACCCTCTGCTTCCTTCCATGAAGCCAGTTTTCTATCCATTCAGCTATCTCTCCTTGGATCCCATGCGATCCAACCTTCCAGAGTAGCCTACAATGCGGAACCGTGTCAAATGCTTTGCTGAAGTCCATATACACAACACCTACAGCTCTGCCATCATCGACCTTTTTGGTGACGTCTTCAAAAAAAACAATCAGATTTGTGAGACACGACCTCCCACATACAAAACCAAGATGACTGTCCCTAATAAACCCTTGTCCATCTAAATGCCGGTAAATCCTTTCCCTCAGAATACTCTCTAGTAACTTTCCAAATACAGATGTTAAGTTCACTCGCCTGCAGTTTCCAGCATTTTCCCTGCATCCTTTCTTGAATTATAGGCACAACATTTGCAACCCTCCAGTCTTCCGGCACCTCTCCTGTATTTAAAGATGACTCGTAAATTTAAACCAGGTCTCCCGCAATTTCCTCTCTGTTTTCCCACAATGTCCTTGGATATATCTGATCAGGCCTTGGAGGTTTCAGGTCTGGTCTACCTTCATACATGATAATACCTTCAGTATTTCTCTGACCGTGACACTGACTGTTCTCAAGACACTTCCATTGATTGCCCCAAGTTCCTCCATCCTCCTGTCTTTGGTAAATACAGAGGAGATATACTCATTGAGGACCTTGCCCATCTCCTGTGGTTCCACACGGAGTTGACCGCTTTGATTCCTGAGGGGTCCCACTCTCTCTCTAGTTACCCTTCCCCCCCTTATCTAAACATAACTAAAACGCTGATCTTGTTATCTTCCGGTTTGGCGGTCTTTCTATTTGCGCAAAAACAGTTTGTGATAGCACTACAATTTTTCGCCAGTTCACTCACCGTTATTCAGTGCTGCGATTGCGCCAAGTTTCGTTCCGATCGGTTGAATGTCGTAAACGTTAGCAAGGTTTAAAAATCTTAAAAACTACTTGTGCGCAGATCGATCTCCTCCTGCCAGTCGACACCGCGCAGATTAGTCTCTTGCCCTGTCACTCTCCTGGAAGGTCCGCCCCTTCCTGCACCATCGTGTCTTTACTGGAGCTGAGGGAGGCCAGCGGAGGTTTCCAACCGGACTTTCGGAGGGACCCAAGACAGCCCAGCCCCGCCCCAAGCTGCAGCCTGCCCCAAGACAGACCAGCCCCGCCCCAAGCAGCAGCTCCGCCCCAAGCAGCAGACCAGTGTCGGGGACCCGACCCAGCCCAGAGTCGGAGACCCAGCCCAGCCCAGGTTCGGAGATGTCGCCGATGTCGCCAAACGGAAAGTGGAGACTTTGATCCGAGTGGAGGACCAGCTACCAGCACCCACTGTGAGTCCCCATCGCTCCGTCTATTCCAGCCACTACTCCTCTGGTCCCCCTTGCTGGCTCCTCCCCCCTCCCCCATGATATAGCAATGTTACAAAATTTTGAGATTTAAAAAATCAAGTCTGCAATTTATCCCATCAGATAAAGCATAAAAATAAGTTTAATTTGACACCTAATTCACTTTCATATCTCAATTATTTAAAAAGTTATGGCCATTTTCATACTCGGAAATGAGCATCTTGTTCCCTATTGATTTTCTATGGACATAACAAAAAAGCTGTGATCGTGGACAGTCAAAAGCCCATAACTTTCTTAAAAATTAAGAGAACTGAATGAAATTTTCAGTTATCATAGATTGAAGCATTCTGAAACAAATATAAAATAATCTTACTTGGATGACCTGAAATTAAAGCATATAATTAGTTAGTTACCTAATTGTAGTTAATTCCAAACTTCAATTACTAGATCTAAACATCTATCCATTTCTTAATAAATGATTAACATTTTTAAATAGCCTAAATGTCCAAATAATATTCACAAATAATTCGCAATAAAACATGATTTTTAAATCTCATTTACATTAATTTATAGACCAAATGGAAGGAATTTAGTGTTTAATTGCTGTAAATTAAAGTCCATTTAAATCAGCTTTCTAGTGGGATCCTGTGAACGCGCTGGTTTAGAACGTTCACATTGCGGTAGATTTGTACCCTCAAATGCCCAGAAAAATACTGCGGGATATAATGGGCCCAAATTAGCTACTCGCAACATTAAACTTTGTATAAAGGGATCTTAAGAAGCCCTTTTTAAAGTAAAAATAAACAGCCTACCTTCCGTTTTCCCCTGTATGAGATCTGGCCCGTTGTCGGCGGTAGGGGGTTTAGAGGTTAATTTTTAATCTACTATAACAATTAAATAAAGCCCTTAAAACTAATAATAGCTCAAGCGAGGGAATCTTCCAGCGATTTTTCGTTAATAATTAACTAGGCTGAAAAACCTCGATTTGACCAGCCTAGGGAAAATCGCGTTTTAAACCCGCCCCCCCCCCCGCTAAACGGCGCCAAATTCGCGCACACGGGCAGGGACAGATTTTCAGTGATCTTCAGGTAGGCTTTGCAACATACCTACATGATAACCCCTCTCCCCCATGGCTCTTCCTCCGTCTTTTCTCTGAACTAACTCCCCCCCGCCCACACACCCCTCTCACCCCAGCCCAGACACCCCTCCTCCCCACAAGCCCTCCTGCCCACACACCCCCTGCCCACACACACACACACCCCTGCCCACACCCACCGGACTTTCTGCTGCCGCAGAATCTCCTGTCTGCACCCCTAACTATGGCTCTGCCTGACATCACTCTTCCCTGTTGAGCCTCAGTGCCAGGGTTGGAGTCACAGCCCTGGCTGCTACCCAAACTTGAAGTTTCGTCCATCCCGACAGCTCCCAAGAGGGTGTAGCTGTTTTGAAGAAGTACAGCCACTGGAGTCTCCTGCACTCCATGTTTACTTCCCATCCTCCTCGTCGCCTATCTTCGCTCTTCCTATTCCCGCGATGTGACGATCTCATTGTAGGTCCTGTCCAGGAAGCTCTCGTTTTCCCGGATGGTCTTGAGGTCATCCAGCTGCTGCTCCAGTTCCCAAACACGGTCCTTCAGGAGCTGCACCTGGACACAGTTTCCACAGGTGTAGTGGTCAGAGGCACCAGCAGTGTCCCTGACATCCCACATCCTGCAAGAGGCACACTCCAACAACTTGCCTGCCAATACAACTGCAGCTAAATCACTAATTAAACAACAAGAATAACAGCTGATTAAAACTAATCCCCCTCTCTGCGGCTCATAGCCTCCTTGCCGAAGACTCACACTTGACCTCCACACAGCACTCCCCCTCAACACAGCCTGTCACCCAACATGGCCGCTCCCAATAGGCCACTCCGCTGACTCTGCCTTTTCCTTATTTGCAGCTCAATTTACCAATTTAATGTTGCAACCAATCCAATGGTCACCTTTAAATTGCCTTTATTACCTTTAATTTGTCATGCCTCTCACTTTCTGTGCCTTCTGCTGACTCCTCCAACAGCTCAGGGTAAACTCTCCCGCACTTTAAAAAAAAGTTCATGGGAGAACGTACAAACTCCGTACAGACAGCACCCATAGTCGGGATACATACCGGATCTCTGACGCTGTAAGGCAGCAACTCTACCGCTGCGCCACCGTACTACCTTACCTTTCATTCAATTTCTCTCTCTCTCTCTTTCTCTCTCTCTAACTGCTCTTATTAACCCACCAACCGGGTGACCTCTACGAGTTACCCCAGAGCATTATTGACCTTACATCATTAGAGATATTTTAATTTTTTGGTTTTTTAATTTTGCCACTCCTGGAATGTTAACACATTGAGGCTGTTTTTTCATTAGTGCTGCTGGACCTGGTTAGTGCTTCCAGCTATTTCTATTTTATTAAACATATAAACACAATGTTTATGTAAAGAATCACCCATCAGAAAGATACACCACCTCGAATATTAGCTGGGTTTTTTTTGCTCTGGTTGCAGCTAGAACAAGAATGACCTGTTATACTGATGTGACTGGAATTATACATGAAAGCTATATTGTTGTATGCCCTAATTAATGGTCCAGGTGGATTAGGATAGACAAATGATATACAGTATATTGGACTTGCCATTTCTCTCTCTCTCTCTCTCTTCTGAATTTCATTCTTGTCAGTGTTGGATGCAACCTGTCTTCTATTGATTGTGCTTAATGCCAATTCCTCAGAGGTGAACATTAGTTTTATGCTACATCAGTGTTTTGCCACTATCCACTTGGCTACAAACAGATCTTTACAAACATCATAAGATAGATAAAACAATAAACCATGGAACTAAGAGAATGAAGTGAATAATTCTATTTTACCAAGATGTCGTTCCTGTCCGATACCCTTTAATCACAACAGGGGAGATTTGCTGGTGCCGAATATTCATGCCTCCAGTTATCAGTAAAAACATTTTCAGTGAGAACCATTTGTGCCAGAAAGATTCCAGATTCTTATGCTTCACATCACTATTATAATACTAAAATTGCAAGGCCTTCACAGTATAATGGGTGACAAAGCGAGGGCAGGCAGTATCGGTGGCAACAATGGGTCCTTCCCTTATGACCTCCATGTTCTCCTTCAATATCAGCAAGATGAAGGAGATACTGGGGTTATTGACTTCAGGAAGCATGATGCTGGGCATGCTTCAATCAGCATCAAAGGTTTCAAAGGTCTTTTATTGTTACGTGTACCAATTAAGGTACAGTGATATTCGTATTACCTTAGCAACAAGACAACAACTACATAAAAGTTACCATAAATATCCACCAAGGCGGATTCCACATATTCCTCACTTTGATGGAAGGCAATAAAGTCTAATCTTCTTCCCTCGCTTTTCTTCCGCGCTCGGGGCAGTAGAACCATCTGTTGGGGAGATCAAACCTCCCGCAGCCGGCGATGAAAGCCCCCACCTCGGGGCGATCGAAGCTCCCGCGTCAGGGCGATCGAAGCTCCTGCGGCTTGGAGCTCCCGAAGTTGGTCTCTAACTAGAGACTGCGAGCTCCACGATGTTAAAGACCGCAGACTCCCGCGGTTGGAGCTCAGAGGTCGATCCCTGGTAAAGGGATCGCCAGTTCCGTGATGTTAAAGCCTGCACGCTCCCGCAGTTGGAGCTCCCGAAGTCGGTCTCCAACAGAGGCTGCCAGCTCCACGATGTTAGGCCGCAGTGCCGATGGTGATACGTTACAGAAAAAAATCGCATTTCCGTCGAGGTAAGAGTTATAAAAAATAGTTTCCGCCAACCCCCCCCCCCCCTCTCCCCTCACCCACCACAAAATACAAGCTATAGAACACTAAAATCATACATTTAACACATACTAAAGAAACAACAGAGAAGGGACAAACAGACTGTTGGCAAGGCGCCACCCGATGGCGCCGAAGTGGAAATGATTGAGAGCTTCAAGTTCTTTGATGTTAATATTACCAACGATCTGTCGAAGACCAACCACATTGATCTGATAGCCATGAAGGCACACCAGCACATCTACTTCCCGAGGAGACTGAGGAAATTCACTATGTTCCCAACGATTCTTACAAACTGTCGGGTTGCATCATAGCTTGTTTTGAGAACAGCTTTCCCCAAGACTGCAGGAAATTGCTGAGGATTGTAGATGTAACCCAATCCATCATCCAGACCAGACTTCCCACCATTGACTCCTTCTACAGTTTACACAGCCTCAAAAAAGCATCCAACATAAAGACTAAAGATAGACACAAAATGCTGGAGTAACTCAGCATTTCTGGACAGAAGGAATGGGTGACACTTTGGGTTGAGACCCTTCTTCAGTCTTCTGACCCATCCTAATGCAAGGATGCCATCCCTCTCAGTTTCTCTGCCTTTGCAGCATCTGTTCCCAAGGTGAGGCTTCCTGTCAGCTGTTTGCTGACAGGTGACACTTGTGAAATGACCCAATTTTGCCGTGAACTATTCCTGTACAGCAGGGACAGGTTGGTAAAGGATCTTTGTCTCAAGATGTTGAGTGTGAGGCGATCTTCTTGTGTGCTTCAGTGAACGGAAATTTTAATCCAAGTGCTTGTCTTCTGTAAAGTGTATCTTGACCATTTCTGTGCGGATTATCTTGGTTCCGCCATCTGCTGTTCTGCTATCCCATTCCCTGCTAATTTGCCCTGTGAACTATTCCCCTCACATTCCCATCGAATGCCTCACCCCACTTTAATGGACAAGGAACCTACTAATGCAATTGTCTTTGGTACATAGGAAGAATCCGAGCACCACGGGAAATTAAACAGGCACAGGGAGAAAATACAAACACCGCGTGGACAACACCATAGGCCAGGATCTATCCTGACTACTGAAGCTGCACAACTTTAACATCATCAACCGGGATAGGAGAAGTGGGGCATTCTCCTCAGATTTAACAACCACAGAACTTGGCCTCAACGTTAGGTTTGCTTCATTGAACAATAGATCAAGAACAAAGAACCTTATGTGAAAACATTCACACTTATGCTATGGATCAAGTAAATCAAAAATCAGTCCTAACTTTATCCTTTCAAATGTAACATATGAATATATTTGTAATAAATATAAGAATAGACACATCTACTTGAATTATTTTCTGATTATAATTTACCACATTCTTGTGCATAACATACATCTGATGATAGACACAAAAAGCTGGAGTAACTCAGCGGAACAGGCAGCATCTCTGGAGAGAAGGAATGGGTGACGTTTCGGGTCGAGACCCTTCTTCAGATCTCTTCTCAACCCGAAATGTCACCCATTCCTTCTCTCCAGGGACGCTGCCTGTCCCACTGAGTTACTCCAGCTTTTTGTGTCTATCTTCGGTTTAAACTAGCACCTACAGTTCCTTCCTGAATATATCTGGTGTCCTTGGAAATAATTTGGAACATTGAAGGATGAAAACTTCATAATGTGTTTTTGCCTTGATACTAAAAAGCTGCATGCTTGCTTATCTTTGTATTATATTATATTCAGTGCACTGAGTGCCAAAGTTATCGTTGAACAAAAATCAATAAAGTGAACTAACTCCGAAAATCTGCTGGCAAGACCTGCACAAATTTCAAAAGTTTTAGAACATGGCAATAGAAAAGTACATCACAGGAACAAGTCCTTCAGCCATGATGTTGAACATGATGCTAAGTTAAGCTGATCTCCTTTGCCTGATTCACATCCCGCTACTCCCAACAGACCCCCACCACTCTCCGTGTAAAAAACGTGCCCTGCACATCTCCTTTAAACTTTTCTTCCTCTGACTTTATAGCTAAGCCCTCCAGTCTTTCACACTTCTCTCCTTGGAAAAAGGTTCGAACTTTCTACCATATCAATGCCTCTAATAATTTGATATATTTCTATGAGGACTCCCCTCAGCCTCCATGCTACAGAGAAAGCAAAGTTTGCCGAACCTCTCCTTATAGCTAAAAATGACAGAAAGCGCTGGAGTAACACAGTGGGTAGGCATCATCTTTGGTGCTCGCCTAACCAAGTTCTCCTGAAATGCTGCCTGACCCAATGAGTTACTCCAACGCTTTCTGGATATTTTGTAAACCAGCATCTGCAAATCCAGCTTTCAACATTTACTCTCTCCTTATAGCTACTACTGTCTAATCCAGGCAGCATTCAGGTAAACCTCTTCTGCATCATCTTCAAAGCCTTGCTGTAATGGGATAACCAAAATCTCATAAATCTACAACATTATTTCTTGACTCTTATACAATGCCTCAACTGATGAAAGCAAGCATACCATAAGCCTTCAAGAAGAGGAGGAGAACTTCTATAAGCCTTCTTTGTCAATCTATCCACGTGTGTTATTTTTAGGAAGTTACAGTTCTGAACTCCCTCGGTATTATCAATGCTGTTAAGGCTCTTGCCTTTAATTTTTACTTTCCCCCTACATTTGACCTCCCAAAGTACCTCACACTGCCATCTTTCATTTCTCTGCCCATTTCTATTACAGATCTACATCCCCCTGTGTCCTTTGACAGCTTTCCTCATATTCTAAAATTCTATGAATTTTGGTGTCAACACCAAACTGAACGAACCAACTCATCTACATTTATGCCCGAGTCAGAGGTCTCAGGACAGATACTGTGGAACTCCACTGATGATAAACCCGCAGCGAGATCAACAGCCTTCCATTATTACCTGTTCTTCACCTGCTTTGGAATCGAAACAACCAAGTGCCACGTGGATCCTATGCATCTTAACCTTCTGGATCAGCCTATCATTATTAAAGGACATTATCAGATGTCTTACTACAATACAATACAATACAATATTTATTACATGTCATTTGAACCTCAGTGAGGCTCAAACGAAACTCTGTTTCCACAGCCATACAAACAAAGACAATTCCTACAAGAAATACAAACAATTCAATTTACACAAACATCCATCACAGTGAATCTCCTCCTCACTGTGATGGAAGGCAAAGTCTTTTCTCTCCCCTGCACCATTTCTCTCCCGATGTCGAAGCCCCAGGCGGGCGATGGTAGGTCCCACGGCCATTTTAGGCCGCACCTAAAATCCATGTCGACAACATCCACTGCACTACCTTCATCATCTCCTCAAAAAATTAAATTGTTAGTAAGACATGACCTGCTGCAGACAAAGCCACTCTAATTCTCTCCAATTATCCCATTCTCTTCCAATGATGAGTAAGGACTGCGTAATGGAAAGGATGGAAAATTGATTTCAAATGCTAAAATTGCAACATTTCCCTATGGTTTTGTGCTGTTAGACCTTCACAATGTTAAAATTATTGATCGGGCAATACGGATATTGATACTACTAAAACAAAGCATTTTTGAAGAGCTTACTTAGCAAGATGTTTGTTGAATCCCAGCAACTGAACTTTCTTGACGTAGAATTTATATAATTTCATTTGGCACTTGCTGAATGCTGCCACTCGCCTAGTTATTGCCAAAGTTCTATTTTTCAGCTTTCAGTTCTATTTACCTCCTCGCCAACACCTGCTATTTACAAAAAATTGTGACCCTCCATTTGGTCAGGCACCTAATCAGCGTGTCACATGGTCACAATTGCAGTGGTGTTCTGCCATCACTAAGTCAAGTTTTATATGGAGACCTTTGCGAGATAAACGCGAATGGGAAGATCTTATATATAGTGTTGGCTCTTCCAGATACTCTATTATGGATACCAGCTGACTGCTGAATGATTCATTTTTGTTTTGTTATTTCAAGTAGCAACCATTGCAGCATACTTGGGTATTCTTCCTAGAAATTAGTCTTAAATTCTGCCACCTTTTAGAACGTATGACTTATTACACTACATCTTGGTCCAGAGTGATGCTCTGGATTTATTTTTCCACACTCCTTCACACATTACTAATGGGTTTCCCATGGTGACACACATGACAAAGTCAATGAATTTTTAAATAAATTGTTAATATTCAAACAAAAATTTCCATCCATTATTTCTTGGCCAGGCGATCCAGGTATTTGCACATTTGATACCCATTCGAATCTGTCTTTCTTAGTAAATTGGCTGCAATTCTCAAAGAATCACCCAGTTACTGAAAGGCCCTTCGGGCCACCACATCCACATCAATGACCAAGCTCCTAGCTTGACTTTTCCCATTTATCAGCTCCTGGCACATAGCCTTCAATGCCTTGGCAATTCATATGATCATCTTTAGATTTTAGAGATAGAGTGTGGAAAGAGATCAGTGATCACCCCGCACACTAGCACTATCCTACACAACAGGAACAATTTACAATTGTACAGAAGCCAATTAATCTACAACCCCATACGTCATTGAAGTGTGGGAAGAAAACACATCACCCGGAATTAACCCACGCAGTTTCAGAAAGAACATACAAGCTCCGTACAGACAGCACCCATAATCAGGATTGAAACCGAGTCTCTGGCAACGCTAGGCAGCAACTCCACTGCTGTGCCATCTATGGTTACCTCAAAAAAATGTTGAGAGCACCTGTCTCCACCAGCTCCTCAGGAAGTGCATTCCAAATTCCAACCATCATTTCGATGAAAATGTACTTCCTCAGTTTCCCTCTAAACCTCTACCCCTTACCCTAAAACCGATGCCATCTATTTTAGCCACCTCTGCTATTGAGAATAGTTTCTCACATTCCATGCTCATTGTAAGCTTGTAAACCTCTCTCAGGTCAACCCACTGGCCTCCTCCTCACCAAGGAGCCTTTGCAGTCTCCTCGCCTAACCAAAACGCTCCACCCCGGGCAACATCTCGGTGAATCTCCTCTGCATTTTCTCCAATGCAGCCACACATTACAAATGTATGCTGACCGGAACTACAATCAGTACTCCAGGTGTGGCTGAGAGAACATTTTATAAATGTTTTATCTAGCAGCACCATAAATTCCCTGCCCTGACTAATGAAAGCAAGTATCCCTGAATCTTTTTCACCAAAGCCTGCAGTCTGAGTCCATTGCTCTCCATGAACCTCGAGGCAAAGACCACACTGTGGTTTCTCTACCTCCCTTCCTAGTCCAGTTAAGGTGAGTTGACTTCTTTGGATGATATTTGCCTATATTTGGCTTTACATTGCTGTGAGCTGGTGGTCATCAACAGGTCCTCCAGGATGCGTTCACCTGTGCAGTGGAGCGCTGCCCCATACATCGGCAGGGAGATTGCAGTTTGTGCTGCATGGATATTACCTGGTGCTTTTTAAAGCTTCCTCCACAATCTGAACAAACCTTTCAGCTTCTCCATTTGAAAAGGAATGATATGGAGATATGTGGTTTATGGTATTGCTGTTCATAGACTCCTCACTGAGGCCCATCGTCTCATTCTAGTTCTTCTGTTAATTGATATTTTGTGAAGGTTGACCACTATCCATTGATGGTCCTTTGGAGCAGATATCCAAATGGGTTAACTTTCAAACCTTAAAAGTGGCTTTGTACTATTGATATGAGAGAGCTGGCAGTTCATATTTGGTAGTTGTCAACATGCACCCTTTGGACTAACTTCACAAACCATGTCCATGTCCCCATGGCTTTGGAAGGTGGGTCCTACAATCTCGGTAGGTTGGACACAGTAGACCATGTCTTCAAGTATCTTGGCTTACTCCAGGCCAATAAACAAATCCACATGCCACCACCTTCATAAGCACCATGAGAACCCACTGGTCATTGGCCTCACTTGAGATTTTCCCTTAAAGTGCTCCAAGAAGAGCCACCTAATGTTCCCACTCATAATTTGTGGTCAAGACTTCAGCAATGGAAACTCAAATTGTCTCTGATACTGACATCAAATTTGTTCCATCTTTAGTGTCATAGTCATACAGCACAGAAACAGATCCTTCAGCACACTCTTCCATGCTGACCAAAATAGCCCATCTAAGCTAGTCCTATCCATGTACTGTCGGTATCATTTAAATGCTGTTATAGTACCTGCCTCAGCCAATTCTTCTGGCAGCTTGATCCAAAATGTTGCCTCTCGGGTCCATATTAAACTTTAGCCCTCTCATCTTAAACCTATATCCTGTGGTTTTAGATTCCCCTACCCTGAGTCAAAGACTGTGCGTGTTCACCCTATTTATTCTCCTTATGATCTCCACAAATTAATACATTCATTGCAATACTGAACATCACTCTCATGCAGTTAGGGTCACAATACCCATCATTATAATTTTGATTCTGTCAGTCAGGGATAGCTGACTTCAACCCAAAATAGTTTGTGATCTGTTATGGATGTGATAGGGCACATGCTAGATGGTAGGTATTGTCAGCTTTTCAATCAGCTTCTTTTTGCATCTTCCACCATGTGAGGAGCATGTGATACAGATTGCTCACAACTCGTACTCATAACACGAGTGGTGTCACAAAAATTGGAGGCATGACAGGAAAGTCTCAGTATCTTACATGTGTCATACTGGATCAAGACTGATTCACAATCAAGACTTACCTTACACGTAACATCCTGTAACCTTTGTTGCTCTCCATCCTAATACCAGGGTAAATCTGTCAGTAACCAGCGGCATGAACCTGCAGCAACTCAGAATGATACTGTAGCTTGCCAAAGAAGGATCTGAACCTGTGATGTTTGCCAATCTATGATGGTTAGTATTGGTGTAAACCTTTTCTGACAGGCTGCAATCCACTCCCATTCATCTCTAGATCCATTACATAATCTCTTTTTGCAGGAAATCTGTTCTGTTTCATTCTGCAAATGTGTCCATCGAGCATCTGGAAAACCTCTTCAAGTGCTCGCAAACGCTCTTTCTCAACTACAATGACAACCGGTAGTGTCGTGCTGCCAGGCAACTCTCATTGTATCTGTAAACATTCAGGCCCAATGCAGTCCGAAAGATCATGGGGGCGATTTTACCTTGCATTGGAATTTTGAGAACGAATACAAACCTTTCGTTCAAAAAATGAACCTTATTCACTGCCACTCACTTTGGTTCTCCCTATCTACATTGAGCTAGACATATCCACAGGACAAGATGAGGTTGCTGTTAAAAAATCTCCCATGATCAATTTGATTTGTTGATCGTTACAAAAGGCACATCATCTGTCACAGTGCCCTTAGCACTTTGCCTGGAAGGACCCATGATCTGATTGTGGTACAACTGGTTTATTACAACATGGCTCTGATCCAATTTATATGTAGAAGAAAATTGTCGTATGGCATAATTAGTATCAACAAATAAAGTGCACAGCGCAAGTAAAGAAAACCTCCCTCTCCCCCTCTCTTCCCCCCCCCCCCTCCTCTCCCCCTCGCCCAACCCCCCTTCTCCCTCTCTACCACCTCCCTCTCTCTCTCCCCCTCCCCGCCTGCCCTCCCATGTCCTCCTCTGCACACACCCTAAACGATTTTCTCTCTTTCCCGTTTCTAACAATGGTTCTTTGACCAAAAACATCAACCCTGCTTTTCTTTTCATTGACGATACCTGATCTGCTGAGTAATTCCAGCATATGATACATTTATTTCAGATTTGCAGAAATTGCAGTTCTCTTGAAGTTAGGAAACTTTGTTAGCAAAAAGTGATGAATAATAGACCAAGATCATCCAGATGAAAGAGTAATCTGTCCATAACAATGAAATCAATGAACAGCAAGTTCATGAGGCAACTTGCCAAAACAAATCTCGAATGGTATTGATTCAAAGTTGCAAGGATGGGAACATATGACTGGAAATGAAACTTCTTGCGAGAAATAGGAAAAAAATGAATAAAATCAAGGAAGCTTATGTAATTAATTGAAGGGTAAGTACGTAATATTGTTTTACATTTCAATATTCCTAATGTTTATCACACTATTGCAAGTCTTTGTCAAACTCAGTGCAAGAATACCTTCAAGATTGGTGTTGTTTCCAAATGAAAACAACTAAATTGCATAAGAGTGCATGAGTTGGAAGACAATTTATGCTCCAAATAGACAATTCTGTTTTTCCCTCAGGACTTAAGGGTGCTTGATTTTGGCATCTACTTGCATTTAAAATATTGCAGTAACCTGGTATCTTTCCACAAAAAAATCCTGTCAAAAGTCCAA
This sequence comes from Amblyraja radiata, assembly GCF_010909765.2. NCBI lineage: Eukaryota > Metazoa > Chordata > Chondrichthyes > Rajiformes > Rajidae > Amblyraja > Amblyraja radiata. Next base: position 49,508,188 of record NC_045969.1, read on the forward strand.
TAAGATTTAGCTCACATGCTTATACATGATATTTTAGATTTATTTTGAAACATATAAGATTGTTTGAAACATATAAGATTGTTAAGGGCTTGGACAAGCTAGAGGCAGGAAACATGTTCCCGATGTTGGGGGAGTCCAGAACCAGGGGCCACAGTTTAAGAATAAGGAGTAAGCCATTTAGAACGGAGACGAATAAACACTTTTTCTCACAGAGAGTGGTGAGTCTGTGGAATTCTCTGCCTCAGAGGGCGGTGGAGACAGGTTTCTCTGGGTGCTTTCAAGAGAGAGCTAGATAGGGCTCTTAAGATAGCGGAGTCAGCGAATGTGGGGAAAAGGCAGGAACGGGGTACTGATTGGGAATGATCAGCCATGATCCCATTGAATGGCGGTGTTGGCTCGAAAGGCCGAATGGCCTACTCCTGCACCTATTATCTATTGTCTATCGACCCGACAGTTCCCTCGACCCGAGTAGTAGCAGTCAAATACGGGACAAGGGCGTTCCCGTAGGGGACAAACCAATTTAGTCCAATGTACGGGATGTCCTGGCTAATATGGGGCAGTTAGATTAGATTAGATTAGATTAGACTTTATTAATCCCCTTATTCAGGGGAAATTCAGATGTCATTGAATGGGCGGTGCTGGCTCGAAGGGCCGAATGGCCTACTCCTGCACCTATTGTCTATTGTCTATCTTATTTATCTCATTGTAATTTCAATAATGGGACAGTCTTTGGTATTTGAAAACTTGAAGAACTATATTTGGTCTCTCTACAATGGGGCGGTATAGTGGCGCGACGGTAGAGTTGCTACCTGACAGCACCAGAGACCAAGGTTCAATCTTGACTATGGGTGCTATCTGTACGGAGTTTGTATGTTCTCCCAGTGACCGCATGGGTTTTCTCCAGGTGCACTGGTTTCCCCCCATGGACAGGGTTTTAAAGGTTAATTGGCTACGAGGAGCGGCCTCCAACAGGAAGACCGGGGGCTGTGGTGCCGACTACTCACCTCACCGTCGCGGAGCTGGCAGAGTCCAGAGTGGGTGGAGCTGTGGTGGACGCTGCTGCGGCCCGACCCCCGGAGATTCGGTGGCTGCAACTGCGGGTCTGGCGGGCGGCACCGGTAGCCCGCGGGTCCCTGGAGGGAGACCGCTTTTCGGGGCTTCCGCAACGGCGACTTCTCCCGCCCGAGTTGCGGGGTTGAAGAGCTCCTGGAGCGGGGCCTTACAGCACCGCCCCGCGCGGCTTGGAATGGCCGTGGGTCTCTGCGAGCGCGCGCCGGGGGCTCCAACACCAAGACCCGGTGCGCGACCTTGCATCATCCGGCGTGGCTTTAATGGCCACGGGACAATCGCCATCGCCCGCCGGGGGCTTTGACTTTGCTTTGATAAGTTGTAAAATTATCCCTTATGTGTGCGGGCTAGTGTACAGGGTGATCGCTGGTTGGCATGGATTTGGTGGGCCGAATGGCCTGTTTCCACACTGTCTCTCTAAACTCTAAAAGTTTAATGCAGTACTCTGGTTACTGAATAGCACTTTGAAACATTAATAAGATATTTTCCACTCACCGAATCCTCACAATATAATAGTTGTGTCATGTGAGCAGTGGTAAACTGTAACGTATAAATGTTCAAGTGTTTTTTATAATTCAAATAAATGTTATTAACTTATTTAATTGCAGTATTTACAGTTTCTTTAACTTTCTTACAACCTTACCTCTCATCTTACCTCCTCAAAATGATTGAATGTCAATGTTGTTTTAAATCTTAATTGCTTTTTTAGTAGAAGTATGGTACAATGAAAAATAAGTAAACGCAATTTGACAGGTTTTATAAAATCATTGATGTGACCAATTTCCCTCAATTTCTGGTCCACACACAACTCCAACTCAGCTAAGATCCAACTTGGGGCATCTACTGGGAAATGCCTTTGTCCTGTCATCAACCCTATTTATTTCCCCTTCATTTTGCAGATTCTCACCAGTCTTTTTGATCCCTCGGTCGGCATTCCCCTTCCCCTCCATTTCACATTCTCCTCTGCGCCATTAGCACGCTATCCTTCCGAATCTTCTTCTCTTATATCCCACCTTCTCACTTCCAACTCCATCTACCCCGAATATACCCTATCTTTATCTACGTAAAATAAAAGACCGACTTTCAATTCAATTGATTACATATGAATCTGTGTTTACACAGAAAATGTGTTTGTAAAACAGATGTTGAATGAAAAAGTGCAAGTATACAGGAATTGTAGGCAAGCTATTCAAATTAAAGTAATGTAATTTTATCTCCCTCACAAATAAGATCCAGTTCAGGTAATATAATTCAAAGTAGGGTAAAAAAAAAGACCATTCAGTCACAGAAAATAAACCAGCCTTTTGTGGAAAATTAAATGAGAATAATACTGTTTTGTTATTTGAAACCACTTTCACTGGACAATATAATTCTGCCTGTGACCATGGAAAGATCGTGGAAATTGATATGATGCTCAGTAGCTGCCATTATTTGTTTTCCAGCCAATTGGATTTTATTCTATTGAGATATTTTATAATGTGCTGGACGACAGTGCCCTCTTGTGTACAAGTAAGTAACAAAAATATTCCACGGAAAATTAACTGTTGGAATTTCTTGATTTACCTTAAAAAATAAATAGAATTTTGGTCAAGGATGTTAGAAATGGTTCTTCCACCACCCTCTGATAACACTGATCTGACTGGGTTTATCAAAGAAACATAATCTAGTGTAGGCCATTCCTGGGTTACGAATGTCTGACTTTTGACACCCCATACAGATGAATAACATTGGGAAAGAGTGGGATTGCTCGAGGTGGAATTTTCAGGTGCACAAGGGTTGCAGGTAATTTCTGCTGGGTGGAACAGGGCATTTCTGCATGTTTTCTCTATCTGCCAACCCACTCCTGAGTCACAACAATCAGCGGCTGAATCTAGTCCAGCAGACATGTGTATAATATATACAAAAATAATTTCATTGTGCAGTGGCATATGTGACAAATAAAGCACTATTGAACTAGGATGGTAGCCACTCTTCCCACATCTGCTCACTCTCCTATCACAGCTGCTTTTGTGATTCTCCCCCACATAGTATTTTTGTTCATTTCTGACATGAACAGTTCAGGATACGACCAGTTCTCACCAACAAAACGATGTTGTAACTAGGAGTTTTCCTGTATCACACAGGTGTTTGATAAATGTGGGGAATGAAATCAGTAATGACAAGACCTACTGTTAGATCATTCAGCATTTTTCTTCGAAGGCTTAGAGGGACTTTCAACTTAAATATTTGTATCTGATTTTATAACCTGAAATTATACATCATAATTGAATGCAAGGAAAACATTCGAGATAAGATACCAAACTTTTTACCCTTACTAGAAGTGTGAATTTGAGATACCTTATGGAGTATTTCTGATTCATACCTCTACTATGATGTTTGAATTAATTTCGAAACCGATAACCAAAAGGATTGTTAAAACTATTTAATTGAAGATATTAATGGTGGATAAATTAAGCATAATTTATGTAGATGACAAAATGTAGATGAACACATGTAGATGACAAAATGCATTAACAAAAGGTTTCATGAAATGATTAATCATTTTGCTCACAACCTCTGTTGAGCATCATTCAGAAGAGATTATATTTTCTGATGTAATTTTTTCAAGCTTTTATGCCACTTGCGATGTTGGGGAAGTCCAGGACAAGGGGTCACAGCTTAAGGATAAGGGGGAAATCCTTTAAAACCGAGATGAGAAGAACTTTTTTCACACAGAGAGTGGTGAATCTCTGGAACTCTCTGCCACAGAGGGTAGTCGAGGCCAGTTCATTGGCTATATTTAAGAGGGAGTTAGATGTGGCCCTTGTGGCTAAGGGGATCAGAGGGTATGGCGAGAAGGCAGGTACGGGATACTGGGTTGGATGATCAGCCATGATCATATTGAATGGCGGTGCAGGCTCGAAGGGCCGAATGGCCTACTCCTGCACCTAATTTCTATGTTTCTATGTTTCTATATGTTTGGCTCAGAATATTCAACAGAAATATTACTTGTTTCTTCCAGAATTAATTACATGCTTAAAGTAATACTTCTTCAAATAACATTAAAAGCCATATGTCCACGTGCAGTAACTAAATAAGGAACACCCTCCATAATATACATAAATTAGAACAAGTTGAGTTCAATATAGAATTAGCATAATTTAGATTGCTGGCCTGACCAATTTTCTCTTTCCCACCTATAAATAGCAGAGATGGAATAACAAACCAACTGCTTTCAAACATTTGCAGAACTGAGCTAACTAACCAGTTATATGCACAGTCTCCAGGCTCTGGAGAAGATTAATGATTGAGGTTTTGCTACAGCAAAGCAGGCCGTTGCCAAGGTTTATTTTCTCATCTTTTCATAATCGAGGGGTCAGGTCATCTGACATCTGGGAGAAGGAGTGTGTCTGGATGGCCTGTGATTATGGTGACTGGCCAAACAGCACTGTGGTGCTGGCGGTGCAGGGTGTTAAGGATATAAGTCTTGAAGGGTACAGCTGCAGCAATTGAGAGGAGAGCGCAGGCGGATTCAGAATGCATCAGGACTGGGAGTGCAGCTATTAATTTTGTCTGTGAGGGAGAGAAAGGTAGAGGAGGAAAGTTTTCAGATACGCATGAGTTAGGTCAGCTAAAGGGGAGCAAATGATTGGGAAATGCAGGTAGATTTGGGAGGAAAGCTTGTCATTCCGCAGAAAATAATTTGGTTGAGGCCAGATATAGTATTCTGGTCAGTTAGTCAGCAGATGGGAGAACTTGGTAGATTAGGCTTATGAAAGGAAAATGTTTAGATACATAGATTTGGCAGCAGAAGTTGAGTTGGGAAGTTGGAAAGCAAGTGTACATACGGTAGATGTGGATTGTAGAGGTTTCAAAGTGGAGAGTGAGGAATTTGCAGACATAGTTTGTGTCAGTCTGTAAAGGAGATGTCAGAGGCAGCAGAGAAAGGCAGCAGTTGGATTTTGTGGATAAGGAACATTGTCAGTTGGCGGTAGAAAGGAAAAGTATTTCCGGTTTTATGTGATTTTAGTGGTGCTCCGATTGTTTGATGGAGCGTTAGGATAAGTGTAAGACAGGATGTGATTGTTCGAGTGCTGAATTAATTGCCTGTAGTTTCTTTTACAGTTGATATTTACATTGCTTCATAGTGGGAGCATAGGTGGTGAGAGCAGGTATTGAGGTGGGTGGTTCTGGGATGCCAGAGCTAAATGTTGAGCTTTCCTAAGGTGTTGTGGGACTAGCTCAATGAAACACCAGTGAAGGCAAGTGCCCGCTTGATAATCCCAATGGTATACTGGCATCTACACGCCTAGTTTGTGTTGTCCCATAGTTTAACTGTGTAAAGGCATCTAAGATTCTCATGCGGCATTGGGATTGGATTTCTTGGTTAAACATTTAGCTTGTGTACTTGTTAATATGTAGATAGTTTATTACTGAATATGTAAGTTAATTGTCTTTTAGCATGTGTGTATAACCAGTTTAGATTCTACTTTGGGATTAGGCTTGGTTTTCATGGTTGAGTGTTTATCCTGGTGTTTATGATTGAACAAAAAAATATGCTTTACATTATCTTACTTTAAATTATCAATCATATATCTGTGCAGATGCTAAACTGCATGGAAGGGTCTATTATCACATCATTCCAACCTAAATCTGTTTTTCAATTATGCTGCAAGGAAATAAGAAGCACAAGGTGATTGAATTATCGGGGAGGAGAGCTCAGGGGTGGAATTTCCAGAGATCAGTTGAAGGCACTAAAATAGTAGAGTGCTTAAAATTATGACAGGCCAGAATTTGAGGAGCGGAGAATGCGGAAAAGGTTGCTGAACTAAAGTTCATGAAATAAGAGAATAGTAAAGCCATGAAGGAATTATAAAATAAGGATGATAATTTAAATTTGATTTTAATATAGAAGCATTTGTAGTTAAATCAAACTTTGGAATTCAACCAAATATATTAATTATCTGGGCCCTCTGGTAAATTCACCTAAAATTTTATAAATCAACCCATGTAGAAAATAATCTGCAAGTTTAGTTTCGGTTTAAAATCCATGCAAGACATACAGTATATTGCATGGATTTCAAGAAGGATTTGAGAGCAATCGGAGAACAAAGTCTCAAGGCTGGATTTGGATCATGGCCGGAGAGGATGATTGAGGGCATGGAGGATTGGTGAACCAGACTAGGTGTGCGAAATAAGGCAGCAGGCCTTGGATGAATTTAAACATGGATGACAGAAGGTGGGAGGCCACCATGAGAACTTAGGAGTAGTAATGTGTGTAAGTAACAAAGGCAAAGACATGGATGAGAGTTTCAGCAATTGAATCAAAGGCAAAGATGGATGATGTAGACAACAATGTCACTCCATGGCCATGGTGGGAAGGAATTGCAGATGCTGGTTTAAACCAAAGATAGACACAAAATACTGGAGTAACTCGGGGGGACAGGCAGCATCTCTGGAGAGAAGACCCCGACTGGACCCAAAACATCATCCATTACATCTCTCTGGAAATGCTGCCTGTCCCGCTGAGTTACTCCAGCATTTTGTGTCAATCCATGGGCATGGTTGTTAGTTTGTTACCTACAATTAATCACTAGGAACTGGAACCTACAAATACTGGATGATATTGCCACATACTAATGATTTAAACTTTACGTGCGTTTTAAACTATTGTGATGCCGTGAGGAAAAAGGGTGGTGAAATTAAAGTGGAAGAGAATGAAACTGAGCAGGAAATAAGAGTATTTGACATAGAAACATAGAAAATAGGTGCAGGAGTAGGCCATTCGGCCCTTCGAACCTGCACCGCCATTCAATATGATCATTGCTGATCATCCAACTCAGTATCCCGTACCTGCCTTCTCTCCATACCCCCTGATCCCTTTAGCCACAAGGGCCACATCTAACTCCCTCTTAAATGGTCCATGGTTCAAGGGTGGAATTTAATGACATGCTCCAGGTTAACACAAATGAGACCCAGGCTGATTACAGAATGTTTAAGGGGAAGCAAAAAAATGAAATAAAAGGCAAGGAGCAAAACTGGCAGCAAATATAAAAGGAAATTCAAAACTATTCTAAAGTGGTTGTGAACAGGGAAAGAACTGCAAGATAGTGCCGATAAGAGACAATAATGTACAGAGGTGGATAAATCATCTGATTCAGATGGAATGCATGCTCAGTTGTTCTTGAAAATAAAGGTTTAAATTGCAGAGCCCTGGTCATAAATTTCCAAATACTTATAGGTCCAGGCATGGTTTGGAAATTGCAATTCATACACCATTGTTCAAAAAAAAAAAAGGATTTGTATATAAACTCAGTAACTGCAGGCCAATGACATCGATCAGATTGGTGGGAGAAGTTCTAGAAACAATGAGGGACAATGAATTTAGAAAGAAATAGATAGATTAGAGAAAGCCAATAAGGATTATTAATGGCAAATTGTGCCTGACCAACTTGATCAAGGTTTTTAATCAAGCCATAGAGTGTGTTGATGAAGGAAATGTGGTTGAGGTGGATTTTCAGTGGTACATAATAAGCTAATCTTCAAACCATAAGCCCCTGGAATAAAATGGTGTGTAACAGCATGGATACAGAATTGACAAAGTAATGGGAACCAATAGTAGCATTGACATATCTCATTTTGGAATGGAGTGAAGTGAGCCGTGGAGTTTCCTATGGGTTACTAGAAGCATTACCTTTCTTAATGTATATTAATGATTTGAGCAAGAAGGAAGGGGATTGATTTCCAAATTTGCAGATTACACATATCCTGTCAGCATCATGAATCTCCCAGAGATTTCAAAGATATATATTTAGGCTAGAGCGGGGTTCCCAACCTTTTTCGTTCCGTTTATCCTTGGCAACTTTAATAGCACGTAACAATGTTATTTCTCTTATTTATGAACAACTAATGATGAACAGATACCGGTATACCAGAATCAAACAGAGTCAGTTAATGAGAAAAAAAATCAAAGAATCAACAAATTTACCCCCTGGGTAGGTGAAATTTACTCCCTGGGGGTAAATATACCCCAGATTTGGAACCCTTGGGCTAGAGGAATGGGCATATGTAGGGCATACTTATTTTTAAGTAAGGTTTTTAAATAATATTGTTATGATAATAAATACATATTTTGGTAGGAGATATACAAAAAAGCTATAAAAACATAGCAATATCATAACGCGTATGAAAATAGAGCGGTCTGGAGGGATGTGTGCATGGTTTATTGAACCTAACGGCATGTTGAGAAAGTGATTACAAATAGAGGCAGAGTACAAGAACAAGAAAGTCGAGTAAAGTCAAGTTGAATTTATTGTTATATACACAAGTACGGTGAGATACAGATATAATGAAAAACTTGCTTGTTTGTCTAGGCAGCATCACGGGCACTTAGGCAACAGACAAAAATCATAAATTGTACATAAATGGTAAATAAATTCTCCAAAAACAGTGTGCAAAACAAAAACAAGACATTTGTGCACAAAAAAAGCAATTAGTAAACAATTTTATTGTGATGCAAGAGGTGGGCCATAGTGTTCCTTTGCAAAGGTGGAATTAGGCTTGTGCAGACAGTTCATGCTTGTAGGAAAATAGCTGTTCTTAAATCTGGCGTTGAACTTCAGGCTTCTGTACCTCCTGCCCGACAATAGCAGCAGGTAGAGGGCATGACGCAGATCCAAAACTGGCAGCACAGTGTGTAGCTTTGCAGGCAGCATGCAGGAGAAGTCATATTTAACCTTTAAAAATAACACTGAATCAGCTGTGTCTGGAATATTATGCCCAGTCAGGACAGCCACACTTCTGGAAAAATGTGAACGTTTTAGAGAATTTGCACAAGAGATTTACCTTAGTTAAGTTGGTTGTCAGGAAAATCTGTGTGGTTATTTTCTTTGAATCAAAGGAGGTTGTGATCCAATTTGGTAGATGGATTTAAAAACATGAAGAGTGTGCTCACAATGATGAAGAGGAGAAGAACATGAGGTCTTAATGCAGGTAGATGATAGGAAAATCAGGTGTGTTGAGAAAAAGGGAATTGATCACAGGGAAATAGGTTGTGTGTGTGTGTGTGTGTGTGTGTGTGTGGGGGGGGGGGGGGGTTAGCACATGAAAGAGAATAAGTTACAAGGGTATGTGGTGGAATAGGATTGATCGGAATGCTCTGAAAGCCAGCATGGACTTGATGGATGGAATGTCCTCTATGAATAGAATGAAAGTGATTAACAAAATAATCAAAGTGACATGAGGATATTTATTTTTTACCTAGTGAGAGGCCAGGATCACTGGGCTAACAGGAGATGCAGATTCACTTGTGTTCACAAAAGAGCCAGGAAAACAACAGAAAGGAAGGAACTCTAAGGGCTAAAGGTAATGGAGTAAAACCAGGTGGATTGCTCTTCCACAAAGCTGGTAAGTACGTGTAGGAAGGAACTGCGGATGCTGGTTTACACCGTAGACACAATGCTGGAGTAACTCAGTGGGACAGGCAACATCTCTGGAGAGAAGGAATGGGTGACATTTCGAGTCAAGTCTGAATAGGATCTCGACCCGAAATGTCACCCATTCTTTCTCTCCAGAGATGCTGTTTGTCCCGCTGAGTTACTCCAGCATTGTGTGCCTATCTTTGCTGTAAGGACTTGATGGGTGAATGGCTTCTTACTATGCTGCAACCATTCTGTGATTTGGTGCAACAACCGTTTCTTCCAAAGTTCAAAGGGCATGTTTCCCTTTTGCTTCACTAATTTTGATGTAGCATGTTCCAAAATGTTTACATAAATTAACATCAAAATCATATAACCACATGGTACACAAAAAAGCTGGAGAAACTCAGCGGGTGCAGCAGTATCTATGGAGCGATGGAAATAGGCAACGTTTCGAGCCGAAACCCTTCTTCAGACGGTTATATAACCACATATATAACAAGTCATATAACCACATGGCAGCTATAGACAAACTTTATTTCAAAAAATATTCCATCCTCAACTCTAAATTACGTACCGTATTTCCCAGCATACAAGACGCTATTTTTTTAACTCTAAAATAAGGACCAAAAATTTACCTGCATTTTGGAGGCCGAAGGTTAGGCCGAGCAATGCCACTCTTGCAGCGACTGCTCTGTGGAACCTGCCACGCCTTCAACCTTGGAACTGTATGAAGTGAGAAGCGGCTGTAAAAGAACAGCGCCGTTGGTGGGGGGGGAAGAGTTCCTTTCCACAGCATGTGGGGAGTCTGGCCCGGGTCAGCACGTCCTGGGCTGCACAAAGTAGTAAACTTGGCTGGGACGCCAGGGGTAAAGTTGCGGGCAGGGCAGGAGCGTTGAGAAGGAGGGGGTCGGAGATCCTGGCAGCAACTCAGTCACTCACCGCTGCTGCGGCACTCTGGGTGCAGAGCCACCGCATTGTGGCCGGGAAGGGAACTAGCTTGGGTGGCTGCGAGCGGCTGCTGGGACCGGACAGCGGAACCGGCCGCCACCTCAGCGCTTTCTGCTGGCCCACAGGCCAGCCAGCCATGGTATTCTTCAGCACAGGCTCAACCGGTGGAGGTGGTGGTTGGCGGGTAGTTACTGGGCCGAAGGCTGGCTGCTCCGTCCCACGCTCAAAATGGGGGTGCATCTTCAACGCAGGTGCATCTTCATTGCCGGGAAATACGGTAATTAAAATGATCTAGTTGTTCAATTTTGAAACCATAAATTTAAATTAACAGAATTATTCAAATATTTTTATTGCTGAAGTTATTAAAAGTAGCTTGTAAACATAATCAGTGTTGCTCGAATGAGCCCCAACTTATTTACAATAAAATAAGACAATGCATGTCATGCAAATATCACAGAAATGCCACACATCCTTGCTAGAAACACAGCTCTGTTGCAGAACCAACACTTTGTTAAATGCAGTATAAAACTCTGTATTCTAAATCAAATCAGGGGCCTGAAGATATTAGGCAGATATTTTTGGCCTTGTCTCCTAACCTGGAATTGCCGGCTGGGTGGGGTTCAAGATTGCAACCGTCACGTGGTCCGCCCTGTTTCGACGAATGCAATCAACCCGGCGGGCACAATCAAATAAGATCAAATAGAACAAGATGTCCTGCAACTTTAGGCTGTGCATGCCATAAGCACGAAGAAGAAGAAGCCGGCTGGGTGCAGAAAATCTATTTTGATGTTACAAAACTCCTTTGCTGTATCTGTTGAATGACTATAAACAGTGGCAATTGAAATCTAGTCTTGGACATGTCGGCTGTGTTGAATTCACCGCAAAAAGAGTGTCAAGGAGGTACCCTGGGAAGTGCTGGCTTCCTCTTCGTGCGTATGGCGTGCACAGCCTAAAGTTGTAGGACAACTTGTTCTATTTGATCGTATTTGACTGCACGCCAGGTTGATTGCAATCGTTCAAACAGGGTGGACCACGTGAAGGTTGCAATCTCCCAAGTGCTGTAAAATAAGGAAATACACAATAAATGAAAGGATACAGGGTACTAGAAAATATATACAGAAAACAGATGGACCTTGGATACCCTCAAGGTGACAGGACTGGTCAACAATGTACATAAAAAGGCATATGGGATGATTTCCTTTATTAACTGAGGAATATAATACAGAAGGGTTGTTCTGGTAGAGCTGCACACACTGGCTGATGGAATTTATGAGGGGCCATGTGAGATCATGCACATTGATAGAGGAATTAAAAGACGGATTATCTAAATAGGGAGAATGAAATTCAGGGGCATCGAGGTGATTTCGTGCATGAATGACAATAATTCAACAGGCAGATCCAACAAGTGATTAAGAAGGCAAATGGCATTTTGTGCTTTGTTGCGAAAGGGTTGGAGTTTAAGATTAGTCTTGTTAAAATTGGTGTTGGAGGCCACTCCTGGAATAACATGCAGAGTTTTCATTCCCTTTCCAAAAAAAGACATATCAACATCAGAGGCAGTGCAAATACCGTTCCCTTCTCAGACCGCACTTTGATAAATCTGATCACTTGGCTGTGCTTCTACTCCCCACTTACAAGCAGAAACTGAAGCGAGAGGTTCCGGAGCAGAAAGGCGTGCGGTGCTATCTGAGAAAATAGATGAGATCGATATGATTGCTTTGAGTCGGTGGTCTGGTCCATATTCAAGGACCCTGCAGCTAAGTTAGATGCTGTCACAGACGTCATCAGCAAATGTGCAGAGGATTATGAACGAAATAAGACGATATGTGCCTTCTCCAAACGGAAACCATGGATGAACCACGAGGTCTCCCTCGGGTGAAGTCCAAATCTGCAGCATGCAAGTCCAATTATCCCGAGCTGTATAAGAAATCTATCCACAACCTTCGCAGAGCCATTAAGGGTGTCAAGGGAGAATTCCGGACCAAGCAGGAGTACAGTGTCATTGACACAGATAGCCACAGATTGTGGCAAAGCTTGCACGCGATAATGGGCTACAAGGTGAAGGCAGGCAGTATCGGTGGTAACAATGGGTCCCTCCCTGATAAACTCAATGCAATCTACGCCCGCTTTGAACAGTTCGGTGGAGGAACGTCACTCATCCCTCCAGTCTTCGGTACGCCTGTACCAACAGTTACTATAACAAACATCAGTTCGGCCTTCCTGGAAGTGCACTGCAGGAAGCAACTAGTCCTCATGGACTTCCGGCCATGTCCTCAGGACCTGCATGGACCAGCTGACAGAGGTGACCCCAAGGTCATCTCTAGAACACATAGACTCTGACATAAGATTCCTATTTATCAAATATAACTCCACCTCCAACACCATAATCCCATCCAAACTCATCTCCAAACCCCTGGGCTAATGAATCAGCACCCTCTGCTGTCACTGGATCCAACTTTCTGACCCATAGGATGCTTTCTCAGTGCCTCCTTTTCTCCCTATATACTCATGAATGTACAGCTAAATTGGCTTTAACTCCATCTATAAGTTTGCAGATGACACGGTGGTGGGCCAGATCACGAACAATGACAAGACGGAGTACAGGGAGGATTTGGAGAATTGAGTAATATGGTGTCAGGACAAGAACCTCTCCCTCAATACCAGCAATATGAAGGAGCTAGTAATCGACTTCAGGAAGCAGAGCAGAGTACATGCCCCAACCAGCATCAATGGTGCCGAAATGGAAATTTTACTCCTCATCATAATTGGTTCCATAAATTATTTTACATCGTTTGGAGAAGTGACAGAGCCTTTTATTAGCATGCATTTTTTTAGTGCATCATTTCCAGTTTGAAATGGTTATTCAATTGGATACAAATGCATTGAGCACTAATCTGACTCAACGGTGACCTTTCATTCTGTCGGACAGGCTTGCATTGTGCTATTGAACTTTAGAGACAAAATGGAACGAACCAAAGGGTAACTCAACAATTGCTTTCTGCAATCTTTGAAAGGTGCTAATTAGAACTGAGCCAAACAAGGTTATTTTTTCCCATCTGTAACCATGGTAATAGGCTTTGAATCATTTCGCAGAGTAAGAAAATCTCTTATTATTAATCTGTAATGTGAATAACAAAGAGGTGCAACCTCCAGTCTGTGGGCAAAATCAGTTACAATTGGAGATAGAGTTAAAATGCTCTTTGTCAAAGCCAAGCAGATTCTATATTGCTGTTTATGGATCCTGTCACTGACAATATAGAATCATGAGAATTTACAATAGGAGGAAGCCATCTTGTTAGCACCAGTTGATAGAAAAACTGCCTGGTATAATCCTAGTTTTCAGCATCAGGTCAATAGCCTTGCAGGCGACAGCTTCTCTAATACATAACCAAGTGCTACCTTGATGTCAAAACAGTTTCTGCTGCCATCACCCTTTTAGGTCATGAATTCCAGATCCTGCCATCATCTGGATGATAAAAAATCTGTCCTCACCTCCTCCCTAATCGTTCTGTGATTTATTTTAAATCTCTGCCCTCTGTTTTTTTGACAACTCAGGTGGACCCTATTTATCTCGGCCCTGGTTAATTTGATAGAACTTAATTAAATCATCACCTAGCCACTTCTGTTCAAAGGAATTCAGTCTCAGCCTATCCCATCTCTCCTTATAGCTAAAATTGTCAAGTCCTGGCAAAATAATAAACATTCTTTTCAAAGAAATTTCACCTTTCTTGAAATGTGATTTGTACTGTCTAGTTTGTTTAGTTAAGAGATACAGCGCTGTTAGGCGCTTCCCCCCCCCTGGTGAATGCTATGTACTTACCTCTCTGTTTCTCTCCCAAGCACAGGCCTCGTGGCTGTGAGTCTGGAATCGAGGGGTTAAAGGCTCCTGTACCCGATTGGCCAAGCTGCGTCAGGTGACGGGTGACTCATCTGAAGTATAAATACCAGAGCTTCCCAGGATTCTCTCTTCTTCGTCGTAGACTCTGACTGATGAGCAGACTGTTGGTGTGGGCCGAGGAAGCCTGACCACATGGCATAGAACTTTGTGTATTTTCACCATTCCTTGTTAACAGATATTGAATTGGGACGGATAAGGGCTGACCTTAGAGTTTTCGTGTATTTTGGTTTCAGGGTTGTATCTCTTTGGACAGGTTTTGGAATCTCCGGTTCGACGGCCCATGGCGTGGCTGGCTGGAGCATTGTTAAATTGTTTGTCGGTTTATCCATATCCCTGACTGGGTTGTTTAAATCAGGTTTGAGTTTTGTGTTCCAATGAATAATTAAAACTGTTTTTTGAACCTGAACCTGGTTTTTGACTTGTGTTACGTGGCTCTGAAGTACTTGCATTCGGGAGTCGTAACAAAATGGGGGCTCGTCCTAAGTTTTGAGGACCCTAGACGTTTTAGGGGGGGGGGTTTTTGGTAGGCTTCTGGACTGAGGAAGTCTGTGTGTTGTGAGGGAATTTTTTCTTCCCTGTTTGTGGTAGCATTAGTGCCCAAGTTTTAGCTGGTGGTTTGGGGCTACATTAGAAATGGAATTTAAGGTGAAAGAATTTGTTGAGGCTCCTAGTCGGGAGTTGTTTGATAGATGTACGAAGGAGCATTTGATTTTGCTGGCTGAGAACTATGCCGTGACTATTGACAAGCATTCAAAGAAACACTCCATTAAATCGGAGTTGTGGGCTGCGTTGGTGGAGGGTGGGGTTTTGCCTGGTGGTGCAGACAGTCCCCCACCTTCTGTTCAGCCAGTTCAGAACATGGAGGCCGTCATTAAACTGAAGGAGATGGAGCTTGAGTCACAGAGAATTGCCTCTTTGTTAAAAGAGAAAGAGCTCATGCATGTTCTTGAAATGAAACGGCTTGAGCTTGAGGAGGAAACCAAAAGGGCTGAATTTCAGCTGCGGGAAAAAGAAATAGATAATTCCCGGGTTTCTTCTAGGGAGCGGGAGTTTGATATGAGCAAGAACATCCGCCTGGTTCCCCCGTTTCGTGAGGAGGATGTGGACAAGTATTTCACAGTGTTTGAACGGGTGGCTTTGTCCTTGAAGTGGCCTAGGGACGTGTGGACCTTGCTATTGCAGTGTGTCCTTGTGGGTAAAGCACGGGAGGTGTACTCATCTTTATCTGTTGAAAGCAGTCTGGACTATGAGTGTGTGAAGTCTACAGTATTAAGGGCTTATGAATTAGTTCCAGAGGCGTACCGGCAGAAGTTCCGGCGCTTTAGGAAGTTTGATAGTCAGACTTATGTGGAGTTTGCTAGGGAGAAGGAGGCACTTTTTGACAGGTGGTGCGCTTCTCAAGGAGTGAAGGATTTTGAGCTACTGCGGGCCTTGATGATTATGGAAGACTTTAAGAACTGTCTCCCTGAGAGGGTTACTACTTACCTTAATGAGCAGAAGGTGAATGAGGTGTCTAAGGCTGCGGTGTTGGCAGATGAGTATGTATTGACTCATAAATCTGATTTTGTTGGGCGATCCTATAGTTTTGGTGCACGGCCGGTTGATCGTGGTGGTGTAGCCGGGGGCAGTGTCAAAGCTGTTTCTGTGCCTGCAAGTGGCAGCACGTTGATACAGGGGGAGGTCCGAGCTGATAAGGTTGACGGAAATGTGAGGACTAATGAAGGTCCTGTGTGCTACTATTGTAGAAGGAGAGGGCACATGTTAAAGTCGTGTCCCGTTCTGAAGCAGAAAAATGCAAAGCCTGTGGCTTTGGTGGGTGCACAGAAGGCACCTGTCGTACCTGAGGTGCCTGAGTCTGATGAGTGTAGGAATTATTCTGCGTTCATCATGAATGGTTTTGTTTCTCTAGAGGATGGGGGTGATAGAGTTCCAGTATCCATCTTGCGTGATACTGGTGCTACTCAGTCCTTTATATTGGATGGTGTACTGCCGTTTTCTGGGGAATCATCGGTTGGGTCAAGTGTTCCAGTGGTAGGATTCGGGATGGATGACATGGTAGTGCCTTTGCATACCGTGCGTCTCGAGTCCGAGTTGGTTTCAGGCCGGGTAACTGTTGGGTTACGGCCGTGTTTTCCCGTTGGGGGAGTTTCTGTGATTTTGGGGAATGACTTGGCAGGAGGTAGAGTTTTAGTCACTCCTGAGGTGACGGCTGTTCCGATGGTGCAGAGTCCTGATAGATTGGCTATGCAGCATCCAAAGGTCTTCGCAGCTTGTGCTGTCATGAGGGCTATGGCTAAGAGCCAGGCGAAGTTTGAGGATGTGGTGGACCTGAGTGAGAGCATTTTTGGGGATCAGGATGATAGATCCTGTGTTGTGAAGGGTGTTTCTCCATCTCAAGATGGGATAGTGTCTGGAAATGTGCCGGTGTCACTGTCACGTGACCGGCTGGTTGAGGAGCAAAAGAGTGATCCAGGTTTATCTGATCTGTGCGACTGCGCAGTGCCTGAGGGGGATATGGATTCCACAGCAAAGGGGTATTTTCTAAGGGATGGCTTACTGATGCGAAAGTGGTCTCCCTTGGATATATCTGGGCATGATGATTGGAGCGTGGTTGATCAGATTGTGATGCCTCGTCGGTATAGGGACGAGATACTCTGTTTGGCTCATGATGGTCCTCTGGGTGGACATTTGGGGGTCAATAAGACGTATGACCGCAACTTACGGAATTTTTTTTGGCCAGGGTTGAAAAAGGACGTGAAACAGCACTGCAGGTGTTGTCACATTTGCCAGGTGGCAGGAAAGCCGAACCAATCGATTGTTCCTGCGCCTTTATATCCAATCCCCGTGGTCGGTGAGCCGTTTGAGCGGATTCTAGTTGATTGTGTGGGCCCTCTACCTCGGACAAGGGTGGGCAACAAGTTTTTATTAACAATTATGTGTGCGACTACCCGCTTTCCGGAGGTGGTCCCTTTGCGTAGAATTACTGCCCCTGCAATTGTTAAGTCTCTCACTAAGTTTTTTTCGTTGTTCGGTTTGCCCAAGGTTGTGCAGAGTGACCAAGGTACCAACTTCATGTCGAAGGTTTTTGGTCAGGTAATGAAGTTGTTAGATATTAAGCATTGTTACTCCAGTGCGTATCATCCTGAGAGCCAGGGAGCTCTCGAGAGGTTTCACCAGACTTTGAAATCTATGTTGAGGACTTACTGCCTGGAGTTTGAAAAAGACTGGGATGAGGAGGTTCATCTAGTTATGTTTGCGGTGCGTGAGGTCGTGCAGGAGTCTTTAGGGTTCAGTCCTGCTGACCTGGTGTTCGCGCATACTGTACGTGATCCGTTGAGGGTCCTGAAGGAGAAATGGTTGCAGGAGGATACAAAATGTAGTATTTTAGACCACGTCTGTACTTTTCGCTCTAGACTGAGGAGGGCATGCGAACTGGCAATGGGTAATCTTGCCTCTGCTCAGTCTAGGATGAAGGACTGGTTCGACAGGAAGGCTTCTAGTAGGAATTTTTCTCCAGGTGACAAGGTCCTGGTGTTGTTGCCTATTCCTGGTTCCAGCCTGCAGGCTCGGTATAGCGGTCCCTATCAGGTGGTTAAGAAGGTTGGTGAGAGGGATTACGTTATTGGTACCCCTGATCGGAAGGCGTAAGACTCAGCTCTGTCATGTTAACATGATGAAACAGAACCATGAGCAGGAGCCTGTGGAGGTTGATGGGTCGGAGCTATGTCCTTCTAAGCCTGTTTTGGCTGCAGTGGTGCTGCCCCCTGACATGGGTGGTGATGTGGGGGAGGCACGGTTGTCTGTGGCAGTAACGCAGGGAAAGCTGAGTAACTCTGAGGCTTTGGAGACGCTTCCCTTGCGGTTGTCTCATTTGACTGGCATATCCGTGGCAAGGATGATGTATTGGCTGATGCATTGTCGCGCCAGTGATGTCTGTGCTACTGAATAGTTGCTGAAATTTGGTGGTGTTTTTTAGTTCATTTTCAGAAACTTATTCAGTATCTTTGGGTGGGGGTGTTAGGCGCTTCCCCCCCCTGGTGAATGCTATGTACTTACCTCTCTGTTTCTCTCCCAAGCACAGGCCTCGTGGCTGTGAGTCTGGAATCGAGGGGTTAAAGGCTCCTGTACCCGATTGGCCAAGCTGCGTCAGGTGACGGGTGACTCATCTGAAGTATAAATACCAGAGCTTCCCAGGATTCTCTCTTCTTCGTCGTAGACTCTGACTGATGAGCAGACTGTTGGTGTGGGCCGAGGAAGCCTGACCACATGGCATAGAACTTTGTGTATTTTCACCATTCCTTGTTAACAGATATTGAATTGGGACGGATAAGGGCTGACCTTAGAGTTTTCGTGTATTTTGGTTTCAGGGTTGTATCTCTTTGGGCAGGTTTTGGAATCTCCGGTTCGACGGCCCATGGCGTGGCTGGCTGGAGCATTGTTAAATTGTTTGTCGGTTTATCCATATCCCTGACTGGGTTGTTTAAATCAGGTTTGAGTTTTGTGTTCCAATGAATAATTAAAACTGTTTTTTGAACCTGAACCTGGTTTTTGACTTGTGTTACGTGGCTCTGAAGTACTTGCATTCGGGAGTCGTAACAAGCGCGGAAACACGCTCTTCGGCCCACCGAGTCCGCGCCGGACAACGATCCCTGCACACTAACATTATCCAAAACCCACTAAGGATAATTTACAATTATACCAAGCCATTAACCTACAAACCTGTGCATCTTTGGAATGTAGGAGGAAACCGAAGATCTTGGAGAAAACCCACGCATGTCACGGGAAAACGTACAAACTCTGTACAGACAAGCACCCGTAGTCAGGATCGAACCCAGGTCCCTAGCGCTGTAAGGCAGCAACTCTACTGCTGCGCCAACATGCCGCCCTGTCATTGGAATACAAAAAAATAGGAACTGTGGTAGGGCACAAGCCACCTCAAGCCTGCAAAGCCATTCAGTACGGCTGATCTTAGGTATATCTACTTTGCTTCTGTGCTCGCTCACCGTCACCTCAATTCTTTCATCTTTCAAACATTTATTTATCTCCACCTTAATTATGTTTAATGATCAAACCTGCAGTATCGTCAGAGAAGAGAATTCCAGAGATTCGCTACCCACTGAGAGAAGACATTTCTGTGCACCTCACACTTAAATGACTGGCCCCTTTATTTGAGATTCTCCCACTAAAGAAAATATTAAATATCTACTCTGTCAGGCCCCTTAGGATTTATATGTTTGAATGAGGTTGCCCTCATCCTTCTAAATTCCAAGGAATAGAACCCAAATAGTCTAGCCTCTCTTATGACAACCTACTCATCCCCAGAATTTTGCCTCGTAAATCTCCTTGTAGAAACAAAGAACTGCAAATGCTGGTTAATATAGCAAAAGACACAACATTTTGGTGTAACTCAGTAGGTCAGGCAACATCTCTGGAGAACATGGATAGGTGACATTTCAGGCAGCACCTCTGGAGAACATAGATAGGTGCCATTTCAGGTTGGGACCTTGCTTCAGAAACGTCACCAAGCCATGTCTTCCAGAGTTGCTGCCTGACCTACTGAGTTACTCCAGCACTTTGTGTCCTTTTGTAAATCTCATTTCTATGTTTAGGTTTATTATTGTCACATGTATCGAGGTACAGTGAAAAGCTTTGTTTTGAATGCTGTCCAATCAGATCAGATAGTACTATACGTAAATACAATTAAACCAAACTCATGTACAATAGTTAGAGCAATGGGTGCAGAAAATAGTTCTCAGTATTGTAGAGAAAGTCCAATGTTTGCAATGGGGTAAAGGTGACTTGGACAGTACACTAGCATATAGGCGAACCATTCAGAACCCCAATAACAGAGGGGGTGAAGCTGTTCCTAAGTTTATTGGCACGCATGGAAAAGAAGACTGTACAGTAATTATCACAATACTATTTGTGGGAACTTGCTATGCATCAATTGTGAGCCCCATTTTCTATGCTTCTGGAATGACAACATTCCAAAGTACTTCACTAGTTTAGGATTGCTGTGCTACATTGTGAGGTTGTGATTGGCTTGGTAAAAAACGCAAGACCTTTTTTCTTTTCAGTTATTTCAGCACCAGGCTTAATAGCATCCCCACCCTTGTCAACAATGCATTGGATCTGGAGCCATTGTTGGACCTTCATCCCTTTTTCTTTATTTACTCTCTTTCTGTCACAATCCATAAAATAATATATTTTTATTTTGACAGCAAACTCATTAATTTAATTGAAATGGAATAGGTCATAACTTGTTAAGTAACGTTACAAGCTATTAGGTTGTTCAGCACCATTTACTCTGCTGTATCATGGTTGTGTCTGAATTAATCTAACTACTGTCTCCTTTCACATCTCTTTTATCTCTCCTGGGTCTGTGTTAATTTTTCATTTTGATCAGCATGATGAGATTTTTATGAATGCTTATCAATTTCCTGTAAACCAATTAGATCAACTTCCCAAATCAAAAATCATAGCATTTACATCATCAATGGGGACGAGCACTATTATCAACTTCAGGTAGCATGGTGGAGTTCATAAATCTAAACCTATTATTCTCAAAGTTGCTGCACAAAACTACACTTAACGTTATAAGTCTCTTCCTCTTTTGTAACAATTCCATTTGATAGGCCAATCTATTGAAAAAGACACAAAGTGCTGGAGTAATTCAGCGAGTCAGGTAGCATCTCTGGAGAACAGGTGACATTTTGTGTCGGGCCTGTTTTCAGACCAAAGATCTTACAGCAGATCTATGATCTTTGCTTCAGACTGTTTGTAGGGGGGATGGAAGAAAGCTGGAAGAGAGGAGGTGCAGGACAAAGCCTGGCAGGTTGATACAGCTATGGGAGGGATTTGATCGGCTGACGATGGACAAAGGCCAGGATAAAAAGATGGAAAGTGTGAAACAAAAGGTTTAAAGCAAAGATCCTATTTTAAAGAATTGCAAATTGTGAAGCGAGATGAAGGAATGTAAGTGGAATTGAACAAATAAGTGCGAGTCCAGGTGGGGCAGAGGGGAGGATTTGGGGAAGGAGGGAGAGGGGGAGGGTTTTGTAGTAACATAAAATTGGAGAATTCAATGTTCATATTATTGGGCTGTAAGTTCTCCAAGCAGAATATGAGGTGATCCTCTACTTTGCAAATGACCATCACTCTGGCAATCAGGGAGGCCCAGGTCAGTTTGGGAATGGTTTAAATGTTTAGGAGTTAAAATGGTTTGCAACTAAGAGTTCCAGTAGGTTTTGGCGGACCAAGCTTAATCTGTTGTTCCTCCAGCACTTTGTGTCTTTTTTTTGTAAACCAGCATCTGCAGTTCCTTGTATCAACCTAGTTCATTGAACTTTATCATCCCCAAATAATAGATTTATAGAAAGGTACTTCACGGAATCAGGCCCTTCGACCCATGGAGTCTATGTAGACCATCACATACCCATTTTTTTCCCCCACATTTTCATCAACTTACCACAGAATCACCAGCCATCACATGGACAAGTCACCGACCAATCCTCATTATTTGGGACACGAGAAGAAACCTATGTGGTCAAAGGGGAGTGTGTAGGAAGGAACTGCATATGCTGGTTTATACCAAAGATAGACACAAAATATTGGTGTAATTCAGGTCAAGCAGCATCACTGGAGAAAAAGAATAGGTGACATTTTGGGTCGGAAACCTTCTTCAGACGGTCAAAGGGAGAATGCAAAACCTTCTCACAGATTGCAAGAGGTCAGGATTGAACCCGAGTTGCTGGAGCTGTCCGACAACTCAGGTTCTATCCTGCCAACAGTAATAATAAAATCTGGATGAAATAGTAGTGTTGATGCGTTATGTTTACTGGATATGAATCAAAACAATAAAATTGTTACATGCTGCAGCTTTATAGGCACATAAAATGTTCATTGTGCTGGTTCAATTAAAGGATACTGAATGATATATCAATGGTGGGATTTAAAATAAAACTCTAGAAGTGAAGATGTTTAGTTAGTTACAGCTGTCCAGGGACAAAATTAAAATGACATACTGGTCTACATATAGATGCAGTGGACATAAGGGGAGAGGGAGAAAATAGATATTGAATGGGTAAGGTGTGAAAAAGGACAGTTCAAAGCAGACGTTGTTCAAGGAAATGCAGAATGGTTCATTGTTGGCTGAGGGGAAGTTGACAACGAAGCACACAAACAGTAAAACTAATCATGAGGACGGTGAAACTAGTCGGAGAATCAGGATGGGGAGGGATGGATGGAGTGAGAGGGAAAGCAAGGGTTGCTTGAAGTTAGAGAAGTCAATGTTCATATTGCTGGGTTATGAGCTGCTCAAGTGAAATATAAGATGCTGTGCAGCTGTTCCTCCAATTTGCGTGTGGCATCACTGACAATGGAGGAGGCCCAGGACAGAAAGGTCAGTGTGGGAATGGGAGGGGGTTAAAGTGTTTGGAGATCAGGTAGGCCCCGGCGGACTGAGCGGAGGTGGGAATATCCAACGGTTTCGCCCAAAGGTACTCGAGCGTTTCGCCAACGAAGGAGTCGCAGCGCGTTTCCGCCGCCGCCGGAAGTACTTCGTGCTCCCGACGCAGTGCTCGCCGGGAGTTGTAGTTCCCACTCCATCCAATTAGCCGCCGCCGTGAGGAGACAATGGACTACAGCCCCCGAGCAGCGAGGCGGCCGCCGGCAAAGACCCGAGAGCCGTGAGGAATCCCCACTGAGACACCGTACACCCCCCCCCCCCACCACATGCATACACCCCCACACGCACACACACACACACACACACCCGCATACACACACCCGCATACACACACCCCCACCCACATACACACACCCGCATACACCCCCACACGCATACATACACACACACACACACGCATACACACACACATACACATACACACACCCCCACCCGCATACACACACCCCCACACGCATACACACACCCCACCCCCACTCGCATACACAAACACACCCACCCGCATATACACACACAGCCCGTCTGCACAGAGGCTGGTCACCGCAGCCAGCCTGGTAGGAGCCGCGCAGGGTCTGTCCGTCTGTGTGTGCGTGTGTCTCTGAGCGTCTGTGCCTGTGTGTATCTCAGCGTGTCTGAGTGGGTGTCTCTGTTTCTGAGTGTGTCTGAGAGTGTGTGTGTGTCTCTTTGTGTGTGTCTATGAGTTGTGTGGCTGTGAGTGTGTGTGTCTGAATGCGTGTATCTGAGTGAGTGTCTGAGTGAGTGAGTGAGTGTCTGAGTGAGTGAGTGTGTGTCTGGCTCCGTGAGTGTCTGTGAGTGAGTGTCTCTCTGTGAGTGTGTCTGTGTGTCTCCGTGAGTGAGTGCGTCAATGAGTGAGTGAGTGTGTGGGTGCTGGGACAGAGTTCGGGGAGGTGCCGGGTGGTTGCGGTCGCGGCGAGAGAGGGAGGGAGGGGGCTGGCGGCTGCTGCTCAAGCTCCACCATGACCAGATGAACACGCGGGGAATGAAATTAAAATTCCGTAAAGGAGAACGAGTTCTCTGCTTCGAGCCAGACCCGACTAAAGCCAAGGTTTTATATGACGCCAAGGTAGGGGCCCGGTTAGGTGGCGGAACAGCCCGAGGCTGGCAGCCGAGTCCGGGGACGGGGAATACCGGGGGCGGGGGAGGGAGGCCCAGCCCGGGGGAGGGAGGACAGGCCCGGGGAGGGAGGCCAGGCCCAGCCCGGGGTGGGACGGAGGATAGGCCCGGGGGAGGGAGGACAGGCCCGGAGGAGGGAGGCCAGGCCCAGCCCGGGGTGGGAGGGAGGGAGGCCAGGGAGAGAGGGAGGCCAAGCCCGGGGTGGGGTGGGTGGAGGGAGGGAGGATTCTGTGGTGATATGTCGGGTGTTGTAGATATTCCTGGGATGTAGTGATCTGCGGGAGGCGGGAGGTGCGCCCACTCAGAGGGCTGGGCTGGCATCGCCCATTCTCTCAAGTCCAAGCATTTGTAAAGTTTCTCCTCCGTCGCTCGATATAATCAAGTGCTCGCTGAACGGCTGCCTGTGGCAGGATCCAGACTGCTGTCATGATGTTGGAGATGAATTCCCTTGAGAGGAACAGGTCTTCACTGATAGATGGTTCAGGTGGGGGAAGCTGGAGTTGGACAAGACATCCATGTCCCAGCACTATGCGGCAGATGACACTGCTTCTCCCTTTTCCTGTTGATGGTGTCCGGTCCAAGTGATGGATCCAGAAAACCGCAGACTGGAGGGCTGAGTCTTTAGAGCTGGGCGAAAGGCATAATATCTCTCTGAAACAGAGTCCGCAACATTCCCATTGCGAGTATTTGCTAAGGAGGCAGTTCCCGGTGAGCGCTGCGGCAGTGCAGAAGGGGGGGCTCCCGGAGAGGATGTGCAGCCGTGCTGCCTGGAGCCAACCCAGCCGCCGGCACGGAGCCGAGAAAGACGACTCGGCCAGCGGCTGCCGCCGGGAACAAGGACGGGCCTGGCAGCCGAGCGAGCAGGTATGTCGCCGAGTGAGGAAGGCTGTCGGAGAGCTAGCTGTCCACCGTGTGAGTGCCGCCCGTCGACCGAGGACGGGGCACGGGAGTCCCGGTGGTCGGTCAAGGGCACGCCGCAAAGAACAAAGACTAAAAGAGAGACCCGGCGTGGGGTCCACCAAGATCAAGGATAGACCCGGCGTGGGGTCCACCAAGAACAAGCATAGACCCGGTGCGGGGGTCCATCAAGAACAAGCATAGACCCGGTGCGGGGGTCCACCAAGAACAGAAAGACAGGGGGGGTGATGAGGAAGAGAGGCTTTTATATTGTATGCAAACAAATAATTACTCTGTACCAAGTACACGTGACAATAAAGTATCAATCAATAAAGCAATTTTGACTTTCCTAAGTCCTCAATCTTAGGTTATCCCATGCAGCTCTTGGCGATATGACGCCACACAGATTGGTGGGGATCCTTCAGTAGATTGTCCAGATCGATTTGGTGGCATCTCAAGTAGAGGAGGAAGAGGGAATTATTGGAAGATGGCGAATGCAATGTTCTTGCACATTGGAATCTCCAACTTCAAGTAATATCCCTTCCCCCATCCTTGTGCTCCCGATCTCCTGGTGCTCCCCCTAAACCCCCACCCATCACCCTGCCCCGTTTCCCTCCTTCATATGCTCATCTTCCATCCCTGAGCCCCAAATTCCGTTTTATTCTTCCTCCACCTGTCCCCTCCCTCCAGCTTTGCATTTCACAACCTCCTTATCTGACAACCAGTTGCCTCCTTTTCTCCTCTAACCATTGTCACTTCACCCAGCTAACAATCAATCCCTCCTCACGCCAGCATCAACTTGAAAAGATGTGTTATTATGGATTATTAATATTGGAGGAAAGAGTTGCATGGCTAGAAATCTCTGTTTCCTGCTTATTATGCATAAGGCCCATTCTTTACATGCTCAAATCCTAAGTATAGCATCTCACTGAAGTTGGGGTGATTTTTGTTTCTGAAATAGGTTGAACAGTCTCCTTTGTGTAGGGTCATTCCATTTCAGCAAAAGGTCAAAGGACACATGGTGCAACTGTACAGTGAGAAATGTCAAAATTATTGTGGAGTGGATGGAATCTGGCTTAACATTTGTCTGCAGTTGAATAGGCAGTGTTGAGGATCATTGGTTAAGACTGCAGCTCGTATGTTGTAATCTTGCAGTCATAACATGGTGATGAATTTCTTGGACAATCATGTTTGTGAAAGATGTTCGACCTTCTCTATTGATAAAGTCAGACTTTCTTGAGGTTAGTAAATATTAATTGATTTTGTTCTCCATATTTCTTAGAATCGATGAGTAGTGAATATTGTGCTTACAAAATTGTAATCCATGCTGATTTGGGGAGCAGATCTTGGGCTACAGGGATGAGGATGATTGCTTTAATCGGCAGTTGTACATGGAGCTTCAAAAGCAAAATGGTAGAAATAGCCAATCTGACAGCATCTGTATGAAGGGAGAAACACTTTAAGTTTCAGGGTAATTGCTTGCTATGTAAAATAATTCCACTTTTTTGATTATTTTCTAATTTACAGATCGTGGATGTAGAAGTTGGTAGAGATGAGAAAGACCGAAAAATCCCAGAATATCTGATTCATTTTAATGGTTGGAACAGAAGGTAAGATAATTTTTTTGTATTTTCAAACGAAAACCTTGTCATCTGTTTGTTAATGCATAAGTTGCTCTGGCACGTTTGGCCCATTTTCTAAAAAAAAAAATGAAGCAACAGCACATGATAAATATGAAATAGAGTATAGTAAACATGGAGTTGCAGGATTAAACATGCCACAGTGGTGTAGAATGTTCATGCCACTTTCTCACTGAATGGCAGAGATATGATGGTTTGGCACAAGAAAATGAGAGCAGGATAAAGCCACAAGGCCCCTCTATCCTGTCTCTAAGTTCAATATGGTCATGGCTGATCTATGCTGGCCTCAATATTCGGACCTCAATTCTATCAAGCTCCATTGCAATCTTGTATGATTAAATAAGGTCATCTCCTGACATCTGAACTCCAACAAAGCTCCTTCTTAATTCCTGAACGCTGTCTTGTAGAAAAATACTGAACCCCAGAATGAATCTGGTGAATTTAGTTTTGGCCTGCCTCATATTCTACAATGTTCATTTTTTAGATAAATGTCAAAACTATGCACACTTCCAGGTTTGGTTTCATCAATGCCATAATTGCACTAAAACCTCCCTATTGCTACCGAATTAGCACCAGCCTCTTCATTGACACCGTGTCAAATATATTTTGGAAATTAAATACATTACATCCACAGGGTTACCTATATCAAATTTTCCAGTCACATCCTCAAAGAATATGACAAAACCTGTTGAGCACAATTTACCTTTCACAAAATAGCATTGATTAGGAGTGGTTATATTCAATTTTTCTAATTGATTAATTATTTAATTTTTGACTCTAGCATTTTGCCAATATTATATATTATACAAACCGACCTGTCGTTACCTGTCTTCTGTTGTCTTCCCTTTTTAGGGGAGATTGTTTTCTAGTCTTTGGATCCCTGGAATGTAGTAAGTTACGAAGAATTTCCATCTGTTCTCCATCTCTGCAGCTACGTCCTTTAACCACTTTGGGTGCAGACCTTTGGCTCTAGGCAATTTGTCCGCTTTAGCCCTTTGTTTTCCTCATACTTTATCCCCTGTGATTGGTCTTTTTACAATTTCCTGTGCTTTACCCTATATGTTATTTTGAGGCTCTTTCAGCAACTCTGATGGTGAAGACTGATGCAAAACAAAACTTGCCATTTCCTAGTCTCCTGTTATTAATTGACCACCCTCATTCTCTGGAGATCCCATGCTTTGTTTAGCTGCCCGACTAATTCATATATCCACAATAACTCTGCTTGATTTGGTATTGCAAAAAGTTTATTTTCCGATCTTTTGAACTATCGCTGCTGGATTCCAAAAACATCCAATTTCTCTGGCATACCACCAGCCCTTGCCACGTTGTATGCCTTGTTTTTCAACACATTATCCTTGACCTCCTTTGTAATGACAAGTTGCGCCTATTTCTCATGGAATTTCTCTTTCTAGTTGGGAAATGTTCTTACTGAGTGTAATGCACCAACTATTTTAATATGTGACACTGTTCATCTACTGAGCTGTCTTCTATCTTATTTTTCCATTTCACCTTGGAAATCTCTGCCGTCAAAGCATTATAATTGCATTTATTTAAGTTGAAGAAGGTGACTAAGAAGCAATCCGTGACCTATTCCACAAATTCTTGTATAGTACCCAATTGCTTGTTACTTGAGGATTCTACTCTTACTGTGAAGCTTTCAGAAAACTTTAAACAGTCACTCGCTTTATACATTTCCTTTTATGAATGAATGAATGAATGCCATTTTATTGTCACTATACACATGTACAATGAGATTAAAAGCAGCTCCCACTCAGTGCAGACATGTAATTAGTGCAAAAAACAAAAAACAAAACAAAAGGGGGGGGGGGGGGGGGGGATAAGGTGCACAGTTCTGCGGCGCTATATACATATCTATAAAAAGACATTGGATGAATAGAGTGAATAAATAGGATTCCTATATACAGTATGGGTTATTGCACATATTTAAAAAATAAATACAAAAATTACAGTTACAGTACAAATTACAGTAGGTGGATAGATGGAAGTCCGGGGGTTAGGCTGTGAAGTCAGTACATGTGTGAGTTCAGGGAGGTTATGGCTTTTGGAAAGCAACTGTTCTTGAGTCTGTTTGTCCTTGTTCTGATGCACCTGTGTTATTGTTATTTTAATGTAACAATAAGTCCAAACTTTGGAGAGATATGATCAGAGCAAAAATGAATTTTGAATCAAAGGGAGAACTATCACAATGCATTAGGGTGGACATTGTAAAATGTACAAGGAAATCCACCAAATTAAATATTGATAAAGTCATGCAGCACGAAAACTGGCCCTTTCGCTCAACTCGTCTGTGCCAACCAAGATGCCTCATCTAAGCTGGTTCCATGCCCATGTTTGGCCATATCCCTGTTAAGTGTTTCCTATCTGTGTAATTGTCCGAGTGTCTTTTAAATACTGTTATAGTACCTGTCTCAACTACCTCCTGAGACAGCTCACTCCATACCCACTACACTCTCAGTGAAAAGTTGCACCTCCGGTTCCTATTAAACTTTGCCTCTCTCACCTTAAAACTATGTCCTCTGGTTCTTGATTCCCCTACCCTGGGTAAGAGATTGCATTCATCCTATTTATTCCCCTCATGATTTTATACAATCCTATAACTTTATCCCAGACCCCTGCGCTCCAAGGAACAAAGTCCTAGCCTGCCCAACCTTTCCCTGTAGACAAGAGAAATAGTCAAGCAAAACAAAATACTGAAAATGTAAAACAAATTAGTGAATTAGCAACAAGATAAATCGGTGCCATGCAAATTGGTTTAGTTTGTTTAAATAAAATGCTAATTCGGAATTATATACCATTTAAAAAAAAAACCCCATCCTTTATTAACACTGGAATACGTTTTAAAGAAGTGTGTGTGCTTTTGTTCTTGTCTTTTTCTTCTATATGCATTAGTGTACAAACCCTACTAGATCAGTTACCAAATGTTGAAGTTGATGAAATTTCAGATATTGTACATTATTGATTATGTGTGTCTGGTGTTGACCAGCTCCAGAATTAATCGTTTACTTTGTCATGTTGGAAATCCCCATGCCCTGCTTTTTGGTGTCAACTTATGCATTAGTAAATGCTGTGTCCTGATGCACATTGCTAAGGTTGTTTCCCCGATGATGTTTTTCATACTCTGGGTGTATTATGCTTTTGTGTCATTATTTTCTGATACAATCTGTAAATTGTGCACGTCCCAGTAAGTGAAAAGGTAACAATTAATTTTGTTCACTTGCTAGTAATACTCCCTTATTAGCATTTAACAAAGATCTATCTTCATCTCTTTAATCCAAGCTGTATTATTTGCAGATTTGTTTAAATCTGTTTTCCTGAGTGATTCAACAGGCTTTTCACCATTTTATTTGGGAATGTCTAATTGAAATGCAAATTTTAATTCCTATTGTAACTTTTTGTGTACCATATCTTTCCCTCTGGTGATTCATGAAGAAGCTTTGTTTAATGATTCTTGCCACATTATTACTGCAAAGAAATATTGCTCTTAATTTCCTTCTCTATTCAACATGTCCTTAATGCCGTTGCATTTCCTTTTGAGTGCCCTGTATCTATTTGGAATTATACAAGAAAGAAATGTAAACTCTTGGTGTATTTCGAACATTTATTGCTTTGATATAATCTAAAATAATGCTGGTGTGTATACATTGTACTTGTTGCTGTATTCTTCTAAATACCGATCAGAGGTGTTATGATAAGAAATTGGACATAAAGAGCCAGGAGCTACACAACTTCTGTTTGGCATATCTCAAACAAATTATATTAATGGCATGTGTTCTTCATTTTCTGAATTACATGGATCTTGCAAGGCCTTCATTGAAATAATGCATACAAATGGGTTTTGACTCATTCTATGCATGAATTGGTTATGTTTGGATTTTCTAAGCACTTTCGCATTCAACCAAGGTATATACTTGGAGATGTTTTTATATTGCAAACTGATCACTTTCCTTGCCATATGTTTGAACCAGAGTTCATATCTGCTTTATCATTGTACAATGGTTTGTATTTTCTTTAAATCTTTTTGTTTCACTTTGTCATAACCTCAAACCTTTGAGAGATGGAAGCATTAGTTTACAGTAAGGAAGGCTGTAAAAGTGTACAGCAGGATATAGATCAGCTGCAGAAATGGCCAGAGAAATGGCTGATGGAGTTTAATCTGAGCTAGTGCGAGCTTGCACTTTAGGAGGTCAAATGTAAGGGAAAAGTATATAGTTAATGACAAGACCTGTCACAGCATTGATGTATACCGAGAGTTTAGGGTCCAAGCTCTTTGCTTCCTGACAGTAGCAATGCAAGTAGAAAATGTAGTAACAAAGGTGTATGGTATACTTGTCCATCATCATCTTCGGCGGTCACTCGAAACGAGTATGACTGTCATCTCCTCTCCATAGGGTTGTCTACTTGTGGGTCTGCAGACGTCTGTAGAGGCCGATCTGCGATCCACACACCTTGGTGCAACGTGGGCAGTGGAGACTGGCCTTGACGTGCAGCTCCTTCCTGCGTGGATTTCCTCCAGGAGCGCCTGTCCAGTGCAATGTGCTCCCAGTTGCTCGATGTGATGTGGAATTTCTTCTGACTGTTCTTGATGTTGCCCTTGAAGCGTTTCTTTGGCTCGCCGACCTTCCTTCAATTGAGAGTACAGGATTTGTTTAGGGAGATGCGTGTTGGACATGTGGATGACATGACCAGTCCATCGAAGTTGGTGCTGAATTATTGTGGTGGTCTTTCCATTGACTGGTTAGCACGCAACAAAAGTTTTCACTGTACCTCGGTACACATGACAATAAACTAAACTACGTCATGTTATAGCTTTACAGGACTTGGTTAAGCCACATTAGGAGTATTGTGTGCAGTTCTGGTTGCCCCATTAAATGGATGATATGGAGGCTTTGGAGAGGGTGAAGGAGATGTTTACCAGGACTACAAGTAGAGGTTGGACAAACTTGGATTGTTTTATCTGGAGCATGGGAGCCTGATGGCCGGTTCTCACGGTGCGACCTGACGCAAGATGTCACCAGAGTGAAGTGGTCGTGGTCCAGCACGTGTTCCGCACGATATAACGGGGGGTAGATAAAGAGTTCCCACGGTACTCGGCAATTCTGTCATTTGTGCGAGTGACTTGTCCGTCTCCCGATCTTTCCCGTTAATCGTGAATGAACATCGTGAACTGTAGTGTA
The DNA here is from genome assembly GCF_010909765.2 of Amblyraja radiata. Taxonomy (NCBI): domain Eukaryota; kingdom Metazoa; phylum Chordata; class Chondrichthyes; order Rajiformes; family Rajidae; genus Amblyraja; species Amblyraja radiata. The sequence goes on from NC_045969.1 coordinate 49,539,834, forward strand.
GTTAATCACGTGGCACAAATGATGTCACTTTTTTTCACACACTATATAAATATCCTCCGTTCAAAGAATTGGCTCATTTGCAGACATGCCTATACCAAGTTGGTTCGAGTACAGGCTGGTTGTTATTTTCATTGACGCGCTGTATGCATTAGCGCAACATGTGCATCGAAAACGCTTGCGTGAAGGCAGAAGGGTGAGATTAATTAAAAAGAGAATTAAGAGGAAGTCTCACTGGGTTAAGCCCATGTTTCAACGGAGACCTCAATTTGGACAATATGAGCAACTGCTTAATGTGCTGTGCGAAGAGGATAAAAGTGCATTCAAAAACTTTGTCAGAATTTCACCCGAGCTCTTTAATGAGTTAAAGAATAATTTGGGACCTCTGCTGAAGAAGACTGACACTGTAATGAGAAAGGCACTGGAACCAGGGTTGCGCATAGCAATCACCCTCCGCTACTTGGCCTCAGGCGATTCTTATAAAAGTCTATCTTACAACTTTCTTGTCGCCACCAACAGCATCTGTGGTATTGTCCGAGAAACCTGTGAGGCGATCATCCAATTTTATTCAGCTGAAGTGATGGAATGCCCCAGTACACCAGATGCGTGGAAGAGAGTTGCACTGGGGTTTGAAAACAGGTGGAACTTTGCTCACACATGTGGGGCTTTGGATGGCAAGCATGTGGCAATTCGTAAACCACCCGGAGGTGGCTCAAATTATTTCAATTACAAGAAATTCCACTCAATTGTACTCATGGCGGTGGTTGATTATAACTACAACTTCCTGTATGTGGATGTGGGCACACCTGGAAGTGTTGGTGATGGCCGGATTTGGAAAGAAACCTGGCTTGGAAAGAAAATGGAAGGTGGAACAGCAGGCATGCCTGATCCAGAACCTCTGTCAGGAGAAGACAGCCCGGACATCCCATATGCGATGGTTGCTGATGAAGCCTTTGCACTACGGCCCTGGATTATGAAGCCATATCCACAGAGGAATCTAACTAGGGAACAGAGGATCTTCAATTACAGGCTGTCAAGGGCCAGGAGGGTAGTAGAAAATTATTTTGGCATCTTGGCAAACAGATTTAGATGCTTGCTCAAGACAATGGAGCAGAGGCCCAAGAATGTGGAGAGTATAGTATATGCAGCATGTGTTCTGCACAACCTGATCCGAATGAGAGGTGCAGCTGCTGGATCAGCAACATCCATCCAGGACGGTGACATAGTGGACAGTGACACGGGAAGTAACACTAGGTGCTTGGAGAAGTGGTGCGAACAAGTTGAAAATGGTCTCACTGCAGCGTTTGAAAGGTAACTCGGGCACATCCAGTGTGAAATAGCAAAGAGACCATCTCTGCGCTTACTACAATTCACAATTGGGGAGTGTGCCGTGGCAGGACAGCTATATTGATGGGTAGCCGACCACAGGAACACTATTGCATGTTATAAGCTGACTTCCTAGTGTTGTCCTCTGAAAAGTGCTTCCTATAAGATGTTCGTCCGCAAAACCTGCCGTTTAGAACATTGCATTGTCCCTTTAAATGCCTGAATTCACGCTTGTAGCGGAGGTTGATGGATATAATGTGTTTTAAATAATCTCGCGTGCCTCATTTGTTGTATTTCGTGTTTGCGAGGCCCTTTTACAGACAAATGTTTTGTGTGATGCATCTCCTCTCAATATGTGACAGAATTTGTCTTCTTATATTGTCAAATAGGGATAAAGACTTTGTATCACATTTACCGTGCTGATTGTCTTATTTCATTTTCTACCAAGAGGTGAAGAACACGTTTAAATAGCTGAACATTTCAGGGTCCTGCACACTCAAAAATGTAAATGAGTGAAAATGTGATTATATCACCTCCATTAAGGTATTTTGTGTTTCAGCATGAGAGGGATTATAACATTAGAGACATTCATCTTGTAGTGATGTATTAATGACGATTTGCAGACATCAAGCTGATAGTAAAAAATAAATTTATTTAGCAGTGAGGTAAACAAGCAATGACAATCAAAATGCTGAGGTAAAAGCTTTATCACACTTCAGGATATAATAAAATGTGGAGCCACCAACAGAAAAAAAAATGAACAAGAGTAAAGGACACATAAATTAACATACAGACATTTACAAAGGACTATAGATGTCACACCAAATGGTGAGTGGCCAAGAAATAAAATAAACTAAAACTCAAACTGTTATTTGAAACACCACAAAAAATATTCTCAGCTTCCGAGGGTTAACTGGGGTAGTTGATGTCAGCGCAACCTTCTGCCCTTTCTTGAAAAGGACTTTGTGCACGGACCTCTCCGTGAATAACAGGCAAAGGTGGATTTCGAGCAGGCTGCAGCTCTGCAAACATCAGAGGTGATGGTGAGTTTCTCTAGAAGGAAATTAAGAAGTACATGTGAAAAATTTCTCACGGACCTTACAATTGCGGGACCTTTCATTAAAGTTCCCTTTGAAGATCAGAGTTCTTCTCTTGAATCTCATTAACACAACATGAATAAGTTGTTGTTCATATGCGGATGCTAATGTTTATTTTTTAATTTATATTGCATTAAACACAATAGTTTACCTGTTCAGCACGGAATGGTGGATGTCCCCCCATTGCACGCGGCAATCCATAGGGCCTGTCTGTGTACTTTAGAATCACAGAGTTATGTATTAGTCAATGTATAAAAAAAACACAGATTATGAATCAAGTTAGGGAAGCGCACATATATTTGTTAATACCTGGCCATAGAAGTGAGGCTGGCGAGGCTGAGGAACCAGTGGACGCTGCGCCTCAGGTGCACGTGCTTCCATTAACTGCACAGACAACACCACACATTAAAACTATGTTGCTTTATGATGTGAAAAATAAAGAGTTTTAACAGAGACGCTGAATGAAGGGAAGAATTTTAAGAATAGATCTATACCTTGTTATTTCTATAAGTGATCGCCCCATTTATCATATGCCATGCAAAATCCCATTGACCATCACTTATTTCATCTTCCATCATTGAGTGACAGAAGTCGAATGTCCTGTGCGTGAAGCCCATTGGTGTCACGCGTCCTTCCTCCAACAATCTTTCGCAGTCTCGAATAGTTTTATGGAGCTGAAAATTCAGAGCGCAAATATAAAAATCAGCAAAATGCTGGGTGGGTGCATTGTCCAATAAGCATCAAGTTTATATACTCACACTACTAATGCTGTCTACATCTGTCCCTTCTTCAGCACCTCCGGGTGTGGTGAGGTCGATGCTTGCACTGTGCCTACTGCGGTGCTGTTGGCTGGTGGATGGGCTCGGTGTGGATGTCCCTTCCAGAGGATCATCCAACGCCTGTTCAATTATGTGTTTTTCCTGTAGGAATTACATGAAGTCATTTACACATAGTGTCCAGAGCCTCAAGACCTCAAAAATTTGTTGTAATAAAAGTACCTTGGGTGCGCTAGTCCTGGTCACTGCACGCACAATATGCCCTGATAGGAAACGCCACCTCTCCTCTATCCACCTATTCCTCTCTGTCTGTCTGTTTCCAGCTGACCCTGATCTGGTCCCAAGTGCGGTGATTTTTCCGTAAATGGTCCTCTGGTTAGCGAACCATTGCAAAAGTTGGTCATCTGCATTAAAGTAGAGTGCTGGAATTAAATAGAACTTCAAGCATTGGATCTATTCCGTTAAATTAAGGTTTTGGTCAGTAAAGAGAGGCCTGTTTAAGAGCATGCCCTCCGCATTTAATGTGCTATTTCTTGTTCTTCTTGGATAACAGAGCACAAGTTGGTAAATACAGATGGCCTTTTTGAAGACAAGCATTACAAGTGAAAATTGCCTGCCCTCATGCATAATTTATTTTATGGCTCTTAGAGACATGATTCCTACTTCAAACAAAGAGGGTGTAAAAGCTGTCTGCCACTACTTTTACATTGCAGCTGCAGGGAACAGACAGACATATAAGATAAATTAAAGGTAACTGCAAAAACAGCACTTTTACATCTGTAGCATTGTATGTTTTTAAATCATGGATAACATTAAATTGTTCTCCTGTACATAAACTAATATATTGTTATAGATACTCACCTGAGCACCCGGGATACTCCGCAGCCTTCGTCTCCAGCAGGTTGCGCTTTCTCTCCCTATTTCTATAATCCTCTCTGGATTTGTCATAGAGAATCTCATTGCATTGGTACCACTCCACCAGTTCCCCCTCTTGTTCCCTGTTGAAGTTATATGGCCTTACCTTCTGCCATCTTCCCTTTATGTTATCGTCTGCTGAGGCTATTGGGGAGGCAACAGCTACTGGGGAGGCAATCTCAAATCCACCTTGATCACCCTCTCCCTGCTCCAAGGAGCCCACAGGCAGTGGTATCTCTGGCATCATCCTCTTGCCTCTCCACCTGTCTCTCTTGCTGAGTCTCCTCCTCATTTACCTGCATGGCTAAAAACTTTCTGACTTTCTTTGACCCCTTTCTTCGCGCTTTTCTGAGAGGCATCTCTGCAAGTCTTACTGTGAAAAAGATTCTCAAACAATGACAATTAGGTGGGACGTCCTCGATGGACACATGGTCCATTGGCGATATTGAGACCACCTTTTTTACTCACCTTATGTCCCCTCTGTCAAGCTTCCGGGTTTACCGTTCGCAGGAGTTCCCACGGTACCCGCAAGAGTCATTACGGATATCGCACGGATATCGCACTGGCATCTGCGTTCATACAATGTTGCAACGCTCACCAAAAAGTGCTCAAATCACTCTTGGAGAAATTCAAAAATGTTTGAATTTTCTCCCGACCTTACAAAGTTACACGACTACCTGCCGTTAGCGCCATGGAGGTCCTCGGTGGTCCACGAATGCCGTACTGTTATCGCAGGAGGTTCCCACGATGTTAAACTCTTGTTAAGTCTTGCGTCAGGTCGCACCGTGAGAAAGCCCTTTGAGGGGAGATCCAATAGAAGTATATAGATTGATGAAAGGCATGGATAGGATAGACGGTCAGCACCTTTTGCCCAGGGTGGAAATGTCAAAGTCTAGAGGGCATAGCTTTCGGATGAGAGGGACAAAATTTAAAGGAGATGTGCAATCAATTTTTTACAGAGATTTGTGGGTGCCTGGAATTTGCTGCCAGGGGTGGTGACAGAGGCTGATGTTGGCATATGCGAGGCATATGGATATGCAGGGAAAGGAGTGATATTAGCAAAGAAGATCAGTTTAACGACATCCTCCTGTTCAGCACGGACATTGTGGCCTGATAGGCCTTTTCCTGTACTGTTCTATGTTTGGTATGTTTTATGTTTTCACATATGAGCTAAATTGTTCAGGTGAGTCATTGTGAACTGATTATAATGAGAAGACTTTCCAATTTTGTCTTTCAAATTCTTCAATATGTTGTGTGTACAAGCGAGTTCGGTATTGTGAAAAATGCAAGGAATCATGGGATTTGTCAAAGGTCACTCGCGATAAACAGCGAGTATACAGACCTGCGTTTCATCCGTGGTGAGGATCGAACCCGGGTCTCCGGCGCTGCAAGCGCTGTTGAATATCTCCTGGACTGTGCCCTCCCGAGTGTCCCATCCCTGTCCGGGAGCGGCCGGAGATGGACTGACACTGGACTGATGGACACCGACCCGTTGCAGTGCCGGCCCAGGCTTCCAGCCAGCGCGGAGAAGAAGCGCTATCTCCAGCTCAACTCTGCCTGTCCCGCCGGGTTAACCGACAGCTCTGGACTGACAGGACACCGGCCCGTTGCACTTTAGGATACCAAACTCGCTTATTGTTGAATTATTTTCCTAACAAATCATTGAACATGCACTGGACCTGTGCTGTTTAAATGCATTCCTGAAGTATATTGGTATTCTTGTGTACAGATTTATTAACAGTATTAAAGGCAATTATTGGAAATAAATTTGATCACTCTAATTCTAGTTGACATCATTTCATTAAGTCTATCCGCTCCGGCATTTTAATGTGAGATTCTTTTGCATAAATTCTTTAAAAAAAAATGTACATGGCCTATATTGGGGAAATTGATGCGTTTTGAATATTTGATGTTGAAGTCATATGCAGTTTATAATCTGACATTGTTTATTCTATTCATTACAGATCATTTCCTGTTTAAGTCATTTTTTTCAATAAAGTCCAGGTGAAATAAATAATCAAGCTGGTTAATTAATGAATAGTTGGAATTTCAACTTGTTTGAAGTATCAGGCTGTGCTGTAATCTATATATTTATGATAGCCATTTGATCACAATTTTAAAAAGATGTAGAAGCAACTTTTTTTCACTAAAATTTGTGAGTGGCTGTAATTTGCTGTCAGGGGTGGTGGTAGAGGCTGATGTTGGCATTTCAGAGTCTTTTAGATAGTTTAATGTTTGGACAGTTTGTATAATTTGGATAATTTGTGCTACAAATTATAAACAGGATATTGGTGTTGCTCTTTGATTTTTTTTTTCTCCAAAAAATTATAAATATCTTTCTATTAGTCTTAAGGGCCTGTCCCACTTAATATCTTTTTTAGGCGACTGCATGGTCGCCGGGGTGTCGCCTGTATGGTCGTGAGTAGTCTCCTCAGTCGCCCAAAGAGTTGTAGCGTCTTTCTGGTCGCTGCTGGATTTTCAACATGTTAAAACATTTTTCGGTGACAGTGGGTTGAAGCCAGTGAGCGTAGCTTGACTTCTCCGGACGTAGTTGCTGTCGTAGCTTGTTGCCAGGTGATGCAGGTTGTCGCCAGTGCTGACTTTGGTGAATTCCATTGGCGACTACCTACGTCAACCTACGTCAACCGGCGACAGGCACCGACAACTGAATTGCCTTCAGTTATCTTCAGTTGTTGCCGACAGGGTCGGAGCTTGTCGTAGCTTGTCGCGGGTCGTAGGTGGACGTCCTAAGTCGCGACGATTGGGTCGCCGGTTCTCGGTAGCTTGCTGTGGCCTGGCGTCGACTAGATGGTAGGTTGGCGTAGACATTGTCGTAGGGATGGTCCAGTCGCCGGTTTTTCGACGACTTGCTACGACTATGACAGTCGCCTAAAAAACCGCCTAAATGGGACAGGCCCTTTAGAATTTTTTTGCACATCTGAACATACTAAAACAATGTTGGTTTCTAAACAGTACTGTGGATTCACGAGAATCTGGAACAATTGTAATGGCTGCGTTGAAATCTAAAGATTATGCTGTGTAACTAAAAAGACAAATCAATGTGGGTTTTTTTGTATGAACTGTATATTCTGACGTGATGACCAAGATTTTGTTCTGTTGGAATATTTTTGGATGGAGCACATTGTTATTTGAAAGTGTGCAAAAGATATTTTGAAAATAAAATGTTAACTAATGTTTTATATTTTTCTACGCTTGCCTCTTTTGTACTGAATTAATATTTTATCAATTGTATAGCAATTTTTTTAAATTTCTTGAGATAGTGCTGCATATTGTTTTTAATCCTAAAGGAGCAGCCCTTTTGCAAATTGCACTTTTAATGCTTTAACTAACCAAGTTAATTACAGTATCCAATTTAATAATAGATTTATGGTATTAAATAGGTTAATTTATTTTGGTTTTATAATGTTTTGATTTTTTTTGTTACCTTTTTATTTTTATCTGTCTTTATCCTCCTGTCTTTAGCTGGGATAGATGGGCAGCAGAAGATCATGTACTTCGTGACACGGATGAGAATCGCAGATTACAGCGTAAATTGGCCAAGAAAGCTGTGGCTCGCATGTAAGAATAATTTACGTGATGTAAGCATCGTTACATACCCCAAAGTATTTGCAAAGTATATAGAAAATACTAGGCTGCTTGGTCAGATAACTGAATAAATCTTTAATCAAAAATCTGGTAAGAGGTTCCAAGGTTCCATCTAAAGGATAAATGAACTGAAGTTTGAGAAACGAATGAAGTGTTACCCTGCTTATTTCCAATACAACATGTTGCCAGGGCATAGATATAGTGCATTAGAATTGGTCCCCAGTAAGAAAGGGCTTAAATGGTGAGTACATGTGCTCTTTGTAGCAACTAGTCCGCACAAAGCCACAACATGAATTATTCAAAAGTATTTAATGAAAGTTCTTTTGTTTGATTGTGACTGAAGGCCTTTGCACAAATAATGCTTTGTTTAGAGATTAATTATAATTTATCTTTCAAGACAAATTGCTTGGTCAGATAGCTCATAAATCTTTCACCTGAGGGATTGCAATGCCAGAAACAGAAACTTCACTACATCATGCATACAGAAATCTCTTGCTTCAGAGATTTCTATCTCCCATCGACATGGCTGTGAAAAGGGTACCTCAGAGCACTCGCCACTTTCCCAAAGTTTTCTTCAAACTGTGTGCAACAATGCAAGTGTTCACCAAAAATAAATGATATTTTATGTAGCAGTCATTGTGCTGGAATTCAACTGTTGAGAAACGTTAACTAGGTTAACAAAACATAATAATAAAACATATTAACTGGTGTCTAGGTGGTAAAGAGAAAAAAACAACATGGTTTGTATAACAAATACAGTTTAACTATCAAGGATGTGCATCATTCCTTTGTATCGTGCTCTTGTTTTTAAAAGCTTGAATATGTGCCGTAATAGCTATGTTTGTTTAATTCAGAGGTGTATCATTTGTGAGTCTTTCAATGTCTTAACATCTGATGCCACAAACACCTTTGGACTCTTCAAACTACAGCCTAATGGAATTAATTCACTATAGACTGATTTGTTTAATGCTAACTTTCATACAATTAGGAAAAACAAAGGGAAAAAGACACGTCGTTGCCGGCTGCCTGGTGTTGACTCAGTGCTAAAATGTCTTCCTGTTGATGAAAAAGAAGAGAATGATGAAAACTGTGAGTATCTGTTTGCCAAACAAAATTTGTTTTATTTAAAGCATAGATAGACACAAAAAGTTGGAGTAACTCCGTGGACTAGACAGCAGCTCTGGAGACAAGGAATCGGTGACTTCAGGCTGTGTTCCTTAGAAACTTAGAAACAGAAAAATAGGTGCAGGAGTATAGGTGCCAGCTGATCATCTAAAATCAGTACCCCGTTCCTTCTTTTTCCCCATATCCCTTGATTCTTTTAGCCCGATGAGCTAAATCTAACTCTCTTGAAAACATCCAGTGAATTGACCTCCACTGCCTTCTGTGGCAGAGAATTCCACAGATTCACAACTCTCTGGGTGAAAACGTTTTTCCTCATCTCAGTCCTAAATGGCCTACCCTCTATTCTTAAACTGTGACTCCCCCCCCCCCCCCCCCCCCCCCCCGGTTCTGGACTCCCCCAACATCGGGAACATTTTTCCTGCATCTAGCCTGTCCAATCCCTCAAAAAATGTTATATGCTTTTATAAGATATCCTCTCATCCCTCTAAATTCCAGTGAATACAAGCCCAGTCGACCCATTATTTTATCATATGTCAGTCCCGCCATCCCGGGAATTAACCTGGTGAACCTACGCTGCATTCCCTCAATAGCAATAATGTCCTTTCTCAAATTAGGAGACCAAAATTGCACACAATACATAGAAACATAGAAATTAGGTGCAGGAGTAGGCCATTCGGCCCTTCGAGCCTGCACCGCCATTCAATATGATCATGGCTGATCATCCAACTCAGTATCCCGTACCTGCCTTCTCTCCATACCCTCTGATCCCCTTAGCCACAAGGGCCACATCTAACGCCCTCTTAAATATAGCCAATGAACTGGCCTCGACTACCCTCTGTGGCAGAGAGTTCCAGAGATTCACCACTCTCTGTGTGAAAAAAGTTCTTCTCATCTTGGTTTTAAAGGATTTCCCCCTTATCCTTAAGCTGTGACCCCTTGTCCTGGACTTCCCCAACATCGGGAGCAATCTTCCTGCATCTAGCCTGTCCAACCCCTTAAGAATTTTATAAATTTCTATAAGATCCCCTCTCAATCTCCTAAATTCTACAGAGTATAAACCAAGTCTATCCAGTTTTTCTTCATAAGACAGTCCTGACATCCCAGGAATCAGTCTGGTGAACCTTCTCTGCACTCCCTCTAGGGCAATAATGTCCTTCCTCAGATTTGGAGACCAAAACTGTACGCAATACTCCAGGTGTGGTCTCACCAAGACCCTGTACAACTGCAGTAGAACCTCCCTGCTCCTATACTCAAATCCTTTTGCTATGAAAGCTAACACACCATTCGCTTTCTTCACTGCCTGCTGCACCTACATGCCTACTTTCAATGACTGGTGTACCATGACACCCAGGTCTTGCTGCATCTCCCCTTTTCCTAGTCGGCCACCATTTAGATAATAGTCTGCTTTCCTGTTTTTGCCACCAAAATGGATAACCTCACATTTATCCACATTATACTGCATCTGCCAAACATTTGCCCACTCACCCAGCCTATCCAAGTCACCTTGCAGTCTCCTAGCATCCTCCTCACAGCTAACACTGCCCCCCAGCTTAGTGTCATCCGCAAACTTGGAGATATTGCCTTCAATTCCCTCATCCAGATCATTAATATATATTGTAAATAGCTGGGGTCCCAGCACTGAGCCTTGCGGTACCCCACTAGTCACTGCCTGCCATTGTGAAAAGGACCCGTTTACTCCTACTCTTTGCTTCCTGTTTGCCAGCCAGTTCTCTATCCACATCAATACTGAACCCCCAATGCCGTGTGCTTTAAGTTTGTATACTAATCTCTTATGTGGGACCTGGTCGAAAGCCTTCTGGAAGTCCAGATACACCACATCCACTGGTTCTCCCCTATCCACGCTACAGTTACATCCTCGAAAAATTCTATAAGATTCGTCAGACATGATTTACCTTTTGTAAATCCATGCTGACTTTGTCCAATGATTTCACCACTTTCCAAATGTGCTGCTATCCCATCTTTAATAACTGACTCTAGCAGTTTCCCCACTACCGATGTTAGACTAACTGGTCTGTAATTCCCCGTTTTCTCTCTCCCTCCCTTCTTAAAAAGTGGGGTTACGTTTGCTACCCGCCAATCCTCAGGAACTACTCCAGAATCTAAAGAGTTTTGAAAGGTTATTACTAATGCATCCACTATTTCTGGAGCTACTTCCTTAAGTACTCTGGGATGCAGCCTATCTGGCCCTGGGGATTTATCGGCCTTTAATCCATTCAATTTACCCAACACCACTTCCCGGCTAACCTGGATTTCACTCAATTCCTCCAACTCCTTTGACCCGCGGTCACCTGCTATTTCCGGCAGATTATTTATGTCTTCCTTAGTGAAGACGGAACCAAAGTAGTTATTCAATTGGTCCGCCATATCCTTGTTCCCCATGATCAACTCACCTGTTTCTGACTGCAAGGGACCTACATTTGTTTTAACTAATCTCTTTCTTTTCACATATCTATAAAAACCTTTGCAGTCAGTTTTTATGTTCCCTGCCAGTTTTCTTTCATAATCTATTTTTCCTTTCCTAATTAAGCCCTTTGTCCTCCTCTGCTGGTCTCTGAATTTCTCCCAGTCCTCCGGTATGCTGCTTTTTCTGGCTAATTTGTACGCATCATCCTTCGCTTTGATACTATCCCTGATTTCCCTTGTTATCCACGGATGCACTACCTTCCCTGATTTATTCTTTTGCCAAACTGGGATGAACAATTTTTGTAGTTCATCCATGCAGTCTTTAAATGTCTTCCATTGCATATCCACCGTCAACCCTTTTAGAATTAATTGCCCGTCAATCTTGGCCAATTCACGTCTCATACCCTCAAAGTTACCTTTCTTTAAGTTCAGAACCATTGTTTCTGAATTAACAATGTCACTCTCCATCCTAATGAAGAACTCAACCATATTATGGTCACTTGTCCAAGGGGGCACGTACAACAAGACTGCTAACTAACCCTTCCTCATTACTCAATACCCAGTCTAAAATAGCCTGCTCTCTCGTTGGTTCCTCTACATGTTGATTTAGATAACTATCCCGCATACATTCCAAGAAATCCTCTTCCTCAGCACCCCAGCCAATTTGATTCACCCAATCTATATGTAGATTGAAGTCACCCATTATAACGGTTTTGCCTTTGTCGCACGCATTTCTAATTTCCTGTTTGATACCATCTCCAATTTACTACTACTGTTAGGTGGCCTGTGCACAACACCTACCACCGTTTTCTGCCCCTTAGTGTTTCGCAGCTCTACCCATACCGATTCCACATCCTCCAAACTAATGTCCTTCCTTTCCATTGCGTTAATCTCCTCTCTAACCAGCACCGCTACCCCACCTCCTTTTCCTTTCTCTCTATCTCTCCTGAATATTGACTACTACAGGAGCGCTCTCACCAGGGTCCTTTACAACTGCAGTAGGATCTCCTTGCTCCTGAACTCAAATCCTCTTGCAATGAAGGCCAACATGCCTGCTGTACCTGCATGCTTACTTTCAGTGACTGATGTACATGCACACCCAGGTCTCGTTGCACCTCCCCTTTTACTAATCTGACACCATTCAGATAATAATCTGCCTTCCTGTTCAAGGTGGATAACCTCACATGTATCCTCATTTTACCACATCTGCCATTTATCTGCCCTCTCACCCAACCTATCCAAGTCACCCTGCAGCCTCATTGCATCCTTCTCGCAGCTCACACTGCCACCCAGCTTTGTGTCATCCGCAACTTTGAGATGTTACATTTAATTCCCTCATCTAAGTCGTGAATATATATTGTAAATAACTGGGGTCGCAGCACCCCACGTTTGTTTTATTTAAATCGGTGAAGATATCTGTTTGGATTATTAAGTTGACATTAGGAGGAAAGATTGCACATTGGTGCTTCATGTCTGCTGGAAATTAGGAGTGTGACGGGACTTGATTGACATTTATAAGATCCTGACGTGTCCTGACGGGGGGGATATAGAAAGGATGCTTTGTCTTGTGAAAAAACCCTGACTCACTTTTTTAAAATTTAAAGGGAGGTAAAAAAAAATTGGGTTAGTTGACCTTTGGGACTTCGACTGAAATGGTAGTGAAACCAGATTCTTTGAATTTTCATTCTATGGACCTTCTATTTCTTTCAAATTCCCTGTCCCCTGACTCTCAGTATGAAGAAGAGTCTCAACCCGAAATGTCACTTACTAATTTTCTCCAGAGATGCTGTCTGATCCCGCTGAGTTACTCCAGCTGTTTGTGTCTATCTTGTTTGACAGGAATGTTTTGGCTGATCTGATAGTTACCATGATCTTATTGAATAGAAGAGCAACTCAAGGGGCCGAATAGTCTACTTTTTATGTACAGTGCCCTCTATAATGTTTGGGACAAAGATCCATCAATTATTTATTTGCCTCTACTCCTCAATTTGAGATTTTTAATAGAAAAAATCACATGTGGTTAAAGTGCACATTGTCAGATTTTAATAAAGGCCATTTTTATACATTTTGGTTTCACCATGTAGAAATTACAGCAGTGTTTATACATAGTCCCCCCATTTCAGGGCACCATAATGTTTGGGACGCAGCAATGTCATGTAAATGAAAGTAGCCATGTTTAGTATTTTGATGCATATCCTTTGCATGTAATGACTGCTTGAAGTCTTCAATTCATGGACATCACCAGTTGCTGGGTGTCTTCTCTGGTGATGCTCTGCCAGGCCTGTATTGCAGCCATCTTTAGCTTATGCTTGTTTTGGGGGCTAGTCCCGTTCAGTTTTCTCTTCAGCATATAAAAGACATGCTCAATTGGGTTCAGATTGGGTGATTGACTTCGCCACTCAAGAAGTGAGCATGTTTTAGCTTTGAAAAACTGTTGCTTTAGCAGTATGTTAGAGATTATTGTTTTGCTGTAGAATGAACTGCCGACCAATGAGATTTGAGGCATTTGTTTGAGCAGATAGGATGTATCTATACATTTCAGAATTCATTATGCTACTGCCATCAGCAGTTATATCATCAATGAAGATAAGTGAGCCAGTACCTTCAGCAACCATACATGCCCAGGCCATAACACCCATCAACGTGTTTCCCAGTCGAAGTGGTATGGTTTGGATCTTGGGCAGTTCCTTCTCTCCTTCATACTTTGCTCCTGCCATCACTTTGATATGTTAATCTTTGTCTCATCTGTCCACAAGACCTTTTCCAGAACTGTGGTTGCTCTTTTAAGTACCTCTTGGCAAACTGTAACCCAGCCATCCTATTTTTGTGGCTAATCAGTGGTTTGCATCTTGCAGTGTAGCCTCTGTATTTCTGTTCATTAAGTTTTCTGCGGACAGTGGTCATTGACAAATCCACACCTGACTCCTGAAGAGTGTTTGATTTGTTGGACAGGTGTTTGGGGATTTTTCTTTATTATAGAGAGAATTCTTCTGTCATCAACTGTGGAGGTCTTCCTTGGCCTGCCAGTCCCTTTGCGATTAGTAAGCTCACCAGTGCTCTCTTCTTAATAATGTTCCAAACAGTTGATTTTGGTAAGCCTAAGGTTTGGCTGATGTCTGTGACAGTTTTATTCTTGTTTCTCAGTCTCACAATGGCTTCTTTGACTTTCATTGGTACACACTTTGGTCCTTATGTTGATTAACAGCAATAAAAGTTTCCAAAGGTGATGGAAAGTCTGGTGGAAAGACTAGGTGCTGAGAGCTCTCTTATACATTAAGGAAGCAATTAAACACACCTGAACAATTACAAACACCCGTGAAGCCATGTGTCCCAAACATTATGGTGCCCTGAAATGGGCGGGATTATGTATAAACACTTCTGTCATTTCGACATGGTGAAACCAAAATGTATAAAAATGGCCTTTAATAAAAACTGACAATGTGCATTTTAACCACCTGATTTTTTTTTTTTTCTATTACAAATCTCAAATTGAGGCAAATAAATAAATGACGGGTCTTTGTCCCAAACATTATGGAGGGCACTGTATGTAAAGTAAGCTGAAAGGCAACTGAAATTGAAGTTACTGGAAATATTCTTCGGTCAAGGAGCATCTGCAGGGAGCAAAACGAAGAATGCTTCAAGTATGTGAGCTGTTGAGCGTTTCTTGTACTTACTGTTTTTTTTACTTTGGATGTCATGCACCTGCAGTGTTTAATTTAGAATTGAAGCAGTGCGCGTTTGTCAGCACTTGGAGTGAAGTGCTTAACTTGCTTAAAAGTGCTGGCCGGTGGTGTAGTTTACATTTAATTGACCGGGATGCACATTAGCCAAGTAGATTAGTGGCACAACAGCACAAAATCTTTTAACATTCTGATTTAAGTACAACTGGCAACTAAGAGAGTGATTTAATGCTAATTTCAGACTCCTTGGTGCATGTGTGATGCGAGCAGCTGATTTAGTGACCGACATGTGAATTTCTACTATTACATTTTAGCGATAGAAATCAACAACTCTAACGATGAAAATCCCAAATGAAAATGACCTGCATTTGTTCAGAGCTTTTGGAACCCTGGTGTAAATATCCTGGTATTTCATGGCTGAAATTTTATAAATGGTAACCTCTGCCTCAGAATTACCAATCTTTAACTCTTTTTAACGTGTACAACACACGAGGCGTAATGGAGTAGAGACTGGTTTTGTGGGGTTTGTGCCCCAAAATTGGTACTATATTATGTTAAGATGAGTGCACTCTTTACCTCTTGCCTCTACCGCTTTCACCTTCTCTTTATCAAACTATCGGAATTCATCAAGGCAAAAGCTTCAAAAGCCATTAATTTTTTTTTGTGTTAATCCCCAAAATTGAAGATTTTGAATATTCGTTCCACACAAAGAAAATCCGTTTCATTAAGTTGTTTCAAAGACCATTTTCCATTGTAGATTTAAAAATACAATAAAACACATTTCAATGAAAGTTAAATCTGTAATCTCTGTGAATCTCTGTAATCTCTGACCTTCCTTCCATCGAGGGGATTTATCGCAGTCGCTGCCTCAAAAAGGCTGGCAGTATCATCAAAGACCCACACCATCCTGGCCACACACTCATCTCCCTGCTAACTTCAGGTAGAAGGTACAGGAGCCTGAAGACTGCAACAACCAGGTTCAGGAATAGCTACTTCCCCTCAGCCATCAGGCTATTAAACCTGACTTGGACAAAACTCTGATTATTAGCAACCACTTTCTGTTATTTGCACTACCAGTTTATTTATTCATGTGTGTATATATTTATATCATGGTATATGGACATCCCCTATCATTAAGCTGTACCCTATTGTCCTAGGACTTCCCCAACCAGGGAGCATTTCCTGATCTAGCCGTCCAACCCTTAAGAATTTTGTAAGTTTCTATAGATCCCCTATCAATTCCTAAATTTAGAGAGTATTAAACAAGTCTATACAGTCTTTCTTCATAGACAGTCCTGACATCCCGGAATCATTCTGGTGACAACTTCTCTGCACTCCCTCTATGGCAATAATGTCCTTCTCAGATTTGGAGACCAAAACTGGGATGCAACATAACTCCAGGTGTGGTTCACCAAGACCCGTACAACTGCAGTAGAACCTACCTCCTGCTCCATTTGGCCTATGTCCCTCTAAACCTGTCCTATCCATGTACCTGTCTAATTGTTTCTTAAACATTGCGATAGTTCTTGCCTCGGCTACCTCTGGTAACTTGTTCTTTACACCCACTGGCCTTTGTGTGAAAAAGATACCCATCAGATTTCTATTGAATCTTTCTCCATTCACCTTAAATCTATATTCACTGGTTTGTGATTTCTTGTACTCTGGGCAAGCGATTCTGTGCGTTTACCCAATATTCTCATGATTTTATACACCTTAAAAAGATCACCTGTCACCCTCCTGCGCTCCAAGGAATAGTGTCCCAGCCTGATCAACCTCTGCCCATAGCTCAGACCCTCGAGTCCTGGCAACATCCTTGTAAATCTTCTCCATACCCTTTCCAACTTTACAACATCCTTCCTATAACTTGGTGCTGAGAACTGAATGCAATACTCCAAATGTGGCCTCACCAACATCCTGTAGAACAGCAACATGACCTCCCAACTTCTAAACTCAGTACTCTGACTGAAGGTCAATGTGTTTAAAGCCTTTTTGACCACCCTATCTACCTGTGATGCCACCTCCGAGGAACTTGCTAATCATGCCATGTACGTTCTCATCTCATTGTTATTTTGATTGTTTGAAGAAGAGGAAGAAGATGAGTTGCTGCCTTGTACTCGATGACTACAGTTCCATGATTTCATGGAGTCACAGCTTGGAAATGGGTCCTTCGGCCCAACCTGTCCATGCCGATCACGATGCCCATCTACACTAATCCCACTTGCCTGCGTTTGGCCCTATCCCTCTGAACTTTCCCTATCCATATACCTTTCCTATCCAAATGTCTTTTACATGTTGTTATAGTGCCTGCCTCAACTACCCCCTCTGGTATCTCTTTCCATATACCCACCATCCTCTGTGTGGAAAAAGTTGACCCTCTGGTTCATATTAAATTTTTAAAATCTAAAACCCTCTGTTCCACAACATTCCCCAGGGTCCTGTCATTCAATGTGGAGGTCCTGTCCTGGTTTGACTGCTCAAAGTGCCTGCCTTGCACATATCTGCATTAAACTACATTAACCATTCTTCACCCTATGTGCCCGACTGCAAGATCTTGCTGTAATTTTTGATAACCATCTTCACTATCTGACTTTAGAGTCATCTGCCATCTTCCTTCTCATTCAGTTTGTTGATATAAACCACAATCACCAATGAGCTCAGAATGGATCCCTGATGCACACCACGAGTTACAGGCCTCCAGTCTAAAAAATAACCTTCTATCATCACCCTCTGCTCCCTTCCATGAAGCCAATTCTTTCTCCCTGGCTCCCATGCAATCTAATTTTACAGAGCTGCCGACTATATTAAACCTTACCAAATGCCTTGCTCAAGTACATATAGACAGTATCTACGGCTTTGCCCTCATCAACCTTTTTAATTTACTTCAAAAAATATAACCGGTTTTGTATTATACTATCTTTTATGTACAAAACCATGCTAACTATCCCTAATCAACCACTGTCTATCCAAATACCTATATATTATCCCTCTGAATACTTGCCTACCCCAGATGTTAGATTCACTGGTCTATAGTTCCCTGGCTTTCCCTTGCAGCTCTTTGTAAATAGAGGCACAACATTAGCCACCTTCCAGTCTTCTGGCACTTCACCTGTGTCCAAGGATGATTTGTATATCTCAGCCACCCTGATCAGGCCTGGAAGATTTATCTATCTTCATATGCCTTAGTACCACCTTAACTGAAATTATGACTCTCCTCAAGACATATCTATTAACTGTCCCAAGTTCCCCACCTTCATGTCTTTCTCCATGGTAAAATCAGAGGAGAAATACTCATTGAGGACCTGCCATCTCCTGCGACTCCACATAGAGATGAGCGCTTAGGTTTCTGAGGAATTCTATTCTTTCTCTAATTACCCTCTTTGACTTAATGTACATAAAATCTTTTTGGATTTTGGATCCTTAATATCTGCCAGATCTATTTCAATAAAAATGAGGAATGGACTTGTGTCGTGAGTATAAACTTTATATGTACAACCTTCAGGGACCTTAAATCTGAACTTGGTGCCAAAGCTAGAGCATTCTTGGAGAATAAAATGAATCTATTTATGCTTTTTGTGAGTAATGATCAGTTTTCATTGCATCTTGCCAGACTTTTATTCATAATGGGACATGTTCCTAGAGCAGTGGTGTGAGTTCCTAAAGCAAAGTTTGTCATTTCAAACTCTGAGCTTGAGTTTACTAACGGCCTGTATGTATATGATTGACGATTTCATTAGAATATTTTTCCCTTTTGAAGCTTTAAGTGCTACTTCAATTGATGAGGTTGAGGACGATGGTGATGACGATGAAGACGATATAGATGGTTCAGATGAAGAATTATTAGACTGTGAAGATGACAGTGAACCAGACGAGATAATAGAAATGGTAAATAGAAAAGTAAATATTGGAAGTGCTCAGCAGCTATTACTGTTTCTATGGAGTGTGAACCAGAGTAATTGTTATGGGTCTTTACACCAGCCTGGAAGGTGTTCAATTTGGTAAATTTTATCCATCCATTCCAATACATTACAAAATACTTGTTGGAGATTTTATTAAAAATCTGGAAATATGGTTTTTCTCCACCTGGTTGTAAGTTGAATGCATTTGTAATTGAATTTTCAGTAACATGTCGGAAAAGAATTTAATCGTATTATTATTCCCACAATTGCTTTTGTGGGTAATTGGTTAGATCCAACATGTTCGTGCACAAATTATTTTATCTGTGGACTGGTTTCCATTGACTATTGCCAGTAAACTGAAGCTCAGAAGGTGGTGTTCACATTAATTCAACATTGCTTAATGCAACTGCAATTAAAAATCCGTTTCCATGAATTACTATCCTTCACCAAGGTTTAAGGAAAATACAAAGATTATAGTGATTAATGTATTAATAACTTTGAAGTTGTGAGAATCGTATTATAATAATGTAACTTGTTTCTTGAAATTCTAGAAGGAAGATCAAGAGACTTGCTCGAAAAAAGAAATGGACGAAAAAAGCATAAATATAGAAATTCCAGAAATTTTGAAGAAGAAATTAGAGGATGATTGCTATTATATCAACAAAAGGAAAAAGGTAAGACTTACTTGTGAAATATGACATTTTGTTTTTGCAACTACTTTTGGGTTGCTATTTGGCAAGTTTGAATGATGAAGGGATGTGTTAGAAATGTAAGTTTGCCAAAAGCACTCACGTTTATTCATTTGTATCTGTAATTTTCAGTGATCAGAGCACTTTTTAAAACGGTAACCAGTTCTCACTGATCTTTAGGAAGGAGCTGTAAATGCTGGTTTACACCAAAGATAGACACACAATTCTGGAGTAACTCAGCAGGACAGGCAGTATCTCCCACTAATCTTTGGGATGGCAGCAACTTTTTTTTTGTCATTTGTTGCATTTTAAAAGAGCTTCAATTCTGGATTCTTTATTTTAAGAAAACAAATGAAAGAAAACCATTTCATGGGTGTTTCCATTCAATGTTACAATGGGGTTCTGCACCTGCCCCTTAACGTCTATCCGATTCCTTTGCAAGTGCCCCATAAACTTTCTCGAATTAAGTGTTTTACTTGTAATGTTTCCAATTTGGTATATTGCGTTGGTAGCCCCTCCTGATTGTTGGGGGAAATTAATACAAATTGGGCAACCATATTACTACTGTTCATTCTGAACTTAACCCTGAACTGCCAGTCACCTATCACATTCATTCTCCATTTCACTGAGCACATTAGCCTCCGATATTGCTCTTTGAAATATTGCAATCTTTTTAGATTTACGATTTCACGTAATCTACATTTTCAATATTTATTCTATATGGGTGTCATGATTTCAGATCATTCTGGTTTTCCCATTGGCATTTTCCTTTACCATTTTCTTTGTGCTGCCCTCTATCCTGTCATTAACCAACTTGTTGTCTCTCCTCCCACCCTTCTGCATTCTCAATATCTTAACCCATTTTATCCTTCTCCTGGGCTTCATGAAAAATGGTTCTGAAATGGTTCTCCTTTTGTAATTCCTCACCTTCTGAAAGTATTTAGCATTTAAAAAAAAAAAGATATCAGATTTGCAGCATCCAAGGTATTTTGGTTTTGAGAAAAGGTCGAACTAATATGCATTGTAGAACTAAAAATTCGTATTATGCGGATTTGATGACAGAAAAATATTGTAAATCTGGAATTATCTTATCTTTGGGCAAAACTGTAATGTACTGTAACATTAAATTCTTTGCATATCTTGTTAAATTTTTGTTTCTTTTTGAGTTCATAATTAACAGCTGGTGAATCCATAATCTTGCATAATTAACCGCTGGTGAATCCAGAATCTATTGTCTATTTAAAGATAGCGGAGTCAGGGGTTATGGGGAGAAGGCAGGAACGGGGTACTGATTGGGGATGATCAGCCATGATCACATTGAATGGCAGTGTTGGCTCGAAGGGGCAAATGGCCTACTCCTGCACCTATTGTCTATTGTCGATATGACTCAAATCGACATTTGGTTATTTTGTACATTGTACCACAGTTTATAATGATGTTTGAAATACTAATAAAGAAATAACTTAGAGGGAAATTAAAGGAAAAGTGGTGACTTTGAGGTTTGCTTCAAGAGATTTTATTGCATGATTTCATGGAGAGATGGCGGCAGTGAACTGCTCACCAGTTCTCTGACTTCACAGCAGAATTAGCCGACAGTTATACTGTGCAGTAAACAACTATTATTTTTTGTTAGATACAACTATATGAAAATAAATTCCGTCCTTGGCTATATGTTTTCCTATAACTACCATCTACCACATGGGTATTAATTATTTCATTAGTCATAATGTACTTTTTATTTATGTTAATCTTACTCAGCAACAGATGGTTAATACGTCAAACATAATCCAAGGGCATCTTGATATTATTCGTTCTCATCTTTCAAGCAGACTGCCGCCTCTCTGAGCCAATCATAAGCCCCCATTTACTGCAATATTTCTACGCTACTTGCGGAAGGGGGCACGGGTGGTCCACCCAGCTTGACATTCCAGCTATATTGTAATGCAGCATCCTGTAACTTTCCACTGGGAAAACAAGCTTCCTTATCTATCTTAATTTTGTTGTGTTTGCATTCACCATTCTATACATTCCCAGACAAGAGGGAATGTGTCTGATTTCTTATTTTGCCAATTCTCACGATCCTCTTCTGCACCTGGTCAACGAGAGATGCGAATTGCCACATTGGTACACCCTTCTGTTACCTTGTTTAATTCCAATCAAAATTAAGTAAGAAAGGACTTTAATTTTTTCTTCCACAAATATATTTTCAGGTTTTTCTTGCATCTGCATTTTCAAATACTTGTACTTTTATAACTGTAGTTCAACTATTTTCATATAGTTGTATCTAACATAACTGTAGTTCAACAGAATCTAATGGTTGGTCTTGTTTTGACAGCTGGTGAAGCTGCCATGCCAGACAAACATCATTAATATTTTGGAATCCTACGTGAAACATTTTGCGATTAATGCGGCTTTTTCAGCCAATGAAAGATCTCGGCATCATCAAAGCAACACTCAGATTCCAATGAATCCTCATTACATCCCACCTGAGAAGAAGTAAGTGTGACTAATGACTTGAAATTCCAAATGCGCTCGATTTTATGATCAATGGTGAAAGATTAAGTCTAGCCATTCATTGCACTTAAACATGTCCACCGTCTTCAAATGGGCTTGTGCATTGAAGCCCTGGTTGATAAATCCATTCTGTGTAGCGATCTGGGATCTTAAGAGCAGGACGCATTGCGTCCATCAATCCAATTGGTGAATCTAAATGAGGTGCTGGGACTATTGATTCAGATTGAGGCAGTGCAGCGTAGGTTCATGAGATTGATCCCTGGGATGGCGGGACTGTCATATGAGGAAAAATTGAAAAGACTAGGCTTGTATTCACTGGAGTTTAGAAGGATGAGGGGATATCTTATAGAAACATATAAAATTATAAAAGGACTGGACAAGCTAGATGCAGGAATTTTGGGCGAGTCCAGAACCAGGGGGACTTAGAATAAAGGGGAGGCCATTTAAGACTGAGTTGAGAAAAATCTTTTTCACCCTTAGAGTTGTGAATTTGTGGAATTCCCTGCCACAGAGGGCAGTGGAGGCCAAATCACTGGAAGGATTTAAGAGAGAGTTAGATAGAGCTCTAGGGGCTAGTGGAATCAAGGGACATGGGGAGAAGGCAAGCACGGGTTATCGATTGGGGATGATCAGCCATGATCACAATGAATGGCGGTGCTGGCTCGAAGTGCCGAATGGCCTCCTCTTGCAC
Organism: Amblyraja radiata; assembly: GCF_010909765.2. Lineage (NCBI taxonomy): Eukaryota > Metazoa > Chordata > Chondrichthyes > Rajiformes > Rajidae > Amblyraja > Amblyraja radiata. The sequence goes on from NC_045969.1 coordinate 49,562,570, forward strand.
CTATTTTCTATGTTTCTATGAAACTGAATTAAAATAGCATAATGCTATGTACAGAAAGCAAAGGGTGGGTGGGCACTTTGTAGGGAGACACTTGTTATTTATATTTTGCTGTTTTTCCCTTTGCAGTGTTGAACTTTGTAAAGAAATGGTGGACGGTTTAAGAATCACATTTGACTTTTCTCTGCCTATGATTCTGCTCTATCAGTATGAGCATGCACAATTCAAGAAGATTACTTCATCCAAATTTTATGTTCCAATCAAGGAAACATTGTCACATATTAGGTAAGGAAAACAGATTGTATCTCTGAGAACATTATTATTAAAACAATCCTTTTATTCAAATATGTTTGGAGTAAATTAACTATTCATCAGTGTGCAGTATTTATATCTGAGCTATATTGCCAGGCTGCCTAAAAAAATTATTTAAAAAGCAGCAACCATATTTCTTTAGTGCTTCTACATTCCCTATTGAAGCACTTTAGAGAGAGTAAGTTCCTTTTGAAATGTATGCTTATTTGTCCACAAATGCAGCAGATTGTTTACGTGCATCGTGGTCATAAATAGTGGTTGAAATGTAACCAGGTCACAATAGACAATAGGTGCAGGAGTAGGCCATTCGGCCCTTCGAACAAGCACCGCCATTCAATGTGATCATGGCTGATCATCGCCAATCAGGACCCCGTTCCTGCCTTCTCCCCATATCCCCTGACTATTTTTAAGAGCCCTATATAGCTCTGTCTTGAAAGCATCCAGAGAACCTGCCTCCACCGCCCTCCGAGGCAGAGAATTCCACACTCACAACTTAGGTATGTTACAATACTTGCCTGCAGCGGCGCTGCAATTCTGCCACTGGCCGTGTGCGCGATTTTGGCGCGTTTGAAGGGGGGGGGGGGTTAAAACGCTGGGTTTTTTTCGACCTGGTCCTGGATTATATTTGTTGTAGTGCAAGATGTTGCTAAAGAATCGTTCCGACGGCCGTTCTCTGTGTTTTTAAAAAAAATTCGCCCGACAAGTTAATGGCTGGAGTGATTTTAAAATCAGTTTCTGAAGCCGTCAATGCCGACAACGGGGCCGGATTTTATGTAGGGGGCAGGTAAAAGAAAGTAGTTTATTTTTATGTATAAAAGTGTTTCTTAAGATGCATTTAATTCACATTTTAAGTTGCGAAACGGTGATTTTCCCCCCCGAAGAACCGGCAGTGTATTTGCTGCAGATATGGGGGACTAAATCACCGCAACCTCAACGTTCCAAATGGTCCCGTTCCAGAAAATCCCACTCGCAAGTTTGATTTAAATGGCCATTAATTTACAGGTATTAAACATTAAATTCCTTCCATTTGGCCTATAAACCCATGACAATGAGATTTTAAAATCATGTTATATTCTGAATTCTTGTGTGAATGTTATTTGGACACTTAGGCTATTTAAAAATGTTAATCTATTCTTAAGAAATGGATAGATGTTTAGATCTAGTAATTGAATTTTGTAATTAGCTACAATTAGGTAACTAATTAATTATATGCTTTAATTTCAAGTCATCTATGTAAGATTGTTTCATATTTGTTTCAGAATGCTTCAATCTATAATAACTGAAAATTTCTTTCAGTTCTCTTAAATTTTAAGAAAGTTATGGCCTTTTAAATGTTCTCGATCACAGCTTTTGTCAATGAAAAAGCAATAGGGAACAAGATGCCAATTTCCGAGTATGAAAATGGCCACAACTTTTTTAATACTGAAGATATGAAAGTGAATTAGGTGTCAAATTAAACTTCTTTTTATGCTTTATCTGATGGGATAAATTAAAGACTTGATTTTTAAAATCTCAAAATTTTGTAACATTGCTACACAACTCTCTGTGAGAAAAAGTGTTTCCTCGTCTCCGTTCTAAATGGCTTACTCCTTATTCTTAAACTGTGGCTCCTGGTTCTGGACTCCCCATCATCGGGAACATGTTTCCTGCCTCTAGCGTATCCAAACCCTTAACAATCTTACATGTTTCAATGAGATCCCCTCGCATCACCTACATAAACGGTGTCAATATTGATTCCATTTTAATTTTAATACTCAAGATTTACTACTTCAGATAGTGCCATCAAATCTTTAATTACAACTAAATGCTTTAATATTTCAACGTTGAATGATATTATCTCCAACAATATAGTATTCTATCTTCTGAGTTGCACAAGCAGATAGTGGTAAAGAAGGCTTATGATATGCTTTGTTTCATCGGCCAGGTCATTGAATATAAGCGTAGTGGAGGAGCTGTTCAAAGTTGACTGGAAAGGGACCCTAGCAGGAATGACATTGGAATAGCAATGGCAGGAATTTCTGGGAATAATTTGGAAGATGCATGATCATCAGGGAGAATGAGGCGACTGGCTGACAAGGGAAGTCAAGGTCAGCATAAAACTTAAAGAGAACGCATATAATAGGAGAGACATTAGCTTGGATGCTGTAGAATCGGTATGGGTAGAACTGCGAAATAGCAAAGGGCAGAAAACACTTGTTGGAGTGGTATACAAACGACCAAACAACAGAAGGGAGGTTGGGGACAGCATCAAGCAGGAAATTAGGGATGCGTGTAGCAAAGGTACAGCAGTTATCATGGGTAACTTTAGTCTACATATAGATTGGGCCAACCAAATTGGTAACCGTGCTGCGGAGGAGGATTTCGTGGAATGTATACGGGATGGATGTTTAAACCAATATGTATGGGAACTGACTGGCAGGGTATTGTGTAATGAGGAAGGATTAGTTAGCGATCTTGTTGTGCAAGGCCCCTTGGGCAACAGTGACCATAATATGGTGGAATTCTGCATTAAGATGGAGAGTGACACGGTTAATTCAGAGATTAGGGTCCTGAACTTGAATAAAGAAGACATTGAAGGTATGAGATGGGAATTGGCAAGGATAGACAGGCAAATTATACTTAAAGGGTTGACGGTGGAGATGCAATGGTGAAGATTTTCAAAAACGCACGGATGAACTCCAGAAATTGTTCATCCCTGTCTGGCGAAAAAATAAAACTGGGAAGGCGGCTCAACCGTGGCTGACAGGGGAAGTCAAGGATAATATTAAAGCCAAGGAAGAGGCATATAAATTGGCCAGAAGAAGCAACAACCAGAGGACTGGGAGAAATTTAGAACTCAACAGAGGAGGACAAAGAGGTTCATCAACAAGGGGGGGAAAAGAGCATTGAAAGAAAGCTTGCGGGGAATATAAATACTTACTGTAGAAGTTTCTTTAGGTATGTAAAACGGGAAAAGATTAGTGAAGACGGATGTAGGTCCCTTGCAGTCAGAGACAAGTGAATTTATATTGGGAAACAAAGAAATGGCAGAACAGTTAACCAAGTACTTTGGTTCTGTCTTCACTAAGGAAGACACAAATAATCTCCCAGAAATACTAGGTGACCGAGGATCTAGTGGGAGGGAGGAACTGAAGGGCATCCACATTAGTTAGAGAATGGTGTTGGGTAAACTGGTGGGACTGAATACAGATAAATCCCCAGGGCATGATGGTCTGCATCCCAGAGTACTCAAGGAGATGGCCCTAGAAATCGTGGAATGCATTGGTGATCAATTTTCAACATTCTCTCGACTCTGGGTCAGTTACTGTGGACTGTAGGGTAACCAATGTAACTCCACTTTGTAAGAAAGGAGTGAGAGAAACATGGAATTATAGTTAGCCTTACATCGGTAGTGGGGAAGTTGCTGGAGTCAATTATTAAAGCTGTTATAGCAGCGTATTTGGGGATCGGTCAAAGTCAGCATGGATTTATGAAGGGGAGATCATGCTTGATTAATCTTTTGGATTTTTTTGAGGATATAACAAGTAGAATGGATAAGGGAGAGCCAGTGGATGTGGTGTATCTGGACTTTCAAAAAGCCTTTGACAAGTTCCCACATGAGATTAGTGTGCAAAATTGAGCACATGGTATTGGGGGTAGGGTATTGACGGATAGAGAACTGGTTGGCAGACAGGAAGCAAAGAGTAGGAATTAACAGGTCCTTTTCAGAATTCAGGCAGTGACTAGTTGGGGTGCCACAAGGCTCGGTGCTGAGACCCCAGTTGTTTACAATATATATTAACTATTTAGACGAGGGAATTAAATGTGACATCTCAAAGTTTGCGGATGACACAAAGCTGGGTGGCAGTGTGAGCTGCGAGGAGGATGCTATGAGGCTGCAGGGTGACTTGGATAGGATGGGTGAGTTGGCAGAAGCATGGCAGATGTAGCATAATGTGGATAAATGTGAGGTTATCCATTTTTGTGACAAGAATAGGAAGGCAGATTATTATCTGAATGGTGTCAGATTAGGAGAAGGGGAGGTGCAACAAGACCCGAGTGTGCTTATACATCAGTCACCGAAAGTAAGCATGCAGGTACAGCAGGCAGTGAAGAAAGCTAATGGCATGTTGGCCTTCATTGCGAGAGGAATTGAGTTTAGGAGCAAGGAGGTCCTACTGCAGTTGTACAGGGCCCTGGTGAGACCGCATCTGGAGTATTGTGTGCAATTTTGGTCTCCTAATTTGAGAAAGGACATTATTGCTATTGAGGGAGTGCAGCGTTGGTTCACCAGATTAATTCCTGGGGTGGCGGGACTGACGGATGATGAAAGAATGGGTCGACTGGGTTTGTATTCACTGGAATTTACAAGGATGAGAGGAGATCTTGTAGAAACATATAAAATTCTTAGAGGATTCGATAGGGTAGATGCAGGAAAAATGTTCCCGATGTTGGGGGAGTCCAGAGCTAGGGGTCACAGTTTAAGAATAAGGGGTAGGCCATTTAGGACTGAGATGAGGACAAACTTTTCACCCATAGAGTTGTGAATCTGTGGAATTCTCTGCCTGGAGGCCAATTCACTGGATGTGTTCAAGGGAGAGTTAGATTTAGCTCTTGGGGCTAAGGGAATCAAGGGATATGGGGGAAAAGCCGGAACGGGGTTCTGATTCTGGATGATCAGCCATGATCATATTGATTGGCCTACTCCTGCACCTGTTTTCTATGTTTCTATGTTTCTAACCTTGCAAAGATTAGTGGGAAGCCAGAGGAATGGGAACCTTTTAATGAACAACAGAAGGTAACTAAAATGGCAATACAGGGAGAAAAGATGAAATATGAAGATACGCTAGGCAATGATATAAAAGAGGATAGCAAGAGTTTCTTCAGATATTAAGAGGACATTTAACCGCTGGAAAATGATGCAGGAGAAGTGATAATGGGGAATAGAGAAATGGCAGAGGAATAGAATATTTATTTTGCATCAGTCTTCGCAGTGGAAGACATCAGCAATGTGCCTGAAATTCAAGAGCCAGGGGGTGGAAGTTAGTGAGTGGCTATTCCTCGGGAGCTGGTGCTTGGAAGCTGAAAGGGCTAAAGGTGGACAAGTCATCTGGACCGGATGGACAGCACCCTAGGGTTTTGAAAGAGGTAGCTTTAGAGATTGTGGAGGCATTGATAGTACTATGTCAAGTATCACTAGAGTCAGGAGTGGATAATATTGCCAATAATACCCCGCTGTACAAGAAGGGAGCAAAGCAGAATAGTGGGAACTATAGGCCGGTTAGTCTGACTTCAGTGGTTGGTAAGATTTTGGAGTCCATTATAAAGGATGAAATTACAGAGTATTGGAAGTTCATGAATAAATAGGCCGAAATCAGCATGGTTTTGTGAAGGGGTGATCTTGCCTGACGATCTGCTGGAATTCTTTGAAGAATAAATAGCAGGACAGACAAAGGAGCATTCTGACGAAGGGTCTAGACCCGAAGCGTCACATATTCCTTTTCTCCCGCTGAGTTACTCCAGCTTTTTGGCTTACACCAGCATATGGTTTTAGAAAGCCTTTGATGAGGTGCTACACGTGAGACGGCTAAGGAAGATGGTATCGAAGGGCAGATATTAGCATGGATAGTAGGTTGGCTGGATGGCAGAAGGCAATAAAGGGGGCTTTTTCTAGATGACTGCCAATGACAAGCAGAGTTCCGCAGTGGTCGGTGCTGGGACCGCTACTCTTCATGTTGTATATTAATGATTTGGATGACAGGTTTGAAGGATTTATGGCCAAGTTTGCAGACCGAATGAAAATATGTAGAGGGGCAGGTGGTGTAGAAAAAACAGGGACTCTGCAGAAGGACTTGGACATGTTGTGAGAGTGGCCACAGGAGTGGTAGATGGAATATAGTGTGGCAAAGTGTGGAGTCATGCATTTTGGTAGTAGGAACAAAGGTGCAGACTATTTTCTAAATGTGGAGAAAATCCAGAAATCGGAGGTGCAAAAGGACAAAAGGAGTGCAAATGCAAGATTCTCTCTTGTTAATTAATGAGTTAATTTGTAAGTCGAATCGGTAGTAAGGAAGGCAAACGCAATGCTAGCATTTATTTCAAGAGGGCTAAAATACAAAAACAGAGATGTAATGCTGAGGCTCTGTAAGGCACTGGTCAGGCTGCATTTGGAGTATTGTGAGCAATTTTGGACACCATATCCGTGGAAGTGTGTGCTGGCTGTGCAGACTGTCCAGAGGGGGTTTACATGAATGATCCCCGGAACGTGTGGGTAAACATATGAGCATTTAATGGCACTTGCCTGTACTCGCTGGAGTTTAGAAAGATGAGGGAGCCCTCATTGAAACTTACCAAATAGTGAAAGGCTTGGATGGAGTGGATGTGGAGAGGATGTTTCCTCTAGTGGGTGAGTCTAGGACTTGAGGTCATAGCCTCAGAATTAAAGTACGTTCCTTTCGGAAGGAGATGAGGAAACATTTCTGTAGCCAGAGGGTGATGAATTTGTGAAATTGTTTGCCTCAAAAGGCTGTGGAGGCCAATTCAATGGATATTTTTACGGCAGAGATAGATGGATTCTTGATTAGTGCAGGTGACGGGGGTTATGGGTATATTGGGGTTAGACGGGAGAGATAGATCAGCCATGATTGAATTGTGGAGTGGACTTGATGGACCAAATAACCTAATTTTGCTCCTATCACATGACTTAATTGCATGTTTTCAGAAAAAATCTATATTTAAAAGCTTATTTTGCTGCTGATTCCAGAAGTGACAGTGCCGGGGTATTGGTTATTAATCAATGTTCCAGTAAAAGCCAAGAAGATGCAATAGAACCTTTTTTAGAAAGAAGCATTTTGATAAGGCAGGTATGGAAGCACTCTTTCCTATAGTTAGTCAGATGGTGATGAAGAATCATTAACATTTTTAAAGAGGGTAGAGTTTGCGATATTATTCTTGTATTCAGAGATAGGTGTGCTTTGCCATAATGGGTCAAACAAAAATCGTCATATTGTTTAATGGCAAATTGCACAAATATTTCCATCCAGGGAGGAGTAGAGATTGTGGAAAGGGAATAGGGCAGTAGAAGCATTCAATTCAGATTTTTCAGGGCAGTTATTCTGCCCAAGGTAACATTTTTACTCTGATTTGGATAAAGAAAAGCCGGACTTTTCACTGTTAAACAGTAGGAAAACAACTTGGCTGAACAAAAGTCATAGGCAGGGATTTTTTGTTTAGGAACTTTTAAGGTTGTGAATAATAATTCCGTCTTAATTTGAGGTAACCATAATCCAGCAAGGCGTACTGTTGACGTTCTCCATTAAGTTGTCTGTCTTGTTACTTTATTTTTTGTGATGCTTTTAACACTGAAATAATTTGTGTTCGATATCAAATGATAAGTCGCTCACTATATTTTTCTTTTACTAGACCTCCGAAGGAACATTCACCGAGCCCCCCTCCTCTTCTGAACCCATCAACACCTCAATCCACAGACAGCCAGCCATTGTTGGGAGACTCTTCAACACCAAAGAGACGGAGGATTGATCCTGAATCCATTCATTCGTTGAGGCGATCCACAAGGCATGCTTCAGGCTGTGATAGATTGTCTGAAAGCAGTGCATCTCCTCAATCAAAACGCCGGTTTTATGAAACTGCTACCCAAATGCCCAGGTTACTTTTACACTTAGAAAAAAGTAAGTATTCTGTATTCTAATCTAGAAACTAATTTTCTCGATGTACACAGGAATATTCTTGTGTTAGCAGGACAGTGCATTCATTTATGAAATGTCCCTACTGGTGGCAGAGATACTGTATAAATATTTAAGTGATTTTAACACCTGCAACATTGTAGTGAATTATTATTTTAGGTTTGGTCAGAACTAAACAACAGTGTCGGATTAATGGATTTGAATCGAGTCCAGAATGATGGAAGCAAATCTTCTTTTCATTTACCTGTAATAGTACTCTGAATAGTCTGCTTGATCAGCTATGACTATCATGGCTGAACAGCATTATAGTGATGAAAATGTTATATTTTTCCAATAGGTAATCGCTGGTGTAGCTTTTTGTGGTGAATGAGTTAAATTCTGTTTTCTGACATGTATATTTGACAATTTTATTTAAATAATATAATATAAATAATATTTTGTCATTTTCTTCTATGGGATGTATTAACTGGAAATTGTGCATTTAAACTGGAGGGTTGTAAGTAACTGAAGGATTGTGCATGAAAATAGTTTATAATTTCTCTTTGTGGTATTTTTTGAAGAAATACTACTTAATATTTGTTTTGTTTGAATGTATTTTAAAGAAACTCCTGTCCACAGTGGGAGTTCATCTCCTGTCGCCCTCACACCCAGTAAAGAAGGTGTTGCAGTGTTTGATGGAAGAAGAAGTAATGAATTAAACGAGGTATGGTTCATTTGTCTTTATCTTGACTTGGTAAATGCACGCAATAGTTTGTTGGTTTTGTTTAGTTTATTGTCACGTGCACCGAGGTACAGTGAAAAGCTTTAGTTGCGTGCTAACCAGTCAGCGGAAATATTATACATGATTACAATTAAGCCATTCACAGTGTACAGATACATGAGTAGGGAATAACGTTTGGTTCAAGATAAAGCCAGTAAAGTCCAAAAGTAAGAAATGTTGCTGTTGGAGTAGAGATTTGCAAGTGTGGAGCGATTTATAATGTGTGATTGCAGATACACGCCTGTGACTAGCACACAAATAATCACCTGCGTTGGGCGCCATCTTGCCGTATTTAAAGTAAAACTACGGACCTTGTTTCGAACTTGCCGTATTCCTTCTCCCTTTGAAACAATCCATCCTTCAATTCAATCCCATTACCAGAAGCCAACAATATCATAAGCTTACACTAAGATGCTTTGTTTAAAAGTCAAATTCCGGAACGTTTATCTGCAACTAACAAGGATCTGCTATAGAGATAAGAGAGAAGATTTGCCTTCCAGGTGTACTCAAGTATTTTTGGAAAAACACCAATCCACAGATATAAGTTGAGTACATGAATAGAACTTTGAGGTTAAACCCTGGAAGAGGAACTTTGTTATGAAGATGATTCTGAATTATAGCCTGAGATGGTTTACATTTTAATCACAACTATATTTTTTGTGGGACAGAAGGTAGGATAAGAAGTGGGCCTTGAGTCTGAAGAGCAGAGAGGGTTTGGAGGAATTGTAGCTGAATGAAGGTTCAGTGTTTAGAGAGTAAAAAGGCATGGAGCCATTAGTGGACAGTGACAATAATTTTGTGATGGATTCTTTGGGAATTAAGAAATTAAGAACGTGTTGAAACCTGGTGAGTGCAGATGTAAATGTAATATGATGAAATATCAAAAAGAATACATGTACCAGAAATGTAAGTATGTTGTGATACTGAAATTTGGATTTTGTGATGCCTCTTTATTTTTATTTATAAAGTGTAACTCAACATTTTCAGGGAAGTATTGCCAGTTAGGTGCTAATAGGAATTTCTTCAACAAGGTCAACATTTTTGTGATATATTTTAAAGATTCTGTTTTGATACTGGACTCTTCATGTTTGCTGAGGGAAAAGATTGTAACAGATCTCTTACATTTTTGCTCCCTGGGTAGAATTTGTTTAACCTCCTTCCATTTGAATGGAGAGATGTGGCTGCAAGTATAAATTAGCTAAAGCTAGCGTTTCGTATCATTTTCATACATTTTGGTGCTACAGGTGCACAACCTTTTATCCGGAGTTCCGGAAACCGAAAAGCTCAGAAAACCGGACATTTTTCCCAGGATGTCGTCTGCACACCAAAGCTCGCGTTTGGCGCCAAACTTGACCCGAAACGACCCACGGTCAACCCAGGTCTGTACTACTGTAGCGGCTGCCTCCTCCCCGGAGACCGGGGAGACACTTAAACATCTGTAAATCATTGCTTAAATGTTAGTCAGTTAGTTTGGAGGGCTTTTATGTGAAGGGGGGGGGGGGGGTGAAGGGGGAAACTTTAATTCTTAGTCCCCTACCTGGTCGGAGAGGCGGGGAGCGGGCAATGCCTTACCGGGTCGCCGTGCAGTAAGCTCCGGAGCGCTGTGGCCGCCGACTCCCAACATCGCGGAGCTGGGGCTGCGGGCGTCCGACCGCGGGCGGCGCCGGTTGTAGCTCCGACCCCGGAAACTCTACCCCTGGCTGCGCGGCGCTCCAAATCCAGCGCCACCCGCGACCGGACGCCCGCAGCCCCAGCTCCGCGATGTTGGGAGTCGGCGGCCACAGTGCTCCGGAGCTTACTGCACGGCGACCCGGTAAGGCATTGCCCGCTCCCCGCCTCTCCGACCAGGTAGGGGACTAAGAATTAAAGTTTCCCCCTTCACCCCCCCCCCCCCCACCACATAAAATCCCTCCAAACTAACTGACTAACATTTAAGCAATGATTTACAATGATTCCCTGGTCTCCGGGGAGGAGGCAGCCGCTCCAGCCTTTAAGCCGCCCGCGCTACCTACCTAATCTACGCTAAAATTCTTCCATTCCAAAATCCGAAAAATTCCGAAATCCTAGAAGTGTGGTCCCAAGGTTTTCGGATAAAAGGTTGTGCACCTGCGTATTTGTTTTTAATGATATCTGTTGGAGTTGGGGAAATTGCAGAATTGAACACAATTTCTATGTTTCTAAGTCCTTCTGGATAGTATTGCTATTTAGTTTTTCTGCAGAAGAACAACTATTTGAAAATGCTACTTAAGGTCTAGTAGCAGAATTAGGCCATTTGGCCCATCAAGTTTACTCATTCAATCATGACTGATCGATCTTTTCCTCTCAACCGTATTCTCCTGCCTTCTCCCCGTAACCCTTGACACCCTTACTAATCAAGAATATGCCAAGCTAAAGGTTCGTCAGGCAAGATCTCCCTTTCACAAAATCATGCTGACTTCGACCTATTTTATTGTGTACTTATAAGTACTCAAACCTCATGCTTTATAATGGACTCTAAAATCTTACCAACTATTGTTTTTCACTCTTCTGCTTCACTCCCTCTTGAGCAGCAAAGTAATATTTACAATTTTCTAATCGTCTGGAACCATTCCTCACTCTAGTGATTCTTGAAAGATTACAGCTAATGCCTCCACAATCTCTAAAGCCACCTCTTTCAGTACCCAAGCAATCAGTCCATCAAGGTGACTTGTCCACCTTCAGGGCTTTAAGCATCCCAAGCACCTTCTCCATAGGCACTCCAATAACTTCCACCACCTGACTCTCCTGAATTTCAAGGATGTTACTGATGTCTTCCACTGTGAAGGCTGATGCAAACAACTTATTCAATTCATCTGCCATTTCTTTATTCCCCATTATCAATTCTGTATAATTTTCCAGCGGTCCAATATCCCATTCTTGCTACTCTAAGAAACCGTCTTGCAGACACTCGACAAATTCCCTCTCGGAATCCAGTAACAACCTAATTTTCCCAGTCTACCTGCAAGTGAAATTCAATTCAAGTGACGTTCATCCCATCAGAACAGTCCCCAATACTGTTACAATATTTTTAAAGTTTATTTTCTCTGCATTAAAGACCAAACTCTTATGCTAGGTTACTTATGGCAATGAATTGATGTTTAGGACTAAGTGAACTGAACCTTGAACATAATTAATTATGAATCATTTGGGCATAAAGTATGATGTACAGGTCAGAGTGATGTAGTGTTTAGTTTACTGGACTCAGCAGCCTGTGGTTAATATAAATGATTTAGAGATGTGAGTTTCAGTTCCACCATTGCACATGAGGAATTTACATTAAAGCAATTTAAATTTGCAATTAAAAATGAAGGCTAGTTTCAGTGTAAAACATGAAGCTGCTACTATCTGCTGAGTTAACCTGCTGAATTATTCCAGCACTGACAGCCTTTGCAAGCCCATCTGGTTCACTGATGTGCTGCAGGAAAATAAATCTGGCATCTTTATCCAGCTTGCCAAATGTGACCACATCCCTTTTGCATTTATCTTCTAAGTGCCATCTCTGTTCAGAGGCAGACACAAAATGCTGGAGTATCAGGCAGCATCTCTGGAGAGAAGGAATGGGTGACGTTTCGGGTCGATACCCTTCCACAGTCACGTTTGTTTGCTCTGTTCAGAGGCAATTGGGAAGGTCAATAAATGTCAACCTTGTCTGTGAGGACCATATCCTGTGGATGAATGAACAGAAAAGATTGCAGGAATGAAAAGTGACGTGGTTTTGTAATTAAAAAAATAAATTTAATCAGCAAAAGCATGTGATTGTGATTTTTTTTTTTTTCATATTGGGTTTAATAGGTATTATCTTGGAAAATGATGCCAGATAATTACCCATTAACTGAACAACCTCCTGCGCCCTCTTACATCTATGGAGCTCAGCATCTTTTGCGACTGTTTGGTACGTTTTACAGATTTTATATTCAGTGAAATTGGATGAAAAAATGTATTAAACTTCAATATATGTTTGTTCAAAGTGGAAAAATAATCTATATTTAAATATCAGAATAGAAATGCAATCAATGTAAGGAATTAAATAAAAAAATGACACGAAACCTCTAATCTCAAGTCAAATTTTAGATAGTTGTGGGAAACAGCAGAATAATAATATTGATTAAGTGGTCCTTTCAAAGAGTCATTGAAGGTGTCATCACTTTGCAATAGAAATGCCTTTTCTATAAAGCACGTTCAGCTTATAACTAACCAATACAAAAATGAATTTCACTGTACCTCGGTACATGTGATAAATAAAGAACCATACCAACCTAAAAATGCATTTAACTTAACATTGAAAACCAATTATACTGATTAAAACATTGTATAAAAATTGCAGCATCTTACAGCAATGTTCTATGAAGCATTGCTCGCATACAATAAAATGCCATCAAGCCCAGGAGTCATTGCAGCATCATGATGCCTAGAGATTTGAATTAGTTGCTGACTAAGTGTGATCCAAACAAACTGTGAAAGGATACCCAGAAAATGCAATCCCTTTCATTTACTGTAAATCTACCCTGCTTCACTTATGTGCCTATAATTTACGAATAGCCAATTCACCTGCCAACCCACATCTTTTGAGATGTAGGAGAAAACCAGAACTCTTGGACCCATGTGGTCACACGGAGAACATGCAAACTCCACCAAGACCATACTGGAGATCGGGACTGAACCTCGGTTGCTGGTATTCTGTTGCGGCAGTTGTTGCCCGAGCACTTCAGTAAATATTACTAATCGTATCAGGATATAGAATTATGAATACATTGTGGCGGGGACTGGCAGGAGTACAGCCAAAAACTAGTTGGACACAGGTTGTGTGCACTAGATGTGTTTATTCTTCTGCATACAGCTCCCTACTCCTCACCAGACATGGGCGTTGCCCGGCCTTAAATAACAACTCAGATACCGACCCCGTGACTCGCGCCTCCCCCACCAAGACGCCGCCCTCTAGCGCCAATGGTTCGTCGTGACCTTGGGTTGCTATAGGGTGCCGCCACATGACCACCCCCCCCCCCAGAACCAGAGGCACCGAACCGCACAGGACATCGCACGAGGCGGCCCTAACGCGTAGATACAATACCGCGCCCCGGGGGCTTGCTCGGTTCGGAAGAATCTCCGGGAGCTCTGGGCGGGTGAGGAGTAGGGAGCTGTATTGGAGAAGAATAATCACGTCTAATGCACATAACTTGTGTCCGACTAGTTTTTGGCTGGACTCCTGCCAATCCCCGCCACAACATATGTGAAAATAAATAAAAGGTGTTGATTTGTTGGTCTTCCTAGCAAGTTCTGGAAAATGAAGTAGTATGAATATGTTCAGACCTTGTTTCTTTATTAAATTGATTCTATAATCTTCTGTTTTGTACAGTGAAGCTGCCAGAGCTGTTGGGCAAGATGTTAATTACTGACAGGAACCTGAAAGTCTTGGTGAAGCATCTCAAGTTGTTTCTTCGGTAAGATTTTAAAATGTGCTCGTAGAATTTTACAGAGCTTGTGTTAATTAACTGCACCACATTAGGAATCGACCAACTTTAGTTAAAACATGGTCCAAGATACAGGTGGAATCACAAGTGGAGAATGGCATCATGATCTTTGTGCAAGATGCATTGTTAGGACTGTCTTGGATCCTGTCGCAGACATGTAAATAAAAGATTGACACTAGAAGGTTTATGTTTATAGTAGTAATAATAAAGATCGTTCAGTATTTGTTCAGCCTTGTTAAAACTCGACATTTTAATGATTTGATGCTTACTTTGTATCTTTATATCTAGGTTTTTGGCTGAATACCAAGAGGATTTTTTCCCTGAATCTGCTTATGTAGCTGCGTCAGAAGCTTACTATTGTACCAAACGTCCTCAGGCTATCTACTGAAACATTAACAGAACTGTGAATTAACCTTCGTAGTCCCTTTTAGCCTTGTGGTTACAGATTAAAGAAAGTAAATGACCTTCAGCAGCTAAGAACAAAAAGAGGGCTTATGTTCTCTTATGTGGTGCTGCCTACTGGAAATCTGTTGACATTACATTGTGGAGATGGACCACTTTGTGTTTGAACTTGCCACTTTGGCTTTCATCTCTGCTTGATATCGTGCATGTCATCCAGTTCTCCTTTGATGAATCAAATGACTGCAAATTGAAGTCTCCTGCAAACAGACTAAATGCATTCTGAAATACAAGCTGCCTTTATTGAACAAGACTTGATTCATTTCTGCACAAAATTGTTTTGATGTCCGTCTGAAAGTAATAAGGAACTACATTTTAACGTGAGATTCTAAAACGTTGCGTTGAAAACAATGTATTATTTGCAGGAATGTTTCCTTTTCTGATTAGAAATAAATCTTTGCTGTGGTAATATTTTATTTTAATGTTAGTTATGTTGCTATTCAAATTTGAATTACTGTTTGAGTGCTCTTCTATGGTAGACCACTATTTGTATTTTTCTTTCAACTGTGCTGTTGTCACAAAAGTTCTAAATGTATTCTTTAGAACCACATCTCCTTTGTCTCACTCTGGCAAGTGTACAGGTTGCATCATTGTGATTCGTGATTATTGAAGGGAAACTGATTTAGCAAGGTGAAAGGTGGTTCTTGTTACTTCTCACTGAATATTCCAGGGAAGGTTTTCCATCCACGATGACAATATAGCACTTCAGGCTATATGATGTATGATATTTGGCAGGAAATTTGATGACCATGTTCGACTTCTAATTAAAACATCTGTAATTTATCCCTGTGCAGTACTTGGTTGATCGTATTGTAAATCATAATAGTAACAGATGGTTCGAGACCGAGCCTTATCTGGCAGTTATATGTGCAATAAATGTTGTTGCTAAAATATTAGTTAGAAAATACTGATATATAGGTATGGCACAGTGGTGCAGCTCTGAACCATTTTCTTGCAGTACGGAGATTCAAACTTGCTTTTGGAGTTTGGATGTTCGCCCTGTGACTATTCTGGTTTCATCCAGGTGTTCTAGTTTTCTCCCATATCCTGTGTAAATCGCCTGTCGTGTATAGGTGAATGGTAGAATCTGGGGAGAGTTCATGAGAATGAGAAGAGAATAACAAAAAAGATGGGATCATTGCCGGGTTTGTGTAAATAGTTGGTTAATAGTGAGTGTCAGTAGGCCGAAGGGCGTGTTTCCATACTGTAACTTTCTTTGGCTGTTAACCCACTGGTAATCCAGAGTAAAATGAAGACAAAGTGCTGCCTGACCTGTATATTTCCAGATTTCTATGAAGGAAACAATGTTTTGTTTCAAGATCCTTTCATTAATTCAGTTTCTCTTTCCATAGAATATTGCCTGACCTGAGTTTTTACAATAGTTTTATTTTCAGTACGAATAGTTTTTTGCTTAATAATTTGGAGGCTTGCATCATCAATCCAGCAACTCAAGTTCACATCCCTCTCATAAATTCAGTAAATAAACTGGAACTTGAAATAACTGATCTTTGTACTGATGATTAGAAAAGTGACCAGATTGTCAGTGAGAACCTAACTGTTTTACTAGTGTTTTTCTGAGAAGAAAATCACTGAAATCTGCTGTTCTTGCCAGATCTGACCAAAATATGAATCCAAGCCACTCCCTTATGGTTGATTAGTTAAAATGCCTTCCAAAATATCCAAGCAAGCCACTTGGTTCTCACCGCTTGCTCGAAGGGTAATCAGGGAGGGACAATAAAGATTATCCTTGCCAGCATATCTCAAATTCTGTTTTTTTTCTTTTAAAGCATCCACTTGAATCCATGCAAAGATCTTTTTATTTTTATTTTATTCATTGCTGTCTCTATTAAAAAACCTTTGGAAAATGTGAAATACCATATTGATGTCTGAAGTCACAATAACAGAGAAAAGAAAAGATTAATTGCTTTATATAGGAGCAGAATTAGGCCATTTGGCCTATCGATTCTACTCCGCCATTCAATC
The DNA here is from genome assembly GCF_010909765.2 of Amblyraja radiata. Lineage (NCBI taxonomy): Eukaryota > Metazoa > Chordata > Chondrichthyes > Rajiformes > Rajidae > Amblyraja > Amblyraja radiata. The sequence continues at coordinate 49,579,249 of NC_045969.1, forward strand.
ATGCCTGATGCATCTTTCCCTTTCACCCTCATTCTTCTGCTTTTTACATGGTTGTATAGAAGGAACAGTTAAATCTGCATAACATACAGTGCATTTGTTGTGTATTTGGATTCATTCCAACACTTGGAGTAAAGAAGGTCACTTATCGGGTTGTTGGTAAATACTACTAATCACGAGTAGGTCACTTCTGTTCAACTTCTTTCTTATGTCCCACAGAACCTTGTCCCTTTAATTGCAAATATTAAAAAATAAAAATATTCTAATACTCATTCTAAAAATAATATTGGATAGTGAAGGACATTGCTGATTACAGTGTCTGCTTTTGTATCTGTCTTTCACATAGTGAAACTGTCTCAGGGCACTTGAGAGGAAGTTGTCACCAAATGATCTTCAAAAAGATACCTGCAACAGATGGACTTCAAGGAGCAACTTACAAAGCTAGAGCACCAGTCAGTTTTAGGGATAAAATGTCAGAGCTTGAAGCATTTATATGAGGCACTATGTCAAAGGTAGGAGTATATTGCAACCATGATGAGGTACAGGGCTAAGTGAGATTGGTTATATTTTGCTTTTTAATTTCTGGTAACGTCCTTCCATCTTCCCTCGTCTACCTGTCTATGGCCAGTGTGTTTCCCTCATCCCTACCCACCCCCAAAGCCCTTAGCTTATGAAAAACACTGAGGAAGAATGGCAAGCAAGATGTTTTTTATATCTACTGTTACCTGATTGTCATAACAGGAGATAGGCATTTTGTTTGTTTGTATTTATATTGTTAACACATTCGAATTTCCTTGAATAGGTTGCAACCGTTTTTGGGACTGTGATATTTCTGATAACCATTGCTTCCCACTGCTATTCCTCTGTGTGCTTCTTTAAAAAAAATCCTTGTTCCTATCTCTTATTTGCTGAATTTAATTTTCATTGTGATGCTAATTGTGGTAAAATTCAAATGCCAACACAATGTGAGGGAGGGAGGGGGGAGGAAGATTTAAGAGGTACCTGAGGGGCAACCTATTTACACAACGTGTGGTTGGTATATGAACTAAGTTGCGGAGGAGGTAGTTGAGGCAAGTACTATCACAATGTTTAAGCAACATTTAGACATGTACATGGATGTTGGGTTTAGAAAGATGTGGGGCAAATGTAGGCAGATGGGACTAATGTAGATGGGGCATGTTAGTCGGCGTGGGCAAGTTGGGCTGAAGGCCCATTTCCATGCTGTGTGAGTGTACACATTTGGTTTCATCAGCAGAATTATAAAACTCTTAACTAATCATTGGCTTGTCTTGTTTGATGCTAATGCCATCATTTGAGGTTGGGAAAGGGTTATCTGATGTGCTGAGTTGATACTGAACTTTTAACCTCTGGAATCAGCTGATTTATCAATTAGTTACACTAATTCTATAAGTAAGTGTATTCTATCAATAATCAATGTATTTCTCTTAGATATTTAATGCATTATTACCTTGTCTTTTGAAAACTTGTAGGTTGTGAAATTTAAATGAACTATTTCATCAACTGTCAGTTGATAATGTGTAGTTATACAAAATCTGGAATCTGCAGTTGACTTTATTGAACATTTAGTAATTAAAATGGCTGTGGTATAATATCATCTTTATCGCATAAAAGCTAGTCCTTTTGTGATCAGGAAAAGATTTCAATATGATTTAATTCACTTTTAAAAAGAAAATCTGCATTTTTAATGAATGCAATTTAATGAATGGCTGTATTGGAAAATGGTGGCGCACCTGAATGCAGCGGCTTTGCTCTCCCCCGTGTGGATGTTGTTGTTTTTGTCTGTTTTGTCCGTCTGTCTGTGGACCTGCGACTCGACATACAACCGGCAGGACCTTCTAAGGATTGGGACGTTGTGTAGCGAACTAGAGTCCGTAAGAAGCTCCCACAACGATTATATCCCGCCAGAAATCACCCGCCCAGCGGAGTCCGAGTGGATCACCATACCGAACGGAAGGTGCGGGAGGCGGCGCAGACGGAGGCGGCAGAAGCGCGGTTGTCGAGCCGGCATTCACGCTAAGCTAAAGGAAGCTCCTTACAGACCGGCGCTACCCAGCATTTTTTTGACGAACGCCCGATCGCTCAGCAACAAGATGGACGAGCTGGAGCTGATCAATGAAGAAAATACAACTGTGCAAACCTGCTAGATTATGGTGGTAACTGAGACCTGGCTTCACGCTGGGATCCCGGCCGAGGCCATCAGTCTGGTAGGTCACACAGCACACCGGGCCGACAGGAGCAGTGACTCCGGTAAGAGCAGAGGAGGGGAGCTATGTATTTACTCCTATGACAAATGGTGCACAAATGTAAACGTTGTCGAGAGACATTGTTCACCAGACATGGAGTTTATTACATTGAAATGTCAACCCTTCTATCTGCCGCGGGAGTTCACAGCTGTCGTTATTCTGGCTGTTTATATTCCACCAAGCGCTAACGTCAAGCTAGCACTGAACACCCTGCTAGCATCAATCTACAAACTACAGACTGCGCACCCTGATGGGATTTTCATCGTGGCTGGAGACTTCAATCAGGCTAATCTAAAAACTGTCCTCCCTAAATTCCACCAGCATGTCACGTGTCCGACGAGAGGTCAAAATACACTGGATCACGTGTACAGCAACATTAGGGATGGATACAAAGCCTCCTCTCTCCCTCACCTCGGCCAGTCTGACCATCTATCACTCTTTCTCACCCCGGCATACAGACCTCTCATTATGAGAACCAAGCCCAGTGTGAGAAGCATAAAGACTTGGCCCGAGGGCGCTGCCGCCCAACTTCAGGACTGTTTTGAGCGCACCGAGTGGGACTTGTTTGCAAACCAGGACATACAAGAATATACATCCACAGTCATGTTCTATATACAGAACTGTATCAACAACGTCACTGTCGACAGGGAGGTCAGGTGCTATCCAAACAACAAACCATGGATGACCAGGGATGTCAGGTGCTATCCAAACAACAAACCATGGATGACCAGGGATGTCAGGAAGCTGCTGAGGGAACGCAACTCAGCCTTGATGAATTGTACAGCACTGCCAGATCTAAACTAAAGAGAGCCATTAAAGAGGCAAAGACAGCCTATGGAAGAAGGTTAGAGGGATATTTTAACGAGAGGGACCCTCGGCGTCTTTGGCAGGGCAATTCGCAACTTACCAACTACAAGGGCAAGGGGGGGCCGATCATCTGCAGCAGTAACAACTCGCTAGCTGAGGAGCTCAACCATTTTTTCGCCCGGTTTGAGCTGAATGAGGCAGAGCCTGCATCTGCAGCCGCACCCAGCACTGACAACCCGCCACTCGCTGTGAGTACGGAGGACGTCAGAAGAGCACTCCGCAGGGTCAACCCCAGGAAGGCTGCTGGCCCAGATGGCATCCCAGGGAGAGTATTGCGGGACTGTGCAGACCAGTTAGCGGAGGTTTTTAGTGACATCTTTAACCTCTCTCTGTCAACGTGCACTGTCCCTAAATGCTTCAAGACTGCTACCATCGTGCCTGTACCCAAAAAAACATCTATTACCAGCTTGAATGACTATAGACCTGTTGCTCTCACTTCAACGGTGATGAAGTGTTTTGAACGGCTGGTCCTGGCCCACATTAAGTCCTCACTCCCATCCACCCTGGATCAGCATCAGTTTGCATATAGAGCTAATAGGTCAATGGAGGATGCCATCAACATAGCTCTACATTCTGCACTGACACATCTGGAGCGCCCTGGCTCATATGTGAGGATGTTATTTGTAGATTTTAGTTCTGCATTTAATAACATCATCCCCAGCAGAATGGTGGACAAACTGTCTGATCTGGGTGTTAATGCAAACACATGCGGATGGATTAAGGACTTTTTAGCAGACCGCCCACAGACTGTCAGGATGGGGTCCAATTACTCCCCAGTCCTGACGCTCAGCACAGGAGCGCCACAAGGTTGTGTGCTGAGTCCCATCTTGTATACAATATACACTTATGACTGTACACCAACACACAGTACAAACAGGATCATCAAGTTTGCGGACGACACGACTGGTGGGACTGATAAACAACAACGACGAATCTGCCTACAGAGATGAAGTCCAAAAACTGACTGTCTGATGTACCAAAAACAACCTGGTACTCAACCCATCAAAGACAAAAGAACTGGTCGTTGACTTAAGGAGGAAGAGGAGAGAGGAACCTGCTCCTTCATACATCAAAGGAGACATGGTGGAGAGAGTCACTGGCTTTAAGTTCCTGGGAATAAACATCTCCCAGGACCTCAAATGGCAAATGAACACCGTCACTCTCGTGAAGAAGTCACAGCAGCGGCTGTATTTCCTGAGGTCTCTGCGGAGAGCAAACGTCTCACAGCCGCTGCTGCTGTCCTTCTACCGATGCGCCGTGGAAAGTATCCTCTCCTATGGCATCCTGGTGTGGTTTGCTAGCTGCACTGTGGCTGAGAGGAGGGCGCTGCAGAGAGTTATAAAAACTGCACAGAGCATTACAAACGCTCAACTGCCCTCCTTGGATGATATATATCTGATGCTGGGCCACAAACATCAAGCAGGACACATCCCACCCTGCCAACCACCTTTTCACTCTGCTACCCTCTGGGAGGCGATTCAGGTCTCTGAAGGCTCGCACCGGTAGACTAAAAAATAGTTTCTACCCATGTGCGATAAAAGAGCTTAATTCCAACAGAGAACACTGGGGAAGCAAAATGTAATTCCAAGAAATGCAACATTCTTTTAAAATTATTTTTAAATACTTATTTATTATTTTGACTAATAAGTGTACATATGTGTCAATGGTTGTCGTGTTTGTATTTTTTAACCGGAGGAGATGCAATGGAATTTCGTTGCACAGTATTGTGCAATGACAATAAACGTATTAATTCATTCATTCATTCATTCAGATTTGTGGCGTATCAGATTTTTTGTTTCCAATGAACAATGCTGAAAATGTAACTGGCTGTGTCTATTTGATTGGGTCACTTACTGTCTTTGAATGTAGGTGTTTGACATAATCTTGGAACAATTTTTTGGATGATCATTTTATTGTGCATGTTTATACTTTCCACTGCATTTATTCAAAAGATAGAGAAAATGTTCAGTTATTTTAATGCGACTAAATAATTATGATTGTTAATTACAAGTATATTTTTAATCCAGCTGGAAAGGACCTGAACCCATTCAATTACTAAGAACTAAAGAAATATTGATTAAATGCTCTGGCATCAATTTCATCTATGCTTGTGGTACCAATACTTCAAGACAGCAAGTGCTACTCAGCTTGCTCCAGTGTTCACCACAATATTCAACCTCTCCCTGGCCAAGTCCGTGGTCCCTGTCTGCTTCAAAAGATCCACCATTGTTCCAGTGCCAAATAATGCCTCTCCAGCCTTCTTGAATGACTACCGACCGGTGGCCCTCGCCTCGGTGGTCATGAAATGCTTCGAGAGGCTGATCAAGAACCACATCTGCACCTTCCTCCCTCGCAACATGGACCCGCTGCAGTTTGCATACCATCCGAACAGATCCACGGATGATGCGGTCTCCCAGGTTCTGCACACCGCTCTCTCTCACCTTGACAGCCAGAAGGGGGGCAACGTAAGGATGCTGTTCATTGACCAGCTCAGCTTTCAATACGATAGTCCCCATCAGACTGGCTGAGAAGCTGTTGAAACTGGGGCTTAACACTCCCCTGTGTGCCTGGGTTCTGGACTTTCTCAACGCCAGGCCCCAGGTAGTCAAGATGGGGAGACATACATCCAACCCCCTCACCCTGAACACAGGGTTCCCCCCCCCAGGGTTGTGTCATTAGCCCCCTACTGTACTCCCTGTACACACATGACTGTGGCCAGGTTCAGTTCCAACTCCATCATCAAGTTTGCTGATGACACTGGTGGTGGGCCTGATCTCTGATAACGATGAGAAGGCCTACTGAGAGGAGGTGGCTGATCTGGCACTCTCATGTCAGGACAACAAAATGTCACAAAAACGAAGCTGATTGTGGACTTTAGAAGGGCACAACATCCGAGGATGTATACGCCATTGGAGATAATGGGACTACTGTGGACAGGGTGAGCTGCTTTAAATACCTGGGAATCCACATCACAGAGGATCTGACATGGACAACACACACTACCGCACTGGTGAGTAATGCAAGGCAGCGTCTTTTCCACCTCAGGCAGTTGAGGAAATTCAGAGTCTCTCTGAGGATCCTTCAATGCTTCTACTCTGGGGCTGTAGAAAGCATCTTGTCCGGCAACATCACAAACTGGTTTGGGAACAGCTCTGCCCAGGACAGGAAGGCTCTGCAGAGAGTAGTTGGTTTGGCCGAACGCACTATGGGAACTACACTCACCCCCCTGCAGGACCTATACACCAGGATGTGCAGATCCAGAGCCAGCAACATTATGAGGGACCTCTACCACCCCAGCAACGGACTGTTCCAGCTGCTACGGTCAGGCAAACGCCTCCGCTGTCACGCTGTTGAAACAGAGAGGATGAGACGGAGTTTCTTCCCACACGCCATCAGGACTGTAAACTCTTGTCTCTCCAGCGACTAATTTACTGTACTAATTTACTGTTGTGTTGTGTCTTTTGTAAAAAAAATATTTTCTAACATGTAAATTCTGATTCTGTTCTATTCAGTTCAGCAGTTTTTGCACAATCCGCAGGCATTGCCACTTTCATTTCACTGCACATCTCGCATGTGTATGTGACAAATCAACTTGACTTGAATTTAACTGAAAGGTGTCCTGGTAAGTTCCATTTGGTTTTGAAAATACAGCATTATTTTCAAACTGCTGGTAACTTAGATTGGCAAATCCTGCAGACATTTTCTGACACACCAGTGTTGTTAAATATTTGAGGAAAGAATACCAACCAGGATTTTGGAAAAGCTCAGTCATCCTTCAATTTAACTTCAAGAGGTAGTTTAAAAACTTTAATTATCTTGCTGATCAGGATTCTGCCTATAATATGTTGAATGAATGGCACCCTTGTGCAGAATTTCCTGTGTTTGTTGTTTTCCTGCCTTCCAAGGGAATGTTGAAATTAGCGTTGAAGTTGCGGTGAGACTGTGAAGTGATTCTGGCGAAATAGCTACCCTAGAAATCTACTTATGAAAATCCCTGACAAAGAAATCATCGCAAGATAATTTTGGCCTTGTTTGTGAGCTAAAGATAATGACTACCAGTAACGTGGTGGGTTAAATAGGCCATATGGGAAAGGCTGTGACTCGGTAAACAATGGCGACTGAAAAATATGTGACTGGCAAATACAATAAGGAATTCAAGTGGGAGTATTGGGCAGCCATTTTGCCCAAGCCGACTGATTTGATTAAGTTTATTGTTTATCCTGCTGCAGCTTTCAATCTTCTGAGAAGCTATAGTATTTAGTGTACCATGACAATACAAAAACCGTTGTCATGAAGCAATGAAGTGTTGTTTCAATGAGAGTGTAGAATCCCAGTTTGCATTGGGAGAATGCAATGTTAAATTTTGCGCTGTAAAATGGAACATGGGAGTTGTAACGTGCTTTCATTTTTTTGCTACCTATGTGTACAGTGGTTGCTTACCCCTTGTGACTAACTAGCCAACAGAAAATATTGTGGCAATAATGGTAAAATAAACATTTAATTTTGAAAAAAATATTAAGGCTTGAGGTTGGATGGTGAACCCTTTCTTATTATGTTTTTGCACATTCTTTTAGAAATTATCTATAATTTGTTGGTGTGTGTCAGCGTCCATTGCTGCTGCAAGCAAGATTTTTTTGTATCTGCCTCACTATATTTGTATATATGACAATAAACTTGACCTGACTTGAGTGACACAAGAGACATCCGATGCTGAATCTTTAGCAAAAAGTAAACTGCTGGAGTAATTCAGGTCAGGCAGCAACTGTGGAGGGCAATGGATCGATGACGTTTTGACTCGGGACCCTTATTCAGGCTGATGGAGTATGGGGGAGAAAGCTTGAAAAGAGAGCTCTCTGGTGCCTGACTTGCGGAGTTCCTCTAGCGGTTTTGTTGTTTGACTTGACTGGACTCGCATCAATTTGCATACAGGGCAAATAGATCCACAGAGGATGCCATCTCTCTGGCTCTTCACACTGTCCTGACTCATCTGGAAAGACAGGGCACTTACATGAGGATGCTCTTCATAGACTATAGCTCTGCCTTCAACACGGTCATCCCCACCAAGCTCACCACCAAACTCCACCAGCTCGGCCTCAGCTCATCGATATGCGACTGGATCCTGACTTTCCTGACAGAGCGACCGCAGGCAGTGAGACTGGGCCCGCACCTGTCCTCCACTATCACCCTGAGCACCGGCACACCACAGGGCTGTGTACTGAGCTCCATGCTCTACTCCCTCTTCACACATGACTGTGTTCCTGCATTCGACATCAACACCATCGTCAAGTTTGCAGACGACACAACGGTGATGAAACAAACTACAGAGCGGAGGTGCAGATCCTGGCGGACTGGTGCTCAGGTAATAACCTGTCCCTAAACACCTCTAAGACCAAGGAGCTGATTACCGACTTCAAAAGGATACAAAATGGGGAACACGCCCCAATCTCTATCAACGGGGACAGTGTGGAGAGAGTGTCCAGCTTTAGGTTTCTGGGCACACACATTTGAGAGGGCCTCACATGGTCCACCAACCCCGCTGCGCTGGTCAAGAAGGCACAGCAATGACTGTTCTTCCTGAGAACACTGAAAAAGACTGGTTTGCCCCAACAGCTGCTGACAACCTTCTACCGCTGCACCACAGAGAGCATCCTAACATATGGCATCTCTGTGTGGTATCTCAGCTGCACGGAGGCGGAGAGGAGAGCTCTTCAGCGCGTCGTCCACAGAGCGTAGAAGATAATTGGGACACAGCTACCAGCCTTGGAGGGCATCTACTCCACACGGTGCCGCAGGAAGGCTGTCAGCATTCACAAAGACTCCTCACACCCTTGTAAGAGTCTGTTCCAAATTCTACCTTCCGACAGACGTTACAAAGCCTTCTACGCCCGCACCTCCAGACTCAGGAACAGCTTCATCCCCAGAGCTATAGCTGCTCTGACCCGGTCCTGCTGAGTGCCCCCCATCCCCATGAACTGTCTCCCTCAGATGGTCACGTCGCACATCGACCCGGCACAAGACCTATTTGCACTTTTCTGTTTTACTGTTTTTTTTATAAATCATGTTTGGGGTACAGAAAGGGGAAAAATATACAATTTTAAAGTGAAACGAAAAAGGTTGTGAATGGGGTAAAGGCAGAAAGGTACAGCTACAGCTTCTCATTCTTGATTATTGTCCCAAATGGTCAGCATGTTGTTGAGCAGACATTGCCTCTTCAAATGAACGCTTCACTCCATCCCTTCTACACTGCCTTCTGTCTATTTGTCGAATGTATATCATCAAATTTAAATCAATTGATTGTCTTGAGTGGATCGATGTAAATGTGGGAGCGTCTGCATTGCTTCGTGTCCTGTAACAGTGCACCCTTAAAGGAAATGAAGTTCTTTGAGAGATAATTTGTATCCCCAGAGACCAGTGATGGAAATTTTGAGGATGGGCGTAGATTGTGATTTTGACCAAGCTGCAGATGAAGGAAGTAGCGGCGTTGGTGTGCTTTCTTGGCAATAGTTTCTACATGGCTTGTCTGCTTTAACATTTTACTTCAAACCTTTCTCCTGCTCCAAATGCACATTCATTTGTTATCGTTTTGCATGCAGTATTTAAAATACTATTTCTGGATCTTCTAAATTCGATAATTTAGCTCATAGTTCTTTGCAAAGGAACAGGTGATTGCTATAGGGATGGCTATTATTGAAGTGGTAAATCAGAAACATCCAGGAAGTGAGACCAGGAAACAAAACTTTCATACTTGTGCTTCGGAGCGGCGATTAATTCACGGTTTTAAGGTCGTGCATCCTCTTGTGTATATTGACGTTGCAATTTGATATTTACTTGAGATTAGTGTGGAGAATGCTATTATGCAAGGGTAGTTTGAGATTAAGAAGGAGAAGCTGTAAGGGGCTCTTGAAGACCGTAAGGTGAATATATACCCTGGACTTGATGGGATTTATCCCAGGTTATTGAGAGAACCAAGAGAGGAGATTACAGGAATCTTAATGAAAATGTTTATGTTGTCACAGCCAATGTCCCAGAGGATTCGAGTGCAGCCAATGTTGTTCCTTGATTTAAGAAGGGAAGTGGAGAGAATCCAGGGAATTCTACATCGTTGAGCCTCACGTCACTGGTTGGAAAACTATTGGAGAGGATTCTTAACGATGGAATTTATTTCCATTTGAAAGAGAATGGGTTAATTAGGGGCAGTCAGCATGTCTGTACATGGCAGGTTGTGTCTTACTAACGATTACGTTATTTGAGGAGGTGATGAAGATGATCGATGAGGGTCGGGTGTTGGATGATGTTTACATGGATTTTAAGGCATTTGATGAAGTCCCCCATGGTAAACTGATCAAGAAGATTAGGATGCACAGAATTAATAGTGACTTTGTTGTATGGATTTGGAGCAGGCTTACTGGTAGAAACGGGGGATGTGGTGGATGGATAAGTTTCAGGCTGCAGACTGTGAGGACGGCTGTCAGGGTAAACAGCAGGATATAAATCAGCTACAGAAATAGGCAGAGAAATGGCAGATGTAATTTAATTCCAGCAAGTGTATGGTGTTGCACTTTGGGAGGCCAAATGTAAGGGGAAATATACAATGAATGGCTTGCCCTTAACAGCATTGATGTGCAGAAGGATCTTGGGGTACAAGTCCATAACTTCCTGAAAGTGACAGCAGAAGTAAATGAAGTGGTGAAGAAGGCATAGAGAAGGTATGCCATCTATCACAGTTCGGGGCATTGAGTATATGAGTCAGGAAGTCATGATGCAGCTTTATAGGACTTTGGTTCGGAGTGTTGCGTGCTGTTCTGGCCACCCCATTACTGGAAAGATGTTGAGGCTTTGGAAAGGATATAGAGTAGGTTTACCAGAATGATGCATGGATTAAATGGTATTAGCTGTCCAGGCCATAATGAATTTTAAACATTCGGCCTAAAACGGCAGCATTGGCCTCTGTGCCCAGGATTGGGCTCTCTGCCAGCTGATTTAGCCGTCTCATTTGCCAGCCGAGACGTTTCCAGTGGGGACCTTGCGAGGAGGAATGGCTCGATGCGTGCTGGAACCCAAGATACAGCAGCAAATTGGTCCGGCAGAAGCGTCCACGGAACTACGGCCTCAGATGTGCGACAAGACGGCCACGCACCAGGTGAAAAGCTATCCTGGACATGGACTCCAGCAGCTTTCTGTAAGAATTAGGATTTTCATGTGATTTTAGACAAGGTACCATGGGCTGGTATATAGGTGGAAGGGGGGTGGAATAATGGGAGAAGTGTGCACAAATGTGAGTAAATAAATAAAACATGTTCAGCAAGTCTATTTAATGCTTTTTAGCTTCCTCCATCTAATGGTAAAGATAAGCAGAGCATGTAACAAATGCAGAGACCAGCTTTGTGATTGCCTTATACTAGGCATTTGTAAGAGCCAGCAAATGAAACTCTTCCCATCTGTCACTTTTATTTCTTTCATTCACTTGTGCTGACTTGATCTTGTATTGCATTAACAATCTCTGTTCTCTCGTATCTTTAATCTCATGACTTTCTCATCTCTCGCTTTAAAATTGCTGGTCACGATCTCTCGACTTCAAACTGGGCTAAATTAATTTGTTCTCGCAGCTTTTTTATTCTGAAATTGAGATAAGAATTCTACAAGTATCTCAGATGTTTTAAGTTAGTGTATGAAACTGAATTCTGGAAAACTGCAAATCATGCTGCATTTAAAACCTGTTCTTTTCACACAATATTTCAAGCTTGATTGTTTCTTTGAGCTTAAGGCATATTTATTACTTCAACAGCTTGACATCAGATACTGCTTGTCAACACTTAGTGTGGTTTTCACTGGTTTGTGAAATAATAGCCACACACTTCTTCTCCTGTCCTCTCCAGCTAGAATGCCTGGAGTAGGCTGACATGTTTCAAGTGGTCAACCAATATTAGCTAATTGGTCTGAACAGTTACCAATGATGCTGAGGATCAGCCTTTCCTGGCCTTTCAGCCAGTGATAGTGACATCCAAGGGAGAGGTCACTATCACAGTTATAGAAGACCCAGTTGACAACTCAGTTTGAGGCCGCTAGGGTTGAACTCAGCTCTGTAGATTCAATGGCCGTCATTTTAAAAATGGGAAAGGTGAGAGGATTAAAGTTGCTGTAACAAAATTTGCTACCAAATAATGTTTGGTACACAATTATTATTGCCTAAGTGTTTTATTTCTGATCATAATTCCCCCTTTACGTTTTTTTTTTTAAAGAAGCTGATTTTTTTTTCAAAAATGAAATTTTTTAATGGTTAAAAACGTAACTTTCAAATTTGAAATTAAACTTGTTCTGATGTAATGTAAAACTAGATGATTTCAATGGAGAGTTCTCGGGAATGCTTCAGAACTCCTTTCAAAATGAGCAAAGTTAGATATAAAAAGATATTATTGCAGATACAATGACTACATATTAGTAATGAACATTTAGACTGGAAGTCCTATGCTAAATAATTTTTGCTCTAGTTTATAAATATCCATCAGTCAAACTCTTTCCTAATTTTCCTAAAATAATGCCCTGTGACGTTTGTTTCTCTAAAGCCAAATGTGAAAGTGGAGCACATTACTGTGGGTGATCATTTAAACAAAACTTGCTTATTTGCTTTATTTCACGAATATTCACTAATAAGTGAAAAGAGTTGGGATGTCAGCAAAAGGTACATTGCAATGTGTATGTGTGCTGTGAACTTGCGGGCAGGTGAATTCCCAGATAAGGTAATCAGGATATAATGGTGTATGATAATGCTGCTGGTTCTATTTGGATTGTTAAGGTCCCACACAGGAGATTAGTGGGCAAAATTAGAACACATGGTATTGGGGGTAGGGTACTGACAAGAATAGAAAATTGGTTGGCAGACAGGAAACAAAGAGTAGGGATTAACAGGTCCCTTTCAGAATGGCAGGTAGTGATTAGTGGGGTACCGCAAGGTTCGGTGCTGGGACCACAGCTATTTACAATATACATTAATGATTTAAATGAAGGGATTAAAAGTAACATCAGCAAATTTGCTGATGACACAAAGCTGGGTGGCAGTGTGAACTGTGAGGAGGATGTTATGAGGATGCAGGGTGACTTGGACAGGTTGGGTGAGTGGGCAGATGCAGTTTAATGTGAATAAATGTGAGGTTATCCATTTTGGTGGCAAGAACAGGAAGGCAGATTATTATCTGAATGGTGTCAAGTACAACGGGATCTGGATGTCCATGTTCATCAGTCACTGAAGGTAAGCATGCAGGTAAGAGTCAAGAGTGTTTTATTGTCATATGCCCCAGATAGGACAATGAAATTCTTGCTTGCTGCAGTAAAACAGAATATGTAAACATAGTACAAAACAGGAGAAGAAAAAAAGTTCAGTGTGGGAATACACATGCACACATACTCAATAAATAACACATATAGTGCAATAATAATGATAGTCTGTTGCAGTTCAGAGCTTATTTGTTGTCGTGTTTAATAATCTGATGGCTGTAGGGAAGAAGCTGTTCCTGAACCGTTACAGTTTTCAGGCTCCTATACCTTCTTCCCGATGTCTTTTCTGCGCTTGGACGTCCAAGTTACCGAACCAGACTACGATGCAACCAGTGCAGGCAGTGAAGAAAGCTAATGGCATATTGCAGGCAGTGAAGAAAGCTAATAGCATGTTGGCCTTCATAACAAGAGGAGTTGATTGTAGGAGCAAATAGGTCCTTCTGCAATTGTACAGGGCCCCAGTGAGACCACACCTGGAGTATTGTGTGCAGTTTTGGTCTCCAAATTTGAGGAAGGACATTATTGCTATTGAGGGAGTGCAGCGTAGGTTAACAAGGTTAATTCCCGGAATGGCGGAACTGTCATATGTTGAAAGATTGGAGTGACTGAGGTTGTATACACTTAAATTTAGAAGGATGAGAAGGGATCTTATTTAAACATACAAGATTATTAAGGGATTGGACACGCTAGAGGCAGGAAAAATGTTCCCACTGTTGGGTGAGTCCAGAACCAGGGGTCACAGTTTTAAGAATTAAGGGGTAGGCCATTTAGAACAGAGATGAGGAAAAACTTTTTCACCCAGAGAGTTGTGCATCTGTGGAATTCTCTACCTCAGAAGGCAGTGGAGGCCAATTACCTGGATGCTTTCAAGAGAGAATTAGATAGAGCTCTTGCAGATAACGGAGTCAAGGGATATGGGGAGAAGGCAGGAACGGGGTACGGATTGTGGATGATCAGCCATGATCACACTGAATGCGGTGCTAGCTTGAAGGGCCGACTGGCCTACTCCTGCACCTATTGTTATCTCTCATCCCTATTGGAGTGTTGCATTTTTATGTTTTGAAAATTTTAGTTCTTCAGAGTGAAGGTTTTCGGAAATGTGGGATTGATGGTATCTATCTTCCAAACTACTGCTTCAAACCATGAACATCAAACCTGATCTCTGGCAAGCTAATTGCACCAGAGTTATTTCACCCTATTACCCTTATGAGCTAATTACAATTTCTAAATTTGCGTCGGCTTTGTTCTCTCCTGTGTCTTTATTTCATTCCTTATTGCCTATGTCAAGAATCGCACCTGCACTGAACTGAGTTGAATGCAGAGTGCTCCTTCTCTGGAGAGTTTACTCCAGCTAAGTCTGACCAACAACTAGATTGGGTTGGAGGTGCAGATCCTGCCCCTGGAAAACTTCAGCACCTTCTGACAGAAGGTAAATCTGTGGATGGAAGTCGTCTTGACTTCAGCATCTTGAACAGATGATTAAAAAGTATTAAAACATGCATAAACATCAAAAAATAATTATTAAATGTAATATTGAGAGGGACAGTAATGATATGTGTGTTCTGGTGCATCAAGACCACTATGACTATAAATCACCTATTTTACACTAATCCTTTTTTCATCCCATTTACTATTTTTCCTTGCCTTTGGCACTCTTGATTCTAATACTCGCCTATGCACTGGGGACAATTAATTTCTCACTACCCAGACTTTGGGATGATGGTAGAAACTGGAGTACCCTGAGGATGGCACAGAGTACCCGAGTGATGATGACAAGGAAGTTTGAGCAAAACGCAAAGTGCTGGAGTAACTCAGCTGGTCAAGCAACATCTCTGGAGGATATGGAAAGGCCAAGTTTCGAGTTGGTACCCTTCATCAAGCTGATGTTAGTGCTAGAAAGTTGGAAAAGAGAGGTGGGAGCAGGACAAATATATTTGGAATATTTTGTCACTGCTGTAAATCCTCCACCAGTTCTGACCCATCTTGGATCCACGAAGCTGTCCAGAAGTTTCAGGAATCCACATTGAGGGATTGAGTCTTCCAAACCTACCTGCATTAAGTCCTGGACTTGACACGTGGATGCAAGTACAGTATTTCAGCTTGAATGGCGGAACAGCAGAACTAACCACATGATTTCTCATACATAGTTTGAATGATGGAGTTAAATTATAGTCTGATGATTAATAGAGTCGGATGCAAGTAAGATTGTAACATTTCATTCAGGTTTGATCCTAATTTGAGTACAAACATGCTCAGTAAAGACTGTTAACTTGGACTCCAGGGAATAAATATCTTCATGATCTTAATTGCATAACTTAATGAAGAAAATTGTAGGTTGTTTGCGAAGCAAAGCATGTGAAAATATGCAGTGATTGGGGGTGAACTGAGTGTGGAGCCCTGAGCCATCCCAGTCCTTCCTTTAGAGGGAGCTAGTGCTTTATCTTTCTGAATAATTATTAAAGTTGTCATAATTGAGCTTTAAAAGGCATCATTTTGAATCTGGTCTTGAGTTAAGTTAATAGTTGATCTGATCAGTTCTGTTTAGTTTATGGTCACGTATACTGAGGTACAATGAAAAGCTTTTTGTTGAGTGCTGACCAGTCAGCAGAAAGACAATACATGATGACAATTGATCCATTTACATTGTATAGATGAATGATAAGGGAATAACGTTTAGTGAAAGGTAAAGCTGGCCTAACCTATTGGAGGTGCAGAGTGCACATGGAATTGCAGATGCTGGTATATTGGGCAAAAAAAACACTGCTTGATGAATTTGGTGGGTCAGGCAGCATCTGTGGGGGGAAATGAACAGACAATGTTTTGCTCGAGAACCTTCAGACTGATGGAGTCGAGAGGAGATGTTCTGGGAGAGGAGATGGCTGGTTAGAAGACGATGGGGCAAAAACTGACAGGTCATCCAGATGGAGGTGTTGACTGGCAAATGAGTAAGTAGTGGATGAGAGAAGGTTGAATATTTTAACCAAGGCGAGAGGTGACAAGTGAAGAAGACATAAGGTGCAAATGGGGTGACGTTTGAGGGAAGATTACTGGTAGAAAGTGGTGAGGGGACATGGTTATTAAAGACACAAATTCACGGCTGTTTTCTGCCAAGTGGTAAACCCATCACTGGTTCCTCCCGAGATCCCAATATAATAAAAACAGTTTTAAATCAATTTGGTTCATTCCATATGATATTGAGAAACAGCAGAACTCTGGTGATGGCAAAAGTTGTGGCCCAACAATAGGCCCAAAGAACATCCTGATTGGAATACTGAAGAACTGTGCTCCCGAACTAACCAACCTCCAGCAAAACTGTTCCTTTACAATTACAATACTGGCATGTACATGACAATGTGGGAAACTAACCAGGAGAGGCGTTTCACTAAATGAAGACAAATGCAATCTGGCTAATTATCACCCAAACCATTTACATTTGGTTATTCATTGGAAAGTGTCATGAGTGCTGTTGAGCAGCATCTATTCAGCCGTATCCTACTCGCTGTTACCCGGTTGTGGGTTTTGCCAGGACCACTCTGCCCCATATTTCTTTGTAGGATTATTCCAAACATGGATCAAACAATTCTACTCCAGAGGTGAGATAAAGGTGACTGCCCTCAACATCAAGGCAGCAGTTGGCTGAGTTTGACATCAAGGAGACCCACCAGACCTGTAGTTAATGGTCATCTAAGTAAAAATATGAAAGGTTTTCAAATATACTTTGCTCAAAGAAAGATCCTGCAATGCGTGACTCGCCTCTCTTCCTGACATGCTAAAGGGTATGATTTTCAGAGGTCTGCCATCCCACCCTTAGCACTGCAAGAGTTTCTCAGGGCAGGCTGTGGGGGCCAAACCTTCAGCTACTGCCTCAATCACCTTCCTTTCATCACAAGCTCAGAAGTGGGATGTTCAGTCTTGATTGCATCTTTTTCAATTCCATTTACAACCCCTTAGCAACCGAAGAAGCTACATTTAATGTTCATTAGGCAATCAATATTTTAAATATTTTCTTATTGCTGTTGCAAAGATGGAAGCCATTTCGTTTGCACCTGCTCTCCATTCAATTCCATTTCCCCCCTGTAAACTATGTTGTATCACATTCCTGTTAATTCCACTCTGATTTTACCAGCAGCCACCTAATTTGTATAATTTATAGCACCCAATTAACTTTCCTATCAACATGTCTTTGAGAAGTGGGAAGAGACCCAAGTATACTGGGGAAACTGATGCCGTCACAGTGAAAACATGCAAATTCCATCCTACCCACATTGGAAATCTGGCACACAGCTCCACGTTAATCCTTCATAATCAATGCCATTGCTGTTACTTATTCCCTCACCATCTTGGTGGTCACCTGTGACCAGAGTTCATCTGGACCAGTCAATTAAATACTGTGGCCACAAGAATGGGTCAGAAGCCTGGATTTCTGCCATGGCTCAATCACCTGTGATGTTCCAAAGCCTTTCCACCCTTGTTCAGTGCACAAATCAGGAATGTTGTGGAATATTCCCTCCATTTGCGTGAAAGACTGCAGGTTCAATAAGCAGGCAACCTCAACACTAAGGATTAAACAGCTTGCCTGACTGGCACTGCCCTCAATATTCATTCAGATCATCAGTGGTGCAGTGTGTCTGCAGTGTGCAAGAACTCTCCGAGCCAATTTTGACAGCACCTTTCAAACCTGCCACCTCTGCTACTGGGAAGGTCAATGGCATCAAGTGCACAGGAACACCACTACCAGCAGATTCTCCTCCAGGTTGCACGCCTGTTACAACTGTACAAGATGTTGGTAAGATGATGCCTTTAGTCTAGTTTATTATTGCCACGTGTACTGAGGTACAGTGAAAAGGTTTTATTGTTACGTGCTATCCAGTCAGCGAAAAGACTATACATGATTGCAATCAAGCCGTCCATAGTGTATTGGACCCAACAATTAGTGCAAGATAAAAGTCCAGTCAAGTCTGATTAAAAATAGGTCAAAGATTTGTAATGAGGTAGATGGGAGGTCAGGACTGACATCTAGTTAGTGAGAGGACGGTCCATGGATGAGTTGGACTGAATGGTCTCTTTATGTGTAATAGAGCTCTACGATTTAACGAGCATCCTGATTATGAAATGTGTTATCGTTCCTTCATCAATACTGAATCTAAATCCTGGGATTCCCTGGCCATCAGCACAGCCAGAGTAGATTCACGACAATGGCTCATCACTACCTTCTTCGGAGCAATTATGGATAGCAATAAAAATTGGTCTTGCCTGTGATTCTCGCACACTGAAAAATGCAGTAAGAAACATTTCCTTGCGTCCTACTTCTCCAGCTCCCTCCCAGTCCCGTCGATTGATGAGCCTTCGGTGGGCCCCTGGTTGCGCCTTCTAACCAGCCTTCGGGTGGGCTCCCTGTCCTGTTGCCAGATCAGCTTTCTGGCGGGGTCCCAGTCGAACCTTCGGGCGGGCACTGCGGATGCAGCACCTCAGGAAGGCCTCCACTGCAAGGCACCTCGGGCAATTCAAGTGTTTGTCTAATTACTTAAATAATGTGACGGTACATGGCTCGAGTACTCACTCAGGCAAAGTTAAGTATCTTTGGATATTTCAACGCATTTAATTTGTTTGTGTGCTTTAGTACATTAAAGGTAACAACGTTTTCAGGTGGTGAGCCTGGGAACTGAGCCTCACCACCTGTTGAACTGTTGTGAGTGCTGTTATTATCTATACTGACACAGCCCCTCTGATGCTCAGCCATGCCAAAGTGACTGGAGTCGATAGCCAGTGATTTCAGAGAAACAAAACATCTGCTCCATTCCCACAAGCCTCATTGCTCAAACCTGTTGCCTCGTGAATTCCTTCGCAGAAGACTGCTGCCTGTTCTCGACGATCCCTACATTCCTCCCACAGAAGTCTAAAACTTTCCCCTTGCATCACATTTTGTTCAGAATATGCAATGCAACGATATTCCTGCTGTCCTGGATTTGACCTAATTGGTGTTGTAATACTTTATCAAAATGAAAATCAGGAAACATCTCAATGTGTTCACTGACTGAATAATAAATACATTAGATTTTCTGTAAGACACAAAATGCTGTAGTAACTCAGCGGGACAGGCAGCATCTCTGGAGAGAAGGAATGGGTGACGTTTCGGGTCGAGACCCTTCTTCAGATTAGATTAGATTTTCTGCCCTCCACTTCTAATTATTCCTATGTGACAAATCAGATGACTGATCATCATTTGATTCTGCAATCTAAGACTCCACTAATTTATTTCCTTGGCCAGAGCTCAGAACCAGCAGGCACGAAGTCCTGATGAGCATGAGCTCATGTCTCCAGTCTTGTACATTTGTCGAATGCCCCCTGGGGAAAGCTGGGACCCAATGGATTTCAGTACATGATGAATTCTGGCACTCCAATGGGTAGGCCCATGGACCTTTAATCTTACTGACTCAATGTGTTCAGAACAGTGAGCATTAGTATTAACGCTCTTCTTTCATGCGTGTTAGGCGGCCCTGCAGTTCCAGCTGTTGAATCCCAAGCAGGGACTGATGACATCAACTATCAGATTTGTTTTGCTTTCAAAACTCTTAATAATTGTTGGGTTTGTTTAATTAACTCTCACCCAGACTCGTGGCTGGAGTGTATAGTTGTTTGCTGCATCTGTGAAAGCCATGGCTGCCCACATCCTCATCCTGAAACTGCCAGACAAAAGCATGCAACACAATATTAAATTTGTTGTTGAACTGGTGTCGACTTAAGTTATGTGGTAGTTTCAAATTACTGGCAGCCCTTCAGTGCCATCAACCAGGTTGAAAGCTTGTCATCATTCGGAAAAATAAAGCATTGAATGAGCAAGTAGGGGCATGTTTGCTACAAAAATACTGCAGGCAAGCAATTTTTAAAATGAATAGAAACACGAGTTTTATGGTGAAATTCAATTGTCTAATTATCTTCACACAAATTAGGAATATTGTTGTCTTGGCAATTGTTTTAAACTCTCAGATTCTAGACAGTCCATGACATTCATGTAGGCTGTATTGCAGGTATTTGGTTGTGTGTGTTATGTATGACTGTCACCATCTATGCTTAGCACATATGCCACTTCAAGGTACAGCGAAAAGAACCACACTGAACTTAAAAGCTTTAGTTCAGTTCAGTTTTATTTGTCATATGTAGGTTGACACAGGGTCATCGGTACATTAAAATGTGTTTGACAAGACAATGGGTCACCTCAGCAATGATAATACAAGGATAAAATTATGGTTAAAAAAGATAAGATTAAAGTGACATTGGTAGGTAAAAGACAATAATAAATAAAATAATCAACATATATGATGTGTTTATGAGTTCAGAAGCCTGATGGCATGATGATAAAAACTGTTCTAGAGTCTGGTGGTACGTGCAGCCATGCTCCTGTATCGTCTGCCTGACGGTAACAAGGAGAACAGTCTGCGTGCTGGGTGGCTGTGGTCCTTGATGATACTGTGTGCCTTCTGCAGGCACCGCCTGTGGAAAATGTCCTGAATGGCTGGGAGACGGTTGCCAGTGATGTGCTGTGCCGCCTTCACCACTCTCTGTAGTGATTTGCGGCTGTGGGCAGAACAGTTCCCGAACCAGACTGTGATGCAGCCCGTCAGCAGACTCTCGATGGTGCAACTGTAGAAGTTTGTGAGGATGCTGCTGTTCATGCCAAACTTCATCAGTCTTCTCAGGAAAAAGATCCGCTGGCCGGCTTTCGTAGTTATTGTGTCCGTGTGCGATGCCCAAGAGAGGTCCTCAGTGATGTGCACACCGAGGAACTTGCAGCTGCTGACCCTTTCAACCTCAGCATCACCGATGTGGATGGGGAGGTGTCCACTCCCCTGCTGTCTCCTGTAGTCCAAGATCATCTCTTTAGTACATTAATGCACATGGTCTCCTCAATGATTTACAATTAAACATGCACAATTGTATTTAACTGTTTATAGAAAACCTGAGGTTGTTAATAAAACCAGCTTAGTTTGGTCCGAAGGCCAATATACCAAAAACCGTCTTTGCCACCCTACCTACCTGTGATGCTACTTTTAGGGAACTGTGCACCTGTACTCCTTAATCCCTCTAATCTACAAACTCCCCAGGTCTCCACTGTAAAGGTCCTGCTCTGGTTTGACTTCCCAAAATGTAACACCTCACATTTATTTGCATTAGACTCCATTAGCCATTCCTCAGCCTACTTGCTCAGCTGACCAAGATCCTGCTGTAATTTTTGAGAACCATGTTTGCTATCTACGATACCTGCAAATTTACTAATCCTGCCTTTTTCATTTTCATCCAAATTGTTGGTATAAAACACAAAAAGCAATAGTCCCATCAATGGGCCCTGGGACACACCACTAGTTTAAGCTCTCCAATCTGAAAAAAAACCCATGTCTATACCCCTGCCATCAACCTTCTTAGTTAGTTACTTCAAAAAATTCACCATCAAATTTGTGAGACACAATATCCAACATACTAGTCCATGCTGACTATTCCTAATCAGCTCTGGCTTCTTCAAATGCATGTATATTTAATTCTTCAGAATCCGAATCAGTTGGTGTTTCGGCAATATTTTGGTTTCAAGTCAAGTCAAGAGAGTTTATTGTCATGTGTCCCATATAGGACAATGACATTCTTGCTTTGCTTCAGCACAACAGAATATAGTAGGCATGAATACAGAACAGATCAGTGAGTCCATATACCATTATAGAAATATATACACACATCAATAAATAAGCAGATAAAGTGCAAATAAACAGATAATGGTCTACTAATGTTCAGAGATTTGATTCAGTTGAGTTTAATAGCCTGATGGCTGTGGGGAAGCAGCTATTCCTGAATTTCTTGCACATAATCAAGTGCCAAGAATAAGCTATTTCACTAAATTGGAGCCATTAATTGAAGAGAATTGTTATTTCAGGAAATAACTGACAGGTGTTATTCAAGTTTGAGGAACTAAAAGTGTTAATAGAATTACATAGAGTTTACAGCTCTGAAACTAATCTTTCAGTCGAATGGTCTGTGCCGATTTTAATATACTACATGTATTTCCCCCCATGCAACTTTAAACATAATCAACTAAATCCCTTTGGATTAGATTTTTAATTATGAAGATAGAATATATAAATTATGATCAGATACTCATGGTGGTCATTACAAAGTGTAGGTGGATCACAATGTAACATTATTATTACATTGAATAATAACATGAAATTAAATCATTCAGCCACCCTAACCTGTGCTTGTTTTCTGAAAAAGCTCACGAATGCCTCCATCTCTCTGCTTTTTCCACATTGCCTGATAACTATTCCTTTTCAAAAATTTAAGGATTTACATTTTAAAAGATTACTGATCCTGCTATATTCATATGGTGCATTCCTGTTCATAACAACTCGGGGCTAATTGATATTTCCTAAAAAAAGACAGTGCTGGAGTAACTGAGTGGGTCAGGTTGCATCTCTGGAGAACAATGGTCAGACTGATTTTGGTGGGAGGGGCAGAACAAACCATGATTGGTAGATATGGGTGAAGGAAGGGGGTTGATAAGTAGATGGGTGGATAAATTACAAACCACTCCCCTCGTTAATCTATTTATTTATTGATTTATCTCCTTTTTATTTATTTGGTCGTCTGTTTTATTTATTTAAACATTGGGGCGCGGGGAAGATGCTGTGTGGACAATGACCACCGACACACTCGTGGTAGGGTGAGCTCTTGTGAAAAGGTTTATTTCCAGTAAAAGAGATTGGTGATGACAAGGACTGGGATTGTTTGGGGGCCACATGTCCCTCATCCTCTGTAGGCATATGAGGCAATGCTGGCAAACTCGGTCTTGTCCCGGCCGCTCAGTTTTGTTCTCCATGTGGGTGCATATTCGCTTGTCGGCTGTGGGCAAGTGAGAAGCCGCTGGTGGTCTTGTGCTTGTCGCGTGGCTCAGTCTTGCCCCAAGAGGAGGCACCAGCTTGTCTTGTCCCGGTAACTCAGTTTTACTCTCTGTGTGGGGACACAGTTCCTCATAATCTTTGGACAAGTGAGGTGTTGCTGGCTGTCTTGGGCTATCCACGTTCTCCAGTGATGAGACCTGACCTGCTGAGCTACTCCAGCACTGCCTCAAACAAAGCATCTGCAGTTGTGTCCTCTTTTATTTTTCCTCAGTTGTTTCTGTTTCTATTGGTGTAATCCTTGATTTCTATTTCTTTGTTATAGCACATATTACCTTGTTTGTATGAAGGTTTTGAGAATTCACAGAGGCATCAAAGAAGGACTGCCAATTTGATTAATGTTGACAATGGTATTTCTTCCTCTTTAGAAAAGTAGCTCACTGCATAAATGATCGAATAAGGAACCACTTTTCTGACTGGAATCCATTGTCAGCTGGAATTTAGAAAAACATAATAGAACCAAACAGAGTCAACATGATTTTATGGAAGGGAAATCATGTGTGACAAATTCATTACATTATCAACATTATCAAGCAATTTTCTGATTTTCTCCAATTTTGTATTACTATTCTGTACGATACCAAACCATTTCAAAATATCATGATCATTGTCAGAATCTTAGCAATTTCTGCTCTAACTACTCCAAGCAACTGAGGCTGCATCTCTTTGAGATTGGGTCACATTCCAGCCTCAGTCCTGCCAACTTCTTAAGCACTCCCTCGTTATCTATTTCAATCTTCTCTTTCTCTATTGCTTCCTCCTTACCACTTGTAAAATCATCTTGTTAAGACCATATATTATTTTGTTATCAAGCCAGGTCAAAGAAAAGATATACAGGTCAAAGAGGAAATTCAATGGAGTGTGAAATGTCCGTGGAATGAAACTTGCAAGTGATATCAGAACTAAGAACAAAATATGTTATTTTAACAATAAAAGTAAGAGGAAAGTGGTTCAAAGAATGTATTGGCCTGTTAAGGATAATAATAAGTGAAATGTAGAAACATAGAAATTCGGTGCAGGAGTAGGTCATTCGGCCCTTCGAGCCAGCACCGCCATTCAATATGATCATGGCTGATCATCCAAAATCAGTACCCTGTTCCCGCTTTTTCCCCATCTATATAATTAAAAGTCTCATCTTGACCACTTCCTGTCTGCGCTGTATATTGATTTTAGAAAAAAAACGCGACCCTGTATCGCTGTGATATTTGGCCATCTTACTCACAGTCCTCCTCTGCTGAGCTAGCCCCAAGGATATTTCCCATCGATGAAAATGAGTGTATAAAAAAACCTTGAGATCAGCTGATTGGTCCTCTCGCCTGTCAATCACCGCGAGGAAGGTAACGCCCCTTCCTGGGGGGGGGGGGGGGGTCAGGACTATAAAACTCCAGATGCCTGGACGTGAGTCAGTCACCGTGCAAGATCACGAAGCAGAGGCCGCGACTGTCATTCTAAGCTGTGGATCAACTGGACTGTAAGTCTGCAATGTACTTGCAAAAAATGATTTGTTAGCCCTTAATGAAAATGAATTAGTTGATTGGCCTCCCCTGTGCTTGCAACTGCAATGGCAATGGAAATGAAATGAAAATGCAAGGAGCTGTTTGGCGTGCCCTG
Organism: Amblyraja radiata; assembly: GCF_010909765.2. NCBI lineage: Eukaryota > Metazoa > Chordata > Chondrichthyes > Rajiformes > Rajidae > Amblyraja > Amblyraja radiata. Next base: position 49,604,201 of record NC_045969.1, read on the forward strand.
TGCTTGAAACTGCAATGGCAATGGAAGTGAAGTGAAAATGCAATGAACTGTTTGGTCTGCCCTGTACTTGAACTGCAATGACAATGGAAGTGAAATGCAAATGCAATGAGCTGTTCAGCCTGCCCTGTGCTTGAAACTGCAATGGCAATGGAAATGAAATGAAAATGCAATGAGCTGTTCGGCTTGCCCTGTGCTTGAAACTGCAAGGGCAATGGAAGTGAAATGAAAATGCAATCAGCTGTTCGGCCTGCCCTGTGCTTGAAACTGAAATGGAAATGAAAATGAAATGAAAATGCAATGAGCTGTTTGACCTGCACTGTGCTTGAAACTGCAGTGGAAATGGAAATGAAATGAGTTGTTTGGCCTGCCTGAAACCACTAATTTTGGCCCACATGGCCCCTATTAGCCGAGAAAACGGTCCCTTTTGCCCAAAATGCCCATATTGGCCCAGGAGGAGCATTTTGGCCCAAAAGGCCCATGCCAGGCCAGGAAAAGTCACTCAGATTTCACACTCTCTTTTTTTAAGAGCCCCTTCGGCCCATCAGGCCTGTAGTAGCCCTGGAGGAGTCCCTTCGGCGCATCAGTAAGTGTTTCCCTGCAAGTATTAAACCTCACCCAAGTATTTTTCTCCCTCCCTTCATTGGCTCCCTGTGAGATCCAGGCCAGGATAGAGTTTCCTCCTTCATTGCTGTGATATGCAGAAAAATATGAAAAATGTCTAAAATTCATTCTCCAAGTTCATAAGTTATAAGGGCAGAGTTAGGCCATTCGGCCCATCAAGTCTACTCCGCCATAGCTGATCTATCTTTCTCTCTCAACCCCATTCTTCTGCCTTCTCCCCATAACCGCTGACACCCTAATGGGTGTCACACACACACACACACACACACACACACACACACACACACACACACACACACACACACACACACACACACACACACACACACATACACATACACACACACACACACACACACACACACACACACACACATACACACACACACACACACACACACACACACACACACACACACACATACACACACACACACACACACACACATCGCTTCCTTCACCAGCCAGTTATGCAGGCGGGTGACAGGGCAAGCGGGGGAAGTGCTGTCTGAGTGAAATTCACACGGTGCAAAGCCAATGTGATACAGCCAGCCACCGCACGATGGACAGGAAGGTTGGCGCTGTTATTAAGATGGTGAAAGCACAGTGTATGTGAAGGGTCATGTAAGTCCTTTAAAAGGGGTCACAGCTTAAGGATAAGGGGGAAATCCTTTAAGACCGAGATGAGAAAAACATTTTTCACACAGAGAGTGGTGAATCTCTGGAACTCTCTGCCACAGAAGGTAGTTGAGGCCAGTTCATTGGCTATATTTAAGAGGGAGTTAGATGTGGCCCTTGTGGCTAATGAGATCAGGGGGTATGGAGAGAAGGCAGGTACAGGATACTGAGTTGGATGATCAGCCATGATCATATTGAATGGCGGTGCAGGCTCGAAGGGCCGAATGGCCTACTCCTGCACCTATTTTCTATGTTTCTACAGTAAGGACATTGCAGACTTGTTATATGAGTAGTTTGTTTCCATTTTCATGGAGGAGTGAAGCACCAAAACCTGAGGGTAAAGTGAGTAACAAAATAACACTTATTTCAAACCTATAATTTCAATCAAAATTTAGATGGCACTGAAAATGTTAAGAAAGCTGCTTGCTGTGTGAAACTAAATTATAGCTTTGTACTGTAATCTTTGATTTCTATTTTCATTATTTCTTTGTTATAGCACATGTTATCTTGTTTGTATGAAGGTTTTGAGAATGCACATTTGAATCAAAGAAGTACTGCCACTTTGATTAACAATGCGAATGGTATTTCTTCCTCTTTGGAAAAGTGGCTCACCGCAGGATTTATTGAATAAGGAACCACTTCAGACTGGAATCCATTGTTAAAGACGTAAGAGCTGGAATTTAGAAAAACATAATGGAAGCAAGCAGAGTCAACATGATTTTATGAAAGCGAAATCGTGTGAGACAAATGCATTGGGCGCACGTCGCAGCGTCGCACGTCACAGCGGCCTCTGCATTCCGTCTGTCTTTTTTAATTTTTTAATTTTTATTTTTTGTCTCGTTTAAATGTAGTTATAGTGGGGGTTTTTTTACTGAGTATGTGTGTGGGGGGTGGGGGGGGTGGGTGGTGGGGGAAACTTTTAAATCTTTCCCCTGCGCGGAGAACCCGACCTTTTCTTTGTCGGGTCTCCGTTGTCGTTGGGGCCTAGCACCGTGGGCGGCCTCTAACCGGAACGACCTGGGGCTCCAGTCGCGGAGCCTGCGGACTTACTTACCATCGCGGAGCTGGCCGAGTTCGGAGCGGGCGGAGCGGTGGTGGCGCGCTGCTGCGGCCCAACCCCGGAGATTCGGAGGCTCCAACCGCAGGTCTGGTGGACAATGACACCGGGATCCGGCGGGTCCCTGGTGGGAGACCGCTTTTCGGGGCTTCCACAACGGTGACTTTCCCACCCGAGTTGCGGGGTTGAAGATTACCTGGAGCAGGGCCTTACATCGCCCGGCGCGGCTTTAACGGCCGCGGGACACTTACCATCGCCTGCCGGGGACTTCGACTCTGACATCGGGAGGAGTGCAGGGGAGAGATAAGACTTTGCCTTCCATCACAGTGAGGTGAAGATTCACTGTGATGGATGTTTGTGTAAATTGTGTTGTGTCTTGGTTCTTTTTTCGTGTTTGTATGACTGCAGAAACCAAATTTTGTTTGAACCTCAAGAGGTTCAAATGATAACAAATAAATTGTATTGTATTGTATTAAAGTTCTTTGAGGATTGAATTAACAGGGAATATATTGATGTGTGTAGGAAGGAACTGCAAATGCTGGTTTAAACTGAAGATAGACATAAATAGTTGGAGTAACTCAGTGGGAAAGGCAACATCTCTGGAGAAAAGGAATGGTTCTCGAACTGAAACGTCACCTATTCCTTCTTTCCATAGATACTGCCTGTCCCACTGAGTTACTCCAGCTTTTTGTGTCCATATATTGATGTTTATGTATTTTGATTTCCGGAAGGTAGTTTATATCAGGTTGCTGCACGAGGCCAGAGCTCATGGGATTATGGAAATATATATTAAAATGTTAAGAGGATTGGATCACTAACAGGATAAATGGGTTACTTTAAGTTTGCCAAGCTATAATAAGTGTAAAAAGAATCAGTGTTCAGGCAGCAATGATTTACAATATGTAAATCTACAATCTGAATTAATAACTTAAATGAAGAACTGATCATAACATCGGCAAATCTACTGGCAATTCAAAGATGAGCGGTTAAGCAAATTTTGGAAGAGATGCAAACCATCCCAAAGGATAGACAAAGGTCAAGCAAAGGAGTATACATTTGGCAGATGGTGGGTTTATCTGGTTGAGTAGGAAGAATAGGAAAGGCGACAGCTTCAACTGAAAGGGAATACAGAATTCTAAGGTACAGAGTGATCTGGGTTATTTTTGTGCATGAAACACAAAACGTTAACATGCAAGTGAAGCAAAGGATTTAGAAAGGTAGAAATAAAATCTGAAAATTCTTTATTTCAGTCAGCATTTGCGGAGAGAGAAGTAGAGCCAACATTTTTGTTTAATGGCCTTGTGTCAACAGTGAGAAAAGTTAGAAATAAATCATGTTTTAAGCCTCTGAGAAGGAGGAGAAAGCAAAGGGAATCAGATCGATCGTCCATGTTTTAGGTCAAGACCCTGCGTGAGGATTGCTATCCCTCTGCTTCCATAAATTGTTCCGTTCAGTTCAGTTTAGTTTGACGGGTGCATGACCTGCTGAGTTCTTCCAGCAGTATTTCCCCCCCACACACAATTTCAATATCTGCAGCCTCTCATGTCTCCATTGTACCACTCTCGTGCAACGCTTTGTCAAGGTATGTCCATTTGAAGAAGTTTTCTTTCTTGTCACTTTCCATTCAGAGGTACTGCTTGAGTTACCAAGTTCCTCCAGCAGTATTTTATGATCCAGATGCCAGAATCTGCAATTTCCTATGTCTTCCCATGTCCTTTGCAAATGTCCATGGGAAGTTCACATAAACAACATCATTTGCACTGCCCTCATCAACACATTTGGCTACCATTTTGAGAAATTAAGTCAAATTGGTCAGACAGGATCACCCCTGATCAGTCTGAAGAAGGGGTTCGGACCGAAACATTGCCTATTTCCTTCACTCCATAGATGCTGGCGCACCCGCTGAGTTTCACCAGCAATTTTGTCTACCTTCACCCCTAAAAAAACGATAGCGACTGTCTTTGATTAATCCTGTACCTCAGAACTTTTCCCAATAACTTTCATACCACTGACATTAGACTCATTTGGCCTGTAATTATCCAGCTCATTCCTGTTGTCCTTGAATAAGGGAACCACATTTGTCTGTCTTCCAGTCATATGGTGTTTCACCTGTGTCCAGCAAAGACTTAAAAATTATCGGGGCCCCAGCACTCTTGTCCTTTCCCTCCAAATGTAGACTGGGATATATCCCATTGGGCCTGGGGATGGATCCACCTTTAAGGCCACTAACATATCCAGTATATATCCATTCTTAAATGCAGATTAATGACAACAAGAAAGAGGGAAAATTAAAAAGCAATGTTATAATGATGAGGTATAAAACCCTACAGTTGCTAAAATTCTAAATATAAGAGGTTTCTGGAAATACTCAGCAGTTTCAATAGCATCTGTGGAGAGAAGTAGACAATGTTATAATCACAGGTTCATGGAATCATGCAACACAGAATTGGGCCTGAAGATGGACACAAAATGCTGGAGAAACTCAGTGGGACAGGCAGCATCTCTGGTGAGAAGGAATGGGTGATGTTTCAGGTCGAGACCTTTCTTCAGACTGAGAGCCGGGAGAGGGAGACATAGTGAAATGAATGGGCAAAGTGTGAAAACATGAGACCAAAGGGGACAATGATCAACAAAAATGTAGAATGGAGCATTGTTGGCTGAGGCTGAGGGGAAGGACAAAGAGGCTTACGGTCAGTATATTTAATCAGGAGGAGAACTAGGATTGGGGGTGGGGGAATGGAGAGAGAGGGAAAGCAGGGGTTACTTGAAGTTAGAGAAGTCAATATTCATAGCGCTGGGTTGTGAGCTGCTCAAGTGAAATATGAGGCTCAGATCATCCATGCTGATCATGTTGCTTATATATGGTAATTGCATTTGCTTTCACAATGCCAGTATCTTACTTCGCCTTCCGTGTCCGAGTACCTCATCAAAGTATTGTAATTGTATTTGCTTCCACCAGCTCACCTTCAGCTTGTTTGAGATATTCGTCCTCATTGTGGAAAAACCTACCTCTCAGTTCTCTTTTAAAATTCTCCCCTTGCACCTTAAACGTGCTCTCCATAGTTCTAGCTCCCATGTCCTGTGAAAAGAATCCTGACTATCTCTCTTTCCTCAAAATTTTATAAACCTTTCTCTAAGGTCATCCCTCAGCCTCCTAAATTCCAATTAGAGTAAACCCAAATTATCAAATTGCTCCTTACAACTAGAGTTCCCCATTCCAGGTAACATCCTGGTGAACCTATTACCCGAATGTTTTTTTCATCCGAAATTGCCAGTTCTGATACCTAGTTGAAAGATGAAATGCCTTCTCTTGAGCTTAAGTCGGGCCATTGGAACCATGCAAGATGACAAAGATGTAGAAGTGGAAATGAGTTGGAGATTTAAAGTGATAGGTGACTGGAAGTTCCAGGTTGATTAGAGGTGTTGTGCAAGATGGTCACCAATTCTGTGTTTAGTTTATCAAGTGTAGAGGTGACATTAGATGCAGTGTTTGAAATTGGAAGTAGAAATGTAAGAAATCAAATTGTGAAGGCAAGTGGAAATATTGGTCCTGATTGGAATGTTAAAACGGGGAAGTCTTGCAAGGGTGACACGGTGACGCAGCATTAGAGATGCTGCTCTCACAGCGCCAGAGACCCAGGTTCGATCCCGACTACAGGTGCTGTCCATACATTCTCCCCGTGACCATGTGGGTTTTCTCCGAGATCTTCGGTTCTTCCCACACTCCAAAGACATAAAGGTTTGGCTTGGTATAAATGTAAATTGTCCCTGGTGTATGTAGGATAGTGTTAAAGTGCTGGTTTTGCTGTTCGGTGCGGACTCAGTGGGCCGATGGGCCTGTTCCGCGCTGTATCTCTCAACTAAACTAAAATTGAACAGAGTATTGGTGAAATGATTTCTGGTATGCTGTATAAGGAGGAATATACTTGCGTCAGATGCAATTCAGGCACTATTCACTCAGCAGACATCTCTGAAGATGGGATTGCCTTATGTCAAAGTTGAGCAGATTGGTCGACCGTCATTGGAATTCAGTGGAATGCGAGATGATATTATAAAAATAAGGGGTATTTCAGGATAGTTGCTGAGGGGTCCTAACAGTAGGGATGATCACTCAAACAGGGATCACCAATACAAGATTTGCTCAGAGGCTCATAAACCTTTGGAAATCTCCACACTGGGAAGACCTGAAGGCTGAATCTCTGAATATATTCGTCCAAAAACAGATCTTTGGTCCTTGGGAGAACAGGAAGGGATTGAGAGAGAGATTGTTAAGAGTTATGGAGAATAGACAGGACAATGAGCTGAGGTCAAGATTTGATCAGCCATGGTCAAATTGAGCTAAAGAAGGATGACCTGCTCCTCTTACTTATGTTCTTGTGATCTTGTATTCCAACCATAAAATAACCATAAAATAAAATCATAATTTGGTGTTTTTCTTTGTCTTCTTTGGTCTGCAAACCTCAAGGTCATTTTAACAGTGTTATGTTTGTTTTGCTCTGGTCTTACTGTGTGTAACTGCGATCCATTCAGGCTCCCCATGCTTTTGGTGCAAAATATTGTGCATTCTGATAATAGTGATATAAATGTTCTAACATTAATTGAAACATAATTAGAATTCAATTACCGAAAAATGATCTGATCCATATTTTCAATACTGAAAACATAAACATCATTTGTGAACATCATTTTATAATACAATGTATATTTCCTGCAGTCTTAGTTGCCATGGCACCCCTTGTTAAAATGTAAACTGTACACCTCCGGCTGGACTGGCCATCAGTTCACTGCTGCATAATCTATGATTATTCTGCAAGTTCAGGAATAACAGTAAAGGGGCTGTCCCACTGCGGCAACCTAATTGGCGAGTTTAGAAGAGTTTAGGAGAGTTTGAAAAAAATGTCATGTTGGAGACCTCCTTTGAATATGTAGAAGACCTCCTTCGACTAGGTTGAAGCCGAGCTTCCGGAAAATTGGACACCGAATAGTGGAGAGTGAAGACGACCTCCTTCGATCTCCTTTGACCTCCCATCGACTATGTTGAAGACTATCTACGACCACCTTCGATTACCTTCGACTACCCTCGATTACCTAAGAATACATGCCGACCTACTTCGACTAAACCTACGAGTAAAAAAAGCATCGATTTTTTCCATGGCGACCTTTTTTTACTCGCAGGCATTTTTCAACATGTTGAAAAGTACGCCGCGACCTTGCTGAGGCCTCGAGTACGCGGGGACTACTCTCGAGCATGAAGGAGAGTTACAAAGACCACCTAGGACCTCGTGTCGACCATGCTGCGAGTATGAATCAAATGCAAATTCGTCTGAACTCGCGGATTAGGTCACCACAGTGGGACAGCCCCCCACTGTGTTTTTGATTTTCTGTTTTTGGATTGAATTCTGTTTTTAATTTGTGTCACTGTGATGTCTTTAATTACTTGTTTTATTCCGATTATATGTTTTATTCCGATTACTATGTAAGGTGTCCTTGAGATGTATGAAAGGCGCCCATTAAATAAAATTTATTATTATTATTATTATTAAATAATGAAAATGCCGCAAGCTTTCAAAGAGTGTAAAATATTTCCATCCATACAAGGATTGTAGGAAGGAACTGCAGATGCTGGATTAATCGAAGATAGGCACAAAAAGTTGGAGTAACTCAGTGTGACAGGCAACATTTCTGGGGAGAAGGAATGGGTGACGTCTCGGATCGAGACCCTCGTTCTGAGACGTCACCCATTCCTTCTCTCCAGAGATGTTGCCTGTCACGCTGAGTTACTGCAACGTTTTGTGTCTACAATAATTATACTTCCTCACTGAGTTTGGGAATTTATCTAACAACAACACAAACTGCTTCTTTATAGCGCTTTTAATGTAGTCTAAATGTTCCATTGTCTTTGCAAGAACAGCATTAGATGAAATAAAACATAATTTCCTCATCGTTTGAGGAGATATCAGGACAGATAGTAAAAGATTGATCAAACAGTGTCTTAAAGGACAGGAAAGATGTAGTGTGATATGGAGGTTGAGGGACAAGTTTCTCGAGCATTGGTCCTGACAACTAAAGACGTGGATTTATTGAAGAGTTGAGGAAGTAGAAGAGTGCAGATATTGTTGAGGTTATGTGAGATTATGGAGATGCGACACAGTGACGATAGAGTGTTTTAAAATCTATCTCTCCATGGTCGCATCCCTATGTATCTGCATTATCTCCTCCATTTTGAGTATTTTCCAATGTTCAAAGGTGCCTAATTTATTCCCTGAACCTCCCTGAAGTTAACAGATCTCTGCTAATCTCTTGAGATTACTAACAAGATCGTTGTTGTAGAAACAAGGAACTGCAGATGTTGATTAATGCACTAAAGGACACAAAGAGCCGGAGTAACTCTGCAGGTCAGGCACCATCTCTGGAGAACATGGATAGGTGACATTTTATGTTGAGGCCCTTCTTCAGACTGATTGTCGGTGGGAAGAAAGCAAGAATGGAGGAGAGGCAGGTAATGGGTAGATCCAGGCGAGGGGGAGATTTAATATACGGATGCTTCGAACAACGAACAGAGATAAAAACAGCAGGTGCGAGACAGGATTGAAGAGATGCAAATTGTGAAGCCGGAGGGAGGAATGCAGCAGGGGAGAGAGGGGGGGGGGGGTAGGGGGGAGAAATAGGTGGGTGGCCAGGTGGGGCACAGGAGTGGGGGGAGGTAGAAAAAGTGCGGTGGAGTGGAGAAGGACGGTTGTGTTTGTGTGTGTGTGTGTGTGGGGGGGGGGGGGGGGGTTAGTTGGAGGTTACCTAAGATGTATCTATTTAACTATCTAACATAACAGTACATCTCTCATTTCCTTTAACTGGGTAATCAAGAGAATATCTTCGGCAACATTGGACCCCACACACCATGCCTGCAGTGTACCCGATCTGAGTTTCCACTCTTTATTGACTATAGCTCTGCCTTCTACCCCATAGTTTCATCTAAACTCATCTCCAAATATCTGGACCTAGGAATGAACATCCCCTCTCTGTCTCTGGATCCGTCTGACTTTCTGACCCACAGATCTCAATAAATGAGGTCGGGAACAACACCGTCACAATCATTCTCAACACAGAATGGACAGAAATTAGGTATGAATGAAATTTCTCCAATCTAATTTCTGGAGAACACTTTTTAAAGAGAAATGCCAATAATGTTCCCTTGAAGAGAGATCTTATTTGTATAAGGGTACAGGTCCCCCCAGGTTATGAGCGTCCAACCTATGTGCAATACACACATGTGATTGAGCGTGTGGTAGATCGGCGGGTTGGATTTGCCAGCTGCTGTGGGGCTGCAGGAATCTTGTGCTATGTGGGAATTTGGATATATGAATGACTGAGTTAAACGTCTCGGTTTAGATACATAGACAATAGGTGCATGGGTAGGCCATTCGGCCCTTCTAGCCATTCAATGTGATCATGGCCGATCATCCACAATTAATACCCCGTTCTTGCCTTCTCCCCATATCCGCTAACCCCAACAGCTCTATCTAACTCTCTTTTGAAAGCATCCAGTGAATCTGCCTCCACTGCTTCCGAGGCAGTGAATTCCACAAATTCACAACTCTCTGGGTGAAAAGGTTTTTCCTCATCTCGGTTCTAAATGGCCTACCCCTTATGCTTAAACTGTGGCCCCTGGTTTAGGACTCCCCCAACATCGGGACCTGTTTCCTGCATCTAGCGTGTCCATCCTTTAATAATTTTATGTTTCTATAAGAATTAATTCTTGTTATAGAATAAGAATTCTGTAAGTGTTTAATTACACTTTGCCCTTGGTTAGCAAATGCCTTTATTTATATTACAATTAAAACACAAAGTACTTGTGCTATAACTCCAGGATAAGCACTCAACTTAGAAGACCAAGCCCAAAGCCAAAGTATTATCTAACAGAATATACCAACATATGCTAAGGACAATATGCAAAAAACAGCTACCTACATGTAAACTAGCTCCTTAAAAAAAAACTACTCATATAGATGCATTAATAATATATTGCTGGTCGGCCATAATTCTGACATGCAAAATATTTGGGTTAAAATGATTCTCAGAAACGGGAACCTGCTGTGACCTGTATTGTATTATTTTAAGAATAACACTGTCACTATTAGTTCTTATTGGTGCTATGAAAATTAAATAGCTATTTTTAGTGTATACATTTGTGTATGTCCAGTTCATCACAGTAATTAGCGAGCAGTTATCTGATTTGGCCTGCTTCTCCACGTTCACAGAATGTGGAGACATTAAAATTGTGACTCCTGACTCATTCAACATTTAAACATGAAATGTCTTGCCATGCCTAAGCCACTGAATAGGTTGATAAAGAGAGAGCTTAAGCTAACTTTCAATGATAAATGTTCATTATATTCAAACAACCACATTGGGACAATTATGCCATCTTGCTCATTTCAATTTTATTTTTGTGGGAGATTAATAAGAATGAAATAGCTTTTTAACTTTTTTCTTTCTATTTTCTCTCCCTTAATGATCATCCATTTTGCTTTCTTTACATAATTTTACAATTTCTTACAGTACGGTAAATATTCCATGAGTTAGACAACACCAACCTCAGTAAGAATGCATTAATGGCATTACTGAATACTTACCGAACAGTGAAAGGCCTGGATAGAGTGGATGTGGAGTGGATGTTTCCACTAGTGGGAGAGTCGAGGACCAGAGGTCATAGCCTCAGAATTAAAGTACATTCCTTCAGGACTTGATGGGCCGAAGGGCCAAATTCTGCTGCTGTCACTTATGAACATGGCATTGCTTGCACTGTTTACATGGGGCCACAATCTCTGAAAAGGACTGCACTGCCAGAAAGATTGGTGAGATATTTTCAGAAGGGCTTTGAAAATATGATCGTAAAGGTTAGAAGCCATGAATAAAAGGACAGGGGAATAGTAGAAATTACAGAGCTCTTTAAAAACTGCAATGGCAGGGTCAGCTGAATAAGTTCCTTCTGTGCTGTATGTTCAATGGTACTCCTGAGGATGATTCAGATAATGTAGAATTGATTTTACTTCTGTCACAATTCCTCTGTTCATTGCACCATCAAGAGTCAAGAGTGTTTTATTGTCATATGTCCCAGATAGGACAATGAAATTCTTACTTGCTGCAGCACAACAGAATATGTAAACATAGTACATAACAGGAGAAGAAAGGTTCAGTGTGTGTATATATATATACCAGGGGATGATGGTATTGAACGCCGAGCTGTAGTCTATAAACACCAGCCTGATGTAAGTGTTTTTTATTGTCCAAGTGGTCCAATGCGCAGTGGAGAACCAATGAGATTGCATCCTCAATTGACCTGTTGTGGCGGTAGGCGAACTGTAGTGGGTCGAGGTTCTTGTTGAGGTAGGAGTTGATATGCCACATAACTAAGGTCTCAAAGCACTTAATCACCACAGACGTTAGTTAGTGCCACTGGTCGATAGTCGTTGAGGCACGTCACCTTACTCTTCTTGGGCACCGGTATTATGTGATGGTATGTCACATCAGTTAAGATGTAGTGTAGAATAATCCATTGCAAGGTTGAATATGCATAATTTCAAGGAATGATGTATCTTCGCTCCTCGATCCATCTGCTCTACAACATTCCCTGGAGCTCTGCCATTCACTTTGTAGGTCCTGCCCTGGTTAGACTTTCCAAAATGCAACACCTCACCTTTCACTGCGTTAAATTCCATTAATGAGTCCTCAGCCCACCTGCCCAACCTATCAAAATCCTGCTCCAATTTTTGACACACATCTTCACTCGCTACAGTACCACCCACTTTGATGTCATCAGCAAACTTACTTGTTTGTTGTCATTCAAATCATTGATATAGATGACAAACAGTAATGGGCCCAGCACCGAACCCTGAAGCACACCATTAGTCACAGGCCTCCAGTCTGAAAAACCTCCTTCCACCATCACCCTCTGCTTTCTTTCATGAAGTCAACTTTTCTATCCAATTGGTTAGCTCACCTTGGATCCCATGTAATTTAATCTTCCAGAGCAGCCGACCATGCGGTAAATCCATATATACAACGAATTTGCGTGAGAAAGAGCTGCAGATGCTGGTTTAAATCGGTAGAGACAAAATCCCCCCCTTGAATGTATTTTCCACACCTCTTACTTACTCTAACCTCTCCCTCCTTGAACGTACAGCCCTGCGCTCACTCATTCCCCCCCCTTGATAATCAAACCCACCGACAAGGGAGCTGCTGTGGTAGTCTGACGCGCTGACCTCTGCCGGACTGAGGCCAGGCGACAACTCTCAGACACCTCCTCCTACTTATCCTTGGTCCATGACCCCACAGACGAGCACCAAACACTAATAGCACACACCATTTCTGATTTTATTACTTGCAGCGCTCTGCCTTCTAAAGCCTCCAACCTTATCGTTCCCCAGCCTCACACGGCCCAATTTTATCTTCACCCCGAAATCCACAAACAGAACCGTCCCGGCAGACCCCTTGTTTCTGCATGTTTATGTCCCACCGAATCAATTTCCACATACCTCGACTCCATCCTATCCCCCCTGGTCCAATCCCTCCCTATCTATGTCCAAGACACCTCACATGCTCTTCATCTTTTCCATCACTTCCGTTTTTCAGGACCCCATTCCCTCATCTATACCATGGATGTCCAGTCACTCTACACCTCCATCCCCCACCAGGAAGGTCTTAAAGCCCTCTGTTTCTTCCTCAACGGTCGAATCAACCAATTTCCGTCTACCAATATTCACCTCCGCCTCACAGAGCTGGTCCTTATCCTCAACAACTTCTCATTTTACTTCTCCCACTTCCTCCAAATTCAAGGCGTAGCTATGGGCACTGGCATGGGCCCCAGATATGCCTGCCTCTTTGTAGGGTACGTCGAACAATCACTGTTCCAGGTGTACACTGGCCCATCCACGAACTCTACCTCCGGTACATTGACGACTGCATCGATGCTGCCCCCTGAACCCATGCAGAACTCACTGACTTCATCAACTTCACGACTAATTTCCATCCTGCACTCAAATTCACTTGGACCATCTCCGACATCTCCCTTTTGGATCTCACCACCTCCATCACAGGAGACAGACTATTGACAGGCATCTAATGCAAACCTACTGACTCTCATAGCTATCTAGACTACACTTCTTCACACCCTGCTTCTTGTAAAGACTCTTTTCCCTACTCCCAATTCCTTCGTCTACGCCGCATCTGCGCTTAGGATGAGGTTTTCCATACGTCATCGGAGATGTCGTCATTCTTTAGGAAACGGGGGTTTCCCTCTTCCATTATAGATGAGGCTCTCACTAGGGTCTCCTTGATATTCCGCAGCTCCGCTCTTGCTCCCCCTCCCCCCAGACCCAACAAGGAGAGTCCTCCTTGCCCTCACCTTCCACCCATCAGCCGTGGCATACACCATATAATCCTCCAACACTTTCACCACCTCCAACGGGATCCCACAACTGGCCACATCTTCCCATCTCCACCCCTTTCTGCTTTCCGCAGAGACCGTTCCATCCGCAACTCCCTGGTCAACTTGTCCCTTCCCACCCAAACCTCACCCTCCCCGGGTACTTTCCCCTGCAACAGCAGGAGATGCAGCACATGTCCCTTTAAAACAATTTCTGCAGCATTGCAGGTCCTGAATGGCACAGTGGCCTCCATCATTCTTCAATGGAAGAACTTAGGAACCACCAGGACTCTTCATAGAGCTTGGCCGCCCGGCCAAACTGAGCAATCGGGGGAGAAGAGCCTTGGTCAGGGAGGTGACCAAGAACCCGATGGTCATTCCGACAGCTCCAGAGTTCCTCTGTGGAGATGGGAGAACTTTCCAGAAAGACAACTATATCTGCAGCACTCCACCAATCAGGCCGTTATGGTCGAGTGCCCAGACGGAAGCCACTCCTCAGTAAAAGGCACATGACAGCCTGCTTGGAGTTTGCCAAAAGGCACCTAACGGACTCTCAGACCATGATAAACAAGATTCTCTGGTGTGATGAAACCAAGATTAAACTCTTTGGCTTGAATGCCAAGCGTCACGTCTGGAGGAAACCAGGCACCGCTCATCACCTGGCCAATACCATACCTACGGGTGAAGCATGGTGGTGGCAGCATCATGCTGTGGGGGTGTTTTTCAGCAGCAGGAACTGGGGGGCTAGTCAGGATCGAGGGAAAGATGAATGGAGCAAAGTACAGAGAGATCCTTGATGAAAACCTGCTCCGGAGCGTTCTGGACCTCAGGCTGGGATGGAGGTTCACCTTCCAACAGGACAACGACCCTAAGCACACAGCCAAGACAACGCAGGAGTGGCTTCGTGACATGTCTATGAATGTCCTTGAGTGGCCCAGCCAGAGCTCGGACTTGAACCCGATCAAACTCCTCTGGAGGTACCTGAAAATAGCTGTGCATCAACGCTCCCCATCCAACCTGACAAAGCTTGAGAGGATCTGCAGAGAAGAATGGGAGAAATTACCCAAATACAGGTGTGCCAAGAAGACTTGAGGCTGTAATCGCTGCCAAAGGTGCCTCAACAAAGTACTGAGTAATGGGTCTGAATACTTATGCAAATGTGATATTTAACATATTTCATTTTAATTAGTTTGCAAACATTTCAAAACAACTGTTTTTGCTTCATTCTGGGTTATTGTGTGTAGATTGATGATAAAAAAATGAATTTAATCCATTTTAAAATAAGGCTGTAATGTAACAAATTTTGGAAAAAGTGAAGGGGTTTAAATACTTTCTGAATGCACTGCAGATTCGGGTAGGTTACAATGGACGGCATAAATCGTTCTGTAACCTAAAATGCAGTAAGATTTATTTGCTCCTTCAATGCATACTTATTTTCTTGTAGAAAACAGGGGGTCTACTTCAAAAGAAGGCATATGGCACAGATCAGGAAACACAGCAGGCTCAACTGTGTGCGCCCTTTGAAGCTGGTGTTAGCTGGTAATTGGCAAAATCATGTAGAATTGCACAGGTTGCAAGGGCAAAATCTGCTTCGTGTTTCAACAATTCGAATCACATACTGTATGTCTGTGCTCATCAAATGTGAACTACCGCCATGCCCCGTGCAGTCCACATATTGCCCAAAGCCACTCAAATTATTTTACAACTTGTCCTTTTCTTCGCGCTCGATAAGTGCCACAGGAGCAACAGATGGACCTCTCAGCAACAAGTCCAATCACAGCCCTCACGTCATCAGCACCTCGACCACACACCGGCTCCTTGCACTGTTAGCGATTCAGAAGAGGAAGTAATTTCTCACAGGTGCGGAAGAGACTAAAGCATTGCAAACTGGTAGCTGGATGCCTAAGCTCTCACAATCCCTATTGACACAAAATTACGTAGAAGATTTTAGCTGAACTGCTCCATGCTTCTGCTAATTTACATTCATTTTAAAAAAATTGCTTTTGCAGGTGCTCAATATCTGAAATAAAAATGGAAAATACTGCAACTGTGGGAAGAGAAACAGTTAACTTGAAGATAGACACAAAGTGGCGGCGCTGTGATACGGCTGCGGCTCGCCTGCAGTCTGTCTGTTTTTACTTTTTTGTGTTGTTTTTTTTGTCTTGTTTAGTAAATTTTTTGGTTATTAGGTGGTGTTATGTGTGTGGGGGGGGGGTGAAACAGGGCTTTCTGTCTCTCCCTTCGGGGGAATGCGACTTTTTTGTCGTATCCCCCTTCTCTTCCCCCGTCTGCGCTGAGGCCTAATGGCGGAGCTGGCGGCCTCCAACCTGCGACCGACCTCGAGGGTCCGGAGGTAGAGCCAGCCAGGACTCACCAACGCGAGGCTGGCCGTCTTCGAGCTGTGGCGACGTCCGGGCAGCGGCACGACTCGGCGCTCCGGTCAGGGCGGACGGCGTGGGGCTGAGACGCTGCCGTGTGGGTGGCCTGGCTACCGGCTGGAAGGCCGCTCCGGTGAGGGCGGACCGGCTCCCGGCTGGAAGGTGCTCCTGTGGGGGCAGCCCGGTGCGGGGCTGAGACGTTGCCGTGTGGGCGGCCCGGTGCGGGGCGGAGACGGTGCTCCGGTGGCTGAGGCGGCGTTCTGGCGGCGGCGACCTGGATCCGGGGCTCGGCCGCGGGCCAGTGGATGACAACGTCGGGAGCTCGCAGGTCACAGGTTGATGCCTGTTTTCCGGAGCTCCCGTTGCAACAGCTGCGTCCGCTGGACTGGAGGGCGGCAGCTTCGACCACCCCCGGGCCGTGGAGCTTGAACCGCGGGACTGATACCATCGCCCGGTGGGGTATCGCCTCGGCGCAGAGGGAGAAGAGGAGGGAAGAGACAGTAACTCTAAGACTTTTGCCTCCATCACAGTGAGGAGGTGTTTGGTGAACTCACTGTGGTGGATGTTAATTAGTGTTTATTGTGTGTTGTTATTATTACATGTATGGCTGCAGGCAACAGCATTTCGTTCAGACCGAAAGGTCTGAATGACAATAAAGGAAATCTAATCTAATCTAATCTAAAATGCTGGAGTAACTCAGCGGGACAGGCAGCATCTGAGAAGGAATGAGTGATGGAGAGAAGGAATGGTTGACAGTTTGGGTCGGCACCCTTCTTCAGGTCTGGATCCAAAACGTCACCCATTCTTTCTCTCCAGAGAGGCCTGTACCGCTGAGTTACTCCAGCAATTTGATGTCAATTTTCGGTTTAAACCAGCATTTGCAGTTTCTTCTGAAACAACAGTTAACTTTTCAGGTTGAAGACCCATCACCAAAATAGGGAAGGAGGTAGAAGAACTTAGTTAAATTGCAGGGAGGGTGGGAGAGAGGCTGATACCTTTAGTGTTGAGGAAGGTCGACCATGGGATAAGCCATAGATGAGGTTTATCTGGTCAATAAGTGAATGTGAGCAGTAAGAGTGTGAGAACATAGACACAAGAAATACACAATTGAATGTAGGCACAAAAATTTGGAGTAATTCAGCGTGACAGGCAGCATCTCTGGAGAGAAGGAATGGGTGACATTTTGGATTGAGATCCTTCAGATGCAGAGAGTTGTGCAATGTAGTGCACAAAGATTGCTCCTCCTACCATTGCAACAAATCATCCATTTCCCATCCCTTCTCTCAGCCTCGCTCCTCCACAGCAGAGATCCCCAGTTCCTCAGTTCCACACCCTACACATTTAACTCAACATTCTCTGCAATTTCTGCCAGGTTCAAAGTGATTCCACCTACAGACATATCTCCCCCTTTTCAACATTACACTGGGACCCATCCCTCCATGACTTCCTGGTCCATTCTTCCATTCCTACACTTCCCTTTGCAGCCGCAGGTGAAGCAACACTTGTCCTTTCAACTCATCTCTTCCCATCTTCCATACAATCCTTCGCTTGCACTTTATTGAATCTAGTGCACTGTATTTGGTGATATGATAGTTACATGATGATACATTGAAAAGTACAGTGGAGGAACAGGCCCTTCAACCCACATTGTACCAAACTTAATGCCATGACTAACGCTTATCTGTTTGCACATAATCCACGTCCCTCCATTCCCCATATATTCATGTGGCTATCTATAAGTATCTTCAATGCCACAAACATATCTGCCTCCACTGCCATCTCTAGCAGTCCGTTCCAGGCACCCATTATCCTCTGTACAAAACACTTGCCCCACAAATCTCCACTGAACTTTGCTCCTCTGACCATAAAGCTATGTCCTCTAATATTTGATATTTGATATTGCTGGGGAAAAGGGAGTGATACATACTCTATGTATGCAACTCATAATATGTTATTCTTCTGTCAGGTTTCCCCTCGACCTCCAGTGTTTGCAGGGGCTGTCCCACTGCGGTGACCTAATCTGCGAGTTAAGATGTGTGTCCTTGACCTTCAAGCTCGAGGGCACTCACCTGGAAAGCCTCGAGCTGGATCGACCGTCCGCATTGAAACCGCGGGCTGGATCGACCGACTGCACACACACACGCACACACAAACACATCGCAAAGGCGGGGACCAGGGAAAGCGAAAGAGCGCTGTCTGAAATTCACACCCACGATGAAGAGGAAGGTAAAAGACGGCTGCCACAGTGTACGGTAAAGGGCCTGTCCCACGAGCATGCGACTGCATGCGGCAAGTGCGACCAAACCAGAAGCGGGGGCCACGCGGAGGTCGAGTGATCCCCATACAGGGCCTATCCCACGAGCATGCGACTGCATGCGGCTAGCGCGACCAAACCGGAAGCGGGGGCCGCACGGAGGTCGAGTGATCCCGTATGAGTTGACGTGAAGTTCGAGCAAAGTCCGCGGGAAGTTTGCGCTAGGCATACGGTGTCAAGACGGTGCATACAGCGTCGAGACGGTGCGTACGTCCATCGAGGCGGTGCTTACGGCCTCAATGTGGCAGCGGGCCGGCAGGCCGTCGTCGCGCGGAATTTTTGAGTTTTTCGGAGCCTCGCGCGATGTCGGGACCAGCTCCACACAACTCCATACTGCTCCGGCGATCGAAGTGGGACCGGCCCCGCGAGGCTGTATGGCTCAAGCGACCACGTTAGGTCGCGCTTGCCGCATGCAGTCGCATGCTCGTGGGACAGGGGGGAGGGGAGAGAAAGGAAGGGGGGGGGGGGAGAAGGAGTGGAGACACTTTTAAGAAGTTTAATAAAGTTTAGCGAGCATTTTACCTACCGGTCGGTTTTACTGGGTCCTGAAAACTCCAACGAGCCAATCAAAATGCCCGGTCAGCGAAGGAGATTGCCTACAGCTGCCCTCGACTGCCTGTAATTGCATAGCGACACCACTCCACTGCACTACGAGTTAAAAAGAACCATGCCGACCAAATTTTACTCGCAGAAATTTTTTCAACATTGCTGAAAGTTTTTCCGCAACCTAGCTGAGGCCGCGAGTATGCAGGAACTTCCCTTGAGCATGAAGGAGAGTTCCAGTGACCTCATGGTACCTCCTAGGACCAAGTGTCGACCATGCTGCAAGTTTGAGTCGAGGGCAAACTCTTCTAAACTCGCAGATTAGGTCGTCGCAGTGGGACAGCCCCTTTAGAGTAAACAATCCAAGTCTGTCCAACCTTATAGCCAATTGTCTACAATCCTGGCATCATTCTGATAAACCTCCTCTGTTGAATTTCCACCTCACCTCTATCGGGGCGACTAGACGATACACAACACTCCAAATACAGCCTAACCAAAGCCCTAAAAAGCTGCATATGTCTTCCTGATGCTTATATACAATGCCCCAACCAAGGAGAAGGCTCGCACATAGTGTTGGAAAAACCAGGCACTTTGTGAAACCCCTCTGTGTAGTTCACAGGGGTGCCCCTGAGCTACCTGTTATCTACCACTTTAATTCTCCACCCCACTCCCATTCTGATCGAATGGCCACGGGGTCTGAAGAAAGGTCTCGACCCGAAATGTCGCCCATTTCTTCTATCCAGAGATGCTGCCTGTCCAGCTGAGTTACTCCAGCATTTTGTAGCTACTGACCAATTGGCCTGTGTATTGTACTGCCAGAGTGAGGCACAATGCAAACATGAGGAACGACACCTTAGCTGTAGCCCGGCCATATTGTAGCCTCATGGATTCGAAAAAGAGCATTCCTGGGGTACAAATGAGCCGACTGACGAAAATGTGACTGTACTCATAATCTCCCATGTACTTTTAAAGCATTTTCTAGCTGACAAAAATCATAAAATGTTTCACGGTAACCATTAAGGATTAGATGCAGTATATACTCCATTAGTTTAATTATGGGTAGCATTAGCGTGATTATACAATGAAATGAAAGATTTATAGCAACAATATGTCCAGTGTGATATGAAGTGAGTTACTGTATAAAAATCAAATGTTTCTGGCATATGGATAAATCGTCTTTGGAACAAAACGCTAATGTCACCTGGTAACTGCCCATGTTGAATTCCATAATTTTAGATAACATGATTTTTGTCTGTATCAAAGGCTTGTCCCATGGTACGAGGTAATTCAAGTGCTCTCCCGAGTTTAAAAAAAAAAATAAAACTCGTGGTAAGCACGTAGAATGTACGTAGCGGGTATGTCGGAGCTCAGGACGTCTCTTAGCGGCTCGCAACGCTCACGGCAGGAACTCGGGAGACGCGGTAAGCTCGTGAAGACTAGTGAAGATTTTTCAACGTTGAAAAATGTCTACGAGAGCCTCGAGTACCTACGAGCGGCTATTCCCATAACTCTCCGAGTTTGAATCAGGGGAAACTCGGGAGAACTCTTGAATGACCTCGTACAGTGGGACAAACCTTTAAATCTCCGACTAAGATATTCACTCAGCTTGCTTGTTCTTTTTTTCTGTTTTTCTCTCTGAAAATGGAGGACATGTTCAGCCTGACCTGCTTTGCATCTAGCAACTTATGCAGCATTTTCTCTATGTTGAAGATCGACACAAAATGCTGGAGTAACTCAGTGGGACAGGTAGTATCTCTGGATAGAAGGATTCCTTCTCTCCAGAGATGCTGCCTGTCCCGACGAGTTACTCCAGCATTTTGTGGCTATCTTCGGTGTCAACCAGCATCTGCAGTTCTTACTTATAGTTTCCTCCGTGTTCTTTTGTCTGTGTTCCCATCCACTAACTGCACGAACACATTGGTCAGATAACTTTGTTTACAGCTTTTCCCCAAGGCTGCCTTGGTTTTACCTGGGTTCTATCCTGACTATGGGTGCTTGTCTGTACGGAGTTTGTACCTTCTCCCTGTGACCTGCCTGGGTTTTTTCCGGGATCTCCAGTTTCCTCCCACACTCCAAACACGTACAGGTTTGTAGGTTAATTTGCTCGTTATAAATGTAAATTGTCCCTAGTGTGTGTAGGATAGTGTCAGTGTGCGGGGATTGCTGATCGGTGCGGACTCGGTAGGCCGAAGGGCCTGTTTCCGCGCTGTATCTCTAAACTAAACTAAACGCCATTCCCGTCTACAATGAGCAAGTTCCTTGTTACAATGCCTCACTGGTAATCTGGAATTCCTTTTGAAATATTATTAGCTGGTATTTTAGGTTGCTATTCTGTATTCTCCACAAGCTGAATAACTTGATGATTTTCACCTCACTAGGCTAACTTTGATTTTAATCATACTTCAAGTGTATGAATTTCTGAATGCCAGCTAGTCGCTTTTCAAAAGAATTCCACTGGGCAAAGTTGGAGAGGAGTCATTTTTGCTTCTCTTTCACCAAATTACCATTGAAGTATATATAATGCCTGTGACATCTGAGGTGAGATCTCATGCACGCAATTAAATTATCACCCAGAGTGTAGCAGAAAGATGTGTACACTTGTAATGAAAAGCCAGCATCAATATGCATGGTAACAAGTTCCATAGTGTGACGAACAAATTAGTCAGAAGTTCTGTGGCATCTTAACAAGCTTTGCCAATGGCCAATGCAAAGGCGCTCCCTCAAGAAGAGCTGCCTCTCAAATCTTCATGTGCTCCTTTGTGCAGCCTCCTTTGCATTTTAAGGATGAGAGTGTCCAAAGTAAACAAAGCCTCATAGCCAGAATAGAACAGGATCATTTTGGCCTGTGTCATTTGAAGTATACGTTTTGGACTATGCAGAAGAATGAGGTAGATCGGTCAAGTGCCTTTTATAGTGGGACAGCACACTGGTGCAGCTGCGACAACCACGAGCGCCAGAGATCCTGGTCTGACCCTGACCCCTGTGGGTGTAGATGTTGCATGTACTTCCTGTGAATGCAATATCTCCAGTTATCTGCCAGATCGCAAAGATATTTGAAGGTTAATTGGCCTCTGTAAATTTCACTTGGTGTGTAGGGAGTGGATGTGAAAGTGAAATAAATGAACTGATGTGAATGGGTGGGGGTGAATTTGTTAGCCAAAGGGCCTGTTTCCGTGCTTTATCTTTCAATCATCAATCTTTATGTCGGTGGCGTTTTAAAATGCAACTGCTTCAGAAAGGTTTTCTGTGGAAACCTTTTCAAAGATTCAGAACAGAAATATGTGCAAATATATGTTATCATACAGTATCACATTAACCATACTTTGTAGCAGATTTCAGCCATTGCTTCTCAATCTTAATAATTTTCAGGTATATCGTGAAAAATTATTGCTTGTATTTCTAAAGCAATTCTGAAATCCTGGATTGGATTTCTAAAGCAATCCTGGACCTGATGGTATACCCGGTCGTGTTCTAAAAACATGTGCGGACCAACTGGCTGGAGTTTTTACAGACATTTTCAACCTCTCACTTCTGAGGTCCCCACCTGCTTTAAAAGGGCATCAATTATATCAGTGCCCAAGAAGAGTAAGGTGACGTGCCTCAATGACTATCGACCAGTGGCACTAACGCCTGTGGTGATGAAGTGCTTTGAGAGGTTGATCATGGAGCAAATCAACTCCTACCTCGACAAAAACCTGGACCCACTGCAGTTCGCTTACCGCCACAACAGATCAACAGTGGAAGCGATCTCGCTGGCCCTCCACTCTCTGGACCACTTGGGCAACAAAAACTCATATGTCAGACTGTTATTCATTGATTACAGTTCGGCATTTAACACAATCATCCCCTCCAAGTTGGTTACCAAACTCGCAGAACTGGGTCTCTGCGCATCCCTCTGCAATTGGATCCTCGACTTCCTCATTCACAGACCACAGTCTGTTCGTATTGGTGGAAATATGTCAGCCTCGATAACAATCAGCACGGGAGCACCTCAAGGCTGCGTGCTCAGCCCCCTGCTGTACTCACTCTATACTCATGACTGCGTAGCCAGTCACAGTGCGAACTCCATCATCAAGTTCGCTGACGACACCACTGTTGTGGGACGTATCACTGATGGGGATGAGTCAGAGTATAGAAGAGAGATCGAGCAACTGTCCATAAGGTGCCAGCACAATAACCTGGCCCTCAACACCAGCAAAACCAAGGAACTGATTGTGGACTTTGGAAGGAGTAGGATGGGGACCCACAGTCCCGTTTATATCAACGGGTCGATGGTTGAAAGGGTCAAGAGCTACAAATTCCTGGGCGTGCACATCTCTGAAGATCTTTCCTGGTCCGAGAACACTGATGCAATTATAAAGAAAGCACATCAGCACCTCTACTTCCTGAGAAGATTACGGAGAGTCGGTTTGTCAAGGAGGACTCTCTCTAACTTCTACAGGTGCACAGTAGAGAGCATGCTGAACGGTTGCATTGTGGCTTGGTTCGGCAACTTGAGCGCCCTGGAGAGGAAAAGACTACAAAAAGTAGTAAACACTGCCCAGTCCATCATCGGCTCTGATTTTCCTTCCATCGAGGGGATTTATCGGTCGCTGCCTCAAAAAGGCTGGCAGTATCATCAAAGACCCACACCATCCTGGCCACACACTCATCTCCCTGCTACCTTCAGGTAGAAGGTACAGGAGCCTGAAGACTGCAACAACCAGGTTCAGGAATAGCTACTTCCCCACAGCCATCAGGCTATTATACCAGGCTCGGACAAAACTCTGATCATTAATAACCCATTATCTGTTATTTGCACTTTATCAGTTTATTTATTCATGTGTGTATATATTCATATAATGGTATATGGACACACTGATTTGTTTTGTAGTAAATGCCTACTATGTTCTGTGTGCTGAAGCAAAGCAAGAATTTCATTGTCCTATCAGGGACACATGACAATAAACTCACTTGAACTTGAAAGAAACATTCTTTAAGGAAATCTTTGCTTAATTAGAAGCTGTTACCTCCATGCTATCTAACTTGAATAGATTGGTTTTTTCATCTCAATTTTAATTGTTCTGTTACCATCTGAAGACTTTGGTTAACCAAGATAAGATAGCAACATAGCTCCATGAATTAGTCATCCTAATTACTCAATTCAGAAGTAAACAAAGCAAACTTGTTTCCTGCTACAAGATTTTTTAATTTATGTTTAATTATTTGATTGCTATTAAATCTTTAGGAAATACAATTCAAATATTTACTCTGGCTACATCTCTAACAATTTACTTGAATATACTCCATAAGATCATAAGTGATAGGAGCAGTATTAGGCCATTCAGCCTATCAAGACTGCTCTGCCATTCAATCATGACTGATCTACCTGTCCCTCCTAACTCTATTTCCCTGCCTTCGCCTCATGACCCCTGACTCCAGTAGATCGTTGCTCCATCAAAATCTTATGCTTCAGCCCATTATGCCTTCTGTTCTTCTGCAACCTGCTCTCCGTCATCCGTAATTTAAGCTAACTGTTGTGTTGCGCCACACGTCATGATTTGTGAACTCTCACTCCTTGGGTATTCTTCCAGTTTTTTAATGGAGTACCGCAAATAGCAAATAGATACACATCTTTTTCTATACTCAGACTCCTGAGGATTTATGAAATTGGAACCAAGCAGAACGGATGGGAAATCATTCTAAATGACTGTCAAACAGTGCTTAAGGCCTCGTGGAATTTGTAGGCAACTCATGAAGTCAATAGATACATTTCAAGACACATAGCTGTCCACGACAGTCATATAGATTTAACACGATAAATTACTACCTATAAGACCACAATGAATAAATAAGTGCAGTAAATAAGTAATGTCCTTGAGGGATGTTAAAGTATGTTTAACTGGCTCCCTCAGTAGCTCACATGGTTGAGGTGATGTGCAGCAAAGTCAGTCTTCACCATGATGACACTGAGACACAGCTGGTAGACTGTTGTCTCTCAGCTCCAGTAAGGCAGGTTCAATCCTGATCTCCGGTGCCAATCGCGTAGAGTTTACACATTCTCCATGTAACAGTGTGTGTTTCCTTTGGGTGCACCAGTTTCCTCCCACCTCTGGTTGGTAGGTGAATTAGCCACATTCTTTGGTTTAGTTTAGTTTGAGATACAGCACGAAAACAGGCCCTTCGGCCCACCGAGTCCACATCAACCAGCGATCCCCGCACACTAACACTGTCCTACACACACGAGGGATAATTTACATTTACACCAAGCCTATTAACCTACATACCTGTCTGCCTTTGGAGTGTGGTAGAAACCGAAGAACTCAGAGAAAACCCACACAGGTCACGGGGAGAAGGTACAAACTCCGTACAGACAGCACCTGTAGTCATGGTCGAACCCAGGTCTCTGGCGCTGTAAGGCAGCAGCTCTACCACTGCGCCACCTTATAATATTAGTTAATGTTCTTGAGCTTCATATTAACCCTAATATGTAGTTGTGTGGTAAAATATGAAGAAGGTGAAGGGGAATGTGGGAAGGATAGAGTGGGATTAGTCATATATATAATCTCTGTCTCTGTCTCCCTTCCTCTTCTCCCAACGCAATATTCCACCTCTCCACCTATTTCTGGAGCGCTAGTATGGGTGTTGTGGGCTGAAGGGACTGGTTTCCAGAGGGCTAGTATGGACATTGTGGGCCGAGTGGATTCTTGGGCTGGCGGCTCAGTCACTCAAGCCTGATGTACTGGCAGCTCACTCACTCACGGCTGGTGGGCCGGCAGTTGACTCACGGCTATTCCTTGAAATTCCATTTCAAACAGGGTGCAAGGCCATCAAATTCAAATGCAGTTTCTTACCACTTCAAGCAGGGTGCATGGCCACTAAAGACAGCGAGTCGTGACCTCTCCCTCCTCCATCTTGCAGCGACTGAGCCACGCCCTCATTTCTGGGTTTTATAGTCCCTCCCCCCTCCCACCAGACGGGGTGTGGCCTTCATGGGGTGATTGACAGGAGAGAGAATATCTCAACATATTTTTAAACACTACTAACTCTTTTATTTTTCATTGATGGGCAAAATCCTCGGCACCTGATGAGCAGAGGGGGACTCTGAGTAAGATGGCCAAAAATCGCAGCCGTACATGGTAGCGTTTTTTCTAAAATCAATAAAAAGCGCAAACAGGAAGTGGTCAAGATTAGACTTTTAATTATATAGAAGGCAAGGCAACTTCAATTAGGCAAGGTAACTTCAATCAGGCAAGGCAACTTTAATTAGGCAACACAGCTTTAGCATTTCCAAACCATAGTCAACACAGCTTTAGCATTTCCAAACCAAAGGCAACGCAGCTTTAGCATTTCCAAACCAAAGGCAACACAGCAAAACCAAGGAACTGATTGTGGACTTTGGAAGGGGTAGGATAGGAACCCACAATCCCGTTTATATGGTGGAAAGGGTCAAGAACTTCAAATTCCTGGGCATGCATATTTCTGAAGATCTTTCCTGGTCTCAGCACACTGATGCAATTATAAAAAAAGCACATCAGCGCCTCTACTTCCTGAGAAGATTACGAAGAGTCGGTATGTCAAAGAGGACACTCTCAAACTTCTACAGGTGCACAGTGGAGAGCATGCTGACTGGTTGCATCGTGGCTTAGTTCGGCAACTTGAGTGTCCAGGAGCGGAAAAGAATGCAGAAAGTTGTGACCACTGCCCCACCATCGAAGGGATCTTTTGCAGTCGCTGCCTCAAAAAGGCTGCCAACATCATCAAGGACCCACACCATCCTGGCCACACACTCATCTCTCAGCTGCCATCAGGTAGAAGGTACAGGAGTCTGAAATCTAGTACATATACAGGTTCATGAACAGCTTCTTCCCCACAGCCATCAGGCTATTAAACTCGCTATCAAACAAACTCTGAACTTTTACAGCCTATTGCACTTTATCTGTTTATTTATGTGTATATATATCTATGCTATTTTGGCACACTGAACTGTTCTGTATATATGATTACAATACTCTGTTGTGCTTCAGCAAGCAAGAATTTCAGTGTCCTATCTGGGACACATAACAATAAACTCTTGACTTTACACACACATACGTACAAACAAAAAACAAACAATAATAGTGCAATAATAACAATAATAGTCTATTGTAGTTCAGAGCTTATTTGAGGTTGTAGTGTTTAATAGCCGAATGGCTGAAGGGAATAAGCTGTTCCTGAACCAGGATGTTACAGTTTTCAGGCTCCTAATGAGTGTGCGGCCAGGGTGGTGAGGGTCTCTGATGATGCTGACTGCCTTTTTGAGGCAGTGATTCGGGTAAATCCCTTAGATGGTGGTGAGGTCACTGCCGGTGATAGACTGGGCAGTGTTCACAACTTTTTGCAGTCTTTACCGCTCCTGGACGTTCAAGTTACCGTGATGCAACCAGTCAATATGCTCTCTACTGTACACCTGTATACGTTCAAGAGAATCCTCTCTGACATACCAAATCTCCGTCATCTTCTGAGGAAGTAGAGGCATTGATCTGCTTTCTTATATTTGCATTAGTGTGCAGGATCCAAGAAAGATCTTTGGAAATATGCACGCCCAGGTATTTGAAGCTTTTGACTCTCTCCACCAGCATTCCTTTAATATAAACAGGTTTGTGGATCCTCATCTTTCCCCTTCCAAAGTCCACAATCAGTTCATTGGTCTTACTGATGTTGAGAGCCAGGTTGTTGTGCTGGCACCATTTGGTCAATCGGTCAATCTCACTTCTATACTATGACTCATCACCATCTGTAATTCGTCCAACAACAGTGGTGTTGTCGGCGAACTTGAAGTGTGGAATATTGGTGAAGGATCACTGGGCTGTATGACTTGGTGATCTTGCGAAAACCCCAGTGGGATCTCTGGCCTTAACTGTGCTATGAAGATCCAAAATGTGAACGGGGAACAGATTGAAAATAGCTATAAGAACAAAACATAGCTGGAGTTAGATTTCATAACATCTTTCACCAGCCAGAAGATATCTGCAAATCAGAACTGCAAATACAATGGATAAAAAATGCTGCTGCCTTTTATTTGTTCATTTATAAAATAGATAACAATTGGCACACGAAAAGATAATGGGCGATAAAGACGTCACAGTTAGAAGAACAAAGTAGTAGTATTGAGCTGGCCACCAGTACAAGAATCATAAGATAGGTTGTATTGACTTGAATGGTTCTGAATGTTAAGATATAAGCATATTAAATGGCTAATTTGATAACCCCTGTTTTGCAGGACTGTCAGAGATAAATTCATACCCTTAAATACAGATCAGAGGCTAGCTATTTACTCAGGCAAGTTGCATTTGTTTTCCTGAAGCTGGAACCGGGTACAAACACAACAAAATCTGGCAGCTTGGCTTGTTAACAAAGAGAAAGTACACACTGAGATCTCTATGCAACACAGGGGATTAAGGGTATTAGCCACAGGGAGATATTGGACAGATTTGGATTGTTTTCTCTGGAATGATGGGAGGTTGAGGGGTGACTTGATAGAAGTATATAAAATGATGAGAGGCTAGGATCAGGTAGACAGAACCTTTATCCCAGGGTGGAAATATCAAATACTAGTGGGCATAGCTATGCAGTCATCATTATGTTAGGCACAGACATGAAAAGCCTATTTTTGTGCTGTAATGTTCTATGTACTCCACTGTCTCTACATTGTGCGAGCGTACTTAATCACGCATGTTGTGAGGAACTTGCAGGATGCAAAAACTTCCTGTCATCTTGTGTACGTTGATTATAATGAATAGTGAATGCTTTATTGTCACATGTGACAAGTCACAGTGAAATTCTTTGCTTGTCGCCACATAAGGGCTCTGACAAAGTTACAAAGCATACACAGTATCCGCGCCAGGTCCCCCTTTGATCTCCCCCTCCCCCCCCCTCACGGTGGTCCCCCCACGCCGGGTCCTCCTTTATTCCTTCCCTCGGCAGCGGCGTCCTTACTCCATGTGTCTGTCCTCATCTGTCGCTTGGCGCCTCTATTGACCGCCACAGCGACTCTTTACTATCACAGCCGGGACCTCTCCAGATGCCTCCATGGTGCCGACCCTGATCCCAGCCGCATGGCTCCCTTTATTCCCACTCTTTGCCTTCTGCCATCCAGTCAATTTTCGATCCATGCTGGTATCTTCCCTCTAATACCATGGGCTCTCATCTTCTTTAGCAGCCTCGCATGCGGCACCTCATCAACATCCAAGTAAACAACGTCCACTGACTACCCTTTGTCTATCCTGCCATTTAACTTCCCCAAAGAATTCCAACAGATATGTCAGGCAAGATCTCCCCTTCACAAAACCATGCTGACTTCAACCTATTTTATCATGTGCTTCTAAGTCCTCGGAAACCTCATCCTTAATAATGGGTTGTGAAACCCAACCATTTAACTGGCCTAGAGTTTCCCCTCTTTTATTTTATTCCCTTCTTGAACAGCTGAGCAACGTTTGAATGATTAATAAATTTGTGGACGACACCAAAATTGGTGGTGTGGTAGACAGAAAAAACGGTTATCTAAGTAACAACGGAATCTTGATCAATGGGGAAAGTGGGTTGAGGATAGCCACATAAAGCTAGAGTAACTCAGCGGGACAGGCAGCATCTCTGGAGAGAAGGAATGGGTGACATTTCGGGTTGAGACCCTTCTTCAGACTGGTTAGGGATGAAGGTTAGGGAAAGTGGGTTGAAGAATGGCAAATGGTAACTTAACTCAAATAAGTCTGCTGTATTTGGGGAAGTTAAAGCAGGGCAGGACTTATACAGTAAATGTTGAAGTCCCAGGGAATGTTGTAGAATGGAAATAACTTGGGTACAAATGCATTGTTCCCTGAAAGTGATAATACTGATAGACAATGTGGTGATGAAGAAATGTGACCGGTTGCCTTCATCAGACAAGCATTGAGTAAAAGAGTTTGAGTATCATACAACATAGAACACAGATCATTGATCACTGTGCAAGAACAAGCCCTTCGGTTCACAATATCTGTTCCGAACATAATTACATGATAAACTAATCTCATCTGCCGACATATGATTAATACCTCTACAGTCTCAGCTTACCCCTGTGCCTTTCGAAAAGTGTCTTCCCCCATCACCCCCCTGGCGGTGCATTCCAGGCACCCATCACCCTCTGTGCAAAATGAAACCCCAAACATCGTGTGATGTCACAATGCCCAATGCTCGCAGATGTCCAATCGCAATGCCAAATGCTCGCAGACGTCCAATCGGAATGGATCCATTTACATGTACGGCTTCCCACTGCATTTCTTCCTTTGATTCCCTGCAACTCCGAAACCAGACGCAGAATCGTTGACATCTTTTCCATTTCGGTAGAGATTTCACTTTTCTTTATAAGTATCTGCACCTCATTACATTTCGTCGTGTTTAAGTACACGTTTTAAAATCAAATCCTCCCCCCCCCCCCAAAATTTCAAAACTAAACTGGCTTCTCACCCACAGAAGCTGCACCAGCCCTGCTGAACGTTCCATCGTGTGATGTCACAATGCCCAATGTTCACAGATGTCCAATCGGAATGGATTCATTTACATATGCCTATGCAGGAGCCCCAGCCAATGGTGAACGTTCCATCGTGTGATGTCACAATGCCCAATGCTCAAAGACATCGTTGCCATAGAGAGGGAGTACAGAGATGGTTCACCAGACTGATTCCTGGGATGTCAGCACTTTCATATAATAAATAATAATACATTTTATTTATGGGCGCCTTTCAAGAGTCTCAAGGACACCTTACAAAAATTGAGCATGTATAGGAAAAACATGTAAGGGGAATGAAATAAATAGTAGAGACATGACTAGTACACAAAGTAAAGACAGAATTCAATACAAAACACAGCATGAGGCAATTAATGCACAGATGAAAAGGGACGGGGACGTGGGGCTAAGGATAGGCAGAGGTGAAGAGATGGGTCTTGAGGCGGGACTGGAAGATGGGGAGGGACACGGAATTGCGGATCAGTTGGGGGAGGGAGTTCCAGAGCCTGGGAGCTGCCCTGGAGAAGGCTCTGTCCCCAAAACTGCGGAGGTTGGACTTGTGGATGGAGAGGAGACCGGCTGATGTGGATCTGAGGGACCGTGAGGGTTGGTAGGGGGAGAGGAGGTCAATGAGATATGTGGGGGCCAGATGGTGGAGGGCTTTGTAGGTGAGGACCAGGATTTTGTAGGTGATCCGGTGGGAGACGGGAAGCCAGTGAAGTTTTTTGAGGACTGGAGTGATGTGATGCCAGGATTTGGTGTGGGTGATGAGTCGGGCGGCTGCGTTCTGGACCAGTTGGAGTCGGTTGATGTAGGTGGAGCTGATGCCAAGGAGAAGTGAGTTGCAATAGTCCAGTCGGGAGGAGATGAAGGCATGGATGAGTCTTTCAGCAGCAGGCGGTGTGAGAGAGGGTCTGAGTTTGGCGATGTTGCGGAGATGAAAGAAGGAGGTTTTAATGACATGGCGGATGTGAGGCTCAAGGGAGAGGGTGGAATCAAAGATCACGCCAAGGTTGCGGGCCTGGGGAGATGGGGAGACAGTGGTGCCGTCGATGGTGAGAGTGGGGTTATTGATTTTGCTAAGTGTGGCTTTGGAGCCTATGAGGAGAAATTCTGTCTTATCGCTGTTGAGTTTGAGGAAATTATGTTGCATCCAGGTTTTTATTGCTGACAAACAGGAGTTGATATGGGAGAGGGGGGGGTTGTGGGGGGATTTGGTGCCAAGGTAAATCTGGGTGTCATCAGCGTAACAGTGGAAGTCCAGATTGAAGTGGCGGAGTATCTGACCAAGGGGGAGGATGTAGATGATGAAGAGGAGGGGGCCGAGTACGGAGCCTTGGGGAACGCCTTGAGTGACTGCGGCTGTAGCAGAGGTGTGGTTGTGGAGAGAGATGAAGTGGGATCTGTTGGAAAGGTAGGAACGGAGCCAGCTGAGTGCAGAGCCTTCAATGCCGAGGTCCTTGAGTCTGGTGAGCAGGATGTTATGGTTCACTGTATCGAAGGCTGCGCTCAGGTCGAGGAGGATGAGGATGTTGAGGGAACCAGTGTCAGCAGAGGTGAGGAGGTCGTTGAGGACTTTGAGGAGAGCAGTTTCTGTGCTATGGAGGGGGCGAAAGCCAGATTGGAGGGGTTCAAGTAGGTTATACGCAAGGAGGTGGGAATGAAGTTGTGACGCAACGATACGCTCCAGGGTTTTTGAAAGGAAGGGGAGGTTTGAGATTGGGCGGTAGTTAATGAGAGAGGAGGGATCAAGACCAGGTTTCTTTAAGATTGGTGTAACGGCAGCAGTTTTGAAAGCGGAGGGGACAATTCCTTGGGACAATGAGGAGTTGAAGAGATTAGTGAGGTAGGGGCAGAGTACGGGGAGGCAGGACTTCAGCAGGGGAGTGGGGAGAGGGTCGAGGGAGCAGGTGGTGGGTTTGGAAGAGCTGATGAGTTTGGAGATTTCAATAGGGGTGACCAGGTCAAACTGGGAGAGGAAGCAGTGTGGAGAAAGACTGGATAGACTCGCCTTGTACTCGCTAGATTTTAGAAGATTAAGGGGGTATCTTATAGAAACGTATAGAATTCTTAAGGGGTTGGCCGGGCTAGATGCAGAAAGATTGTTCCGGATGTTGGGGAAGCCCAGAACAAGGGGTCACAGTTTAAGGATAAGGGGGAAAGCTGAATCGCCGACATCTTTTCCATTTCGGTAGAGATTTCACTTTTCTTTTTAAGTATCCGCTCCTTATTACATTTCGTCGTGTTTAAGTGCACGTTTTTAATCAAATCCTTCTCCCCGCCCCCCCCCAATATTTCAAAAATAAACTGGCTTCTCACCCATAGAATCAGCCCCAGCCCCAGCCTCTGGTGAACGTTCTATCGTGTGATGTCACAATGCCCGATGCTCACAGATGTCCAATCGGAATGGATTTATTTACATATGCCTTTGCAGTAGCCCCAGCCCATGGTGAACGTTCCATCGTGTGATGTCACAATGCCCAATGCTCAAATACATTGTTGCCATAGAGAGGGAGTACAGAGAAGGTTCACCAGACTGATTCCTGGGATGTCATGACTTTCATATGACGAAAGACTGGATAGACTCGGCTTGTACATGCTAGAATTTAGAAGATTGAGGGGGTATCTTATAGAAACGTACAAAATTCTTAAGGGGTTGGACAGGCTAGATGCAGGAAGATTGTTCCAGATGTTGGGGAAGTCCAGAACAAGTGGTCACAGTTTAAGGATAAGGGGTAAATCTTTTAGGACCGAGATGAGAAAAACATTTTTCACACAGAGAGTGGTGAATCTCTGGAATTCACTGGCACAGAAGGTAGTTGAGGCCTGTTCATTGGCTGTATTTAAGAGGGAGTTAGATGTGGCCCTTGTGGCTAAAGGGATCAGGGAGTATGGAGAGAAGGCAGGTACAGGATATTGAGTTGGATGATCAGCCACGATCATATTGAATGGTGGTGCAGGCTCGAAGGGCCGAATGGCCTACTCCTGCACTTAATTTCAATGGTTCTATGTTTCCCTCTCCTCACCCCTCTCCCCCACCCCCCTTCCCTCTCTACACCACCCCCTTCCCTCTCTCCACCCGCCCCCTTCCTCCTACCCCTCTGTCCCTCTTCCATCACTCCCCCTACCCCTCTCCACCTCCCTCCCCACTCTTCCACCTCTCCCCCTTACCCCTCCACTCTCCCTCCCCACTCTTTCCCCTCTCTCCCCCACCCCTCTCCCCCTCCCTCCCTCCTCCCCTACCTCCCCATCCTCCCCCTCCCCCACATCTCGCTCCCCATCCCCCTCTCTCACCCCCTACCCCGCTCTCCTTTCCCTCCCAAATCTGTCCCGTTTCCTCCACCTCCTCTCCCCTCCCTCCCCTCTTCACATCCCCCCTCCCCCCACCTGTGTGTTCGGGGGGTGGTTAATGTGAGTTTGATGCTGCAGCCCCCCCTCCCCCCCCCCCGCAAAACGCCGTTGGGTAAACAGACCCAACGGGTCTGCACTTGGTCTAGTCTCCTTTAAAATTTTGCTCCTCTCTCCTTAAAACTAATCGGTGACATTTTCACCTTGAGAAAAAGATGTCTTCTACATCTTCTCCAAAGCCTCCAAATGCTTCCTATAATGGGGCAACAGAATTGTACGCAATATTTGAAATGTGGTCTAAAGAAGGGTCTTGATACGAAACGTCACCCATTCTTTCTCTCCAGAGATGCTGCCTATCTGAGTTACTGCAGCATTTTGTGCCTATCTAATAAAGTCTTACAGAGCTACATTATGACTTCCTGACATACACAGTGCCCCAACCAATGAGGGGAGCATGCCATATGCCTTCTTTACCAGTCTATCTCCCAGTGAACTACCAAACTGGACCCCAAGATCCCTCTGCATGTCAATGCTGTTAAGCTTCTTGTCTTCAACTGTATACCTTCCCCTTACATTGAGATTTTCCATTTTGGGAGATAATTATGTTCTCTGTGTCTGTGATCTTTACAAGCTGCACTTGGTGGCTAGTTCTTCCAGAATCCTCATCTGTGTCGGGCCAATAGATACACCTGTGAAATACAGCTTTCATGTTAACAATGCCCAAACACTCTGGGTGAAGTCTTTCCGTTATTCTGCATTCTATTTCTTTGGGTATGACTACTCTATGAGCCCATTAGATGAAACCTTAATTTGTGAACAGCTCATTGCCTGTGCTGGAAAGTTTTGATATTCTACCCAAATGTATCTGAATCTGTCTTGCCTGGATGAAACCAGTACTGCTGCAAATTATTGCTGGTTTCATCCATGCCCTTTTCGCTACCTCCACCACATACAGGAAAGGCTGGTCAACTGCCAGCATGTTGTTGTCTGCATGGACTTTAGTGAAACATTTGGCAAGGTCCCACATAGTAGGCTGATCAAGAAGATTAAGTCACTTAGGAACCATGAAGACTTGATAGGTTGGACTGATCAGATGAAGCCTGCAGCAGCTGGAATGACTGAGCAGCAGTGGAGGACATCAAAAGCATTGCTCGGTCACCTTTATGGCCAAGATAAGACTTTACACATTTAAGGACATGAAGGGCACAAAACGGGGCTACAAACATAGCGACTCTTTGCCTTGGAGAAGTCTACGATTCTTATGCTACAATCTTGCACTTTTGCAATTATTTATGCTTATGTATAGAATTACCGAATTGTATGCCAAACAAATAATTTAATTTGTCTAGGTACATGTGCTAATAAAATATAATTGAACCATTGATTGAAATTTGGCTTGGTCATTGAAGACAGAGGGTCATAATGGAGAGGCATTATTCGGATTCAAGGTTATGACCAGTGGTGTTGTGCTGGGAATACTATTGTGTACATTGGTTATATTATATATGCCTCTGCATGTTCACTATTGTGCACATTGGTTATATTGTACATGCCTCTGCATGTTCACTATTGTGTACATTGGTTATATTGTATATGCCTCTGCATGTTCCTTGTCTCCGATGAATTCACATTTTTTGTGATATATCTATATTACTAAAAGTCTGTTCTTGACCGGTTTTGGCCATCTGTGCTGCGATTTCCGAGAGAACGCCGCCACCTACGGCCGTCATTTTTGGCCACCTTGCTCAGAGTCCCCCTCCGCCGCATGTGTGCCGAGGATTTTTCCCGTCGATTAAAAATGACAGAGATATTAATGTTTTTACATAATTCCCCATTCTCTCTGCTGCCCCCGCTGGCGGCAGGGGGGAGGGACTATAAAACCAGGAAGTGGTGTGCCTCAATTACTCTTCAAGATGGAGGAAGGCAGATGGTCATGTTTCTATGAGCTGTGAATAACACTGAACACATGTCTACTCAAATGTAAGTGCCCTTAGTGGTTCTAAAATGCTTGCAGAATGTGTCTATTGGTTCTAAAGCTTGCTAAAAAAGTGTCTATTGGTTCTAAAGCTTGCAAAAAAATATCTATTGGTTCTAAAGCTTGCAAACAAAGTCTATTGGTTCTAAAGCTTGCAAAAAGTGTCTCTATTGGTTCTAAAGCTTGCAAAAAATGTCCATTGGTTCTAAAGCTTGCAAAAAAAGAGTCTATTGGTTCTAAAGCTTGCAAAAAAAATGTCTATTTGGTTCTAAAGCTTGCAAAAAAATGTCTATTGGTTCTAAAGCTTGCAAAAATGTCTATTGGTTCTAAGCTTGCAAAAATATGTCTATAGGTTCTAAAGCTGGCAAAAAATGTCTATTGCGACCACCTACCGACCTGGGTACACATGGAAAAGGCGAGTTCACATCTCCCGTTGAGGTCTG
Organism: Amblyraja radiata; assembly: GCF_010909765.2. Lineage (NCBI taxonomy): Eukaryota > Metazoa > Chordata > Chondrichthyes > Rajiformes > Rajidae > Amblyraja > Amblyraja radiata. The sequence goes on from NC_045969.1 coordinate 49,640,480, forward strand.
TCCTATGCTCTCAACTCCCCCTTTCTATAACATCTGCGGGTGCAGGCCCAATTGCGTCCCTCTCGCTCAAGATATGGAGTCAATTTAGGAAAAACTTTGGTTTACAAGGCCCTTCCATCTTGACCCCACTGCTTAAAAATCACATCTTTAATCCTTCAAGTACAGACTCCGCATTCAAAACCTGGCATAGTAATGGCATCAGTAGTATCAAAAACCTATACAAGGATGGTATTTTTTCGTCTTTTGCGGAGCTTTCGTACAACTATAGCCTCCCAAACTCCCACCTTTTTCGTTTTTTCCAGATTAGGAATTTTGTGAAGAAGATATTCCCCCATTTCCCAAATCGTCCCCCTGAAACCCTGACCGATTCCATCCTAGCTCTAGATCCCAACCGGAAGAAATGCATCTTTTTTGTACAACTTGTTAGGGTCGGTTATATTGAAACCTCATACCTCATTAAAAGCTGCGTGGGAGGGCGAGCTGAATATGAAACTAACAGACCAGCAATGGGACTCTGCCTTGGATTTGATCCATTCTTCCTCCATATGTGCCCGTCATGGCCTAATCCAATGCAAAGTCCTTCACAAAGTCCACTACACAAACGCAAGATTATCTAGAATATACCCCGCTGTTAAAGACACCTGCAACAGATGCAATCAATCCCCTGCCAACCATAGCCATATGTTTTGGTCTTGCCCTAAGCTAGCAACCTTTTGGAGGAGTGCTTTCAACGTGCTAAGCAGAGCCTATGGCCAGACTATTCCTCCAAACCCACTGTCAGCTATTTTTGGTATTCCCCCCAACACCAACCTCTCTGTTGCGTTGAAGCGGGTCCTGGCTTTTACAACCCTGTTAGCCCGGAGACTGATTTTGCTTAACTGGAGACTTACCTGTCCCCCGACACACGCCCGCTGGATCAAGGAGGTGCTCTACAACTTAAAGCTTGAAAAACTTAGGTTCTCTCTCAAAGGCTCTACCAAGACATCCCTAGATACATGGAACCCTTTCCTGGAACTTGTTAACTCTCTTAACTTGTTTCCGGACTCGGAAGAGGACTGAGTGTCCTCTATCATAGCTCTGTCTTATTGCAGCAGCTATCCCCTCAACCCCTCCCCCCCCTTCCCTCCCCACAATTTTTTTTTCTTTTTTTTCTTTTTATTTATTTTTTATTTTATTTCTTTTTTCTTTACTTTTTTATTTATTTTTTTTATTTAAATTTTTATTTTTTTTATCGTATTTGTGTGGATGTGTACGTATGTGAGTGTTGTTTGTTCCCGGGTGGCGAGGGTGGGTAAGGGTAAGGGTTTTGAGGGTCGTTTACATACTGTTGTACAATTATGTCCTGATTATCACTGTCTGTTATCATTGTATGTATGCAAATTGCTGTTAAATTCAAAATTCAAATAAAAAGATTTAAACTAAAAAATGTCTATTGGTTCTAAAGCTGGCAAAAATATGTCTATTGGTTCTAAAGCTTGCAAAAAAATGTCTATTGGTTCTAAAGCTTGCAAAAAATGTCTATTGGTTCTAAATTGATTCATACTAGCGCTCCAGAAAGCACCCCCACCCATCCCCCAGGTTGGCTTGGCTTGGGTGTGTCTTGAAATTGAAAGGCACTACTTACTGCAAATGGTAGCATGAAGTTGAAAGGCACTATTACTGCAAATGGTGGCGTGGTTGCTTTGGCTTGAAGTTGAAAGGCACTACTTACTGCAAATGGTGGCTTGGTTGCTTTGGCTTGAAGTTGAAAGGCACTACTTACTGCAAATGGTGGCTTGGGTGTGGCTTGAAGTTGAAAGGCACTACTTACTGCAAATGGGGGGCTTGGGTGCATTGGCCTGAAGTTGAACGGCACTAATTACTGCAAATTGTGGCTTGAAGTTGAAAGGCACTACTTACTGCAAATGGTGGCATGAAGTTGAAAGACACTACTTACTGCAAATGGTGGCTTGGGAGCTTTGACTTGAAGTTGAAAGGCACTACTTACTGCAAATGGGGGCTTGGGAGCTTCGGCTTGAAGTTGAAAGGCACTATTACTGCGAATGGTGGCTTGGTTGCTTTGGCTTGAAGTTGAAAGGCACTATTACTGCGAATGGTGGCTTGGTTGCTTTGGCTTGAAGTTGAAAGGCACTATTACGGCAGATGGTGGCTTGGGTGTGGCTTGAAGTTGAAAGGCACTGCAAATGGTGGCATGTAGTTGAAAGGCACTACTTACTGCAAGTGGTGGCTTGGGAGCTTTGGCTTGAAGTAGAAAAGGCACTATTACTGCAAATTGTGGCTTGAAGTTGAAAGGCACTACTTACTGCAAATGGTGGCTTGGGTGCATTGGCTTGAAGTTGAAAGGCACTATTTACTGCTAATGGTAGCATGAAGTTGAAAGGCACTACTTACTGCAAATGGCAGCTTGGGAGCTTTGAAGTTGAAAGGCACTACTTCCTGCAAATGGTGACTTGGGTGTGGCTTGGGTGTGGCTTGAAGTTGAAAGACACCATTTACTGCAAATGGTGGCATGAAGTTGAAAGGCACTACTTACTGCAAATGGTGGCTTGGGTGCTTTGGCTTTAAGTTAAAAGGCACTACTGTAAATGCACTTCCTGTTTGCACTGTATATTGATTTTAGATAAAACGCTACCACTTACGGCTGTGATTTTTGGCCATCTTACTCAGTCCCCCTCCGCTGAGCAGATGCAGAGAATTCTTCCCATCAATGAAAAATAAAAGTGTTATTAGTTTTTAAAAAATTGTTGAGAATCTCTCTCCTGTCAATCACTCCATGAAAGCCACACCTTTTCCGGTGAGGGGGGGGGGGGGGGGGGGTGGGGTTATAAAACCTGGAAATGTGGGTGTGGTTCAGTCTCTGCAAGATGGAGGAGGGAGAGGTCACGACTCGCTGTCTTTAGTGGCTTTGCACCCTACTTCAAATGGTATGAAACTGCACTTGAATGTGGTGGCCTTGCACCCTGCTAGAAGTGGTAAGAAACTGCACTTGAATTTGGTGGCCTTATACCCTGCTTGAAATAGAATTTCAAAGATTAGCCGTGAGTCAACTACCAGCCCACCAGCCGTGAGTGAGTTGCCAGCACAACAGGCTTGATTGACTGAGACGCCAGCCCAAGAATCCATTTGGCGCACAATTTGCATACTAGCCCTCTGGAAACCAGTCCCTTCAGCCCATAACACCCATACTAGCACTCCAGAAAGCCCCCCCCTCCCTCCCAACTGGCCACCAATATTAGAATTGGTGGAGAGGTGGAATATTGCGTTGGATGACCAGCCCTCCTGTGTGATGCTGGGACCCAATGGGTCCCACTTAGTCTAGTAAAATATATATAATTGATTTGGATGAAAATGTAGATGGGTTGTTCAGTCAGTTTACCGACAAAACAAAATTGATGGAATTGTGGGCTCATGAATAAGGAAGGAGGAAGGTTGTCAAGGAACAAAGTAGGATATAGATCAAATGCAGATTTGTGCACCAAAATAGCACAGTGATGCGCTGCATTTTGAGAGGTCAAATACAAGAGGAAAGTATAGAGTAAATGGCACTACCCTTACGGTCATTGACATACGGGGGGGATGTCAGGATGCAAGTCCATAGCTCCCTGAAAGTATAAACAATACTTATAGCATGCTTGCCTTCATCAATCACAGCACTCGAGTATAAAATTTGGCAGGTCATGTAGCTGCTGTATAAAACTTTGGTTAAGTCTGATTTTGAGTATTGTATGCAATTCTGGTTGTCCTATTGCAGGAAGGATGTGGAAGCTCTGAAGAGAATACAGAAGAGGTTTATCAGAATACAATGCTACAAGAAGGTTGGACAAACATGGATTGTTTTTGCTAGAATGTAGAAAGATAAGGAGCAACCTGATGGTACTTAAATTTATGAGCGGCATTGAGGGGTGTAAGTTAAATGAGATTTATAACTTGTTTATACAGAGGATAATAGATGCTTGGAACATGCTTCCAGATGTGGTAGAAAATACCAAACCCTTGAGGAAGCATTTAGATAGATGCATCAACAAGCAGAGAATAAATGGGGTGGCATCAGGGATGGTGCCAGGTTTAGCAGTGACCAGACCAACACTTGCAGTAGGGGGAACTCGCATATATATTTTATTTACAGAGACAGGAATGTCCAGGACAGCATGGAATCGCTGTCCCTCGCTGTCAGGGTGCATGTGTGATGGCGCTGGCCATCTTGGGCTAATCCTGGCAGTTTAGTCCTAGGCCATTCCAGGCTCCTCTCTGTAGATTACCCTTCCACGAGACAAGGCACCGGAAGTCCCAGACTGTTTTCAGCTTTGAGGCTTGAAGAGAAAGCACCAGTGGTCTCTGGATTATCCTGACAGCTCAGTCATTGCCTCTGTGTGGGCACAGTCCCTCATTGTCCATGGGCAGGAAGAGGCACTGTCATCGCTCAGTCTTAGCCTCAGTAGTGATGCTGGCTGTCCAGGGCTTCTTCCCAGCAGCCCAGTCTTGACAATATAGTAGCATTGGTGGTCTCAAGTTTGTCCCAGTGGCTCACTCTTCCTCAAATTCAACAGGGAGGGGTTTTAAGGGCTTGTCCCACGAGCATGCGACTCCATGCGGCAAGCGCGACCTAACATGGCCGCTTGAGCCGTACGGCCTCGCGGGACCGGTCCAACTTCGATCGCCGGAGCCGACAGGAGTTGTGCGGAGCTGGTCCCGACATCGTGCGGGGCTCTGAAAAACTGACCTGTTCAAAAATTCCGCGCGGCAACGGCCTGCCCGCAGCCGCTTCAACGCCGTACGCACCGCCTTGATGGGCGTGCGCAGCGTGTTGACGGGCGTGCGCAGCGTCTCGACAGGCGTGCGCAGCGTCTTAACGACGTACGTCATGCGCGGACTGCGCTCGAACTTCACGTCATTCACTCGACCTACGCGCGGCCCCCACTTCCAGTTTGGTCACACTTCCCACATGCAGGTCGCAAGCTCGTGGGACAGGCCCTTTACTCTCTTTTCTTTACACACTCTCCATCTTTACACTATTCCTCTCTCTTTTTTCTCCTTCTCTCTCTCCTACCTTGCATAGTAGCTAGCATGCCTGGGGTTTATGGTGAGGAGGCTGACAATTGCAGGTGGCCAGCTAATTGGACCCAGGTGTTACCAATGATGCTGAGGATTGGCCTCTCCTGTCAGCCAGTAATAGGGATCAAGGTGGTATCCAAGGGAGGGGAGCTTTGTCACAAGGGGCATACACTTTCATGCAGTGAAATAGGATTAGTTTAAATTGATATCATGGGTTGTTGACTCTGTGCTGTACTATTTTATGTAATTTCCTCTCACAGGGGCTGTGAGTTTTCCGTTGCTAAAGCTGGAATAGCCATGGTGGTGGGGAAAGATGTCTCAGTACCTCTGCAACACCCTGCAGAAATCTGTTCAATATTTGGTCCTAGCTGGGAAAGTTCAGTAACATTCTCTGGCAAGAGACTTAAGACTTGGCCTGGACCAGTTGTAGAATCTTTGCTTCTGCCCTGAAGGCCAAATATAACACTTCGTACTGCACAAAGAGACTCTTCTTCGGTTTAACCTCAGCTCAGGAAGTCTCTTGAATTGTTTGGAGCAACTTAAAGTGTTTGGACATTTTCTTTCCTTTTGACAGTTTTCATTAAAATGTCACCTTGGATGCATGGAGAATGTTGTATCCCCTTTCCCATTTTGTGGACGATGACCTTGCACTTTAATCAGGTATGTGAATAAACTTTATAATTAATGTTGATTTTTAGAAAATATTAACTTTGTCCATGTTTGGCAGTGCACATAGATGTTAAAGGTCCACCTTGCTACGAGCCTGATAACTTGCTAGTTCAGCATGCAGGTCCTTCAACATGCATAATGGGCCATGGCCATCATCCATGATTTGGTTGAAACTTACCTCCGAGCCTGACAAAACTCGACATCTTGCCATCCCTGGGCACCACAGCATTGGGTATTACCCAAACAGCGGGTAGTTCTGACCTACACACTGAGAGTTCCAGTTTGTTTAACTCCTTCACCTCTACTTTAGACTTAAGTCTATAAAGTGCAGTAAATTGCTGAGTCATTTATCTTTATCCATATGGGTGCTCTGTGTCCCTACTGCATGTATATATATCTCTGAATATTGTTGAATTAGAAGCTTATCTGGACATAGTTGCAAAATGTTCATGCTAAATATATTCTTTTAATCCGGATTTGATTCTTGGAGTCAATCTTTCCCAAACATAGTTTGTCTGTAGTGTGGTAGCTTCCCTGTTTTGACTTATGAGCAAATACACATTGTACCTGAGCCACAGTTTTCAATGTCTTGCCTGACATCACTTCAGATTTGTGAATTATACTTTGCTGAACCTTTTGATGTACCTTTCTGTTCCCTGAGCAAGCAGGGAGCAATTAATTCAAAGTACATTTTGACTTGCTAATTGCCGACATTGACTTTTAGAATCCTGGCATTTTATGCTATTGTTGCTGGAGTCATGCCTGCCATTGTCAGCTTCAAATTGTACAGGTTACTCCTTTGTGGCTTTTAGTTGCATATGCTGCCCTCTCATTGAGAACCAATGTGGCCTACTCTGGGTTGCACTCCTCGGGTCAGTCTTCCTCGCTGAAGCCATGTGCTGTTTCCGTTTGTAGCTGAAGCTTTTCATGAATCCAAATTACCGGTGGTCTGATGGATGATTTCAGCCTCGCTTTCCACACTAAACTTGTGCAATTTAGGCTTGGTATTGGATCTACAATGGAGAAACAAGGAATTGCAGATGCTGGTTTACAAAACAAGACACAGTGCTGGAGTAACTCAGCGGGTCAGGCAGCATCTCTGGAGAACATTGATGGGTGATGTTTCAGGTCAAAACTCTGCTTCAGAGTCGTAGGTAACATTTTGGGTCCCAACTTAAAACGCCACGTATCCATATTCTTCAGAGATGCTGGCTGACCTGCTTCGTTGTGTCTTTTCTTTATATTGGAACTCCCACATTGCTTCTGTCTATCTATCCAAAAACAAATACTGACATTGGGCACTGGCTGAAATGTTTTTGTTTTCTTATAAGCCATCACCATCAGTATGGCTTTTTTACATGCACATTAACATGTTACATTTTATTGATTAAACAATATAGATTGAATGTTCTCATGTGTTAAATTGCACACAATCTTGTCCCATAGATCTTGATTCAGGCAAATGTTAAAATTTTAGCATTGAGGCATGTTCTTCAACAGTTTTAATAAATGACTCATTATCACTCCTGACTGTTAGTTTGTGTCTTTTGTAATCTTATAATCTCTTCATCTGATTCTGAAAACTCTCCGTCAACTGATGCATCTGTGAGGCATTAAAAGGCTAAAAAGTGGCAAATGTTACATAGGATCATACAGCATAGGAACAGGCATTTTGCCCCACAATATCCAAAACAATCATTATCATTAAAGGAGATGTGCGGGGCAAGTTTATTTACACAGTGCTACGTAGTGAGTGCCTGAAACATGCTGCTGGGGGTGCTGATTGGAGCAGATATGTTGGTGGCATTTAAAATACTTTTGGATAGGCATATAGATATGGGTTATGCATAGGTAGATAAGTGATGGTTTTAGCATTATGTTCAGCACTTTGTGGGCCAAAGGGCCTATTCTTTTATTGTATCTGAGCATCTCTCTCTCTCAGTAGGATACTTTTCCTTTCCACTCTTTGTTTGAGCAGGCACAGCTCCATACTTATTTTAGTTTCAACAATATTGTTTACTCTGAAAAAGGTTTTATCCATGTAACTGTTTCTTAAACATTGAGATAGGCCCTGTCTCAACTACCTCCTCTGGCAGCTTGTTCCATGCACCCACCACCCTTTGTGTGAAAACGTTACCCTTCTGATTCCTATTAAATACTAGACTAAGTGGGACCCGTTGGGTCCCAGCATCACACGGGAGGGCTGGTCACCAACGCAATATTCCACCTCTCCACCAATTCCAATACTGCTCGCCAGTGGGGGGGGGGGGGGGCTGTCTGGAGCGCTAGTATGAGTGTTGCGGTCTGAAGGTATTGGTTTCCAGGGGGCTAGTATAGACATTGTGCGCTGTATAGATGCTTGGGCAGGCATCCAACTGTTGCAACGATTTCAAAAGCCAAGCCAAGGCAAACAATTGGGCTGCAGCTACCCGACAACCAAAATTCATCTTGTGAACATAAACTTGTTAAAAAAAAAAAGGTGAGGCAAACAATTGGGCCGCAGACACCCGACTACCAAAATTCATCTTTTGTGGCGGCGCTGTTAACAGCTGCAGCTCGCCTGCAGTCCGTCTGTCTTTACTTTTTTCTGTTGTTTTTTTTGTCTTGTTTTGGTTAAGTTTTAGTTTGTTGGGTTGTGTTAGAGGGGGGGGGGGGGGTGAAACATGTTCTCTGTCTCTTCCTTCGGGGGAATGCAACTTTTTTGTGTGGTATCCCCCTTCTCTGCCTCCGTCTGTGCTGAGGCCTAATAGCGGAGCTGGCGGCCTCCAGCCTGCGACTGACCCCGAGGCTCCGGAGGCAGAGCCGGCCAGGACTCACCAACGAGAGGATGGCCGTCTTCGGGGCTGAGGCAGCGGTGGCCCGACTTGCTGGTGCGGCGTTCTGGCTTTCGGCGGCGGCCTGGAGCTGATGTAGTGGGGCTCAGAGCTGAGACTGCGGGACCCGGAGCTGGGGCGGCAGCCTGGAGAGGAGACTGCGGGACCCGGAGCTGGGGCGGCGGCCTGGAGCGGAGACTGCGGGACCCGGAGCTGGGGCGGCGGCCTGGAGCTGGGGCGGGCCGTCTCGGAGTGGAGACGGCGTTCCGGCTTTCGGCGGTGGCGACATCACCACGGAGGTCCGCTGGACTGGAGGGCGGCATCTCCGGCCTGGATTGATCGCCTCAGCGCAGAGGGAGAACAAGGAGGGAAGAGACGGAGACTAAGACTTTGCCTCCATCACAGTGAGGATGTGCTTGGTGAACTCACTGTGGTGGATGTTTAATTTGTGTTTATTGTATGTTTTGTTTTTATTGGTTTTGTGTATGACTGCAGGCAACATAATTTCGTTCAGACCAAAAGGTCTGAATGACAATAAAGGAATCTAATCTAATCTCATTTTGTGAACACAAACTTGTTAAAAAAAAAAGGCAAGGCAAACAATTGGGCTGCAGACACCCGACAACCAAAATTCATTTTGTGAACACAAACTTGTTAAAAAAGGCGAGGCAAACAATTGGGCTGTAGACACCCGACAACCAAAATTCATTCTGTGAACACAAATTTGTTAAAAAAAAAAGGCGAGGCAAACAATTGGGCTGCAGACACCCGACAACTAAATTTCATTTTGTGAACACAAACTTGTTAAAGGCGAGGCAAACAATTGGGCTGCAGACACCCGGCAACCAAAATTCATTTTGTGAACACAAACTTATTAAAAAGGGCTGCAGCCACTTTACAGGGGACTCGCCGTGGAGTAGACGTGCGTTCAGTGTTATTCGCAGCTCAGAGAGCCGTGACCTTCTCGCTTCCTGGTCTGGTAGTGACTGAATGAGGCACGACACTTCCTGGTTTTATAGTCCCTCCCCCTGCCGCCAGTGGGGGCAGCAGAGAGAATGGGGAATTTTGTAAAAACATTAATATCTCTCTCATTTTTCATTGATGGAAAAAATCCTCCGCACTCATACGGCGGAGGGGGGATCTGAGCGAGGTGGCCAAAAATGACGGCCGTAGGTGGCGGCGTTCTCTCGGAAATCGCAGCACAGTCGGCCAAAAGCGGTCAAGATCAGAGATTTAGTAATATAGATTTTCCCCTTCAACCTAAACCTATGTTCTCTGGTCCTCGATTCACCTACTCTGGGCAAGAGACTCTGTACCACAAACTCTTGTTGAATCGACTATTACATTAATTCCAAAAAAAGACAAAAATCTCAAGGAACCTGGATCCTATAGGGCAATAGCCCTTTTAAATACAGATCAGAAGATACTAGTTAAGACTTTGGCTCGTAGATTAAGCTTAGTTATCGGTAAACTAATACATCCAGATCAAACTGGGTTTATACCTAAACGACACTCGTTTTATAATTTGAGATGTTTAACATAATGTATTAGCAGAGAACGCCAAATGAAGATCTTACAATTATTTCACTAGATGCAGAAAAAGCTTTCGACCAAGTGGAATGGTCTTATCTTTTCACAGTGTTGGAAAAATTCCAATAGGGAGAAATATTTACTTTATGGGTGAAGCTCTTATACACTAATCCGACAGCTAGAATACTGACAAATCAAATGCTTTCACCTATATTTTATTTATCTAGAGGTAACAGACAAGGATGTGCTCTTTCTCTAATGTTATTTGCTTTAGCCATAGAACCTCTTGCTGAGAGTACACAAAAAAGCTGGAGAAACTCAGCGGGTGCAGCAGCATCTATGGAGCGAAGGAAATAGGCAACGTTTCGGGCCGAAACCCTTCTTCAGCCCGAAACGTTGCCTATTTCCTTCGCTCCATAGATGCTGCTGCATCTGTTCACTCTGCTGCCGTCGGGCAAAATATATCATAGTATAAGGAGCAGAACGGCCAAGTTTTGCAACAGCTTCTTCCCCCGAGCCACCAGACTCTTGAATGCCATGTAATGTGCCGCCATTATTATCCATTTTATCTTTTTATCCATTTTATCTTTTTATCCATTTTATCTTTTTATCCATTTTATCTTTTTATCCATTTTATCCTTTTGTTATTTTATGTTGCACGGGGAGCCGGATGCAAGAAAATTTTGTTCAGACTTGCATTTATTGGTGCATTTCTGACGGACAATAACGTTTTGATTGATTGATTGAATGCCAACAATTTTTTTAGATACCTTCAAATCCGAGATTATGTGAAAACATATACACAAGACTGTCCTCTTATCGGTCCAGATATATTAGACGATTGTTTGAATAGACATGCGGACACAAGTAAGGTGATATCTTACATTTATAACATTCTTCTAAACATTGACACCCCACTTTCTGAGATTTATAGGCGAGCATGGGAGGACGAGCTGGGTTTACCCATTTTGAAAGATATATGGAGGAAAGCCTACTATACATACACTACTGTTCTTTAAATGCCAGGCATTGCCTGATACAATTTAAAGTATTGCATAGGTTATACTACTCAAAGACCAAATTGAACAAGATCTTCCCAAATGTCTCGCCTCTTTGAGATAAATGTCACTTCCAAGAAGCCACCCTAACTCATTATTTTGTGTTCTGTATAAAAATACAAAACTTCTGGACGGGAATATCGAATATCATTTCTAAAACGCTCAAAATTCAATTGGAGTCAGATTCAAAATTAATAATCTTAGGAATGTCAGAGGGCTGCCCTAAGTTAACGATATCCCAAAGACACTTTCTTGACTATGGTTTAATAACTGTGAAAAAACTTATACTTAAATTCTGGAAAAAGATAGCAGTCCCCACAGTGAAGATGTGGATCACAGAAATGACCGAGACGCTACATTTAGAAAAAATAAGGCTTGTTTTGCCTGATAAACCAGATCAATTTTCCAAAATATGGTCTCCTTTCATTGAATTTCTTCAACAACATAATGGTTGAACACACATTCAAAACCGACGCTAGGGTCGGGTGAGCGGGCGTAGGGAAGGTAGTGGGATATATCTCCGCTTTTTTCATTTCTTCATTAGTTCAGGGGTTTTTCTTTTTTCTCTTTCGTGTCTTTTTCGAAATTCTTTATTTTTTTTTTATTTTCTTCCTTTCCTTTCTTTCCTTTTCTTTTTCCGATTTAGTTATTACAGGTGCACAACCTTTGATCCGAAAGCCTTGGGAACAGACATGTTTCGTAATTCGTAATTTGTTGGCCTTCGGAATGGAAATTTTTTAGCGTAGATTTTAATGGCTGGCTTAGTGGTAGAGTGCTCGGCTCATATCCGCAAGGTCGCGAGTTTGCGCCTTGATCCCGGAAGTTCCTCGGTCGCGAATTTGAGTCTTCAATGTAGTTTTTTCTTGCAGAATAAATGTCTGTATGAAATGCAGTGTGTTGAATGAATTCCTGAATTTGTAAATGTGACCGCAGCATTGAATCACCTCTCGCACTCATGTCACCCTAGCGGGGCTACATCCCCTTAGGCTGCCTAAGGCGACATTTTCACACTCTTATATCCGTGTGCAGCAGAGGCGACGTGTGTTTGGCGCCAAACGTGAGCTTTGGTGAGCTTTGGTGTGCAGACGACATCCTGGAAAAAATGTCCGGTTTCTTCCAGGTAGGCGATATACCCTCCCGGGCAATATACCCACCACTTCTCTTTTATGAAGGGGATTTAGTTCCCCTTTCTTCCAGGACCGACCGGAGGTTCTGCTGTCACCTCTGCGGGCCACCCTCGGTGAACGCTCACTCAACTTTGTCTTGGGATTCCTACTCTCCCGTGCAATGTACCCTCACCTTCTCTTTTATAAATGGGGATTTAGTTCCCCTTTCTTCCAGGACCGACCGGAGGTTCTGCTGTCACCTCTGCGGGCCGCCCTCGGTGAACGTCCTGTCTCCCTGTCCCTGGGATAGCAGGGGGCGATCAAACAGCACAATACCCCCCTCCCCCTCCAACTCCAGAGGAATCCGCTCCCCGATGGGCCGCTACGGCGACAAGTGGCAGTTCGCCCACAGCTCGAGCTGCGCGACCCCAAGAACAAGACGTACCTGGAGCGGGGCTGGGCTGGAGTTGCTGATCTGGGATCTCCGTGCTTGCAGTGGGCCTGGGGGTCGGTATACCGATGAGGGGGCACAGCTCGGGCTGTGGGCGAACTGCCACTTGTCGCCGTAGCGGCCCATCGGGGAGCGGCTTCTGGTGGTCCTGACGTCTCCGGCCAGTTTGCAGTTTTCCTCTGGAGTTGGAACGGGGCTGGGCTGCTGCTGGCTGTGGGTCTCTGGTATCTCAGTGCTTGCAGTGGGCCTGGGGGTCGGTGTCCTGTTGGTCCTGACGTCTCCGGTGACTGGCACTGACCTGCTGGTATCGCCGACGTGAAGACAGTGCAAAGCCCCTGCGCCGGTGCAATGGGCGAGGAGCTGGAGAGGGGAGGGAAGGGGTCACACACATGGCCGGGAAGCAGAGGGGTGTAGGTGGGGTGAAACTGAAGGGAGCGACAATCTGCTGCTGCCTGCCCGCTGAGTTAAAACGTTCCCACGCAAGACTCACGATACACTGTGTATTGTGAGTCTACCGTGGGAACTTTTAACTCAGCGGGCAGGCAGCAGCATATTGTCAATTATTAACCCTCCCGCGCAATATACCCTCACCTTCTCTTTTATGAATGGGGATTTAGTTCCCCTTTCTTCGAGGACCGACCGGAGGTTCCGCTGTCACCTCTGCGGGCCGCCCTCGGTGAACGTTTTCAAGGACCTTTCTTCAAGGACCGAAAAAATGTCCGTTATTCGGAGGTTTTCGTTATTTGGATCTTCGGATAAAAGGTTGTGCACCTGTAGTTTATAAAATGTTAAAATTTATGCTGTACGAAAATTGTATAATTGTTATGTCGATTACTTGCTCCTTGTACAATTGCTTCTAATAAAATAAATATTTTTTTAAAAACCATCCAAAGATATCTCAGCCTCTACCCTGCTCCACGATAGCACCCACAGCCTTCTGAGCCAGAGAATTCCAGCAATTTTCAATCTTCTGCATAAATAAATTCCTTCTCATTCCAGGACATACTTCATGTGCATATTTCTTGCACATTGAGCATGCAAACAATTAATGCTAAAAAGGACCCTTTCTTGCCCTATCTTGCTTGGCTTTTTTCCTGACATTTTAGCAAAATAGGCAAAAAAGTGAATGCTGTGATCATGTGTTCAGGGATCTCATTGGATTGGTAATCTTTTTCTCACAGAGAGTGGCGAGTCTGTGGAATTCTCTGCCTCAGAGGGCGGTGGAGGCAGATTTTCTGGATGCTTTCAAGAGAGCTAGATAGGGCTCTTAAAAAGAGTCAGGGGATATGGGGAGAAGGCAGGAATGGGGTACTGATTGGGGATGATCAGCCATTATCAAATTGAATGGTGGTGCTGGCTCAAAGGGCCAAATGGCCTACTCCTGCACCTATTGTCTATTGTAATTAATTTTGTATCTACTAATCAAAAAGCCAGTTAGCACATCTTAAGTTCCAATTATATATTGAAAGTAACTGCAGATGCTGGTTCAAACCTAGATGCTGTCTGACCCATTGAGTTCCTCCAGTTCTTTGTGTCCATCTTAAATTGCAATTAACGATGTTGCTTTGCTGCTGCTGGTTTGACCTTCAGTGTAATTTTAATTTGTCTGCTGAAAGGTAAAAGCAAGACAAAAGTGAAATAGTGGAAGTTTACACCCCAACCAGCCTGCATTTAGCTGTTAGACATTAAGCAAAATAAGTTAATGTTTCCTCTAGTATATATAGTTAGTGTATGTGAGACAGCATAAAGCCAAAAGTATTTTACTGTCAATCTGCCACTAGAGAATTACACAGTTCACTTGCAAATTCTGTCACTTTAGAGATTGACAACATCAGCATGCCAGATTAGTTTAGTTTCAAGCTGAACTGCTTTGTTCACATGTGCTTACTTCCAGTAGCTAAAGAAGCTTGAAATATTGAACCAGGTCTGTAAATAATTCACAAGGGATTCATTGAAGAATTCAGCAAAGCACGCCTCTGTACATTTTTTCTTCAGAATAAATATATGAGCTGAAGGAATTAAAATACTTTTGTGATATTTGTGTAGTTTTGTGATAACAGCAACTAACATATCAGTGAGTTAGGCTGCCTGTTACACATGTTGCATCCTCTTCCTTACTATTAAGGAACAAGTACCCCAAGCTGTAAACATAAACTATCTTAATTGCCAAATCAATGTTTGATGAGGCAGAAGTAAACTGGTCAGTTTTAAACAACATTCGATATTTGACATTCATAGAACATGGAGACATGGTTTGAAGGCACTATTAATACAACTGGATTATTTTTTGATGAAGTGGCCTTTTGCCACCAGCACGGCCAATACAATTGTTATTTTCAATAAATTGCAATGACATTAAGACGAGTTCTTCTCTATGATGTAACTTTTTACATGGGGTATATTACATTAAAAATGTTATCTTGAATAAAAAATTCCTTTATTTCCAGTCCATGCCTTGAGGTACTCACACTCTCACTTTGAAAAAAATGTAATATTCATCAGTTGTTTGTTTGTTCTTTGTTTATTTGGAAAATAGTGTAATATTTACTGCCTCTTATTCTTTCAACCAAGTAGATCATGGAAGATGGCAATTGTAGCTTTTCCAGTTTTCTTGGGGCAGATCTTCTGCTTCAGTCTTAAGAAGGGTCTCGATCCGAAACATCACCTATTCATTCTCTTCGGAGATGCTGCCTGACCCGTTGAATTATTCCACCATTTTGTGTCTATCTTCTGCTTCTATTCTGATTCTGTGGGTTTTGAAGTGGCTGGTAAAACAAATATGGTCTTTAGACACTACTAAAAATGGGACCGGAGATGCCTGACATGGCAGATGTGTGTTTGTGTAGCCTGTGAGAAGCTGCAGTCTCTCTGCTATGCAAGGCCTCTGAGTGGTTTGAAGTATGCACATGGCTTCCATGCTGAGTCTCTGTTTTGAGGGCCAGAGGGTCAGAGAGTGAATATTTTCAGGGACCTTTTAAGAACATCTTTGGAACTTTTCACAATGGCGCAGTCAAACATGATGCCAAGACCAACTCCTACCTGCCTGCACATAATCCATATTCCTCCATTCCTTGCATTTCCATGCACCTATCCAAAAGTCTTGTAAATGTCACCCTCATATCTGCCTCCACCACCAACCCCAGCAGAATGTTCCAAGCACTCAGTTAATATATATGTGTGTGTGTGTGTGTGTGTGTGTGTGTGTGTGTGGGGGTGTGTGGGTGGGTGTGTGTTAGTGTGTGTTAGTGTGACGTCACAGGCCCCCCCCCCCCCCCCCCCCCCCCCCCCCCCCACAACCGTGCGTTGATGGGAAGGGACCCAATGGGTCCAACTTGGTCTATTCCCCTTTAAACCTTGCCACTCTTAACTTAAAGCTATTCCCCATAGTATTGATATTTCCATCCTGAAAAAGGTTCTAACTGACAACCGTATTTTTACCCCCTCGTAATTTAATGTTCTTCTATAGGGTTTCCCATCAACCTCTGGCATTCCAGAGAAAATAATCCTGCAGCTAATACCCTTGATCCAGGCAGCATTCTGGTAAACCTCTTCTGCACCCTTTCCAAAGCCTCCACATCAACTTGTGCCTGCCCAGCAAATTAATCAGTATTGATTGATACAATATTAACCTCAAATCTACATTTATCCCTCGCTCCAGTAATCTTTCACCTTCTTATCAAGATTCCGTCCTGGCCTCAAAAAATATTCAAAGACTCTGCATCCACTTCAATTTAAGGAAGGGAGTTTCAGAGACTCGTGACCCTCTGAGAAAAGAAAGTCCTTAGACTGCATGGAATGTTGATCCTGTAGCACTCATTTAAATGTTTTAATGACCTTGTGGAGCCGGTCATTCCATCCAGTTTATCAATCTTCTCCCCTTTGCCCTGAAATGTATTTTTCCCTGGGCAATTTTCTTTGGAAGACTGATGGCAAATTGGTCTCCATTCATACCTAAATGAAGCATGGTGTGCGACCAAGAGTCAATAGTCGAGAGTCAGTGCTGCCCTTCATTTGAAAGGAGATTCCCAGTCGGTTTAGGATGAAAATGGAAATGACATACATTCTCCATGAAATAATGATTCAGCTGTCAGCATTGACTGTGCAAGCACTTGTGTTTGGCACGGTATCAACATTTAGTTTTAGTTTTGTTTGAAAGAAATAGGGAAAATAAGTTTGTTTTAAATTGCAGAGAACATGGCTGAGGGATGGCTATGACTGACAATATATATCTTAGAGGCGATCTTTAGTTTGGTTTAGTTTAGCAATGCAGCGCGGAAGCAGACACTTCCGCCCACCGGATCTGCACCGACCAGAGATCCTCACGCACACGCACACACCAAACCTGTACTTCTTTGGAGTGTGGGAGGGAACTGAAGATCTCAGGAAAAACCCATTTATAGGAGGTAGGATTATATAAATAAGGGGTGTATCAATACAGTAATCCGGGTAGGGGATTCTTAAATAGGACCAGTTAATTACTTATATAAGATGGGCGGCCAGGAGATGTGCCAATACTGTGAGATGTGGGAATTTGTCGACACCATTGATGTAGATGATCCCTACAGCTGCAGTAAGTGTTTGAGGCTAGCGGAACTCGAGCTCCGCATTGATGAGCTGGAGACCCAACTTCATACGCTGCGGTACATCAGGGAGGGGGAGTATTACCTGGATGTTTTGTGCCAGGGGATGGTCACACTGACCAGTTTAACTAATTCAGTAGTTAGGGAGCAAGGAAAGGAAGGTGTGGCCATAAGCGAGGCAGGTAGGGGGAACCAGGAGGAGATGCGGCAGGAGCCACAGCCCTTGTCCCTGACGAGCATGACCGAGGCTCTTACTCAATGTGAGGACGGGATCAGGGGCTGTGGGAGGGATGAGCAACCTGGCTGCAGCACCGTGGATCAGGGGGCCATTCAAGAGGGGGGAGTTAGAAGAAATGCCGTTGTGATAGGGGATAGTATTATTCGGGGGGTAGATAAGGTTCTCTGCGGCCAGCAGAACATGTCCCGAAGGCTGTGTTGCCTACCCGGTGCTAGGGTTAAGGATATCTCTGCGATGCTGGAGAGAAATTTGCAGAGGGAGGGGGAGGATCCAGTGGTCGTGGTCCATGTGGGGACCAATGACATAGGAAGGACGAGGAAGGAGGATCTGCTGAAGGAGTTTGAGCAGTTAGGGAATAAATTAAAAAGCAGAACCTCGAGGGTACTGATCTCCGGATTGCTACCTGAGCCACGGGCCAAATCGGCGAGGGTACGTAAAATTAAAAAGCTGAATGCGTGGCTCAAAGACTGGTGTGGGAAAAATGGGTTTGGTTTCTTGGGCCACTGGCACCAGTACTGGGACAGGGGGGATCTGTTCTGTAAGGACGGACTTCACCTGAACGGTGCTGGGACTGGGGTCCTGGCAAATCATATAACTAGGGCAGTAGAGAGGTCTTTAAACTAAGTAGCGGGGGGGAGGTATCAAGGGGGGTAATAACGGCAGGGGTAGAGGAAATAGAGCAGGGTATCAGTGGGGAAACGGAAAATCAAAATGTGACAGGAGGATCCAGAATGTGTGAAGATAAAGCTCTAGATGTAAAAGGGGCAAAAACGGAAAGGAAGGGTAGTAAAAATCATCTGAAAGTGCTTTATCTAAATGCACGGAGTATTCGAAATAAGATAAATGAATTAACGGTGCAATTAAGTATATATAGTTATGATATCGTGGCCATTACGGAGACATGGCTGCAAGGGGATCAGGACTGGGAGTTAAATATAGAGGGGTACTCGACAATTAGAAAAGATAGACAGGAAAGAAAGGGAGGAGGGGTGGCCCTTTTAATAAGGGAGGGAATAACGTCAATAGAGAGGAAGGATATTGCGTTGAAGGATCAGGATAGTGAAACAGCTTGGGTACAGATAGAGAATAACAAGGGGAAAAAAACACTAGTGGGTGTAATTTATAGACCTCCAAATAGCTGTGACGCTGTTAGTCAGAACATAAATCTGCAAATAGTTGACGCATGTAAAAAGGGAACTGCTGTAATCATGGGGGACTTCAATTTTCATATTAATTGGGCAAACCAAACTGGGCAGGGTAGACTAGAGGAAGAGTTTATAGAATGTATTAGAGACGGGTTCCTAGAACAGTATGTCACAGAACCGACAAGGGGGGAGGCAATCTTGGATCTGGTCCTGCGTAATGAAGCAGGATTAATTAAAAATGTCATAGTTAGGGACTCGTTGGGAACAAGTGACCACAATATGGTCGAATTCCATATTCAAATAGAAGGGGAGCAGGTTGAAACTCAGGCTAGGGTGCTTAGTCTAAATAAGGGGGATTATGAAGGTATGAGGACTGAGCTGATCAAAGTTGACTGGGATAGCAGACTCAAGAATAAGACGGTACATGAGCAGTGGTGTACGTTTAAGGATCTACTGTATAACCTTCAAGAAAAATTTATTCCTATGAAGAAAAAAAGGGGTAAGGGTAAGAACAGTCAGCAATGGCTCAGTAAAACTATAAAGGATAGTATTCGGCTGAAGGCAAGGGCATATAAGGTAGCCAGAGATAGTGAGAGGGTAGAGGATTGGGAAGCATTTAAAGGTCAGCAGAAAATAACTAAGAGATTAATTAAGACGGGGAAAATAGACTATGAAAGGAATTTAGCGAACAACATAAAAACTAATAGTAAGAGTTTTTATAGCTATATAAAAAGAAAAAGGGTGGCTAAGGTGAACGTTGGTCCATTGGAGGGTGAGACTGGAGAGTTGTTGGTGGGGAACATGGAAATGGCAAAGGCATTAAACGAGTATTTTGTATCAGTCTTCACCATAGAAGACACAAAAAATATTCCAACGCTGGATAAACAGGGGGCGGTAGGAATGGAGGAGCTAAATACTATTAAGATCACCAAGGAGGTGGTATTAGGGAAATTAATGAGACTGAAGGAGGATAAATCCCCTGGGCCTGATGGATTACATCCAAGGGTCTTGAGGGAGATAGCGGTGGGGATTGTGGATGCATTGGTGATAATTTTCCAAAATTCCCTGGAGGCAGGAACGGTCCCAGTGGATTGGAAAATGGCCAATGTAACACCTATATTTAAAAAAGGAAGTAAACAGAAGGCGGGTAACTATAGACCGGTTAGTCTAACATCGGTGGTGGGTAAAATGTTAGAGACAATTATTAAAGAAACACTAACGGGGCACTTGGATAAACATGACTTCATCGGACAGAACCAGCATGGTTTTGTGAAGGGGAAGTCCTGTTTAACGAATCTGCTCGAATTCTTTGAGGAAGTAACAACCCGGGTGGATAAAGGGGAACCGGTGGATGTGGTATACTTGGACTTCCAAAAGGCTTTTGACAAGGTGCCACATAAGAGACTATTGCTAAAAATAAAAAATTATGGGATTGGGGGTAATATATTAGCATGGGTAGAGGATTGGCTAACAAATAGGAAGCAGAGAGTGGGGATAAATGGTTCATACTCGGGATGGCAACCGGTAACTAGCGGGGTTCCGCAAGGGTCGGTGCTGGGACCCCAGTTGTTCACAATTTATATAAATGATTTGGAGGAGGGAACCAAGTGTAATATATCAAAATTTGCGGACGATACAAAAATGGGAGGAAAAGTAGGGGATGAGGAGGATAGGAAGAGTCTGCAAAAGGATATAGATAAGCTAGGTGAGTGGGCAACAACTTGGCAGATGAAATTTAATACTAATAAATGTGAAGTCATTCACTTTGGGAAAAAAAATGATAGGGCAAGTTATTTTCTAAATGAGGAGGAGCTGCGTTGTAATGCAACGCAAAGGGATCTAGGGGTAGTAGTACATGAATCACTAAAAGTTAGTATGCAGGTGCAGCAAGCAATCAGGAAGGCCAATGGAGTTTTGGCCTTTATTGCTAGGGGGATTGAGTATAAAAACACGGAGGTCTTGCTGCAGCTGTACACAGTATTAGTGAGACCACATTTGGAATACTGTGTACAGTTCTGGGGTCCATACTTAAGAAAGGATGTACTAGCCCTGGAGGCAGTGCAGCGAAGGTTTACAAGATTAATTCCTGCAATGAGGGGATTGACATATGAGGAAAGGTTAAGTAGGCTGGAACTCTACTCTTTGGAGTTTAGAAGAATGAGAGGCGATCTCATTGAAACATATAAGATCGTGAGGGGCCTTGATCGGGTGGATGCACCGAGGATGTTCCCAATGATCGGGGAAACTAGAACTAGGGGACATAGTTGCAGAATAAGGGGGGGCTCTTTTAAAACTGAGATGAGGAAGAACTTCTTCACCCTGAGGGTGGTTAATTTATGGAATTCACTGCCCCAGGGAGCAGTGGAAGCAGAAACGTTAAATATATTTAAGTCTAAAATAGATGTTTTTTTAGCTGCCAAGGGGATAAGGGGCTACGGGGAGAGGGCAGGGATATGGACCTAGGTATGGTTAGTATAGTAAGACCTGAGTGATCTCCTGGACAAGTGTCGATCGCCTGGATTGGGGTCGGAGAGGAATTTCCCGGATTTTTTTCCCGAATTGGACCTGGGTTTTTATCCGTTTTTTTGCCTCCCCCAGGAGATCACGCGGTTCTTGGGGTGGAGAGGGGTGATAGCGGTATAAAGGGGAGGGTAGTGTCTTGTGTTCTGTGTCTTGTGTCTACTATTTGTGGGTAAGTGTGTCTGTTTAGTGTTCAGCCATGAGCGAATGGCGGTGCGGGCTCGACGGACCTGGTGGTCTACTCTCGCACCTACTTTCTATGTTTCTATGTTTCTATGCAGTTCATGGGGAGAATGTATGAACTCCGTACAGACAAGCATCCGTAGTCAGGATCGAACCCAGGTCTCTGGCGCTGTAAGTCTGTAACTCTACTGCTACGCCACCGTGCTGCCCGTGCAGCCCCAAAAGATGAATACAAAGAACTAAATAAAACCTTTGTACTGCTGATTTTAAACAAATCCCAAATGAAATCTTGAATAGCAGCAGGACACAAAGTGCTGGAGTAACTCAGCAGGTCAGGCAGCATCTGTGGAGAATATGGACAGCTGAATTTTCGGGTCAAGACTCTTCCTCAGACTGATTGCAGGGGAGAAGAAAGCTGGAGGAAGGTCAGAGTGACAGGTAATAGGTTGACACAGGCAAGGGGGATTTTTTTGACTGGCAGTTGGTTAAAACAAAGTCCTGAGATAAGAACAATAGGTATGAGGCAGGTTTGAAAACGTGGATGTGTTTACATTGAAGACATGTTTACTAAAGAAAGAGGACAGCTCGGATGTCCCAGCATGCAAAGTCTCATCTTGGGAGCCAATGCCATGGAGATGGAATAATTGAGAGCATGGAGCAGCATCTTTGCAAGAGGCAGGGTCGTCCAGATAACTGTGAGAGTTGGTAGGTTTATGGTATAGGGAATTTGATTAGTCAATAATCTGCCCACTGTGATGGAGACAAAGAGATCAAGAAAGGGGAAAGAGATGTCCGATATAGTCCAGGTGAATTTGAGAGCAGGGTGAAAGTTAGTGGTTAAGATAATGAAATCCATGAATTCTGCATGATACAGGAGGCAGCCTTGATGAAACTGGAGGTGTAGTGGAGAAAGAGTTGGAGGATGGTGCTATTGTATGCCTGAAACGAGGACTTTCGGATGTAACCGACAGAGGCAGCACAACAGGGACCTGTGCGAGTGCCCA
Source organism: Amblyraja radiata (assembly GCF_010909765.2). Lineage (NCBI taxonomy): Eukaryota > Metazoa > Chordata > Chondrichthyes > Rajiformes > Rajidae > Amblyraja > Amblyraja radiata. The sequence continues at coordinate 49,662,829 of NC_045969.1, forward strand.
TATCTTAACCTTCAACTTGGAGGAAGTGAGAGGAGTCAAAGGGGAAGTTGGAGAGGGTGAGGACATGTTGCATCGTGCAGAGGAGAGTGTTAGTTGAGGCAATTTGATTAGGTCCCCGTTGGAGGACCTTGAGACCTACTTGAGTTGGGATGGATATGTAAAGGGACTGAATGCTCATGGTAAAGAATGTTATTAACGAGTTGAAGGACGTGTGAAGTGTTTTGGATGTAGGTGGGAAAGGATTTTTCAAGGGGGAATAATATAGAATCGAGGTATGTGTGAATGAGTCCAGTGGGGGAGTGTCATAAGAGAACAGGTTCAAGTATCTGACTGATAGAACATAAAAAAGCTCACTCATCCGCTTAGTTACAAATCAGATTTATTGGCGAGAGAGAACAATAACAATACATATCTCTGTGTGCGCGGGGGCTGTCTACAGCCGCACACCTCGCTCTCTCTCTCTGCCTCCGTCCACGCCGCTGATCGTGACCCAGCCTGTCGGTGAACCCCTCTCATAAAGAACTAACTCATGGTTTACTGGGGCCTGCCTTTATATCGGCAGAAATCAGCCGTTGAATAACCCGGCAAGAACGCCACTCCCAAATTCACAGTGCAACCAATGGCAGGGGCCAGCATCCGAGCGAGGCCCCTCCACATTGGGAAACAAAGCGCTATCGGCCGCAGACTTTGCGAGCAAATCTTTAAACAAAGCGCTACTGGCCACACACTGTTCACGCGCAAAGCTCTTACGACAGGAGGAGCAGGCATAGACGGCATAGGCATTCAAGATGGCGGATGTGCAGGAGTGGGCGCCGTCTGTGTATGGCAGCCTGCCCGCAGTCCCTCTCTTCACCTTTTTTTATTTTAAGTCCTGTTAAAAAAAATGTTAGTTAGTTAGTTGGAGGTCTTTTATGTGGGGAAGGGGGAAACTTTAATTCTTAGTCCCCTACCTGGTCGGAGAGGCAGCATCCCTCCAAGCTGCTTCTTCGCCCCGTCCTCGCGGCCTACCATCAAGAATGGAGCAGCGTTTCCTGTCGGGACCGGCCGGGACTACGGCGGCGGCACAGCGCTGGGATACCAACAGGGAGCGGGCAATGCCTTACCGGGTCGCCGTGCGGTAAGCTCCGGAGCGCTGTGGCCGCCGACTCCCAACATCGCGGAGCTGTGGCTGCGGGCGTCCGGCCGCGGGCGGCACTGGATTTGGAGCGCCGCGGAGCCTGGGATCGAGTTGCCGGGGTGGGAGCTCCATCCGGCGCGGCCTGAGGGCTACGAGTGCCCCGGTGTCCGGGGAGGAGGCAGCTGCTCCAGACTTTCCAAGCTGCTTGAGGAATGTTTCACCCAACGCCGGATGTTCCATCTTCACGGCAAGAGGGCCCTGAAAATCATCGGACTGGCTGCAAGGCCACAAATGGGCCCCGACGTCGGGTGTTTCAGAGGAAGAGGACTTAACTTTCTGGTGCCTTTCCCCACAGTGGAAATGTTTGATTCTGCTGAGGGGGGATGTTTGTGTTGAACTCTATAATGTGTTGTGTCCATTTTCTTTATTTTTTTTAACCTTTTTCTACGGTTTGTATGGAAACTTATTGTCTATTTTATGTAAAGCACTTTGGTGTCAATGCGAGTTGACTTAAAACGTGCTATATAAATAAAACTTACTTACTTACTTTCTTACTAGACAATGGCCATGCTGGGATAGAATCGCAGCAATTTTGCAGTGATTTGAAAAAGCAGTTCTCTTGTAGCTAAACAGAAAAAATACAATTGCTTGCTCTATCAATAGAATATTTGTTATATTTTGAGAATTCTGCATCAGTGCAAAATTTTATGAGCATACATTTTGTGCGTTTATTGCATGTCAAAACTTTAATCATAAGGAGGCTTCATAAAGTCTCCCACCCCATACTCTTGAAAACACATTTGCAGGTGACCATATGAACTTGCGTCACAGTTTGATTTATGATTTGATTTCAACAGGAAGACAAAAATCCGCATCTGGTCTCCTGCAGTTTCCAGTGTAGAGGATAGCTGTTTTTCTTTGCTATGGATTGAGCTCCTGCTGGAATTTTCATGGTTTTAGAATGCATGTTAGCATTTGAGTTCAATCACAGGGATCAATACATTGACATTTCTTCTCAATTCATCTTCAAATTTAGAGAAAATGCATATGACAATCAGGATTATTTTTTCTTCACAAAAACAGACTACCGCAAAGCAAGAATTAATTTATTTTATAGATAATATTATGAGTAGAACATAATTTAATGTTAATGTGTTGATCCCCATCTACAATTCTGAAGAAGGGTCTCGACCTGATACGCCACCTTTTTCTTTTCTCCAGAGATGCTGCCTGACCCGCTGAGTTACTCCAGCTTTTTGTGTCAACTCTTGCAACTTGGGTAACATTGACGGTCCAAGCCAACCAAGGAGAAAGCTCTCAGACACTTTGTCATATCTACCCCTTGACCATGACCCCACAGACAAACACCAGGCCATTATCTCCCAAACTTTTTCTGAGCTCTACCTCTGGTGATCTCCCTTCCACAGCCTCCAACCTTATCGTTCTCCAGCCCCGCACTGCCCGCTTCTATTTCCTCCCCAAAATCCACAAACACGTCTGCCCCTGGCAGACGCATTGTTTCTGCCTGCTCCTGACCCACTGAACTCATCTCCATATACTTTGATCCCATCGTAACCCCCCTGTCCAGTCCCTTCCCACCTCTCTCCTTGACGCCTCACATACCCTTCAACTCTTCAATAGTGGAATTTTTATGCCCCCATTGCTTCATCTTTACCATGAAGGCCCAGTCCCTTTACACCTCCATTCCCAACCAGGGAGACCTCGAGGCCCTCCACTAACACTCTCCTCTGCCTGACAGCACTTGTCCTCACCGTCATCAACTTCTCTTGACTCCTCTCATTTTTTCCAAGTTAACAATGTAACGTGGGTGCACGCATAGGTCCCAGCTATACCTTCCTTTTTGTCAGTTATATCAAACAGTTCGTGTTCCAGGTGTACCTTGGCCCTATCCCCCAACTCTTTCTTCACTACATTGAAGACTACATCGGTTTCCCACCGATTGTCGTAGATGGATTCACCACCTGCATCTGCTCCGTCCTGTAGTTCTGCTCTCACTCCCCCTCCCCCTCCCCCCAGACGGAACAAGGATAGCGTTCCCCTGGTCTTCACCATGCACCCTACCAGCCTTCATATACCACATCATCCTCCGACAGTTCCATCACCTCCAACATGATCCCACCACGACTCACACCTTCCCATCTCCATGTCTCTGCCCTCCGCAGAGACTGCTCCCTCCACAACTCCTTGGTTCGCTCATCCCTTCCCAAACCACCCCCTCCCCAGGTCCATTTCACTGCAACTGCAAGATATGTAGCACGAGGTATACCTCCTCCCTCACCTCCATCCAGGGTCACCAGACAGAGGTTCATGTGCACATAGAGTCATAGAGAGATACTTTGTGGAAACAGGTCCTTCAGCCCAACTTGCCCGCAACAGCCAACATGTCCCAGCCACACCAGTCTCACGTGCCCGCATTTGGTCCGTATCCGTCCAAATCTGTCTTATCCATGCACCTGTCCAACTGTTTCCTCAACATTGTGATAGTTCCTGCCTCAACTGCCTCCTCTGGCAGCTTGTTCCATACATCCACCACCCTGTGAGTGAAAAGGTTATCCCTCAGATTCCTATAAATCTTTTTCCATTCACCTTAAAACCACATCCTCTAACCTCATCTATTGCATCTGTTGTTGTCAATATGGCCGCCGATACATCGGTGAGATCAATCGTAGACTTGCTGGTACATTTCACCAACATTTGCACGCTGTCTGCCAAGCCCTACTGGATCTCACGATTGCTAACGATTTTAACATGCCTTGCCTTCCCCAAACGGAACTTTTTGTCATGGGCCTCCTTTTTTGCCGGTGTAAGGCCACCTGCAAATTGGAGGAACAGCACCTCATAATTTGGATGGCACGGTGGTGCAGTGGTAGAGTTACTGCCTTACAGCGCCAGAGACCCGGGTGCTGTCTGTACACAGTTTGTACATCTCCCTGTGACCAGCGTGTGTTTTCCCCAGGTACTCTGGTTTCCTCCCACACTCCAAAAACGTACAGGTTTGAAGGTTAATTGGCTTTGGTAATATTGCAAATTGTCCCTAATGTGTGGATAATGTTAATGTGCAGGAAATACTGGTCGGTGCAGACTCGGTTGCCCGAAGAGAATGTTTCTGCGCCGTATCTTTAAACTAAACTAAACCTCATATTCCACTTGTGCAGCTCACAATCCAATGGTATGATTATTGAATTCTCCAAATTAAGTAACCTCTAACAACCACCCCTTCCCCTTCCTGTTCACCCCCATGACCCCCTTTCTTTCCACCCCCTCCCCGTGTCTTAGCTGGACTTGCATATTTCCCACCTTACCCCCCCCCCCCCCCCCCCTCTACAATTCCTCCTTTAGGCTTCACAATTTGCAACTCTGCAATCCTTTTGCTTCACATGTTCTGTCTTTTCATCTCTGCACTTTATCCAACCTTCTGCCTATCAAATGTCCCACTCGCCTGTATCCACCTATCACTCACTGTGCTGTCCTGTCCCTCCTCTCTTACAGCTTTCTATCCTTCTCCCTCACCACAATCAGTCTGAAGAAGTGTTCTGACCCAAACCATCATCTATCCATGTCCTCCAGGGATGCTACTTGACCTTTTGAGTAATTCCAACACTTTGTGTCTTTTTTGTAAAACGGCAATTGCAATTCCTTGTTTCGACAAGGATAAACTTTATCTGCCTAATCCCATTCATCACTCTTGCTCTGATGATTTGTGGGCATGAGTGCACATCCAATTGCATCAAATAGTTTGGTGAATCAACTTATATTTTGGTTTTGCTCAATCATAATTCCACCCATTAGAACCAAATGACTAAATTTCTCACTTTCAATACAATGGGCATAATTTACTTAAAATATCACTGGTTAGATTACAGTTCAAAGTTTTCAATAAAACTTCTCTGTAATATCTGAATATAAAATCAGTACACCAGAACACTGTAATAGAACACAGCAATTTATTTTATCTTTCTCTCCATTTTAAATATATCCCAGATGTATTTCAATGTCAAGAGCAGAACTATTGTTACATTGAAATTATATCTTGGTTCTTCATTAAATATTCACTTGCATCTCATACTCTGATTTTTATCGCAAGAATATTTGGAAATACCTGTTTTTCTTTTTTCAGTTTATTGATATCTACAGATTATTCTGGAAAAGATACAAAATAGAACATTCTGCAGAAAGGTAGAAAATCAATAGCAGAGACCTTTGGACTTCTGCTTTGAATTATGCATGTCCATACTTCTCAAGTTGCTATAATATAAAATCTGAAAATTCTGGGAATACTCAGGAGGTCAGGCGGCATCTGTGGAAGAGAAGCAGAGCTAACATTTCAAATCCGAGACCCAAGAATCTAGAGTGTTTAATTGTTACATGTACTGAAATTCTTACTAGTTGCAGATTAGTAGACCCGTTAACAAAATAATCATCATCATCATTGAAAACATCAACGGGCACGGTGCCTTACAATGCTGTGTATGACAGTGATCGCAACATCTACTGAAGTGAATGTCCGTTGGCTCGCTACGAGCTCACCTGCCCTTTGACAGGTCTTGTTTTTGGTCCTGCTGGGGGTCCACAGCCCCCTCCTCACCTGGCAAACCAGGTGTGGGAGACGGTTTAGTCGCCGACTATCCGACCATGAAGCAGGTAGTACGGGATTACATGGCACCCGTGGTGGGGGGAACTCCCCCCGACCTGACAGATAAAATAACATGTGCATAAATATATACTAATCAATAATGCAATAAATTAATAAGCAAAATTGGAGTCCCTAGTGCAGCCAAAAGCACAGTCCATGTAAGATCATAGTTACTGAGGTTTGTGTTCCAGTGTTCAAGAGCCTGATTGGATGCTGGGAAGATATTGTTTGTGAACCTGGTGGCCCCTTTTTTAAAACATTTTTTTAGCTCCTGTATCTTTTTCTTGATGGCAGTAGCAAAATGAGCGTATGGCCAGGGTGGTGTGGGCTTTTCTGATATTGGCTGCCAATTTGAGGAAGTGCCTCTTCGAGATCCATTCGATGGTGGGGACATCAGTACTTGTGATGGATTGAGCAACCACTCTCCATACTTCCTGGGTGTTCAAGTTGCCGAACCAAGCCGTGATGTAACGAGTCAGCATGCTCTCCACTGTTAAAGAAAACTTTTAAACACACCGACCGCAAAGATCGGGTAAGGCAATCAAGATGTTATTGAAGAGTGTCAAATACAGTGATCATTGGGAGCAAACTGGGAGGTTGCTCACCAAACAAAGATTAATCTGCTCCTTGTATACTGAATTTCCCTTTGATGTGCATGGTGACCCTTTTATTTCCCTTTCCCGCAGGCACTCGAGCCTTATTCCTCTTTACATGGTCCTGCAACAATCATAGATCAAGCACCTCAGGAAGACACATATTAACAAATGAAGAAAGGCCTCAACGCGGAATGTCACCATTCCTTCTATCCAGAGATATTGCCTCTCCCAGTGAGTTCAGCAATTTGTGTCTATCTTCAGATTAACAAATGCATTTCAATCGCACCTTGCGGCAGATAGACAGATGTCATGTTACCCTTTAGATGTCCTGTTACCCTTTCACACCATCATACACCTGTAGAAGTTCGATAGAGTATTTACTGACAGGAATATGAAGCTGTAGGTTTCACCTCCGTCTCATCGACAAGGACAAATTTGTAGATTCCCGAATTTCCTTTCCGGAAGTCATTCGTGAGATCCTTGGTCTTGCGAGATTTAAGGCAAAATTAATTTCTGCCAACATTTAATCAGATTATCAATATACCCATATTCTGACTCATTGTTAGCTGTTGATAGACATAAAAAGTTGGAGTAACTCAGCACGTCAGACACCATTTCTGGAGGAAAGGAAGAGGTGACATTTTGGGTCGTTCTCACCTAACCCACAGATATCAACGGACCATTTCCTTAATCATCGTTACTTTTTTGCATATCTTTCATTAATTTGTTCTATATCTCTTTATATCATCATCTATATCTCCTCATTTCCCTTTCCCCTGACTCTCAGATTGAAGAAGGGTCACAACCCAAAACCGTTCCTTTTCTCCAAAGATGCTGCCTGACCCGTTGAGTTTCTTCAGCTTTTTTTGTCTATCTTCGGTTTACACCAGCATCTGCAGTTCCTTCCCACACATTGTTAGCTGTTATTCGTCTAACAACATTGGTATGGTCGGCAAATTTAAAGAAGGTGTTGATGCTGTATTTGGCTAAATAGTCATTGGTATAGAGAGACTAGAGTAGCAAGTTGAGCACATAGCCTTGAGGAGCTCCTATGTTGATGATAATTGAGGACAGCGTTGTTGCCAATTATTCAGTCAATTCAGACTGAATGTGGTCTTCTGATGAGGAAGTCGGGGATCCAAATACAAAGGGATGTTGGTGTTCGTATTGTTCAAGTGGTCCACTGTAGAGTGGAGAGCCAGCATCCCCCATTGATCTATTGTGGCAATAAATTGGAATATGAGCTGCAAGTGATTTTTTTTTAAATGAAGAACCAAGACATAATTGCTCTTCACTTTGAAATTGTAGTTCGTTCCAATCCTTACTAAGGCAGATGTTAATATGCGTCATAACCAACCTCACAAAGTACTTCATCACGACAGACATTTGTGCCACTGGTCAGTGGTCATTGCATTCCACCTTACTCTTCTGGAGTACCAATGTTATTGATGTACTAAGAAAAAAGATGGGACTCTCGGAAACTTAGTAATGAGCAGTTAAAGATGTCCGCTAAAACTCCAGCCAATCGATCATATGATGAGCATTTGATGACATTGGACCTCATTGAAACTTGAAATTACTGAATAGTGAAAGGCCTGGATAGAGTGAATGTGGAAGGATGTTTCCATTAGTGGGAGAATCTACAACCAGAGGTCATAACCTCAGAACATCTCCACCAAGGGAAAAATATTTTCGTGTCCTGATCGATACCTCTTATAAATTTTTATATCCTAGTAGGTCACCCCTTAACCTTTTTCATTCCAGGGAAAACAAGTCCAATCTATCCAATCTCTTTGCATAACTAAAGTTCTCCAATCCAGGAGAAGGGTAGGGGGGAGTGGAGAAGGAGGGATGGGGGCCGGAGGGGGGTGGAGGGGAGAGGGGTTCAGTCTACACTCACTGAATCCATCCCTGTGAAAAGTTATAGAGCCGGTGATTGGATCTGGAAGCGGACCAATACATCTATAAATAAAACTGAACAACTCGGACATCTTTTAACTTGCACAATTGATTTTATTGAATTAATTTTAATATATTAATGTTTAAAATCAATGCATTTACAGCTCATCTGTGGTCCCTAACCCTAACCAGGCGTCACCCACAGGACAGCATACGTCAGTGTTTGACAGGGCGCACAACATGATGAGACACCCAAATGTCACCCCTGGACTTTGACCATTCCAAAATCCTGGGGTGACAGGGAGCCACTGTGCATCACCTACGTGTCATCGCCCGTCACCTGTGCATCACTATATGTGTCAATGCGCGTCACGCCCTGACCACGACGCAACAACCGCTTTCCAGGCTGTCGCCTAAAATGTCGCCCGAGTGGGACAGGCCCTTAACTTTTCATCTGATCCACATCCTTCACTATCCACAATACCGAAAAAATAATAATGACACCTCTTATACGCTTACATAATCAGGGATAAAGTACTGATAGGCATCTTGAAAACTGATGTACAACTAACACCATTAAAAAGGATCTTTATTCATTACCATGAAAAGGCTTGTATTTCTATGTTAATTAAAGTTGAATGAACTGTTAATGTGTGAAGTTGCTAGTAAAAGCCTGGGGGCCATACTCTGCTGGCTTCATGTGTTCTGCACTAAGGCTGGGGCAATGAGTTCTGAGGAAAAGGCAAGAGTTAGAAGTTAAACAGCCTTGGGAAAGAGCAACATCAGTCAAGGAAGGTCACTGAAGATTTGGAGAGAGCATCAGTCTCATTTGATTAGTTCTAGTGCTCAAGCAAATACATTACATATTATTCCTTCAATCTCGACCATCCTTTTGGGTGGCACAGTGGCACCGCAGTAGAGTTGCTGTCTTACAACGCCAGAGACCCAGGTTCGATCATGATTACGGGTGCTGTTTGTACAGAGTTTGTACATTCTTCTTGTGACCACGTGGGGTTACTACGGGTGCTCCGGTTTCCTCCAACACTCCATACAGGTTTGTAAGTTAATTGGTTCCTGTAAATTGTAAATGGTCCCTTGTGTATAGGATACTGCTAGTGTTGGGTGATCGCAGATTTGCATGGAAGTGGTGGGCCGAAGGGCCTGTTTCCACTCTGTATGTCTAAAGTTTAACCTCTAATAGTAAAGTCTAAATCCTTGCAAGTGTAGATTTCCACATCTCTCGCCACCCAACTCGCCGTCCCCACCACCACTCTCTGTGGGATGATTTGATTTGTTTGTTGAGAGACTGAAGGTTTGTATTTTCTTATCAGTTTACCATGTGTATCTTGTCAAAAGCATCGCTGAAATCCACAGTAAATCCCTCTTAAACTCTGCATCCTTGCAATCCTTTGTGTTTGAACCTGTTGTTTGGGAGTACTGCAAATGATGTGCTGCAATTACTTCCTACAAGGTGAAATCAGGGAACAGCTCAAGCGACAGCAAAGCATCATTCAATGATGAGCGCAATGGGTTCTACACGCACATTGACCGGGAGAACATTAATGTGCCTTCCCGTGCCCCATGGTACCACAATCACAGAGGCTGACAACAGAAAATACTTCCAGGGCGTGCACCCTCAGAAAGAGTCTGAACCTGATAGTATACCTGGTCCTGTTCTGAAAACCTGTGCGGACCAACTGGCTGGAGTTTTTGCAGATATTATCAACCTCTCATTACTGAGGTCTGAGGTTCCCACCTGCTTTAAGAGGGTATCAATGTTACCAGTGCCACCCTGGCCACAGACTCCTTCCATCTGGAAGAAGATACAGGAGCCTGAAAACTGTAACGCCCAGGTTTAGGAACAGCCTCTTCCCTATGGCCATCAGGCTATTAAACACTACAAGCTCCAAAGAAGCTCTGAACTACATGGACTTGGGGGCATTGGTTTTGTCTTTTTGATCTTTATTGTACGCTTGTTTTTATGTTTGTAGATATGTGTGTGTATTTATGTATGTATATATATATATGTGTGTGTGTGTGTGTGCGTGCACATATGTATATGAGTGGTTCTCTATCTCTATATCAATTTCAATTTAAAAACTTTATTGGCATGATAAAAAAAAACATTGTTATATTGCCAAAGTATAAAACATGACATACATATGTAAGATGCATAAGTATAAATACAAGTATACAGTGCATGGATAGATATGTCCCTGTACATAAACTCGCAATAGGCATATAGCCCTTTATTGATTGCTACACGTTCTTGCAGCTGTAAGCAGTACAGCACCATAGCAAGTTTAGCAATTCAATATTAATTTCTTAGTGTCAGTTAACGTCAATTAGTGTGTGCGTACATATGTGCATGTTGGTCATTCACCGTCTCTCAGGTTGTGATATGCTGTTACGTATTGTGCACCAAGATGTGCCATATTTCCTTCGCCAAGGATTATTGTTAGTTTTGATGCATCATCTAGTTTTTTAAAATCAGGGGTTGCCACACTGAGTTTGTCAAAGTATGCTTTCCTTGTTTTGTCAAATTTTTTGCATTTTAGGAGGAAGTGCACCTCTGTTTCAACCTCATCTGTCAAACAGTGGCCACATATTCTGTTTTTTCTTGGTTGCCAGAATCTCTTCTGTCTTCCTTTTTCAACTGCCAAATAGTGGTCACTTAATCTGTATTCGGTGAGGGTCTGTCTCTGCTTTATGTCTCTAACAGTTGAGAGATATTCTGCCAATTTACAATTTCTTTTTAGGGCACAGTAACATTCTAATCTGCTTTGGCTTTTGGTTTCTTTATCCCAATGTTCCAAATACGTTTCTTTACATTGTTTGATAATTTGGTTCACTCTAACTGGTGATTGGGGATCAATATTGATCTGAGGCTGGTCAGGATTTAACTGGATAGGGTTTAACTGGATAGGGATAGTTAGTCTCAGTACCAACTGACACAGGGAACTCTTTTCTGGGCTCCCCTCTTGTGTTTGAAGGGCTTTAAACTGGAGGATATCTGGGGGGCTAGATTCCAAAAATTTAGTGCTGTTTTCTGGATATTTATTATCAGTGGGCATCTGCCTAATTCCGCCCTACATGCGTTTGTTGGTGTTTTCCTTTGGATACGGAGGATGTTCCTACAAAATTTCGTATGCAGGGCCTCCGTTGTATGTTTTTCCCATTTACTATAACTATGGTGACTGAGCGGACCCCATACTTCACTACCATAAAGCGCAATAGGCTGGATTACACTGTCAAATATTTTAAGCCAGATTTTAATTGGAATTTGGATGTTGTAGAATTTTCTTTTTATTGCATACAGAGCTCTTCGAGCTTTCTCTTTTAGTGCATTCACTGCCATATTGAAGTTCCCTGATGCTGAAACAGTTAGACCAAGGTAAGTATAGCTGATAGTGTGTTCGATAACAATACCTACCTCCACCTCCACCTCTTCTTTGGCTTGAAGTTAAAATGCACTACTTACTGCAAATGGTGGCTTAGGTGCTTTGGCTTGAAGTTGAAAGGCACTATTTACTGCAAATGGTGGCTTGTGTGCTTTGGCTTGAGGTTGAAAGGCACTACTTACTGCAAATGGTGGCTTGGGTGATTTGGCTTGAAGTTGAAAGGCACTACTTACTGCAAATGGTGGCTTGGGTGCTTTGGCTTGAAGTTGAAAGGCACTACTTACTGCAAATGGTGGCATGAAGTTGAAAGGCACTACTTACTGCAAATGGTGGCTTGGGTGCTTTGGCTTGAAGTTGAAAGGCACTGCAAATGGTGGCTGGGGTGCTTTGGCTTGAAGTTGAAAGGCTCTACTTACTGCTGGAGGGAGGGGGAGGGACTATAAAACCAGGAAGTTGTGTGCCTCACTCAGTCTCTGCAAGATGGATGAATTCAAAAGGGCACGTCTCTCTGAGCTCTGAATAACACTGACCACATGTCTACTCAAATGTGAGTCCCCTTAAGGTAGTTTGAAATTGAAAATATGGTTTGTGTGAAGTAAAATGGCACTGCCAGCAAATGGTTGTTTGGGTGCTTTGGCGAAGTTAAAAGGCACTACTTACTGCAAATGGTGGCTTGGGTGCTTTGGCTTGAGGATGAAAGGCACTACTTACTGCAAATGGTGGCTAGGGTGCTTTGGCTTGAGGATGAAAGGCACTACTTACTGCAAATGGTGGCTTGGGTGATTTGGCTTGAAGTTGAAAGGCACTACACTGCAAATGGTGGCGTGTGTGCATTGGCTTGAAGTTGAAATTCACTACTTACTGCAAATGTTGGCATATGAAGTTGAAAGGCACTACTTACTGTAAATGGTGGCTTGGATGCTTTGGCTTGAAGTTGAAAGGCACTACGTACTGCAAATGGTGGCTTGGGTGCTTTGGCTGGAAGTTGAAAGGCACTACCTCCTGCTGGAGGGAGGGGGAGGGACTACAAAACCAGGAAGTCGTGTGCCTCACTCAGTCTCTGCATTGAAGCCAAAGGGGCACGTCTCTCTGAGCTCTGAATAACACTGAACTCATGTCTACTCAACTGGGAGTCCCCTTATTGTAGTTTGAAAATGAAAATATGGTTTGTTTGAAGTAAAAAGGCACTGCCAGCAAATGGTTGTTTGGGTGCTTTGGCGAAGTTAAAAGGCACTACTTACTGCAAATGGTGGCTTGGGTGCTTTGGCTTGAAGTTAAAAGCACTACACTGCAAATGGTGGCTTGGGTGCTTTGGATTGAAGTTGAAAGGCACTACTTACTGCAAATGGTGGCTTGGGTGCTTTGGATTGAAGTTGAAAGGCACTACTTACTGCAAATGATGGCTAGGGTGCTTTGGCTTGAGGATGAAAGGCACTACTTACTGCAAATGGTGGCTTGGGTGATTTGGCTTGAAGTTGAAAGGCACTACTTACTGCAAATGGTGGCGTGGGTGCATTGGCTTGAAGTTGAAATTCACCACTTACTGCAAATGGTGGCATGAAGGTGAAAGGCACTACTTACTGTAAATGGTGGCTTGGGTGCTTTGGCTTGAAGTTGAAAGGCACTACTTACTGAAAATGGTGGCTTGGGTGCTTTGGCTTGAAGTTGACAGGCACTACTTACTGAAAATGGTGGCTTGGGTGCTTTGGCTTGATGTTGAAAGGCACTATTTACTGCAAATGGTGGCTTGGGTGCCTTTTGCTTGAAGTTGAAAGACACTACTTACTGCAAATGGTGGCTTGGGTGATTTGGCTTGGTTGAAAGGCACTACTTACTGCAAATGGTGGCTTGGGTGCTTTGGCTTGAAGTTGAAAGGCACTACTTTCTGCAAATGGCGGCTTGGGTTCTTTGGCTTGTATTTGAAAGGTACTACTTACTGCAAATGGCGGCTTGGGTGCTTTTGCTTGAAGTTGAAAGGCACTACTTGCTGCAAATGGTGGTTTGGGTTCTTTGACTTGAAGTTAAAAGGCACTACTGCAAATGCACTTACTTCCTGTTTGCACTGTATATTGATTTTAGATAAAACGCTACCGCTTACGGCTGTGATTTTTGGCCTTGTTATTCAGTCCCCCTCTGCTCAGCAGGTGCAGAGAAATCTTCCCATGAATGAAAAATAAAAGTGTTATTAGTGTTTAAAAAATGTTGATAATCTCTCTCCTGTCAATCACACCATGAAGGCCATACCTTTTCCGGTGGCAGTGCCTTTTTACTTCAAACAAACCATATTATAAAACCCGGAAGTGTAGGTGTGGCTCAGTTTCTGCATGATGGGGGAGGGAGAGGTCACGACTCTGTCTGAGCTGTGAATCAACTGAACACACTGAATGGCTACTGAACTGTGAGTTTGGTGTTTTGTGTGGTTTTCTGGTGGTTTCACCCTGCATGAAATTGTATGAAGCTGCATTTGAATTTGGTGGCCTTGGATCCAGCTTGAAGTGGTATGAAACTGAACTTGAATTTGGTGGTCTTGCACCCTGCTTGATGGTTGGAAACTGCACTTGAATTCGGTTGCCTTGCACCCTGCTTGAAGTGGTAGGAAACTGCACTAGAATTTGGTGGCCTTGCACCCTGCTTGGTGGTTGGAAACTGCACTTGAATTCGGTGGCCTTGCACCCTGCTCAAAGTGGTAAAAAACTGCACTTGAATTTGGTGGCCTTGCACCCTGCTTGAAATGGAATTTCAAGGAATAGCCATGAGTCAACTGCCAGCCTACCAGCTGTGAGTGATTAGATCAGGCTTGAGGGACTGAGCTGCCACCCCAAGAACCCATACCAGCGCTCCAGAAAGCCCCCCCCCCCCCCACTGGCCACCAATATTGGAATTGGTGGAGAGGTGGAATATTGCGTCAGGGGACCAGCCCTCCCGTGTGAACATGGGACCCAACGGGTCCCACTTAGTCTAATATATATATATAGAAGTTCGATAGAGTATTTACTGACAGGAATATGAAGCTGTTGGTTTCACCTCCGTCTCATCGACAAGGACAAATTTGTAGATTCCCGAATTTCCTTTCCGGAAGTCATTCGTGAGATCCTTGGTCTTGCGAGATATATACACATATACATATACACATATACATACACATATATACAAATACACACATATACATACACACATATACATACACATATATACACATATACATACATATATATACATACACACATACATATATATACATACATACATATATATATACATACATATATATATGTATGTATGTATGTATGTATGTATGTGTGTATGTATATATATGTATGTGTATGTATATGTGTGTATGTATATGTGTGTATTTGTATATATGTGTATGTATATGTGTATATGTATATGTGTATATATATGTATGTATATGTATGTATATGTGTATATATATGTATGTATATGTGTGTATATGTGTATGTATATGTGTGTATATGTGTATGTATATGTGTGTATATGTGTATATATATGTATGTATATGTGTATATATATGTATGTATATGTATATGTGTATATATATGTATGTATATGTATATGTGTATATGTATGTATGTATATGTGTATATATATGTATGTATATGTGTATATATATGTATGTATATGTGTATATATATGTATGTATATGTGTATATATATGTATGTATATGTGTATATATATGTATATGTGTATATATATGTATATGTGTATATATATATGTATATGTGTATATATATATGTATATGTGTATATATATATGTATGTGTATATGTGTATATATATGTATGTATATGTGTATATATATGTATGTATATGTGTATATATATGTATGTATATGTGTATATATATGTATGTATATGTGTATATATATGTGTGTGTATATGTGTGTGTGTATATATGTATGTATGTATATATGTATGTATATGTGTTTATATATGTATGTATGTATATATGTATGTGTATGTATATATGTATGTATATGTGTTTATATATGTATGTATATGTGTTTATATATGTATGTATATGTTTTTATATATGTATGTATATATATGTATGTATGTGTGTATGTATGTGTGTATGATGTATATGTGTATATGTATGTATGATGTATATGTGTATATGTATGTGTGTATATGTGTATATGTATGTGTATATGTATGTGTGTATATGTGTATATGTATGTGTGTATATGTGTATGTATATGCACATGTGTATATGTATGTATATGTGTATATGTATGTATATGTGTATATGTATGTATATGTGTATATGTATGTATATGTGTATATGTATGTATATGTGTATATGTATGTATATGTGTATATGTATGTATATGTGTATGTGTGTGTGTATATATGTGTGTATGTATATGTGTATGTATGTGTATATGTGTATATATATGTATATGTGTATATATATGTATATGTGTATATATATGTATATGTGTATATATATGTATATGTGTATATATATGTATATGTGTATATATATGTATATGTGTATATATATGTATATGTGTATATATATGTATATGTGTATATATATGTATATGTGTATATATATGTATATGTATATGTGTGTATATATGTGTGTGTATATATATGTATATGTGTATATATGTATGTGTATGTATATGTGTATATATATGTATGTGTATGTGTATGTATGTATGCATGCGTGTGTGTATGTGTGTGCGTATGCGTATGCGTATGTGTGTATGTATGTGTGTGTGCATATGTGTGTATATATGTGTATACATGTGCATGTGTGTGTGTATATGTGTGTGTGTATATATGTGTATGTGTGTGTATGTATGTATGTGTGTGTGTATATATATGTGTGTGTGTGTATATGTATGTGTGCGTGTGTATATGTGTATGCATATGTGTATATGTGTATGCATATGTGTATATGTGTATGTATATGTGTATATATGTGTACGTGTGTGTGTGTGTACGTGTGCGTGTGTACGTATGTGTGTGTGTGTACGTGTGTGTGTACGTGTGTACGTATGTGTGTGTATACGTGTGTACGTATGTGTGTATGTATACGTGTGTATGTATGTGTGTATGTATACGTGTGTACGTATGTATACGTATGTATACGTGTGTGTATGTATGTATGCGTACGTATGTATATGTGTGTATGTATATGTGTGTATGTGTGTGTGTGTGTGTGTGTGTGTGTATGTATATATGTGTATATATGTGTATGTATATATGTGTATATATATACTGAAATTTATATTCTGTTTATTATATTATTTACAGAGTACTATGTTTACATATTCTGTTGTGCTGCTGCTGCCAGTAAGAATTCTATTGTTCTTTCTGGCTCATTTGACATTAAAACACTCTTCACCCTTCCTTACTCCTCTGAGTATCTTTTACATGTCAGGTAATGTAATTACTTTGAAAGATACTAAACATTTTAACATTTCCTCTCTCAGCTTGTTCATTTTATCCATGTTCTGACTGTATTACACTTCTCCTTCCTAATTGTGACATCAATTTTGTCCTCCAACTTTTCGATGGTTCGTTGGTGCTATGTTGTGAATAAAATATTAAACTCAGGTACTGCCTGATCTCCAGGTTGGAGGTAAATCAGTGCACAGCATTGTTTGAAAGAGGAACGGGGAGATGTCCTGTGCCCTTACTGTACTTATTTCTCAGCCAACATCGCCCAGAGATGATAATCTGGTCATTATCACATTTCTGTTTGTCAAGGTTCCAACATTGTTACAGATATTACGCTTTGAAAATACTTTTAAACAACTTGTTATATGAATATAAGTTTTTTCTGTAGTTTTAGGTTATAGTCCTGTAACTTCCATTCACATCATGTAAATAGTATCTTAGCCACATGCCAGGATGAATTGAGTCATCCACCCACCTGCTTGTATTTCGTTCAATACATTTCTAGATGTTTTAAGCACATATTGCATACAGTTCTGGTAACCCAATTACAAGATGGATGTGGAAGCTTTAGAGAAGGTGCAGAAGAGGTTTCCAGAATGCTGCTTGGATTAGAGGCGATTAGCTAAAAGGAGAGATTGGATTGTTTTCTCTGGAATGCTGTAGGTTGAAGGAAGACCAGCCAGAAGTATGTAAAGGATTTCATATTAATCTTTGGTGTAAACCAGTATCTGCCGTTCCTTCCTACCCAGTTCATTTCACCAATGTTCAATGTTAATTTTGCTGAAGTTTGATGTTTCTCTTTAGTGCCATTTTTTCTTGCCTGTAAGGACAGGCCAGATTTAAGGGATGACGCTATATTTTGGCAATGCTTTCTTCTGCGTAGGTCTTCCATCACTCCAAGAACTATACAACGATTAAACCTGCCAGTTACCTGAAACATTTCAACCAAGCAAGCAATTATTTCATGTCTGCAATAGTAGTTATCAGCTTCACGTTTTGAACCATATGTAGCAGCCACTGACATTTGGTTTCAGCTGGGAAGGTGCTTCACATATCAGTGCTGAAATTACTTGCCTAATTTCCATATGAAAAATGTTTGCAGTTTATCTGTTAAAGTGCTGCTTCTGATTTTCGTGACACTTAATATAAACCTCTCATCAGTGATTTGCATGCAGTTCTAGTGGAGTTCTCTCTTTTTCAAACTACTCCATCATGTGATAGATTCGTCATGCCCTGAATTACAAAGTGCTGGAAAACCGGCATTGGGGTCGTAACAAGCAATTAATCCGTCGCAGAGTATTAGTGGGGCAACAAATTCAGTGCGCTGTTAGCTGTGATCTTGCAATTTATTGCCTAAGCACATAATCAGAGCCCTTTTGGACTTCAGAGATACAGCAAGGAAACAGGCTCTTCGGCCCAGCGAGTCTGTGTCAACCAGCGATCACTGCATGTACCAGCACTGTCCTACACGCACTAGGGACAATTTATAATGTTTCTGGCCAATTAACCGTCAACCATGTATGTTTTTGGAGTGTGGGAGGAAACCGGAGCACCCGGAGAAAACTCATCTGGTCACGGGGAGAACGTGCACACTCCCCACAGACAGCATTTGTAGTTAGGATGGAACTCGGGTCTCTACCACTGTAAGACTACAACTCTACCACTGTGCCACCCTATTTGCTGGAGTTAAACCCCTCCCTGGTCTTCTTGAAGGGAGAAACTGTCACAACCACCACCAGTGGAAAGCTTTTCAGACTTTTTCAGGCTTTGGGCAGTGAATGAGACGATATGGCAGAATGCAGAGAAGAGACCCTGATTTTCTATTGTGGGTCTGGACAATAAGAAGAGAGAGCAGTGGAAGGGGGGAGAAGGAGAAGAGGAAGGCAACAGAGAGAGAGAGAGAGAGAGAGTTAAATCTTTAGGAAGATGTACATCACCCATGTATCACAATAGAAGGTTCATTGACAGGTTTACCCCTTTCAACAGTGTTTTATTGTCATATGTCCCAGAAAGAACAATAGAATATGTAAACATAGTACACTGTAAACAATATAATATCCAAGAAAAAAAGTTCAGCTAATGTGTATATGTACATTATATACATATGTATACACGCGCACGCGCACGCGCACACACGCACACACACACACGCGCACACACGCACACACGCGCACACACACACACACACACACACACACACACACACACACACACACACACACACACACACACACACACACACACACACACACACACACACACACACACACACACACACACACACACACACACACACACACACACCTGGGGAATCAAGTGACTCACTGTAAGCACCTTTTAAAAATTAGTAAAGAAGACACATATTCTCAATCACCAAGTCTAAACCCCTCACAGTAGGGATGTTTTCAAAGTTAAAAGCCACAGATAGCAAGTCCACATTTATTTTAACATTTACTCCTAAAATAAACTTTATCCAGAATAAAAAATGTATACAAAACAAGATCAATGCAAAAGTCTTCCGACATTCTGAGTGTCTATAATTCATTAGTGTCATGTTCAGTAATGTTTGCAACTATCCTTAAACCAAGCACCCTTGTCCCTCTTGTGGTATTTTGGGGGTTGCAATCCCTTCCTTTATTTGAGAGATGTCTCCACCAGACTCCACCCCTCAATGTCCCGCCATGGAAGGACCATAGAGTGTGTTCTTCCCCTGCAGAGCCTTGGTATTGGCTGCACCAAGCTTCAGTGGGTCCCTCAGCGCACATTCTTGCAGGTTGGAATGGGCCAGTCGGCAACATTCATAAGTTCCTATGTGATAAGAGCAGAATTAGGCCATTCAGCCCATCAAGTCCACTCCGCCATTCAATCAACCTCCTTCTCCTGCCTTCTCCCCATAACCCCTGACACCCATACTAATCAAGAATCTATCTTCCTCTGCCTTAAAAATATTCATTGACTTGGCCTCCACAACCTTCTGTGGCAATGAATTCTGCAGATTCACCACCCTCTGACAAAGGAAATTCCTCCTCTGACAGACATTTTGCCCTTCTGAAAGGCCACCAAGTTGTAGGCAGGCGTAAGAGCATCTTGCACTGAGATGATGATCTTCCAGCAGCGCCTGATGTCCGACTCCATGGTACTGAAAACAGCTTGAACAAAAGACAACTGGGCTTTTCTAGGATAAACATCCCCAGCAGCAATTGTAGAAAGCAGAACCCCATCTAACATAATATGGCTGATTGCATTGTGATGAGCATTGATGCAACAGTAGTTTGTTCATTCATGGAAAGGATATACATCTTGGTTAGATTAGCCAAACACCAGTGAACTTGAAATCACATGCAAGGTAAATATCGAAGCCTTTAATCCATCACAGAGGTCTGCAAATTGCACTTCCAATGTTTTTAGCTTTTTCTAGCATTAACAAATCAGTTAGGACTGACTCAGAGAACTGAGACTGATTTGGAAAGATATGTTCAGTATGAATACTTCAAATTCTTACAGAGAATTGTCGAAACATTAGGATTATGGAAATGTTCAAATATATCTACTAGGGTATTATTTACAATGCATATATACATATCAAAGCAGTTGCAAGATTACTATGAATCCTGACCTGTCCCATCCATGTTGAATTACCAGGTGGAGGAAAAGTTTGATCAATTAGACTGAAGTAGAGTTCCACTAAAGGCAAGCCAAAGTGATTGGCATCACCAATTGTAGTGCACCGTATTCTTTGATATATAAAATCATTGTTGACTGGAATATGATTATGTGATGACATTTTGTAAATTGAAAAGGTTGGGTAAAATGCACAGTGGGCAATAAGCTGTGCACGAATTGTGACACAAGAGTGCTCACAGCTGACAAAACTGTTTGTCCATGATGTGATCAATGAACCAAGATGATGACAATGAGTTGTACTACTATGAGAAGCAAAGTGCTGGAGGAACTCAACGAGTCAGGCAGCATCTGGTGAACGAATGGACAGATAACATAACATAGTCTCTCTTTTGCCTGATGCTGCCTGACCGGTCGATCCTCCAGCACTTTGATTTTTGCTCAAGTTTCCAGTATTTGCAGTTCATTGCGTCTCCAATAATTTGTACTAATTTGCCTTCTTCATTGGAGTCAAATGGAGAGCTGATGAGTTTTCACCAAAATAGATCTATTATCTCTAACTGCTCAATTGAAAGTCGATGAGAAAATTTGGGAATATTTAAAAACCAAAGCACCAAGCATAGAAACATAGAAAATAGGTGCAGGAGTAGGCCATTCGGCCCTTCGAGCCTGCACCGCCATTCAATATGATCATGGCTGATCATCCAACTCAGTATCCTGTACCTGCCTTCTCTCCATACCCCCTGATCCCTTTAGCCACAAGGGCCACATCAAACTCCCTCTTAAATATAGCCAATGAACTGGCCTCAACTACCTTCTGTGGCAGAGAATTCTACAGATTCACCACTCTCTGTAAAAAATGATTTTCTCATCTTGGTCCTAAAAGACTCTTATCCTTAAACTGTGACCCCTAGTTCTGGACTTCTCCAACATCGGGAATAATCTTCCTGCATCTAGCCTGTCCAACCCCTTAAAGCGTCTGTATTTGTACACAAAACTGCACATTTTTTATGCAAAGATGTTTTCGGATACCTTGGATGTAGAGGGTATTTTCTGTATAAATAGCCTCAAGTACTGAAGAAGAAAATCTTCAAATGTTAGAGGAAGCATTGAGATGGATTTTATCTCCACATGCTTAGAGGATTGAATGTTGAACTATGAAACATAGTAGTAATGCAGATGCATTACTGAGGTTGCAGACAAACGGTGTGAAACCATGACTTTCACATTGAAATGTATCGATAATTTTCCAGTTATAGAAACAGTGTAAAATTCTGAAGAAACAAGTGTGCATTTGTACAGAAAGAAATTGTTTTAGATTTTGGCTAAAAAGAGTGGCCATATGGTTGTAAGTAATCAAAGAACAGTGAAAGGAATTGTGAAAACATATAAAGCTGAAGTGCAGAATGTGATCATTCTTCGACTTGGTACTGTGGTGCTGCACCAGAGTTTTGCTGAAGCTTTTAACAGCACTGATGTTAGAGGTTTTGTTATTGAAGATGAAAAGTGGAATTTGACAAAGAGCACCAAAATAACTTGCATTTATAGAAAAGTAGTATGGGAAGTGAATCTTTATTTGTTCACAAAGACGCAACAGGTATAATGAATGTCTGCTGCACCAAATTATGGAAGAGGAGCTGTCTTATAATCAAGAAGGCAATTAAGTAAGCAATGATCAAGAGACACAAAGAGTCTGACAAACCATGCCTGAATTGCAAGGTGGTGAGAAGTAGTTTCATCGATACATAGAAATTAGGTGCAGGAGTTGGCCCTTCGAGCCAGCACCGCCATTTAATGCTGTCATGTCTGATTATCCACAATCAGTACCCCGTTCCTGCCTTCTCCCCATATCCCTTGATTCCGCTAGCCCTAAGAGCTCTATCAAACTCTCTTTTGAATACATTGAAAAAAGTAGAAAAAGTTTCATTTTCTGTCAGGCAGACTTTCCTACTGAACGGAGTTTTGAGCATAGAACCAAAGAACTGTGGGTAGCAAGGTTGCATAGTGGTAGAGCTACTGCCTTACAGCGCTAGAGACCCGGGTTCGATCCTGACTACGGGTGCTGTCTGTACGGAGTTTGTACGTTCTCCGCGTGACCTGCAGGGGTTTTCTCTGAGATTTTCAGTTTCCTCCCACACTCCAAAGACGTGCAGGTTTGTAGGTTAATTGGCTTGGTATAAATGTAAAATTGTCCCTAGTGTGTGTAGGGTAGAGTGAATGTGCGGGGAACGCTGGTCAGTGTGGACTCGGTGGGCCGAAGGGCCTGTTTCCTCACTGTATCTCTAAACTAAACTAAAAATTCAACTAAACTGAGATCCACTTTCCCATTTCATGACTTATTAGAATGGCAGGTCACAGATAACCTTCTTCAGTTTAGTTCATTTAAAATTTGAGCACCTATTAAAATATGTTTTAGAGCATGTTTATTTAATTGCATTGTCCAGATCAAATGCTGCAGTGGAGAGGCCAGTAGGAACGATCAAAGATGTGCTGAAGAAACAATATTGCTGAGGTGCCCGTGTGTAACAGAGTCATCATACAGCAAATTTTAATATTCCTGTGGTGTTACAAAGGACAAAGACGATTATTATGCTCAGTTCAGAACAACAATGAGGGGCATTTGCGACAGAAATGGGATAATGCCACAATCTATGGAGAGGAACGTTTTAAACACCAAGGAGGAGTTTGTATACTGAAATGGTATTTCAGAATGGACATTGCAGCATGCAGTACAAGTGAAAATCTAGCTGCACAAATGAAATAAATGAGTGATTTCAGTTCTGATTACTTCTGACAATGGGACAGAGTGGAGTTCACCGAGAATGAACCAGATAGTTTAGTTGAGAGATACGGTGCTGATACGGGCCCTTCAGCCCACTGAGTACACAATGACCAGCGATCCCAGCACACTAATACTATCCTACACACACTAGGGACAAATTTGCACTTATACAAAGCCAATTAACCTACAAACCTGCAGGTCTTTGGAGTGTGGGAGGAAACCGAAGATCTCAGAGAAAATCCACGCAGTCATGGGGAGAACGTACAAACTCTGTACAGACAGCACCAGTAGTTGGGATCGAACCCGGGTCTCCGGCTCTGCAAGCACTGTGAGGCAGCAACTCTACCGCTGCACCACCGTGCCACCCGTTCTAGTGCTGTTCTGGATGGAAATGGTTTTGTCTGTTGGAAATGAAGCAGAAGTTATAGTTGGAGAAGCCAAACTTTTATTCCTTGAATTCACCACTTTGGTAAAGATTCTGCAAAATACCAAGACACTTAAGTTAAAGTAATGATCAGCTGAATACTCAAGCAGTTGCAAATTAGAATCACTGCCACAATCTGCGAGCTCTCTGAGGTGTCAATTTTAATTCAAGCTGGAGACCTCCGGTGGCTTGAAATCTGTATAGATTCAGCTGATTGATACTGACTGAATAGTGAAAGGCTGGGATAGAGTGGATATGGAGAGGATGTTTCCACTGGTGGGAGAGTCTAGGACCAGAGGTCATAGCATCAGAATTAAAGGAAGTTCCTTTAGGAAGTAGATGTTGAGCCATTTCTTTAGACAGAGGGTGGTGAATCTGTGGAATTCATTGCCACAGGAGGCTGGGGAGTCCGTCAATGGATATTTTAAAAGCAGAGATTGATAGATTCTTAGGTACACAAAAAAGCTGGAGAAACTCAGCGGGTGCAGCAGCATCTATGGAGCGAAGAAAATAGGCAACGTTTCGGGCCGAAACCCTTCTTCAGACTGATCGGGGGTGGGGGGGCGGGGACAAGAAAGGGAAAAGGAGGAGGAGCCAGAAGGCTGGGGGATGGGAGGAGACAGCGGGGGGCTGAGGAAGGATAGCAAGATAGCAAGGACTAACAAAATTGGGAGAATTCGATGTTCATGCCCCCAGGATGCAGACCCCCCAATGGAATATGAGGTGCTGTTCCTCCAATT
The DNA here is from genome assembly GCF_010909765.2 of Amblyraja radiata. Taxonomy (NCBI): domain Eukaryota; kingdom Metazoa; phylum Chordata; class Chondrichthyes; order Rajiformes; family Rajidae; genus Amblyraja; species Amblyraja radiata. The sequence goes on from NC_045969.1 coordinate 49,687,496, forward strand.
TCCGGTGCTGCTCGCTGTGGCCATGGAGGAGACCCAGGACAGAGAGGTCGGAGACGGAGTGGGAGGGGGAGTTGAAGTGCTGAGCCACCGGGACCGAGCGGAGGTGTTCGGCGAAACGATCGCCCAACCTCCGCTTGGTCTCACCGATATAGATCTGCTGACATCTAGAGCAGCGGATGCAATAGATGAGGTTGGAGGAGATGCAGGTAAACCTCTGTCGCACCTGGAACGACTGCTTGGGTCCTTGAACGGAGTCGAGGGGGGAGGTAAAGGGACAAGTGTTGCATCTCTTGCGGTTGCAAGGGAAAGTGCCCGGGGAGGGGGTGGTACGAGAGGGAAGGGAAGAATTGACAAGGGAGTTATGGAGGGAGCGGTCTTTGCGGAAGACAGATATGGGGGGAGATGGGAAGATGTGGCGAGTGGTGAGGTCACGTTGGAGGTGGCGAAACTGACGGAGGATTACTTTTTGTATGTGACGGCTGGTGGGATAGATTCTTGATTAGTGTAGGTGTCAGGGGTTATGGGGAGAAGGCAGGAGAATGGGGTTAAGAGGGAAAGATAGATCAGTCATCATTGAATGGCGGAGTAAACTCGATGGGCCCAATGGTCTAATTCTGGTCCTTATCACTTCTGAACTTATGATCTGTCCTTGTTGATGGAAAATGGCTGGGCCTTTGACACTGCCCAGAGGACGTCCTGTGGCGTTGTCCTGGGGCTGGGATGATTGAATGTTAAATACAATACAATACAATAATACTTTATCAACCAAGTATGTTTTGCAACATACGAGGAATTTCATTTGCCAAGTCAGTCATACAAATAAAAAGCAACAGAACACACAAAATACATTTTAACATAAACATCCACCTCAGTGACTCCTCCACATTCCTCACTGTGATGGAAGGCAAAGTTCAATATCTTCCCTTCTTTGTTCTCGGGGGGGGGGGGGGGAATTTCAGCTCCTCCACGTTGGGGCGATCTAGCTCCTGCATCGGGGGTTGTTGAACCTTCTGCGTCGTTGGAGCATCCCGACTCGGCCTCTCCCGAGACTGCGAGCTCTCGATGGTCTGCGGTTGGAGCGATCCCAGGCTAGGGATCTGCTGCGATGGTAAGTCTGCGCCCCGCGGTGGGGCTCAAAATCAGTCCCGAGCGAGGCTTCCCACTCCACAATGTTAGGCCGCAGAGCGACCGGAGATACGATCTGGAAAACAATCGCATCTCCGGCAAGGTAAGAGACTGAAAGAAATGTTTCCACCAACACCCTCCCCACCCACCACACAAAACAAACCAGAGAACATTTACACAAACTTTGAAAACACAAAAAATAACAAAAAAAAGACGAAAAAACAGAGACTGTTGGCGAGGCTGCCAATCGTGCAGCGCCCCCTGGTGAAGCTTTATTGTTTGCTGGTGCATTTGTTCCCATGTTGGCAAAAATACAAATAACCCTTTCTGTGCACATATTTATTTTGTGATGATGACTGATTATTAATGTTCTGAGTAATCGTGCTTAAACAAAGAACGTCAGCCCAAGCAAGATCTCAATTACAGAATCAAAGTATGTTGAGAATGCTGAGACGCAATGATCTGACAAATACTGATGTCTGAAGAAGGGTCTCTACCCAAAATGTCACCTATTTATTTTCTCCAGAGATGCTGCCTGTCCCGCTGAGTTACTCCAGCTTTTTGTGTCTATTTTCGGTTTAAACCAGCATCTGCAGTTCCTTCCTACACACTGACAAATACCAGATCTGCCTGCATTCTACTGTGTATTTGTTTTAATCTGTCTTATACATAATGAAAGAACAGAAAAGAAGGAGAAAAAAAATGGAACAGCTAAACAAGTTAAATTACTTCATGACCTTGAAGACTCAAGTTTAAGGTGAAGGATCTGGTGAAACCGCATTGCGACTTAAATGCTCATTTAGCTGAATCTGATACTCCCAGTTTTCCCTGCTGCCACTTCTGAATCATCTGTGGCCCAGGATCAAGTGTCTGCATGAGAAGATGTTATGGAAAGCTGACCCTGCTTTAGTTTATCGAGGGGATCTCCAGGAGCTGGATGCTGTGTCTGCGGCCAATAGACCCTACTTATGTCAATGTTTCGTCTGTCTTTCTCCACCCTTCTCTCCATGACCTTATTCGCTCATCTTCCTAGTTTATCAGATGAATTTGGCCAGTGGAAGTTGGGGAAACCTCTCTATGAAACAATTTTCCCGAGAGAGTGAAACAAAGTCAATAGATCACAATATGAAGAAAGACTGCAAATGGTGGAAAATATTAAAGGTAAATAAAACTAAATTGAATTGATTGAATTTTATGTCATTCACCCCAATCTGTCGTGTTGATTATGTTTGGCATTAGGGCAGATATATTTGTATTTATCTGGCATGCAACATTTAGCAAAAGTGTTCAGGTTCTGATGTGCTTTTCAACACCAAGGATATATGATTTGTACTCTCCTTTGTTGGAGATGATCACTTCCTTGACCTTTTATGGCATAAATGTCACGATCACATATCAGCTCATGCCTGAACATTGTTGAGGAATTGTAAATGGAATTGAGCTGTTCAATTATCAACGGAATCCCCACTCTGGAAGTTCAGAAGCAGCTGAAAATGGCTGGGCTTTTGACTCTGATGTGCTTTGACAATAAATGTTGAACACATACCTGTGGTATCCAGAGATAGAAATAGCTTTAATATAGAAAAACTGGACTGGTCAGCGCTTACAAAGGAAGACATCCTAGCCTATTATGCCCATACAGATAAATCCTTAAGCAATATTCATCTACCTAAAGATGCAATAATATGTAGCAATGTTAATTGTAAAGATATGAAGCATAGGAGAGATATCTGCTCCATGTATAATGATATAGTAAGTGCTTTATATGTAGGCAGTAAGCCCTACTGCAAGCATAAAAACAAGACACATAACATCAGACCTGGCTGGAATAAGTATGTAGCTGAGTATCATACTGAAGCCCGTGAAGCCACCAAATCATGGGCTATAGCAGGTAGACCCAGACAGGGGCCTGTGTTTGAGCACAAGAAGCTCACTAATGCAAGGTATCACTAATGCTGTTCGCTTCATAAAAATGAGCAAGCTATGAGGGCTGATTCCATGGCTAAGAAGCTGCTAAGTAACAATGCTACAGATTTTTGGAAGGAAGTGAGAGCTCTTAGCAGTTGCAAAACATCTTTACCATGTACTGTAGATGGAATCTCTGGAACAGCTAATATCGCGGAGTTATGGCGACAACATTATAGCACTTTATTCAACTGTGTCCAAGGTGACTTGTATAGGGTGGAAAATATTGAGAGTAATGACTCGATGGTGATTATGTCACATGAGGTGTATCATGCCATGAACAAGCTGTCCAACAACAAAGCAAGTGGCTTGGATCATATCTCTGCTGAACATCTTAAGTGTGCGAGTATGAGGATAGCTCCTCTCCTAGCTATTTGTTTTACTGGCCTTATGATTCATGGCTTGTTACCAGACTCAATGTTGTCTGTTCTGTTAGTGCCGGTCATTAAGGACAAAGCTGGTAAAGTAGGCAGCCTAAATAATTACAGGCCCATAGCTTTAGCCAGCATATTGTCAAAAGTCTTAGAAAGAGTTCTGCTGGATAGAATAAATGAGTTTGTTAACTCCACAGATAACCAGTTTGGCTTTAAAGCTAAACATGGCACTGACTTATGCATATATGCCCTAAAGGAGATTGTAAACAAATATAGAGGCAAAAACTCTTCAATCCTTATGTGCTTTATTGATGCTTCCAAAGCCTTTGACCGTGTTAATCACAGAAAGCTGTTTGGTAAAATGAGTCAAAGAGGGGTGCCTGAATACATTGTTAGAATTCTGGCCTACTGGTATGCCCACCAGACTATGCAAATAAAATGGGGCAATAGGGTCTCAGCCCCATTTGGGGTTAGCAATGGTGTTAGACAAGGGAATTTTGTCCCCAGTCCTTTTTAATCTATATATTGATGACCTGTCTAAACAATTGAAAGCCTGTAACACTGGGTGCGTGATTGGTAATATTTTAGTGAACCATATTATGTATGCAGATGATCTTGTGGTCTTTAGTCCATCTAGCGCTGGTCTCCAGCAGCTCCTTACTATATGTTCCGTGTATGGTGTGGAACATGACATTAAATATAATGCTAGTAAGAGTGCTGTTATGGTCTGTAGAACCAAAGAGGATAAATGCCTAAAATATCCTGTTTTTAAATTGTCTGACAACAATCTTAGTGTCTGTAATAAGATAAAATATCTAGGGCATATTATTACAGAACAAATGACAGATGATGAGGATATTTATAGGCAACGACGCATGCTGTATGTACAGGCAAATATCCTCTTGCGTAAATTTGGTGCGTGTGCAGATGTGGTGAAGATGTCGCTATTTAGAGCATACTGCACACCACTCTACACTGCGCACCTGTAGTCGAACTATGGAAAGAAAAGTTTGCAGAGACTAAAGGTGGCATATAACGATGCCATGAGAACACTGCTAAGGCAACCTAGATGGTGTAGTGCCAGTAATATGTTTGTGGCTGCAGGAGTCAGTACTTTAGAAGTTATCCTAAGACACCACATGTATAAATTCATTTGCAGGATAAATGACTCTAAAAATGTGCTTATTGTGGCCTTGACAAACATAAGGGTTAGCACTACACGCTACGAATCCCAGTTGTGGAGACACTGGTATCGTTGTCTCGTTGTAGGACATTGATCATCTTTTAATCTGGATTTTTAACTTAAGTATTGTGGGTTTTTGTTAAATATAAATTATAATGTTTTTATGTGATATACCATGATTTTATATATATTTATGATATTTGATATGCAATGCATTTTTAATGTAATGTTGCCCCTTGTCTGGACCTTGAGTCCATAATAAAGTTTATTATTATTATTATCTGCCCAGAGGACCTCCTGTGGTGTTGTCCTGGGGCTGGGGTGATCGACCCCCAACAATCACAGCTGTTGTACTGGAAGTGAAATAAACACCAGAGCCACAGGAGTGCTATACCTTTGAAACCCATTGGCATCCCTTATACCTGGGCTCATTGATGCTGCACTTGGTCATATTATCGCTGGTTGCATTTGCTGCTTCAAGTTCTCGACAAAAAGAACCACATAAGAAATATCGGAAAGATGTTCTCAAGCTGGAGTGGGTACAGAGAAGATTTACAAGGATGTTGCCAGGACTAGAGGGTCTGAGCAATAGAGAGAGGTTGAGCAGGATGGGACTCTATCCCTTGGAGTGCAGGAGGACGAGGGGTGATCTTATAGAGGTGTATAAAATCATGAGAGGAATAGATTGGGTAGATGCACAGAGTCTCTTACCCAGAGTAGGAGAATGGAGGACCAGAGAACATGGGTTTAAGGTGAAGGGGAAAAGATTTGATCACAATGTGAGGGGTAACTTTTTCACACAAAAGGTGGTGGGTGTATGGAACAAGCTTTCAGAGGAGGTAGTTGAGGCAGGGACTATCCCAACGTTTAAGAAACAGTTAGACAGGTACATGGATAGGACAGGTTTGGAGGGATATGGACCAAATGCAAGCAGGGATTAGTGTAACTGGGACATGTTGGCCGGTTTGGGCAAGTTGGGCTGAAGGGCCTGTTTCCACGTTGTATCACTCTATGACTATGGCTTCTTCCCGACAGGGGAAGCCTGCTGGCATGTGCTCTCACTCCATAAGCTCTGAAATGTGAAGATAGACACAAAATGCTGGAGTAACACGGCGGGATAGGCAGCATCTCTGGAGAGAAGGAATGGGTGACATTTCGAGTCAAGACCCTTCTTCAGACTGAGCTGGCTTGTTGTTGCTTGCTGTACTGTGAAGGTTGAGGCTCTTCAGGGCTTGAAACGCATTAATCGATGGGTTGAAGTAAAAAGTGAAACTGCTGGGATACTCAGCAGGCCAGGCCATATCTGGAAAGAGAAACAGGTCGAAGACCCTTTATCATTTGATAAACACCAAACAGCTAACAATGGCCTATTTCCTCTATCATTGTAACTTTTTTGCATATCTTTCATTCGTTGTTCTTTATCTCTCTACATCATCGTCTATATCTCTCATTTCCCATATCCTTAACCAGTCTGAAGAAGAGTCTTGACCCGAAATGTCACCCATTCCTTCTCCAGAGATGCTGCCTGTCCCGCTGAGTTACTCCAGCTTTTTCTGTCTATCTTATCATTTGACTCTGTTTCTCTTACTCCAGCTGCTGTTTGTCCTGCTGAGCCTTTCCAGCATTTTCTGCAGAATGGAACTGCAGATGCTGGTTTACATTGAAAATAGACACAAAATGCTGGAGTAACTCTGTGGGGCAGGCAGCATCTCTGTAGAGATGGAATGGGTGACGTTTCAGATCGAGATCGTTCCTCAGATTCGCAGTTCCATTCCTTCTCTCCAGAGATGCTGCCTATCCCGTTGAGTTACTCCAGCATTTTGTGTCTATCTCCAGCACTTACTGTTTTTTAATTCAGATTTCCACCATCTGCATTTTTTGTTCCATTTTCAAACCCTGGCTGACAGTGGAAGTGAGCCTCCTTGAATTCTTCCACATCTCGAGTCAAAAATAGCAATTCAGAGACAAAGACTTGAAGAAATTGCATGTCATACAAACTAATTACAGAGGGGAAACGACAGCTCTTCACTTTCCTTTCAGCTCTGTGCCTCTTGAGTTGATGTGTTAATTAGCTTTTGTCCTGTTCCGATTTATCAAGCCTCCACATCAAATGGGTTAATTAAATTGGGGCTGCGTTTTATCACAGTTGTACAGAGAAGTCGGAGCTGCTCAGTTCTCTCATGGTTACATGAGCTTGAAACACCCAGGACATGATTTTAGATTCATGTTGGAGTTGCAGCATAAATGTGGCTCCACAGATGGAGCCCAAGCTGAAAAAAAAATCATTGGGAGATTCAATGGGGAAGTGGGCCTCCCACCTCTTGGGTTTGACCTTGGACTGAACTATTTGAGTGTGAAGAAGGGTCTCGACTAGTGTTGTCAACTGTCCCGTATTAGTCGGGACATCCCGTATATTGGGCAAAATTGGTTTATTCCATACCGGACCGCCCTTGTCCCGTATTTGACTGCTACTTCTCAGGCCGTTGGAGCGCCCCGCCTCACCCGACCCGACGTAGTGCAGCCCGTGGAGTGCAGCAGCAGTGCCTCACCTGTGGCCCCGTCGGTCGGCAGCCCGGCCAACTGTCCGAACTTTGGACCTTCGCTTACCGCCGACACCACCACCATCCCTCCTTCTCATGGTTATCGGTTCATGAGTTGGATGGGGTGCTGGACTTTGCGCGCGACGGTGCGCGGGCCAAAACTCCTCAGCTGGCCCGCCGGCTGGGCTTTGTGTGCAGTCCAGCACCCGGGCCAACTCATCATTCACCCAGCCACGGCTGAGTCGGTCAACGAATTGCTGTCGTGAATTTGTCTCGTATCTTGACCTTTTGTCCCTTAATCGGGATTGAGAAAGTTGGCAACCCTAGTCTCGAACCAAAACGTCACCCATTACTTCTATCCAGAGATGCTGCCTGTCCTGCTGAGTTACTCCAGCATTTTGTGTCTCAAATAATATGGTTCTTTCCTCAAGCTCCCTAAATAATAATATTTTGAAAACAATATACAAAATGCATCTTTATCCAGATATCAAAGAGCCACTGGGAGCAGGGTGTACACTCTTCACAAGGTTAAAGCTGGATGAGGTGACTTCCGGTGGCGCCATGCTGGACTAGCAGTCGCAACTTTTAGCTCCGCTCCTGTAAAATCGCGATTTTTCGCGTTAAAATCGGGTCTGGAGGTCGGGACGATTAAAAAACTCACCGGAGCCACGGGACGTCGCGCTGATGACGTCATCAGTAAGCGCTGTGATTTAAACGGAGGATAAAGGATTTTAAATGAAAAAACCGTCTTCAGCTCAGAGCCCTCAGAGAACAATCTCAAAACTGCTGAAAACACAGAAAACTGAAGAACAGACCTCTGAAGTGGATTCTGGAATGGCTACAAGATCCAAGACTGAGATGGCTACTAAGGAGAAAAATGAAATGGAGGAGATAAAGAACTCGGTAAGAGAACTGAGAAAGGATATTGAGGCTGGAAACTCAAAAATGATGGAAAATATTAATGTCAAATTGATGGAAAATATGTCGAACATTAATGCTGGTAATCAAAAAGTTATTGACTGCATTGGCATTATACAAAAACGAATTGAGGATGTGCATGAAGAGCTAATGGGGAGAATTAATAAAGGGGAAGAAGTATCTAAGAAGAAGTTTGAGGCTCTGCATGTAATTGCTTCTTCACAAGTAACTGCAATGAAAGACATGGAAACAGTTGTTGATCAAATGGCTGAAGATATGCAGGGAATGAAGCTAGAACTAGACAGCCTCAAGAGTCAACTAGCGAAAGTCTCAGATAAATGTCTTGATCTCGAAGCACGGTCAAGACGCCAAAATATACGAATACTGGGAGTAACTGAAGGAGCAGAGGAAAATACGCCCGTGAGTTCACTGCCAACTTAATCAAAAAGGTACTCAATTTACTGGTGGAACCGGAAATTGAAGTGGCACATCGAATACCTAGATTTAAGCCAAGATCACAAGCAGATCCAGCCCACCCACGACAGATCATAGTCAAACTTCGGGACATTTCAGCACTTGAAGAACTGATGAAAAAAATCAAATACGGAGTGAAGATGAAGTTTGGAAATGACTATCAAACTCCTCTGGGATTATCCCTATGAGATTGTGCAAAAGAGAAGAAAGTTCTCACAGACAAGACAGATTCTCCATGGAGATAAAGATGTCAGATGTGGCGTTTTTTATCCGGCCAGGATGCGCATTACTTTCAAGAGAAAAGAGAAAACTTTCACTAATTCGGACGCATCTCATGAATATGCCCAAGAGATTGTGGCAGAAACAGAAGATTAATCAAGGCAGCGGGACGATATGGACAATTTCTTTCCTTTTATTACTTCACAGAGAACACCTGAAGATAAGGGAAGAAACACCATTCTCTAAAAGTATAAAATGGAAGAGCATCTCCACGTGCGCCGGTCTAGACACCTTATCTCCTTTGGACGCTTTGGAATTCAACTCAAGGACATTCTTTGTTCAAAATGAAGGAAAGACTGATAAGCAACGCAGAGACGAACAGCAGAGCCGAATGTGGAAAACATCACAAGGACAAATGGCGGTTTAAGATCATAAAACAGCTTTACAAAATATAGAGAATTAACAATAATTAACAATACTAATATAGAAATATAAATGGAAACTAACCTGAACTATATAAGGGGCAAAATGTAATAAGGTGCTAAAAAGACTGACCAGCGCGTATATAGAGATAACAAATTTTAGAATTAAAGTAGATATTACTGAATGTTTAAGTGATATGTAGTTCGTGTGGGGAAGGGAGGAGACTCAGGCACCTGGCATAATTCCAGAAGCCTGTTTCTGGTTAACCCTTACAGCTAACAGCTTACTATTATCAAAAGTATAACTAATTATAAATAATTAGTAGATGAAAGTGTTAGATAAATAAATGTCATAGTAGCTGAACACAGATCTGATAAGCCTGAATGAAATATATATATATACTAGACTAAGTGGGACCCGTTGGGTCCCAGCATCACACAGGAGGGCTGGTCATCCAACGCAATATTCCACCTCTCCACCAATTCTAATATTGGTGGCCAGTTGGGGGGGGGGGGGGGCTTTCTGGAGTGCTAGTATGGGTGTTATGGGCTGAAGGGACTGGTTTCCAGAGGGCTAGTATGCAAATTGTGCGCCAAATGGATTCTTGGGCTGGCGTCTCAGTCAATCAAGCCTGTTGTGCTGGCAACTCACTCACGGCTGGTGGGCTGGTAGTTGACTCACGTTTAATCCTTGAAATTCTATTTCAAGCAGGGTATAAGGCCACCAAATTCAAGTGCAGTTTCTTACCACTTCTAGCAGGGTGCAAGGCCACCAAATTCAAGTGCAGTTTCATACCATTTGAAGTAGGGTGCAAAGCCACTAAACACAGCGAGTCGTGACCTCTCCCTCCTCCATCTTGCAGAGACTGAGCCACACCCACATTTCCGGGTTTTATAACCTCTCCCCCCCCCCCACCGGAAAAGGTGTAGCTTTCATGGAGTGATTGACAGGAGAGAGATTCTCAACATTTTTTAAAAAACTAATAACACTTTTATTTTTCATTGATGGGAAGAATTCTCTGCATCTGCTCAGCGGAGGGGGATGAGTAAGATGGCCAAAAATCACAGCCGTAAGTGGTGGCGTTTTATCTAAAATCAATATACAGTGCAAACAGGAAGTAAGTGCATTTACAGTAGTGCCTTTTAACTTCAAGCCAAAGCACCCAAGCCACCATTTATAGTAAGTAGTGCCTGTCAACCTCATGCCACCGTTTGCAGTAAGTAGTGCCTTTCAACTTCAAGCCAAAGCACCCAAGCCACCATTTGCAGTAAGTAGTGCCTTTCAACTTCAAGCCAAAGCTCCCAAGCCACCACTTGCAGTAAGTAGTGCCTTTCAACTTCAAGCCACAATTTGCAGTAATAGTGCCTTTTCTACTTCAAGCCAAAGCTCCCAAGCCACCACTTGCAGTAAGTACTGCATTTTAACTTCAAGCCATTGCACCCAAGCTACCATCTGCAGTAATTAGTGCCTTTCAACGTCAAGCCACACCCAAGCCACCATTTGCAGTAATAGTGCCTTTCAACTTCAAGCCAAAGCAACCAAGCCACCATTCGCAGTAATAGTGCCTTTCAACTTCAAGCCAAAGCTCCCAAGCCTCCATTTGCAATAAGTAGTGCCTTTCAACTTCAAGTCAAAGCTCCCAAGCCACCATTTGCAGTAAGTAGTGCCTTTCAACTTCATGCCACCATTTGCAGTAAGTGGTGTCTTTCAACTTCAAGCCACACCCAAGCCATCATTTGCAGTAAGTGGTGTCTTTCAACTTCAAGCCACACCCAAGCCACCATTTGCAGTAAGTAGTGCCTTTCAACTTCAAGCCAAAGCAACCAAGCCACCATTTGCAGTAATAGTGTCTTTCAACTTCAAACCAAAGCTCCCAAGCCACCATTTGCAGTAAGTAGTGCTTTCAACTTCAAGCCAAAACACCCAAGCCACCATTTGCAGTAAGTAGTGCCTTTCAACTTCAAGCCACAATTTGCAGTAATTAGTGCCTTTCAACTTCAGGCCAATGCACCCAAACCATCATTCGCAGTAATAGTGCCTTTCAACTTCAAGCCAAAGCTCCCAAGCCTCCATTTGCAGTAAGTAGTGCCTTTCAACTTCAAGCCACACACAAGCCACCATTTGCAGTAAGTAGTGCCTTTCAACTTCAAGCCAAAGCAACCAATCCACCATTTGCAGTATGAAGTGCCTTTTCTACTTCAAGCCAAAGCTCCCAAGCCACCACTTGCAGTAAGTACTGCATTTTAACTTCAAGCCATTGCACCCAAGCTACCATCTGCAGTAATTAGTGCCTTTCAACGTCAAGCCACACCCAAGCCACCATTTGCAGTAATAGTGCCTTTCAACTTCAAGCCAAAGCAACCAAGCCACCATTCGCAGTAATAGTGCCTTTCAACTTCAAGCCAAAGCTCCCAAGCCTCCATTTGCAATAAGTAGTGCCTTTCAACTTCAAGTCAAAGCTCCCAAGCCACCATTTGCAGTAAGTAGTGCCTTTCAACTTCAAGCCACAATTTGCAGTAATTAGTGCCTTTCAACTTCAAGTCAAAGCTCCCAAGCCACCATTTGCAGTAAGTAGTGCCTTTCAACTTCAAGCCACAATTTGCAGTAATTAGTGCCTTTCAACTTCAAACCAAAGCTCCCAAGCCACCATTTGCAGTAAGTAGTGCTTTCAACTTCAAGCCAAAGCTCCCAAGCCTCCATTTGCAGTAAGTAGTGCCTTTCAACTTCAAGCCACACACAAGCCACCATTTGCAGTAAGTAGTGCCTTTCAACTTCAAGCCAAAGCAACCAATCCACCATTTGCAGTATGTAGTGCCTTTCAACTTCAAGCCAAAGCAACCAAGCCACCATTTGCAGTAAGTAGTGCCTTTCAACTTCAAGCCAAAGCAAACAAGCCACCATTTGCAGTAATAGTGCCTTTCAACTTCAATCCAAAGCTCCCAAGCCACCATTTTCAGTAAGTAGTGCCTTTCAACTTCATGCCACCATTTGCAGTAAGTAGTGCCTTTCAATTTCAAGACACCCAAGCCAAGCCAACCAGGGGGAGGGGTGGGGGGGGGGGGCTTTCTGGAGCGCTAGTATGAATCATTTTAGAACCAATAGACATTTTTTTTGCAAGCTTTAGAACCAATAGACATTTTTTTGCAAGCTTTGGAGACAATAGTCATTTTTTTGCAAGCTTTAGAACCAATAGTCATTTTTTTGCAAGCTTTAGAACCAATAGACATTTTTTTGCAAGCTCTAGAACCAATATAGACATTTTTGCAAGCTTTAGAACCAATAGACATTTTTTTGCAAGCTTTGGAGACAATAGTCATTTTTTTGCAAGCTTTAGAACCAATAGTCAGTTTTTTTGCAAGCTTTGGAACCAATAGACATTTTTTGTAAGCTTTAGAACCAATAGACATTTTTTGCAAGCTTTAGAACCAATAGTCATTTTTTTTGCAAGCTTTAGAACCAATAGACACTTTTTGCAAGCTTTAGAACCAATAGGCTTATTTTTGCCAGCTTTAAAACCAATAGACATATTTTTGCCAGCTTTAGAACCAATAGATATGTTTGCAAGCTTTAGAACCAATAGAGACATTTTTTGCAAGCTTTAGAACCAATACATTTTTTGCAAGCTTTAGAACCAATAGAGACATTCTTTGCAAGCCTTAGAACCAATAGACATTCTTTGCAAGCTTTAGAACCAATAGAGATATTTTTGCAAGCTTTAGAACCAATAGAGACATTTTTTGCAAGCTTTAGAACCAATAGAGACATTTTTTGCAAGCTCTAGAACCAATATAGACATTTTTTGCAAGCTCTAGAACCAATATAGACATTTTTGCAAGATTTAGAACCAATAGAGACTTTTCTGCAAGCTTTAGAACCAATAGAGACACCTTTTGCAAGCTTTAGAACCAATAGAGACATTCTTTGCAAGCTTTAGAACCAATAGAGACATTTTTTGCAAGCTCTAGAACCAATAGAGACATTCTTTGCAAGCTTTAGAACCAATAAAGATATTTTTTGCAAGCTTTAGAACCAATAGAGACATTTTTGCAAGCTTTAGAACCAATAGAGACACATTTTGCAAGCTTTAGAACCAATAGAGACATTCTTTGCAAGCTTTAAACCAATAGAGACATTTTTTGCAAGCTCTAGAACCAATAGAGACATTTTTTACAAGCTTTAGAACCAATAGAGACACTTTTTGCAAGCTTTAGAACCAATGGACATTTTTTGCAAGCTTTAGAACCAATGGACATTTTTTTGCAAGCTTTAGAACCAACGGACATTTTTTTGCAAGCTTTAGAACCAATAGACATTTTTTTGCAAGCTTTAGAACCAATAGACATTTTTTGCAAGCTTTAGAACCAATAGACATTTTCTTGCAAGCTTTAGAACCAATAGACACTTTTTTTGCAAGCTTTAGAACCAATAGACACTTTATTTTGCAAGCTTTTGAACCAATAGACACTTTTTTTGCAAGCTTTAGAACCAATAGAGACAATTTTTGCAAGCTTTAGAACCAATAGAGACACTTTTTGCTAGCTTTAGAACCAATAGCCATTTTTTGCAAGATTTAGAACCAATAGACATTTTTTGCAAGCATTAGAACCAATAGAGACACTTTTTGCAAGCTTTAGAACCAATAGACATTTTTTTGCAAGCTTTAGAACCAATAGACATTTTTATGGGCTGTGTTATGGGCTGAAGGGACTGGTTTCCAGAGGGCTAGTATGCAAATTGAGCACCAAATGGATCCTTGGGCTGGCGTCTCAGTCAATCAAGCCTGTTGTGCTGGCAACTCACTCACGGCTGGTGGGCTGGTAGTTGACTCACGGTTAATCCTTGAAATTCTATTTCAAGCAGGGTATAAGGCCACCAAATTCAAGTGCAGTTTCTTACCACTTCTAGCAGGGTGCAAGGCCACCAAATTCAAGTGCAGTTTCATACCATTTGAAGTAGGGTGCAAAGCCACTAAAGACAGCGAGTCGTGACCTCTCCCTCCTCCATCTTGCAGAGACTGAGCCACACCCACATTTCCGGGTTTTATAACCCCTTCCCCCCCCCCCCACCCCACCGGAAAAGGTGTGGCTTTCATGGAGTGATTGATAGGAGAGAGATTCTCAACATTTAAAAAAAAACTAATAACACTTTTATTTTTCATTGATGGGAAGAATTCTCTGCATCTGCTCAGCGGAGGGGGACTGAGTAAGATGGCCAAAAATCACAGCCGTAAGTGGTAGCGTTTTATCTAAAACCAATATACAGTGCAAACAGGAAGTAAGTGCATTTACAGTAGTGCCTTTTAACTTCAAGCCAAAGCACCCAAGCCACCATTTGCAGTAAGTAGTTCCTTTCAATTTCATGCCACCATTTGCAGTAAGTGGTGTCTTTCAACTTCAAGCCACACCCAAGCCACACCCAAGCCACCATTTGCAGGAAGTAGTGCCTTTCAACGTCAAAGCTCCCAAGCCGCCATTTGCAGTAAGTAGTGCCTTTCAACTTCATGCTACCATTAGCAGTAAGTAGTGCCTTTCAACTTCAAGCCAATGCACCCAAGCCACCATTTGCAGTAAGTAGTGCCTGTCAACCTCATGCCACCATTTGCAGTAAGTAGTGTCTTTCAACTTCAAGCCACACCCAAGCCATCATTTGCAGTAAGTGGTGTATTTCAACTTCAAGCCACACCCAAGCCGCCATTTGCAGTAAGTAGTGCCTTTCAACTTCAAGCCAAAGCAACCAAGCCACCATTTGCAGTAATAGTGTCTTTCAACTTCAAACCAAAGCTCCCAAGCCACCATTTGCAGTAAGTAGTGTCTTTCAACTTCATGCCACCATTTGCAGTAAGTAGTGCCTTTCAACTTCAAGCCACAATTTGTAGTAATTAGTGCCTTTCAACTTCAGGCCAATGCACCCAAGCCCCCCATTTGCAGTAAGTAGTGCCTTTCATCTTCAAGCCACACCCTAGCCATCATTTGCAGTGCCTTTCAACTTCAAGCCAAAGCAACCAAGCCACCATTTGCAGTAAGTAGTGCCTTTCAACTTCAAGCCAAAGCAACCAAGCCACCATTTGCAGTAATAGTGCCTTTCAACTTCAAGCCAAAGCGCTCAAGCCACCATTTTCAGTAAGTAGTGCCTTTCAACTCCATGCCACCATTTGCAGTAAGTAGTGCCTTCAAATTCATGCCACCATTTGCAGTAAGTAGTGCCTTTCAATTTCAAGACACACCCAAGCCAAGCCAACCAGGGGGAGGGGTGGGGGGGCTTTCTGGAGCGCTAGTATAAATCATTTTAGAACCAATAGACATTTTTTTGCAAGCTTTAGAACCAATAGACATTTTTTGCAAGCTTTAGAACCAATAGTCATTTTTTTTGCAAGCTTTAGAACCAATAGACATTTTTTGCAAGCTTTAGAACCAATAGACATTTTTTGCAAGCTTTAGAACCAATAGTCATTTTTTGCAAGCTTTAGAACCAATAGTCATTTTTTGCAAGCTTTAGAACCAATAGACATATTTTTGCAAGCTTAGAACCAATAGAGACATTCTTTGCAAGCCTTAGAACCAATAGAGACATTCTTTGCAATCTTTAGATCCAATAGAGATATTTTTTGCAAGCTTTAGAACCAATAGAGACATTTTTTGCAAGCTTTAGAACCAATAGAGACACTTTTTGCAAGCTTTAGAACCAATAGAGACATTCTTTGCAAGCTTTAGAACCAATAGAGACATTTTTTGCAAGCTCTAGAACCAATAGAGACATTTTTTGCAAGCTTTAGAACCAATAGAGACTTTTTTTGCAAGCTTAAGAACCAATAGAGACACCTTTTGCAAGCTTTAGAACCAATAGAGACATTCTTTGCAAGCTTTAGAACCAATAGAGACATTTTTGCAAGCTCTAGAACCAATAGAGACATTCTTTGCAAGCTTTAGAACCAATAGAGATATTTTTTGCAAGCTTTAGAACCAATAGAGACATTTTTTGCAAGCTTTAGAACCAATAGAGACACTTTTTGCAAGCTTTAGAACCAATAGAGACATTCTTTGCAAGCTTTAGAACCAATAGAGACATTTTTTGCAAGCTCTAGAACCAATAGAGACATTTTTTGCAAGCTTTAGAACCAATAGAGACACTTTTTGCAAGCTTTAGAACCAATGGACATTTTTTTGCAAGCTTTAGAACCAATGGACATTTTTTTGCAAGCTTTAGAACCAACGGACATTTTTTTGCAAGCTTTAGAACCAATAGACATTTTTTTGCAAGCTTTAGAACCAATAGACATTTTTTGCAAGCTTTAGAACCAATAGACATTTTCTTGCAAGCTTTAGAACCAATAGACACTTTTTTTGCAAGCTTTAGAACCAATAGACACTTTATTTTGCAAGCTTTTGAACCAATAGACACTTTTTTTGCAAGCTTTAGAACCAATAGAGACAATTTTTGCAAGCTTTGGAACCAATAGAGACACTTTTTGCTAGCTTTAGAACCAATAGACATTTTGTTGCAAGATTTAGAACCAATAGACATTTTTTGCAAGCATTAGAACCAATAGAGACACTTTTTGCAAGCTTTAGAACCAATAGACATTTTTTTGCAAGCTTTAGAACCAATAGACATTTTTATGGGCTGTGTTATGGGCTGAAGGGACTGGTTTCCAGAGGGCTAGTATGCAAATTGAGCACCAAATGGATTCTTCGGCTGGCGTCTCAGTCAATCAAGCCTGTTGTGCTGGCAACTCACTCATGGCTGGTGGGCTGGTAGTTGACTCACGGTTAATCCTTGAAATTCTATTTCAAGCAGGGTATAAGGCCACCAAATTCAAGTGCAGTTTCTTACCACTTCTAGCAGGGTGCAAGGCCACCAAATTCAAGTGCAGTTTCATACCATTTGAAGTAGGGTGCAAAGCCACTAAAGACAGCGAGTCGTGAACTCTCCCTCCTCCATCTTGCAGAGACTGAGCCACACCCACATTTCCGGGTTTTATAACCCCTCCCCCCCCCCCCCCCCCCCACCCCACCGGAAAAGTTGTGGCTTTCATGGAGTGATTGATAGGAGAGAGATTCTCAACATTTAAAAAAAAACTAATAACACTTTTATTTTTCATTGATGGGAAGAATTCTCTGCATCTGCTCAGCGGAGGGGGACTGAGTAAGATGGCCAAAAATCACAGCCGTAAGTGGTAGCGTTTTATCTAAAATCAATATACAGTGCAAACAGGAAGTAAGTGCATTTACAGTAGTGCCTTTTAACTTCAAGCCAAAGCACCCAAGCCACCATTTGCAGTAAGTAGTGCCTTTCAATTTCATGCCACCATTTGCAGTAAGTGGTGTCTTTCAACTTCAAGCCACACCCAAGCCACACCCAAGCCACCATTTGCAGGAAGTAGTGCCTTTCAACGTCAAAGCTCCCAAGCCGCCATTTGCAGTAAGTAGTGCCTTTCAACTTCATGCTACCATTAGCAGTAAGTAGTGCCTTTCAACTTCAAGCCAATGCACCCAAGCCACCATTTGCAGTAAGTAGTGCCTGTCAACCTCATGCCACCATTTGCAGTAAGTAGTGTCTTTCAACTTCAAGCCACACCCAAGCCATCATTTGCAGTAAGTGGTGTATTTCAACGTCAAGCCACACCCAAGCCGCCATTTGCAGTAAGTAGTGCCTTTCAACTTCAAGCCAAAGCAACCAAGCCACCATTTGCAGTAATAGTGTCTTTCAACTTCAAACCAAAGCTCCCAAGCCACCATTTGCAGTAAGTAGTGTCTTTCAACTTCATGCCACCATTTGCAGTAAGTAGTGCCTTTCAACTTCAAGCCACAATTTGTAGTAATTAGTGCCTTTCAACTTCAGGCCAATGCACCCAAGCCCCCCATTTGCAGTAAGTAGTGCCTTTCATCTTCAAGCCACACCCTAGCCATCATTTGCAGTGCCTTTCAACTTCAAGCCAAAGCAACCAAGCCACCATTTGCAGTAAGTAGTGCCTTTCAACTTCAAGCCAAAGCAACCAAGCCACCATTTGCAGTAATAGTGCCTTTCAACTTCAAGCCAAAGCGCTCAAGCCACCATTTTCAGTAAGTAGTGCCTTTCAACTCCATGTCACCATTTGCAGTAAGTAGTGCCTTCAAATTCATGCCACCATTTGCAGTAAGTAGTGCCTTTCAATTTCAAGACACACCCAAGCCAAGCCAACCAGGGGGAGGGGTGGGGGGGCTTTCTGGAGCGCTAGTATAAATCATTTTAGAACCAATAGACATTTTTTTGCAAGCTTTAGAACCAATAGACATTTTTTGCAAGCTTTAGAACCAATAGTCATTTTTTTGCAAGCTTTAGAACCAATAGACATTTTTTGCAAGCTTTAGAACCAATAGACATTTTTTGCAAGCTTTAGAACCAATAGTCATTTTTTGCAAGCTTTAGAACCAATAGTCATTTTTTGCAAGCTTTAGAACCAATAGACATATTTTTGCAAGCTTAGAACCAATCGAGACATTTTTTGCAAGCTTTAGAACCAATAGAGACATTCTTTGCAAGCCTTAGAACCAATAGAGACATTCTTTGCAATCTTTAGATCCAATAGAGATATTTTTTGCAAGCTTTAGAACCAATAGAGACATTTTTTGCAAGCTTTAGAACCAATAGAGACACTTTTTGCAAGCTTTAGAACCAATAGAGACATTCTTTGCAAGCTTTAGAACCAATAGAGACATTTTTTTGCAAGCTTTAGAACCAATAGAGACACTTTTTGCAAGCTTTAGAACCAATGGACATTTTTTTGCAAGCTTTAGAACCAATGGACATTTTTTTGCAAGCTTTAGAACCAACGGACATTTTTTTGCAAGCTTTAGAACCAATAGACATTTTTTTGCAAGCTTTAGAACCAATAGACATTTTTTGCAAGCTTTAGAACCAATAGACATTTTCTTGCAAGCTTTAGAACCAATAGACACTTTTTTGCAAGCTTTAGAACCAATAGACACTTTATTTTGCAAGCTTTTGAACCAATAGAGACAATTTTTGCAAGCTTTGGAACCAATAGAGACACTTTTTGCTAGCTTTAGAACCAATAGACATTTTGTTGCAAGATTTAGAACCAATAGACATTTTTTGCAAGCATTAGAACCAATAGAGACACTTTTTGCAAGCTTTAGAATCAATAGACATTTTTTTGCAAGCTTTAGAACCAATAGACATTTTTATGGGCTGTGTTATGGGCTGAAGGGACTGGTTTCCAGAGGGCTAGTATGCAAATTGAGCACCAAATGGATTCTTGGGCTGGCGTCTCAGTCAATCAAGCCTGTTGTGCTGGCAACTCACTCATGGCTGGTGGGCTGGTAGTTGACTCACGGTTAATCCTTGAAATTCTATTTCAAGCAGGGTATAAGGCCACCAAATTCAAGTGCAGTTTCTTACCACTTCTAGCAGGGTGCAAGGCCACCAAATTCAAGTGCAGTTTCATACCATTTGAAGTAGGGTGCAAAGCCACTAAAGACAGCGAGTCGTGACCTCTCCCTCCTCCATCTTGCAGAGACTGAGCCACACCCACATTTCCGGGTTTTATAACCCCTCCCCCCCCCCCCCCACCCCACCGGAAAAGTTGTGGCTTTCATGGAGTGATTGATAGGAGAGAGATTCTCAACATTTTTAAAAAATCTAATAACACTTTTATTTTTCATTGATGGGAAGAATTCTCTGCATCTGCTCAGCGGAGGGGGACTGAGTAAGATGGCCAAAAATCACAGCCGTAAGTGGTAGCGTTTTATCTAAAATCAATATACAGTGCAAACAGGAAGTAAGTGCATTTACAGTAGTGCCTTTTAACTTCAAGCCAAAGCACCCAAGCCACCATTTGCAGTAAGTAGTGCCTTTCAATTTCATGCCACCATTTGCAGTAAGTGGTGTCTTTCAACTTCAAGCCACACCCAAGCCACACCCAAGCCACCATTTGCAGGAAGTAGTGCCTTTCAACGTCAAAGCTCCCAAGCCGCCATTTCAGTAAGTAGTGCCTTTCAACTTCATGCTACCATCAGCAGTAACTAGTGCCTTTCAACTTCAAGCCAATGCACCCAAGCCACCATTTGCAGTAAGTAGTGCCTGTCAACCTCATGCCACCATTTGCAGTAAGTAGTGTCTTTCAACATCAAGCCACACCCAAGCCATCATTTGCAGTAAGTGGTGTATTTCAACTTCAAGCCACACCCAAGCCGCCATTTGCAGTAAGTAGTGCCTTTCAACTTCAAGCCAAAGCAACCAAGCCACCATTTGCAGTAATAGTGTCTTTCAACTTCAAACCAAAGCTCCCAAGCCACCATTTGCAGTAAGTAGTGTCTTTCAACTTCATGCCACGATTTGCAGTAAGTAGTGCCTTTCAACTTCAAGCCACAATTTGCAGTAATTAGTGCCTTTCAACTTCAGGCCAATGCACCCAAGCCCCCCATTTGCAGTAAGTAGTGCCTTTCATCTTCAAGCCACACCCTAGCCATCATTTGCAGTAAGTAGTGCCTTTCAACTTCAAGCCAAAGCAACCGATCCACCATTTGCAGTGCCTTTCAACTTCAAGCCAAAGCAACCAAGCCACCATTTGCAGTAAGTAGTGCCTTTCAACTTCAAGCCAAAGCAACCAAGCCACCATTTGCAGTAATAGTGCCTTTCAACTTCAAGCCAAAGCGCTCAAGCCACCATTTTCAGTAAGTAGTGCCTTTCAACTCCATTCCACCATTTGCAGTAAGTAGTGCCTTCAAATTCATGCCACCATTTGCAGTAAGTAGTGCCTTTCAATTTCAAGACACACCCAAGCCAAGCCAACCAGGGGGAGGGGTGGGGGGGCTTTCTGGAGCGCTAGTATAAATCATTTTAGAACCAATAGACATTTTTTTGCAAGCTTTAGAACCAATAGACATTTTTTGCAAGCTTTAGAACCAATAGTCATTTTTTTTGCAAGCTTTAGAACCAATAGACATTTTTTGCAAGCTTTAGAACCAATAGACATTTTTTACAAGCTTTAGAACCAATAGTCATTTTTTGCAAGCTTTAGAACCAATAGTCATTTTTTGCAAGCTTTAGAACCAATAGACATATTTTTGCAAGCTTAGAACCAATCGAGACATTTTTTTGCAAGCTTTAGAACCAATAGAGACATTCTTTGCAAGCCTTAGAACCAATAGAGACATTCTTTGCAATCTTTAGATCCAATAGAGATATTTTTTGCAAGCTTTAGAACCAATAGAGACATTTTTTGCAAGCTTTAGAACCAATAGAGACACTTTTTGCAAGCTTTAGAACCAATAGAGACATTCTTTGCAAACTTTAGAACCAATAGAGACATTTTTTGCAAGCTCTAGAACCAATAGAGACATTTTTTGCAAGCTTTAGAACCAATAGAGACTTTTTTTGCAAGCTTTAGAACCAATAGAGACACCTTTTGCCAGCTTTAGAACCAATAGAGACATCTTTGCAAGCTTTAGAACCAATAGAGACATTTTTTGCAAGCTCTAGAACCAATAGAGACATTCTTTGCAAGCTTTAGAACCAATAGAGATATTTTTTGCAAGCTTTAGAACCAATAGAGACATTTTTTGCAAGCTTTAGAACCAATAGAGACACTTTTTGCAAGCTTTAGAACCAATAGAGACATTCTTTGCAAGCTTTAGAACCAATAGAGACATTTTTTGCAAGCTTTAGAACCAATAGAGACATTTTTTGCAAGCTTTAGAACCAATAGAGACACTTTTTGCAAGCTTTAGAACCAATGGACATTTTTTGCAAGCTTTAGAACCAATGGACATTTTTTTGCAAGCTTTAGAACCAACGGACATTTTTTTGCAAGCTTTAGAACCAATAGACATTTTTTTTGCAAGCTTTAGAACCAATAGACATTTTTTGCAAGCTTTAGAACCAATAGACATTTTCTTGCAAGCTTTAGAACCAATAGACATTTTTTGCAAGCTTTAGAACCAATAGACACTTTATTTTGCAAGTTTTTGAACCAATAGACACTTTTTGCAAGCTTTAGAACCAATAGACTTATTTTTGCCAGCTTTAGAACCAATAGACATATTTTTGCCAGCTTTAGAGCCAATGGACATTTTTGCAAGCTTTAGAACCAATAGAGACATTTTTTGCAAGCTTTAGAACCAATTGAGACATTTTTTGCAAGCTTTATAACCAATAGAGACATTCTTTGCAAGCTTTAGAACCAATAGAGACATTCTTTGCAATCTTTAGAACCAATAGAGATATTTTTTGCAAGCTTTAGAACCAATAGAGACATTTTTTGCAAGCTTTAGAACCAATAGAGACACTTTTTGCAAGCTTTAGAACCAATAGAGACATTCTTTGCAAGCTTTAGAACCAATAGAGACATTTTTGCAAGCTCTAGAACCAATAGAGGCATTTTTTGCAAGCTTTAGAACCAATAGAGACTTTTTTTGCAAGCTTTAGAACCAATAGAGACACCTTTTGCAAGCTTTAGAACCAATAGAGACATTCTTTGCAAGCTTTAGAACCAATAGAGACATTTTTTGCAAGCTCTAGAACCAATAGAGACATTCTTTGCAAGCTTTAGAACCAATAGAGATATTTTTTGCAAGCTTTAGAACCAATAGAGACATTTTTGCAAGCTTTAGAACCAATAGAGACACTTTTTGCAAGCTTTAGAACCAATAGAGACATTCTTTGCAAGCTTTAGAACCAATAGAGACATTTTTTGCAAGCTCTAGAACCAATAGAGACATTTTTTTGCAAGCTTTAGAACCAATAGAGACACTTTTTGCAAGCTTTAGAACCAATGGACCTTTTTCTGCAAGCTTTAGAACCAATGGACATTTTTTTGCAAGCTTTAGAACCAACGGACATTTTTTTGCAAGCTTTAGAACCAATAGACATTTTTTTGCAAGCTTTAGAACCAATAGACATTTTTTGCAAGCTTTAGAACCAATAGACATTTTCTTGCAAGCTTTAGAACCAATAGACACTTTTTTTTGTAAGCTTTAGAACCAATAGACACTTTATTTTGCAAGCTTTTGAACCAATAGACACTTTTTTTGCAAGCTTTAGAACCAATAGAGACAATTTTTGCAAGCTTTGGAACCAATAGAGACACTTTTTGCTAGCTTTAGAACCAATAGACTTTTTTTTGCAAGATTTAGAACCAATAGACATTTTTTGCAAGCATTAGAACCAATAGAGACACTTTTTGCAAGCTTTAGAACCAATAGACATTTTTTTGCAAGCTTTAGAACCAATAGACATTTTTATGGGCTGTGTTATGGGCTGAAGGGACTGGTTTCCAGAGGGCTAGTATGCAAATTGTGCGCCAAATGGATTCTTGGGCTGGCGTCTCAGTCAATCAAGCCTGTTGTGCTGGCAACTCACTCACGGCTGGTGGGCTGGTAGTTGACTCACGGTTAATCCTTGAAATTCTATTTCAAGCAGGGTATAAGGCCACCAAATTCAAGTGCAGTTTCTTACCACTTCTAGCAGGGTGCAAGGCCACCAAATTCAAGTGCAGTTTCATACCATTTGAAGTAGGGTGCAAAGCCACTAAAGACAGCGAGTCGTGACCTCTCCCTCCTCCATCTTGCAGAGACTGAGCCACACCCACATTTCCGGGTTTTATAACCCCTCCCCCCCCCCCCCCCCACCCCACCGGAAAAGGTGTGGCTTTCATGGAGTGATTGATAGGAGAGAGATTCTCAACATTTAAAAAAAAACTAATAACACTTTTATTTTTCATTGATGGGAAGAATTCTCTGCATCTGCTCAGCGGAGGGGGACTGAATAAGATGGCCAAAAATCACAGCCGTAAGTGGTAGCGTTTTATCTAAAATCAATATACAGTGCAAACAGGAAGTAAGTGCATTTACAGTAGTGCCTTTTAACTTCAAGCCAAAGCACCCAAGCCACCATTTGCAGTAATAGTGCCTTTCAACTTCAAGCCAAAGCTCCCAATCCACCATTTTCAGTAAGTAGTGCCTTTCAACGTCAAGCCACACCCTAGCCACCATTTGCAGTATGTAGTGCCTTTCAACTTCAAGCCAAAGCAACCAAGCCACCATTTGCAGTAAGTAGTGCCTTTCAACTTCAAGCCAAAGCAACCAAGCCACCATTTGCAGTAAGTAGTGCCTTTCAATTTCATGCCACCATTTGCAGTAAGTGGTGTCTTTCAACTTCAAGCCACACCCAAGCCACACCCAAGCCACCATTTGCAGGAAGTAGTGCCTTTCCACTTCAAAGCTCCCAAGCCGCCATTTGCAGTAAGTAGTGCCTTTCAACTTCAAGCCACAATTTGCAGTAATAGTGCCTTTTCTACTTCAAGCCAAAGCTCCCAAGCCACCACTTGCAGTAAGTAGTGCCTTTCAACTTCATGCCACCATTTGCAGTGCCTTTCAACTTAAAGCCACAGCAGCCAAGCCACCATTTGCAGTAAGTAGTGCATTTTAACTTCAAGCCATTGCACCCAAGCCACCATCTGCAGTAATTAGTGCCTTTCAACTTCATGCCACCATTTGCAGTAAGTGGTGTCTTTCAACTTCAAGCCACACCCAAGCCATCATTTGCAGTAAGTGGTGTCTTTCAACTTCAAGCCACACCCAAGCCAACTTCAAGCCAAAGCAACCGATCCACCATTTGCAGTATGTAGTGCCTTTCAACTTCAAGCCAAAGCAACCAAGCCACCATTTGCAGTAAGTAGTGCCTTTCAACTTCAAGCCAAAGCAACCAAGCCACCATTTGCAGTAATAGTGCCTTTCAACTTCAAGCCAAAGCTCCCAATCCACCATTTTCAGTAAGTAGTGCCTTTCAACGTCAAGCCACACCCTAGCCACTTCAACTTAGCCACACCCTAGCCAGTGCCTTTCAACTTCAAGCCAAAGCAACCAAGCCACCATTTGCAGTAAGTAGTGCCTATCAACTTCATGCCACCATTTGCAGTAAGTAGTGCCTTTCAACTTCATGCCACCATTTGCAGTAAGTAGTGCCTTTCAATTTCAAGACACACCCAAGCCAAGCCAACCAGGGGGAGGGGTGGGGGGGCTTTCTGGAGCGCTAGTATAAATCATTTTAGAACCAATAGACATTTTTTTTTGCAAGCTTTAGAACCAATAGACATTTTTTGCAAGCTTTAGAACCAATAGTCATTTTTTGCAAGCTTTAGAACCAATAGACATATTTTTGCAAGCTTAGGACCAATAGAGACATTTTTTGCAAGCTTTATAACTAATAGAGACATTTTTTGCAAGCTTTAGAACTAATAGAGATATTTTTGCCAGCTTTAGAACAAATAGACATTTTTGCAAGCTTTAGAACCAATAGAGACATTTTTTACAAGCTTTAGAACCAATAGAGACATTATTTGCAAGCTTTAGAACCCATAGAGACATTTTTTGCAAGCTTTAGAACCAATAGAGACACTTTTTGCAAGCTGTAGAACCAATAGAGACACGTTTTGCAAGCTTTAGAACCAATGGACATTTTTTGGCAAGCTTTAGAACCAATGGACATTTTTTTGCAAACTTCAGAACCAATAGACATTTTTTTGCAAGCTTTAGAACCAATACACATTTTCTTGAATGCTTTAGAACCAATAGACACTTTTTATGCAAGCTTTAGAACCAATAGACGCTTTTTTTGCAAGCTTTAGAACCAATAGAGACATGTTTTTTGCAAGCTTTAGAACCAATAGAGACACTTTTTGCAAGCTTTAGAAACAATAGAGACACTTTTTGCTAGCTTTAGAACCAATAGACTATTTTTTACAAGCTTTAGAACCAATAGACACTTTTTGCAAGCTTTAGAACCAATAGAGACACTTTTTGCAAGCTTTAGAACCAATAGAGACACTTTTTGCTAACTTTAGAACCAATAGATTTTCTTTTCAAGCTTTAAATCCAATAGAGACACATTTTGCAAGCTTTAGAACCAATAGACATTTTTTTTGCAAGCTTTAGAACCAATAGACACCTTTTTTGCAAGCTTTAGAACCAATAGACATTTTTTGCAAGCTTTAGAACCAATAGAGACACTTTTTTCAAGCTTTAGAACCAATAGACATTTTTTGCAAGCTTTAGAACCAATAAACATTTTTTGCAAGCTTTAGAACCAATAGACACTTTCTTTGGAAGATTTAGAACCAATAGACACATTCTGCAAGCATTTTAGAACCACTAAGGGCACTTACATTTGAGTAGACATGTGGTCAGTGTTATTCACAGCTCAGAGAAACATGACCCTCTGCCTTCCTTCATCTTGAAGAGTGAGTGAGGCACACCACTTCCTGGTTTTATAGTCCCTCTCCCCTGCCCCCAGCGGGGGCAGCAGAGAGAATGGGGAATTTTGTAAAAATATTAATATCTCTGTCATTTTTAATCGACGGGATAAATCCTCGGCACACATGCGGCGGAGGGGGGCTCTGAGCAAGGTGGCCAAAAATGACGGCCGTAGATGGTGGCGTTCTCTCGGAAATCGCAGCACAGATGGCCAAAACCGGTCAAGAACAGACTTTTAGTAATATAATATAGATAGATAGATTATAAATCCCACAGAATACAAAGAGCACACCTTAGTAAATCAAAAAAGATGGGTGGTCTAGCGCTCCCTAACTTTATGTACTATAATTGGGCAGTAAATATAAAAAATATGATTCACCTGCTGGAGAACTCTGCCCAGCAGGTGGACTGGATTGTAATGGAGAGAGAGGACTGCTCTCCGTGTAATACAGGAGAAACTCTCCTCTCACCAATGAATCTGAATAACAAAAATTATAATAAAAATCCAATGATACATAGCACAATTAGCACTTGGAAACAAATGAAACAGAATATAAAATTAAGAAATCTATCTCTTTTAATGCCAATAGTTAATAACCCGTCGTTTAAACCTTCAATTATAGATAAATCATTTACACAATGGGAAAGAATGGGAATCAAAACGCTCGGAGACTTGTATGAATTAGGAAAATTATTATCATTTCAACAATTACAACTGAAATATAATTTGAAAAATAATCAATATTTTAAATATCTTCAAATCCGTGACTAGCTGAAAAAATACACAAAAGACTATCATAACATGTCCCCAGACTTATTGGATGAAGCCATGAAGACAAAGGCTGAATCAGCAAATCTAATATCATACTTATACAACATTATTTTAAATATAGAAATACCTACAACCGATGGTATTTGAAGAGACTGGGAACAAGAACTATAACCATATAACCATATAACCATATAACAATTACAGCACGGAAACAGGCCATCTCGACCCCTCTAGTCCGTGCCGAACACATAATCTCCCCTAGTCCCATATACCTGCGCTCAGCTAGATATAAAAATTTCAAAAGAGAGCTGGGATAAACACTTACTATATCTGCATAAATGCTCGATCAACGTACGACATACACTAATTCAATACAAAACATTACATAGACTATATTATTCAAAAACTAAAATAAATAAACTTTTCCCCAATGTCTCACCCATTTGTGATAAATGTCAGTCACAAGAAGCTACCATAGCGCACTCTTTTGTTTTTTGTATAAAAATCCAAAAATTCTGGAACTAAATATTTGAAATCTTCACAAAATTATTTAAAATAAAACTTGTACCAAAAGCAGAATGGATCATTTTTGGAATATCGGAAGGTAAACCCGAATTAAACGTGTTTCAAAATAACTTACTTAATTACGGGCTAATAATGGGAAAAAAGCTTATACTCAAATTTTGGAAAAATGCTCCAATACCAACAATAAAAATGTGGATTTCAAACATGTTCGAAACACTACACTTGGAAGAGATGAGACTCCTCCTAGCAGGCAAAGCAGACCACTTCCAAAAGACGTGGTCTGCATTTATGGAACTATTACAAGTATAAGGTGCAATAGTAATTTAAAATATAAATGGTACCAGGATCTGGTAACTGGGGGTATAAAATAAAAAAAAAAAATAAAAAAAAATTACGGTTGGTATATCCTTTTTTGCGGAGTTTTGTGTTACAATAGAGTGATTGTTTATCCTTTTTTTTCTTTTCTTTCTAGGGTCTAATTTCCTTTCTTTACTTCCTTCTCTAACTTCTTCCCTAAGGGGCTTTCTTTTCCCAACACTTTCCTGCACCTTCACGATTCTTGCTCACTTTCCTTACTTCTTTTATTTCTATCTTTTTTAAAGCTCGAAAAACGAAGTGGTACAACAAATGTAATAAGATATATGTGATGTGTATTATTGTAATTTACTGTACTAATTAAAAATAAATAAAATTAAAAAAAACTTTTAAAAAACTGGATGAGGTTGCACAGAAGTGCCAATGCGCAGTCACGGTGACATACAGTAGCAGTAGCAGGTCCATCAGCCTACTCTCTGCTCTGACCAACGCACTTTGATTTGTCATTTTCACAACTTTCCCTTTCATATCTCTAATCTCCCTCTCCCCTAACCCTCAGTCTGAAGAAGGGTCTCAACCCGAAACGTCACTTCTATCCAGAGATGCTGTTTGTCCCGCTGAGTTACTCCAGCATTTTGTGTCTATCTTTGGTGTAAACCAACATCTGCAGTTCCATCCCACGTTCCATTCCATCCATTTTACACGGATCCTAAAATAATCTAATTTTAAAGTTCTAAGCCACATTCCCCTCAACTCACCCCAAATTCTACCTTCCACTCGCAAATTAAGGCCAATTTACTGCGGAAATGTAACTGACCAACACGTCGCCTTTGGGATGAGGGAGTGAATCAGTCCCCCTGGAGGAAACACATACAATCAGAGAGAGAACTTGCAAATTCCTTACAGATAGCCCAGGAAGCCAGGATTTATTATGGATCTAAAGGATGGTCCCGAACCGACCCGTCTGTATATTCCCTCCCCAGACCTTGCCTGACTGGTTGAGTTCCTCCAGCACTACGTTTTTTACTCAAGATTCCTGCATCTGCAGTCTCGTGTGTGTTCAATATGGGTCTCAGGTACTGTGAGATGGTGACTCCACTGACCATGCCACTGTGTCACCCAAAATAACCTCATTTTTATCTCTTAATCTTGGCCTTTTTTTAAAGGGAACTGCTTGCATTTTATGATGTGTTAGTTGGCCACCTGAAATGCATAGGGCACTTTGCCACCTCTAATGATGGGTTTAATACTCTGACTGAGGTATGCGCAAAGGACAGGGTTGGGGACAAGAAGGGATGCTGGCCACCTATTCCGCATTAGGCACAGTAAGGATATGCACACTGAGTCTAAAAGTATTTAGGAAGGAATTGCAGATGCTGGTTTAAACTGAAGATAGGCACAAAGTGCTCGAGTAACTCAGCAGAACAGGCAGCATCTCTGGAGAGAAGGAATGGGTGACGTTTTGGGTCTGAAGAAGGGTCTCGACCGGAAACGTCATCCATTTCTTTCTAATGCTGCTTGCCCTGCTGAGTTACTCCAGCATTTTGTGTCTATCTTGAGTCTAAAAGTACTTGCTTTCTTTAGCGAACCACTGGTGACTTCTTCCTTGTGGGTCAGCTAGTCCCTGACCTTCGCACCTGTACATTGCAAGTAGAGACAAGAGCAAAGAGGAAGTCGGGTGTCAGTGAGTTTGTTCAGTACTGGGTCTGCAGCCAGACTCAGCATTGTGCGCAGGGGTGGAGCATAAACATCAGGATGCCAGGAAGGTCTGGATGACTTTTATTGAATTCAATACATTTCTATACTTGATGATGTTTTAAGCACATCTTGCATACAGTTCTGGTATCCCCGTTACTAGAAGGATGTGGAAGTTTTAGAGAAGATGCAGAAGAGGTTTCCAGACTGCTGCCTGGATTTGAGGTTATTAGCTGTAAGGAGTGATTAGATTGTTTCCCCTGGAATGCTGCAGTTTGAGGGGAGACCTGCCAGAGGTACATAAAATTATGAGAGGCATTGTTAAAGTTGACAGTCAGAAATGTTTTCCCAGGGTGGAAATATCAAAGACTATAACTTTAAATTGAAGGGGCAAGTTTAAAGGAGAGGCTTTAAAGTTTACACAGACAGTTGTGGGTGCCTGTAACATGTGGCCTGGACTGGTGGTTGAGGCTGATATGATTCTATGTTCCTATGTTTCTATGATTGTGACATTTAAGAGGCTTTTAATTAGGCACATGGATAAGCAGGGGGTGGAGGGTATGGGTCATGTGAAGGCAGGTTTGAGTAGTGTACCTTGGCGTCATGTTTGCCACAGACATTGTGGTTCGAAGGGCATGTCCCTCTGATGTACTTTTTTATGTTCTGTGTTCGATATGTTTTATTTCTATAATTATTTGAACAGAAGGCGTGTTAGTGCCTGTTAAACATTACTATTGTATCTGCTTCTACTACCTCCCCTGGCAGCACACTGCAGGCCTCTTTGTAAATAGAACTTACCTCACAAATCTTTAAACTTCTCTCTTCACATCTTCACCCTCTGCCTCTATTAGAAACATAGAAACATAGAAAACAGGTGCAGGAGTAGGCCATTCGGCCCTTCGAGCCTGCACCGCCATTCAATATGATCATGGCTGACCATCCAACTCAGTATCCCATACATGCCTTCTCTCCATACCCCCTGATCCCTTTAGCCACAAGGGCCACATCTAACTCCTTCTTAAATATAGCCAAAGAACTGGCCTCAACTACCTTCTGTGGCAGAGAATTTCACAGATTCACCACTCTTTGTGTGAAAAATGATTTTCTCATCTCGGTCCTAAAATACTTCTCTCTTATCCTTAAACTGTGACCCCTTGTTCTGGACTTCCCCAACATCGGAAATAATCTTCCTGCATCTAGCCTGTCCAACCCCTTAAGAATTTTGTAAGTTTCTATGAGATCCCCCCTCAATCTTCTAAATTCTAGCGAGTACAAGCCGAGTCTATCCAGTCTTTCTTCATATGAAAGTCCTGACATCCCAGGAATCAGTCTGGTGAACCTTCTCTGTACTCCCTCTATGGCAAGAATGTCTTTCCTCAGATTAGGAGACCAAAACTGTACGCAATACTCCAGGTGTGGTCTCACCAAGATTGTATATATTAACGGGGGCAATTAAAATAATATGAAGGCTTGGTCATCAGGGCATCATTACCCTGGAGGGACTCTGGATGAAACATCATCCATTCCTTCTCCCCAGAGATGCTGCCTGTCCCGCTGAGTTACTCCAGCATTTTTTGTCTATCTAGGGCATCATTGAGGTAGGGCTAAGAGAGACACAAAATGCTGGAGTAACTCAGCGGGTCAGGCAACATCTCTTGATAGAAGGAATGGGTGACGTTTCGGGTCGAGGCGCTTTTTCAGACTCGATCCGAAACGTCACCCATTCCTTCCATCCAGAGATGCTGCCTGTCCCGGCTGAGTTATTGTTGCATTTTGTATCTATCTTCGATGTAAACCAGCATCTGGAGTTCGTTCCTACACATTGAGGTAGGGCTTCTGGATCTGGTCCCTGGCGCCATGTAACCACTAATGGACTGCTCCATCTTATGGGACAAGAGCCTGCCTGGTCAGCCCTGCGGGATGTGACTGTGGGGGAGGGTGGGGCAAACAGTGACAACGATCCAGTCCAAGGATTGAGTGATCAACATGCCTTTCCAAAAGCAGGCATTAATCATGAGCACAACCCTATTACAAACTAGGAAGAGAATATCCTGGAAAAATGTCAACAGGTCAGAAACCATCTGTGGAGAGAGAAATAGAATTAATGTTTCATGGTGATTCTGATGAAGGATCATAGTCTTGAAAGTTAACTCTATTTTTCACATCAGAGCTGTTGCCAAACCAGATGAGTGTTTCTAGCATTTTATGTTTTCATCTTGGATTTCCAACACTTGCAGTTATTGTGCTGAGCACACACTTATTCCAGATGTTTTCACTAATGCATAAGATCATAAGTTCTAACAACATAATTAGGCCTTTCGGCCCATCAAGTCCACTCCACCATTCTCTAAGGAGTCAACTGGGTGTCAGATAAGGAGGGATGTTGTTAAATGCTAAGTTCATAAGTGTTAGGAGCTGAATTAGGCCATTTGGCCCATCAAGTCTACTCTGCCATTCAATCATGGCTAATCTATCTTATCCTCTCACCCCCATTCTTCTGCTTTCACCCCATAACCCCTGATACCCGTACTAATTAAGAATCTGTCCATCTGCACTTAACCCAGAGGAAGACATTGACTCCCGAACTGAGCTTTCTCATCATTGTCAAAATCACATAATCCCTGGAAATGCGTCATTCCATCACTGCATACTTGGGATACTCCAGCTCAATATACATTCAATTAGCCATCTTATCACTTATCATTGAAGCAGTTCACATTACTATAAAAGCAACCCAATGATTTTCCGGGGCCAAGGAAAGAGCGTTCACGTCGCGGCCCTGTTTCAACCAATCTTTCCACCACCACGCACAAGAAGCACAAGAAGCGCAAGACAGACACCATTGTGCAGATGCCGAGAAGTGTGTTCAGCTCTGGCTGAACAACTTCTAATCTTGTGTGTGGACTCGATAAGAAGAAGAATGATTTTCCAATCAGAAGCAGAGTTTGCTACGTATTATTTTTTTTTAATGATTGTGCAAAAGATTTTGCTAGTTTTAGTAAGTCATATGTTAGTGATTATAAAGTGAACTATTAACTTATGGAAAAACTCCACCCACTCCCACTTTGTCTTAATTATCTTAATTAAGATGAGAAGGGAACTCAGAACATGCACATTGAGGCTACAATAACATGAGAGACTGTGGAAACAAGGAACCTGCAGATATAGGTTTATTTTTTAAAAAGACACAAAAAACTGGAGTAACTCAGCGAGTCAGGCTGCATCTCTGGGGAACATGGATAGGTGAAGTTTCGAGTCGAGATACTTATTATTTAAATAAAATTATTATATTTTTGATGGAAAACACGCATGAATTTTCATTCCATTCAATTTGCTTAATTGTGCTTTTTCGCATAAAGGATTCATGATATAAATTTATGGAGATTATTAACGATGAAAAAAGATGAACATTTTTCAATTGGCACATAGAAATTGACGTTTGCATCCAAATAAATGGATTTATACTTTTCATGAATCATTCAACATTTTGTGTCAATTTTTTAGCTGTTGTTACATGGAAACCTGTAACCAAGACTTTTTTAATAAGTAGTTACCATATAACCATATATAACCATATAACAATTACAGCATGGAAACAGGCCATCTCGGCCCTTCAAGTCCGTGCCGAACACTTATTTTCCCCTAGTCCCATCTACCTGCACTCAGATCATAACCCTCCTTTCCTTTCCGTCCATATACCTATCCAATTTATTTTTAAATGATAAAATCGAACCTGCCTCCACCACTTCCACTATCATCATGTTTCCTTATCAGCATCTTCTTTCATTTCTCCAAACTCACCCTTGACATTGTGTGGATCACCACACATTCCTTACTTACAGAAGCAGTTATAGAAGCAGGCCATGTTCTCAGGCAGCAGCATACCTAACAATGGTATTGCAAAATAACCATTAATCATTGTTCAAGGGAATACGGAATAGAATTGAAGAATCATCAGCCTAAAGAAGGGTGAGAACCTGAGCGTCTGTCCATTCTCTCCAAAGATGCTACCTGACCCATTGAGTTTCTCTAGCACTTCGTGTTTTGTTGCCTAAACATTATAATGGGTTCAATATTGTTAAAAGGATTTGCTGCTGGAACTTCTTAAATATTATTGTTCCATCTTAACAAGTGTAAAAGACCATTGGTCTCGCATTTAACATTCCATATCCATCGCTCAGTATTTATTGTTTAAATTATCATCTTGGTTGTCCCCTTGAATGCAAAATATATGGTTTTAACAATTAACAATCCTTTATGTTGAAGTTCTTCAATAAGTAAACACTATTTCGGCTCATTTACTGAAAAATAAATATCTTATTGAATTTTGGCAAGGTTCTCTCCTAACCCATTCTGAGATGCCATTTCCATAAATCTACCTTATTTTTCTCAGTGAAATATATTTGCCTACTTTATACTATGACAGGATTATGACTGAATCTGAAAAAAAAACTGCTGCAATTTAATACAGCCATATGTTAAAAGAAAAGAAAATGAAGAATGATAGGATTGAGTTATTTCATTTAAGACCAGCTTTAAATTTAAACACAGTATTAAGTTTTAGGCTTGGCGGTGCAGCAAAGGAAAAAGTGCAGTATAATTTCTGATTATATAAATTAAGACATTCTGTTTGGATTTGGCTCTTGATTCTTAAACCCGTGGCATTTTGGGAGTATTTAACCCCCAAGTATGTGTCTACTCAGTGTGTTACACAAAACAAAAAATACCTGTTGCATCAGTCAGAGGGTGCTAGGGGCAGGCGGAGGAGGTGTCACTGGTACTGTGCTGTTGAGAACATCCTCGGAAACAGACATTGGGGTGCTGTCAGTTTGAGTCAATGTGCCATAAAGTGTCATGATGAGTCAAAAATAAATGTCTCTAATGTGTGCGACATGGCTTGGATTGGCAAACGCTCTAATTATAACAAATGGATCTAATGGAGCTTTAAGGAACTTCAGTGTAGGAACGTCTTAATGATCTATACCCTCACTGTAATGTGCCAACAAGTATAGAACCAGGAAGGTAAAGCAAATGAAAGCATGGCTGGTGGGATGATGCAGGAGAGAGGTTTTAGATTTTGGGGGCATAGGGGCAATTTTTGGGGCAGATGGGGCCAATATTAATCGGAAAAATTGCAACAAGGCTGGAACCCATATATTTGCTGGAATGAGTTACTAATGCTGAGCGAAATGGCAGAGTGAAATGAACGTCGAGAAGCGGAGAAATAAAGCAGGAAGTGAATGTTAGAAATATAGTTAACAAAATAGGTAGTAGAAACGTTAAAAATGAACGATGTCACTTGTAAATGCTGACAACATTCACAACAAGGTGGCAGCAATGAGAATGATCAATTGTCATGCTGGAGATATGGCTCCTGGGTGACCAAAGCTGGAATATTCAAGAATATTTGACATTTTGGGAAAATATCCCAAAATGGAAAGGAGGAAATTAGTTTAGTAAGGCAGTATTAGTAAAGGAATGGAGGTCTATAGTTGTAAGAAGAGATTGCATAAGTTGGATTTATTCCCATTGGAATGTTAAAAGCTGTGGAATGACTTAATAAAAGGTTGTAAAGTTGTGAGAGGCGTAGGTGGAAAGGGAGAAATTCAAAAGACATCTGAGTGGTGACTTTTTAACACGGAGTGATGGAGGCAGATATGGTTGCAGCATTTAAAAGGTGCTTCAACAGGGACACAGGAAAGGAATAGAGGCACACGGTCCTAATAAACACAAATGGATTTTACATAGATGGGCACCGTGGATGGAATGGAGGAGTTGGCCAAAAGGGCTAGTCTCTGATGTGTACAATTCTGTGGTTCTTTGAACAGAGATTAGTTTGTAATAACAAATGATCTTGGCTCAATAGGTCATGATCTACAATTAGAATCAATAGAACCAAAAATTGGCAAAGGGCAGGAAAAACTGCACTCATTGTTTTTTTGGCTGTAATATTGAACACAACCTAATTCATGGATGGCACATTGGCGCAGCTGGTACGCATCGCGAGAGACCCAGGTTTGATCTTGACTTGGGGTGCTGTCTGTGCGAAGTTTACACGTTCTTCCTGTGACCGCATGGGTTTCCTCCCACATCCCAAAGACATGCGTGTTTGTAGGTTATCTGGCCTCCGTACATTGCCCATGATGTGTTGGGAGTGAATGAGAAAGTGGGTAACATAGAACTCGTGTTAATGGGTCAGGCTGTGCCGAAGGGCCTGTTTCCATGCTGTATCTCTAAACCAAACTAAACTAAAATCAGGAAATTAGAGGTGTGTAGCAAGGATAATACATTAATTATGAATGACGTTAACCTACTTATAGAAGGACAAGCCAAATTTAGCAGCAGCTAGGTGGATGCTGAATTTATAGAAATGCAGACATTTCAAAGAATTTCCTTTGAATTATATGAACACAAAAGGGAAAGCAATCCATGCAAGGCTAAGAAGCATTAAATCAAAGGAAAAAAATGATAAAGTCTCCAGAGATAGCTGTTGACTAAGGAATTGGAAGCTTTTTAGAACTCAACTTGAAGTCCACGAGGTTGATAAGAAATGGTATTTGCCATGCATTGATTTTAATTTTCAAAACTTTTTGAGATTCCAGAAGGTTTTGATTCATTGGAAAGACAGAAATGTATGTATTTTAATCAATAAAGGAATGGAGATCGAAACGTGTAAACTCTGGACTAATTAGCTTAACATCTCTCATCGGGAACATGTTTGAAGCCATTATTAAAGACATCTTAGCAGGGCAGCTGAAAAAGTTCAAAGTAACATGGCAAAGTCACTTTGGCTCTGTGAAAGGAAAATCATGTTTGACTAATTTGAGGAAGTAACACACAATGTGACAAAATGGAACTGGTGGATAATTTTCTGCATAGATTTCCAGAAGGAATTAAATGAGTTGCTCATCACAGGGTATGGCAGAAAAACAAGCTCCTATTGCAGAGGTAATGTATTAGTAAGGATAGAATGTTGAATCAAGGAACTGCAGTTGTTGGTTTATACCAAAGATAGACATAAAGTGCTGGAGGAACTCAAACGGTCAGGCAGCATCTCAGGAGAAAAAGGTTGGGTGACGTTTTGGGTTGGTACCCTTCTTCAGACTGAAAGTAGGGGTGGGGTGAAGAGCTGGAGGTGAGAATAGGACCAATCAGGGCCGGTCACAAATTACCTCATAGGTTGTCGGTCATAGAAACTTAGAAACATAGAAAATAGGTTCAGGTCAAGTCAAGTCACATTTATTTATATAGCACATTTAAAAAAATAACTCTCGTTGGCCAAAGTGCTTTACATTTGTTATACATTTGCCATTCGGCCCCGAGCCAGCACCACCATTCAATATGATCATGGCTGATCATCCTAAATCAGTACCCCGTTCCTGCTTTCTCCTCACATCCCTTGATTCCATAAGAGCTAAATCTAACTCTCTCTTGAAAACATCCAATGAATTGGCCTCCACTGCCTTCTGTGGCACAGGTCCTTTGTTAGCTGATCTCAAGAGGAAAACAATGTGGAGAATTGTAGACCTGGTAACATGACGAGGGTGTGGGGGAGGGGGGGTGGGGAGGGAGTGGGGAGGGGAGGGGAAGGGAGTAAACATAAATTATTTAAAATGAGAGAATACAATATTCATACTGCTGGGTTGTTAGTTACCCAAGCAAAATATGAGGTGTTGTTCCTCCAATTTGCATGTGGCCTCACTCTGGCAATGGAGGAGGCCCAGGACAGAAAGGTCAGTGTGGGAATGGGAAGGGGAGTTGTTCTACATATGATCTCGCTGATGTACAAGAACCCACCTTAGGAACACAGGGTGCAGTAGATAAGTTTGGAGGAGGTGCGTGTGAACTTCTGTCTCAGCTGAAAGCACTGTCGGGGTCCCTGGATGGAGTCAAGGGAGGAGGCATAAGGACAGGTGTTGCATCTCCTGTGGTTGCAGGGAAAAGTACCTGAGGAGGTGGTCATTTAGGCAGGAAGGAATGAGTCAACCAAGGAGTTCCAGATGGAGTGTCCTGTGGAAAGCAGAAAGGGGTGACGACAGGAAGATGCGATTAGTTGTGGGCTCGCTTAGGAGGTGACAGAAATGTTGGAGTATAATAAATTGGATATACTTGGATTGGATATACTAGCATACAAATTAGCCAGAAAAAGCAGCCTACCAGAGGACTGGGAGAAATTCAGAGTCCAGCAAATGAGGACAAAGGGCTTAATTAGGAAAGGGAAAATAGATTATGAAAGAAAACTGGCAGGGAACATAAAAACTGACTGCAAAAGTTTTTATAGATATGTGAAGAGAAAAAGATTAGATAAAACAAATGTAGGTCCCTTGCAGTCAGAAACAGGTGAATTGATCATGGGGAACAAGGACATGGCAGACCAATTGAATAATTACTTTGGTTCTGTCTTCACTAAGGAAGACATAAATAATCTGCCGGAAATAGCAGGGGACAAATGAGATGGCGGAACTGAGTGAAATCCAGGTTAGCCGGGAAGTGGTGTTAAGTAAATTGAATGGATTAAAGGCCGATAAATCCCCAGGGCCAGATAGGCTGCATCCCAGAGTACTTAAGGAAGTAGCCCCAGAAATAGTGGATGCATTAGTGATAATTTTTCAAAACTCTTTAGATTCTGTAGTAGTTCCTGAGGATTGGAGGGTAGCTAATGTAACCCCACTTTTTAAAAAGGGAGGGGGAGAGAAAAAGGTGAATTACAGACCAGTTAGTCTAACATCGGTAGTGGGGAAACTGCTAGAATCAGTTATTAAAGATGGAATAGCAGCACATTTGGAAAGTGGTGAAATCATTGGACAAAGTCAGCATGGATTTATGAAAGGTAAATCATGTCTGACGAATCTTATAGAATTTTTCGAGGATGTAATGGTAGATTGGATAAGGGAGAACCAGTGGATGTGTTATATCTGGACTTTCAGAAGGCTTTCGACAAGGTCCCACATAAGAGATTAGTATACAAACTTAAAGCACACGGTATTGGGGGTTCAGTATTGATGTGGATAGAGAACTGGCTGGCAGGCAGGAAGCAAAGAATAGGAGTAAACGGGTCCTTTTCACAATGGCAGGCAGTGACTAGTGGGGTACCGCAAGACTCAGTACTGGGACCCCAGCTATTTACAATATATATTAATGATTTGGACGAGGGAATTGAATGCAACATCTCCAAGTTTGCGGATGACACGAAGCTGGGGGGCAGTGTTAGCTGTGAGGAGGATGCTAGGAGGCTGCAAGGTGACTTGGATAGGTTGGGTGAGTGGGCAAATGCATGGCAGATGCAGTATAATGTGGATAAATGTGAAATTATCCACTTTGGTGGCAAAAACTGGAAAGTAGACTATTATCTGAATGGTGGCCGATTAGGAAAGGGGGAGATGCAACGAGACCTGGGTGTCATGGTACACCAGTCATTGAAAGTAGGCATGCAGGTGCAGCAGGCAGTGAAGAAAGCGAATGGTATGTTAGCATTCATAGCAAAAGGATTTGAGTATAGGAGCAGGGAGGTTCTACTGCAGTTGTACAGGGTCTTGGTGAGACCACACCTGGAGTATTGCGTACAGTTTTGGTCTCCTACTCTGTGGAAAGACATTCTTGCCGTAGAGGGAGTACAGAGATGGTTCACCAGACTGATTCCTGGGATGTCAGGACTTTCATATGAATAAAGACTGGATAGACTCGGCTTGTACTCGCTAGAATTTAGAAGATTGAGGGGGGATCTTATAGAAACTTACAAAATTCTTAAGGGGTTGGACAGGCTAGATGCAGGAAGATTGTTCCCGATGTTGGGGAAGTCCAGAACAAGGGGTCATAGAAACATAGAAACATAGAAAATAGGTGCAGGAGTAGGCC
Organism: Amblyraja radiata; assembly: GCF_010909765.2. Taxonomy (NCBI): domain Eukaryota; kingdom Metazoa; phylum Chordata; class Chondrichthyes; order Rajiformes; family Rajidae; genus Amblyraja; species Amblyraja radiata. The sequence goes on from NC_045969.1 coordinate 49,727,128, forward strand.
ATTCGGCTCTTCGAGCCTGCACCGCCATTCGATATGATCATGGCTGATCATCCAACTCAGTATCCCATCCCTGCCTTCTCTCCATACCCCCTGATCCCTTTAGCCACAAGGGCCACATCTAACTTCCTCTTAAATATAGCCAATGAACTGGCCTCAACTACATTCTGTGGCAGAGAATTCCACAGATTCACCACTCTCTGTGTAAAAAAGTTTACAGGGTCACAGTTTAAGGGTAAGGGAGAAAGCTGGAAATGAGATGGAGGCAGAAGAAGGGGAAATTATAGGTGGTTATAGCTGAGGGAAGTTTGTTTGGCATCAGCCATGATATTGAATGACAGAACAATTTGAGGGAAAATGTGGCCTACTCTAGCTCGAAGCTCATAAGTACAGCATGGAAACAGGCACTTCAGTCCAACTTCCCATGCTGATCAAATGTTCCATTGACACTAGTCCCACCTGCTCATGTTTGGCCCAAATTCCTCTGAACCTTTCCTATCCATGTCCCTGTCAAAATGTCTTTGAAACGTTATTACAGTATCTCACTCAACTAGCTCACCTTAAACCTATGTCCGCTGGTTCTTGATTCCTCTACCTGGGTAAAAGACTGCGCATCACCCTATGTGCTCTCTTCATGATCTTATATACCTCTATAAGATCACACCTCAGCCGACTGCACTTCAAGGAAAAAAGTCCTATCCTGCCCAGCCTCTCCCTGCAGCTCAGACCCTCAAGTACTGGCAACATCCTCATGAATCTTCTCTGCACACTTTCCAGCCTAAAAACATTTTTCCTATAAAATGGGTGACCAAAACTAGACACGATACTCCAAATGTGGCCTCACCAATGTCTTGCACAACTGTAAATGACATTACAACTAATATGCTCAATACACTCAATAATATGCTCAATATATTGAAAGTCTTCTTGACCACCCTATCTATTTGTGACACCACTTTCAAGAAACTATGTACCTGCCCTCCTAGATCCTTCTGCTCTGCAACACTCACCAGAGCCCTGCCACTCACTGTGAAGTTCCTGCCTTGGTTTGACCTCCCAAAATGCGACACTTTTCACTTACCTGCATTAAACTCCATTAACCATGCCTTGGAACAGCTCCTGCTGTAACGTTTGACAACCATCTTTGCTATCTATGATCCTACCCTATACTTAGTGTCATCTGCAAGCCTACTAATCATGCCTTGTACGTTCTCCTCGCAATTGTGGATATGGATGACATGCAGTAATGGACCCAGCACCAATCCCTGAGGCACGCTGCTAGTCACCGGCCAGCAATTTGGATTGACCGCCAGCGACGATGCTGTATCCAGGCAACGCTTGTGTTACAATGTCACTCTTTTTGATGGTAGAACCTTTTAATGGTTTAAAAGCCTTGGGTTTTTCTTGCAGCTTCTTCACTTATTGTCCCTCAGCCTGCAATGAATTGTATTGCAGTTTCAGTACTGAGCATGGCACCAAGTGATTAGATTTGGTTTCTAAATTCCTCCACCTCCCATTGTGCATTGAATGGATTGCTTTGGATTAACAGAGCAGTCAAACACTATGCCTTTATTTGAAAACGTGTGGCACAGAAGCTCTGAAAGATAAAATCTAATGATTTTTGGCCGTCTTGGTGGTGGGGTGGCCTAATGGGAAAGTGATGCATCAGGTGATTGTATTGAACAAAGTATCTATTCATATCTTGTTCTTGCCTTTGGGGCAGCGTGTGTGTCCAGATCATAGATCTGCACCAGGTGTGTCAAATTAAAGCTTTTTGCAAAGACAATGCAGCCTGTGCTTTAGATTGATAACAATCCAACTTTTCTTAAAGATATGGAAATAATATCTGCAATTTGAAGGATAGTCAGAAAAAGGGGTGGAGGGGTGGAGGGGGATGGGTGGGAGGGGGGCGGGTGGAGGGGGGTGGAGGGTGGAGGGGGAGAAAGCTGGAAATGAGATGGAGGCAGAACAAGGGCAAATTATAGGTGGTTATAGCTGAGGGAAGTTTGTTTGGCATCAGCCATGATATTGAATGTCAGAACAATTTGAGGGAAAATGTGGCCTACTCTAGCTCGAAGCTCATAAGTACAGCATGGAAACAGGCACTTCAGTCCAACTTCCCATGCTGATCAAATGTTCCATTGACACTAGTCCCACCTGCTCATGTTTGGCCCAAATTCCTCTGAACCTTTCCTATCCATGTCCCTGTCAATATGTCTTTGAAATGTTATTACAGTATCTCACTCAACTAGCTCACCTTAAACCTATGTCCGCTGGTTCTTGATTCCTCTACCTGGGTAAAAGACTCTGCGCATCACCCTATGTGCTCTCTTCATGATCTTATACACCTCTATAAGATCACACCTCAGCCGACTGCACTTCAAGGAAAAAAGTCCTAGCCTGCCCAGCCTCTCCCTGCAGCTCAGACCCTCAAGTACTGGCAACATCCTCATGAATCTTCTCTGCACACTTTCCAGCCTAAAAACATTTTTCCTATAAAATGGGTGACCAAAACTAGACACAATACTCCAAATGTGGCCTCACCAATGTCTTGCACAACTGTAAATGACATTACAACTAATATGCTCAATACACTCACTATTAAAGGACAATATATTGAAAGTCTTCTTGACCACCCTATCTATTTGTGACACCACTTTCAAGAAACTATGTACCTGCCCTCCTAGATCCTTCTGCTCTGCAACACTCACCAGAGCCCTGCCACTCACTGTGAAGTTCCTGCCTTGGTTTGACCTCCCAAAATGCGACACTTTTCACTTACCTGCATTAAACTCCATTAACCATGCCTTGGTACAGCTCCTGCTGTAACTTTTGACAACCATCTTTGCTATCTATGATCCTACCCTATACTTAGTGTCATCTGCAAGCCTACTAATCATGCCTTGTACGTTCTCCTCGCAATTGTGGATATGGATGACATGCAGCTATGGACCCAGCACCAATCCCTGAGGCACGCTGCTAGTCACCAGCCAGTAATTTGGATTGACCACCAGCGACGATGCTGTATCCAGGCAACGCTTGTGTTACAATGTCACTCTTTTTTATGGTAGAACCTTTTAATGGTTTAAAAGCCTTGGGTTTTTCTTGCAGCTTCTTCACTCATTGTCCCTCAGCCTGCAATGAATTGTATTGCAGTTTCAGTACTGAGCATGGCACCAAGTGATTAGATTTGGTTTCTAAATTCCTCCACCTCCCATTGTGCATTGAATGGATTGCTTTGGATTAACAGAGCAATCAAACACTATGCCTTTATTTGAAAACGTGTGGCACAGAAGCTCTGAAAGATAAAATCTAATGATTTTTGGCCGTCTTGGTGGTGGGGTGGCCTAATGGGAAAGTGATGCATCAGGTGATTGTATTGAACAAAGTATCTATTCATATCTTGTTCTTGCCTTTGGGGCAGTGTGTGTGTCCAGATCATGGATCTGCACCAGGTGGGTAAAATTAAAGCTTTTTGCAAAGACAATGCAGCCTGTGCTTTATATTGATAACAATCCAACTTTTCTTAAAGATATGGAAATAATATCTGCAATTTGAAGGATAGTCGGAAAAAGGGCAATGTATATCAAGATGGTTTTATTCGTATCATGGAAAAATAATAAATGTTGTAATCTCTGGTCCTTCTGCTGTTAATTAAAATGATATCCAATATTTTTTTTTTCCTTATTAATTGTTCAATCTTCTGTTAAGGTTCCCTGATTGTGGACTCCAGTAATAACTGTGCATTTATACCTGTCAAGAAGAAGGTGAGAAAGCTGGATATTTTCTGCCTTGGATAAAAATAGGGAAACCACACGTCTTTAAAATTCAGATAGATTTCGACACTTAGGGATTATTTCCACTTGCAAGTAAGAACAAAGTTAGAGGTTGTCAATGGAAGATATCCATCAAACTATCAAATTGGAAAGTCAGAGGAACCTTTTATATGCAGAGCAGAATGAAAATGTATAACGTGGGCTGAATGAATACAATCAAGGAGATAGGTACTGCTTTGCTATTCCCCCCATGATGTTGCATGAGCTACTGAGTTATTCCAAAACACTTTGTGTTTTACTCAAGATTCCAGCATCTGCAATCCCTTGTGTCTGCAATTAAGGAGAGGTTAGACAAGACAATGGGAGAGTAGATAATATAAGACACTGAGGCGATGATACTGTGGAATTCTTTGCCACAGAAGGGTATGGAGCCAAGATCAGTGGATATTTTAAAGGCAGAGATAGATGGATTTTGGATTAGTACGGGTGTCCGAGGTTATGGGGAGAAGGCAGGAGAATGGCGTTAGGAGGGAGAGATAGGTCAGCTATGATTGAATGGTGGAGTAGTCTTGATGGGCCGAATGGCCTAATTCTACTCCTATTCCTTATGAGTAGGAGGAAACCTGACTGTACCACATAGCCGGCCACAACTGCTTGGGCTAAAATGTTTAAATTCTTTGGTTGTGCATATGACTCAACTTATGAAGTGTTGGACAAATTGACAGTTTGGTATTAATAATGTTATTTAGTGTTTTACAAATAAAATGATGTACTTTTCAGCCCAATGTGATGCTTCATGGCAACACGGTGGCGCAGCGGTAGAGTTGTTGCCTTACAGCGCCTGAGACCTGGGTTCAATCCTGACTACGGGTGCTGTCTGTACGGAGTTTGTACGTTCTCACCGTGACCGCGTGGGTTTTCTCCAAGATCTTCGGTTTCCTCCCATATTGTAAAGACGTACAGGTTTGTAGGTTAATTGGCTTGCTTTGAATGTAAAATTGTCCATAGTATGTAGGATAGTGTTAATATGCAGGGATCGCGGGTCGGTGCAGACTCCGTGGGCCAAAGGGCCTGTTTCCGCGCTGTATCTCTAAACTAAACTAAACTCAAATAAAAACATTGTGTAATCTATTTAAATGCCTGACTATCATGTCTGATGAGCAACATACAGGCAATTGTATCTTATGTGGAAAACTGGCATTTTAAAGCATTATTCACGTCTGCTGAGCAATCAAAAGCATTCGACAGCCATTGAGTTACTTCCGAAATCCAACCATCAGTGTGCAGGTGAATATAATGAATTAAATTACCCTGACAAAGAATGAAGCAACTGATCAAACAGGGTAGACACAAAAAGCTGGAGTAGCTCAGTGGGTCAGACAGCATCTCTGAAGAAAAGGAATAGGCGACACTTTGGGTCGAGACCCTTCTTCAGACTGAGAGTCAGGGTTTGTCAGGTTTTATTTAAGGTTGGTCAGTGCCATGCTCATGTTTAGAATTGCTTTGAAGTCTTTAACATCCAAATATCAAGGCCTTCTTGTAAATTTCACATCTGCAGCAGGAATTCTGCTGGGCTCAGCAATAAACGTATAACCTTTATACATCCCATAGGAGAAGCAATGAACAGAAAATATTGCTGACATTTCAAACTTGATGTGTCTGTTTCATCCCAGATACCGCAATTACAATCCCATTAAAGCTCTGTAATGGCAACATTTTGAGTTTGTGATTGAATGCTCTCTTAACATATTTCTTCCTTCACAGGTAGCAATCTGATTACATATTTTTTTAAATATTGAGTAACTAATCATAAATCTGACAAAATGCGGATGTACGGATTGATTAGTATGGATGTCTGGGATTATGGGGAGAAGGCAGGAGAATGGGGTTAAGAGGAAAATATATATCAGCCATGAATGAATGGCGGAGTAGACTTGATGGACCGAATGGCCTAATTCTGCTCCTGTCACGTATGAACATGATCTTATGAAAATATATAAAATTCTTAACAAGCTCTGAAGAAGGGTCTCGACCTGAAACATCACCGATTCCTTTTCTCCAGAGATGCTGTCTGACTCGCTGTGTTACTCCAGCTTTTTGTGTTTATCCCCTATAAATGGGTTAGATTGGAGCAGCACAGTGGCACAGACAGTAGAGCTGTTCCTTCACCATGACCCAGGTTGCAATACTGACCTCTGGTGTGAAAATTGCATGCTTTTTCTGTGACTGTGTGGGTTTTCTCTGGGTCTCTGGTTTCCTCCCAGAATCCAGAGGTCCTGGCTTAATTGGTCATTGTAAATTATATCGAGTGTGTAGATGTGTGGTAGAATCTGTGGGGGATTGGAGAGGATGTGGGGAGAATAGATAAGTACTAGTGCTTGAAGGTTGGTGTGGACTTGTTGGGCCGAAGGGCCTGTTTTCATTATGTCTGACTCTATAACCATCAATGTCTGGAAACTGCATTGTGTGGCATTGGGTTTTTCAGCATTATGTCATGGAGGTTTGTAGTTCCTGGGTTCAAATTGTGATCCCATTGTGAATCCCCTTTGCAGCTCTTCCTTTGCTCTTCAGCAAGTATACATTGTCAATATAGCATTTTCACAAATCTACAACCAATGTCTGCAACAAAAGTGGAATGTTATGATTAGGTTCGTAATCCGGAAGAGAAGGAGTAGCTGGAGATACGAGGAGTTGCAGATGCTGGTTTACATAAAAAGACCCACAGCGCTGGAGTAACTCAGCAGGTGAGGCAGCATCTCTGGTGGACTTGAATGGTTGATGATGTCAGGACCCATTTTCATTGAAGGAATATTTCTCGGACTGCTCATCTTTGCCTCCCAATCCCAGGAATGCCCTTGACATCAGATTAAATACAGGCTAAGAAACATTCTGCTTCCTTCCTGAGTTCCTCACGCAGCTGCTGAATTGGTGCTCCTCCCCGTTCAACAACACTGGAAGGAGCTCTTGAAACAAGCAAGGGCACAGAATGTATTCTGGGTGGGGGTCTCTAATGTCCAACCGTAAGAGTGGACACTGTGAGCCCTGAAAGACTTGTGAAGGATGTTAGTGAATGAAAAATCTAATTGAACTTGGCCTCACCAATCTACTATAGCGGATGCAACTGTCTGTCATAGCACTAGTAAAAGTGACCACTGCACATTCTTGAAGAGGATAAAGTCCTTTCTTTACACCAAATAAATACTCCATGTTGCATGCCATTACAGATATTTAAAATGGGAGAGACTTAGAACACTGGGAGACTGGAAAAGCATGAGGCTCAGTAGTCCACCATCAGCTACAGAAATGTATAACAGCACAATGTGTAACCCCATGACCTGATATCTCGGAGTCTAATATTACTGTCAAACCAAGGAATCCACCCTCGCTCACTGAGCATGGGATAAAAACCACCCACATCTAAAAAGAATGGAATGCCAGCTAGATTAATTGGCTTGGTATAATTCTAAATGTTCCTTAGTGTGCGGTGATCGGATGTTCGGCATGGACTCGGTGGGCCAAAGGGCCTGTTTCCGTACTGTATCTCTCAACTAAACTTAGCTAAATTAAATAATTTGTCAATCCCCTCCACAGATGCTTCCTGAACTGCTAAACTCCTCCGCACTATGTTTTTCACCAAATAGATAATCCCTTCTCTGCTTGTGATTTTATTTGAGATTCCCACCGTTACATCGGGTTAAGCTTCCTGAACTTGCCAGGACAAAGTTTCTTGAATGATCATTTGCCCTATCACCAGGACATTGTGGCTGCAGCGCACCGCATCTACGAAACACTACATCCTCAAAAAACTTTGGACTTACTAGTCCAGACTGCTCTCTAACACGCAACCTCTACCACCGTGAAGAACAAGGGCACAGGCATTTAGGAATTATTGTGTTCAGTTCTGGGTGCCATGTTATAGAAAACATGTTGTCAAGCTGGAAAAGGTACAAAGAAAATTTACAAGAATGTTGCCAGGGCGACAGGATCTGAGCTACAGGGAGAGGTTGAGTAGGCTGGGACTCTATTCTTTGGAGTGCAGGAGGATGAAGCATGACTTATTGAGGTGTATAAAATCATGAGAGGAATAGATTGGGTAGATGCACAGGGTAGGTTAATCGAGGACCAGAGGACATAGGTTTAAGGTCTTTATTTATTTATTTATTTATTTATTTATTTTTTAAATTAGAAGTACAATAAGTTACAGTAATACACACCACATATATCTTATTACATTTGTTGTACCCCTTCATTTTTTGAGCTTTAAGAAAGATAGAAATAAAAGAAGTAAAGAAAGTGAGAAAGAGTTGTGATAGTGCAGGAAAGTGTTGGGAAAAGAAAATCCATTAGAAAGAGAGTTAGAGAAGAAAGTTAAGAAATAGACCCTAGAAAAGAAAGAAAGAAAGAAAGAGAAACAATTGCTCTATTGTAAAAAATTCCGCAAAAAGGCATATACCAACCATATTTTTCATCCCCCGTGCCCAGATCCTGACACCATTCATTTTTTAAATTACTGTTGCACCTTATGCTTGTAGTAAGTCCATAAATGCAGACCACGTCTTTTGGAAGTGGTCTGCTATGCCTGCGAGGAGGAGTCTCATATCTTCCAGGTGTAATGTTTCGAACATGTTTGAAATCCACATTTTTATTGTTGGTATAGGAGCGTTTTTCCAGAATTTGAGTATAAGCTTTTTTCCCGTTATTAGCCCGTAATTAAATAAATTCTTTTGAAACACGTTTAGTTCTGGGCTACCTTCCATTATTCCAAAGATAATCCATTCTGCTTTTGGTATCAGTTTTATTTTAAATAGTTTTGTGAAGATTTCAAATATTTCGTTCCAGAATTTTTGGATTTTTATACAAAAAACAAAAGAGTGCGCTATGGTAGCTTCTTGAGACTGACATTTATCACAAATGGGTGAGACGTTAGGGAAAAGTTTATTTATTTTGGTTTTTGAATAGTATAGTCTGTGTAATGTTTTGAATTGAATTAGAGTATCTTACGTTGATCGAACATTTATGCACATATAGTAAGTGTTTATCCCTGCTCTCTTTTGAAATATTTATAGCTAGTTCTTGTTCCCAGTCTCTTCTAATACTGTCAGTTGTAGGTATTTCTATATTTAAAATAGTGTTATATAAGTATGATATTAAGTTGGCTGATTTGGCCTTTGTCTTCATTGCTTCGTCCAGTAAGTCTGAAGGCATATTATGATAGTCTTTTGTGTATTTTTTCAGATAGTCACACATTTGTAGATATTTAAAATATTGATTATTTCTCAAATTATATTTCAGTTGTAATTGTTGAAATGATAGTAATTTTCCAAATTCATACAAGTCTCCGAGCGTTTTGATTCCTATTTTTTCCCATTGTGTAAATGATTTATCTATAGTAGAGGGTTTAAACGACGGATTATTGACTATTGGCGATAAAAGAGATAGATTTCTTAATTTTAGATTCTGTTTTATTTGTTTCCAAGTTCTAATTGTGCTATTTATAATTGGATTTTTATTGTAATTTTTGTTATTCAGATTCATTGGTGAGAGGAGAGTCACTCCTATATTGCACGGAGAGCAGTCCTCTCTCTCCATTACAATCCAGTCCACCTGCTGGGCAGAGTTGTCCAGCAGGTGAATAATATTTTTAATATTTACTGCCCAGTTATAGTACATAAAGTTAGGGAGTGCTAGATCACCCAGCTCTTTGGGTTTGCTCAGATGTGTTCTTTGTATTCTGTGGGATTTATAGTCCCATATAAAATTTGTAATGTCTGAGTCCAGTTTTTTGAAAAACTTTTTTGGAAGGTATATAGGGATTGATTGAAATAGATATAGGATTTGTGGTAGAAAGATCATTTTTATAGCATTTATTCGACCTATTAAAGACATCGGGAGCGTTTTCCAGAATTTGATTAGAGTATTTAGTTTCTTAAGTAAGGGACTATAATTGGCATTAAACATAGCATGATAATTTCTAGTAATTTCAATTCCCAAATATTTAAATTTTTCTGTGGCTATTTTAAAGGGGAATTTTAAGAGATGTGTTGAGTCTTTCGGTTTTATCGACATAATTTCACTTTTGTTCCAATTTATTCTGTATCCTGAGAAAGATCCAAAGTCCTCAATTAGATTTAGTATGTTTGGTATACTAATTTGGGGTTTTGTGATGTACAGTAGTACATCATCTGCATATAAAGATATTATGTTATTTGAATATTTTGTATTATAACCGTAAATATCTGGGTATGTTCTGATTCTTTCAGCTAAAGGTTCAATTACCAGAGCAAATAACAGCGGTGATAATGAACATCCTTGTCTATTGCCCCTTGATAATTGGAATTTCGTAGATAGTATATTATTAGTTAATATTCTAGCCGTAGGTTTGTTATATAATAATTTTATCCATGCGATGAAGTTCTCTCCCATTTGAAATTTTTGCAATACTTTAATCATATAATCCCATTCTACTTGATCAAATGCTTTTTCTGCGTCCAATGAAATGATTGATAACTCTTGTTCTTGAGGTTTGTGTGAATGCATTATGTTAAGCAGACGTCTCAGGTTATTAAATGAGTGTCTCTTGGGTATGAATCCCGTTTGATCCACGTTTATTAATTAACTAACATATTTACTTAGTCTTCTAGCCAGTGTTTTCGTTAATATTTTTTGATCCGTATTTAACAATGCAATAGCTCTGTATGAACCTGGTTCTTCTATGTCTTTATCTTTTTTAAGTATTAATGTAATCGTTGATTCTGCTAGTGTTTCAGGTAGGATGTATACATTTTCTGTAAACGTGGTGTAACTATGCCGTAAAAACTTTTATAAAATTCATTACTGAATCCATCTGGTCCTGGTGTTTTTCCATTCTTTAGTGTGTTTATTGTGTCTTCTATCTCCTTAGATGTAATTTGTGCTCCCAGTTCCTCTTGTTCCATCAATTCTAGTTTTGGAAGATTACAATTGTCCAGGAACTCTGAAACTTTATTATTGTCTGTTAGCGTTTTGGATGTGTATAAATTCTGGTAAAATTGAGCGAATCTTTTATTGATATCATTGGGTTGTGTTAATAATACCCCTCTATCTGATTTAATCTTTAAAATTGCGTGGTCTTTTTCCCGTTTTTTCAGTTGGCGTGCCAGAAGTTTGTGGGGTTTATCCCCGAATTCAAAGTGTTCCTGTTTTGTAATTTGGAATAGTCTTATAACTTTATCTGATAATAACTTATTTAGTTTAAATTTCAATATTAATATTTTATTATGTTTATCCATAGTTGGATCTTTAGCATTATCTATATCTAGTTGTCTGATTTGTTCTTCTAATTGTTTTTGTTCGTTCTTATTCTTTTTGTTTTGAAAAGCTTGGTATGAGATAATGACTCCTCTAATAACTGCTTTGAAGGATTCCCATAGTAAAGTGGACGATATGTCTGGTGTATCGTTTGTCCCAAAAAATAAGTCCATCTGTTTTTTTAGATATATACTCCCTTGTGGGTCTTTTAAAATTTGCGAGTTAAACCTCCCAAACGATTTATTCGTAGACATTCCTTCCAGTTTTAAAAAGAAAGTTAGCGGGGAGTGATCTGAAATCGTATTGGTGTGATATTTAGGGTTCATAGTATAAGGGATTAGTTTTGTATCCACTAGGAAATAATCTATACGTGAGTATGTTTTGTGTACCATTGAATAAAACGAGTATTCCCTTCCAGTCGGATTCGCGATCCTCCAAACGTCTGTTATGTTTGTATTTTTTGTGTATGTATTTAAGAGTTCACTAGTTTTAGATTTCATAATCCCTCTCTGTTTTTGCATCGATTTATCTAAGTACGGGTCTAAAACACAATTAAAGTCTCCTCCAATTATAACATTTTGGAAGTTGAACTCTGCGATTGTATTCAAGATTTTATTAAAAAATTGAGGATTATCAAAATTGGGCGCATATATATTTACCAAGGTGATTGGCGTAGCATGGATCTCTCCTGTAACTATAAGATATCTCCCTTCCTTATCTGATATAATGTTCTTTGATTTAAATGGTATTCCTTTGCGAATAATAATTGCGGTACCTCTGGATTTAGAGGTGTGTGAAGAGTGATATGTTTGGCCTATCCAATTCGCCCTCAATCTCATCTGATCTTGATGTTTAAGATGCGTTTCTTGTAAAAAAAAAGTGATGTCCGTGTTGTATGATTTCAACTGAGCTAGTATCTTGCCCCTTTTGATTGGTTCATTAATACCCCTTATGTTCCAGCTACAGAATGCGATTCCTCCCATTTTCTTTTGTTTATCGTCTTGCATTTTCACTGATTTTAATACCCTTAATTCTTATGGTGCATCCATACCTCAGGTCTCTGGATATTTGGGGAACGTTTACGCTACTAAATTCCTTTGGTAGATCCCTTTTGCGATTTTCCTTAAAAAATAAACCACATGGTTGTGACATATTGTGATTAAAAAAAAATTGAAAAAGTGAAATTACAGTGTCTAGAGTAGTCGACACTGTAGTAAGTGTCCCACACTCCTGTGGCATTTGACATCAATTCGACTTCCGATGTTGATGTTATACAATTAGCTCCGCTCCCTTTATTACTCTTAGCATAGGAGGGCGGGACCTTTTCAAAATCAGTTGTATTTCACCCGATTACACTATATATATATTTCATTAAGACTTATCAAATCGTATGTTCAGCTACTGTGAAACTTATATATCTAACACTTTTATCTGCTAAATATTTATAGTTATAGTTATACCTTCGATAATAGTCAGCTGTCGGCTGAAGGGGTTAACCAGAATCAGGCTCTTGGAACTATGCCAGGTGCCTGATTCTCCTCCCTTCCCCACCCCAAGTACATAGCACTAAAACTTATGATATTATCTACGTTAGTTCTAAAATTTGTTATTTGTTATTTCCTTATCCCTGCTTAACTATATACGGTATAGTCTGTCTTTATAAAACATTATTACATTTTGCCCCATTATATAGTTCTGGTTAGTTTCCATTTCTATTTCTATATTAGTGTTGTTAATTATTGTTAATTCTCTATGTTTTGTGAAACTATTTTAAAATCTTAAACTGCCATTTGTCCTTGTGATGTTTTCCACGTTCGGCTCTCCTGTTCGTCGTTCCCTTGTTAATCAGTCTTTCCTTCATTTTGAACAAAGAATGTCCTTGAGTTAAATTCCAAAGCGTCCGAAAGAGATAAGGTGTCTAGACCAGTGCACATGGAGATACTCCTCCATTTTAGACTTTTAGAGAATGGTGTTTCTTCCCTTATCTTCGGGCGTTCTCTGTGAACTAATAAAGAGAAAGAATTTGTTCATACCGTCCCGCTGCATTCATTAATCCTCTGTTTCTGCCACGATCTCTTGGGCATATTTGTGCGCTGCCTCCGGATTTATAAACAATTTCTCCTTTCCCTTGTAAGTAATTCGCATCCTGGCTGGATAAAAAACGCTGTATCTGACATCTTGAACTCCTTGGAGAATCTGTCTTGTCTGTGAGAACTGTTTTCTCTTTTGCACGATCTCATAGGGATAATCCCGGAGGAGTTTGATAGAGTCATTTCCAAACGTCATCTTCACTCCGTGTTTGATTTTTTTCATCAGCTCTTCCAGTGCTGAAATGTCCCGAAGTTTGACAATGATCTGTCGTGGGTGGGCTGGACCTACTTGTGATCTTGACTTAAATCTGGGTACTCGATGTGCCACTTCAATTTTCTGTTCCACGGGTAGATTGAGTACATGTTTAATTAAGTTGGCAGTAAACTCACAGGGGTTGTTTCCCTCTGCTCCCACTGTTACTCCCAGTATTCGTAAATTTTTGCGTCTTGAGCGATCCAGATCGAGGCATTTGTCCGAAACTTTCGCTAGGTGACTCTTGAGGCTGTCTTGTTCTAGCTTCATTCTCTGCATATCTTCAGACATTTGTACCATAGATGATTCCATCTCTCTCATTGCAGTTAGATATGAAGAAACAGTTTCATGCACAGCCTCAAACTTCTTCGTGGAATCTTCTTCCACTTTATCAATTCTCCCCGTTAGCTCTTCTTGCACATCATCAATTCGTTTTTTAAAAGGCCAATGCAATCAATAACTTTTTGATTGCCAGCATTAATGTTCGACATCATATTTTCCATCGTTTTTTAATTTCCAGCCTCAATATCCTTTCTCAGTTCTCTTACTGAATTCTTTATCTCCTCAAGTTCATTTTTATCCTTAGTAGCCATCTCAGTCTTGGATCTTGTAGCCATTACAGAGGCCACTTCAGAGGTCAGTTCTTCAGGTTTTTTGCTTTTCAGGAGGTGTTTTGAGACTGTTCCCTGAGGGCTCTGAACTGGAGACGTTTTTTTTTCATTTAAAAGCCTCTAACCTCCGTTTAATTCACGGCGCTTACTGATGACGTCATCAGCGCGATGTCCAGGGGCTCCGGTAAGTTTTTGAATCGATCCCGACCTCTAGACCCGATTTTAACGCGAAAAATCGCGAATTTTCAGCTGCGGAGCTAAATGTTGCGACTGCTAGTCCAGCATGGCGCCACCATAGGTTTAAGGTGAAGGGGAAAATATTTAATAGGAATCTGGGGGGTAACTTATTCACACAAAGCGTGGTGGATGTAGTTGAGGCAAGTCATACACCACCCTGTCCTCGAAACACAGAGTAATATAGCATGGAAACAACCCTTAGCCCACTGAGTCCTTGCAAACCATTAAGCATTCATTTACACTCTGTACAGTGGCCCTTCATTGTTGGCTGATCTAAGTCTGAAGAAGGGTTTCGGCCCGGAACGTTGCCTATCTCCTTCGCTCCATAGATGCTGCTGCACCCGCTGAGTTTCTCCAGCATTTTTGTGTACCTGGCTGATCTAAATCCTGTAATCCCTGTTCAATACTACTGCGAGTTCCTTCAGTAGAAGGATTGCAGAGCTAACATCAGGCAATATAAAAGATTCTGCCAGGCCTTTCATAGTAAGCAATTACAAATATATTTGAGGTTAACAGAATTTGGAAGAATTTACCTTCAAATTTCCCTTTGCTGAAGGAGACAATTAACACATGTTTTTCTTGTCTCTCATAATCCAGGGAAGATTTTGTGTCATGTTGAAGGCTTTTCTCATTTAATTTTTTGTATTGAATGTAAAATAAATTAGCCTATTATTTTGAAAGAGTGCTTCATATTAGTAGAGTGCTTTCATTTCTCCTCTATATATATATAAAAAACAGTAAAATCCATTTGGTCAGCATTTGGTTGTTTTTATGCAAAGCAAGGTTCTACGGCATTGATTAAGTAGACACTGAACAATATTAATCCAGGTTAGAGGCCACAAGATTTGTCTATAGGAATGACCAGACATTGTAAACTTCTCAAGAATATCTGGTGGGAAAGTTTCAAGAATATTGACATTACAAGTGATTGTTAGAGGCGAGTATCATGAGTGGTTCAAATTGTATTTAAGCCAAGCTTTCTGTTCTTCGTGTATCTTTTGAGGTTCTTCAGTTACCGATCCAATTCACTACCACCTTATGTTGGTCATTTGGCCCTGTTGTTGCCATAGAGAATCTGTTTCATGTATGAACAACCTGCGTTAATATGTCATCTTGAAACTTCATATAACCGTAGTGGTAGATTTATTTGATCGAACTCATTAGGTTTTTGGTTCAAGTTACACTCCATAGATTTGGACACAAAAATTAGGCTGATACTGTAATGCAATGTGGGGTAAAGACTGTAATGCTGGAGATGCTATTTTTTATCTTGGATGTTAAACTGAGGCTCAACATAATTCCTCAAATGGGAATTAAAGATCTCAAATACTAAATGCATGTTACTCCTAATGTCCTGGCCAATATTCATCCTTCAACCAGTATTGGATAGAAAAGGCTACCTGTTTGTTCTGCATCAATGTTGTGGGCAAACTTGATTACATTTTCTCTACTCAACTGTTAACTCTCAAAGTACTTCTTTGCTGATTAAATGTCTTGAAATCAGTATTATACCAAAAATTCTAATAAACACCGTATCAATGGACAAATATGCATTCTTCTTGTAACAATTATCATTTTTTAATACTGAATTATTAATTCCTAACAGAGGGCTACAATAATTCACTATATCCCTTCACCAATGATTTTATAATTTAGCCCCTGCACCCAATTTGTCACACTTTTGCTCACCAGTTGACATTATCCTGACAAAGCATGTTATACCTTTTCGACAGCTTTGTTAGAATATCCAGATATGCAAACAATATTCCAATTATGGCTGAAAACCACTCACTTCTACCATTCTTATTAATTTCCTCACATTTGTACCTGTTAACTGTTATATAAAATCCATTCAACGAAAATGGGCATGACCAGGACGTTTTATGTTTCCATGAGTGGGAGAGTCTAGGGCCGGAGGGCACAGCCTCAGAATAAAAGGGCGTGTCTTTAGAAAGGAGGAATTTTTTTAGCCAGAGTGTGGTGAATCTGTTGAATTAATTGCCACAGACGGCTGTGAAGGCCAAGTCTGGGTAATTTTAAAGCGGAGACTGACAGATTCTTGATTAGTAAGGGTGTCAAAGGTTATGGAGAGAAGGCAGAGGAATGGGATTGAGACGGTAAGATAGATCAGTCATGATTGAATAGCATAGTAGACTTGATGGGCCAAATTACCTAACTCTAGTTCAATGACTTATGGATTGTTACAGATGTGTTTTCATTCAGTGATGGTTTAGTTTAGTTTAGAGATACAGTGCGGAAACAGGTCCTTCGGCCCTCCGGGTCTGAGAACACTATCCTACATACACTAGGGACAATTTTAACATTTATCAAATAACCTACAAACCTGTATGTCGTTGTAGTGTGGGAGGAAACCTAAGATCTCGGAGAAAACCCAAGCAGGTCACGGGAAGAACGTACACACTCTGCACAGACAGCACGCGTAGTCGGGATCGAACCCGGGTCTCCGGCTCTGCATTCGCTGTAAGGCTGCAACTCTACCGCTGCGCTACCATGACCGCCCATGATGGTCTTTGGAGAAAGAACTCCGTCATCCTTTCCCAGTCTGAAATTTATGTAACTCCAGGCCCATTTAGTATCTACGTAGCAACACATCATCCTCTGACATTTGGGCAGCACGGTGGTGCAACGGTAGAGTTGCGGCCTTGCAGCGCCAGAGACCTGAGTTCAATCCCGACTACGGGTGCTGTCAGTACAGAGTTTGTACGCTCTCCCCATGACAACGTGGGTTTTCTCCGAGATCTTCGGTTTCCTCCCACACTCCAAAGACGTGCCGGTTTGTAGATTAATTTGCTTGGTATAAGTGTAAATTACCCTAGTGTGTGTAGGATAGTGTTAATATGCGGGGATCACTGCTCGGTGTGGACTCGGTGGGCTGAAGGGCCTGTTTCGGTGCTGTATCTATCTCTAAACTAAATTTGTTTGTCCTCCAACATGATATCACCACCACTCACATCTTCCCATCCCCACCCCTTTCCTTCTTCCGCAGAAGCTGCTCTCTCCCCAAATCCACAGTTCAGCACAAACCACCCCCTACGCAGATAACTCATTCTGCAACCACAAGAGATGTAACACCTCTCCTTCCTTTATTTAACAGCAGGCTTACTCATGTAAAATGTTGAAAATATCACAGCCTGAGGAAAGATCTTAATTTTTTCAAATACTCCTTTTCTGTACAAAATCCATTTTCCCGTAGCCTGTCAACGGTAGCGGCAATGTAGAAATATTAAGTTCATCTGCTTGAACTGCTTTGATGGTTGTAATGGCATAAGATTGTCATTTCAGATTTTCATGTCAATTTTCCAGCCAAATGGATCAGTAAATTAAACAAATTACTTTCTGTTGTATTAATCAGTAAAATAAATTCAGGGAAGCAAAGTGTGGAAACACTTCATTTATTGCTTTGTACATCTCAGGTCATGCATTTACTTCATCAGTCACTTCTTCAGGTTTTTACAACACTACAATACTGAGGCCAAGGGAATGGGGACGTGTTTCTGCTGCAAACATTTTGCTGTATCTTAACATATAATAAAACTAAAAAGTACTTTTAAAATCTAGAATCTGGTTCTACCTTGGTGAAGTACGATAAGTCCATTGTTTAACTTCCGTTAGCAAGGCGTGGGCTGTGTAATTAATTGGTAACATTTATGTGACCATTTGTGTTATTTATTTTCTTTTTCCTTTTGAAGGCAATACCTGTGGCTGAAGACTGATCTCATGGTTTGCTGATTGTTCATTGATAAGTACGAGTACACGCTCTGTTCTTTCTGTTGAAACATTTGGTTAGAGATTTTAGGGATTGAAATGTATAAGAACTAATTAACAGGTGGGAAATTCACCACTGCATAGTCCCACCTCCTTCTCATTTGTCAGGTTCACCTATGGATTATCATAAATTAAATTGTTTCACCTAAAAAATGGTCCTTGGTTGGGAGTGTTAATTGTGCAGAACCGGTACAACTTTCATGTCCTCCAGCTTCGAAAATTTAATTCCATTGAATGTAAAGGAATTGAATTTCAGAAGGCGAGCACAATATATACTGTAGCTAGTGCTTCACTGAAAGTTTAAGCTGGCCACCAATGATAAAGTTGAGAAAGGAGAGTTGAGGTCCAGATGCCATAGCCTCAGAATAAAAGAATGTACTTTTAGAAAAGAAGTGAGGAGAAATGTATTTAGTCAGAGGGTGATGTATCTGTGGAATTCATTGCCACAGAAGGCTGTGAAGGCCAATTCAATGGATATTTTTAAGGCGAAGATTGATAGATTAGTAATGGGCCTGGCCCGCTCAAAGCCCTGTCCCACTGTACGAGTTCATTCAAGAGTTCTCCCGAGTTTGCCCTGATTCGAACTCGGAGATTTACGGTAATGGCCGCTCGTAAGTACTCGGGGCTCTCGTGGACATTTATCAACATGTTGAAAAATCTTCACGAGTTTTCCCGAGCTTACCGCATTTCCCGAATACCTGCCGTTAGCGTTACGAGCTGCTTAGAGACGTCACCAAGCTCCGACGTACCCGCTAGGTTCATTCTCGTGCTCACCACAAGTTTGATTTTGTTTTAAACTCGGGAGAGCTCTTGAATGAACTTGTACAGTGGGACAGGGCTTTTAGGTGACTTTTTAGGCGACTGCAGGAGACTATGCCGTCTCCACATGTTCGCGGGTGGTTGCCGGGGAATCGCCTTCATGGTCGTGAGGAGTTCCCGCATTCTGGGAACTAGTCGCGGCCTCATTATGGTCGCCGCAAATTTTTCACCATGTTGGAAAATTACCGGTGACTAGAATGAAGCCGCCATGGAGAGTAGCGAGAATTCTCGTGCCGCAGGTGCAGTGGTAGTGGGTTGCCAGGAGGTCGAAGGTTGTAGGCAGTGCTGACCGGTGAATTTCATTGGCTCGTTGGGGAAAAAAACCGTACGTAGTAGTTTTCAGAACCAAGGATAACCGACTGGTAATGTTAATATCTGCCTAGCTTCACAGCCGTGTATCTCTGGCCTATTAAAAGTTGTCTTCACTCCTTC
The DNA here is from genome assembly GCF_010909765.2 of Amblyraja radiata. Classification (NCBI taxonomy): domain Eukaryota; kingdom Metazoa; phylum Chordata; class Chondrichthyes; order Rajiformes; family Rajidae; genus Amblyraja; species Amblyraja radiata. The sequence goes on from NC_045969.1 coordinate 49,746,416, forward strand.
TTCTCTCCTTTCTCCCCCCTTCCTCCCCCCTTCATCCCTGTTCCCTCCCCCTTCCTCCCCCCTTCTCCCCCCTCTTTTAGAAACATAGAAACATAGAAAATAGGTGCAGGAGTAGGCCATTAGGCCCTTCGAACCTGCACCGCCATTCAATATGATCATGGCTGATCATCCAACTCAATATCCTGTACCTGCCTTCTCTCCATACCCCCTGATCCCTTTAGCCACAAGGGCCACATCTAACTCCCTCTTAAATATAGCCAATGAACTGGCCTCAACTACCCTCTGTGGCAGAGAGTTCCAGAGATTCACCACTCTCTCTGTGAAAAATGTTTTTCTCATCTCGGTCTTAAAGGATTTCCCCCTTATCCTTAAGCTGTGACCCCTTTTAAAGGACTTACATGACCCTTCACATACACTGTGCTTTCACCATCTTAATAACAGCGCCAACCTTCCTGTCCATCGTGCGGTGGCTGGCTGTATCACATTGGTTTTGCACCGTGTGAATTTCACTCAGACAGCACTTCCCCCGCTTGCCATGTCGGGCTGGTGTGTGTGTGTGTGTGTGTGTGTGTGTGTGTGTGTGTGTGTGTGTGTGTGTGTGTGTGTGTGTGTGTGTGTGTGTGTGTGTGTGTGTGTGTGTGTGTGTGTGTGACACCCATTAGGGTGTCAGCGGTTATGGGGAGAAGGCAGAAGAATGGGGTTGAGAGAGAAAGATAGATCAGCTATGGCGGAGTAGACTTGATGGGCCGAATGGCCTAACTCTGCTCTTATAACTTATGAACTTGTCCTCCAGGATTTGAAGCACTACTGTTTTGTAACATATTGCAATTTGATGGTACTTTATATTAGGTGAACTAAGTTCTGGCCGAGCTTTTTTCAGTAGTCTCCTGTTGTTCTTAATCATTTATGGAAAAACAAAGTTATGAAAAGAGGCTCCAAGCGAACCAAGGAAAAATAATGATGCTGATTTGGTTGTAAATAGGAGCAAAGAATGTTAGTTGGTAGCGGCAGAATTGGGCTTCATTTAATTTATTCATGACGTGCAATCGATAATTATTAAATGAGAGTTCACTTTCAGTTAAATATGACAAGAAGAATTAGTTGTAACGTCTTGTTCCAGGAATGGTTTCAGTTATTGGCAGAGAAAGTCCGTGACTGAAACGTGGTTGACCATTTCTAATTGAATTAATTGATAAAATGAATCATTTTTCAATTTTCAATTTTCTTTACTGATGATGGAAATTAATTCAAGGCTATCAGGAAATAAAATGAAACAACCGTACAACTTGGCATTTGCCATCTTTATTATATGCATTATTTATTTAAAAGAGATTGGCACTTATTAAACATCCAACGTCCCACCCATGGCGTAGCAGTAGAGTTGCTGCCTTGCAGCGGCAGAGACCCAGGTTAGATCCTGACTATGGGTGCTGTCTGTACGGAGTTTTGTACGTTCTCCCCGTGACCTGCATGGGTTTTCTCCCAGATCTTCGGTTTCATCCCACACTCCAAAGACGTGCAGGTTTGTAGATTAATTGGCTTGGTATAAATGAAAAATTGGCCCTAGTGTGTGTAGGATAGTGCTAGTGTGCGGGTATCGGTGGGGACTCTGTGGGCCGAATGGCCTGTTTCCGTGCTGTATCTCTAAGCTAAACTGTATGTCTTTGAGTTATGTGTAGAAACCTGTACTCAGAAGAAACCCACACAGTCACGTACAGTCACAGTCACAAACACCCTACAGATGTCACCAGAGGTTAGGATTGAACCCGGATCACTGGAGCCAGGTGGCAGCACCTCAAACAGCTGTGGGTTCCTTCTGGGTACTCTGATTTCCTCCCATACCTCAAAGACGTATAGGTCAGTTGGTTAATTTGCCACCGCCCATTGCCCCTAGTGTGCAAATGAGTGTTGGAATCTGGGAGGAGTTGAGGAGAAAAAATGGAATAAGCATAGAGCATTAACTCCATGAGGGGGGAGGAGAACAAAGGAGGACCCAGAGTGGGGGAACTGCTGTGAAGGGGGGGGGGGGGGGGGCGGGGGGAGAACAGACCTGGCATGGGATACTTTGTAACTCTATCGGCGCACTTTGTGTGGCAACTCTTTGTATACCTTGGGTACGCAAAGCAAATAATTTCACTTGTCACATGTGACAATAAAGTACTGTGATTTTAAAGTATAAAGTACTCATTCATAAGTACTCATTCATAAGTACTAAAGTACTCATATAAAGTACTCCATTCATTCTTTCATTCATTCATTCAATCATTCATTCATTCATTCATTAATTACCAGGGCAGGTGGGTAGACTTTAGCATGGTTTTTGACAAGATCTGCTTGATGGATAAATCTGGAAGGTGGAATCACAGGGAAGCCAGGGTGAGTTGGCTAAATTAATGTAACATTGGCGTTTTTGGAAGGACCCATGGAGTGCTATTGGAGGTTGTTTTTCAGATTGGAGGTTTGTGAGCAGTAATTTATCACAGGGGTTAATGCTGGGTGCTCTGTTGCTTGTCATCTATATTAACAATGAGAATATAGGTGAAATAATCATAGTTTTCAGATGACACCAAAGTTAGTGGAGCGATAGACAGTGAAAGAGGTTGTCTAAGGTTACAAAAGGACCGAGATCAATTGGGGAAAGTGGGCAAAAGGAATTCATGCAAGTGCAAGATTTTGGGAACCAGGGCAAAACTTAGATATTAAATGACAAGGCCCTGGGGTGTGTTGTAGAACAGAAACACCAAGGGGTACAAGTAAAGAGTTGCCTGAAAGGTGCAACATAGATAGAGAAGGTGGTGGAGAAGACGTATGGCATGTTTGCCTTCATTAGACAGGGCATTGGGTATAAGTGTTGGGGTGACATGTTACAGCTGTATAGGATGCGGGTAAGATAGTGCTTGGAATATTGTGTGATGTTCTAGTCGTCAGGCTGTAAGGAAGATGTGATTAAGCCAGAGAACGTATAGAAAAGATTCACAAGGAATGAGGCTTGAACTGGAGGGCTATAGAGTCATACAGAGTGGAAACAGGCCCTTCGACCCAACTAGCCTACACTGTCCAACATGTCCCATCTACACTATTCCCACCTTCCTGTGTTTGGCCCTTATCCCGCTCCTCTCCTTGCCCAGCCATCTTTGTTTCCCAGGGGCACCTCCTGCAGTCTACCTGAAGATGCTGGAGGCATTACCCCGGTTCACCCTCCTACCTAAAGTGAAACTAACTCAGTCCGCTTCCTGGAGCCAGCCTGAGATCTACCCGTTGTGATCCACTGAAACAGAGAAGCTTTGAAACCTGCCACTTGTGTACTCCACAAGCCAAAACAGGTGACTGAAAATCCCTGACGCAATGTCTGTATGTGCATCATTGGTTGCTTGTCACAACTGTACATTTCAGAGTCCCTCCCTCATTGGGTGGCAATCATAAAAAAGATAATAGACCCAAGGAGACAAATCACCAATTTTGCTATCTATGCAATTATTTTGTACTATTTCATTCTTTTTTCACAGAAATTGGATTGTATGTGGCACAGTGAAAGAACATTACTCTGCACCAGTTTCCAGGCAATTGTGTTCTCAATATTCGCACCACATACCTCAACTGAAATATTTTAAAAGAACCAATGTCGAGTTACTGCTCTCCACTCCTTCCAATTTAATGCTTGTTGTGCGATGATGAAAATCACAAATGGGTTGGAGTAGTTATTTGAAGCCTGAAGCTCATAACTGCGCTCATCTCACCTGGAAGATGGATGGACAAAGGCTAGAGATGAAAAGAAGACAAAATAGTGCCAGATCAGTGGAGGATGGATGTGAAATGTAAAGCCAAGGGGAGGGATATGGAGGGAAGGGGTAGAGGGGGAAGGGGAGGCATGGTGGTGTGAGAAATGGGTGCACACCAGCGCGGGGCATAGGAAAGAGAGCGAGAGAATATATAAAAGGGAGGAGGTGCTACCTAAAGTTGGAGAATTCAAAGTTCATACCATTGAGTTGTAAGCTAGGTGAGTGGAACATGAGGTACTTTCCTCCAGTTTGTCTGTGGCCTTGCTCTGGAAATAGGGAAGGCCCAGGACAGAAAGGTTGTTTTGAGAACGGGAGGGGTTAGTTAAATTGGATAGCAAGCCGGAGATCCACTAGACCTTGGTGGACAGAACGCAAGTGTTCGACGAGATGGTCACCTAGTCTACACCAGGTCTCGCTGACGTAAAGAAGGCGAGCGACACTGGTGAGAACAAATGTAGTCGATGAGATTTGAGGAGGTGCACGTGAACCTCTGTCTCACCTGGAAAGGTCCCTGGATGGATGTAAACGAGGAGGTGTAGGGACAGGTACTACATCTCCTGTGGTACTTCTAGGGTAAGTGCAGTGGGAAGGGCTGAATGAACCAAGGGTTGCGGAGGGAGTGGTCTCTACAGAAAGTGAAAAGGAGTGGGGATGGGAAGATGGATCGATGTGACTGCTGGTGAGATCACATTGAAGGTGGGATAAATATCAGAGAACCATGTGTTAGATGCGGAGGCTGGTGGTTGAAAGGTAAGGACCAGGGAAAGTCTATCCTAGTCCTGTTGGAAGGAGGGGGAGCAAAGGAAGAACTGTAGGTCACAAAGGAGATAGGGGTGAGGGATCCATCTTCAACAGGAAGGAGGTAACCATGTTTACTAATGAAAGGTCATGTGGGATCAGATGCAGTGGAAAGATTCCTCTTGGGATCAGATGCAGTGGAGACAGAGAAGTTGAGAGCAGGGGATGGCATTTTTGCAATCTTCGTTGTACCAGCTCCTGAGATGAGGCTTTCCTCTATAGGACATCCGAGATCACGTCTTTCTTTAATAAATGTGGGTTCTCTCCTGCTGTTGTAGATGGAGTCTTCACCCATGACTCCTCTGTGACTCACAATGGGCTCTCACTCCCCTTTCCCCCTTGGTCCTTCCTTTTCATCCCACCAGCCTCCGCCTCCAACACATAATTCTCTGACATTCTACTACCTTCAACGCGAACCCACCACCAGTCATATATTTCCATCCTCACTCCTTTTTGCTTTCCGTAGAGGCCACTCTCTCTGCAACTCCTTGGTTCACGCATTCATTCCCCAACCAAACTACTCCCTGCTCTGTAGCCCTGCAATCGCAGGAAATGTAACACCTCTTCCTCTACTTCCTTCCTCATATCCGGACAGGAACCTTCGAAGTGAGACAGAGGTTCATGTGCACTTCCTCTAACCTCATCGTCTGCATTCCATGCTGCAGATGTGACCTCGTTCATATCAACGAGGTTAGGCGACCATTCCACCAGACACTTTCCGGTCTGCCAAGACCTTCTGGATCTCCCAATTGCTAACCATTTTAACTCCCCACCCTGTTCCTATGCTGACCTTTCTGTCCTGGACCTCCTCCATTGCCAGAGTGAATCCACATACACACTATTTTCACCTCAGGTAGCTTACAACCCAATGGTATTAACATTGAATTCTCCAATTTTAGGTAACACTTCTCTACTTTTCCTTTCTCTTTCCCGTGTACCACTATGCCCCCCCCCCCCCATTTCCTCTTCCCCTTCTCCACTTCCACCTATAACCCTCCCTCTGGCTTTACATTTCGCTCCTCTCCTTATCTGACACCCTTTTGTCTCCTTTTCATCTCTACCCATTGTGCACCTATCTGTGAGTCAGACCCCTCACCTGTATCCACCTATCTCATGCCATGCTTTGTCCCACCCCCTCCCCTTTTCAGCTTTCTCCCCCATCAGTTTGAAGAAGGGTCCCAACCCTAAAGGTTGCCCATCCATTCTCTCCATAAATGCTGCCTGACCTGTTCAGTTACTCCACCACGTTTGTTTTGTAACCAGCATCTATAATTCCTTGTATCCGTTATTAAGTTGACTATATGCACTGGACAGAGATAATTTTTACCCTCCATTCAGCTTTGGTCTTCGAATGACGCAAAAGCATGACAATGTGTGCCTCCGTCAGCTACTTAAACCTTGGACATTCGCATAATTATTCCAGCTACTGCAGCCTCAACATCCTTCTTTCATTCTAAAAGATTTTCATTGCGCTTCGTTCTATTCTTGGTTGACTATTTTAAAACATCAGCAAAATTTCAAATGCAATTTAATTATCAGTCCTCCTGCCCTTTAGAACCTTATCCAACGTAAGCCAGAAATATTTTACTGTACTCTTCCAATTTCCGCAACTTCTTTCCCTTTTGTTTTCCTGAGGGATGATGGATAAAGCTATTGAAATGAAAGCTATTTCCTGCATTAAATGTTTCCCACTAAGAACATCATTCATTCACGTTGAATTCCAGTAGGCTCAATCTGTCTACAGTAGTAATGTCTTCAAAATGCACTGGGACCCAGCAATATCTATCCAAAGGCAGTCCACTAACTATTTACATGCCAAAACATTTAGGACTTGCTACAAAATACCTGTTTCAAATTGTCTTAGACCTGCTTTGTTGAGAAACAAGCCCATTTCATGAATCTGCAGTCTAATCAGGTCACGATGCAATCACACAGATGCAAGGAAGACACCATACCCCCTGCTTAAACAAGTGAAATACAAATAACATCAATGTGGAAGATAGACACAAAAAGCTGGAGTAACACAGTAGGTCAGACAGCATCTCTGGAGTTTCAGGTCGAGACCCTTCCTCAGGATCTGAGGTTACTCCAGCTTTTTGTGTCTATCTTCAATTGACAATATTTGAAGGAGTAGGCCATTCGAACCACACCACCATTCAATGTGATCATGGCTGATCATCCACAATCAGTACTCCATTCCTGTCTTCTCCCCATATCCCCTGACTCCACTATCTTTAAGAGCTCTATCTAACTCTCTCATGAAAGCATCCAGAGAACGGGCCTCCACCGCCTTCTGAGGCACACAATACCACAGACTCACAACTCTCTGTGTGAAAAAGTTTTTCCTCATCCCTGTTCTTAATGGCTTACCCCTTATTCTTAAACTGTGACCCTGGTTCTGGACGCCCAACATCGGTTACATGTTTCCTACCTCTAGCATGTCCAAACCCCTAATAATCTTATGTTTCGATAAGAGGCCCTCTCATCCTTCTAAATTCCAGAGTATACAAGCCCAGCCGCTCCATTCTATCAAAATATGACAGTCCCACCAGCCTGGGAATTAACCTGGTGAACCTATGCTGCATTTCCTCAATAGCAAGAATGTTCTTCCTCAAACTTGGAGACCAAAACTGCACACAATATTCCAGGTATGGTCTCACTAGGGCCCTGTACAACTGCACTACAATCTTCAGTTTAAACCAGTATCTGCAGTTCATTCCTACACATACAGTAACTCATCAATATTCAGGGTTGATGACCAACAGCTCTAAATTTGGCTTAGTTACTGATTTTCTCTCGGATTCACAGGCAGAGGGAAATTACAGGAAAATGTCGCTGAGCACCACCCTTGCATAACGCTGCTTACGAAAAAACTCTTTCATTTTTGATTCATATTAGTTGATTCGCTTTTAAAGACAAAATAGGATTAAGCATTAAATCTCTTAAAATATCACCCTTATAGCATGTGAATTACAAGTTGTACAGTATGTTAGAAAATGTTTTAACTGAGTTGCATTGGTTTTTCTTGTTGACCTGAATGGCGGTTTGGACCTAAAGGACACAAAGTGCTGGAGTAAATCAGCAGGTGAGGCAGCATTTCTGGAGAACACAGATTGATGACGTTTTGGATCAAGACCCTTTTTCAGACTGATTTTAAGGGGTGGGGAAGGTGCAGAAGAGAGCTGGAAAAGAGGAGACAGGCCAAAGTGTGGCAGTTAATAGATCAATACAGGCAAGGGGGGGGGGGGGGGGGTTTAAAGCAGATTGTTGGAATAAAGGGCAGAGATGAGAGGCAGTAGGTGTGCAACGAGGGGGTGGGTGGACCATGTCAACAGAGGGACTGTCCTTTCTCTCTCTGTCTGTCCTCCATGCCCAGTGAAGGACCATTCTACATTTCCTTGATCATCATCTGCTTTGATCTGTCGTTTTCACACCTTATATTCGCTCTGCCCCCCTTATGTATCTCTAGTCTCCCTCTCCCCTGACTCTCAATCTGCAGAAAGGTCTCGACCCGAAACGTCACCCATTCCTTCTCACCAGAGATGCTGCCTGTTCCACTGAGTTACTGGCATTTTTGCCTATCTACAGACTTAAAGGTGTTTACTGCAGTTTAAAGACCTTAAGATGCTGGTTACAAACAATCCTGTGCAAGATGGTCTTTGGACCCTCAATACAGGAAATTTGATTACATAATCACTTGGGATACTGATGGGAGTCACGAAACATTAAAGAAAAGAGAGGGTGAAACAACCAGAAGATTTATTATCTGGGAAGAAACTGCAGATGCTGGTTTAAACCAAACATATACACAAAATACTGGAGTAACTCAGCAGGACAGGCAGCATCTCTGGAGAGACGGAATGGGTGACATTTTGGGTCGGAAGAAGGGTTTGCTGCCTGTCCTGCTGCCTGTCCTGCTGAGTTACTCCAGCATTTTGTGACTATCTCCAGAAGATTTAATGTTAGGTAGAAAATGATAATGATAAAATGTCTACAATTCAGAATCTGGGGAACAGAAGGTATGAAATGACACATGTGGCAGGAATTTGAAGCTGATACACTGGAGGTCACTGGATTAGCCAGGTCAATGCTGATGAGCTGGATGCAGTTTGAAGATATAAGCTGGACACTGTGATTTTTAATGGCTTTTAAAGGGAAGTGCTTGATAGACCATCTTTTCCACTTACGTTTTTTTCGGCATACTTGTGCTGGCTGAACCTCAGAGTGCAGACTCCTCAAACGTCCTCAGATCCATGTATCTTGCATTCCTCTAAGCTGCTGTTTGCAAGTGTAAATCCCCTTATTATGCACGTTGCCATGTTTGCTTTCATTTTCTGCCTCCTTGGAGCTTCCCGGGCTGAAATTAAAATAAAAAAGGTTAAAGGATTAGAATGTAATGGCTTGGGTAACTGGAAGCAGATGGCTGGCTTCTGAAATCAATTTGTCATTCATCTCTTGTAAGGATGGTACATAAGCGAGAAGGGAACGAGGACATGAAGCTTTACAAGCCTGAGGGCCCCCTTCCAACAGTGTCAGATGTCTCATTGCTCATGCATCCCTGTCCAATACGTCCATCATCTGCTCTTCATCTTAGCACTGGTAATGAATAATGTGTGGCCATTCTGCTCTGACTCCCTCTATCCTTATGCTACACATAAGCCTGGCCAGCTGGACAGACGCTTGTCAGCATGGGAATATTGAGGTTCGGTGTGTGTGCATGTAAAGGTCGAATCGTACTGCTTGGGAGTGAAAGATCTCGGAGAGCAGAGTGGGTGAAGGAAGGCACGAGTGTCGAATACTGCAGTGGGAGCAGAAGGACATGGAGCTCATCATTATAGTTCCAGAAACAAAGTCCAATGTTCTCAGATAATCAATCACCATCCATCCAAGACCGCAAGAAATTGCAGTGAATTGTGGCCGCAGCCGAGACCATCACACAAACCAACCTCCCCTCCATTGACTACATTTACAAGTCACGTTGCCTCGGCAAGGCCAGCTGCAATAATCAAGGATGAGTCACACCCTGGCCACTCCCTCTTCCCCCTCTCCCATCACGCAAAAGGTACAGAAGTGTGAAAACACACCCCTCCAGAATCAGGGAGAGTTTCTTTCCAGCTGTTATCAGGCAACTGCATCATCTTACCACAACCAGAGAACAGCGCTGAACTACTATCTACCTTGTTGGTGACCTTCGGACTATCTTTGATCGGACTTTGCACTTGCACTAAACATTATCCCCTTATCATGTATCTATACACAGTAAATGGCTCAATTGTAATCATGTCTTGTCTTTCTGCAGACTGGATAGTGTGCAACAAAAGCTTTACCCCACCTCGGTACACCTGACGTTAAACTAAACTAACTAACTACAATCAGGGTACACTTATCCTTTAAAATGTGCAGGTTCCATTAAAGTGTCATCAGGTAAGAACAAACTTGCCAAATGACCTGCCACTGAAAAGGGTTTGTGCTGCTAGCTCATCCTTCTTATTCAAATCAATGAGCTGCTTGAATTTTGGGTCTTTGTTGCTTCACTGTTATAAACTGCAGAGTTGACGGTGTATCGACACAAAATGCGGGAGTAACTCAGCAGGACTGGCAGCATCTCTGGATAGAAGGAACGGGTGATGTTTTGGGTCGAGACCCCTCTTCAAATCTATCTATCCAGAGATGCTACCTGTTCCGTTGAGTTATTCTCGCATTTTGAGTCGAACTTCGGTGTAAACCGGCATCTGCAGTTCCTTCCTACAGAGTTGACTGAGTACCTTGATATAAGCTGAAAGCAATTCCTAGACTTACAATTTGAGCTCAGATCAAATCACATGGTGTGCCCCTATACTTTCCCTTCCCTGTCAACTGGATCAATAGTCTTGGTAGTGCTGGAAGGAGGTTTGCTTGCATCCTCAATATTGTGTACCATATCAGTCTGGACTTTTGTTAAATGTCTTGTTTACATTGACACCATTTGTGCCTGTCGCTGAATGAGGATGTGGGGCTCATGTTGTCAACCTCCCCCCCGTGGTGAGCCTTGTCAACTGACCTTGGTCAGGTGAAGGAAAACAAACAGAGACAGCAGCAGCAATGACAACAAACAAACAACAACATCTTGACAACAGCACACTGAACTGGCTGCAGCGCCTGGAGGCCGTTACATCACTTCTGCTGCCTCAAACACAAGAAGAAGAAGTAGAATGAGGAAGTGACCTGGAATCCTTAAGGACCAGTCCCACTTGGGCGTTATTTGGGCGTCATTTACGTGACATCATTTACGCATCACGACGCATGACATCATTTACGCATCATGCACGCATCGTGACGTGCACATGACGCGCGTGTGGCATGCATTACGTGCGCATGGCGCATGGTGAGACGTGGTGGCAGAGGCAGTGACGCGCGATCGCGCGTGACACCCCGGGATTTTGGGATTCACAAAATCTTCGCGCACCACCTGCGTGACGCGCAAATGATGCCCAAGTGGGACAGGCCCTTCAGGTTTAAGTGTGAACCTTTCTTGACTGAAGGTGTGAGAGGGTGGATTTTGTTCTGGAAAGTTTTTGGCTTGCAGAGAAATATCTGTGTACCCACTAACCAAGAATCATGTCAATATGTACATGCTCCACAGTTGCTTGCGTAAACCCTGAGCTTTTAACAGTTGTAGGAAGGAACTGCAGATGCTGGTTTGAACCGAAGATAGACATAAAATGCACGAAATAAAGGGCCTGTCCCACTTGGGCGACATTTGCGCGTAATTTACGCAACATCATTTATGCGTCAGGACGCATATGTGATGCGCGATGGTGTGTATTACGCGCGCATGATGTATGGTGACATAGGCAGTGATGCGCGGTCATGCGTGGCGCCCCAGGATTTTGGGATGTACAAAATCTTTGCGCGCCATCTGCGTGACGCACAAATTATGCACAAGTGGGACAGGCCCTTAACTCAGCGGGACAGGCAGCATCTCTGGATAGAAGGAATGGGTTGAGACTCTTAGAGTCCGAAGAGGGGTCTCAACCCAAAACGTCACCCATTCCTTCGATCCAAAGATGCTGCCTGTCCCACTGAGTTACTCCAGTATTTTGTGCCTATCGGAGCTTTTAACTAACTGCTGCTTTTACCTTCATCTCCACTGGCTTCCCTCAACTGGAAGCATGTCACAGTTCCATCTCCTTCTGCTCCCACCGCAGTACTCATCACCTCCTTGAGTGAAAGCTAAAAGATTCAGAAGAAATGTGATTAACATAAAATAACTTCAAAAAGGTCAAAAAAAGATATTTGAGATTGATGGATTAATGGGGCCCATTGCACACCGAACCTTTGATGAGGTGGAAAAAGCCAATGAAATTTAATGGTGCGAAGCATGATTTGGAAACAGATGTTGCATTTCTAATTCACTGAACTAGTACACAATAAAGTAATTGAAAGAAATCCACAAATTTGGACCATTAACCAGCTTTAGAGAATGTGCAGATAATTGAGGACTGCAGAGACATACTGTTAGACTAGAGGGACACAGAATGCAGAGCACAAATCTGAATTTTGCAAATCTCTTCCAAATTACAGACTTTATTTAACAGAACATACAGCAGGTTTTGTTGTAATTTTTGCATTTTGTTTCTCATGTGTAGATATTGTTTTAACTGTGACTAGAACAAGTGGGACCCGTTGGGCCCCGTCCCACAATGCGGGGGGGTAAGGGAGGGGGGTAGAGGGGGCAGAGGGGGCAGAGGGAGGGGGAGGGAGGGTGATAGGGTAGAGAGGGAGAGGAGTAGAGGAGTAAGGTGTAGAGAGGTAGGGTGCAGAGAGGGAGAGAGAGGGGAGTAGAGAGGGTGGGGGGTAGAGAGGGATGTGGTAGGGAGGGTGGGTGGAGGGGGAGGGTTAGAGAGGGTAGGAGTGAAGGTAGATAGCGAGGGGGCATCACCCCCCCTTCACTCCCCTCCCCTCCCCAGTTCCCTCCTCCATCCCCCACATCTCCCTCCTCCACCTCCCCATCTCTCTCTCCCCACCCCTCCCATTCCCTGTGCCAGGACCTCCTACCCGGGTTGTAGAGCAGCGCCAGGACCTGGAACTCGGCCTGGTTCTCGTACTCGGCCCAGCCCTGACTTGGTTCTAGCGGCGACTTTTTTTTCGGCCCCAGGCTCGGCTCTCTTTCTCGAGCACCAGGCTCGGCTCCAGCAAGGGCCTGTGGCTCCACCCTCACCACCAGGTGTCGGTCGCCTTGTTCAATGTTCAATGTGTAGTTTGCTGTGGTTTTATATTGTTTTTAACTGTGTATATGGGGGGGGGGGGGACTTTTGAATCTCTTCCCCGCACGGGAGACCCGACCTTTTCCCGGTCGGGTCTCTGTTGTCGTTGGGGCCTAGCACCGTGGAGCGACCTCCAGCCGGAGCAACCTGCGGGCTCCAGTTGCGGAGCCTGTGGACTTACCATTGTGGGGCTGGCTGGCCACGGAGCGCGGGGAGCTGTGGTGGCGCGCTGCTGCGGAGCTTCGGAGGCTCCAGCTGCAGGCCTGTGGACGGTGACATCGGGAGCTCGCGGGTCCCTGGTGGGAGACCGTTTTTCGGAGCTCCCACAACGCAACATCTCCCGCCCGAGTTGCGGGGCTGAAAACGACACGGAGCGGGGCCTGACATCGCCCGGCGCAGCTTTAACGGCCACGGGGCCATCGCCCACTGGGCCATCGCCCGCCGGGGGCTCCAACATTAAGACCCGGAGCAGGGCCTTACATCGCCGGCGCGGCCTTAACAAACGCGGGACTTGCCATTGCCCGCCGGGGGCTTTAACATTGGGAGAGGATGGAGAGCAGGGGAGAGACAAGACTTTGCCTTCCATCACAGTGAAGAGGAGATTCACTGTGATGGATGTCTGTGTGAATTGAGTTGGTTGTGTGTCTTGTAAAATTGTTTCTTCTTGTTGTATGGCTGCAGAAACCAAAGTTCCTAACCGAAAAATAAAGCTTAATAAGAATAAGAATATTGATGCTCTCCAGAAGTGTTCCAAGAGAGATTTTGAATCGTGTTTTCTGAGCACCATGTGATTGTTTATCCTTAATCAGCTCTCCATAAAGTAGCTGCCACCAAGGAGGTAAGGGAAGTATGTGAGATGCTGAGGTAAAAATGTCAATGGAGCCTGGATAGAAGGTAACTCATGAGAGATAAATGTGAATGTGGAATGAGTAGCAAAGTTAGCGACCTTGTTTTGCAAAAGATAGATGGGTGAAGATGAACTTGAACTGCGTTTAACTTTCATGCCCTCCAAAAAGTCATGGGTCACTAAGGGGAAATGTAATCCGATACAGAACACACAATTTTACTTTGGAGTCACGTGAGTGACTACGTGAAGAACCCCGCCAGGACGCATGCGTGTCATATCGCTTTCACGCTTGCGAAACGACAGGCGGGGTGGAGCGTTCCCCCGCAGCGGTAAGTTTGAAACCGCGACCTGCAGGTAAGTGATTTACTCTGCGGTAGTGTTTGTCCCCGCGCTGTTTTTACACAGGGGGGGGAAGCTGGACAAAATAGTGTCCACAAGTGCTGCGAGTGAAGCTGGCTGGGGAGGACCGCGAAGTTGCGGGAGCCAGCAGCAGCTAAAGGCACAAGCCCTGTAAGTGGGATCAGCTGTGCCGACTTTTGGTCCCGCGCCGGCCAGAACACCACGGCCAGGCGGGAGACTATTCAGAATGGGGCCGTCGACTTTGACAAGTCGAAACGGCAGGAGGCGGGGTGGACCGACGTTCCCCCGTAGCGACAGTTTAAACCTGGACCTGCAGGTAAGTGAAACTGCGGTCTTTATTCTCCCCATACTGTTTCACAGGTGGGGAAACATGGAGAGCTGTGCAAACAACGGCAAGTTTTAAGCCTGGACCTGCAGGTAAGTGATACTGCGTACTTTATTGTTCCCATACTGTTCTACAAGTGGGGGGAAACATGCACAAGACAAAGAAGTCGACCAGAGCTGCGACAAAGCTGGCGGGGGAAGACCGTGGAGTTGCGGACGCCAGCAGCGGCCGGCGGCACAGGAATCACCCGTAAGGGAACAGCTGTGCCCGGCTTCGCCCCCGCACCGGCCAGATTAAACACTGCGTCTGGTCGGGAAGGCAAGAAGAAAACCAAAAGAGTCGTTGACTGATGAGTCCGACTTTGGGCGGCCAGCGACCGTGAGCGCTGGAGCCCGTTGGAGCCGCTTATGGAGCCGAGCTCCAACATGAAAAAGAAAGTTGGAGCGGCTTATGGAGCCGAGCTCCAACATGAAAAAGAAAGTTGGAGCGGCTTATGGAGCCGAGCTCCAACATGACAGGCTCCGGGAGATGGAGTCTAGTCACTGTGGGCACTATGTAAATCCCACAGCAGCACCTCTTGTAGGGCTGCACAGTGCATCTCCCTCGTCAGAGGGGAGTACTGGGGGGTCAATTCTGGGCTGACCCTGAAGAGGGGTTTTGACGAACAAAACTACAAGTGTGCAGGGGGTGCAGGAAGGCAAAATCTACTGGTCATGGTGTCCAAATACATACAGCCAGACCACGATGGACACCACTGCAAAAATACTTGGGACCAGGAAAATGCGCATCCCTGAATGTTCCAGTCGTGGAAATAGCATCTGGAAACATGTCGGAGCAGGACTTAGGAAAGCCCTGGGGCTCATAAAGGCGACAACATTAAGGATCTCCTACAGCCAAAGACAGCACCCTTATGCACCCATCAGCAGAACAAGAGAAGCTGGTGAAAGCTCAAAGGCCGGGCATACAGGACAGTGGTCTTTTAGACCATAGCCCAGACCGGCCTTTCTGGAAGATGCGCAAATCCCCAACCCAAAAACAAACCCAGCCTCAACCTCCACAAAGACCACACAGAAGAAGCAAACTTCCACTGGCAATGGAGTTAGGTGGGTCTGGACCCTTACAAATTATAAGAAGAGTGGATAAAACACACATTGGTGGGAGATTACACTCTTTTGGATAAGGTGTATATTAACTACAGACACTTATATCCTAAGCAGTATCCAGGGATATACCATTGAATTGTGCAAAAGGGGTAATGGGTAAACCCAACACGATTGGCTGGAATACATTGTACTATATATACAAAATGGGAACTGGTAACTGCTAAAGGACTGATTTCCAAAAGCTACTCCATGGCTAGCATCGACCTAAAAGATGCTTACTATTCAGTGCCTACACGGACTGATCACAAACGTTATTTTAAAAAATTCAACTGGATGGGGCAGCTCCGGCAGTATAGAGCTCTACCAAATACATAATCATATGATCATACTAATTGTGGGCATAACTTTGGAGTTGGCCTAACTAGCTGTAACAGCCACCATACAATTGGGTGAAAACTGGGGTTATCATCCATCCAGTTAAATCTAAACTAACGCCTACCAACATAATGGATTATTTGGGGATCACTATTGACAGCTCACATGTCGGTGACTTTACCAAAGGACAAGGCTACAGTCTTAACTGAGGCCTGCAACAACCCCACAGACATCAGCGAACCATCTATCAGATTGGTAGCAAGTATAATTGGCATATAGTGTCTGCCTTTCCAGCCACACAATTTGGACCTTTGTATTACCAAAAATCTACAAAGGGCAAAATATAAACACTCAAAGTTAATACTGGTCATTTCGACAGACCAATAAGCCACCAATCAAAGCTTATGGAATTAAAATGGTGGAGGGATAACATTCGGCATTGTTCCAACCCTATCGTTATCAGCAAACCCTTAGTGGTGCTACAAACTGATGCCAATGCGCTTGGTTGGGGTACCAATTTCCATCTCCATCCGTGGAGGTAGATGAAAGGCCCAGGAGGCATCATTATCACAGACACTGGGCATAAACTGCCTGGAAATGTGGGGTGCGTTCTATGGCCTAAAGTCATACTGCTCTGGGATAAATCACCAGCGTGTTAGACTACAGAGTGACAATCTGACTAATACAATTTGGTAATGGTGTATCCAGAGAAATATTGGAATATCAGCTACTTACCTACCAGGTAACCCAAAATTCAGTGACAGACATCAGGTCATGCAAATTCAATAAAATAAGACTTAATCACCAGTTACCAAACTGTGTTTCTTGGGAACCAGACCCTGGGACAGCAGGGACAGATGCTTTTCACTGCATTGAAGGGGCAATTGTTTATCTATGCATTCTCTCCTTTTCTGCATCATCAGTCGGATATTACAAAAAATACAACAAGACTCAGCGTCTGTTAATTGGTAGTGCCGGATTGGCCTACTTAACCATGGTTCCCTGTGATACTCAACATGGGGTTTAACCATGCATCACCATCCTGAAACAACCAAATTATTGGTTCATCCCGTAACAGGGGAACCCATCCATGTCAAAAACAACAAACCTATCAATTTGTAGAGTCTAAAGAAACCTCTACTGCAACTGGGACTGGCGGACCAAACATTGAACATTATCTCAGCGGGCCACAGACAGTCCACCAAAAACTATATCTGGTATACATCAGGAAATGGGAGATATATTGTCACAGAAACAACATCACCTACAGTTTGATGAACATAACGTCTGTTCTCGAATTCCTGGCAGGCCTCCATTATGATGAGGGGCTCAGTTATAGTGCCATTAACTGCGCCAAAAGTGCCCTATCAACATATCTATGGCGAGTATCAGAGCGGCATTCTGTTGGGACTCACTCCTGGTAACCAAACTTATGAGGGGAATTTTTAATATCTATCCCCCAAGAACCAGGCACTCTCTAAATGGGATATGAGTATTGCCCTAACGTTGCTAAGGAATTGGTCTCCAGCAACAGCTCTGTCCCTGCAAAGACTGACGCACAAAACAGTCATGCTGATGGCTTTGGTCACGGCATTAAGGGTACAGTCGTACATAAGTTAAGGCTGGACTATATGACTTCTTTAACAGGAATATAACGTTTCATATTACGAATTAGTCAAACAGAACAGACCGGGATCATCAGACCTCAAAATAGAATTTAGGGATTACCCTACAGATATCGTCTCTGTATAATAAGACAATTATTGTTCTATATGGAGAACACCAAAAACATCTGAGGCTATGAGATGACACTACTAATCAGCCACAAACAAACCCACTAAAAAGTGTCGGTTCAAACTATTTCCAGATGGCTGAAACAGGTTTTAACAACAGCTGGGGTGGATACTAACATATTCAAATCTTATTCCACCAGGGCTGCAACTACATCGGCAGCTATGGAGTTGGATGTACCAATGAACCAAATCCTCGAGACAGCAGGATGGATCAGGGGAAAATGTTCCAACTATTCTACCACAAACCAATAGTTAAACTGGAACTTTGCAGAGCCAATTTTAAGTTCTGTAATATAATTTCACCCCATAAATAGGGGCTATAATTTGTTGTTAACAATTTATCATGGATTTCAATGTTGGATTCATGTCTAAACATGTTAACACAATTCCTCCCACAGTCAATTAAGGCAGATGTGATGCATGGACTCGTTTCCACGGCATGAAATCACAGAGCTTTGAAATCTTCACGTAGTCACTCACGTGACTCTGAAGTAAAATAGTAAGATTAAACAAGAACTTACCAGTTCGAAGTTTGATCGTTATTTTATGAGGAATACGTTGAGGGAATACGTGCCCTCCGCTCCCACCCTTGATCATATACTCAACTGGTATTTTCTTCTCTAATCTTACTATGTTCAGTCATTACAGTTATCTGTGATTTCACACCGCTGCTTTGAAGAATGACACGCATGCGTCCTGGCGGGGTTCTTCACGTATTCCCTCAACGTACCCCTCATAAAATAACGATCAAACTTCGAACTGGTAAGTTCTCGTTTAATCTTACTAGTAATGCTGAATGTAACAAAGTAACTGATCCCTGCAACCCAGAGAATGATTGCAGTTTGTGCTGGCGGTGCCCAATATTATTATCCCATCAACAAATCCGCCTCGCCTGTGTCGACCTATTACCTGCCTCTCCCCTTTTCCAGGTTTCTGCTCCCTCCTGCAATCAGTCTGAAGAAGGGTCTCGACCCGAAAAATCAACTATCCATGTTCTCCAAGGATCTGTTGAGTTACTCCAGGATTTTGTGTTCTTTTGTGTATTAACCATCACCGGCACTTCTTTGTGTCTGCTTGTTATCCCATTTGTAGCTTATGGTGGCAAAGTTGTAGCTTTGATGCCAAGCACTACCAAAAGATTAATCAATGTTCCCCGTCACCTGCTGCCTTTGAGAGATCACTTGCCTTGTGTGATTAGAACCATTTGCAATCAAATATTTTGTCTATACTGCAATTTGAAAACAAAATGGCAAAGTGTATGATTTATTCATGATCTACTTCAGCGCTCACTGACATTTGATATCTTTCCAGACTGAGCCTTGTTTGAATCTGTAGTTCTCTGTAGTTCTCTAATCACTCCATGGTCTATTCTAATGTTAGAAATCATAATCTTGAATGATCCAGTGAGACATAATTATTTTAGCACCTGGCAATAGGAATCCTGCAAAGTTTGCTGTAAAATCTTTTTATAATAATCACCTTTGAGAATCATATCTGCTTGCCTTAGAAAACAGATGGATTTCTAATTTAGATTTGGATAATTTGTTGTGGTGGCTTGCTTGCTTTCTTTGATGTGTGAGGATGAGAGTCTCGGGAAACCGATTTCAATCTCCTTTCGTAAACACCCAGAGGTATAACATACATTTTACGGATTTTGGAAATCCCTCTTCTTGTGTTGACTCCTTAAATAGACAAACACACATTTATGCTGGCAGATGGCACTTTCTATTGCCTCAGAGGTCCAATGAAATTACTGCCCATATGTTCATGTTACATGCTACTTGACCTCCAGTTCATGAATAAATAGTGTTGCCTCTTAGAAGACACCGTGGACACATTTGTGAAGGCAATGAGTGCAGACTGCCAAGGAAGTCATTGTCAAAGGCATCACCCTATGGAATAGGACGCAGAAACCCAATAAGTTTAATTTGTGTAAACATGTGGCCTGACCCATCAAATGCATCTTCAAAACCACCTCCTAACAATTTCACTGCCAGCTTCTTCCATCACGCAATACCCACCTGCTAGAAATCTCTCTGAGTCAGGGCAGGTTCCTAATGTAAGAACTATTATATGAAGAAATAGTTCCAGGAGTGGGCCAAGTCGCATTTTAAATATTTTTCCTGCCATTCCTCAAATCTGCTTTTCCACCTGGTTACCACATCCCTTTATCTTGAAGTCCAAATCAATCTTGGCCGTGAATGTAATCAATGACAATACATGTAGAACTTCCTGGGATGAAGAATTCCAAACTCATTAAGTGATGAAATGTCTCTTTATCACATTATTAAATGGCCAATCCTTTATCCTGAGACTATCGGAGATTCACAGCAAGAATCAACAAAGAGGGAGGTCATTTGGCCCATCATGGTCATTGTAGCAATGTTACAAAATTTTGAGATTTAAAAAATCAAGTCTGCAATTTATCCCATCAGATAAAGCATAAAAATAAGTTTAATTTGACACCTAATTCACTTTCATATCTCAAGTATTTAAAAAGTTATGGCCATTTTCATACTCGGAAATTAGCATCTTGTTCCCTATTGATTTTCTATGGACATAACAAAAAAGCTGTGATCGTGGACAGTCAAAAGCCCATAACTTTCTTAAAAATTAAGAGAACTGAATGAAATTTTCAGTTATCATAGATTGAAGCATTCTGAAACAAATATAAAATAATCTTACTTGGATGACCTGAAATTAAAGCATATAATTAGTTAGTTACCTAATTGTAGCTAATTTCAAACTTCAATTACTAGATCTAAACATCTATCCATTTCTTAATAAATGATTAACATTTTTAAATAGCCTAAGTGTCCAAATAATATTCACAAATAATTCACCGTAAAACATGATTTTTAAATCTCATTTACATTAATTTATAGGCCAAATGGAAGGAATTTAGTGTTTAATTGCTGTAAATTAAAGTCCATTTAAATCAGCTTTCTAGTGGGTTCCTGTGAACGCGCTGGTTTAGAACGTTCACATTTCGGTAGATTTGTGCCCTCAAATGCCCAGAAAAATACTGCGGGATATAATGGGCCCAAACTTAGCTACTCGCAACATTAAACTGTATAAAGGGATCTTAAGAAGCCCTTTTCAACGTAAAAATAAACAGCCTACCTTCTGTTTTCCCCTGTATGAGATCCGGCCGGTTGCCGGCGGTCGGGGGTTTAGAGGTTAATTTTTAACCTACTATAACAATTTAATAAAGCCCTTAAAACTAATAATAGATCAATCGAGGGAATCTTCCAGCGATATTTCGTTAATAATTAACTAGGCTGAAAAACCTCGATTTGAACAGCCTAGGGAAAATCGCGTTTTAAACCCGCCCCCCTCTAAACGGCGCCAAAATCACGCACACGGGCTGGGACAGATTTTCAGCGACGCTTCAGGAACATTTTGCAACATACCTAGTCATTGCAGCCCTTTCATATCCATCAGCCCACAAACTATCCTTGATTGGTCTTTGCTGGCTTTACCTTGCACTAAACATTATTACCTTATTAAAGGTTTCAAAGGTCTTTTATTGTCACGTGTACCAATTAAGGTACAGTGATATCCGTATTGCCATACAGCCACACTAAAAAAAAACAAGACACACAACTACATAAAAGTTACCATAAACATCCACCACAGCGGATTCCCCACATTCCTCACTGTGATGGAAGGCAAAAGAGTCTATTCTTCCCTCCTTTTTCTCCCGTGGTCGGGGCAGTAGAACCATCCGCACTCGGGGCAATCGAAGCTCCCAAAGCTGGCGATCGAAGCTCCAGCCTTGGGGCGATCGAAGCTCCCATGTCGGGGAAGTCAAAGCACCTACGGCTTGGAGCTCCCGAAGTCGGTCTCTAACCAGAGACCGCAAGCTCCATGATGTTAAAGTCCGCAGGCTCCCAAGGTCGGAGCTCCCGAAGTCAGTCTCCAGCAAGAGGCCTCCAGGTCCTCGATGTTAGGCCGCAATGCGGACGGAGATACGATACGGAAAAAATTGCATCTCCGTCGAGGTAAGAGATTAATAAAAAGTTCCCCCAACCCCCCCCCCCCCCCCCCCCCCCTCACCCCACATAAAACAAGCTAAAGAACACTAAAAGCATAGTTAACAGATTCTAAAGAAACACCAGAGAAGGAAGGAACAGGCAGGCTGTTGGCGAGGCGGCCATTGCTGGCACCACCCAGATTTTAATGTTGTTTACCCAGTCTACCCGGTGTTTAATGTTTATTGTGTATCTATACACAAAATGTCTTGATAATAATCATGTATAGTCTGTCTGCTGACTGGATAGCACGCAATAAAAAGCTTTGCACTGTACCTCAGTACACGTGACAATAAACTAAAAATATAGATTTGCTGTCAGTCACTCTTTTCTCATGTGAGTCGCTTTCTTGCTTCAAATATCTAATGCATTCTCTTTTGGAAGTTGTTGGATCTGAATCTGCTTCTGTCATCATATCGGGTAGAAAATTCCAGGTCACAAGAGTTCATTGTGTGATCTTTGTCTTGCCGTTACATAAGTTCATAAGTAAAAGGAGCAAAATTAGGCCATTTGACTCATCAAGTCCACTCTGCCATTTAATCATGGCTGATCTATCTCTTTCTCCTAACCCCATTCTCCTGTCTTCTCCCCATAACCACTGACACCCGTACTAATCAAGAATCTATATCTGCTGTAAATATATCCACTGACTTGGCCTCCACAGCCATCTGTGGCAAAGAATTCACTACCCTCTGACAAAAGAAATTCCTTCTCATTTCCTTCCTAAAGAACGTCCTTTAAGTCTGAGACTACGACCTCTAGTCCTGGACTCTCCCACCAGTGGAAACATCTTCTCCACATCCACTTTATCCAAGCCTTTCACTATTCAATGCGTTTCAATGAGATCCCCCCTCATTTTTCTAAACTCCAGCGAGTACAGGCCCAGTGCCGTCAAACACTCATCATATGTTAACCCACTCATTCCTGGGATAATTCTTGTAAACCTCATCTGGACCCTCTAGGGCCAGCAAATCCTTCCTCAGATATGGTGCCCAAAATTGCTCACAATATTCCAAATGCAGCCTGACCAGCGCCTTATAGAGCCTCAGCATTATATCTCTGTTTTTGTATTCTCGCCCTCTTGAAATAAATGCTTGCATTGCATATGACTTCTTTACCGCCGATTCGACTTGCAGATTAACTTTTTGGGAAATCTGCACCAGCACTCCCAAGTCCCCTTGCACCTCCTATTTTGGGATTCTCTCCCCATTTAAAAAATAGTCTATGCCTTTATTCCTACTACCAAAATGCATCTCCACAATGTGTTGCACTATATTCCATCTGCCACTTCTCTGCCCACTCTCCCAACTTGTTCATGTCCTTCTGCAGAGTCCCTGCTTTCTCTGCACTCCCTGCCCTTCCACCTATTTTCGTTTCATCCGCAAACTTGGCCACAAAGCCTTCAATCCCCTCATTCAAATCATTAATATACAACGTGAAGAGTAGCGGTCCCAGCACAGAAAAAGTCTCTTTATTGTCAGTCTTTGCCTTCTGCCATCCAGCCAACCTGCTATCCGTGCTAGTATCTGCCCTTTGATACCAAGGTCTCTCATATTCCTTCGCAGCCTCATGTATGGCACCTTATCCAAGGCTTTCTGAAAATCTAGGTAAACAACGTCCACTGATTCTCCTTTATCTGTCCTACTATTTACTTCTTCAAAGAATTCTAGCAGATTCAGGCAAGATCTCCCCTTCACAAAACCATGCTGACTTCAGCCTATTTTATCGTGAACTTCTAAGTACTCCGTAATCTCATCCTTTATAATGGACTCTAAAATATACCAACCACTGAAGTCAGACCCTATAGTTCCCACTATTCTGTCTTGCTCCTTTCTTGTGCAGCGGTGTAATATTGGAAATTTTCCACCTATCTGGAGTCAGATCCTCTGATCTGCAAAGTCTAAACCAACTGATGCATTACAACTCCTAGCTGTGGACTCTTGGAACAATGTCTCAGAATCCACATAGTAAAGCGCTTGGGAACCAGGATTTGTTGGAAATGCCAGCAATAACATATGTTGGATTCGTTTTTTTTAGAATTGCACCACGTTCGTTAGATGTGGATTCGGGAGCAGTAGCCAATTATTTGAATGGGTGGTAAAGTATGAGAGGAAGAATAATAAAAATAAGAAAATAAGATAAATTAAGGGGGGGGGGGGGGGGGGGGGGGTCTTCCAGACAGTGACCAGAGCTTCCGAGTTAACCATTTCACTGTCCAATAAACTAAACTAAACTAAACCATTCCAGTGGAAGTAGAACATAAATAGACAAGCTCAAAGTCTAATATCTGCAAAGTAACAGATGGCATTGTATCTGTTATTGCATTCTGGCATCATACACCCAGAGATTATTGTTCCAATTGTACTCCTCTCAATAAGGATGTAAATCCTGAAGTTTCTTTAATTGTTTTGCTTTAATATTTCTGATTGTTTATAATTAACTTAATGTTTCTTTATTAACAATAATTTTCAAGAAATTTACACTTCAATTGTTTTTAAAATATCAGTGACATTTAAGGCCTCTTAAAATTAATTACCATCTTTGAACCATGACGAATCTCACCAGTCCCTCCACCTCCCAGGCTTTGCTTCTGTCTGGGTGTTCTAAGGGGTGTTCTAAGGGGTGGAACTGCAGCAGTGCCACCCAGGGGCTGGTTTCGACTGAGACCTTGCCTCCTGGAGTTAGATGGTGAGCAAGCTCTTCCTCTATATACTGGCCAAGTGAGTAAGTGCATTGGAAGACCACAGATGATGTCTCTGGGAAGCCAGTCAAGCCCAGGGGTCTGAAGAAGGGTCTCGACCCGAAACGTCACCAGTCTGCCGAAGGATCTCGATCCAAAAAGTCACCCATTCCTTCTCTCCAGAGATGCTGCCTGTCCCGCTGAGTTACTCCAGCCTTTTGTGTCCATCCTTAGCCCAGAGACACCTCTGGATGTTTCATTAATTGTGTTTTCTTTAATGTTTTCCATCATTTGAGGTGTTTCTAAATATTTTAAGTGATTTGAGTTTTAGTTTTATTAATGTTCACAGTTGTTTCATTGATTTTTTAACAGTTTTAAATAATTTTGAGCAGTTTAAAGTGAAACAGTATTTCCATTTATTTTCATGGGCATTTGGCTCTGTCTGTGACAAAACGTCGAGGGTGCCTTTGGTGGTTGTCAAATTATTTTCAGCCATTCAGTGGGTAGGATTTGTTCTGACCCCGTAATTAATTTAATGTTTCTTTATTAACAATATTTTTTAAGACATTTTCACTTTAGCAAGCATGACCGGAATGGACCTTGCTATTTTTGATCCATATCTTACCTTTCAGCAAGATCAGACTTTCAAAAATAAATATAACTCTGTGCGGAGGTCAAGTCAGACTTGCCCAGAGTCTACACGCTTCCATGAGATAATATCACTTTCTTTTAAACTCCACTGAATAAAGGCCCTTCACTTTCAATCTCTCCTCATGGGCATCATAGGAATCAACCTGAAAACCTTTACAGCAGAGCCTCGGATGGAAACAGAACAAAAATAACATCCTGACAGGTCTTGGCAGGCTGGATGTGGAGTGGATATTTCCTCATGAGAGAATCACTCACCCAGTATGGCAGAAGTGAGGTGAAAGTATTTTGTCTCATTGGATCGTAAATCTTTGAAACGTTCTTCCCCTATGGGTTGTGAAACCACAGTCTTTGAAAGTTTCTTATGCAGAGAAAGATGGATTCTGGATCAGCCAGGACTTGCAAGTTTGGAGTAGATTGCCAAGAATGCAGAGTTGAGGGCCATGATCTTACTTTTGATGGAGAAGACTTCTGTTCATGCTCTTAATTTGTATGTGTGAATGGATAGAATTTGTCATGTTTCACCTCGTCCACCCAGAAGGCAATGTCAACAATTACACCCACATCACTCAGACGTCTTGCTTAATATTAACTGCGGAACAGAGCTAAAAACAGCTGGAACTGTAAATAAATGTTTGATTTATGTTACAGTGGTCATTAGATTGTACTCAAAGATTTATTTATTCACATTATTCCAGGGAGGTCTTGGGTTGCCTTGGTGAAGTGGTTAAAGGCCATCTATAACATATTTGCCTCCTGAGATAGCAAGTTATTTTACTTTAATTAAAATTCAATCATTGTGTAACAAACGCTGACATGCCATTTCTCAAGGAGATTTACAAAATAATATATAGACAAGAATGTCATCAGGACTGACGAAGCCCAATTTTCAGGAAATATTAAATTTGCGTGTGCTTTTTCTTTGAACAGGAGTTGCTGAGGGGAGATGTAATCGAGACTATAGAATAATCAGAAGGTAAGATAAGGTGAATAGAAAGGGCTCATTTCCAACAGCACGGTGATCAATAATTACTGGGTAGAGATTTAAGACACTTGCCAAAAGTACTGACTGAGGAGATATTGAAGAAAATAATCATAAAAAAAACATGAGGTCTGCAACTAATTGCTTGAAAGAGTGGTAGAGGCAGAAATACCTTTTATACATTAAAAAAATACTCAGACAAACATTGAAAGACCGCTGGGCAAGTTATATTTCTTATTGTTCTTTGGTGGTCCCTTGGGTTTGAGGATGACTTTGTACCAGTAGGATTCTATGGATTCTGAGGTGATTGAAGAAGCCAACAAATAAAACCAGATACTGCCACAAGTGGGCCAGGGGTGCGTGACGAAGTGAGTGGTGGGAGATTAGAATGGTGATGGTGTGTATCTTCTGCCCATGTGCTGCTGTTACTGCCGGATAGAAATTTGTCACCATCTTACATTCTGTTTAGTCTTTCTTTATTTGATTGGCTGGATGGGACAGAGTGACGCAATTGTCCCCTTAGAGTTGGAAGTCAATGATTCCAAATTCCAATTAAGTCTGGTGGGAAAAAAATGAATTTCATCATTTGTTTCTACTTTAGTTTAGTTTACAGAAACATGGCCGACTGAGATGTCAGCCCACCGAATCCACGCGGACCAGCGATCCCCACACATTAACATGGTCCTACACACACTAGGGGCAATTTACATTTATTGTATACCAAGCCAATTAACCAACAAACCTGTCAACAAATACGTCTTTGGAATGTGGGAGGAAACCGAAGTTATCGGAGAAAACCCCTGTAGGATACTGGAAGAACATACAAACTCCGTACTGGCAAGCACCCATAGTCAGGATCAGACCCGGGTCTCTGGCGCTGTAATGGGTCTGTCCCACAGTCGCCACATGTTTGCGGGTGGTTTCCGAGGAGTCGCCTTCATGGTCGTGAGGAGTTTCCGCATTCTGGGAACTAGTCGCAGCCTCATTATGGTTGCCGTGAATTTTTCAACAACTCAGAACATGTTGAAAAATTGGCGGCGACTAGAATGAAGCCGCCATGGAGAGTAGCGAGAATTCTCGAGCTGTAGGTGGGTCGGCAGGAAATCCTAATGGGTTGCCAGGAGGTCGAAGGTTGTCATAGGTTGTAGACGGTGCTGACCGGTGAATTTCATTTGCTCATTGGGAAAAAAAAAGGTAAGCAGTAGTTTTCAGAACCAAGGACAACCGACCGGTAATGTTAAATGTCCGCCGAGCTGAAGGAATCTGCGCATGCGTAGTTTTAAAGATTTTTAAACCTCGATAACTTTTACAATATACCACTGATCGGAAGGAAACTTGTTGCACTTGCAGCTCAGAAGAACTGTGAGTAACCTGGCGAAAAATCGTAGCGCTATCGCGTACAGTTTTTGTGCAAATGGAAAAACCCCGCAAACCTGAAGAGCATAAGATCAGAGTTTTAGTTATGCATAGATAGATAGATATATTGTTTTTGTAAGTCCTAAACTTGATAGAGCATCAGGACACCATCCTACATGTACAGTTACACTTCCAGCCGGTTTGCGTCTCTGCTGGTTCCAAAGAAAGCGGAACCTGTTCTGTACAATGTCAGCATGTTGCCACTGACATTAGTCCTGTGCACCTGTCAAGGGAAATAGACCTATCAGGAAAAGTGACTGAACTGGTCTCAGAAATCTGCACGCTTGGATCGGACTTTATTTATCACTAGGATGCAAGGATACCCGCACACCAAGCAGATGTTGTGTTTAGCAGGCTCAGGAGAGATGTTTGGTTTCCTTACTGGAATGCAAGAGACTCGAATAAGTGAAGCTGATAATTTGTCCAAATAAACTCTTTTATATCCGACATCTTGGTTAACGATGTTAATTGAAACACTTAATCAAAATGTATGCTCACCTGCATTCCTAGTGTTTGGGGAGTTATAAACTTCCACTGCTTCATTGCTCATGCTTCATACTTGCTTACACTGAAGACAGCAGGGCCTCTGCAGCTGTGTTGGAAGGAACTGCAGATGCTGATTTAAACCGAAGCCAGAAACAAAATGCTGGAGTACCTGTAACTCAGCGGGACAGGCAGCATCTCTGGAGAGAAGGAATGGGTCAACAGAAGATCCAGAGCCTCTGTAGAGCATGACATTGCACTATGCAAATGGCTCGATTGTAATCATGTATTGTCTTTCTGCTGACTGGACAGCACGCAACAAAAGCTTCCCACTATACCTCGGTACACGTGACAAGATACTGAACTGAGGTGGCTGTTGATGAGCTGGTGGTGAGGAATCGGCTGGAAGGAAGGTAAAAGAAAGAAATGTACAGACTGTGCCTTTGTTTTACTTTGGCCTGAATAAAAAATAAACAGATATCAGCAGGATTGCATCCATAGATTTCAACCGGCACAGAGCCAAAGCCACACTCACTCAGCTGGTGAACAGACATGCATTAGAGAATGCATTAGAGAAGAGATTGGGAGGGGAGCCCAGGATTGATTTTCTCAGTTAACTAACAAGGAAGTTAACGTAGATTGAACGATTGTTTCGCTGAACACCTTCGCTCAGTCCGCCGGGATCTACCTGATCTCCCAGTTGCCAACTACTTTAATTCCCCAGTCCCACACTGACCTTTCTGTCCTGGGCCTCTTCCATTTTCAGTGAGACCAAACGCAAATTGGAGGAACAGCACCTCGTATTGGAGGAGGAGCCATCTTGGGGAATGGCTGCTAACCAGCAGCCGTCAGTTTAATTCATTTTTTTCCCAGTTTTTAGTTAGTCTTGTTCTTCGTTTGTTCGGAGAAATGGACTTCTTAATGTGGGGGGAAGGGGGTAATTATACTTCTAGGTCCCTACCTGGTCGGTGAGGCAGCTTTTTCTCCGGGCTGCCTGTCTACCCGTCCTCGTGGCCTACCAGCGGGCGTGGAGCGCCGTTTCCTGGCGGGGACAGCCCAGCACCTCGGGTTCGGTGGCGGCACAGCGCTGGAGCGCTATCGCGGAGTGGGCGATGCCTTGCCTGGGTCACCGCGCTGGATCGACGCGCTGGAGCTCCGGTGAGCTGTGACCGCCGTGATCAAATCCTCCGGGCTGCGGGTCTGCGGAGCGGAGCGGGCGGTGCCGACATGAACATCGGTAGCCTGGGAGCTCCAACCCGGTGCGTCCTTGTCGGCTTCGGAAGCCAACAATCCCCTGCTAGGAAGCGGCCGTTCCAGGTGGCCCAGCCGCTGTGAGGACTCTCCCGACGCCGGGGCAACAGCACCCGGCCAGAACGGCCAGGAACATCGGGCCTCCGTAGAGGCAACAGCGGTGGCCTCAATAGGCCTGACTTCTGGGAGAACTGGGGTTGGGGACTGGACTTTGTGCCTTCCCCCACAGTGGTAACCACTGTGGGGGGATGATTTTTCTGTGTGTAAGTTACTTTGTTAGTCTGTGTCCAAGATGGCTGTCGGAAGGGAGAGTGGACGCTGGCGCGCTTTAGCTGCCGCTGCTCTCTCTTCACATTGTGTTTTTTTGATTTTTTGATTGTGTGTCTTTGGAGCGATTTCTATCTTTAATTTGTGTATTGATGATGTCCTTATTATTTATTTTTCTCCGACTATATGTTTTTTTCTCTTCTGTTAATCTTTGTAAGGTGACCTTGAGATTTGAAAGGCACCCGAAAATAAAATTTATTATTATTATTATTAGTATTTCACTTGGGCAGCTTGCAATGCAGCGGTATGAATATTGATTTCTCTAACTTCCCTCTCTCCGTTCCTCCACCACCTCAGTCGTTGTACTAGGTTCAAAGTCGTCTTATAGTCTGTAACTCGTTTTCACCTAGCTCACAGCTAACAACGGCCTGTTTCCTTTATCATCATGCTTTTTTGCATATCTTTCATTTGTTTTATATTTCTCTATATCACCTCTCGTTTCCCTTTCCACTGACTCTCAGTCTCAAGAAGAGTCTCGACCTGAAACGTCATCTATTCCTTATCACCTGTCTGACCCGCAGTGTTACTCCAGATTTTTGTGCCTATCTTCAGTTTAAACCAGCATCAGCAGTTTATTCCTACACAAGTTAACTCAGAACATGAGGGGGCGATAAGGGAAGCACTGTATTTCCAGTGTCTGAATCTGAGCCAGATGCAACCTGCCGTGTCTCTGTGTCCTCTCTGGATGGAGTTGGACAATTCAGAGAATGATTGTAACACAAAATAATCGACATGAGAGTTTACAAGATGCTGAGACATTAATATGTGTGTTCTGCTGTAAACTACTGCTAACATAGTTCTGATTGAATTACAGACTTCAACTTTGACTTCTGTAAAGTCTGCACTTACCGTAGTGTCTCTGTGAATCATTGATTTACTCTGAAAACGGAAAATACTTTAATCCCATTGCACTTTGTGGTGTAGATTCCTGGATTACTGACCATACACAAGCACCATGCTGCAAACTGACGATAGTGGAATAAAGTAATAGTTACTTTAAGGAGCAGAAGATGGACCTCTACGCAGTCTTCATCGATTTGAGAAAGCCCTTTGACACGGTCTCCAGGGAGGCTCTGTGGCTGATACTTCACAAGCTTGGCTGCCCAAGAAAGTTCATCCAGATCATCCGCCTCTTCCATGATGGCATGACAGGAACAGTTCTGGTCAACGGCGAAACTTCTGCACCTTTCCACATTTCCAATGGAGTGAAGCAAGGTTGCGTACTGGCCCCTGTACTCTTCAACCTCTTCTTCGGCTGCGTCCTGAGTCAGGCACTCCAGGACCTCGACCGTGGCGTGTACCCGATGTAACATCTGTACGGATCTACCTTTGACCTTCGACGACTGAACGCCAAAACCAAGATGCATGAACGGCTCATTCTCAAAGCCCTTTTTGCGGACGACTGCGCCCTCATGGCTCATGAGGAGTCTGAATTCCAGTTCATTTTGACCAAATTTGCGGAAGCAGCACAGGCTTTTGGTCTCATATCAGCCTCAGCAAAACGGAAATCATCGACTAGCTGGCTCCAGACTCTGCAGCACCGCCCCCAAGTGTGCACATTGACAGCACATAGCTGAAAGCCGTTGACTCCTTCAAATACTTGGGAAGTGTAATATCATCTGATGGCTCCCTGGACAGGGAAATCTAAACGAAAATCAGCAAAACCAGTTGCACAACTGCGTACACGAGTGTTGAACCACCGCAACATCAAGCTGTCAACTAAACTCAGTCTACAAAGCAGTTGTGCTTTCCAGCCTGCTCTATGGCTGTGAAACGTGGACCTTGTATAGGAACCACATCCGTCAACTTGAGAAGTTCCATATGTGCTCGTTATGGTCCATCATGGGCATTCGCTGGCAGGACAAAGTATTGGACAGATCCAGCTTCACAAGCATCGAGGCAATGATCATCAAAGCACAGCTCCAATGGACTGGGGACATCATCAGGATGGATGAAACCCGCATGCCTCGACAGGTCTTCTACAGCGTGCTCTCCCAGGGACAAAGGAACCGTGGGCGTCCCAGGAAGCGGTACAAAGATTGCGTCAAGGACCATCTCCACTATTGAGTTCTTGCGCCCAAGCAACTGGAAGCCTGCGGCAGTGACAGAACTTGAAGCTATCAATCATTTCCACTTTGGCACCATAAATGCCGATCTACACCACCATACTTCCTGAAGTCGACAACTAGCTCCTTTGTCTTGCTGACATTGTGGAGGTGGTTGGTGTCCTGACTCTCCATGATCTGGCCCACCACAGTGGTGTCATCTGCAAACTGGTAGATTAAGATAGAGCTGAATTTCGCCAATTTTAGCTAATACCCTCTCATCTAGGCAGCATCCTGGTAAACCTCTTCTGCACCTTCTCCACATCCTTCCTGTAATGGGGGGACCGGCTGTTCGCACAATATTCCAAATGTACCATAACCAAAGTCCCATAAAGCTGCAACATGACTTCTTGTACAGTGCCCCGACCAACAAAGACAAGCATATCATATGCCTTATTTACTAGTCTCATCAGTACTAAATGCATTTGAGCAATTTGGAAATACTTTGACATTGAAGCTACAGCAAAATGATTGTTAGTGGCTGAGACAATCGCTGGTTAAAAGTGTTCTTGGCTGAAAAATTATAGTTCCCTTGTGCTTTATACATCAGAATACATGGTAGGATTGTCTGACCATATGCTATGGTATTTTCTTGATATATGCCCGTTATATTCAATTTACTTGGTATCAAATGTATTTTATGCTTCACATTCAGAGGGGAGTCGGATTCTGAGATTCCTGATCTAAACAGTTCAGGAATTTTTAGGCTACTTTATCAAATAGGTGCACAAGTCCTAAACAACCTTGTCCTCAACCCAGATTGCTGTTCTAGATTAAAGCTGGCAAGGGATGCTGCATATTTCAGAATAATTAAGTGGAAAAGTATCCAGAGAGTCATGAACATCTAAACGACAGAGCACAAGACGAGATTCGCAATGTTAAGATTTATCATTGATGTTCTGGTTGTAAAACAGTCGTCATTGGAGATTCTTTTTGTACTGTATCTTCATTAGGGATTGATTATTCAAA
The DNA here is from genome assembly GCF_010909765.2 of Amblyraja radiata. Taxonomy (NCBI): domain Eukaryota; kingdom Metazoa; phylum Chordata; class Chondrichthyes; order Rajiformes; family Rajidae; genus Amblyraja; species Amblyraja radiata. Next base: position 49,778,937 of record NC_045969.1, read on the forward strand.
ATAAAAGAAATGTTATCAGCTGGGGAGGTGACATGGCTCTTTGAATTAACAAACTGAAGAAGATTACTATAATCACCTATCATTACCTTCAGAAATCTGCAGAGCTTCATTCAATTGTGAATATTGTGAACTGCTGGCTCTTAAGCACTGGGAAGGGAGAGGAGAGAGGAAAGCACTTTCACAGAATGGTTTCTGCAACATCTCGGCTGGGATTTACAAATCTCACACATTATTATTTCCTCCAGGCAAAGTGTCGCGTAAAGTGATTCTTGTCACATTGATCAGGAATTTTGATTTAATAATAATAATAATCATATCCATAATCACTACTTTATTAGCCAAACATGTTTTGCAACATATGAGGAATTTGATTTGCCATATAGTCCTACCAATAAAAAGCAACTGAACACACAAAATACATTTTAACATGAACATCCACCACAGTGACTCCTCCGCATTCCTCGCTATGATGGAAGGCGAAAAAAAGTTCAATCTCTCCCTTCTTTGTCCTCCAGCGGTCAGGGGCCACTAACCTTCCATTACTCCTGTAGCTGGCGGCGGGCCTCCTTGTCGGGGCAATCAAGCTCCTGCATCGGGAGGAATCTCAGCTTCCCCGTGCCAGGCGATCTACCCCGGGTCGAGGCAAGTCGAACATCATGTGGCTTTTGGAGCTTCCTGTCGTCGGTCTCAACCCGAGACTGAGAGCTCCTTGATGTTAGTCCACAGGCCGTGGTTGTAGCGTCGATCCCAGGCAAGGAATCAGCTTCGATGGTAAGTCCACACTCCATGGTGGGGCTCAAAGTCAGTCCCGAGCAAGGCCTGTAGCTCCATGATGTTAGACCGCAGAGTGACCGCCAGATACGATCCGGAAAACAATCGCATCTCCGGCAAGGTAATTCTGAAACTATTGTTGCTGAATAATCAAAATAAGTGGCTCTGGGGAAAAATGGCAATCTATATTTTTTGTTGTTGGCGTGATCGGAATTGGTTCATATCTTGTGGCTGCATTACATCAGTTCTGAGTGAATTTATAATTCATGTTTTGGATTGTGGGCATTGATATCAGGATCAGTGTATTGTCAACCACTAATTGCCCTTGACAAGGCGATATTGAGCTGTCCATTTGCACTGCAGCAGTTCTTCTGGTGAAGCTACTCCCACAGTGCTGTTTGCAGTGAGTCCCAGGAGGTAGACCTAATGACAAAGAAGGAATAGTGATATATTTCCAAGCTCAGCTTGCTGTTTGACGTGCAGGGGAGTCTGCAGGTAGTGTGCTAGCTGGCCTCGTCCACTTTGGTGCTGGAGGTCACGGACAGAATAGGGAAGGAACTGCAGATGCTGGTTTAAACCGAAGATAGACACAAAATGCTGGAGTAACTCAGCGGGACAGGCAGCATCTCTGGAGAGAAGGAATGGTTGACGTTTCAGGTCGAGATCCTTCTTCAGACTCTGCAGAACCCTCGTCGGAGAGAGGAGAAGAGCTTCTTCAAAGTAGACATACCTTGAGGAGATTTTGCAGTGGAGCGGACAAAATGTGTAGAAAGGAGTAACCATCGTGCCATTTATAACTGATACACACTCCAGCCACAATAGCTATTACTTCAAGGAATGATTGTTTTGTTTTCTGGCTGGGATGCCAACCAAGCAAAGAGCTTTGTCCTGGATGATGTCAACCTTTTTGAGCATTGGTGCAGCTGGGCTCACTGGACAAGTAGGGAGTATTTCATCAGGATCCTTTTCTGTGCCTTACAAATGATGACAAGGCTTTTGATTATCACTCATTGAAGGATACCCAGTCTCTGATCTCCTTTTGTTGCCACAGTATTTATATGGCTCATCCATTTGAGTTTGTGATTCATGGTGACTCCAGGATAATGACGGTAGCACCTCAGCATTTGTAGTACCATTGATTATTAAAGTCAATTGATTTGATTCTCACTTGCTCGTACATACAATAGGTGCAACTAATCTCATTCAGTTTTACATGGCTTAATTACTAATGAAAAATTAATATTTTGTAAATAGCACTGAATCTTCCAGAATAAAATAACTTGCACTGATGATCACTGCTCCAGACTTACTGTAAGTAGAGTCAGATCAATGAGGACCCAGGGGCTCGGGAGACTGCGGAGCTGCGGACTACTCACCATCGTGGGGCTGGCCGGCCTTGGAGCGTGGGGAGCGGTGGTGACTCGCTGCTGCGACTCGACTCCTGGGGCTCGGAGGCTCCAGCAACGCAGCCGCAGGTCCGGTGGACTGGGACATCGGGAGATCGCGGGTCCGGGGGGAGAGACCGCTTCCCGGAGCTCCCGCAACGCGACTTCTCCAGCCCGTGTCGCGGGGTTGGAACGACCCGGAGCGGGGACGTACATCGCCCGGCGCGGCTTCATGGCCGTGGGACATTACAGCGCCCGCCGGGGGCTCCAACACTGTGACTTTTAGACCGGGAGCGGGGCCGTAAATCGCCCGGCATGGCCTAAAATGGCCGTGGGACTTATCATCGCCCGCCTGGGGCTTGGACATCGGGAGAGAAATGGAGAACAGGGGAGAGAAAAGACTTTGCCTTCCATCACAGTGGGTTCACTGTGATGGATGTTTGTGTGAATTAAATTGTGTGTATGTCTGTAGGAAATTGTCTTTGTTTGTATGGCTGTGGAAACGGAATTTCGTTTGAGCCTCACTGAGGCTCAAATGACAATAAATGGTATTGTATTGTATTGTATTTTGTATTTTGTATTCTGATGGTAGAGGAAGAGAGAATTTTGGGTGGAACATTTTTTATATGCAATTGGCCAATCAAAGGTGAGTGTGTTGATGGAGAGAGGGTAAGGGGATGTCCCACTGCGGCAACATAATTGGCGAGTTTAGAAAAGTTTGCTCTCGACTCATACTCGCAGCTTGGTCGACACAAGGTCCTAGGAGGTCTTTGTAATATCCTTCATGCTCGAGAGTAGTCCCCACGTACTCGAGGCCTCAGCTAGGTCGCGGCGTATTTTTCAACATGCTGAAAAATGCCCGCGAGTAAACAAAGGTCGCCATGGAAAAAATCGATATTTTTTTACTCGTAGGTTTAGTCGAGGTATGTCTTAGTAGGTCGGCATGTTGTTTGTAGGTAATCGAAGGTAATCAAGGGTAGTCGAAGGTAAAACTCATTGAGAAAAAAAGGAAAGTAAACTGACCAGTTATGTGAATTGCCCGCTAAACATTATTAAAAGTTGTATGTCTTCTTAAAAATGTCTCCTCCCCCCTCCTTCTCCCCCCCTTCTTCCCTCTTCCCCCCCCCCCCCTTCTCCCCCCCCCCCCCCTTCTTTCCCCCCCCCCCTTCTCCCCCCCTCCTCTCCGTGCTCTCTAAAGGACTTACCATAACCGTGCCAGCCGTCTTTTACCTTCCTGTTCATTGAGGGTGTGGATTTCAGACAACGCTCCCCCGCTTTCCCTGGCCCCCGCCTTCGCAATGTGTGTGTTTGCAGACGGTCGACCCAGCTCGCGGTTTCATTGCTGACGGTCGATCCAGCTCGAGGTCTTCCAGCGACTGCCCTTGAGCTTGAAGTTCGAAGACAGTCGCTGACAAGTCGCGTTAGTGGGACAGGTCCTTTACACACTTGACTAGGTGTCAGAATGATTCAGAAAAAATCATAAAGTATCTCAACCAATCTCAGATGGAGAGGGGAGTTGAGATGAAGCGGACAAAATTAGATGAAAGTATCATGATTGTGTGGCATGGTCCTTGTACGGAGTTTGTACGGTCTCCCCATGACTGCGTGAGTTTTTCACTGACATCTTCTGTTTCCTCCCACACGCCAAAGAAGTACAAGTTTGTAGGTTAATTGGCTTGGTATAAATGTAAAATTGTCACTTGTGTGTGCAGGGCAGTGTTAATGTGTGGGGATCGCTGGTCGGTGTGGACTGTTTCCATGCTGTATCTCTAAAACTAAATCTAAATGGGGTAACCTAGCACTTGGTCTTTCTGCACAGCAAAATTCAGACTGAGCCGTAGAGGTTGGCTGCCTTCTGTCCATCTTCTTGATCATCAAGGAGATGCTGTTTCAATCTCGACCTAAGCAATATTGTCACTGGTTGAACTGAACAATTCTCGCTGCTTTGCCAACCCAAGTCCTGAAGTCTGTACTCTATATTTTCTTCTTTGGGTAAGTGTGCCATGGTCTCTAGAAATGGTTGTTGGCACCTTGGTAAATCCTGAATATACCCATGGTTGACACCAGCATATTTCTGTATTATGAGACATATGTGTCGAAAGGAACTGCAGATGCTGGTTTGCATCAAAGATAGACACTCAGGAGTAACTCAGTGGAACAGACAGCATCTCTGGATATAAGCAATGGGTGACGTTTTGGGTTGAGACCCTTCTTCATACCTATGGTCTGACATATCGTCCAGTTGTCCATAGTCACATTATTCCCTGTGCCAGAAGTGAAGCAAAACTGCTTAAATCTATATCTTGACCATCAGGTGATTGAACAAAGTATTAAGGATTCAACTAATAACATGGATATTATTCAGTCTGAATATACCACCAGTTGTGCCGAATGATTGGCAGCCCCGCCAACAGTCTGTCTGTTTTTCGTCTTTAAAAACATTTTTTAGTGTGTGTTAAAGGTTTGTGTAAATGTAATCCAGTTTGTTTTATGTGGCGGGAGAGGGAGGGGGTCGGGGGAAACTTTTTTTCAGTTTCTTACCTTGCTGGAGATGCGATTAATTTTCGGGTCGCATCTCCGGTCGCTCTGCGGCCTACCATCGCTGGAGCTGGAGGCCTACTAGGACTGACGAGCCCCACCGCGGGGCGTGGACTTAACATCGGAACTGATCCCTTGCCTGGGATCACTCCATCCGTGGCCTGCGGACTAACCATCAAGAGCTCTGAGTCTCGGGAGAGGCCGAGTCGGGAAGCTACAAAGACGCAGAGGCTCGACCAACCCCGACCCGGAATCCGATCGCCGTCGCGGGGGAGCTGACATCCCCCTGATGCAGGAGCTGGTCGTCCCTGATGCGGAGGGGCCAAATGCCTTCAGCTACGTGAGTCAAGATCGACTCGGCAACGGAGGGCTCGAGGCCCCCAACCGCGGGAGAGCATAGAAGGGAAGAGATTTGATTTTTTTTTGCCTTCCATCACAGTAAGGAATGTGGAGGAGTCACTGTGGTGGATGTTCATGTTAAAATGTATTTTGTGTGTTCCGTTGGTTTTTATTTGTATGACTGACTTGGCCAATGAAATTCCTCGAATGTTGCAAACCATACTTGGCTAATAAAGTATTATTGTGATTGTGATTGATTGATTGTGATATTGTTGTATTGGTTGGCAGAAAGGGCAAGGGGAAAAGCACTGAACAAAGTCACCAAGCTACAGATCAAATTCTGCTGGAAACTAAAGACAACATTTTAAATTAAATTATACAATGCAAACTGAAGCTGAACTAAAATTGAATGTATTTTTCAAGCCAATTAAATACCTTTTAAACTTTCAGTATTTAACACTTTCTACATACTTCAGTATAATGCATGGATAATCAATACCTATGTTATTTTTATATGAAGAAGTAATTTGGATTTCATCAATCATTGTTCTTTTTCCTGTCAAGATTATTGTCTATTAATCATTTATTTCACTTGAAAACAAGTTCAGCTTGTATCTGCTCAGTCTAAAAATATTAGATGTGACTTTTTACAGTGGCGCAATTGGACTTTAATTGGACCACAATAAAGAGTCGGTAAAGAATCAATGATCATCATTTTCAGAACCGTGGAAACCAAAGACAGAAGGAGGTGCTTAAAATGATGTTAAGCGACCTATTGCATATCCAAGTCATCACCACTCTGTGTTCAGATTCTGGGCCACTATCCACTGTTCAATACCTCCCCTACCACTTGGGTATGTAGCTGGCAGAGGGCGACACCCTAGACTAGGGTTTGGGTGGTTGCCTCTGTCCCATCCTTCCCCAATCCAATCCAAAAAAGATCCGATGGACCAACGTGCAAAATGGGGATATGTCAGATCCACAGGCGCACTGGGAATGGACCCTTCATTTATTCCATGGCAGAGATAGAGTCATAGAGTGATACAGTGTAGAAACAGGCCCAGCTTGCCCCCCACCGACCAACATGTCCCAGCTATACTAGGTCTATATCCCTCCAAACCTGTCCTATCCATGTACCTGTCTAACCTGTCTAACGATTTAAGTTAAGGTAAGAATTATGCCTTAATGACGGCAGGATGTTTCTGGTCATGTATCCACACTGTAGTGGTGGTGTTGAATCTACTGTTGAAGCCAAACACAGAAGCATTAATTATACCCATTTTATGCTACCATTCAATCTCTTCTTGCATGCTTTTTACATGCATGACGTTGTGTTTAAGAAAGACCTGCAGATGCTGGAAAAATCGAAGATGCTGGAGAAACTCAGCGGGTGAAGCAGCATCTATGGAGCGAAGGAATAGGTTTCGTGACAGTTGTTATATTTCTCAGACCATTGATTTTTTTACAATCTTTAAAGAAGGAAGATTTGTCATTTGTGCCAATAAACCGTCTACAGTGCCTGTAGACTGTTTACTAAGCACAGTAACAGGGAATGTTACCAACTTTGAAGTAACTAACAGCAGCGGCAAATGCAACAATTTATCAGATGTACCAAGTGGTACACTTTGGTCTGACTAGCACTAACATATACTTCAGCTTATCTATTAAAATAAAGTAATAACCAAACAGCTATCAGCTATCAATTTAGTTTATTGTCACGTGTACCGAGGTACGATGAAAAGCTTTTGTTGCATGCTATCCAGTCAGCGGAAAGACAATACATGATTATCATTGAGCCATTACAGTGTATAGATAGATGATAAAGGAATAATATTTAGTGCAAGGTTAAGCCAGCAAAGTCCAATCGATGATAGTCCGAGGGTCACCAAAGAGGTAGATAGTAGTTCAGCACTGCTCTCTTTGTTTGTGGTTGGATGGTTCAGTTGCCTGATAACAGCTGGGAATAAACTGTCCCTGAATCTGGTGGTGTGCGTTTCCACACTTGCAATTTGTTGACCATAACCAGCAGAGTGGTGATTTCAGGGGGAGGGGAGTGCCAATACCAATAGTCTTTTTAATGTTGATTATCTACTTACATAAAAATAAAATGTCAGTTGCTAATTGTTTTCAGATACATTTTTTAATTTAACCAAGCAGAAAATTACTCAGTCCCTTAAGGAGCTGTCCCACTTGGACGACCTAATTGGCGAGTTTAGAAGAGTTTGAAAAAATTACATGTTGAAGACCTCCTTTGACTATGCAGAAGACTAGCTTCGACTAGCTACGACAAGCTACGACTAACTTCGGGAAAATTGGACACCGAATAGTGGAGAGTGAAGACGACCTCCCTTCGACCTCCCTTTGACTATGATGAAGACTATCTACAACTACCTTTGATTACCTTCGACTACCCTCGATTACCTACGACTAACATGCCGACCTACTACGACCTACTACAACTAAATCTACGAGTAAAAAAAGTATTGATTTTTTCCATGGCGACCTTTTTTTGCTCACGTGCATTTTTTAACATTTTGAAAAAAACACCGCGACCTAGCTGAGGCTTCGAGTAGGCGGAGACCACTCTTGAGCATGAAGGAGAGTTACAAAGACCTCCTACGACCTCGTGTCGACCATACTGCGAGTATGAGTCGAGGGCAAACTCGCCAGAACTCGCGGATTAGGTCGCCCAAGTGGGACAGGCCCTTTAGTCTTCACATCTACATCTGTGCTTAAGTTAGCATCCATCCATCTGCAAAAGATAATAATGTGTCTTTGGAGAGGGGGAATGTTTCACCTGTGGTTGCATAACCTGTTGCGGCTGACTAGGCCCATCCTTGACAGGCCGACCCTCCCACAGCTCCCACGGGTGAAGTTGTCTCTGGCGTCGAATTGGTGAGTGTGACGTTAGCGTCTGGCCTCCAGGGTCTTGAACCATCTGCTGTTGTGGTGCTTCATACTCGCCTGGAGATCCTTTCTCCACCTCCCCCGGTCCACAGCAGCTGCTTCCCTGTTGTCAGTGCCAATGTTAACATTCATCATATCTCTTTTAATCGTATCCCTGTAGTGAAGCTTTGGTGTTCCTCTTGGCCTCAGCGCATTGGAGACCTCCTTGTGTAATACATCTCTGGGGACACGTCCATTTCCCATCCTGTGTTTATGTCCAAGGAGGAGACACTACTGCTTTAGGATGGCAGGGATGCCCGGCATGTTGGTCAGGAAGAGGACTAATTCATTGGTCATTTTGCCTAAATAACTCCCAGGGTGCGATGAATACAGCAGAAATGTATATATTTCTGTTTCCATTCTTAATATAGGTAAGTCATCCAAGCTTCACTGCTGTACAGTAATGTGTTCATAACGCTGCTTAGTAGACTGTTATCTTGGTCTTTATGAATTTCCTGCACTTCCGTGCCCACTTGGTTAGCCTCCTGAAGGTGGTTACTGCCTTTCCTAGATGTGAGTTGATTTCCTCATCCAGAGAGAGGCTATCAGTCACCGTACATCCTAGGCAGGTGAATTTGTGGACAGTCTCTAGCAGAGTGGTACCTAGGATGATTTCAGAGGGGAGTGGAGTGCCCTGATCCATGCCGACAGTCTTTTTGATGCCGTTGTCAGTCGCTATGTAGGGGTTTTGCGTTTCCCTTTACTCCACTTCGGGCCCAACTGCCCGAGTTATTGTCTCCCTTGTCGGAGGGTCAAACGGCCACCACTCCACTCGAGCGGTTTCCAAGAGAGAGAATACAACAAAAGGGATTCCCCTAGGTTCTAGACCTCGGAATTATGGTGGGATATGATAAAAAGGTTGAATTGACCAGAGTGTGCTGATGAGAGAAAACAGAAACCAAGACGGACTCAAAGCAAGTCTAAAATTTACAGGCTTTATTAAACAATGAGAAATCGAATCTCACCAACACTACATAATACGTGGCTAAACTTATGCTTTAAACTAAGACTATGGACGGAAAACTATCGGGCACGTCGTAAAACTTACTTTACACAATTTTACCCCCCCTTGACCTCTTTCCCCTTCTCAACCTCTATCCTATTTCGGGAATTTCACCAGGTCACAGCTAGGTCGATGCAGGCCCACGAGCTGTCCAGCAGAGCAGAAAGAGAGCGAGTTCTGGCTTGACTCCTGTTTTTATACCTGAGCTTCCTTTGAAACCCCCAGGTGGTCCTCTGGATAAAAGGGTTCTTTTGATGATTCCCAGTTTCGATCTGGCATGAACAATAGGCTTCCGATGATAAGGGGTTTGCTGATGTCATGATCCCTCAGCCTGATCGTTATCCCATCGCCTGGATGGGCTCCTATTGCCTCGATGGATGGGTCATCCACGATGGTGATTGTGCTTGTGCTGGCCTGTTTACCACCGTCTGCTCAGGCTTGGTTCCTTCCTTTGTGTATCCAAGATAATCTCGTTATCTCCGTCTCAGCCTTTCCTGCCCATACCATTCGCATAGTTGTGTGATGCCCAAGTCCACAGGCCAGACAGGTTTGAAACTTGAAACTGATTCTTTCTGTGGATTGGGGTTTTTACCGTTGCAGCCAGCAAATCTGTCTTTTTAAAATATCCATGTCCTTATCCGAGTTCTTCCATTATTTTGGAGGATTTGCCCCAATAACTTACATGCCCCTACGATACGTCCAGGCTTGCACGGACCGCATCGATTGACAAAGTTAGTGGGCAATCCTCCAGCCTCAAGAGCTTTAAACACTCCTGGTGAGAAGGTGAAATTATGTACCCCGAAAGCCCCCTTAATTGCTAAACTAGGCCCTCGAAGCACATTAACTTACACTATACACCTTTTACTTTACATCAATCCCACAAACCATACAGTACCCTCACGACCATTCCCTGAAAATGCAGGGATTACAACATATGTAAAATGCAGGGATTACAACATATGTACAAAAACTATTGCACTAGAGTACAGACATTTTACAGTGATGGGGTGTCGTTACGGTGACGTCGGGAGGCTCGATTTACCAGCTGTTGTAATTTGGCCATCCTCCTCCGCCTTTTAAATTTGCAATTAATGCATAGCAAATACAGCACAATTATCATCTGGCAGATGATCAGAACATGGGACACGATGCGGACCCATGCTGGAACTATGATCCAGGACTCCAGGTCCCACCAACTTGGAGACTTGATCTCTTCGATCTCCCTGGCGATATCCACAGTCTTTTGTTCCAGGGAGAAGAAGTGTTTGTGCGACAACTCGACCGCCACCAGCAACTCTTTTAATTTTTCATTCACTGGGGGAATATCATACCCAAAATGGGCAACATAGTTAAATAAGTCAGTTACATTTTCTTGTACCGAGAGGTGAACCGAAGAAGGTTCCGGGATGGGTAATATTCGCTGCTGTGCCACATGGACTTCTGCCCTGGGTTTAAAGCAGAAGCTGCTGTGCGGTATCGGGCACCACAGCTGTGATCCGTGCTGATACCGCTGGGCACTTGTGGTGACACAGTACGTCCCACTGCCTATATACGCCACCTGTGGAGGGACATGGTCTGCCGCCATCGCCTCCATGGTGCAGTTTATAGGCTGTGCCCCAACAGCCCTGAACCCACACTGAGGCCTAGCCTCAGCGCCCATGTGCTGGGGACACAGGATTACCTGTGCTCCCCGGCTCCGACAACCCAAAAGTCAATGCCTGTCACAGCTTGCTCCCTCACTATGACATAGGGCGGGACCTTCCCGTAGCGAATATGCACCCCCCCACGAACAACTCCCACGTTCTCCACTCGGTACAGATGTTCCCATCACCAGGATTCTGACGACCACTCCCATTATGGTGTGATTGGATTTTCCGCAATCCACCGGTACCGGGTAGGCCTCGGAGGCCACACGAAGCTGACAAGGACTCAAAGTGCTGTTATAAGGGTGTAGCGCTGCTAGGTGCTGGTTGCTTATCCAGGAGGGGACCCGACCTTGCCTCAGGTCTTCCAGGTTGCTCCTCCCCTCCCCCAACAACCATGCACCATACAGCCCACACACCTCATTCTGTGCAGCCTGATCGGACGCATTCCGGTCCTCTTTAATCAAAGCGTTTATCGTTTTTGCATGTGTCTCCAATTGTGCTATAATTTCTTTTAGATGTAGAGTCATTGCCACCTCTTCGTGTAGTCCCGATCCTACCACCGCATTTTCCTCCCCCAGAACCTTTCGCAACTGGCACTTCAACTGATTGATCTGCAAGGCCAGTTCTACGTTGTCCATGCTATTAATAATGGACGTCCCCGTGTTAAATGCTGTAAACCCGTCGTTAACCACCCCTCGTCTTTGCCTATCGGACCCCAAAGTGAAATCCCCTCCCCTGCGGTACATCTCTTCTATGTCTATGTCCCCAAAATCCAGGTTGTGGAATTTCTGGAACATGTCTTTTTAATTCCGTCTCGCGGGGGCACCATGCGGGTAACCGCACTTCAGACAAATACGATGGACTCCTCCGTGTCCCCGCGACGCGCCACGCACATCCGGAGGCACATCGTTGCCATCATCCATACGGCGGGGCAACTTATCTGGAAAACAAAGCAAAACACCTCCTTGCCTCCACAAAGCTATCCGCCTAAAATGGCATTTGGGGTTTTGATTTTGTCTGTTGTGGTCTACTTTTCCACAGCACATCCCTTCGATCCCCTACTGTCTGTCCCTGTACTCCCCTGGAGCTTTACAAAACCCTATATCTAATTACCAAACGCTAACTACACGAACCACACACAAACCAATGCTATATACAACGCCACCCGTCTCCGGGTGGCCAACTCATAACTGGTCCCCGTCACGCTGGGGCCACCCCTCTGTTGGGCCCTCCCGTGCAGGCCAGAACTTCTCCTGTTGAGGGGCCTGACTGCCCCTCACCTCCCTTTGCACTACAGGGTTTCGAGATACTTCTACGTTCCCTGCGGAGACTGGGCTCCCTCCAGCAGCACTCCGTAGTGCCCTGTTTCGGCCACTCTCCTTCCCGGCCCTCCTGTGGCCGGCCCTAGCCCTAGGTTTAATTAGGGATGGGGACCACCTTACTGGGGGTTTAGTGACCCTGTCACTCCTACGTCTGACCGGGGGTTCCCCCACCAGAGGTGATACCTCCATCTCCTCTGCTTCTGCTAGTTCTGCCTCTCTTAGGCAGTCTACGGTACCTGCCTGCAGAGGACTGGAGTCAGCTTCCTTCTCCGCTGCTTCCAGTCCTCGCCCTGGAACACAGCCGGCTACTTCAGGCTGACTACCTGTGGACTCGCCTGGCTCCCCTACGGTTTCCACATTAATCTGGGTCTGTTCTTGATCTTTACCCCCATACGGTCCCTCTATCTTCTCCTGCCTGCAAATGGCTGCTGAGGCAGCCTTTAAAATGGGGTCTTGTGCCTGGACCGTGGTCAGGTCTGGGGCCAAAACCACTCCCGCACTCTCCTTTTCTCGAGGCTGCTTCCTGGCTGCAGCTACCTGTCCTTCCTCATAGGGGTCCCATGCTTTCCCTCTCCTGGCTCCTTCTCTGGCCCTCTGATTTCCCTCGCCCCGTGGACTATAGGGCACCCCACTAGAGAGAGGGGATGTACGGGGATTGTCCGTGTGGACAATGGTACTGGAAGCACCTGTGTCCAGCAGGTAACTCCCGACCACATCCTGGACCTCCATCTTGACCCAGGGTCTCCCACATGGGCCATACTCTAACGGGCATAGGAATGTGGGCTGATTCGCTGGCAGTCATAAAGGTGCCGGGGGTGCGGATACGGGCGCGCCCTGGCCTGTTGCCATGGCTACCTGTCCGGACCCTCCCGCCTTTGACTGCAAATAGGTAATTAGATCTCTTACATCTATTGTTACCTCCGGGGCTGGGTTGGCCGTTACCGGGGTCCTATCCCCCACTGCTCTACTTTGGTTTCTGCACTCCCTCTTATAGTGCCCGGGCTTCCCACACCCGTAGCACACCAGCCTCATCTCGGAAGAGGTCTGGCTGCCTTCCTGTTTCCACTGCCTCCTTTTGGGGGGTGCCGGTACTATTTCGTGCACCTTGCCCTTAAAGGGCTTCTCCTCACTTCTCACCCCATTGCGGTATGCAAGGGTGAGCTTCCTGATCACCTCCGCCTCGTTAAGGTTTGGGTCAGCTGGGTCGAACCAGTGCTCGGCCTTTGCCCTAACTCGCGGGAGGCAATTCGCCACCAGAGTCTTCAGCCAGTGAGCTGTTCTCTCATCTAAATTCTGCCTATCTAAAGGCATCCCACACGCTCCCTCATACACTGCCCACAGCCTGTCTGCGAACATGTCTGCTACCTGCTGCTTCGTCTCCCCCACCCTGGTGAAAGGACTACCCTGATTCAACCCCATGGCCTCCAGAACCGCTGTCTGTGCCGCTACCCATGTTTCAGGTCTTCCCCCTTCCCTGGAGGTCACCGCCTTGCATAGGTATGAATCTAGGGTCATCAGTAGCAGCTTTACCCCTTCTACCTCATCGCAATCGTTTATGTCGGCTGCCTGCTGCACCTCCATAAAATGCAATGACGGGTCTCCCGCCCTGGTTAACCTGGGAAAGTGGCGGTCAGGAGGCGGTCTATTACCCTTTGCCCCTGGGGAATCATCTGCTGAGGGAAGCCCTCTGACCCCGGGGGCCCCCCTGGTCCTACCAGGTGAACCCGTCCCCTAGTCTTGGACAGAGTCTCCTCCAGCTGCGCTATCCTTGCCTGGCAAGGCCCGTGATCACTATCCCCTAGCTCGCTACGGGCCACCCTGTATGCTGCTTGGATATCTTGGAACTTTCCCTCCAGCTCCCTGCACTCCTGTGTACTCTGAGCCAGGAGTTCCTGGGCGTTCCGTTCCCTCTCCTTTGCCTCTACCACCTGGCATTGGAGGAATTCCTGGGCATTTCTGTGGGACTCCCTCGCCTACAAGATACACTGCCTGGCTTTACTGCATTCCTCAGATAGCCCTTCCCCTTCTCTAGCGCTTTCTTCAGCGCTGGCCCTAGCTTCTCTCAGTTGCTCTTCCAGTCTATCTACCTGTCTCTGCATTTTTGCTACCTGCTGTGATAGGCACGCTAGCCAAACTGCCTTTTCCTGCCCTTTATTATACGCTTTGCTTTCCGTCCATTGAGCAGCAGCTTCTGCAGGCTGCTGTGCTGTCAACAATGCTATCACCCATTGTTTGGTGAGATTGATCTTTTTAAACAAATAAGAGGAGATTCTCTCCTCCATCTTGCTACGTTCTCTCACCCCCTCTGGCAAATCACATATCCCAAACCACTGAGGTCCTGTCACGGTCGCCATTCTGTAGGGGTTTTGCGTTTCCCTTTACTCCACTTCGAGCCCAACTGCCCGAGTTATTCTCTCCCTTGTCGGAGGGTCAAATGGCCACCACTCCACTCGAGCGGTTTCCAAGAGAGAGAATACAACAAAAGGGATTCCCGTAGGTTCTAGACCTCGGAATTATGGTGGGATATGATAAAAAGGTTGAATTGACCAGAGTGTGCTGATGAGAGAAAACAGAAACTAAGATGGACTCAAAGCAAGTCTAAAATTTACAGGCTTTATTAAACAATGAGAAATCGAATCTCACCAACACTACATAATACGTGGCTAAACTTATGCTTTAAACTAAGACTATGGACGGAAAACTATCGGGCACGTCGTAAAACTTACTTTACACAATTTTACCCCCCCTTGACCTATTTCCTCTTCTCAACCTCTATCCTATTTCAGGAATTTCACCAGGTCACCGGGATACTCACAGCTAGGTCGATGCAGGCCCACGAGCTGTCCAGCAGAGCAGAAAGAGAGCGAGTTCTGGTTTGACTCCTGTTTTTATACCTGAGCTTCCTTTGAAACCCCCAGGTGGTCCTCTGGATAAAAGGGTTCTTTTGATGATTCCCAGTTTCGATCTGGCATGAACAATAGGCTTCCGATGATAAGGGGTTTGCTGATGTCATGATCCCTCAGCCTGATCGTTATCCCATCGCCTGAATGGGCTCCTATTGTCTCGATGGATGGGTCATCCAAGATGGTGATTGTGCTTGTGGTGGCCTGTTTACCACCGTCTGCTGAGGCTTGGTTCCTTCCTTTGTGTATCCAAGATAATCTCGTTATCTCCGTCTCAGCCTTTCCTGCCCATACCATTCGCATAGTTGTGTGATGCCCAAGTCCACAGGCCAGACAGGTTTGAAACTTGAAACTGATTCTTTCTGTGGATTGGAGTTTTTACCGTTGCAGCCAGCAAATCTGTCTTTTTAAAATATCCATGTCCTTATCCGAGTTCTTCCATTATTTTGGAGAATTTGCCCCAATAACTTACAGCTATTTGTTGCCAGCATGTGACAGCATGTCCATCAGCCCATGATGTCCTTCTTACATTGGTGTGGTGAGTGCAGCATCAATAGCATGCAGGAGTCCCTGATAAGCACAGTTCCCATCCTCCTTCTGGTTTTCAACCTTTCTGAATGGAAGAGGTTTCCATCACTTCTGGCGCGAAGATACATTCCTTCCTGTCTGTCAGGAAGACAAAGGGCAGAAGGGCAGATAGGAAGATGCTGAACAGAGTGGGAGCTAGCACACAGCCTTGCTTCACTCCAATGTAGTGGAGAAAATTGGATACAATTGTCCGATGTAGCGCCATCAAATTGCACATTCTCATGGAAGACGGAATGACGATTAGAAGACATGGTGGGCATACAATCTTCTCCAGTACCTGGTCGAGGCTGTGTCTGCTGACAGTTCAAATACTTTCTGAAGATCCAAAAACGCATTGTAAAATGTTCTGTGCATTTTCTATGAATTTGGGAGAAGATTACATCTGTTGTGAATCTACCTCTGCGCAAGCTGCATTGTGCTTCACGGTGTATCATATCAGCGAGTCTGTGAAGTCTTTGCAGTCACTCTGGCAAAGGCCTTTCCTGTAACACTCAGAAGTGAGATGCTCCTGTAGTTGTGGCAATTGCTGCGATCTCCCTAGTTCTTATGCAGGGTGACGATGTTGCTGTTACGCATGTCATGAGGGACACCACCCTCTCTCCGGTAGTGTAGGAGAAGTGTGTACTCTATACTCGAGGAGTTCAGCAGACATGCCTCCTGTGCTGGAGGCTTCCTTGCTGGCAGGCAACTGATGTCTTTGTCCATTTCATACAGGTTGGTTCATCATCGAGCTCATTCATCACTGGCACCTGAGGGACAGCACCAAGAGCTGTGGTGGAGACGTCAATCTCACATCAATGTAGCTGAGGGCAGTGTTTGACCCAGCGATACATCTGCTTCCTTTTGTCAGTGATGGTGGTGCCATCTGCAGATTTGAAAGGAGCAATCTTGGAGATGGTTGGCCCTATTGCTCGGTTTATGACATTGTACCTGGCACCTACAGTAGGTTTCCACAGTTGTTTGCACCTTGGATTTCTTTGCACAATTCACTCCAGTTGCTGTTTGTGCAATGCCTTGCCGCTCTTGATGCGGCTGCATTTGCAAGCTTTAGGCCTTGTTGTGTGTTGGGGTGGTGCACAGTGTTGGGAGGAGCGCAGAGCATTTAGCATCAATGATGGGTGGCATTTCATCTAAGTTAGCCTCGCACAAGTCTGTATTCTTACGCTTTTCTTTTCCAAAGCCAAGTGGTGCTGCATCATAGATGACTGCTTTGGGGGATTTCCAGGCTTTGTTGGCATTCTTTGGAGGATCTAGAGCTGAAAGCACTTGGGTGGACAGTTCTGAGAAATGTTGATGTTCACCCACATTATTGGAGGTGTCGATAGGGGCTGGCCTTTCTGTTTTGACGTATGCACATTATGTGGTAGCAGCTGTGCCTTAATGAGTGAGTGGTCTTGATGACTGAGTGGCCAGTGTGGTAAACTGTGCTATGATAAGTTCAAGTGTGGACAACACAAGGCAGATCTTTTCTTCTCGTGATAAGTAGATTAAGTTGGTGCAAGTAACTAGAGCAGTGGTGATGCCTGCTCTAAAAAAAGTGTTTGTGATGCAGAGTTCATTTTGTGTACATAATTCCAGCAATTACCCACCAGTCTCATTTATCTTTCCAACACTGTGATGACCGATGCAGTGTGGCCATGATTCTCTTTTTGGCACCAACGTGAGCATTGAAATCACCAAGAAGGAATACCTTCTTTCCATTTGGGATGTGCGTCAGGGTGTCATGTCGAGTGCCATAGAATTGGTCCTTGTCTGCAGCCGTGACAGAAAGAGTTGGTGCATGTGCACTGATGATGTTGATGAATCCTTTTGAAGAAAGACTTGGTGACAAGAGATGCTCAGATGTTGCTACAGGGATCTTCAGTGCCTGCAATAGCCTGTTGGAAACAGCATAGCCTAGACCATGTTTCCTGTGATCATCAGTATTCTTGCCGTGCCAGTGTATAGTTGGGCTCACGGATGGATCCCGTGTTGGGAAGTTGGTTTCTTGGCCGATGCCAAGTCTGTGAATATTGATGCCAAATCGGTGAAGCTCATGATCGATAATAGCCGTCTTCCGACAGTCAGATGTTGACTACAAGTTCTTGTTGATGCTGGGCCAGGTAGTCCTCACATTCCAGCTGCCAAGCTGGAGGAGTTTCACCCTTTCTTTCATTTGTTTCATAGGTACCTAGTTGATGTCTGCTGGTCAAGACACAAACTTCTCTAATCCCCACACACCCATAGAGGAAGGCAAATGTTGACAGGCCAATACCTGATTGACTGGGGGCTGCCCAGCTTGAAGCAGGCGATATCAGGCCAGTAGGACACGATGATCCTTCCCACCATCGGAGCTAGCCCATGGCGGCATTGCTCTATATAAGGTGTAACTGCTAACTTCTATGTTTTTTTTTCCCTTGTTGTGTTTCATGTATCTTGTGTTTTATGACTGTTGACAGATACATTTCCCCCCTGGGCCGCCCTTGTGGAGGGTGTATAGTGATAAAAGGCCGAAACACCCAGTGATGCAAGGGTACACTACTGATGATGTGTCCTGTGCCCAACTGTCCTGAAGGTTACCCAGGCCAAGATATACGTATCCACTCCCCCACCCCCCCCCCCCCCCCCCCCCGCCCCCTCCCCACAGATGTTGAGCGTCTACCACTCTCAACAATCAATGAATGTCGTGAAATGCTCCCCACCTATTGGCACAAGGGACTTCTTAACATCTAGTCCTGTGTATTTGATTCTTCTATGTTCTATCGTATCGTATCTTATCAGCAAGGATGAAGTGTCCTGTGAATTTGGTTTAGCTGCAAACCTGGGCAATCATTTGGAATCACAGACTTGCCCAGCACCTGCATTCCCCTCTCGACCTAATTCCAGAGGAATGGCATGGCTGCTACGTCTGGGGTCTACTTGGTTTGGCGAGTTGCTGGTAGATGAACGCATGAGAGATTAGCTGACTGCCTGAAGGGACTTCATTTCCGGTGCATTTGTCTCTCCTGAGCCTCACCCACTAGGCAGTGAGTTGCTGTTTGATCCATAGCTGGGACCTGGTTGATGCTCACCAGGGTTTGACCACATGCCGGTGGGCCCACACATCGCAACTCTGGGGGCCAAAGTTCCTCCAAGATTACCACGCGACTTCACCCAGGACCAAAGGTGGTCCCAGTTATGATGCGTAGCTATGTGGAGGCATTGCAAGAGTTTTGATGATGCAGAAATTATATACAGACAGGGGGAGGCTTACACACTTGTGGTGTTGGGATTTACACCAGGTGGCGCAGCAGTAGAGTTGCTGCCTTACAGCACCAGAGGCCCAGGTTCGATCCTGACTATGGATGCTGTCTGTACGGAGTTTGTATGTTCTCCCCATGACATGCATCTGTTTTCTCCGGGTGCTCCAGTTTCCTCCCACACTCCAAAGACGTACAGGTTTGTTGGCTAATTGGCTTGGTAAATTTGTAAATTGCCCCTAGTGTGTGTAAAATGGTGTTGGTGTGCGGGCATTGCTGGTCGGCACGGATTCAGTGGGCCGACAGGCCTGGTTCTGCACTGAATCTCTAAGCTAAACTTAACTAAACTAAACAAATCTAAAAAACATGCATCAGCCTGTGGCTCCCACCACCACACAAGCTGTGCTTAAAACTTCAGAAATATACACTCCAGACATTCTTAAAGCCAGTCGATGATTTATCAAACCTGGAGATAAATAAGAGAGTTTTCTTATTTATCTCCAAACTTCCTCATTCTGCCATGACTGATTTTAATTTCTCTAGTTGCATTTTGTTTGCATTGTGATATATAGGGCTGACATTAGTGAGGACATTCATCATGAGATCTTCAGAAATATTAAATTGCTTCCATATCAGACTCTGCTTTCAAGCTATGATGAAATACTTACATTCATCAATTCATAAAGACATGAAAATCTTCCCCAAAACCTGTGCAATCTGACCTTCTTCATCAGCCTATATTGAGCAAGGCTCAGTTGGTATTATCTACATCACAGTCCTAATTTTCAGTTTCCACCTAATCTGTAGATTTAATGTCACAGTTGGTATCTTGAAACTCCAGGAACCAGCTCTCCCATGGTGTTCAGAAACATTCTTGATTCATTCTTGGAACTGCTTCCTATCAGGGACCGTGAACTATCTGAGTGCTCAGAAAATACTAGATCACTCTCCAAGTGGGGCCTGGGGTGCTTATGTTGGATTGTGCTTTATCCTAGTATATCTCACCCTGGTCTAATTCTCAGGCAAGTTTATTATTTTGCATTGCAGGTTTAGATTTCATTTTCAATCTCATGGCATGATTGTGAGAAGCAAGAACGAGTAGGGGCAGCGTAGTGGCGCAGCGGTAGAGTGGCTGCCTTAAAGTGCCAGTTACCTGGGTTCGATCCCAACTATGGGTGCTGTCTGTATGGAGTTTGTATGTTCTATCTGTGACTGCGTGGGTTTTCTCTGGGTGCTCTGGTTTCCTCCCACATTTCCAAAGATGTGCAGTTTTGTAAATTAATTGGCTTCAATATATTGTTCCTAGGGTCTAGGATAGAACTTGTATATGGGTGATCGTGGATTCGGTGGGCCTGTTTCCTGGCTGTATCTCAAAAGAAAAGAAAATTATGCAGCTTTATTGGTCTGGAAAAGTGTCCCGATCCCCGAAACATCACCTACCCATGTTCTCCGGTGACACCAAAGCTACACCAGCACTTTGTGTCTATTTTCTTTTAGAAATCAACACCTGCAGTTCCTTGTTTCCACAGTTTTCTTGGACATTTGTTGAGCTGCATTTGGACTATTGAATGCGGTTCTGTTGGTCCCATTAATGGAAGGATATGGAGGCTTTGGAAAAGGTGTAGAGGAGGTTTACCAGAATGATGCCTGGATTAGGGAGTGTTAGCTATCGGGAGAGGCTGATCAGACTTGTCTTGTTTTCTCTGGAACACTTGAAGTTGAGCGGAGAACCGAGAGAAGTATATTAAATTATGAGAGGCATAGATAGGGTAGACAGTCAGAACCATTTTCCCAGGATGGAACTATGAAATACTGGAAGGCATAGCTTTAAGTTGAGAGGGGCAAAGTTTAAACATGTGCACGGCAAGTTTTTTACACACAGGATGGAGTGTGCCTAAAACATTTTGCCTGTGGTGGTGGAGGCTGATCTGATAGTGGCATTTTAGACTTTTGGATAAGCAAATGGATATGGAGGGAATGGACGGGTATGGATTATGTGCAGTAAAATAAAAGTTGGTTGTGGCATCATGTTCGGCACAGACATTGAGAGCTGAAGGGCCTGTTCCTGTGCTAAGTTTCCTGTTCTATGTTTGATGTTCTATGCATGCTTCTGTAAATGACACCTGCACTAATAGCACTTCCATCATAACACAAAGTTGCCCGACATTGAAAGAGACAAGTCCTGTCCTTAGTTGGCAGATATTTGAATGGTCAGCATGGGACATTCATGACCTTTGAAAAATGCTCTTAATGATCTCTTTATGACACAAAAGGTGCATTCCTTGTAGATATTTCATTCAGCATTCCTGTATCCACATTTGCATTTTCACAATCTTAGCTCTGCATTCGACCCCATTGTGCCAGGGCAACTACACTCCAAACTTTCCGAATTGACTGTGCCTGAACCCCTCTGTCGGTGGTTTACCAGCTTTCTCACAGACAGGAAGCAGCATGTGAGGCTGGGAAAGCACATCTTGGACCTGCAAACCCTCAGCAAAGGAGCACCGCAAAGCTGCGTACTCTCCCCTCTCCTCTACTCTCTCTACACCAATGACAGCACCTCCACTGACTCCTGTCAAGCTTCTCAAGTTTGCGGACGACACAACCCTGATTGGACTGATCCAGGATGGGGAGAAATCTGCCTACAGACAGGAAATGACACAGCTGGTGTCCTGGTGCCATCGCAACAACCTGGAGCTCAATGTTTTTAAGACAGTGGAATTGATTGTAAACTTCAGGAGAGCTCCCCCCTCCCACCCCCACTCACCATCAACAATACCACAGTCACATCTGTGGAGTCTTTTAAGTTCCTGGGAAACATCACCTCCAAGGACCTTAAATGGGGGGCCACCTTCAACTCCACAGTCAAAAAGGCACAACAAAGGATGTACTTCTGCGGCAGCTGAGGAAGCACAATCTGCCACAGGCGATGATGGTCCAATTCTATATGGCCATCGTAGAGTCCCTCCTTACCTTCTGCATCATGGTCTGGTTTGGCTCAGCCACCAAGCACGACATCGGAGGCTGCAGCGAATCGTCTGATCAGCTGAGAAGGTTATTGGCTGCAACCTTCCCTCCATTGACGAACTGTACACTGCAAGGGCCAGGAAGCGAGCGGGTAAGATCATCTCTGACCCCTCTCACCCTGGCCACAAACTCTTTAAATCACTTCCCTCTGGAAGGCAACTCCGGACTGCCAAAGTTGCCACAGCCAGACATAAAAACAGCTCTTTTTACACGAGTAGTAGCTCTACTCAATAACCAAAAATCTGTAGCCTCCTTTTGCTCTGGTATTTTATTTAATTCACATGCTTAATCAATAATGTTTTACTATTAATGTTTAATGTTTTATGTGTCATTCTTAACTGCCACTGTATGTCATGTTGTCACTTGTGGGCGGAGCACCAAGGCAAATTCCTTGTATGTGAATACTTGGCCAATAGTCTTATTCATTCATTCATACCATCCGAGTCGCATCCTATACAAGATACAAAATGCTGGAGTAACTCAGTGGGACCGGCAGCATCTCTGGAGAGAAGGAATGGATGATGTTTCTGGTCAAGACCCTTCTTCAGACTTCGTAGCCAACTGAGGCTGTCCACACCTTTCCCTCCCTGTCTACAAGGCAAATAGATACTATTATTGGCAAATACTTATTTTTAAGTATTTGCACTCCTGTGCAATTTTGCTGTGAAAGCTGTAATGCCAGACTGTCTTTCATGGCTATTCTGGCATTGTTTGGCTCCCATAACCTCCCTAACCATGTCCCTCCACTTTAGCATCCATGTGATCTGCTGCCTCCTTGCTTTCTGCACTCATGACCTGGTGGTTTTCTTCCAAAACCACTCGTGTGTCCACATGGCTCTGCTGTGAAGGAGAAGACCATGCCATCATTACCTTCTTGCTGGGTGTGTACCCTGCCTGCACTTTGGATAATGGTCTGAAAAAAAACCGCCTCAAATTTTTAAGCACCATTTTAAGGATAACATAGGCTACACTGTATGCTTCTTTGCACTTTACATTTAGCATGTCGAGTAGTTTTGTTTGAATCATTTAATTTACTGGTCCACCCATCAAGTGATCACACATAGGTCATTCGAAGAAATTGTGGAAATTGCATGTGTTGCTCTTGTGTTCAACCTGACCATATGGTCACAGATATGTCCTCTAGTTTCTGTTTGTTCATGCCAATCTTGTAACTTTTTAATATCCATGATCGCTCAAGCTTAAACTGTTCTTTCAAGGTTTGCACTGTCCTTGTAGGATACCACAATTGCAGTTCTTGGCATTAGTGGATACACCAACATCCAGAAGATGGGTCCCAACCTGAAAGATCATCTGTTCATTTCCCTCTGCAATGCAGTCCAGTCCACCAAGTTCCTCCAGCACTTTGTATTTTGTTCACCACCATCTCATATGCCTTAAGTTCTCTCACAGTCACAACATCATCTTCCTCTTCTCATGATTGCTATGTTGCTTTGTTCGGTTTCTTCCCCAGGATCCTGACAATATTGTTCATCCTCAGAAACATTCCATCAATTCCATTACCTGACTTCAAAGTTTTAGCTAGAGAGTCCTACTCTCGATTAACCTTGCACTAGATCACAGTCCTGTGGCTCCCTCAAGATCAATAACAAATTCTCATTGTGAATGTAGTCTGTGGGCTTGCTGTTATTGTTGCTTAAGGGCCTGTCCCGCTTTCCCGAGTTATTCACGAATTCTCCCGAGTTTTCCCCTTGATTCAAACTCGCAGAATGTTCGTAACGAGTCCGTAGGAGTCCGTGGATATATCGTAGCGGCTCGTTATGCCAGCCGTAGGTACTCGGGGCATCAGGTAAGTCGGGACGTTTTTTCCAGCCTGATAAAAAATGTCCACGAGTAAAAAAAATAGCACCCGAGTAATGGGCGATGTGTGACTTTGGTACATTTTTTAATATTCTCAGATGCCTAAACACTAAACACAGATGCCATTCTAAACACTGCCCAGTCCATCATCGGCTCTGACCTTCCTTCCATCGAGGGGATTTATCGCAGTCGCTGCCTCAAAAAGGCTGGCAGTATCATCAAAGACCCACACCATCCTGGCCACACACTCATCTCCCTGCTACCTTCAGGTAGAAGGTACAGGAGCCTGAAGACTGCAACAACCAGGTTCAGGAATAGCTACTTCCCCTCAGCCATCAGGCCATTAAACCTGGCTCGGACAAAACTCTGATTATTAACAACCACTTTCTGTTATTTGTACTTTACCAGTTTATTTATTCATGTGTGTATATATTTATATCATGGTATATGGACACATTTATCTGTTTTGTAGTAAATGCCTACTATTTTCTGTGTGCTTAAGCAAAGCAAGAATTTCATTGTCCTATACAGGGACACATGACAATAAACTCACTTGAACTTGAACTTGACGAGGTTACTCAGAAACTCGATTCACAGCAACGAAAATTTGTGGAGCCTTGATTAACAATGCAACAAAGTCTTCATGACAGAATGGAACTTATAAATACTTAGTTAGGGCACAAACAGAATGAGATGATTATCCACAAATCTAAATTCTTTAACAGATCCAAATTTCTGTCACAATGATGGGTGCACGCATAATCAATGAAATTCCTTTCCTGTTCGGCTTTGTGTGCAGTTCCCTGCCACCACATTAGCATAATCCTCATCCCTATTCACTAATTATTAGCCCCCACTACAACCCCGACAACAGATGGAATGGACACCGAGCCTGGGAGCTGTTGTTGCTGTATCCTTCCAGGTAGCCACCAGAATTACAATAGACATTGAGCAATGCACAAGCTGAAGAATCCTTGAGTGATCAGATGGTAGCTGATATTTTTCAAGATACTTGCTCATCTCCTTGTTCTTTGTTGGAGGGAATTGTGTGTTTATCCTGTACCATGAAGGGCTTGTCCCACTTAGGCGACTTTTTAGGCGAGTGCAGGAGACTGCGCTCGCCACATGATCGCCACATGTTCGCTGATGGTCTCTGGTGAGTCTCCTTTGTGGTCGCGAGAAGTTCCCGCATTCTCGCAGCCTCAGTATAATCGCCGCAAATTTTTCAACATGTTGCAAAATTTTCTGCGACCAAACATTCTCGCCATGGAGAAAATCAATAATCCTGTAGTCGTAAGTGCAGTTGTAGTGGGATCGCCATGTAGTTATACGTAGTCGAAGTAGTCGTAGGTAGCTTTAGTTAATCGCCTTTGCTGGCCGGTCATTTTCATTGGCTCATTGGGGGAAAAAAACGTAAGCACGAGTTTTCAGAACCAAGGATAACCGACCAGTAATGTTAAATGCCCGCCAAACTTCACAGCTGTGTATCTCTGGCTTATTAAAAGTTGTCTGGCTTCTTAAAAGTGTCTCCACTCATTCTCCACCTCTTCTCCCCCCCTCCCCTCCCCCCCCCTCTTTTAAAGGACTTACCGTACACTGTGCTAGCCGTCTTATCATTCCTGTTCATCGCGGTGTGTGTCTGTATCACCTTGGCTTTTACCATGTGAACTTCAGACAGCGCTCCCCCCGCTTGTCCTGGCCCCCGCCTTTGCGATGTGTGTGTGTGTTCCACTCTGACAGTCGCCGTTCCAGTTCCTGGTTTGTCAGGCGACTGCCGGCGAATTGACAGTTGCCAGCAGTCCGCTGAAAAATCGGCAAGTGGGACAGGCCCTTAAATCTGGCTTTTGACATGGGCCTCAGTTCCCCTTCTAATAACAGCCCAGATAGGAACAGACTCAAAGAACATCACAGAGAGCAGTGATGAGTTCCTTAAACAAGTCGGTTCATTCAATGTCTTAACAGACTGAGGTCTGAAGAAGGGTCTCGACACGAAACGTTGCCCATTTCCTTCGCTCCATAGATGCTGCCTCACCCGCAGAGTTTCTCCAGCATTTTTTCTAGCATATGCAGTTCCTTCTTAAACAGTTTATGAAAGCAGGGGCTTGTAATCTAGGGTTCGTGACACCCCCCCCCCCCCCCCCCCCCCCAACACCTCTGGTAGGAGTGAAAGATTGCAGGAAGGGAGGGATGTGAGTTGTTTAGAAAACTTGTGAAAACAGTAAAGTAAATACAAATATATTTTGTTTGCTAGCTGGTATCGGATTTAAGTTGTGGGTGCCTTGTGACATCATCAGGCATTTGTGGTGTGTGTGAGCGTGTGAGTGTGAGCATGTGTGCACGCATTGGTTAGCACGCAACACAAGCTTTTCACTGTGTCTCGGTACACGCGATAATGAACTAAACTGAACTGTGAATGTGTGTGTGTGTGTGTTTATGTGCACTGTACATGTGTGTGCTATGCTTGTGGGTGCACGGGGCAATTCTTAATGGAGTGCAAACAAGTGGACAATTCATACAGAAAGGTTGAATAGATTGGTATAGACCAATTGCACACCAATGCCCAGTTGACAACTGTCTCCAAGGAAAGCTTCCATTTTCGGTGGAATCATGTGAACTGTCAACATTTCAACAAGAAAAATTTCTGATTGTGCTGTTTTATGCAACACCTTTCAACCTTGTCACTTGATCTATGGTATAAATAATACAAACAAAGCAGGGTGTTTTCTGTAAAAAAATAATCTGCTATGTAATTTCTGCGCATAAATTGGCAGGAGAGAAACTGTCAGAGGCTTGCCACCCACATGCTTCTGTGCTGCTACAGATCCCTTTTTATAACCTGCTAGCATTCGACAATGTTTTTAACTAACAGGCAGCAGAAAACAGAAACTGGCTGATAGATCGATTCATTAGCAATCTTTTACAGTGAGTTAACTGTTAAACCAACAGCAGACAAGCTTCTGAAGAAGGGTCTCGACCCGAAACATCCTTTTCTCCAGAGAGGCTGCCTGTCCCGCTGAGTTACTCCAGCTTTTTGTGTCTATCTTCAGTTTAAATCAGCATCTGCTGTTCCCTCCAACACATACAGCAGACACGAGCAGGTAGAGATTGCTCAATAATGATAGATCAGTGGACATAAATGTTTATAATATTATTGTGATATGTTCCTGTACTTATTTGAGCACCAAGAACAGCAGGGGAAGAGTAAAGGACCTGTCTCACTTGAGCGTCATTTGCGCGGCACGCAGGTGGCGTGTCACTGCCTACGCCACCACGCCTCACCACGTGCCATGCACGCGTAATGCACGCCATGTGCGTGTAATGCACGCCATGCGCGCATCACGTGCACGTCATGACGCGTAAATGACTCGCAAATGACGCCCAAATGGGACAGGCCCTTAACTCGTGTTATTTTACAGGATAGGAGATAGGCTGATACAGAAAAACAGAGGAAGGTGAATTTTAATGTGTAATTCACACTTCTCATTTTGGTTACTTTGGTTTTGGTCAATATTTGTAGCAGGAGCACTATTTATTGAGATGGATACTAAATGACATGCACACTACTAACGGGTGTAACTGCACGAATATGTATCTTTGCATCAGCTGACTTTTTGTTCGGTAAGGGAAAATTATTTGGCCCAGTCTAACTCGGATCCAGCCCTTCTTCCCAATCTTCCACCACAATAGCCACGTCATTCACTAAATCATCCCTTGTCATTTGCACCATCTTCACCGTATTCTATTCCCCTCCTACCTCCAGAGTTCAAAAGGTTCATTCCCTCCAGGACATCCACCTACACATCAATGTCCCCCAACATAATTCCTTACCCCACAAGACAACCCATTGCCAGCAAAGGATTCACAGTATTTCTTCCTGTATCTTCCATTTTAATTTAGTCTAATTCACGTGATATTCATGAAATAGTCTCCTTTATAGTGTGAAGATCTTATGTGGCTAGGATGATGCTCTGTGGAGCAAATCCATTGTCCACAAGTGTGCTCCTAAGATTTCAGTAGGTTTTATTTTAATTATCTACATCACTACTCTGACCTCTCTGGAAACTCAAATCTCATTTGCACTTTTTGTTATCTTTTGATTAGGGATGATTGTTACTTCTATACTCAAAGAGTTCAACAGTTTAATCTCATAACTATTGATCCCATTTAATTTTACATTTAATAATAATCTTCAATCCTTTTCTGTGACAAGTTGATTTGAAATTCAATCTGTGTAGGAAGGAACTGCAAATGCCAGTTTACATATGGACACAAAATGCTGGAGTAACCCAGCGGGACAGGCAGCATCTCTGGAGAGAATAGGTGATGTACATAGGAAATTCCATCTCCTTATCTAGACATATCTTAATGCTGCTACCTCCCCATTCTATGTCTTCTTTATACCCCATTATTGGTGCCATCTTGCCTTTTTTTAATTATAAAATTAATTGAAATAGAAACTGCTGGAAATACAGCCATTAAGGCAGCAAACACGGAAAGAGAAACAATTAATCTTTGTCTGAAGAAGGGTCTTGACCCATTCTTGTTCTCCAGAGATGCTGCCTGGCCCGCTGAGTTACTCCACCACTTTGTGACTATCTTCAATTCATCTTTCAGGTGGAAGATTTTTGGTCAGATTAAGAGGCTCTGACATGAAGCATTAATTCTGTTTCTCCCTTTGCAGATGCTGCTTAACTTGGTGAGTGTTTTTAGCAGTTTTCTGTTTTTTATTTTGTATTTTTGGCCAGCAAATTTTTGAAGTACAGCTACTCCTCGACCTACGATGGGGTTACCTTCCGATAAACCCATCGTAAATCGAAAGTATCGCAAGTTGAAAACGCATTTAATACAATGCGATCACGCGACCGCAAGTGATGTGCAGCTCGCTGTCGTTGCCGAGCATTTGCACCATCGTAAAGTCAAAATATTGTAAGTTGAAGCATCGTAAATCAGGGACCTTTAAAAAACCCACTTTAACCGAGAAGGCAATGTTCTAATTTTGATGTTGCGCATAGTCTCAAGACGTCTGGATCCATAAATTTCAAAGCACTCTTACCTTGAAATTCCATGTAACTTCAGCAGCTGAAGTCTAACGTGACATTCCTGATGATCCCACCAGCTCACAGAGGAACGAGGTGCTGCAGCAATTGTTTACAATCAGGTCCCACCTGCCTTGGGCGAAAATAATTACCGGGCCTGGCAGGAGATGCCCAAATTCTTAACTGGAGGATTTTGTATGATGATCCATAGCTGAAAGAAGCTAAAAAAATGTATTAAAATAAGAATAAAGCACCATCCCTGGAATCTCAACTCTTGGCCTGAGACAAATCGAAGGTAGCCAAAAATGCTGGAGAATCTCAGCGGGTGAGGCAACAGCTATGGAGCGAAGGAAATTGGCAACGTTTCGGGTCGAAACCCTTTTTCAGACGTTTCGACCCGAAACGTTGCCTATTTCCTTCGCTCCATAGATACTGCCTCACCCGCTGAGTTTCTCCAGCACTTTTGGCTACCTTCGATTTTCCAGCATCTGCAGTTCCTTCTTATACACTAAGACTTTACTGTTTCCATTGATTCTGCTTGCATTTCAATCAACAGCCCCTCGATTCTACCCCTCATCAATACAATAAAAGCAATTCCCAGCAGGCAATTTATAGCTAAGGCGCTGGTCAGGCCGCATTTGGAGTACTTTGAGTAAATTTGTGCCCCATATCTGAGGAAGGATGTGAGGAAGGCTCGGGAGAGGGTCCAGAGGAGGTTTACAAGAATGATTCCAGGAATGCATGGCTTAGCATATGATGAGCATTTGACAGCACTGTGCCTCTACTCGCTGGAGTTTAGGTTGACGAGGACGACCTAATTGAAACTTACAGAATAATGCAAGGCATAGATAGAGTGGATGTGGAAAGGATGTTTCCACTGATGCTTCCACTCTAGGGCCAGAGGTCATAGTCTCAGAATTAAAGGGTGCTCTTTTAGAAAGGAGGTGGGAAGTAACTTCTTTAGTCAGGGGGTAGTTAATCTATGGAACTCATTGCTGTGGAGGGCAAGTCAGTGGATAGACAGAGATAGACAAATTCTTGATTAGAACGGGTGTCAAGGGTTATGGGGAGAAGACAGGAATCGCTGGTCAATATGGACTCGGTGAACCGAAGGGCCTGTTTCAGCACTGTATCTCTAAATCAAACTGAATTAAACCAGTCATTACCAGACCTGAAATATTAAAAACTGAGAGAGGTAATATTTCTAAATGCTAAATCAAGCACAGCGCTGCCACGTTTTTTTTATAGGTTAGATTAAAAACAATTGAAATCAACTCTCAGAAACTTGCCAACCCAGCCGAATGCTCAGTTTTAACACCAAATACAGAAAATGAAGAATAGTTATCCATTTGCATCATTTAACTTTATAATTTCTCACCATGGAGGTAATTGGATTTAAACTGCCTTTATAGTTTTCTAATTAGAATTTGTAGATAAAACATAGGACAAAGATAATTTAATTTAAGCTTTCTTTGGGCATAGGAAAAATAGTGTATTAACAGTTCCTAATTTATAGCGCTGAATATAGTAGCTACAGTCACTGAATTATGGCTGTTCGTATAAAATTATCTTGAAATAGCTTTGTGTAATTTATTTGCCATTGCAACTGAAGCATTTAATTTATGTTGATCATCACTGGAAAAACATTTGAAATGTTTTACCCCTCACCCTTATATAAATCTCTTCGACCTCGCCGCTGAGTTTCTCTCCTTGATGTCAC
The DNA here is from genome assembly GCF_010909765.2 of Amblyraja radiata. Lineage (NCBI taxonomy): Eukaryota > Metazoa > Chordata > Chondrichthyes > Rajiformes > Rajidae > Amblyraja > Amblyraja radiata. Next base: position 49,809,197 of record NC_045969.1, read on the forward strand.
TAGTCAGCATGACCTGCTGTTGGTTATAAATCACAGATATCAGACTTGGAAAATTGTAATTATGATGAACTGGCAAATCTGAATGAGATCAGAGGAGCCTATAATTCCTTCAATAACATCACCTTGCTTTGTGCAAACTGATTTCCGTGAATAGTGTGGGGCCTAGCACACAGGCATATGCATTAAGTTGCTCAGAGAGAAGGGTGTGTGAGCTGATATTTCCCAACGGATGTTGTGCCTTAACGATTTTACTGTAAATGGCACAAAATCCAAAGTTTCAGGGGCCTTAATAAATCATAGAGCAGGAGCAGCACCACATTTACGCCAGGTTTTCCTTTACTCATCGTCTCAGATACATTCATCGTTCCTCATCTGGTTCTCTCACCCTGCTCTTCAGTCCCTACACCATCACCCTTTAAAAATGTATAGTAGAAAATGTGAACTTTCTCACACATTAAGTGTGTGTTAGTGACCATGAAATATGAGAGGATTCTCAGTGCTGATGATAAAGGCATACTTTATTTGGAATACGATGAATTATACTTCCAGTTGGTTATTTTGCTTTGTCACTGAATGAAGCTAAAAGATGTGTTTATTTCATTGTAATATGAAGACTGGATAGATACTGGTGAAATTAGTTATCTATTTAGTAATCAGTGATGGGAATTCTGTATTGATGGAACAAATTCATAAATGCTTATTGATTCATCTTATAAGAATACCAGCAAGAAGATCTTTCTTTTTCTAAAATGTAGTTATGATCCCAGTAAAGTAGAGTGTTTTGTGATTACAGAACACACAATGGCTTGATATGACATTAACTTCAACTCTGTCACTTATACAAGGGATAATGATATAATTGCAATGGATTTAGGAGAGCGCATGTAAAGAGCAGAAGAAAAAATAAAATAATGTACTTGACTGATGCAAATAATAGATGTAGGAAGATGATGGCATGGAAATAATTTGATCTCAATTTCAGTCCCAGCTTCACATATCTCACCTCCACCAGAAACACTTGCTGGAAAAGATGTTAATGTCAAGCAACCTGCAATTCTGTGTTCCATGAGAAAAGTTCCACGTCTTTAAAAGTTCCGTTTAGTTTATTGTCACGTATACCAAGGTACATGGAAAAGATTTAGTTGTGTGCCAATCAGTCAGCAGAAAGATAAAACATGATTACATTCAAGCCATTTACAGTGTTTAGCTAGACACATGATAAGGGTTTAGTGCAAGGTAAAGCCAGCAAAGTCCGATTAAGGGTAGGATTGTTAAAAGGGTAGGGGTAAAATCAGCGTTCTTACTTTATACACGGTTCCTGGACGGGACGTCGAAGGGCGAGAAGCCGAAGCGAAGAAGTGGAAGCCAAGATACCGAACGGACACGACGCTGAAAGGATATGAACCCGTACGGACACCACGTTGAAAGGACAAGACGCAGAAAGGACATGACATCTCCGGGGACGGGATTTGTCCGAGACCTTGTCAGCGATTGGTCCAGACCCTCGCGTCCATCACATCACTGGCCCGGGGGAGACGGGAGGGTGGGGTGGGGGGGGGGGGGGGGGGGGGGGGGGGGGGGGGGAGTGGGGAGCTTGAGCTTGCGTTTGTAAAATGGTGGCAGTGACTCCAAGCTGTTGCGATTGCCACAGAGGCTTTTCAACGTCATGTTCGTTCCCCACCAGATTTTAAGCCGAAAAACAATCTGACGCCGAATGCACATGAAGCTGAAATTATAAATAGGTATGAAACACTGAAACACTTTTTAAAAAATCAATATTTGCTGCAAGAATACACATATTTATTATTTAACTATTTTTAAATGTAACAAGGTATAACAATTCAACTATTTTAAAATGTAACAAGGTACAACAAAATTATAGGAATAGGAATAAAAATCAATTAAAAAATTGTAAGCTAAGGCTCTTAGGAAAGCCAATCCTTCTTCTTTATTCTAAGAATTGCAAATAGATTTTATTATTTCATTAATGGTAGCATATATTTTGTTAGGCTTTGAAATGTCAATCCTGTAGATACCTGCTCAATTAACATATCATTCGATGCCTGTGCACTACAGATCGTTTTAAGTAATTTGGCCACTGTGGGATGAGTCTCCTTTTAAAGGCCAGACGCCAACTTTCTAGAGAATTGTTTGTTCTTGGCAAATTATCCTGAATTCGAGTGCAGACTGACCATAATTCACAATCGTAAAGTGGTCTCCTTTGCCTCTTTGAACTATTCCTAACCATGTACTTTCGAAATAAACTAAAAAATCACGTAACATTTCTTCAGTTTCGGCATTTAAGGAGTGCACCAATTCATCAACTATTTCTTGAACATCTTCAGGGGGGACAAAGGACAAGAGCTTGTAATTGTTAATGAGAAGTGCGTTGTCAGGCTTAGCATAACATTGTTGCAATCCATGAGTTTGAAAAGTTCGCCATAGACATTGGCCAAAATGAAAGCATCAACCATAAATCGACATGTTTGGGAAGTTATCTTTTAGACTATTAATTGCTGTGTTTTCAAAGCCAATTGTTATCGAAGTGGGAACCTGAACTCCTTTATCTTTCAAAAACTTTAAAATGTTGTTGTATGTTTTCTCTACCTTGTTGCTTGCAACACAATACACTCATGGCAAGGTTTTGCTTTCGAAATAATAGCATGTATAGTACAGAGTTGCCTTCCAGGGGGGCAGAGTCAAATGTGCTGTTGCCAAACCATGTTTACTTTTTGGATAAAAGTTCCAAATTCTTCTCTGTCGATAAAATAATTACAGTGGTACTCTCATGCATTTGTAGGTTTTCTCCTCGTGTTGCTGTACTCAAATCTTCACTCATGTCTACATGTCTTGCTCGTCTTACCATTCTTCCTAGTATTTCTCTCTTCGGCAGGGCTCCAGCAATACTAAGTGGTAATCCTTCTGTGATATTATTCATTGCACTGCTCTTCAGTTTGCTCAGCTCGAGTTTTCAGACTGTCGAAAACTTTCAAAACACAATTATGAGCACCATCAGCAGGGTGTGAATGATTAGAAGCATTACCCTGCTCAGTATCATTTATAGTTTTCATTCTATCATTACACTCTTTACATTTCTCACACCTCCAGTATGTGGTTTCATTAACCTTTTTGTCCACAACATATGTGTAACCATTGAGAAGGAGCTTCCTGCTGCCATGTGTAATTTTAACAAAATCCATGTAATCCTTGTAATTCCACAGAGGAAAACACCTTGTGCTTTCGGCTCCATGGCATACATCTAATCTAAGAGAGAGAGAGTCACTTCATCTTAATCTTCTCTAATTTTGCTTACAAAATCCTGAAGATGGCTGTACAAACTTGCACAAGTACTCAATAACAGTTTGGATTTCTGAATGGCTTTATTGACCTTGTGGAAATGACCTAGCAGACGGGTCCAAAAATGCAGCATAAACACAATTTCCAGTTCTTCCATTTTCTGCAAAAGATTGACAACATTGCTGGAGAAACTGAGCGGGTACGGCAGCATCTATGGAGCGAAGGAAATAGGCAACGTATCGGGCCAAAACCCTTCTTCAGACCCGCTCAGTTTCTCCAGCAATTTTGTCTACCTTCGATTTTCCAGCATCTGCAGTTCCTTCTTGAACATTCTGCAAAAGATTGTTAGCTTGAAGCCTGGTATTACCCTTCACATTAACATCAGCGTACAAATGACTGAGGGCATCAGTGATAGCGCTGTAACTTTCCAAAATAGCTTCTGTGGCTTTTGCATGTGCCTCCTGTTGGGAACTATTTCTTAAAGAATTGTTCCTTATTGACAATTATATTGCAAAACCTGATTCAAATCTGAATCAAATCTGCTTGAAAAAGGCTAACATAACTAAACAAACAGGTTCACTTCTTAATAAACAGACAACTCACAAAGCAGTTTGGTAGACCAATTAAAAACTTTACTAAATATCGGCCGATGGAAGTGGCAAGGAAAACAAATCCCAGCCAAGTGAGCAACACAGACACTTGGCTGTCCTCGCTCCACTTCCCTGAACACAGAATTACATGGTATTATATACTGTTGAGGCGGTTGATGTCCCACCGGCAGTTTAAAATAAAATGGTCTAAGGCCGGAAGATGGCCATGAGGGGGGGTCCAAGAGGAGGGGGTCCATTGGAGACGGAAAAGGGATCATCAATGGGGGCGAGGACTCCTTCCCATGGAAGCATGTTGCGAGGCGGAGGCGACGGAAGAAGAGCTCCAAATAGCGGCGGGGGCGGAGGGGGACAAATGTGAGGCCTCTGCTGAGGACAGACCATTCGGTATCTGAGAGGGGGAGGTCAGGGGGGGATGGTGAAGACACGGCAGCGAGGGGGGTTGGGGCCGGAGGAAGGCAGGTGAGTGGACTGAGGCCGAGGCGATGTCTGGTGGGTGGTCAGGGGGTAGGGGGGTATGAGGACTGTAGTGTGGGTGGGGAAGAGCTGGGGTCACATGGTTTGAGGGGAATGGGGAAGACCCAGTGGAACAGCCACTGAGGTTACCAGGGTTGGGGCGGCCTAGCACTAGGACCCAGCGCAGTCAAATTCAGGGGAGTTGGAGTCTGCAGCGTGGAAACAGCGCCACCGATGGTAGGGTTTGTAACAACGCCACTATGTCAAAAGTTTTATACATCTTGGTGGAGCGGGCCGAAGTCTCGAGGCCCTAAGCTTAAACTTGTCTAGCTTATACGTAAATCTGGCCCTGGTGGTGTGCCATAGGCAAAGCAACCGGATCAGAAGTGGATGGTAGTGTTGGTGTGGTCGGGCCAATGCCGCTGGATGGGGATGGAAGTATACCTGTGCGGACAGGATAATACGGAGGTGGTGATGGTTTGTTCACAGGCAGGATGTGCTGTCTATTACGTCTGAAAGTGCCGCCATCGGCATTGACCAAATATGAACGTGGCTCGGAGGCAGTTCCAGAAATTACACCGAGGTGGTCGTGACATTTGTCGGTTTGTAGACGGACCACCTGTCCCTGGTGGAAGCGGTCTGCTCATCGTGTCATACCACCCTTTTTGAATGTCACGCTTTTGTTGTACTGGACTAGACGTCTGATGGTGGGAACACATGCGGTACCAGTGTTTCGACTCAGGCAATGTGGCTCGGGTCTGCCTTGACATTAAACGCTGAGCGGGTGAACCCAATATCGAGTCATGGGAGATGTTGCGCAGGTTAAGCAGGTCCAGGTGCACGTTTGATTTTACCCTCTGGGGTCATTCCATCACTTGCTTGGCACTCCTGATAGCCTATTCAGCTGCGGGTATTCAGGGCTACTGGTGATGTGACAAAAACCCCAGCGTGTAGCAAAGTCTTTGAAGTACTGGCTTGTACATTGACTACCATTATCAGACAGTAGCTGATACGGAGACCCGTGATCAGAGAAATGATAAGATAAGATAAGATAGAATTTATTTGCCACACAACCAGGGTCAGTGGAATTTGGGTTATCAGCAGCGATACAATAATAAAGAACACACAACCACAATAAAAATGTAACACAAACATCCACCACAGTAAGGCGACCGAAGCGGTTTCTCCCTTACCCCCCACACACTACCCCCCACACAAAACACACCGAGAAACACAAAATACATACTTTAAAACATACTAAAAAATAAAAAAAAGTTGAAAAAACTGATGCGCTGCTGACATGGCTGCACACAGAGGAGCGCCCCCTACAGAAATGGTGTGCTAGCTTCTGGACTATCCCTGCAGAGGTGGGGCTACTAAGTAGACCAATGTCAAACCATCCGGAATACGAGTCGACTAGAACCAGCTATTGTTTGCCATGTCACTCAAAAATGTCAGTTGCCACTTTGGACCATGGGAGGTCGGGAACGGGGTGTGAGAGAAGTGGCTGCTTTTGTTGGTGTGGTGCCAAACTGTTGCACACTGCACAGGATTTCACCTCCTCATGAATGTAATCGCCCATGCCAGGCCAGAAAAACATGCTTTTCCCTCGCAGGACAGTTGCCTCCGGGCCTGGGTGCCCCGCATGGACAGCATCAAAGTACTTGCCGTGTAAGGAGGCAAGAACTACAGCTTTGTGGCCCTTTACGATAATGCCCTCTTGTAATATTAGAATGGCAAAGAAGGGCCGGATTGGGAGTGATAGTTTGTACTGCTTGTCTGACCAACCGCGCTTAATGACGGAGGAGAGCAATCGTAAGGTATCGTCAGCGGCAGTGTGGGCAACCAGGTCCTCCAAACAGGACGAAGGAATGTAGGAGACAGTCACGACAAGGAAGCTGTCATCTGTTGTGGATAAACCTGGTTGCCCACGCTGCTGCTGACGATACCTTACGATCGCTCTCTTCCATCATTTTGGTCTCCGATTGGAGGCGTGGGTTCGTATCCCACTTCTGACACCATGTTGAAATGGTCAGACTCACATATAGAGTTTAGAACTCATAGTCTTTTATTTGTAATTCCACAGAGGAAACACCTTGTGCTTTCATCTCCATGGCATACATCTAATCTAAGAGAGAGAGAGAGAGAAATACGCAGGCGTGTAGGGATGAAGATCCAGACTGGACTACATAAGGAATGTGCAGCATGCATAATCTGTGTGGTGATATATATATAGTAGAGACACACTAATCTACAGTCAGGGGGAGAAGTTGTACAATTTGATAGCCACAGGGAAGAAGGATCTCCTGTGGCGTTCTGTACTGCATCTTGGTGGAACCAGTCTGTTTTCTGAGAATTATTTCTTGTGCCTTCTGTGAGAGCCACAGGTGAACCCAGGCAGAGCCAGTAACTACTTTACTAATTCACAACTAACTTTGAAGAATTTATTGGACCAGATGTTCAAGAGGTTTAAAGCAAAGCAAAGGCATTTTCCTGCTTGAAAAAAAAGACACACAAAAGGATGGCACAGAGGCGCAGTTGGTAGATCCAATGCTTCACAGTGACAGTGACCCAAGTTCTATCCTAACCTCGAGTGCCGTCTGTGTGGAGCTTGGATGTTCTCCATGAGACTGCATGGGTTTCCTCCGGGTGCTCCGGTTACCTCCCACATCCCAAAGTCGTGTGGATTTGCAGGTTAATTGGTCTGTGCAAAATCATACAACTAGTATGTGGAGGTGATCGATGGTCAGTGTGGACCTGGTGGGCCAAAGGGCATATTTCCATGCAGGATCTTTCAATCAAACAAAAAAGGCTCTCTTCCTGAGCAGTTTTGTCATGGCCCATTCCCCTGCTAAATATGCATGCAAAGTGCCCACTTTTCATCTTCAGCTATTCCTACTTTATAATTGAGCCATTCACAGTGCATAGGCACATGATAAGGAAATAGCGTTTAGTGCAAGGTAAAGCCAGCAAAGTCTGATCAAAGATTTTTCGAAGGTCATCCATGAGGTAGATAGTAGTTCAGGACTGCTCTCTAGTTGTGGTAGGCTGATTCAGTTGCCTGATGAAGAACCTGTCCCTGAATCTAGAGGTGTGCGTTTTCACACTTCTATACTTTTTGCCTGATGGGAGAGGGGAGAAGAGGCAGTGGCCAGGGTGCGACTCATTTTTGATTATGATGCTGGCCTTGCCGTGGCAGTGTAAGGTATAAATGGAGTCAATGGAAGGGAGGTTGGTTTGTGTGATGGTAGGCTGCGTCCACAATTCGCTGCAATTTCCTATGATCTTGGATGGAGCTGTTCCCAAACCAAGCTGTGATGTATCCTAATAAAATGCTTTCTACAGCGCATCTGTAGAAGTTGGTGAGAGTTGTAGGAGGCATGCCAAATTTCCTAAGCCTTCTCAATAAACTAAGAAAGATTGGGGATATACAAAATTATGTATGTTCATGAGGTCAAGCTTCTCTGCCTTGATGAAAACTGTCAAGTTCCTAATCAAATCCTCTGATGTTGATAATTTACTCTTTGTTTCCCTCTTAAATGCCCCAGAAGATACAATTTCTCAGGTGTCAGAAGCACCACTTCTCCTCATTTTGTTTAGGTTGACCCATTTTCCTCTACTCTCAGTCTGATGAAGGGCTTGGCGATCGTCGGCTTGGCGATCGTTTCGCCGAACACCTCCGCTCGGTCCGCATTAACCAACCTGACCACCCGGTAGCTCAGCACTTCAACTCCCCCTCCCATTCCGTATCTGACCTCTCTGTCCTGGGCCTCCTCCATGGCCAGAGCGAGCACCACCGGAAATTGGAGGAACAGCACCTCAAAATTTACAGAAAATACAAGTAGCAGCAGAAGCAGAGGGAAGGTTGGTGAGAGGGTGCAGGCCAATGTTGTCAAGGCAACCATTACTTTAAAATCAGCACTTGGAGACACAGGAAATATCCTTGGGGAGTCTGCATCCTGGTGGCATGAACATTGAATTCTCCCAATTTTGTTAGCCCTTGCTGTCTCCTCCCCAAAGAATTGTGTCCCCGTCCCCTCCATGTTTTGATAGTGAGTTCTGTTCTTCGCTCCATAGATGCTGCTGCACTCGCTGAGTTACTCCAGCATTTTATGTCTATCCTGGTGAAACTGTCATTGACTCTGTCATTGATTTGAATCGAGGAATCAGAACTAGAAAATAGAGAAAACAAGTCTGCTAATGTTAAGTTAATGGAAAAAACCCAAATTGAAATGGAAAGGATTTGCTTATATTTCCTGTGTCTCCAAGTGCTGATTTTAAAGTAATGGTTGCCTTGACAACATTGGCCTGCACCCTCTCACCAACCTTCCCTCTGCTTCTGCTGCTACTTGTATTTTCTGTAAATTTTGGACAAACACTATTAAATCGGTGTATTTTCAACCTTTGTACACCCAGACATTTTGCTCCCAAAACTTAAAGGCATCATATTTAAGCCAAACGTGGCTGTTCATTTACCGGATATTGAAAGAAAGAAATGACTTTAAATGTTGTCCTGTGGAGAATTACTTTAGTTTAGTTTAGACATACAGTGTGGAAACAGGCCCTTCGGCCCACTGAGTCCACGCCGATTACAATCACCTGTACACTGGTTCTGTCCTACGCTGTTGGGGCAATTTACAGAAGCCAATTAACCTACAAACCTGCACGTCTTTCGGATGTGAATGGAAACCAGAGACACCTGCAGAAAACAGGGAAAATGTGAAAACTCGTACAAATAGCCCATGGTCAAGATCGAACCCTGCTCCCTGGTGCTGTAAGGCAGCAACTCTACCATTGCATGGCTGTGCCGCCCAGTGATAAAATACAAATTGAGGGTTGGACAATCATGTTTGAAGACCAACAAGAGTAAAGGGACTGTCCCACTTGGGCATCACGCAGATGGCGAGCGAAGATTTTGTATTGCCTACGTCACCATGCACCATGTGCGCGTAATGCCGCGTAAATTATGTCCCGTAAATGACACGCAAATGGCACCCAAGTGAGACAGGTCCTTTAGAGACTGAGACTTTCTGCACCAAATTTTTTTGTAACTATTCTCTATTTAATGCATTGTTCTACTTTCTTTGGGTGAAGTTCTGTTTCTAACAACAGAACAATGCTGAAACTTAATATCTTAGTTTAGTTTACATATACAGCATAGAAACAAGCCCCTTGGGTCACTGTGTCCATGCCGACCATCGATTATCCATTCACACTGGATCTACTGTATGTTATCCCACTTTATCGTCTACTCCATACACACTGTGAAGAATTTACAGAGGCCAGTTAACCTACAAATCTGCACGTCTTTGGGATGTGGGGGAAAACTGGAACACCCAGAGGAAACTCACATGGTCACATGAAGAACGTGCAAACTCCAAACATACAGCATGTGAGGTCAGGATTGAACCCATGTCTTTGGTACCATGAGGCAGCAGCTCTACCAGCTGCTAATATGATTGACTTATTGGGCACCCGATTTACTAACATGTCAAATTTGGCACGGTTATGCCAGCATATAATGGGATTGCTGTGAAGGGGATCAAATACCATTGAGCCTTACTCTGCCTCTTGTGCTTCTGAATAGATTCTCAGAGTAAATTGACTTTTCCGTCTACACATTGGTTTGTTTGCAATGATTGTGAGATCTCAACCCCATACCCATCATTGACGGTGGTATAGTCAATAAATGTCTTGGGGTTTTTTTAACCACTATACAAGTGTTGATTGACTACATATCTGAATTATTTCCCCATATACTGAAGATGAATGTATTAATAGAGTCATGGAGTCATAGAATTATACAGCTTGGAAGCAGAGCCTTCAGCTCAACTTGCCCACACCATGACCCAGCTACACTAATCGCATCTGCCCGCTTTTGGGCCGTATCCTTTCAAACCAGTCCAGTTACCTGTCTAACTGTTTTCTAAATGTTGGGATAGTCCCAGCCACAACTACCTCCTCTGGCAGCTTGTTCCATAAACCCACCACCCTTAATGGGGAAAAAGTTAGTCCTCATATTCCTATTAAATCTTTTCCCCTTCACCTTAAACCTATGTCCTCTGGTCCTCGATTCACCTACTCTGGGCAAGAGACTGTGCATCTACCTGACCTACTCATCTCATGATTTTAGACACCTCAATAAGATCACCTCTCATCCTCCTGCGCTCCAAGGAATAGAGTCTGGCTGGTAATAAGTGGGTTCCTCGCACCACTGGTCATAGGTAATTGTTTGGAACTGGACACTCAGATTGCCCAGTAAGCTTTCTCTAGTGATGACATGGAGATTCCAACATTCACTAACAGGTAGAGCCACCAAAGAAACAGTACGAGTGTAGAGGTTTAGAAAAAACTGAGAGTTGTGTTAGGGCGAAGTTCAGAAGGAGAATAATAGTTAATGGCATAAACTCTATGACTAAAGATAGACACAAAATGCTGGAGTAACTCAGCGGGACGGGCAGCATCTCTGCAGAGAAGGAATGGCCGACGTTTTGGGTCGCGGCCCTTCTTAGACTGAGTGTCAGGGGAGAGGGAGAGGAGAGATATGGTCAGGGGAGAGAGAGTCTGGAGATATGTCAGGGGAGAAGCATGATAAGAGTAAATAACTTTTCATGTCCAGTGAGATGACTAGCTTATTGGACTCTCAATTTACTATTGTGTCAAATAGTGTGTAATAATGCCAGCATATAATGGCAATGCTGTGGAAGGGTTCAATGGTCCTCGTGCTTTACCATTGCAGATGGTCCACCTCAAATGTACTGATTTGGATTGTATTGAGATCTATCAGTCTGGGAGGGATGGGGATGTAATGTCTCAGACAGTGGTCCATTGCCAGTTTGTGAAGCCAGGATGAACAGTCTGGATTGATCTAAATCCAAAAGGAGAAGCATTTCAGGAAGTATAAAGTTTGTTGGTTTGTTGGTCTTATGGGCAAAGTCTGTGTGTAATTTCTACTCTGGGAAAGCTTGGCCATCTATATTAATAAACTGAAGAAGTTCGAAGAAGGGTGTCGACCCAAAACATCACCCATTCCTTCTCTCCAGATTCTTGGCTGTGTTTCATCATTTTATACCTTGCCCATGTCCCTTGCTTCATGAATTAATTATTGTCAAATAAAGGCAGTTGCAAAAACATGCATGTAAGGTTGTAAATAACTTTGAGGTGAAATGAGATGCAGTGGAATCTTGTACAATATCCAATAGCAACAGACTGCTAAAGATGAAATATTATTGAGTGCGAGGTCCAATGATCCTGCCTCTTCTGTGTTTTGTGTTCTGGGAGAATACAGGATAAAACAGGATACAAACAAAACAACTGGCAAGGGGCTGTAAACGTCTAACTTTCATCTTATTCATTCCAACGTTTCTTTGCAAAAATACAAAGATGTGCTTAAAATTTGTCCGTGGAGCATGTTGAAATAATAATACCTAACAGTGATTCTGTATTCCAACCAGACATGGCACTGTGAAGCCACATGCATGCGCTGAATACTAAAAGGCTGAAGCAATTTGTAAACAATCAAAATGTTGACTCCAGGTAAGAGTTGATGTTGGATAGCAGCTTATTTTCATGGTTAAAGCCGTGCACCTACACTTGTTAAATGATTTATCCTTATCTCCCCATAATATTTGTGTGTGAATTGACCATCAATACCATTCATGTGCTGTCCCTCTAGATTAATACAGTATATTAGTAGTTTATGGATTAGCCTCCCTGGCACTGTCCATGGACAAAAATCCTCTCATATGTATTCTACCCTGCAACTCCCAACTCATCCGCTCCTGGAGTCTTCATTTTTTAAATTTAAAAAATATATTTTTTTTTATTAGAAGCAATGTACAGTAGTATAAACTGCAGCATATGACAAAATACATGAATGTACATCTTCCATTTAAAATTTAACAAGAAAGAAATAGAACAAGAGAGAAAGAGCGAGAAAGAGAGAGAGTGAAAGAAATAGTGAATGTGTAAACCCCTAGACTACCAGATAATGTGTAAACCCCTAGACTACCAGATAGTGCAGTCCAGGAGTGAACGAGTAAAAGCCGATAGAAGAATAAGAAGAGAAAAAACAAAAATAATAAAGAAAAAGAAAAAAGGAACCTTTACTTGTTGATATACCTGCTTCATTTCTCACCACACCCATCATCCTGTTCGTGAATCGGTTTAATTCCAGAGTTGTGTTGCACCATCCTTTTTTACTATTTTCTTACGTTGCTTTTCCCCGTTTTTTACTTCCCGATTTTTCACTGATTGAACTTCCCCTCCCCCCTCCGTTCCCTCCATTCCCCCTCCCTTCCCCCCTCTCCACCCTCTCTCCCCCCCTCTCCCCCTCTACCCCCCCTCTCTCTCCTCCCCACTATCCCCCCCTCTCTCTCCTCCCACTATCCCCCCCTCTCACCCCCCCCTCTCTCCCTCCCTCTCTCCACCCCTCACCCCCTCTCTCATCCCCCTCTCTCCCCCACTCTCTCTCCCCCCTCTCTCCACCCCCTCTCTCCCCCCTCTCTCTCTCCCCCCCTCTCACCCCCCCCCTCTCCCCCCCTCTCTTTCTCCCCCTCTCCACCCCTCACCCCCTCTCTTCCCCACTCTCTTCCCCACTCTCTTCCCCACTCTCTCCCCCCTCTCTCCACCCCTCTCTCTATCCCCCTATCTCCCCTCTACCCCCCATAAACCCTCCTGTCTCCCCCCTCCCAACCTGCCATCTCTCCCCTCCCCCCATCCCTCTCCCCCCTCCCCTCTCCCCCTCTCCCCCCCTCATCTCACCCCCCCTCTCCCCCCCTCATCTCCCTCCCCCCCTCCCCTCTCCAACCCTCACCCCCTCTCTTCCCACTCTCTTCCCCACTCTCTCCCCCCTCTCTCCCCCTCTCTCTCCCCCCCTCCCCCCACTCCCCACTCTCTCCCCCTCTCTCCACCCCTCTCTCTATCCCCCTATCTCCCGCCCCCCTCTTCCCCCTCCTCTTCCCCCTCTTCCCCCTCTCTCTATCCCCCTATCTCCCCCCTCCCCTCTACCCCCCCATAACCCTCCTGTCTCCCCCCTCCCAACCTGCCATCTCTCCCCTCCCCCCATACCTCTCCCCCTCCCCTCTCCCCCTCTCCCCCTCTCCTCTCTCCCCCCTCTCTCTCTCCCTCTCCCTCTCTCTTTGTCTCTGCCCTGTTCTCTCTGTCTCAGCTCCTCTCTCTGTGTCTCTGCCCCTCGCTCCCTGCCCTCTCTCTCTAACCCCTCTCCCTCTCTAGACAGCCTGCGAGTTGGGGGCTATGCGTGGATAGGACAGGATTGGGATAAAAGGAGCCTATGAATGAATTATCTATCTATCTTTCTGTCTGTCTGTCTGTCTGTCTGTCTGTCTGTCTGTCTGTCTGTCTGTCTGTCTGTCTGTCTGTCTGTCTGTCTGTCTGTCTGTCTATCTATCTATCTATCTATCTATCTATCTATCTATCTATCTATCTATCTCTCTATCTCTATATCTCTATATCTATCTGTCTTCTATACTATTACTAAGACTATCAACTTGTCCTCTTCTGGTTTGCATTGTTTTTAAATTCGCGCAAAAACGGTACCCTATATTGCTTGGATTTTTTCTGCCACCTTACTCATCATACTCATCTGCTCCAAGTGCACCAAGTTTTATTCCGATCGGTGGAATATTACAAAAGTTATGAAGGTTTAAAAAATCATGAGATCAACAGATTTGGCTTCTCGCCTGTCAGTCTCCATGAAGGTAATGCCCCTTCCGGCACCCACTGTCAATCACCGGGGCGAGGAGAATAAAGTCCCGGAGGCAGGGCTGAGTCTGTGAGCCGCGCTGATTGAGTCCACAAGCCGTGCGGGCAGAGAGCAGCATGCGGGCAGAGAGAAGCGTGCGGGTTGCTTCTGCGGGGACCAGCACAGCGAGCCGGGAGCTATTAAGTTGAACCGGAAGCCTCTGAGTGGAGTGGGACCAGGAGCTTCTGCGTGAGGCCGAAAGCTGAAGGTGCGGGGTGAGCAGAGTGCGAGCTGCGTCTGTTACCACCCACCCTTCCCACACACCCCTTCCCCCACCGCCCCATCCACACCGCCGCTTCACCCCCTCTTCCCCAACCCCACCTCCCCCCCAAGCCCCCCATTCCCTCCTCCCCCACATCCCCTTCCGGATCCCACCCCCCCACACCACACTACCCCACCACAAAACCCCCCTCCTTCCTCCCCCTCCCCCATTCCCTCCTCCCCCACACCCCCCTTCCGGAACCCTCCCCCACAACCCCCCTCCCTGGTACATGTGACAATAACCTAAACTGGCCTAACTAGTTGAAATCCAGAAATCCAGATTGCTTCCGTCGCCAAGAAAACATGTCTTTATGAGCACAATCATACCACTTTTAAGTGTAAATGTCATATTGGAAATTGAAGAGAGAATCATAATATGTTATAATTCAAACTCACGATTAAATGTAAAGGTGAAGAATATAATTTTGCAACAGAAAAATCATTTTTCTTGTCACATTATCCTCACTGCATGAAATACATAACAGTATTTTTATTCTTTAAATCTGCTGCTTTGTAGATTCAAAAACCTAGCACTGAGCGCAAATGTTCCAAGCAGTGTCTATTCTGAGGGCTTTATATACCTCACAATCTAAAAGCAGCAATTGTAAAGCGTAATAATGGCAATGGATCAATTGGGATTTTAAAAATGTATCTCTCTTTACAGAAGCAATTTCATGTGCTTCTCTGTTAAGGAACATAACCAGGCTCATGGATTTCTTGTTTGCAAACACGAATGTTTAAATACGTATTAGGGACAGAAGTAGGGCACTTGTTTCCTTGACAAAGCTTCGCCATCCAGCAAAATCAATGCTAATCTGACTCTAACCTCAACTCCACGTTCCTGCCTGTGGCCCTAACCTTTCACTCTCTTGCTTATCAAGAATCCACACATCTCTGCTTTAAAAGTACTCAAAGACTCCACCTCCAGTCCCCTTTGAGGAGAAATGTTTCAAAGACTCAAGGCCCTCTGTGAAAGAAAATAAAATGCAACCCCTCGCTCTTATTTGGGCGACCACCTATTTTTAAAGAGTGACACCTAGTTATAGATTCTCCCTCAAAAGGAGTAGGAAGAAACTGCAGGTGCAGATGTCACTCAGCGGGACAGGCAGCATCTCATGAGAGAAGGAATGGGTGACGTTTTGAGCTGAGACACTTCTTCAGACAGGACTCGACCCGAAATGTCGCCCATTCCTTCTCTCCAGAGAATATTTCTCCTCAAAGGGGAGTGTAAGTGGAGTCTTTGAATACTTTTAGAGTAGAGATGTATAGATTTTTAATAAGCATAAGGGTGAAAGGTTAGGGCCATAGGCAGAGGTGAGTTACTCCAACATGTCTATGTCCATCAAAAGGACACAGGCTCGCACATCCACTAATTGACACAAAAGTTGTAAACAGCAGTTGTAGCAGCCGGAGCTGCATAATAACTGTTAACTACCCCCCTGCTTATCATCAGACCAAATCTTTAATCAAAGCCTGTAAATAGCATATTATTTACCTTATTGTCACCTTGCACGCATGTATAATGATGTCATTTCATATATATTTCATCGTCTTGTATCAGAGAAGCCATTAAAATGATTTAAGTATTATTGGTTAAACTAATAAGATTATTTTATTATTTTGAATAAAACCCAGGTACTGTTAATGCTCAGTTGCTCAGACAATACCTGTGGAGCGATGAACAGAGTTCATGCTTCAGACCCGCCACCATTCAAGAGTTTCGAGTAAAAGTGTTTAATTGTCATCTGTACCGAAACAATGGTTCAAGGGGGCTTTATTTGTCACACATGTAACTGCGCAGTGGAATTCCTATTGCATATGTTACACATGCAGGCTCCACCGTTTTGGCGCCATTATTTAAAGTCCAGTGTCCGGTTGGCCCGCACGCTCGATGTATTACAGCAGTGCCCACGAACTAACAACCCTCTCCTCTCCTCGGTTGGGCACGCTAGGCCATCTTTGTGTCCCGAGGGCATCTCTCAGCCTTCGCAGAAAGTAGAGGCGTTGGTGTGCTTTCTTGGTCGTTGTTCCAATATGGGTGGTCCAGGAGAAATTGTTGGTGATATTGACTCGCAGAAATTTGAAGTTTTCAACCATCTCTACTTTGGCACCATCAATGCAAACTGGGGTATGTGTATTGCTTTGCTTTCTGAAGTGGATCACTATCTCCTTTGCCTTGCCACCTCTGGTAAAATAATCTGTACATTCCCTATCTATTCCCCACATGATATTCATATACACCTCTAAAGATCACCCCTCACCCTCCTGTACTCCAAGTATAAACGCCAAGCCTGCCCAACCTCTCCCTATAGCTCAGGCCTTTACGTCCTGGCATCACCCTCGTAAATGTTCTCTGCGCTCTTCCCAGTGTAACAACAGCCTTCCTTTAGCAGAGTGATCAAAATTGAACACAATATTCAAATACATCTTATTCACAATATTCAAACATCATCTTATACAACATAACATCTCAACTTCTATACTCAGTAGATACCCTGATTGATGAAGGCCAATATACCAAAAGCCTTTTTGATCACCCTCTCTACCTGTCACGCCACTTTCCAGGAGCTATGTACCTGCACTCCTAGATCCCACTGCTCTACAAAGTTCCTCAGGGCCGTGCCATTGACTGTGAAGGGCCTGCCATTGTTTGACATCTGAAAATGCAACACCTCACACTTATTTGCATTAAAACTCATGAAGATTTCCTCATCCCACTTGCGGGATTGATCAAGATCCTGCTGTAATTTTTGAAAACCATCTTTGCTCTCGATGATACCACTCACTTCAGTGTCATCTGCAAACTTACTAATCATGCCTTGTACATTCATTCCTACAAATCATTGATATAAACCACAAACAGCAACAGGTGCAGCACTGATCCCTGAGGCACAACACTAGCCCCGTCTGAACCTTCCACCCTCTGCTTCCTCCAATTCTCCATCCACTCGGCTAGCTCTTCATGGATCTCACGTGTATATTTTTAACTGCATTGTGTGATCTGTATCTAGTTGTCCTCTTGCAAAATTTCATTTTATGGGATTGCTTAAACCTCATATAGAAAGTAATATTGTAGTGAGGATTTAAGTATGTCAAAGTACTCAAAGTAGCTGAACAATTGGAGTTGGAGGTGGTGCTGTAATCTGGAGCAGAAAGCAACCTGCTGGAGGAACCTAGAGGGTCAGGCAGCATCTATGGAGGGATGATCAACGTTTTGGGTCGCGGCCGCGCATCAACACTGAGAATGTAATGGTGAGGTGGCTACTATCAAAGGGTGGGAAGGAGAGGTGAGGCAGGGGGCTGGCAGGTGACAGGACCCAGGTAAGGAGAGGGATAGTGAGCAGATGGAACCAAATGGGGGAGTAGGAGCAATGGAGTCGGGAGACAGTGGTTGGTAGATAATATATAGAGACAATAAAGAGAGAGGAAGAAAAGGAGACAGATGGAGCTAGGTGATGTAGATAAAGAAGGAGGCTGGTTGGTGTTAAGTGGAGACACAAGAAGCTGCAGATGCTGGAATTTGCTGAGCAATGAAGAAAGAAGTAGGGAAGGATGATGAGCAGATGGAACCAGATTGAAGGAGGAGACTATAATAAAGCCAGTCATACGCACGTCAGGGTTCAACATGTTTATTAAAGTCTACTCGCCGTTTACTTCAACATGGTGTTACAGCAAGCTTAACAGCTACTTAAACTAATTACATGAACTGAATTCTGATAATATAAACTGCATAGTAGGCGGAGCTTTTACTAACAAGCACTACAATTGGTTAGTATGAAGTAACCAATCTACATCTTTCCTTGTAGAAATAAAATAAAGTGCAACTAAATGTGAACCAATATCCAAAACACATTGGTGGCTAAATAATACAGTAGCCAAAGCGCTAATAATGCATACGGGGATGTATAGATGATTACACAAAATCTCCATATCTAAGGGATGGCCTACAGACCCGTCCAGCGCGTGTGCGGTATAAATCCGCGTCTCCTCCTTTCATGGGGGATGTGACCGGGGAAGTGACCGGGGACGGCACTGGAGACCCGCAGAGTGGAGGCGACGAAGCTGGCGAGCAGGGCGCCGAACGCTGTGGAGAGGCCGCAGGGGACACGGTCAGTGGTTGTTGTGCAGCAGCTGGGCGTGAGGGTGCAGTCGACCCGGCAGTGGGAAGGTACATCAAACGTGTGACCTCTGGATACAGAGTCGCAGGACGTGGTTCCTTCACAGGAAGGAGATGTTGACGGTTGCATCCGTAAAGGCCTCCGTCCACGCTTACCAGGTAAGAACGCCGTTCTTTGGCAGGGCTGTGAATGTGACCCAAACGGCCATAGTCCTTGTTGGTCTGAAGGTGAACAACCTGTCCACAGGAGTGAGGTTTAAGTGGTTTGCTGGACTTGTCAAAAGATTGTTTTTGTGCATCACGCTTCAGTTAGAGTTGTTTCTGGACAACGGGAGGTGAACGGCAACATTTCATGAAGTGGTTAAACTTTTTACAGTAGTGGCAAACTTTACCGTAGGCATCGCTGAATTCCCGACCTGGAGCTTGGGAGTTGTTACAGTTAGAGCACTGAACAATAGACCTTTGAGACTGCTGCCAGGGAGGGGAAGGCTGCGGGGGCTTGTTAAGATAGGAGGTATCGGCAATGTTAACACTATACCGGGAACATTGCCCAGATCTTACAGACCTTGGGTGAGAAGCAGTTTTCAGCAATTCTACATGCATGCTTGGCTTGATTCAAAGTCAGTTCTGTGTTCCTGAGCAATTCACCTCACACTTTGTCACTGAGTAAACCTCCTACAAGTTTGTCGCAGATTAATTAGTCACATAAATCTCCGAAGCGGCATCGTGCAGCCTTGTGTTTCAAATCACTCAGAAAACTTTCAATTGGCTCATCTTCTTGGATGACCAAGTATATAAGAGAAAAAGCCAGTCTGCGCTATCTGCAACAGCCTAGCCCCACACCAACAGAAGCAACCTGTGCTCTCGCACCCGGTTCCTCCTCTGCCGTGGTCCACGGTAGCCACCAACATATTCAAATTTCTACCTATTCTACCCCCCACATTGGATCCCTATCAGTTTGCCTACTGCAAGAACAGGAGTACGGAGGATGCCATCTCAACGGCACTTCACTCCGCCCTCTCCCACCTCGACAACAGAGACACTTACATAAGAATGCTGTTCATCGATTACAGCTCAGCATTCAACACCATTATACCCTCTAAACTGATCACCAAACTCGGTAACCTGGGCATCGACCCCTCCCTCTGCAACTGGATACTGGACTTTCTAACCAACAGACCCCAGTCTGTTAGGTTAGACAAGCACACCTCTTCAAACCTCACCCTGAACACCGGCGTTCCACGGGGCTGTTTGCTGAGCCCCCTCCTCTACTCCCTCTTCACCTACGACTGCACACCTGTACATGGTACTAACACCATCATCAAGTATGCAGATGATACAACGGTGATTGGCCTCATCAGCAACAACGATGAGTCGGCCTATAGGGAGGAAGTCCAGCTCCTAGCAGCATGGTGCGCTGACAACAACCTGGCCCTTAACTCCAAGAAGACCAAGGAGCTCATTGTAGACTTCAGGAAGTCTAGGGACGGCACGCACACCCCCATCCACATCAACAGGACGGAGGTGGAATGTGTTTCCAGCTTCAGGTTCCTGGGGGTCAACATCTCCGATGTACCTCTCTTGGACCCACAATACCTCAACTCTGGTCAAGAAGGCTCACCAGCGTCTCTTCTTCCTGAGGAGACTGAAGAAGGTCCATCTGTCTCCTCAGATTCTGATGAACTTCTACCGCTGCACCATCGAGAGCATCCTTACCAACTGTATCACAGTATGGTATGGCAACTGCTCTGTCTCCGACCGGAAAGCACTGCAGAGGGTGGTAAAATTGCCCAACGCATCACCGGTTACTCGCTCCCCTCCATTGAGTCTGTCCAAAGCAAGCGTTGTCTGCGAAGGGCGCTCAGCATTGCCAAGGACTGCTCTCACCCTAACCATGGACTGTTTACCCTCCTACCATCCGGGAGGCGCTACAGGTCTCTCCGTTGCCGGACCAGCAGGTCCAGGAACAGCTTCTTCCCTGCGGCTGTCACACTACTCAACAATGTACCTCGGTGAATGCCAATCACCCCCCCCGCCCCCGCCCCGGACACTCCTCCCACAGGAAAAACACCATGACTGTATGCATGTAAATAGTTATTTATTGAAATCATATTCTATGTCGCTCTTCCAGGGAGATGCTAACTGCATTTCGTTGTCTCTGTACTGTACACGGACAATGACAATTAAAGTTGAATCTGAATCTGAATCTGAATGGCATGGAAAACACTACCTGGCTCTCGTCGACTCGTATTCGGGATGGTTCGAAATTGACCTACTCCAAACCATCACATCTGAAGCCGTCATCCAGAAATTGTCTCACCACTTCTCCATGCATGGCTCCTCTGCACGCCTCCTATCCGACAAAGGCAGTCAATTCACCAGCCACCGCTTCAGAAACTTCGCTCAACGATGGGACTTTCGACATGTCACCAGCAGCCCTGAGTTTCCGCAGTCCAACGGACTCGCAGAACGGGGTGTCTGGAGCGCAAAACACATTGATACGTGTTGGCTAAATAATACAATAGCTGAAGCGCTAATAACCCATGCAGGGACGTATAGATGATGACAAAATCTCCATATGTGGCCTACAGACCCGGCCGGCCCGTGTGCGGCTAATCCGTGTCTCCAGCATGTGACTAATTACATGAACTGAATTCTGATAATATAAACCACATTGTAGGCAGAGCTTCTACTAACAAGCACTACGATTGGTTAGTAAGAAGTAACCAATCTACAGAGACCAAAACTGGGTAAGAGGGGACCGGGGAGGGATTGTAAAATCCGTTGTTTTTCAGGGATAGTATAACCCGTCCTCTTTTAGAATTACAATTACAACTGCCCCGAGTCCAAGCCTACAGCTGCAACCATATGCAGCTTACCCAAAGGCACTGACACAGGATCACACATTACAAGGTGCCAAGTGTTAAAATGGAGGTACACCTCACTCAAAGTATCTGTGGTCAATAGCTGTAGTCCACCTCGAGAATGCTCTCCAGAACGTTGAAACGATAGGTATGAGAGGCCCTTTAAATCGTGCTCTGTAAAGCAAAGAGCGCTATGAATATCTCCTTCCCCTGTGACCGCCCAACGACTGATCCAATTTAGATCAACATGACCTAATTGTTTCTGGCAGGGTTCCAAGTCAGGATTGACATTGTTACAGATGCATCCCACATGGAAAATATGTCATGTGTACAAGACATAATGGGAAGTGTCCAGTCTCATTTCCACAGTGTCACAACTTGGACCAGAAAGTGTACGTTGTCAGGTTCCAATACGTAAAACTTTCAGTGTAACAGAATTTCTAACAGCTGTACTTTTGTTTAACTGGGGTCTTACCATTGGTATATTGGTTTAGTGTTAAATAAAATTGTAATCTTTTTGACAGCTATTCTTTAACAATCATCAATGAGAAAGCAAAGAAAGGCGAGAGAACAATTACTTTAAATAAAGGTTTAATATTTGAGCATTTAAACCTTCAACAGGCATTTGTTTTTGGTGCAAATGCTGGTTTAAACCAAAGATAGACGCAAAAAGCTGGAGTAACTCAGCAGGTCAGACAGCACCTCTGGAGAAAAGGAATAGTGGTGTTTCGGGTCGAGACCCTTCTTCAGATATTTGTGTACCTGAAATAATGATCAATCAACTAAAATTCAGAAGCATATTATGCAAAATTATTCATACATTATCAGATTGGATCCCTCCACAATACAGAATTACTTTTAATGGATTCATTGACTCCATTCAAGGACCCAAGCAGTCTTTCCAGGTGCGCCTGCACCTCCTCCAACCTCATCTATTACATCTGATGCTCTAGGTGTCAGCTGCTCTACATCGGTGAGACCAAGCGTAGGCTTCACGATCGCTCCGCCCAACACCTCCGCTCGGTTCGCAATAACCAACCTGATCTCCCGGTGGCTCAGTACTTCAACTCCCCCTCCCATTCCGAATCCGACCTTTCTGTCCTGGGCCTCCTCCATGGCCAGAATGAGGACCACTGTAAATGGGAGGAGCAGCACCTCATATTTTGGCTTGGGCAGTTTGCACCCCAGCGGTATGAACATTGACTTTTCTAATTTCAGGTAGTCCCTACTTTCTCCACCCCCTGCTCAGCTCTCCCTCAGCCCACTGGCTCCACCTCTTCCTTTCTTCTTCCCCCCCCCCCCCCCCCCCCCCCCCCCACCCTCACATCAGTCTGAAGAATCTCGACCCGAAACGTAGCCTATTTCCTTCACTCCATAGATACTGCCTCACCCACTGAGTTTCTCCAGCATTTTTGTCTACCTACTTTTAATGGAGGTCACTACTACTATTTGGCATTTTCCAACTTGCAAAAACTTACAGAACCTTGTCCACTGCAATAGGTTAATGATCATGTAAAAACCCTTGAATGTCCACTCTGAACATTAACTTCTACCATATTAAAATATGCTTTAACATTCCCAATGCCACGGCCCCTCAGGTAAACAAATATAAGTAATGTTTAATGTTGTACAGTTTTTATCCTCCAGCTTTGGTTTTTATTAGTATTCCTCCACTCACATTACACAGAGCGTGCTTTAGTAAATTGAAGTCTGACAGATAGAAAGATTGCTTCTGTGCCACTGGGCCCCCATGTTGTCACCAGTGAGTGTAAGGTGAATGAAGACGTAGGATCCTTTTAATTGTGTTTTAAAGTAATAAATCTGGTTTAAAGGTCAAATTAGTATTTCTATTGCGTCAGCATTTTAACAGGAGGCAGTTTTTACCATGTTCCTTTACTGATAATTTGCTAGGTAACTGAATCCCCAAGGATACCTTAGACTTTCACAGTTATTCAAGGACATGCGACTGGTTAATCTGTACAAGAAGTACAAACCCAATTTAGATTTTTGAGTTCACCTTTTAGTTGTAATTCAACAGCTTTTTCATTTTCTGGTGGCTGCAGCTGTTAATTTGTTTGAGGCTTATATTCTAGAAGTTTAGATTATTTGCATTGCATTTGTACCACGCTCGTGCCTTGTAAAAAACAGCTCCCTACACGAGAAGATCAGATCCCCTACCTTGACAAGCAATGGCATTACCATTAGTGTCCCCCACGATCGATACGCTAAGGGGCACCATTGACGGGAAAGTCACCTGGACCAACCACAAAAATCACTGCGATTATAAAGAAAGAGTGCTGGGTTTTCTGGGGCAACTGACTCCATCCCAGTCCTGAAAGCGTCTCCACCATCGACAATGGACAAGCCAAGAGGGTGATGGATGCATTGATATCCACTTGCCTAGATGGATGCAGCACCAACAAGTCTTCAGATACTCAACACATTCCAGTACAGAGCCACTATTACTCTGAATAGTGAAAGGCTTGGATAGAGTGGATGTGGAGAGGATGTTTCCACTTGTGGGAGAGTCTAGGACTAGAATTAAAGGGCGTTTCTTTATGAAGGAGACGAGGAGGAATTTCTTTAGTCAGAAGGTGGTGAATGTGTGGAGTTCTTTGCCACAGAAGGCTGTGGAGGACAAGTCAATGGATATTTTTAAGGTAGAGATAGATAGATTCTTGTTAGTATGGGTTATGGGAAGAAGGCAGGAGAATGGGGTTAGGAGGGAGTGATAGCTCAGCCAAGAATGAATGGCGGAGTAGACTTGATGGGCTGAATGGCCTAATTCTGCTCCTATCACATTACCTGGCTGGTAATGTGATAATTACATTATCTATCTCTCCCTCCCAACCCCATTCTCCTGCCTTCTCCCAATAACTTCTGTGAAGAAGGACAACGTCAGCAACACCAACCTGATCTGAAAATATATCACCAATCCTTCAACATCACTGGATCTAAATCCTTGAATTCTTCACCCAAAATCACTGTAAACGTGCCTTCAACAGAAGATTTTTAATAGTTCAAGGTGGTGGCCTAACAACACCTTTTTAAGGTAAATACATGCTGGCCTTGCCAGTGAGGCCCACATCCTGATTAAATATGAGAAAATAATTAGCGGCAGAGATCGCTCAGTGTGTATATCTTGCATAATTACAAGGTTTCCTCCAGTTTTGTGCAGGTGAAGGGACTGAAGATTATTAATGGCATTGATAAACTTGTATCTTCTTTCTGATCATAGTGCATTCACCCGATATTCATATAGAAGTTTTAATTTGTTAGAATGATCCAATCTATACACAGGGACAACAGATGGCACAATGGGCTAAGTGTTCGGCTGGCGACCGGAAGGTAGCCGGTTCGAATCCCGCTTGGAGTGCATACTGTCGTTGTGTCCTTGGGCAAGACACTTCACCCACCTTTGCCTGTGTGTGAATGTGTGTGAGTGATTGGTGGTGGTCGGAGGGGCCGTAGGCGCAGATTGGCAGCCACGCTTCCGTCAGTCTGCCCCAGGGCAGCTGTGGCTACAGAAGTAGCTTACCACCACCGAGTGTGACTGAGGAGTGAATGAATAATGCGATGTAAAGCGCCTTGAGTATTAGAAAGGCGCTATATAAATCCCATCCATTATTATTATTATTATGTGTGCGATCAGACAAAAATAGTAAGCCAAAAAAATGACACATTGGGATCAGAAGCCAGAGTACACTTGAAGGGTACATTGAAAGAGGAGAGAGCCAAGGAGATCTAGGAAAAGCAGCTGCCAATTGAGACACGGAGGAATCTGGAGATGCACAAAGAGAAAGAAGTAATGGAATAGAGAGTTTTTGGACGTTTTTGTAAGGTCATAAGGTCATGTGATGGCATCAGAATTAGGTCATTCGGCCCATCAGGTCTACTCCGCCATTCAATCATGGCTGATCTATCTCTCCCTCCTAACCCCATTCTCCTGCCTTCACCCCATCACCCCTGACACCTTGAAGGACTTGTTATGGGGCAAAGCTGTGGCAGAGATCTAAAAGGATGAGGCCAGGGTGGGACTGAATCGGATGAGTTTCAACTGCAAGCCATTGATGTTTGTGAGCTTTATCAATAACAACCACAGGGTTAATAGATGGACAGGTGTTGGTGCAAGTCAGGATAATGGCACCAACTGGGCAGTAGTTTTTGGATGAATAAAAAGACACAATGTGCTGGAGATGCTGCCTGACCCATTGAGTTACTCCAGCACGTTGTGTCTTTTTTTGTAAACCAGCATCTGCAGTGTCATTTATGTAAAAAGTTGAATAATATGCTGCTGAACATCAAGGAGCTTTGACAGAACAGTGTGGATTTGGGTTCTGACAGCAAAAGGTTAGTCTCCAGGGATTCTTCTTCTTGCGTTTCAGGCAGCAGAGGTCTGCAGCAGGGTGATGCCATCCGGTTCGACATCCGTAAGTGCCCGCCCTAAAAAGGGTGCATGCTCCAGGTTGGCGCCAAGCTGCGGTGCTGCTGCTGTGTCTGTTTGTTGTCGTTTGTCTGACTGAGGTCAGTTGACAGGGCTCACCACGGGGAGGTCGACAACATGAGGCCCTCTACAGGGATTGATAGTACAGAGCACAATATGTTCAAGAGCACTCTTGGGGGTTGAGATCCTGCCTGAGCAAGGAATGAGCAATTTTGATATGACTGCAGGGACTGACAGAGCCAAGGAGGAGGCAGAGGAGGGGGTGGGGGGGGGGGGACAGGTGGGAGGTGGTGAAGAAGCCGACTGGACACACGACGGGAGAAGCATGCCTGCAGCGGTTGAGTGGAGTGCAGACAAAGCCACCGCCAACACCAAGAAACTGCAGCAGATGAGGGGTGGAAACCCCATGGTGAGTTAAGTCGGGTGTGGTGGCCTGGGGCTGCAATGTCAACCACAACAACAGCCGTGTCACCGGACCGTGCGGTGGGAAAAGAAGTGCTCGCTTGTGCACCTTGTGAGTCGGGAGTGGGGTTGGAAGCCGGAGCTCTAAATGTCCGTGGAGATGGTGGGGGCCGGGGATTGGTCCTCTATATCTGTCTGAAGAAGGGTCTCTACACGAAACGTCACCCATTCATTCTCTCCGGAGATGCTGCCTGTCCCGTTGAGTTACTCCAGCGTCTTGTATCTACTTTTGATTTAAACCAGAATCTGTAGTTCTTTCCTACGATATATCTGACATCTGTTATAAGGGGGGGCTGATAAAAGTGAGGGTTTACTGTATTGTCTTTGGGCAACTGTTAGGATAGAAGATTGAGAGCATAGCTGAAAAGGGGTTTTGGGAAGTGTGTGGAAACCATCAGTTGCCAGAAAATCAGTGTTTAACCTGTAAGTGGGTTCTGCATCACATCTCAGAAATGTCACATTTTAAGCCACAATAAGGGCATACCTGGAAAAATCAGCAAATAAGTAGAATAGTGATTAAATCTGAACAAAATCAAAATCAATTCAATTGAGTTGTTAAGTAAATGACCAGTCAAAGAAAATGAACAGGTCATTTGTTCATTAAATGATCCACCATAGAAAATGAACAATCAACTTGCTTTCATTCAAACATCTATCAATTATGAATTGGCCAGACACATCATTTAAATAATTACTGTCATTTTGATTTGTGGTCACAATATATTAACATCATTGACATTTCCAACGTAAGAAATTATCTAAATGCAATAACCCAACACAAAATGCTTATTCTTATTCAGACTTTATCTGCACAATGCTGAACATGTTCTGCATCTGCAGTTCCCTTTTGAACTCCTAAGTCACTATGCTGGTTCCTTTAATAAATTGGTTTAATTTTATTGCTAAATATGTGCTTAATATTTTTCATCAAGTAAATTAGAGGTGATATTTTCCTTTCACACCGGAGGCCACTGCTTATGTAACTGGTGAGATCACATTCTCGCTCTTGGTATGTCTTTTTTTCCAGCCATGACTGGTTGTGTCATCCAAGGGAGAGTGCTGTCACACCTCAAAGAAACTACATAATGAATAGTTTAGAGATACAGCATTGAAACAGGCCCTTTGGCCCACTGGGTCTTCCCAAACCACTGATCACCCGCTCACACTATTTCTATGTGAACCCACTCCATACACACTAGGGATAACTTTGGAATGTGGGAGGAAACCAGAGCACCCAGACGAAACCCACACAGGTAGAAGTTGTAAACTCTCGTTCTAGCAGGAAAACAAGAACAATTCTTAAGAATATGGTCACCTTTTATTGATTTATTACAAGTGTAATATGGTGCAGCATAACCCTAGAAAGTTATTGTTTTAGAACTAGGTGATGGGTGTGAATCGTTATGAATTAGGCACATTCCCTTTCTTTTTTGTTTAGCTCTACCTTCTTTGGATTTTTTACTTATTTCCTTTCCCTTTCTAAGACCCTCTTTTCTTTGGGGCCTATTTTCTTTTCTTTTTTCTTTCCTTCTTTTTTTCTCACATTCTCAAGCACGCAGTCTACTTAACCATCATCATTCATTTAACGCCAATTACTGCGGAATACACTTCCCTATTATCCTCATTCTTCTCTTCTTTCTCATTTCTCTTTTTCTATTACAGCTTAAAGTTTATTAAAAAAAGGGAAGTTGTACACGAAATGTATTATGTTGCATATCATGATTAAGATGTATGTACAATGCTTTTAATTTTAAAAATATATATAAAAAAAGAAGTTGTAAACTCCACACAGTCAACACCTGAGGTCAGGATTGAACCCGGGTCTCTGGTGCTGTGAACCAAAAGCTCAACCAGCTATTTGCTATAACTGCTGGTAAACTTATATTCCAGTTACAAAATTTGAGAAAACATAACTCTTTTTCCCCAAATTGTAATCACTTCCGTGGTATGCCAAATGTCATTTAATACCTCTGCCTTATTCAAACAGACATGCCCTATAGTTAAAAATATATATTGGAGCTATAAATCATCATGTTATCATTATCATATTACTGAGACACAATCATTAAATCATGCTAACTATTCCTAATGAACGTGTGTCTTTCCAAATGCACGTATATCCTGTCCCTCAGAATCCTCAACAATAACTTTCCTACCCCACATGTTGGGCTTACTGGTAGATAGTTCCCAAGGTTTTTCTTTCCAGCTCTTCATAATTGCAGACACAAGATCAGCCACCCCCCCCCTCTTCCAGAATCTCACCCGTGTCTAGTGATAATTCATATGTGTCAACCAAAGCTCCTGCAACTTCCTCTCTAGCTTCCTCGCATATATCTGATCAGGCCCTGGAGATTTATCTACCTTCATATATCTTACATGCCAGGGACCAGGATGTCTCGGAGCAGCTGCACGA
The DNA here is from genome assembly GCF_010909765.2 of Amblyraja radiata. Lineage (NCBI taxonomy): Eukaryota > Metazoa > Chordata > Chondrichthyes > Rajiformes > Rajidae > Amblyraja > Amblyraja radiata. The sequence goes on from NC_045969.1 coordinate 49,837,882, forward strand.
CATCCTCAAGGGGAGGGCGAACAGCCGAAGGTTGTTGTGCATGATATAGGTAGGAAAAGGAAGGAGGTTCTGCAATATGAGTTTAGAGAGTTAGGTAAAAGACTCATATGCAGGACCTCCAGAGTTGTGATCTCATGATTGTTTCCAGTGCCACGTGCTGGTGAGGGCAGGAATAGGAATATAGGGGAGATGAATGTGTGGCTGAGGAGTTGGTGCAGGGGGCAGGGATTCAGATTTCTAGACGATTGGGATCTCTTCTACAAGTGGGACGGGTTGCACCTTAACTGGAGGGGAACCAATATCCTGGCAGGCAGGTCCGCTTGTGCTACACGGGTGGGTTTAAACTGGATTGGCAGGGAGGGTGGGATCCTCTACAGGACCGAGGCAAGTGAGAGGTAGAAGTTGGTATGGAGGATCATGAGAGAAAGTTTAGTGGACAGAATAGGCAGGAGAAAGGCTGAGAACAAGGAAGGAATGCTGGTTTAAACTGCATGTATTTGAATGCAAGGGGCCTGACGGCTAAGGCGGATTAGCTTGGGGCATGGATAGGTACGTCCGACTGGGATGTTGTAGCTAATATGGAAACTTGGTTACGAGAAGGGCAGGCTGGCAGCTCAATGTTCTGGGATACAGGTGCTTCTGGAGAGTTGGAGGTGAGGGTAAAAGAGGAAGGGGGTTGCATTATTGGTGAAGGTGGATGTCATGGCAGTGGTCAGCGGCGACATTACCGACAGTTCATCTTGTGAGGTGTATGGGTGGAGCTGAGAAACAAGAAAAGGATGGTCACCTTGTGGGAGTGTATTACAGGCCCCCAAATAATCATCGTGTACAAGTAGAGCAAATATTCCAGGAGATTGCAGGTAGCTGTAGGTCTAACAAGGTTAACACAAAATGCTATAGTAACTCAGCGGGACAGGCAGCATCTCTGGAGAGAAGGAATGGGTGACGTTTCAGGTCAAGACGTCACCCATTCACCCTAATAAGGTTGTCATAGTAGGGGATTTAAACTTTCCTAATATTGATTGGGTATGTCACAGTGTTAAAGATTTAGACGGGGTGGAATTTGTCAAATGTGTTCAGTAGAGTTTCCTCCGGCAATATGTAGAGGCCCCACACGGGAGAGGGCAACACTTGATCTAGCCTTGGGAAATTGGGAAGGGCACGTGGATGAAGTGTTTGTGGAGGAGCCATTTGAGACCGGCGACCATGTTCAAGTAGGTTTAAGATAGTTATGGATAGGGACAGAGTGGGCCAACGTGTTAAAAATCTAAATAGGGACAAGGCCAAATTTGAAGGTATGAGACAGGAACCCATGCAAGTTGGTTGGAGTAGGTTATTTGAAAGCAAAGTCAGAGAAGTGGGATGTTTTTAAAAGTGTACTGACAAGAGTCCAGGACATGTTCCTGGTAGAGTGAAGGGCAAAGCAGGTGAGCATAAGGAATCTTAGATAATGAGGAAAATAAAGTCTCTGGTCAAAAGTAATAAGGATTCATGGGACAGGTATAAGCAGCTGGGATCAAGTGTATCCCTGGAGAAGTTCAAGGAATTAAGGAGCAAGCGAAAGAAAGAAATTAGGAGAGCTAAAAGGGGACAAGAGATACTTCTCGCAGCTGGCATTAAGGATAATTCCAAGAGATTTTATAAGTACATACAGTGAAAAAAGGTAACCAGAGAGAGAGTGGGACCCATCAGGAATCAAAGTGGTCAACTCAGCATGGAGCCACAGGAGGTGGGCAAGGTCCTCAAAGAGAATTTCTCCTCAGTTTTAACTTGGAGAAGGACAAGGTAACTTGAGGCATTCATTGGAAGTGTCTTGAGAGCAGTCAGTATTATGGTCAAAGAGGTGCTGAGGGTCCTGACGCATATGAAGGGCCTGATCAGATATGTCGGAGGGCACCATGGGAAGCTAGGAAGGAAATGGCAGGTACCCTGGGTGAGATTTATGAGTTGTCATTAAATACAGGTGAGGTGCCAGAAAACTGAAGGGTGGCAAATGTTGTGCCTCCATTCAAAACGGGCTCTAAGACAAAGCCTGGGAACTACAGGCCAGTGAGCCTAACATCTGTGGTATTCGGAGGGATACATTGCATATAGATGTAGATCGGGCCAACCAAATTGGTAGCAGCACTGAGGAGGAGGATTTCCTGGAATGTATACGGGATGATTTTTTTAAACCAATATGTAGAAGAACCGACTGGAGGGGCAGGCCATCCTAGACTGGCTATTGTGAAATGAGGAAGGATTAGTTAGCGATCTTGTTGTGCAAAGCCCCTTGGGCAACAATGACCATAATATGGTGGAATTCTGCATTAGGATGGAGAGTGACACGGTTAATTCAGAGACTAGAGTCCTGAACTTAAAGAAAGGAGACTTTGAGCGTATGGCTAGTTATAGGGACTGACAAATTATACTTGAAGGGTTGATGGTGGAGATGCAATGGCAAAGATTTAAAGACCGCTTGGATGAACTCCAAAAATTGTTCATCCTTGTCTGGCGAGAAAATAAAACTGGGAAGGCGGCTCAACCGTGGCTAACGAGGGAAATCAAGGTTATTGTTAAATCCAAGGAAGAAGCATATAAATTGGCCAGCAGAAGCAGCAAACTGGAGGGTTGGGAGAACTCAGCAGAGGAGGACAAATGGATTAATTAAGATGGGGAAAAAAGAGCATGAAAGAAAGCTTGCTGGGAATATAAAAACTGACTGTAAATGTTTTTTTAGATATGTGAAAAGGAAAAGATTAGTGAAGACAAATGTAGGTCCCTTACACTCAGAGACAGGTGCATTTATAACAGGAAACAAAGAAATGGCAGTTAAGCGAGTACTTTGGTTCTAACTTCACTAATAAAGACACAAACAATCTCACAGAAATACTAGGGGACCAAGGATCTAGTGGGAGGGAGGAACAGAAGGGAATCCACATTATGTCAGTTAATTGTGTTCGGTAAACTGTTGGGACTGAAGGCAGATAAATCCTCAGGGCCTGATGGTCTGCATCCCAGAGTACTCAAGGAGGTGGCCCAAAAAATCGTGGATGCATTGGTGATAATTTTCCAATGTTCTGTAGACTCTGGATCTTTTCCTGTGGACTGGAGGGTGACCAATGTAACTCCACTTTTTAAGAAAGGAGTGAGAGAGAAAACAGGGAATTATAGACAATTAGCCTTAAATCGGTAGTAGGGAAGATGCTGGAGTCGATTATTAAAGATGTTATAGCAGCGCATTTGGAAAGCAGTGATGGGATCGGTCAAAGTCAGCATGGATTTATGAAGGTGAAATCATGCTTAACTAATCATCTGGAATTTTTTGAGGCTGTAACAAGTAGAATGGATAAGGGAGAGCCAGTGGATGTGGTGTATCTGGACTTTCAAAAAGCCTTTGACAAGGTCCACACAAGAGATTAGTGCACACAATTAGAGCACGTTGTATTGAGGGTAGGGTATTGACATGGATAGGGAACTGGATGGCAAAGAGTAAGAATTAACGGGTCCTTTTCAGAATGGCAGGCAGTGACTAGTGGGGTGCTGCAAAGCTCGGTGCTGGGACCCCAGTTATTTACAATATATATTAACAATTTAGATGAGGGAATTAAATGTGACATCTCCAGGTTTCCGGATGACACAAAGCTGGGTGGCAGTGTGAGCTACGAGGAGGATGGTATGGGGCTGCTGGGTGTCTTGGATAGATTGGGTGAGTGGGCAGATGCATGGCAGATGTCGTATAATGTGGATAAATGTGAGGTTATCCACTTTGGTGGCAAGAACAGGAAGGCAGATTATTATCTGAATGATGTCAGATTAGAAAAAGGGGAGGTGCAACGAGACCTGGGTGTACTTGTACATCGGTCACTGAAAGTAAGCATAAAGGTACAGCAGCCAGTGAAGAAAGCTAATGGCATGTTGGCCTTCATTGCAAGACAATTTGAGTTTAGGAGCAAGGAGGTCCTACTGCAGTTGTACAAGGCCCTGGTGAGACCGCACCTGGAGTATTGTGTGCAATTTTGGTCTCCTAATTTGAGGAAGGACATTCTTGCTATTGAGAGAGTGAAGTGTAGGCTCACCAAGTTAAATCATGGGATGGCGGAACTAACATATGAAAGAATGGGTCGACTGGGCTTGTATTCACTAGAATTTAGAAGGATGAGAGAGGATATAGAAACATATAAACATTTTAAAGGATTGGACAGGCTAGATGCGGGAAAAATGTTCCCAATGTTGGTGGAGTCCAGAACTAGGGGTCACAGTTTAAGATTAAGGGGTAGGCCATTTAGGACTGAGATGAGGAAAAACGTCTTCACCCAGATAGTTGTGAATCCGTGGAATTCTGTGCCACAGAAGGCAGTGGAGGCCAATTCACTGGATGTTTTCAAGAGAGAGCCAGATTTAGCTGTTAGGGCTAAAGGAATCAAGGGATATGGGGAAAAAGCTGGAACGGGGTACTGATTTTAGATAATCAGCCATGATCATATTGAATGGCGGTGCTGGCCTAAAGGGCCAAATGGCCTACTCCTGCACCTATTTTTCTATGTTTCTATGTTTCCATATTTAGATGGACAAGGGCTGATTAGGGATCGTCAGGATGGTTTTGTACGTGGAAGGTCATGTCTCACAAATCTGATTAGGGTTTTTGGAGATGTGACCAAAAAAGTTGTTGAGGGCAGAGCTGTAGATGTGGTATGCATGGCATTCAACAAGGTTCTGCATGGTAGGCTGCTCTAGAAGATTAGAGTGCATGGAATCCAAGCAGAGCAACTGATTGGATTTTTTTAAATGGCACAATGGAAGGAAGCAGAGGGTGGTGGTGGAAGGTTGCCACTGGGCCCATTGTATCTGTATCAATGATTTGGATGAGAACATGCAGGTGACACCAAAGTGGGTGGTATTGAGGATAGTGAGGATGGTTATCAAATATGGGAACAGGACCTTGATCAGTGGGTCAGGTGGGCTGAGGAATGGTTGATGGAATTTAATACAGAGAAATGTGAGGTGATGAATTTTGGGAAGTTAACGAGGGAAGGGCCTACACAGTGAATGGTAGGGCTCTGGGGAGTGTTGTAGAGCAGAGGGTTCTAGGAGTACAGGTACATAGTTCCTTGAGAGTGATGTTGCATGTATTAGGTGTCAAAAGGCTTTTGGCACATTGGCGTTCATCAGTCATGCTATTGAGTATAGATGTTGGTAGGTCATATTGCTATTATACAAGGCATTGGTAAGGCCACTTTTAGAGTACTGTGTTCAGCTCTGGGCACTATGTTAAAGGAAAGATGTTGTCAAGCTGGAAAGGGCACAGAGGAGATTTCTGAAGATGTTGCAGTACACAAGGTCCTGAGCTATAGGGAGAGGTTGAGCAGACTACAACTCTATTCCTTGGAGTGCAGGAGGATGAGGTGTGAACTTATAGAGATATACAAAATCATGAGAGGAATAAATCGAGTAAACGTACAAATTCTCTTGCCTAGTGTAGGGGAATCAAGAACACGAGGACATAGGTTTAATGTGTGTGGGGGGGGGGGAGAGATTTAATAGGAACTACTTTTAAGTGTAGTGTTTTCTATTATGCTCCTGAGGTAAGCCTGATATCACAGTACTGGGCAGAATAGAATGGGGAATGTTGACCCTATTCCACGTTTCAGGATACAGTCTAAGGCCTGCTCAAAGTTAGATTGTCCACCGCACCTGAAAAGGTTTGTGCAACCATTGTTTCTTAGCACAAAGACATGTGATTACAGAAATGAAGAGCAACCAAGGCCCTATTCAATTGGTATCTCTACAGTGGAGCAATTGACTTAAAGGAAGTGCATAATAGAAAATTCCAGGACAAGAAAAGAATTGGAAATGCTAAGGATAGAGGGCAACTTGGTTTGCATGTTTTATGGTGAAATGCTGGTTGATCTGTTGTGCATTAACATAACTGCTTCTCTCATCACCAAAGTAGAATGTTTTGGGTACAGGGGGGCACCGATGATGGGGATTGACACAGCTTGATCACTTTTATTTGCTTAAGAATATAAGGATTGCATTGTTGTGTATGTAGCTCCTGGACAGAGTGAAACCCCTCCATAACGTAACAAGAACATTTGAAAACATAGACCCAGCAGGACAGCAGAACCCCAGGTACAAGGCTGAGAATACAGCTGCCTCTCTGTGTGCTGTCAGTCGTAATCAAGGTAACAGCTAATGAATAAAGGTTTAAAGAGAATAGAAACATAGACAATAGGTGCAGGAGTAGGCCATTCGGCCCTTAGAGCCAGCACCACTATTCAATATGATCATGGGTGATCATCCAAAATCAGTACCCCGTTCCTGCTTTCTCCCCATATCCCTTGATTCCGATAGCAAATATTAGGTCACTATCTTCCATTCCTGGTGCGCCCAGTGTGTGATCATCGCACTCTGCCATGGAGACCAAAGCATCACTGAATCCCACGTGCCAGGCCCTCTAAAGCAATTATAATATTCACAGTTAACTCCTCTTTCATAAATGACGAAGCAATTGCCGATGTCCATCATTTTTCCTGCTTTCAAGTGCAATTTTATTTTAGTTGTGGGACTCATTTGCCCTGATGGCAGAACTCACCCATTATTTACCTTTATTAAGCCATGGATCCCATTCGTAATGACCAGAGGTTTGCTCTGTGCTACAATTTTATTTCTAGCGTAGAGACGATTTTGCGTTAGCTCAGGCTTTCTCACCCCCTCCGGCAGCAATTATAACAAATAAACATCCACAACTGTCTCAGCTGGTCTCTAAAGTGCAATTATACTTAGAAGTATCATTTATTAATTTGTTTACAGCCGATGGAAAAACAAGAAGGGATATTTAAACAGTTTATCTCATGACTGAATCAGAATTGTGTTTGTTGGCTTAATTTGCTTCATTCTCTGTACTCAACTCCTCACCTTGTGATATTTCAGCTCATTAAAATGAAACCATAAGATGAAGGAAAATGTTGACATTTGGGTATGGTATTGTCCAAGGGAGTTACAGGGGAAAGGGTGGCAAGACTGATAGGTAGCGTGCAGAGGTGTGGCCAAGAATCAGAGTACTTGTGGGCTAAACTCCAATGAACAGGACTGTTAGGCGCTTCCCCCTCCTGGTGAATGCTATGTACTTACCTTTCTCTGTTTCTATCCCAAGTACAGGCCTCGTGGCTGTGAGTCTGGAATCGAGGGGTTAAAGGCTCCTGTACCCGATTGGCCCAGCTGCGTCAGGTGACGGGTGACTCATCTGAAGTATAAATACCAGAGCTTCCCAGGATTCATCTCTTCGTCGTAGACTCTGACTGATGAGCAGACTGCTGGTGTGGGGCCGAGAAAGCCGGACCACATGGCATAGAACTTTGTGTATTTTCACCATTCCTTGTTAACAGATATTGAGTTGGGACGGATAAGGGCTGACCTTAGAGTTTTCGTGTATTTTGGTTTCAGGGTTGTATCTCTTTGGGCAGGTTTTGGAATCTCCGGTTCGACGGCCCATGGCGTGGCTGGCTGGAGCATTGTTAAATTGTTTGTCGGTTTATCCATATCCCTGACTGGGTTGTTTAAATCAGGTTTGAGTTTTGTGTTCCAATGAATAATTAAAACTGTTTTTGAACCTGAACCTGGTTTTTGACTTGTGTTACGTGGCTCTGAAGTACTTGCATTCGGGAGTCGTAACAAGGACATACGTTCAAAGTATGTGCATGGCAAGGAACACAGAGGAGTGCGATCTATTTTGATTAAAATATTGAAGCGAATTAATATGAATGAAATGACATGCTTATAAAAGATGCAGAAGATTTAACAGACCATGGATATTTATTTCTCTTGGGAAGCTTACAATCCAGTGGTATGAATATTGATTTCTCTAACTTCAAGTAATCTCCTCTTTCTCCGTCCCTTCCCCACCCGAGTTGTTGCACTGGTTTCACTGTCATCCTGTTGGGTTTCATTGTCTGTAACTCGTATAACCTAGTCCAGTGATTCCCAACCTAGGGCCATATGGCAGATTTCAGGGGGGCCACGGAAAAATGTTGGGATTTAGTTGGCCACAGGTTCAATGAATTTCAGTTCTAATAAATTTAAATCTATGTAGTTGAAATATTTTTGATGTTTGTGGAATAGAATAAAAGAGAATATATGTGCACACCTCTTCAACCCTCACCCTGAACACCGGCGTTCCACAGGGCTGTGTGCTGAGTCCCCTCCTCTATTCCCTCTTCACCTATGACTGCACACCTGTACATGGTACTAACACCATCATCAAGTATGCAGATGATACAACGGTGATTGGTCTCATCAGCAACAACGATGAGTCAGCCTACAGGGAGGAGGTCCAGCACTTAGCAGCATGGTGCACTGACAACAACCTGGCCCTTAACTCCAAGAAGATCAAGGAGCTCATTGTAGACTTCAGGAAGTCCAGGGGCGGCACGCACACCCCCATCCACATTAACGGGACAGAGGTGGAACGTGTTTCTAGCTTCAGGTTCCTGGGTGTTAACATCTCCGATGACCTCTCTTGGACCCACAATACCTCAACTCTGATCAAGAAGGCTCACCAGCGTCTCTTCTTCCTGAGGAGACTGAAGAAGGTCCATCTGTCTCCTCAGATCCTGGTGAACTTCTACCGCTGCACCATCGAGAGCATCCTTACCAACTGTATCACAGTATGGTATGGCAACTGCTCTGTCTCCGGCCGGAAGGCATTGCAGAGGGTGGTGAAAATTGCCCAACGCATCACTGGTTCCTCGCTCCCCTCCATTGAGTCTGTCCAAAGCAAGCGTTGTCTGCGGAGGGCGCTCAGCATCGCCAAGGACTGCTCTCACCCCAACCATGGACTGTTTACCCTCCTACCATCCGGGAGGCGCTACAGGTCTCTCCGTTGCCGGACCAGCAGGTGCAGGAACAGTTTCTTCCCGGCGGCTGTCACTCTACTCAACAACGTACCTCGGTGACTGCCAATCACCCCCTCCCCCGGACACTCCTCCCACAGGAAATACACTATGTCTGTATATATGCTAATGTAAATATTTATTCAAATCATATGCTATGTCGCTCTTCCAGGGAGATGCTAAATGCATTTCGTTGTCTCTGTACTGTACATGGACAATGACAATTAAAGTTGAATCTGAATCTGAATCTGATTCTGAATCTGAATTAATAGACACTGATATATTGAAGTTTTTTTTTCCCGCTAATAATTTCAGGGGGGGGCACAGAAAAATTAAAAGATCCCAAGAGGGCCATGAGCTAAAAAAGGTTGGGAACCACTGGCCTAGCCAACAGCCAACAATGGACCATTTCCTTGATCATCATTAGTTTTTTGCACATCTTTCATTCATTCGTTCTATATCTCTGTCTTCATCTCTTGTTTCCCCTTTCCCTGACTCTCAGACTGAAGAAGGGTCTCAACCAGAAATGTCACCTATTCCTTTTTTTTCCTTCCAGAGATGCTGCCTGTCCCGCTTTCTGTGTTTATCTTCGGTTTAAACCAGCCTCTGCAGTTGGATATTTGTATGTGGTTCTTCCAACAACATTGAATATTTCTGTCAGTAATGTTCGAAGCATAGCTTGCTTTCTAAGAGAATGTATAGATACAGAAGTAAGGAAGTCATGCTAAACCTTTTGCCAAAACTTTGCAAAACATGGGGCCGGAGAGTGGTGACATTTTATCTGAAGCCCCTGCTAAAGCAGTTAAACAATCTCTTCAGTTTGTTTTGCCCTCCTACCTATTAATTCCAGTGCTGAGAAAGTCATCATTTGCCGTGCTGAAAGCCTGCAGCTGAAATGATGTGGATCCTCCCCACCCCCCTCTTCCCTCCTCCCCACCGTATCACCTGCTGATGTTCAATCACTCGAGAACAAGTTGGAAGAGCTCAGAGCAAGGCTGATGTTTCAAAGGTTGAGTGGGGGACTGGTGTGCCCTTTGTTTCACTGAAACATCTCTCATCCCTGACACACCTAACCCTGCGATACAACCTGTGGCTGTCCTCGTTTGTTGTGTGGACCACGTGAATGAAACCCTCAGGCAAGGGGAACGGGGGCAGCGTCTGCTTTTTTGTCAATGCTTTGTGACGGACTTAACTTTGATTCCGCGCACCTGACCGGGAATGTTTATTCATCAAGCGATGGTCCTTTAATCGACTGAGGGGATTAACCTTGCCAATGAGAATTAGAAGTTATTAGGTATAAGGAGAGGTTAGACAAACTTGGATTGATTTCTCTGAAGCATCGGAGGTTGAGGGGAGATCTGATAAAAGCGTATACAATTATAAGATTGGGTAGACAGCCAGAACAGGTTGCCCATTGGTGGAAATGTCAAAGACTAGAGTGCATATCTTTAAGGTGAGAGAGGCAACATTTAAAGAAGACATGCTGAGCAAGGTCTTTTACACGGAGTGGTGGGTGTCTGAAACGCGCTCCCAGGGATGGTGCTGGAAGCAGATACAATAGTGGCGTTTAAGAGGTTTTCAGACAGGCACGTGGATGTGCAGGGAATGGAGGGCTATGGGATCACACAATGGTGGGCAACATGAGCAAAACACTAATTGCTGAAGGAACTCAAAGGGTCAGGCAGCATCTACGAAGGGCAATGGACAGATGATATTTGAGGTTGGTACCCTTCAGACAGATTAAAATGTGGGGGGAATGCTGGGGAAAAAGAGGAGGGGAGGCACATGGCCTGGTGAGTGGGGTGAATAAACATGAGGAGAGTTTGATTGGAATATATGTGGAGTAAGTCCTGTAGTGGAGCGCAAGGCACAATCAAAAGGAATCATTCAGCAGTGGTCTGTGGAAGCTGATGGTTTATTTCTCAGATCCAGTGAAGTAGAACATGTTCAAGACATCTTGTGTAGGAAGGAACTGCAGATGCTGGTTTAAATTGAAGATATACATAAAATGATGAAGTAACTCAGCGGGACAGGCAGCATCTCTGGAGCGAAGGAATGGGTGACGTTTCGGATCAAGACTCTTTTTCAGACTGCTTCAAGACATCTTCATCCGGCCTGAATGAGTATGCTTCAGTTGTCACCAATTTCCAAAAGAAATGCATTGACAGTTGTTTTGCTTGAGATACAGCGCAGAAACAGGCCCTTCGGCCCACCGAGTCCGCACCGACCCGCGATCTCTGCACATTAACACCATCCTAGAAACACTAGTCTATCGGCAGTCTATTTAAGGAACAGGGGTTCCCCTCTTGCATCATAGATGAGGCCCTCACTCGTGTTGCCTCGGTACTCCGTGGCTCCGCCCTTGCTCCCCCTCCCCCAAGTTGCAACAGAGACAGAGTTCCCCTGGTCCTTACATTCCATCCCATCAGCCGTCTCATACAACACATAATCTTCCAAAATTTCCGGCACCCCCATCTCCACCCCTTTCCGCCTTCCGCAGAGACCGTTCCCTCCGCAACTCCCTGGTTAACTCAACCCTTCCCAGCCAAACCACCCCCTCCCCAGGTACCTTCCCCTGCAACCGCAGAAGATGCAACACCTGTCCCTATGCCTCCTCCCTCGACTCTGTCCAGGGACCCCAACAGTCCTTTCAGGTTATGCAGAGGTTCACTTGCACCTCCTCCAACTTCATCTACTGTATCTGTTGTTCAAGTTGTGGACTCTTATACATCGGCGAGACCAAACATAGACTGGGAGATCGTTTCATGGAACACCTTCACTCAGCCCGCCTGCATCTACCTGATCTCCTGGTTGCCGGATACTTTAATTCACCTTCCCATTGCCACACAGACCTTTCTGTCCTAGGTCTCTTCCATTGTTAGAGTGAGGCTAAACGCAAATTGGAGGAACAGCATCTCATATTTCGCTTGGGCATCTTACAGCCCAGTGGTATGAATATTGATTTCTCTCACTTCAGGTAGCCTCAGCATTCCCTCTCTCTCTATCCCACCCCCACCCAAGTCACACTAGCTTCCCGTTTTCACCCTACAAACAGTTAACAATGGCCAGTTTCCTTTATCATTGTTACTTTTTTTTGCATATCTTTTATTCGTTGTTCTTTATCTCTCCACATCATCGTCTATATCTCTCGCTTCCCTTATCCCTAACCAGTCTGAAGAAGGGTCTCAACCCGAAACGTCACCCATTCCTTTTCTCCAGCGATGCTGCCTGTCCTGCTGAGTTACTCCAGCTTTTTGTGTCTATTCACAGTCTATCATAACCAGAAATCTTGCATAAACAGGGAGATTACCCTTCTAGATAGACACAAAATGCTGGAGTGACTCAACGGACAGGCAACATCTCGACCCGAAACGTCACCCATTCCTTTCTATCCAGAGATGCTGCCTGTCCCGCTGGGTTACTCGAGCATTTTGTGTCTATTTTGTGTCTATAAAGGTCCTTTAGCAAGAATGATAGTCCACTCGACGAAAAAGACGTATACGGTCATGGGCAGATTCATGGGTAATTTTCGGCCCCATTCCGTAACCTTCTTCCGTCTCCGCACCAAAGATCCCATAGTGGTGCAAAGATAACTAGTGCGGAGACGGAAGCTGGTTACGGAAACATCCTCGTAAAAATAAAAGTTATTTGGTAAAAATCTTCTCCTCATTTTCAGAATTATAATTTATTAACACAAACTGTTCCTACGCAACGTTGATTACACTGCGAGTCGGGTCGGGTCGGGTCAGGTCGGGTTACTGAAATGGATGAAAAAAAGGCCCATGTTCCGCTCCGTTGCACACTACACGTCAGCCCTTTGCATTTAGAAGGAGTGGCCCATCTTGCCCTGCTATAGGATCTTTGGTGTAAACCAGCATTTGCAGTTCCTTCCATCATGTGATTCCCCCTTGGCTAAATTACAGATCCAACATTTTCAAGAAGGATGACCCTGTTCTGTACAAGAAGGCCAAGAATAATCTCTGCAAAGCAATCAGATATGCCAAGAAAGACGTCCAAACCAAGCTGGAGGCTCAGTTTTTAGCTCTTCGGGCTAAGGAATCAAGGGATATGGGGAAAAATCAGGAACGGGGTACTGATTTTAGATGATCAGCCATGATTATATTGAATGGCGGTGCTGACATGAAGAACTTGTAAAGTGAAAGTATTGCAAGGTCCAGAGTCAAGAACAATGATGATTAAGTTGAGGTACAAGCATGCTTAGAGACAATATGGGTTGCTGAGGAATGGAGGTGGCTCTTGGTGAGAGATGGGAGATGAACCATAGATTTTTCCAGGAGCTGAAGTTTCAGCATGTTTTGGGATAACAGACTGGGCACAAGATCAATTAGGGCAGTTTCATCTCCCCTCAGATGGCTGGTGGTCTTCCCTAGCGCCGTGCTGCTTCTTCCTGCATGATTGCGGACTCCGACAACTATGGTGTCCCCAGATCCCAGCGCTTTAACATGGTCCTGTGGAGTGCCAGATCCATTTCAGCTCAGACAATTGGCTGCAGTCACAGAACAGCTTGGACAGCCCTTATGGGCTCATCAGTCAACAAAGCTGTCTTAATTATTAATGTTCATGAATTAACGTCTGACTCACTGAGGAAATACTGTAACAAATGGTAAATATGACTGGAAATGGTAATATTTTTGAGGAATTTATTAGAAGTACAGACACAAACGTGAATGTAATCAAAAACCTTTCTGCTGACAATTAATAACAATCAAAGCTTTGCTTTCTATTTCTCAGTAGGAATATGCGCTTGTCATCTGAACGACCCCTTTGTATTTGTGCCAGGTTTAACCTGGAGCATACCCAGCAAGCAATTTTTGTAGCCTGGCAAATTGGACGTTTCTATTGCTGCAGAGACCACTGGTGCAGGACAGGGGGCAGTCAACAACACAGGGTTCAGAGAGGAAAATATCACTGCTGGCCTGGACCCATGCCTGTAATGGACACCAGGGCTTCTCACAAGGTCATAGGTAATAGGAGCAGAATTAGGCCATTTGGTCAATCAAGTCTACTCCGCCATTCAATCATGGCTGATCTATCTCTCCCTCCTAACTGCATTCTCCTGCCATCTCCCCATAACCCCTGACACCTGTACTAATCAAGAATCTATCTATAACTACCTTAAAAATATCAATTGACTTGGCCTCCACAGCCTTCTGTGGCAAAGAATTCCACAGATTCACCACCCTCTGACTAAAGAAATTCCTCCTCATCTCCTTAAAGGAAAGTCCTTTATTTCTGAGTCTATGACCTCTAGTCCTGGACTCTCCCACGAGTGCAAACATCCTCTCTATATCCATGCCTTTCACTGGTCAATGTTCAATGAGGTCTTCCTCTCATCCTTCTAAACTCCAGTGAGTACAGATCCAGTGCCGTCAAACGCTCATCATTTCTATTGAGAAATAGGAGCAAACTCTCGACTTCAATGCAAAATTTTGAACGGCATGAATGCTGAGGAAGGCAAAATGTTAATGGTGTGGTCTATAATGCCACCAGTGGGCATAAAATTAAACTTTAAATCCTGATTGTCAATCGCAGTCCTGTTAATATCCCTGAGGCAGCATCATGTTCTCTTGTGATCGCTGGTGTGATGTGGTCGACTGGATAATCCTGATATTAATGGTACTGAAGCTAATCTGTCACTGCAGCATCTCCTCTGAATTTTGTTTCTGGGTGACGTATGTGAGAAAAGAATTCACTGCATTCAGCCAAGGACTGTGTGAAAGATACATCTTCTAGATATGCTGGGACGCATCCTCAGTGATGTGACCTGGGGTCATTGGGTGTTTCGGGTCTCACAACATCAGACACCCTCGCCCAGGCGACCCAGCCGGGGTTGATCATGCCCCGACTTGCGCCCCAGCAGCAACCGCCCATGGATCAGCCCTCTTAATCCAAAGCCACCTAGTGGCTTTCTCTGCAGCTTCACTTGCGGATTGAATGGCCCTCTTCTTTGTCAGCCCCGTAATGCCCAACTGGTTGAGGACTTTGCAGAGTGAGTGTTCTGCAAAGCCTCTACAGCCCACGTCTATGGGCTCATAGACTAACATACAGTAACTTGTTTCTGGATGCTTTCTCTGGAATGCCCCCAGCCCATTTGTGTGTCATGCCGAGATATATCATGTGATATATCTTGCATTAAGAAGATTTAAATAAAACATGAGGCATGCATTAATTAGAGAGTAGTATCGGTGTCACAAGTGCATATGACTACTGAAACACTTATTTAACCAAGAACAGTACAAGGTTGGCAAAATATTTCACTGTCACGAAAAATAATATTCCACAACAGTATACTGATATTAGCTTCATTGCCCTTGACTCCAGGCAAGGCATGAGCTGAATTAGTCTACAAATGCATTTGATGTGGATTGATTGCACCCGAGTGCATTTTTTCTAACATCTCTACAAAATCACATTGCCAGAACACTGACAGAAGTCGTGCCATATGTGGTTAATATCTAAAATGCAGTTGGCCAGTAATTCAGTATATCAGCAAAATTTGTAATTCTCCCCAACAGCAGTGATTGCAGTCACTAATAACTTCTGTCTGATAGAAGTTGTTCGATTTAATGAAGATTAGTTTCATTAACAGTGGTGTTGTACTAATTATTGAAACATCCATAAAATAGTATCAACAAAGATAGAATAAAGCTAAGTACTTATCATGGAGTGCACATTAACTACTGGCACTATGATTTTTGTATTCTGTTGCCTCTGATTGTTTCTCGATTCTATGTACAGTTGTTCTCTTGTTGATTCCTCGCTGGACTGTTGCAGTGACATGGACTACAATGTTGTATCTTTATTGAGGCAGAAGAAATGAGTTTGCTCTTCCCCTGGGCAGTCACAGTTTACTCTCGCAGTAAACAAGCCAGTCTGTTAGCCGTCAGATTTTATCCAGAGAGACAGCGTGACACGAAGGGGAAAATCGACAGCAAGTGATGTTACAGAAACAAAGTTAATTTCTGCTTTGGCAGATATGCAACGCTAAGTTATTAGTAAGAATTTCATGATAGGTGTGACACCAGCTTTGCGGCTGCCACTGTTTTTCAGGCTGACTTGGAATCATGGACTCGTCGGGCAATGAGGTTGGAATCTTCACGGTTATTCGGTGAGTACATTTTTTTCTTTAAGTTATGTGTGATCTGTTTCTGACTTCCTCTTGGACTATTCAGCATGCATGCACTGTCGGATGCCAATTAACTCGAGTTGTTACTTAGCTTGAGAAACTGTGCCCCAGCACTTGTTGGAATTAAATAAGATTTGTCGGATTAGGAACAGTGTACGGGAATCTGATCATGATCAGATTATTCACATATTTTTTCCTCGTTATATTATTATTAAATCAACAGAGCATTGCGCATTAATCTGAGGAGTATTTCTCAAAATGATGATATCTTTTATTCTGCTGCTTGTTGTGAATATATTTTATCTAGCTGTCAAGCAGAAAGTATTGTACGTCACGTTTTTATAATAATCCAATAATGAATGAAGTCACTGTTGTTTCCTGAATGATCTGTTGTATCTGCACATTGGACGCCCATATTGTGATTAATGGAATACACTTGGAGCTGGGCAAGACATTTATAGTATGGAAGTAAAAATGGAATAAAGGTTGTCATTAATTTCGTTATTTGTTCTTGGTGAAATCAAAATTGGGACATCAATTGATAGAAATGTAATTTTGGAAGACCAATGCTGGCCAATCTCAATATCTGCATTTGTTTCCATTAAGAAGAACAAAGAAAGTGTTGCAAGGATACAATGGAAGCATAGATACAATGGATGGAAATCTTGCAAAGCAAATTGTTGGTGTTTGACTGCATTTGGAGTGATTTTGCTGAAGAATGATAAATGATGCAGGCATATTTCAGAATCTGCCATTTGCAGCACGCATTTCTTTTGGATACCCTGTTTATCATCACTCATCAGTAGAAATGGTTTGAGTTAAAGTCAGTTAACGTGGTCAAAATGTTGGGCGGGGAAAAGGCAGGAAGATGTTTCATCTTATTTTGACTGGGCTAAATGGAAATGGAATTCAAGTAAAAACCTAATCGATTTTGCAGTTAGAACACAGAAGAGTGAACATCGAACAACAGCACGAGAACAGACCAGTTGGCCCACCATGTCCGTGCCGAACCTAAGGCCAAGACCAACTTTTATCTGCCTACTCATAATCCATATTCCTCCATTTCCTGAATATCCATATGCCTATTCATGTATCTTTAATGCCTTTATCTTAACTGCTTCAACCACCCTCCGCATCACGTTCCAGGCACTCATCACTCACTGTGTAAAAAAGTTGCCCGTATACCACCTTTAAACTTTGCTCCTCTCACCTTAAAGTTATTCCCTCTAGTACTTTTCTAGGATTTTTCCATCTTGGGAAAAAGGTTCTTCCTCTCATAATTTTATATATTTCTATCCCTGCAACCTCCGGCATTCCTGAGAAAACAATCCAAGTCTGTTCAACCTCCCCTTGTTGCTAATAACCACTAATCCAGTCATCATTCTGGTAAACATCCTCTGCACCCTTTCCAAAGCCTCCACGTCCTTCATATATTGGGGCACCCAGAACTGCATGCAATATAAAAATGCGTCCTAACCAAAGTCCTATAAAGTTGCATCTGGACTTTCTGACTTATACTCAATGCCCCCCGATTAATGAAAGCAAGCGTACCAAATGCCTTCTTTACCACTTGATCTTACTTGTGTTGCCACTTTTAGTGAGTTATGGACTTGGACCTCAAGATCCCTCTGTATATCAATGCTGTTAAGAGTCATGCCATTAATTGCATATTTTCCACTTACATTTGACCTCTCAAAATGTAACATTTCACACATGCTTGGATTAAACATCTGCCATTTTTCTGCCCATTGCTGTAGCTGATCTATATCCCGCAGTATTCTTTGACAGCCTTCCGCACAGTGTGCAACCCCAGCAATCTTGGTGTCATCTGCAAACTTCCAAACCAAACCGTCCACGTTACATCTAAGTCATTTATGAACATCACAAACAGCAGAGCACCCAGCACAGATCACTGCGAAACTCTGCGGGTCACAGGCCTCCAGCTTGAAGATAGACACAAAAAGCTGGAGTAACTCAGCAGGACAGGTGGCATCTCTGGATAGAAGGAATAGGTGACATTTCGGGTCGAGATCCTTCTTCAGATTAGTTAGGGAAAAGGGAAACAAGTGATATAGATGGTGATGTAGAGAGATAAAGTACAATGAATGAAAGATATGCAAAATATTGTCCATCCACTGCAATATTCTGTCTTCTAACAGTAAGTGAGTTCTGAATCCATACGACCAAGTCACTGTTAAACCCCTGCATCTTCATCTTGCCACGGGGAACTTTATTAAATGCCTTACTAAAATCCCTGCAGACAACATCCACCGCCCTACCCTCATCGATCATCTTCGTCATCTCCTCAAAAAACTCAATCCAGTTGGTAAGACACAACTTGCATGTACAAAGGCATGCTCGCTGTTCCTAATCAATCCATTCTCTTCCAAATTGGGCTAAATCCTACTCCAAAGACACATCTCCAATAGCTTCCTAGACCAGTCACAGATTCTCGCTAGTTCCCCTTCTTAACTAAAGTAACAACATTAGCTGCTCTCCAGTCCTCTGGGACCTCACCTCTGGGAGCAGATCTTCATCAAGCCTTCTGCTTTCTCCTCTCTTGCCTCTCTCAATAACCTGGGATAGATACCATCAGGCCCTGGGGATTTATTCTCCTTAAAGCTCTTCAACTGCTCCAACATCTCTTCCTACTTAATCTCAAACTGCTCTTGCATATTAGTATTCTCTGTACTAATCTCACTGTCCTCTATATCCTTCTCCTTGGTGAAAACTGATGCAAAGTACTTATTTAGCACTTCGCCTGCGTCCCCAACTCCAAGAACAAATTCCCTCCTTTATCCAAGGGAGGTCCTACCTACTTCCTGGTTTCCCTCTTGTTTTTAATATAGTCATTAAAAAATATAGGCAGAATATAGGCATATAGGCCTATGATAATAATATGGCATATTTTCTTTAATGTGACTCACCAAAACCATTTCATGGCCCCTTCTGGCCTTTCCAATTGCCTATTTGAATTATTTCCTCCTTTCTTTATATTCTGCAAAGGCCCAGTCTGATTCCATCCTCCTGAATCTCCTTCGTCATTTTAACCAAATTTACCTCCTCTTTGGCCATTCAAAGTTTTCTTACTTTACCATCCTTATCCCTCCTGCTTACTGGAACATGCTGGTTATGAACGTCAATCAACTGGCCTTTAAATGACTCCCACATGTCAGATGTGGACCTACCCAATAACACTTGCTCCCAATGTACCCTCCCGAGCTCCTGCCTGGTGACATTGTAGTCTTCCTTACTACAATTTACTCACTTCCCGTAAGGCCCAGCCTTTTTTCTTATTCAATTTCTATTAAGTTCTTCACTTTACTTTAGTTTAGTTTAATTTTTAGTTTAGAGACACAGAGCAGAAAAAGGCCCTTCGGCCCACCGAGTCCACACTGACCAGCGATCCCCGCACACTAACACTATCCTACACACAATAGGGACAATTTACACGTACACCAACCCAATTAACCTACAAACCTGTACTTCTTTGAAGTGTGGGAGGAAACCGGAGATCTTGGAGAAAACCCACGCTGGTCACGGGGGGAACGTACAAGCTCCGTACAGACTGCACCCGTAGTCAGGATCTAATCTGGGTCTCTGGCACTGTGAGGTAGCAACTCTATTGCTGCGCCACGCACTTAATCTTCTCACAAGGAAATGAAAAATATGTTGAGTAAAATCAAAACATTTAATGTACATGATTAATGTTAATATTCTTCTCTCATATGAACAGCTAAGAACTGGGGGTTCAACACCATTTGTGTTTTCTTTGCTCAGTGGGAACTGTGCAGCGTTTCTGTTGTGACAGCTTGGTTTTGTCATCAGGGTCAACAGTGGAGAGAAAAAAAAAATCAGTTGCCATGACTGATGAATTTAACCTTGATCAGAACAGAATTCACTTGTTCCCAAAGTCAAATCCTGCAATTATTAGGCTGCAGCAGCAGACTATTGACACAATGGCTACAGATACAGTCAATAGTTTATTGTAATGCTTAAAAGCCCACAGGGATGTTACACAGACAAGGTTATTTCAAGAGGGCTAGAATACAAAAACAGGGATGTAATGCTGAGGCTCTATAAGGCACTGGTCAGGCCGCATTTGGAGTATTGTGAGCAATTTTGGCACCTTATCTGAGGAAGGATGTGCTGGCCCTGGAGAGGGTCCAGAGGAGGTTTACAAGTATGATCCCGATAATGAGTGGGTTCACTTATGATGAGCGTTTGACGGCACTGGGCCTGTACTCGCTGGACTTTAGAAGAATGATTGGGGACCTCATTGAAACGTCCGAATTGTGAAAGGCTTGGATAGAATGGATTTGGAGAGGAATTTTCCATTAGTGGGAGAGTCTGGAGGTCATAGCCTCAGAATTAAAGGACGTTCCTTTAGGAAGGAGACGAGGAGGAATTTCTTTAGACAGAGGGTGGGTGAATCTGTGGAATTCATTGCCACAGAAGGCTGTGGAGGTCAAGTCAATGGATATTTTAAAGGCAGATATAGATAGATTCTTGATTAGTACTGGTGTCAGGAGTTACGGGGAGAATGCAGGAGAATGGGGTTCAGAGGGAGAGATAGGTCAGCCATGATTGAATGATGAAGTGGACTTGATGGGCCAAATGGCCTACTTCTTCCCCTTTCACTTATGACATTATGACCATTTTTCCCCCACCATGTGCAGATTCTGGGTGCCGCCTCATTTACTCAAAGCTGAAAGAACATTACTGCATTTGACGACTTTTCAGGAAGAATGACAAAGATAGTTTTGGTGATCTGGTGCTGTAAACTTGAAGGATGCATTTGTGATGATGAATGGATTTTCAGTCATCTGTAAAGGATTGAAAAGGAATTGAAGGGAAAGTTCTCAATATGATAAGAATACACAATTAAGCAAGCCATTAGCTTTCGAGGGTACACAAAATTGCTGGGGAAACTCAGCGGGTGCAGCAGCATCTATGGAGCGAAGGAAATAGGCGACGTTTCGGGCCGAAACTCTTCTTCAGTTCCTTTTTGAACACATTAGCTTTCGAGTCTGGCTGAAGAACCAGGAGATGGTGTTGATAATATAACCAAACTGTCCCACTTGGCTATTTTTTCGGCGACTGCCGGCTCAGTGACTGATGTATCAGGCCACCGAAAAATACACAGTGTGATGCGGCGTGACCACGTATGACGTATGATGTTGTATGATGCTCATTGTTTTTTCAAGTGTCGCAACAATTTTTTTGTCGCCGCTGGATTTTGAAATGTTCAAAATCTTTTGGCGACATTGATATGACGCTGGCAGTCGCCGAAAAAATCGCCGAGTGGGACAGGCCCTCTAGTAAGACTGGATGTGAAGCTTTTTAATCTCTGTAGAATAATGAAGATTTTGAAGAGACTTCTGGCAAAAGTTTGTTCCTAGAATTAACTCATGGGTCAATAGAGCAAATTGCACTCGATGGTGCAATCTATTCTGCATTCGAATTTAATTTGGTAAAAGCCAATGTAACTTGGAAGCAGAGCTATAATACTCTTGACATGACAATACAATTGACTTAGTTCTACCAACCAGGGATTTAATTTCTTACCATTTGTACATTGTTCTTTGACTCATCCACAAATCACAGCTGAGGTGATGTGGTCAAGAGGTGAAGAGTGGGGTAGCATTTGATATGGGAGTTGCTGGAAAAAATATCTTTCAGTAGTTTTCTGAAATGCCTTTTTTATTAGTCATAGAGTGATACTGCGTGGAAACAGGCCCTTCGGCCCAACTTGCCCATACTGGCCAACATGATCCCAGCTACACTAGAATAACTTGCCCGTGTTTGGTCTATATCCCATCCTGAACCATGTACCTGTCCAACTGTTTCTTAAATGTTGGGATAGCCCAAGCCTCAACTACCTCCTCTGCCAGCTTGTCCATACACCCACCACCCTTTGTGTGAAAAAGTTACCCCTCAGATTCCAATTAAATCTTTTCCCCATCACCTTAAACATATGTCGTCTGGTCCTCGATTCACCTGCTCTGGGCAGGAGACTCAGTGCATCCACCCAATCTATTCCTCTCATGATTTTGTATACCTCAATACGATCGCCCATCATCCTCCTGCGCTCCAAGGAATAGAGTCCCAGCCTACTCAACCTCTCCCTGTAGCTCAGACCATCCAGCCCAGGCAACATCCTTGTAAATCCTCTCTGTACCTTTTCCAGCTTCCCTATAACATGGTGCCCAGAATCGAACACAATAGTCTAAATACGGCCTCACTAATGTCTTATACAATTGCAACATGACCTCCCAACTTCTATACTCGATATAATTCAGAAAGTAGTTGCTGATACCTTTGCATTCGAATCTTCAAGAAGTGGTGCAGGATCTGCAGAATGTATCTTTTTATATGGTCCGTGGAAGAGCATTGGATGGACATTTTCTATCCAATACTTAAATATATTACAAATTGCATGGGGCTGTAAATGAGGGTTTAGAGGAGGTCTGAAAATAATGGCCTAATAGGATGGTGGAGGCAAAAAGCCTCACCACAGTTACAAAGAACTTGATGAACAGAGCTGGGGAATAAGAGTTGGGGGCCAATTTAACTATTCATTTTTGATTGACGTGAACAAGTTGGATAATTGGCATCCTTGGATAATACATTTTTATGATTCTGGGTTTGCTTCAATTAAAGTGCCACAGAGATGAATTTGATTAGAGTGGTTTAACATTCAGTACAGAACAGTAATGATCAACATTTCTGCAGCTGTATTTGAAAAAGTGTTCATCATTAATTTAAAAAATTCCATGTGATGAACCAAGGTTTTGTATATTAGCAAGTGAACAGCAGGAAGCAAGTGTGGAGTTAGTACCGAATCTCTCTCTCCTCCCTCTCCCATCCTCCCTTCTACCTCTATCCTCCCCCACTCCTGCTTTCCCTTCCCCAAACTTCCTCCCTCTCTTTCTATAAGTTGTAAGAGCATAGGACACAAACATTCTCTGACATAAGATATCAATGCCTACACCAGCTGGGGAGTCCCTCAGGTTTCTATTAAATCTTTCCCCCCTCACCTTAAACCTATGTTTTCTGGTCCTTAATTCCCCTTCTCTTGGGAAAAGAATGTGCATTTACTCTATTTACTCCTCTCATGATCTTGTACACTTCTATAACGTCACCCCTTATCCTCCGGCATTCCAAGGAATAAAGGCCTAGCCTGGTCAACCTCTCCCTTTCCTGGCAATATGACCCAGTCCGGAAGTGGCGGCGCTGCCCTGGCAGCAGCGGCTCACCTGCAGTCCGTTTGTTTTTGCTTTTTTTGTGTTGTTTATTTCGTTTTGGCTAGTCCAGTTTTTGTTTTTTTAGTTTGTGTTTTGGGGGGGGGGGGGTGGTTTGAAACTGGGCTTGCTGTCTCTCCCTGCGGGGGAATGCGACTTTTTTGTCGTATTCCCCTTCTCTGCCTCCGTCTGCGCTGAGGCCTAATGGCGGAGCTGGCGACCTCGAGGCTCAGGAGGCAGAGCCCACCAGGACTCGCCCTGAGCTCGCTCCCGTGAGGACGGTCCGGCTCGGGGCTGGAACAGGGCTTCCGTGAGGGGCTGTGACGCTCCCGTGAGGACGGCCGGCCCGAGGAAGGAACGGTGCTCCCGTCGGAGTGGCCGAGCTCGGGGAGGTACGGCGATCCCAGCCCGAGGGAGGAGCGGCGCCCATGTCGGGGCGGCCCAGCCCGAGGGAGGAGCGGTGCCCAGTCGGGGCGGCCCAGCCCGAGGGAGAAGCGGCGCCCAGTCGGGGCGGCCCAGCCCGAGGGAGAAGCGGCGCCCAGTCGGGGCGGCCCAGCCCGAGGGAGGAGCGGCGGCCTGGCGCGAGGCTGAGACAGTAACGGCACTCACGTGAGGGCGATCCGGCTCGGGGCTGGAACGATGCTCCGGTGGCTGGGACGGCAGTTCTGGTGGCGGTGACCTGAGTCCGGGGTTCGGCCGCGGGCCAGCGGCTGTGTCAGCAGGACTGGTGGACAGCAGCTTCGACCACCCCGGGGCCGCGGTGTTTGAGCCGCGGGACTGTTTGCTACATCGCCCGGTGGGGTATCGCCTCAGCGCAGAGAGAGAAGAGGAGGGGAGAGACTGCAGCCCTAAGACTTTTGCCTCCATCACAGTGAGAAGGTGCTATGTGGACTCACTGTGGTGGATGTTAATATGTGTTTATTGTTGTTTTTTTATTGTATTGTATGTATGTATGACTGCAGGCACGAAATTTCGTTCAGACTTCGGTCTGAATGACAATAAAGGAAACCCTGTAAAAACCCTGTAAAAATATCCTTGTAAACTTTCCCTGCACCTTTTCCTGCTGAACACCATCTTTACTATATAAATGGTGACCACAACCAAACACAATACTCTAAATGTGGCCTCACCAGTGTCTTGTGGGATTGTAACATAACCTCCCAACCTCTGTACTCAATACTTTGACTTCTTGACCATCTGTGACACCACTTTCGATGAACTATGTACCTGCACACATTGATCTGCTCTGCAATACTCCCGAGAACCCTGCCATTCATTGTGTACAACATTCTCTAGTTAAACTTCCAAAAATGCAACTCTTCGTACTTATCTGTATTAAACAATTCTTCAATTTGTTTGATTAATAAACAGTAGAGTGGGAAGATATTACAGCATTGCTTTGGCAGGATAGATTGGAGGGCTCATCTAGGGAGGCTATTTGGGTGGAACTGAGAAGTGGGAAAGGTGTAGCAACACTTATAGGGGTGTATTATAGACCGCCAAATGGGGAACGAGAATTGGAAGAGCAAATATGTAAGGAGATAGCAGATATTAGTAGTAAGCACAAGGTAGTGATTGTGGGAGATTTCAACTTTCCACACATAGACTGGGAAACACATTCTGTAAATGGGCTGGATGGTTTGGAGTTTGTAAAATGTGTGCAGGATAGTTTTTTGCAGCAATACATAGAGGTACCTACTAGAGGAGGGGCAGTGCTGGACCTCCTGTT
The DNA here is from genome assembly GCF_010909765.2 of Amblyraja radiata. Lineage (NCBI taxonomy): Eukaryota > Metazoa > Chordata > Chondrichthyes > Rajiformes > Rajidae > Amblyraja > Amblyraja radiata. The sequence continues at coordinate 49,862,872 of NC_045969.1, forward strand.
AGGAAATGAGACGGGACAGGTGGTGGAGGTATGCGTTGGGGAACACTTCGGGTCCAGTGATCACAATACCATTAGTTTCAATATAATTATGGAGAGGGTCAGAACTGGACCTAGGGTTGAGATTTTTGATTGGAGAAAGGCTAATTTTGATGAGATGCGAGATGATTTAAAAGGAGTGAAATGGGACATTTTGTTTTATGGAAAAGATGTAGAAGAGAAATGGAGGACATTTAAAGGGGACATTTTAAGAGTACAGAATCTTTATGTTCCTGTTCGATTGAAAGGAAACAGTAAAAATTGGAAAGAGCCCCGGTTTTCAAGGGAAATTGGACATCTTGTTCGGAAAAAGAGGGAGATCTACAATAATTATAGGCAGCATGAAGTAAATGAGGTGCTTGAGGAGTATAAGGAATGTAAAAAGAATCTTAAGAAATAAATTAGAAAAGCTAAAAGAAGATATGAGGTTGCTTTGGCAAGTAAGGTGAAAGTAAATCCAAAGGGTTTCTACAGCTATATTAATAGCAAAAGAATAACGAGGGATAAAATTGGTCCATTGGAGAGTGGACAGCTATCTGCAGAGCCAAAAGAGATGGGGGAGATATTGAACAATTTCTTTTCTTCGGTATTCACCAAGGAGAAGGATATTGAATTATGTGAGGTAAGGGAAACTAGTAGAGTAATAGAAACATAGAAAGTAGGTGCGAGAGTAGACCACCAGGTCCGTCGAGCCCGCACCGCCATTCGCTCATGGCTGAACACTAAACAGACACACTTACCCACAAACAGTAGACACAAGACACAGAACACAAGACACTACCCTCCCCTTTATACCGCTATCACCCCTCTCCACCCCAAGAACCGCGTGATCTCCTGGGGGAGGCAAAAAAACGGATAAAAACCCAGGTCCAATTCGGGAAAAAAATCCGGGAAATTCCTCTCCGACCCCAATCCAGGCGATCGACACTTGTCCAGGAGATCACTCAGGTCTTACTATACTACCCATACCTAGGTCCATATCCCTGCCCTCTCCCCGTAGCCCCTTATCCCCTTGGCAGCTAAAAAACCATCTATTTTAGACTTAAATATATTTAACGTTTCTGCTTCCACTGCTCCCTGGGGCAGTGAATTCCACAAACTAACCACCCTCTGGGTGAAGAAGTTCTTCCTCATCTCAGTTTTAAAAGAGCCCCCCCTCACTCTGCAACTATGTCCCCTAGTTCTAGCCTCCCCGATCATTGGGAACATCCTCGGTGCATCCACCCGATCAAGGCCCCTCACGATCTTATATGTTCCAATGAGATCGCCTCTCATTCTTCTAAACTCCAAAGAGTAGAGTCCCAGCTTACTTAACCTTTCCTCATATGTCAATCCCCTCATTGCAGGAATTAATCTTGTAAACCTTCGCTGCACTGCCTCCAGGGCTAGTACATCCTTTCTTAAGTATGGACCCCAGAACTGTACACAGTATTCCAAATGTGGTCTCACTAATACCGTGTACAGCTAATGGTACATAAACAGTAGTTATGGATACTATGAGGTTCAAAGTAAAAGAAGTACTGACACTTTTGAAAAATATAAAAGTGGATAAGTCTCCAGGTCCTGACAGGATATTCCCTAGGACATTGAGGGAAGTTAGTGTAGAAATAGCCGGGGCTATGACAGAAATATTTCAAATGTCATTAGAAACGGGAATAGTCCCCGAGGATTGGCGTACTGCGCATGTTGTTCCATTGTTTAAAAAGGGTTCTAAGAGTAAACCTAGCAATTATAGACCTGTTAGTTTGACTTCAGTGGTGGGCAAATTAATGGAAAAGATACTTAGAGATAATAGATATAAGCATCTGGGTAAACAGGGTCTGATTAGGAACAGTCAACATGGATTTGTGCCTGGAAGGTCATGTTTGACTAATCTTCTTGAATTTTTTGAAGAGGTTACTAGGGAAATTGACGAGGGTAAAGCAGTGGATGTTGTCTATATGGACTTTAGTAAGGCCTTTGACAAGGTTCCTCATGGAAGGTTGGTTAAGAAGGTTCAACTGTTGGGTATAAATGCAGGAATAGCAAGATGGATTCAACAGTGGCTGAATGGGAGAAGCCAGAGGGTAATGGTGGATGGCTGTTTGTCGGGTTGGAGGCAGGTGACTAGTGGGGTGCCTCAGGGATCTGTGTTGGGTCCTTTGTTGTTTGTCATGTACATCAATGATCTGGATGAAGGTGTGGTAAATTGGATTAGTAAGTATGCAGATGATACGAAGATAGGGGGTGTTGTGGATAATGAAGAGGATTTCCAAAGTCTACAGAGTGATTTAGGCCATTTGGAAAAATGGTCTGAAAGATGGCAGATGGAGTTTAATGCTGATAAATGTGAGGTGCTACACCTTGGTAGGACAAATCAAAATAGGACGTACATGGTAAATGGTAGGGAATTGAAGAATACAGTTGAACAGAGGGATCTGGGAATAACCGTGCATAGTTCCTTGAAGGTGAAATCTCATATAGATAGGGTGGTAAAGAAAGCTTTTGGTATGCTAGCCTTTATAAATCAGAGCATTGAGTCTAGAAGCTGGGATGTAATGTTAAAATTGTACAAGGCATTGGTGAGACCAAATCTGGAGTTTGGTGTACAATTTTGGTCGCCCAATTATAGGAAGGATGTCAACAAAAGAGAGAGAGTACAGAGGAGATTTACTAGAATGTTGCCTGGGTTTCAACAACTAAGTTACAGAGATAGGTTGAATAAGTTAGGTCTTTATTCTCTGGAGCGCAGAAGGTTAAGGGGGGACTTGATAGAGGTCTTTAAAATGATGAGAGGGATAGACAGAGTTGATGTGGACAAGCTTTTTCCTTTGAGAATAGGGAAGATTCAAACAAGAGGACATGACTTCAGAATTAAGGGACAGAAGTTTAGGGGTAACATGAGGGGGAACTTCTTTACTCAGAGAGTGGTAGCGGTGTGGAATGAGCTTCCAGTGGAAGTGGTGGAGGCATGTTCGTTGGTATCATTTAAAAATAAATTGGATAGGCATATGGATGAGAAGGGAATGGAGGGTTATGGTATGAGTGCAGGCAGATGGGACTAAGGGGAAATAAAAGTTGTTCGGCACGGACTTGTAGGGCCGAGATGGCCTGTTTCTGTGCTGTAATTGTTATATGGTTATATATGGTTATATGGTTAGAGTGAAAACTATCATATTTTAATTTAGAATATTTAAATCATTATCAAATCAGGTGTAGTGTGCAAAATAAAAGGAGATTGGATGAATAGGGAGAAAAGAGAATTAAAATATTATGAAATATTTCCCAGCAAAAAATAATTAAAAAAAGTATTATGAAATTAGGTTCCCAGCAACAAATAACATCTGAAGAAATTAGATTCTATATTTGCAGAAGTTAATGTTCAGTGCCAGAGAGGTGATTTTTTCCAATATATGGTCTGTCACAGTGCTAACAGAACACTTGGATTGACATTTCCAGTTTAGCGATGAGTTTAATTTGTGATTATGTCAGTGGGCGAGTCTAGGACTAGAGGTCATGGCCATAGAATTAAAGGGAGTTCCTTTAGGAAGGAGATGAGAAGGAATTTCAGAGGGTGGTTAATCTGTGGATTTTTTGCCACAGAAGGCTGTGGCGGCCGTCAATGGACCTTTTTAAGGCAGAGATAGATAGATTCTTGATTAATATGGGTGTCAAGGGTTATGGGGAGAAGGCAGGAGAATGGGGTTAGGGGTGACATAGATCATACATGATTGAATGGCAGAGTAGACTTGAAGGGCTGAATGGTCAAATTCTGCTCCTATCACATGACTGTATGAGAACAGGAATGCCACAGCATTTTATTGCACATGAAGGGAATGCATCAGCTCATAAGCTGAAAGTGGTGAGATGCATCTCAGCTAGCAACCTCCACATTTGAATGTTGAACTGCACATCTGCACCACTTATAGACCAGTTTGGAAAACAAGAGTGTGGGCAGTTTTTACCATTAGTTGAGTTAAGAATTTTTAAAGAATATATTAATTCAATGGTAAAGTTAATCCAAGGTGTATCTCTAAGAGAGCAAAAGGCCACCTTTTTAATCTTGTTTCCACCAAGATATTGTGGCATTTCCTAAACGGATCACCAATTATCATTGAAGATTATCACTGAAGAAGGGTCTCAACCGAAAACGTCACCTATTCCTTTTATCCAGAGACACTGCCTGACCCATTGAGTTACTCCAGCTTTTTGCGTCTCTCTTCGTTTTAAACCAGCATCCGCAGTTCCTACCTTCACCAATTATACCTGATGACATTGGTACTAACATTGCAGTGTAAGGCCATAATGTGTGCAGCAACTTTGATCTGTGTGACTGCTTGTGTTGTGTGAATATATGGTCTGATGAGCTGTTAGCGCAGTGCAGGTGACAGGTTGTGTGTGTTGCCTGCCGAGTTACATGGTCAGCTGGTTTTATTCTGTTAAGATTCCTTGACTTCACTTTTAGTCCGTTTGACCTGCTGCCTTTATCACCCCACCTACTCAATAAAGCCTTTGGGAAAGTTGATGTACATTTGAGAACAATTTTCAGCCACTCTGAAGTGCAGTTATTGTCATGATGGATGAAGGAAACATTCAGAATTAATTTATTAATTCCTGAAAGCATTTGAATTGCAACAATATATAAAACCACATATATACGATTTTGCAGCAAATTCTAAACAAAAGTAACAATTGTTCTGGGGATTTAATGTTGCTTTCCATGTGGCACACTACGCCTGGCCTGGATGATCATCTTGCTAAGCTGAGGTAGACAAATGAGGTCTAATAGACAATATAGACCACTTTCAGCTGCGGTAGACAAATGTCTACCTTCGATTTTCCAGCATCTGCAGTTCCTTCTTAAACATCTGGCTGAGCTGGATCTATTAATGGGAAATTGTCAATGTATTGTGAACGGGCAGGACTGAAATTTGTCACTTTTGATCGCAGGCATACTTCACTATCCAAATACGTAATATACATGCACATGAAAGTTTGATTGTTATGTTAACTTTTGTAGTCACTGAAGCACAATTATTTAGCAAGTTTCAAGTGGTTATTTTGAGCTGTCATCATCAACATTAAAATTCAGCAGAAGGCAAAAACAGTTCTCATTTTTTGTCATGCTTTCCGAACTTCCTGAAAGTGTTTTACTGTTAATGAATGGCTTCTGAAATGCAGTTATTGTTGTACTGTGGGAATACAGAAACCAATTTGCACACAGCAATTGCCAATAACCTGTAACGTTCAATGATCGGTTAATACATTATTTTGGTAATCTTAGTTGAGAGATTGATACAAATACATCTATTGATGCTCCTGAACACATCATCAGTGATGTAACCTGGAGTCATTGGGTGTTTCGGGTCTTTCAACATCAGACACCCTCACCCAGGCGACCCGGCCGTGGTTGATCAGACCACGACTTGTGTTCAGGTGGCATTCACTCCTCCCCATGGACCTTCTCTCCTGAGCCAGAGCCATCTCGAGGCCTTCTCCGCTGCCTCTGTGGTGTTCTTGATGGCCCTTCTCCTTGCCACTCCGTTGATGCCCAGTGCACTCAAGGCTTTGTAGAGCGATTGCCCTGCAAAACCTCTGCAGCCAACCTCGATGGGCATACACCTCGCCTTCCAGCCCTGCTTGCGGCAGTCTATGACCAGTTCTTCATATTTGGCCATCTTCCTCTCGTGGGCCTCCTCCAGATGGTCCTCCCACGGCACTGTCAGTTCCAACAAGACGATGTTTTTGGTCGCCTCTGAGACATCAGGCAAGATACATCTCAGACACAGTACATGTGTACTGTAATAGTATACTGAGCCAGTATACATAGTCGCCAGTTTGCCGTCATTTTCAAGTCCCAGTTGTTGTAAGTGCAGGATTCTTGACCTGACCATGAAGGCCCATTGTCTTGGTGGTTTTGCAGTGTCGGCCTGGCCAGACCTGAGAGAATAGATGAAGCCTTGCTTAAATATTTCAACCTAAAGACTGCCTCTCCAGCAGTAAAATGTTCCCTCAGTGCCAGCCAAGTCCTGGTTTTGGATTTCCAGTCGTGCAATGGATTTCCTATTGACAAAATGCAGTTGCCCAGTTAATTAAATGCTGGGACCCAATGTTTGTGGTCTTCGAAGTGTTTCTCAATTCATAATATCATTGCTAAGGCTTCTGCCATGAACAGGTGGATGCAATGAAGTAAATGCGTGCACCCTTGCAGGTTGGTGCCGTGGATATGTTGTACACTGCAATTTACTGCCCCCAATCATCCTATGACTCAGTAGACACTATGAATATTGGCCCCATGAGTAATTGCATCACATATGGATCAGGAATGTTTTGCAAGCTAATTGATCTGGGGCCCTAATATGCATTGAATGTTTGATATGCAATATGTTTGATTGTTGCAGCATGACTTCAAAGCATTGCCTTCAGGGTAACACGTACCACTTCAAGGGAAATATTACTGAACAATTGTTACAATAGAGAGATTTAAAATGCAAATCAAATTTCCATTCTAACGATGTAAGTAATGTAATTTGCAAAATTTCAATTGTGTTTATGAATCATTGTAATTGTGAGAAAGAGCTGGTCAATTATCTTCAATCTCCTAGCTAATATATATCCCTGACCAAAGGCTGAAGAGTTTAGCTGGGCACCAGCATCATTGCTTTTTGCAGGACCTTCACAAGTTCACAAGTTATAGGAGTAAAATTAGGGCATTCAGCCCATTGAGTCCACTCCGCCACTCTGCCATCGTGGCTGATCTCTGCCTCCTAATCCTATTTTCCTGCCTTCTCCCCATAACCCTTGACACCCGTTCTAATCAAGAATTTGTCTATCTCTGCCTTAAAAATATCCACTGACTTGCCCTCCACAGCCCTCTGTGGAAATGAGTCCACAGATTCACCACCATCTAACTAAAGGAGTTCCTCCTCTCCTCCTTTCTAAAATTCTGAGGCTATGACATCTGGTCCCAGACTCTCCCACCAGTGGAAACATCCTTTCCACATCTACTCTATCTATGCCTTTCATTATTTTGTAATTTCAATGAGATCTCCCCTCAACCTTCTAAACTCCAGTGAATAGAGGCCCAGTGCTGTCAAGCACTCATCATATGCTAACCCACTCATTCCTGGAATCATTCTTGTAAACCTCTTCTGGACCATCTCCTGAGCCAGCACAACCTTCCTCAGATATGTGGCCCAAATTTGCTCACAGTATTCCAAATGCGGCCTGACCAGCGCCTTAGAGAGCCTCAGCATTACTCCTCTGCTTGTTGCATTTACCACATTACACCAGTAACTACATTTCAGAAATAATTAATTGCTTGCAAAGTGCTTGGGAGATATAAGGTCAAAGAAGTCTCTATATAAATGTAAACCAGTAAGGGTTTCGGCCCGAAACGTCGCCTATTTCCTTCGCTCCATAGATGCTGCTGCACCCGCTGAGTTTCCCCAGCAATTTTGTGTACCTTTGTTATTGGTTTATTTTTGTTGTTGATTACATTTATTTTTAACCAGAGAAACTTAGAAGTTACATGCAAGTTGTCCACTTGGTATCTTGGCAAAGTCAGATGTTTTCACAAAAAATTGGAATGATATGGGAAGTCGATTAATATGTAAAATATAGAAACAATGGAAAAATATATTTTCTTAATATTTCTTTTTTTACTTTAATATATCACTCAATGAACCAATAATGTGGTGAAAATGTGGTGTATTTCTTTACATATTTGTACAAACTTGATCATTAACAACAGCACATTTGTCAGTCCAAGCAGTTACAGTATGCTATCAGCCTGCTAGGAAACCTGTTTGAAGGTGAAGATATGAAGTACACAGCATACAACACTGCTCCTGTAATTCTGCTCCTATTCTCACCCCGTTAGTTTGGTTTCAGTAAAACACTGAGTCAAGCACTGGATTCAAGTAACTTTATTTCCAATCACAAACACACTACCGAATACGATACCTAATCAACACCGCGGGTCCGATCCTTGTCTCTAATCGTGCAAGCCCTTTAGCCTCGTGCGAATAGACACCTCAAGCAGGTCAGCACGGTCCCATGTGCTCCCCCAGAAGATCGACACAGACTCATGTGCTGTCCCCTCTTATATGCTGTGTAGGACTCGTGGCGCGAAATACATGGGGAGGGCAACCCCTACAAACCAATCATAAATAAAGATCATACTATACATTAATTGACAGTTCCCTAACCCAATCACAAAATACCCCACTACATAAAGTTCCTAATGGAAGACAGTTTCCCTATGTAAAGAAACATTTTACCAGATAACATAAACAATTCAGGCAAAGCCCCTTGCCTTGACCAATCACAAGATAACAGTGCAAAGACCATGCAACATAATTAACAGTGGTATTATAACATACCTTTCCCCAACCAATCCTGATCATGCATTTGCAGCAAGGGTCAGCTCTTTCTGCAAAACCCTCATACATATTAACAATTGAGGGGACATCTGGACATCACCCTGTACTTAGCTTCCTCCCAGATCCCAGATATTCTGGAGCCATGAACCTCATGGTCTTTGCAGCCTTTGCAAAAAGATGCCAAGCAGGTTTTGCAAAGGCATAAATCCTCCATTTTGTCAGACACTAAAATGGCCAATATTATAATTCCCAGTTGATTTCCAGTGATTTCATTGTTCTACACCTGCCATTTGTTATTAAAAAATGTTTGATCACCTGCTGGAATGTGTGGTACCAAGAAGATACCTCCTCCACCTGACCTTATCCACAAGCATACCAAAGACCGCATCACTGGCAGTGTCAGTAAAGTGGGAGATAGCCAATAGCAACCATTACGATGAAATGTAGACTAGATGCTCCCTGTCCAACAGAACGGTTGCATTCACACTCTTTTTCCCCAGAGCACAGGATTCTAAAGGGCATAGCTTTTAGATGTGCAGGTAGGAACCGCAGATGCTGGTTTAAGGCCTGTCCCACTTGGGCGTTATTTGCACGTCATTTATGCGACATAATTTACGCGACACGACGCATGGCGTGCACATCGTGACACGTGCGTAATGCGTGCATGGCCCGTGGTGAGACGTGGTGGCGTAGGCAGTGACGCGCGGTAGCGTGCGACACCCCAGGATTTTGGAATTCTCAAAATCCTCGCTCGCCACCTGCGTGACACGCAAATGACGCCAAGTGGGACAGGCCCTTAACACCAAAGATAGACACAAAATGCTGGAATAACTCACGCAGCACCTCTGGATAGAAGGAATGGGTACCAGACGTTTCGGATCGAGACTCTTATTCAGACTTTTTAGTTGAGAGGATAAAAAGGGACCTCTGGAGCAACCATTCCACTCAGAGGGTAGTCTGTATCTGGAACGAGCTGCCAAAGGAAGCTATAGAAGTGGATGCAACTATAACTTTCAAGAAACATTGGCACAGCTCTATGGATTGGTGGGATAAAGAGGGATTTGGGCAAAATGCGGAAATGGACAAGTCTGGCCAAAATGCGTGTTGCATGCTGTCTTGCTCTATGACTCCAATGGGCATTTGCATATGTGGTCATGCAGTTTTGCGTAACTTAACCATTGACTAAGAGGAATATGTTTATTTTGTGTTCTCAATGCTTTGAGACATTTTCACTCAGATTGTGATTAACCAGTATGAATAGGCATAGTTTGATTATGCAGCATGGTTTAGCATTCCCATTTAGGAACATCCTGTATTTCTAAACAAGAATGTTTTGTAATATGCTCACAGAATGAGCGCATGAGATTGCATTAAAATCTGGCTCTGTTACCAAAAATCAAGAGCAAATTTTTTCTTCGTAACTCATTTCCAATATCTATTTATCCAATTAACATTGCACACATGGTGTTTTCCAATTTATTCATCAAGTTTTTCTGGCTGTATACCTGTCTTCCTATAAACTATTAGTAGACTAAGAATTATTTAGATAATTAAAATATTACACATTTTTAGACTGGGGCAGCACAGTGGCGCAGCGGTAGAGTTGCCACCTTACAGAGCCAGAGAACCGGGTTTGATCCTGACTGTGGGTGCTGTGTGTCATTCTTGATCGTGTGGGTTTTCCCCGGGTGCTCTGGTTTCCTCCCACACTTCAATAATGTACAGGTTTGGAAGTTAATTAGCTTCAGTAAAAATGATAAAATTGTCCCAAGTGTGTGGGAAAGTATTAATGTACTGGGTGATCGATGGTCGGCATGGACTCAGTGGGCCGAAGGGCATGTTTCCACAGTGTATCTTTAAACTAAACCAAACAAAACTAATTACACATCAGGATACCAGGATCCACAGGATTACAATGTCAAAGACCCGGGTTGTATCCTGACTACGCGTGCTGTCTCTACAGAGTTTGTACATTCTCCCTGTGTCCGCGTCGGTTTTCTCCAGCCGCTCTGGTTTCCTCAAACACGCAAAACACAAACAGGTTTGTAGGTTAATTGGATTCTGTAAATTGTAAATTGTCCCTGGTGTGTAGAATAGTGCAAGTGTGCGGGGTTATTGCAGGTTCGCACTGTCTAGTTGGGCCGAAAGGCCTGTTTCCATGCTGTAAATCTAAAGTCCAACATCCAAAGACTGTGGAATGAATACCAATCTGATTGAAACCTTTTACACAGCCACCCATTTTGCAATTTTAATTATTTAGCCTTAGCATAAAGATTCAACCTGCAGGCGTGCAAGCCAACTTTTATCTTTAAATTTCAAAAACAGGATGTGGCAGTGGTAAAATCAATTTATATTTGCAAGTCAAACAACAAGATTGCTAATTAATTTGAATGTATTCAGTGATAAAATGTTATCACAGCAGTGTTTGTATAATAGTAACAATGGAGTGGTAAAGCTTGAGTGTTGATGCACAATGGCCTACATCATTGGTGAGGGATTTAAACAGGACATTGCATGTATTTGTATATTATTTTAAATGTAAAGTTAGTTTTAGTAAAGGTGACAATGAAACCATCTGTTTCTCATGTTTAAGAGTCTGGAGAAGGATTCTGAAACGTCACCCATTCCTTCTATCCAGAGATGCTGCCTGTCCCACCGAGTTGCTCCAGCATTTTTAGTCTATCTTCTGTTATTAATGGAATTTGGGAAAATAAATTTGCTCTTCTTCTTCAGTTGAGTTTAGTTTATTGTCATGTGTACCGAGGTACAGTGAAAAGCTTTTGTTGCATGCTAACAAGTCAACAGGAAGACCATACTTGATTAAAATCGATCCATTTACAGTGAATGATGTTTAGTGCAAGTTAAAGCCAGCAAAGTCTGATCAAGGATAGTTCGAGGGTCACCAAAGGGGCTTATAGACTTACCCATAATGTTGTCACGTAATGACCCTCTAAACTGAGGCTCAACTCAGGGAAATGTTCAGGGCTGGCAAATACCAAGAGGATACAGTATTGCTGAAAATACTCAGCTGATCAAGTGGCATCTTCTATTCCAATACAGGTTCTTTAAACCTGAGGCATAAGTAACTAAATCACTGCTTTTAAACATCATGTAAGAAGAAGGAGCCATCAGGATAGCAGCCTACTTCAGTTGCCAGTTTTATTCTGAGATGTTTAAAGCTCGCTCTGAATGAGTAGAAGTGGCACCAAGATTTCCATTTCATTTCTAGCCACAGAAGGCTGTGGAGGCCAATCAATGAATATTTTAAAGAGATAGATAGATAGATAGATAGATAGATAGATAGATAGATAGATAGATAGATAGATAGATAGATAGATAGATAGATAGATAGATAGATAGATAGATAGATAGATAGATAGATAGAAGATTAGTATGGATGTCAGGGATTATGAGGTGAAGACAGGAGAATGGAGTTGAGGGAAAGAGATAGATCAGCCGTGATTGAATGGTGGAGCAGACGTGATGGGCTGAACGACCTGATTTTGTTTCGTATCACGTATCATCTTATGAATTTTACCAACACATTATTATACTTGTGCACATGACAATAAACTAAATTTATTACCTGGTCCTGCACTTCATCCTACAGCACATAGACCGCCAGGTGACCTATGTGAGGATCCTGTTTGTTGATTTTAGCTCTGCATTCACCACCATTGTGCCAGAGCAACTACACTCCTAACTTTCCGAGTTGACTGTGCCTGAACCCCTCTGTCAGTGGATCACCAACTTCCTGACAGACAGGAAGCAGCATGTGAGGCTGGGAAAGCACATCTCAAACCCGCAAACATCAGCATAGGAGCACCGCAAGGCTGCGTACTCCCACATCTCCTCTACTCTCTCTACAGCACCAACTGCACCTCCACAGACACCTCCGTCAAGCTTCTCAAGTTTGCGGATGATACAACCCTGATTGGACTGATCCAGGATGGGGCGGAATCTGCCTACAGACAGGAAGTGTCACAGTTGGTGTTCTGGTGCGGTCGCAACAAACTAGAGCTCAATGCTCTTAAGACAGTGGAATTGATTGTAGACTTTAGAAGAGCTCCCCCTCCCCTCCCCCCACTCACCATAAACAACACCATAGTCACATCTGTGGGGTCTTTTAAGTTCCTGGGAACCATCATCTCCAAGGACCTTAAGTGCGGGACGTCCATCGACTCCACAGTCAAAAAGGCACAACAGAAGATGTACTTCCTACAGCAGCTGAGGAAGCACAATCTGCCACAGGCAATGATGGTCCAATTCTACACGGCCATCATAGAGTCTGTTCTCACCTTCTCCATCATGGTCTGGTTTGGCTCAGTCACCAAGCACGACACCTGGAGGCTACAACGAATTGTCCGATCAGCAGAGAAGGTTATTGGCTGCAACCTTCCTTCCATTGATGAACTGTACACTGCAAGGGCCAGGAAGCGAGCAGGTAAGATCATCTCTGACCCCTCTCACCCTGGCCACAAACTCTTTGAATCACTTCCCTCTGGAAGGCGACTCCGGACTGTCAAAGCTGCCACAGACAGACATAAAAACAGTTTTTATCCATCAGTAGTTGCTCTACTCAACAGCCAAAAATCTGTAGCCTCCCTCTGATCTGGTATTTTGTTGGTTCACATGCTTGATCAATGGTGTTTTATCATTAATGTTTTATTATTATTAATGTTTAGTGTTTTTTGAGTCATTCGTAACTGTCACTGTATGTCATGTTGTTACTTGTGGGCGGAGCACCAAGACAAATTCCTTGTATGTGAATACTTGGTCAATAAACTTACTTACTTACTTACTTAATTTGTCTTGACATTACTGCATGGCTCACTGGTTGGGCATTTTAGCTATCTTAACCTTGGACTACCTGCAAAAACATTCCCCACATTAAAGGGCTGGACTGACTCCCAACTTATGCTTTATGAAGCATTTTATTATCCCAGTAATGAGCTGTTGAGGGATGCAACAACACAAGGGGAACTCTCCTGCTCGACAATCAGTACCCTGGGATGGAAACAATGATCTCATTGCTATTTGTTGGGCTTTTGCAATTTACAAATAGCTGCTGCATTTGTACCCTTAGAACTAGACTTCTTGCCTGAGATTTCCTACCTCTCAAAATGCATACTGGACATGCAAGGCTTTGATTTTTGCTACTTGCTGGACTAAGTGCAGCGATGGCCAGAAGAGATTTTCAAAAGTTTTCTGCTTTGGATATGTATTCTTCTGCAAGCTCTGATATTTCAAATTATACCCATGATATTTGATGCAAGAGTGATTGTAAATACGTCTCAACTCAGAAGCAATTTAATTTTGGAAGGGAGTGTGCAGAGAATGTGCTGGAATTACATTTCAAGTGCCAGTTAACTCGCACAGATCCAATATTAAGGCAGTGATGTATGGATGTTACATTTTGTGAAACCTGCTTGTTGGTTCGAGTTTCCAATGTAGTGCGACAAAGGAATGTTTAATCGCACTAAGGGGAATGCCCAGACAATGGGCCAGATTTTGCAGCCAGTTACAAGCATCAACAACATTTATTTCCCTTGTCCTTTCCCATCATCATTTTCAACTATTAAAATTCATTCAGTGCTCTCCAAAGGGGATCCAAGGCGTGGGTGAACTGGCCAAACACCTAAAAATTCTATCGTCAAGTATAATCTTATGAGCACTACATTAAATAATAATAAAACCAGCATTACGGAAAAACTGAGACTTTATATTTGGGTAGAAGAGCCATTTCATAAGTTATAGGAGCAGAATTTGGCCATTCGGCCCATTATATCAACTCCTCCATGGCTGATCTATCTTTCCCTCTCAACCCCATTTTCCTGCCGTCTCCCCTTTGACACTGTTACTAGTCAAGAACCAATCAATCTCTGCTTTAAAAATACCCGAACACTTGGCCTCCACAGTCATCAGATTTACCACCCTCATGTTGCAGCTTTATAAGACCTTGGTTAAACCACATTCGGAGTATTGCGTGCACTTCTGGTTGCTCCATTACAGGAGATATGTGAAGGCTTTGAGAAGGTGCAGAAGTGCACACAAGACTCCGAATGCGGCCTAACCAAAGTCTTATAAAGCTGCAACATGAGGGTGGTATATCTGTGGAATTCATTGGCTCACTGTGGGATTCATTTACCAGAATGCTGCTTGGATTAGAGATATTAGTGAAAAGAAGAGGTTGGACAACCTTGGATTGATTTTTCTGGAATATTGGAGGTTGAGTGGTGACCTTTAAACCAGCATTAGGAAAAACTGAGACTTTATAAGAAGCCTACAAAACCTGTGATTTTCCTTTTGAATCCTCTGTGAACCCAGGGTCCTCATAGAGTCATCGTCATACAGCACAGCATCTTTCTCCCTGCATGTCCACACTGACCAAAATGCCTCATCTAATCTAGTCATGTTTGCCTGCATTTGGCCCATATCCGTCTAAACCTTTCCTATCAATGTACCTGTCCAAGTGGCTTTTAAAAGCTCTTATAGTATCAGCCTCGACTACCTCCTCTGGCAGATTGTTCCATATAATCACATAATATAACCACACATATCTACATGTAATTATACGTAACCACATATGACTGAGTGAGAATGTTGCCCCTCAGGTTCTAATTAAATCTTGCCTCTTTCACCTTAAAACTATGTCCTCTGGTTCTTGGCCCCCTACCGCGGGCAAAAGACTGTGCATTCACCCTATTTATTTCCCTTATGATTTTATACACCTTGGTAACACCCATCATTCTCCTTTGCTCTAAGGAGTAAATTCCTAGCCTGCCACCCTCTTTGTATCGGTCAGTAAAGTCCTCGCAACTTCATCGTAAATCTTTCTTGCACTCCAGGTCAGCAATGGAGACATCAGGGGGAATTCAGTGCACACCTGGAGTTTGAACTGCATGAGTCTTTAAAACAAATGAAAGTCGTATACAAATTGGCTTCTTCATTATTGCCCGAGTAATACCAGGGCTGCATAGTCTGGAGCTATGGGCCATCTTAGACTGCTCCTTCCTAAGCAAAATACTCAACATTCTATCCTGGAAGCTTTGGGAAATGAATAATGGAAGAAGTGAAAAGGAGAAAGGGTATGTAAAAAAAAAAGGGAAACACAATAAGAATAATTCGATTATTGGAGAGAACAAAGATACAGAAGTTAAAAAGAAAACCTAACTTTTTGAAATTCACGCTGAAGTGAGGATAATCCACATTGGTACTTGGTTATTTTATGGTCAGGAAAGACTGAGCTTGTTTCCTTAAATGTGGATTATTAAGAGTCTGCACCTTTATAATTAGGAGGCAGCACCATCACACATTGTTACTCTCCTCTGCGTGCTTTCATGGCATGGGCTGCATGCACATTTTTTGTTGAAGATGGCAGCTTGACCACTTTGAGTGGCTTCAATTGTTATTGAAATGCCTCTTTCAAAAGACAAGCCTTTAGCTGGGGGAGTGTGGAGCCTTCCGCATTAACTCGAAACCAGAACAATTTGTGTACTTCATCTGATTCAGAGTAATTCAAAGTCAAGTTGTTGCCATGGCTAATAATTCTCAATAATTTATATTTGCAAATTTTACTAAAGGGGATTTAATGAGTTGTATTACAGTCTAATTATAAATCCAGACCTAATCTGAGTTGCTGCAGGAAAAACCACAGGGACTTAAAGAAATTTGGTGTAGGAAGGAACTGAAGATAGACACATAATGCTGGAGTAACTCAACAGGATATGCAGCATCTCTGAGGAGAAGAAATGGATGACGGTTCAGGTCGAGACATTTCATACTGAAAGTCAGGGAGTCTAGAGATAAGGAAAATGACAGATCAAAGCAGACGATGATAAGAAAATGTAGAATGGTTCGTTGTTGGCTGAGGGGAAGGTGACAAGGATGCAACCAATCAGTAAAATTAATCGGAAGGACAGTGAAACTAATCAGAGAACTAGGGTGAGGGAAAGATGGAGAGAGGGGAAAGCAAGGGCTCCTTGAAGTTAGAGAAGTCAAAATTCAAATTTGGTAATAGTTTAACATATTCCTGGCACTTTGCATTGACTTCCATATTTTAATGCTAGTTGCTCAAATAAGATGCATCTAGAAACTTGGCACAAATTTGGTTGGTTAATCATTTTCTGGAGATCCCATATACAATACCTTGTGTATCCCCTTTGAGACAAGGGTTCAGAGTAACCAGTATCTCTCTGAGACTATGATTCTTTCACATCTCTGTGATGCGTTCCTGATAAATTCAGTTGAAATCAATGGAAGTGAAAATTGGGAAGCTGGTGGGAGACCCAGAACACAATGTTTTATTCTTGGAAGGCAAGTTGGGAATCCATACCATTGATCTTGATATTGATTCCTATTACTTTAGATTTGGAAACAGTACTTCAGATAACAGAACCAGGAACATTTAATGACTATCATTTTCGTCTTGTCAGTGATCACAATTGCCAATCGTTGGCGTTTGTCACAATTTTCTATCATTTACTTCATTGAAACGTTTCAAGATGAAACCACTTTGAAACAAAATCCCTGTAAAGGAAGGACAGGCAGGAAATGATTGAGGAAATGATTGATGTTCGCATGCTGTGAAGTGCTTGATTGCATGGGCTAATTAAAGCAAGCTGTGACTGATGTCATTTAGTAACAATGCAGTGAACACCTCCTTAAATAAAGGGAAGATGTTCATGAACATCGAAGGGCTGACATTTCTACTAGACATTACAAATATTTTGTGTTTACAGGTGATTGTGCATATGTGCATTCATAGCTGTGAACGAACCCAATTAATCTGACCATAACATGTATCCATGAGTTACTCCAGCATTTTGTGTCTATCTTCGATTTAAACCAGCATCTGCAGTTCCTTCCTACACATGTATCCATGAATAATATATTTTTTGTATTGAACTCCAAAGGTGAGCCAACTGCATCATAAATTCCCTCACAGGTCCAGCACCTAGGTTCAATCCTGACTTTTGGTGCTGTCTAAATGGGGTTTGCATACTCTCCCTGTTGTTATGTAGCACTCTCATGGATGCTCCAGTCTGCTCCCACATCCTGAAGACATATGGTTTTGTAGGTTAATTGACCACCTAATTGCTTCTGCTGTGCCTGTAAGTGATGCAATTGGTTGAAGGCAATGTGAGCAGAATGGATAGTGAGGTGATCAGTTTTACATGGGCAAGAATTAAAGAATTGGACTAAGCTTGGAAAGTTCACAGAAATAAACAGGAGGGAGATCAGAAAGTGCATGGCAGTTCCCTTTCACTGTTGGCAAAGACCAATTCCACTCACCCCAGAGATTGCAAGAGCCTGGAAGAAGATCTTCTCAAGCCATGGGCGAGGTTTAGTTTAGTTTAATTTTAGTTTAGAGATACAGCGCGGAAGCAGGCCCTTCGGGAGAGTAGCCAATATTGTTCCTTTGTTTAAGAAGGGAAGTAGAGATAATCCCAGGAATTCATGGTCAGTGAGCATCACATCAGTGGTACGGAAGCTATTAAAGAGGATATTGTGCGATAGGATTCACTGGCACATGGGATAGAATTGGCTGATTAGAGACAGCCAGCATGGCTTTGTTTCCCAGGAGGTCATGTCTTACAAAATTGAGTGAGTTTTTTGAGGAGGTGACAAAGGTGATCAATGAGGGGAGGGCAGTGGATGTTGTCTAACTGGATGTTAGTAAGGCGTTTGATAGAGTCCCTCATGGCGGGCTGATCCAGAAGATTAAGGTGATGACTTGATAGTTTGGATTCAGACCTGGCATACACAAAGGCTGTGGTGGAAGGATATTATTCTGGCTGGATGTCACTGACCAGTGGTTCTCGAGGTATCTGTGCTGGGAGCTCTGTTGTTTGTGACATATATAAATGACTTGGACGTAAATGTAGATGAGTTGGTTGGTACGTTTACAGGCAACACCTAGATTGGTGGAGTTGCAAACAGTGAAGAAGGCTGCCAAAGCATCAATTGGGATATAGGTCAGCTACTTGAATGGGCAGAGGAATGGTCGGTGGAGCTTAATCTGAGCAAGTGTGTTGCAATTCGGATGGTCAAATGTGTGGGGAAAATAAACTGTTCATGTCAAGATATTTAACAGCATTCATGTACAGAGGGATCTTGGCATGCAAGTCCATGGCTCCCTTAAAGTGGCAACACAAGTGAATAGATTTCTGCCACATGTACACTGAGGTATGATTGTTGATGGACACGTATCCTAACAGTAAGAAACCAGAGCATCCAAAGGAATCCCATGAAATCAGAGGGAGAATGCGCAAACTACGCAGACAGCAGTGAATGTCAGGATTGAACCTGGGTCGCTGGAACAATGAGGCAGCAACACCACTCTTACTTCCTGCAGTTTTTGTAAATTTCTTTAGTATGTCCCTGGACCATGAAAGGCAACATTTAACTGGAGATGGACACAAAAAGCTGGAGTAACTCAGCGGGATAGGAAGCATCTCTGGAGAAAAGGAATAGGCGATGGTTTGGGTTGAGACCCTTCTTCAGACCCGGAACATCACCTATTCCTTTCCTCTCGAGATGCAGTCTGACCCGCTGAGTTATTCCAGCTTTTTGCGTCTATCTTCAGTTTAAACCAGCATCTGCAGTTCCTCCCTATACAACATGGAATTGGAAATGGACCCAAAGGGCCAGAGTAACTCAACGGGTCAGGCAGCATCACTGGAGAACATGAATAGGTGATGTTTTGGATCAGAACCATTTTTCAGGCACAGTCTGCTTCATTGTCTACAACATTACTTTTGGCATTGCCTGCAAACTTACTAACCAACTCATCTACATTTACCTTTGTCGTAACGATAGGTATCTAACAAATATTTGGGTGGTGCTTGGAGTAAGTGAATTTGGCCTTTGTCCATTGTCTAAAAGAGGCTCTGAGTGAATAGGCAGTCTGCTGACATGGCCTGATCGTCCACTGCAAACCTCTTGCCTGCATATCCTCTAATGGGAACCAGTATTGCTGATGGTCTCTTTGCAGAAGATAGTTGGGGATCAACAACCGAGGTGCCAGGTTTACTCTGCTCAAGAATCTATCAATTCGTACTTACTTATCCCAATCATTACGCAAGATCCCAAGTGTGCTGCTGTCAAAGCAAGTGACCTGGATTAGATGTCTTCTTTTAGATCCACTGGAAGAAACAAGAGGTTTCAAGCCCCAGGGTCTAATCTAACTTTTCACTCTATTTGTTCTGAACCTGTAATCATCGTACTAGACTCACTATAACTAGCTCACAAAGTGAGTTGGGTTTTTAGTTTTAGCTTTTAGTTTTAGAGATACAGCGCGGAAACAGGTCCTTTGGCCCACCGAGGCCAGTGATCCCCACACATTAACACTACCCTACACACATTAGGGCCAATTTACATTTACACCAAGTTAATTAACCTACAAACCTGTACATCTTTCGGAGAAAACCCATGGGGAGAATGTACAAACTCCGTACGGACAGCACCCATAATCGGGATCGAACCCAGGTCTCTGGTGTTGTAAGCGCTGTAAGGCAGAAAGTCTACCGCTGCGCCACTGGGCCACTCCATGGTTTCATGGGACATAAATTATATCAGGTGACACACGATAGTTTTTTCTGTTCAGGTCACATACAGGATGTTATTAAAGGCAAAAAGGTAAAAGTGAGAGGCAGAATTTCATTTAAATGCATCAATTCAATTGATGTTCAGATTCTGCTTATCACTATGAGTCTTTTCTCCTCACTCAGTATTATTCTTAACTGTGATCTCATTCCACTATGTATCGGGATGGACAGTTATGTGCTGAGGCAGGTATTAACGTTCAGAACAGCCATTGCAAAAACTCAACTGTCTTGTCAAGCCTATTAAAACCATGACCATTAAAAAAATGTTTAAATTTAATCACTGCATAGTTTTGTAAAACATATTTACTATTCCTAGCTGCTGTGCATTGAGTAGCAATATCCAATCCAGCTTAATGCATCTCATTTGAGAAGTTGCTTCAAAGATTGAATAAATTGTATTTTGCCACAGATACTGTGGTTGGAACAACAGCAAAGTCATCAGTGCTTCTTGTTGAAATAGAGTGAATCAGCCAGCAACTCGTGGTGTCACAGCATGTACAGTCGATTGGGAAGTTACCTTGCAAGTTGTCATCTTCCTCCCCAATCTTCCCACCACTGCTACCTTGCTGAGAGACTTGATATTCAAACCTATGAAGTGTTGGTACTTAGTCACTAATTCATACTCTGAATGCCAACAACCGTTAGACCGTCTCTATTCAAGTGTAAATACATTTTTAACAATTGCTTAGGAAGGGATCCCAGTTGGTAGAGAAGAATATATCTATATTGCTAAAAGTCTGAGTCATGTTACAGCAGTTTTGGTTTACCCCTACCAGCTTAAGAACCAGACCTTAGTTTGGAGACACGGCATGGAAACAGGCCTTTCGTCTCATATAGTCCGCGCCAACCAATGATACACAAGCACTACCCTGCACACACTAGGGACAATTTACAACTTTTACTGAAGCCAATTAAACGACAAACCTGTATGTCTTTGGAGTGGAAAAGGAAACTGGAGCACCCTGAGAAACCCACGTGGTCCAAACTCTGTACAGGCAGCACATGTGGTCAGGATCGAATTGGGTCTCTGGCCCTGTCAGGCAGCAACTCTATCACTGCGCCACCGTGTCGCCCTGAAACAATGTGTTTTCTTTACTCTGGTTCTGTTTTTTTTAAACTGAATTTGTAGAAAAGGAGACTGCTTTTGAGCACTATTGTATATTGTATTCTGGTTTAGGCTGCAGGAAATGAGTTTGAAGAATACTTCAAATCACTGAGCAACACAGATTGATTTGTTTTTAATTGTGTTAGAAACAAGGCCTTAAAACAATGCACATTATTTCACTGCTTAATCCTTTTGAGTTTGGCTCCTTATGATATTAAAATATTTTATTATACAATTTGCAATATTAAATATTGTTACAAATTATGCATGGTCCTTATATTCTATGAAACACAATGGTGAAAAAGACTAAGTAAGTAAGTAAGTAAGTAAGTAAGTAAGTAAGTAAGTAAGTAAGTAAGGAAGGAAGTAAGTTTATTGGCCAAGGAATCACATACAAGGAATTTGCCTTGGGGCTCTGCCCACAAGTAACAACATGACATACAGTGACAGTTATGAATGAGAAAACACTAAACATTAATAATAATAAAACATTAATGATAAAACACCAATGATCAAACATGTGAACCAACAATATACAAACAAACCAACAAGTAATAAGATCTGCTAATTTATTAATGGATTTCTTATAGTTCATTACACTTTTGATATTCCTCAATTTCTGAACATTCAACTTACAATGTTTTAGTTATAATGCCATTTTGGGGTCTGTATCTTTATTTACAAAGCTATTTCTCCCTATGAAGGATAGCATGCCTTCTCTCACGCAGAGGAATATATGAGAATACGTATTAATAATATATCTTGCCCAGGCCTTGAAATTTACTAAATGTTGCCTATCAAAACATTTTCCAGGACACATCCCATTCTTGAATCGAGGAAAAATTGTAGGAAAGTACTAAATAGCTCTATAGAGAAGGAATGGGTGAAGTTTTGGGTTGAGACCCTTCTTCGAAACGTTACCCATTCCTTCTCTCCAGAGATGCTGCCTGTTCCGCTGAGTGACTCCAACATTTTGTGTCTATCTTCAGTTTAACCAGCATCTGCAATTCCTTCCTATACAGTTGCCAGTTGATCAGGTTTTTATCAATCTCAATGAATTAATTGTGCTTTCCCCCATTTTCCAGTGCAAATTGATTTGCATTCTATGTCTATGTTCGCTTACACTTCCCTTTGCCATTAAACAACGGCAGAAACACTATAGTTAACAGGTGGAAGTTAATATCAGGTGTAATTCCCAATGGGCACATTGCTGGATTTTCTGAAATCAGTGCAGTAAGTCAAATAATCATTTCCCACTGTTTCATGTATAGCGATCCTCTCTAGTAAGTAAGTAAGTACATTTTATTTATATAGCACGTTTAAATCAACTCGCGTTGAAACCAAAGTGCTTTACATAGAAGAGATAATTAAGTTTCTGTACATCCATAGAAAAAAGAAAAAAAGAAAAATGACACAACACGTTATAGAATTTAACATGAACGTCCCGCCACAACAGAATCAAATGTTCCACTGTGGGGAAAGGCAGCAGAAAGTTCAGTCCTCTTCCTCTGTGACCACCCGAGGTCGGGGCCTATTTGTGGACTCCGCAGCCAGTCCGATGTTTTCAGGCCCTCTTGCCGGGAAGCTGGAACTCCGGCGTCGGGTGTACACTCCTCAGCGGCTTGGAAATGTCTGGAGCGGCCGCTCCTTACCCTGGAGACCGCGGCACCCGAAGTCCTCAGGCCACGCTGGTCGGAGCTCCGACTCTGGCGATCTCGGATCCCAGGCTAGATTACATTGTAATTATTTAATAATTATTTTATAATGTAGCTACAAATCCAACATATGCATTACAAAAGCACTTTCCCGATTGTGTTATAGGGGCCTGTTTCTTTATTATGTTCCCAATTACATTTTTTCTCTGTTTGCTTTGTTGTCACCTTTTCCGAGCTAACAAATATCTATTCTACATTTTCCTTGATCTGCATCTCTTTTGATGTCTCGTTTTCCACAAACTTTACCCTTCCTTATCTCTGGATCTACCTCTCCCCTGACTCTCGGTCTGAAGAAGGGTCTCGACCAGAAACATCACACATTCCTTCTCTCCAGAGATACTGCCTGTCCCGCTGAATTACTCCAGCATTTTGTGTCTATCTTCGGTGTAAACCGGCATCAGCAGTTCCTTACTACATATTAAGTATAGAAGTTGGGTTGTTATGTTACAATTAAACAAGACATTGGTGAGGCTGCATTTAGAGTATTGTGTTCAGTTTTGGTCACCTTGTTGTAGAAAGGTTGTTGTCAAGCTGGAAAGACCACAGGAGCAGTGTGTGCAGTTGAAATGTCTCTCAATTTATTGCCCTCAGTGCATTAATGAGCTCAGTCAACCCAGTATTCACAGACAATCCTTTTAGTTGCTTTGATTTGGTGATGGGTTTGGAAAGCATTTCCCCATGAGTGCTGGCAGCCATTGACTGCTATAATGGAGCTAGAAAACCACTCTCAAAGAACACAGACCATTGTAAAAACAGGGAGGGAGTGCAATACTGCCCCCTCAATATGCAGGACATTGTGGATCATGATCAGGATCTGATAATGTAGGAATGTTACAACATTTTGAGATTTAAAAAATCAAGCCTGTAATTTGTCCCATCTGATAAAGCATAACAAGAACTTTAATTTGATACCTAATTCACTTTTATATCTTCAATATTTAAAAAAGTTATGGCCATTTTCATAATCGGAAATTAGCATCTTGTTCCGTATTGCTTTCCCATTGACTTAACACAAAAGCTGTGATCAGTCAAAAGCCCATAACTTTCTTAAAAATTAAGAGAACTGAATGAAATTTTCAGTTATTATAGATCGAAGCATTCTGAAACAAATATGAAACATCTTACTTGGATGACCTGAAATTAAAGCATATAATTAGTTAGTTACCTAATTATAGCCAATTACAAAATTGACCGTTGTGACGGAAATAGTAATAAACACCCAGACTGCCTTGAAAATTAAAAAATCTGATATTCTCAAGATCAAAACTTTAATATTATTGTATTGTATGCTGTAAATCCGTAACAGATAGGTAAATAAATTATAATTTCTAGCAATAGACCAAGTCTTTGTGGAGAAGATCAGTTGCTAGCTGGTACATTGGCATACCATAATCAGTAGCATCATCATACTCCTCAGATTGTAACCAATAAGCAACTCTGTACACCTTGTTTTTCCTCAACTTTTCAATTTTGGCATTGTAAACTACAGGTTTTTGCTCTTCAAACCACGCATGACATGCCTTTCTGCCCACTACTTTCCCATTAAGAATGTCCTGTAGATCATCACATTTGCAGTAGTCCAAATTCAGATAAACTCTGCGAATGCTGTCCAAATCAGTCTCTTTTGCTGGGCATTTGGATTGACAATTTTGCATTTCTTCTTCGGAGACATCTGTTTAAAATGTAAAAAAAATCACTGAACAGCATTAGCAGAGACAAGTTATTATTTGCAGTTTTAGAATAAAAGGTAGAAATGACAACATTAAATGCTAAAACAAATAATAAATACCCAACAAAAAATTTGAAGAAGGGTTTCGGCCCGAAACGTTGCCTATCTCCATCGCTCCATAGATGCTGCTGCACCCGCTGAGTTTCTCCAGCATTTTTGTGTACCTTCGATTTTCCAGCATCTGCAGTTCCTTCTTAAACAAAAATAAATTTTAAAAATTCATATTCATCAGTTTCATCAAATCAATTCAATTCATCTAATCAATTACTAGATCAATTCATCTAAATTCTATTACTAGATCTAAACTATCCATTTCTTAAGAAAAGGCTAAATTTTTTAAATAGCCTAAGTATCCAAATAACAAATAACAAACTGATTCCATTCACACGCGTTCACAATAGAACATGATTTTTAAATCTCACTTTGTCATGAATTTATATGCTAAATGGAAGGAATTTAATGTTTAATTCCCATAAATTAATCCAGAAACATCGACTCTCAAGATAATCAATATAATTATTTTTTGCACAATACATCTGACTAAAACTGTAGTGGATATTTAGTATGAAAACATTGATCATGGATAGACAATAACACAACATATAGATGATTTAGATGCTCTTATGACATGATTGTCCAAAAAAAAAATATTTTGATTATCTTGAGAGTCGATGTTTCTGGAATGTGATCGATTGGAATGTTGCCGTTGCCATGAATTCTAACCCCATATTGGCAGGCAAATCATGGCCGATTCATATGAGGTCTGAATAACATTTTCGCATCATAAGATTAATATAAAGTCACACCAAAAAGCAAAATAATATGTTAAAAAAACGACATACCTTTTGTTTTGTCCTGATATTGCGATCCGTGATGTTGAAAGCTTTTTTAGTCACGTTTAAGGTTAATTCAGCAACGCAATTTTTTTTTTTAAACTGGCGAACGGAAGCGCATACGATTTTTCTTCATCAGCTAGCAGCCCGAGGAAATCCCTCTCCGACAACCAATACAAACCTGTATTTTAATCCCCCCCCCAAAGCCGCCGGAATCTCACGCACCGGCTGTGGCAGTTTGTAGCACCGCTGATGTTAGGTTTTGTAACAACGCTAGATAATGTAGGCCATGTTTCCAAGGACATGCGATTCCTTTATTTTGAGGGCACCCGGTTGCTGGATGCTTGCAGAGACTGTGCCCTGAAGTGGGGCAGTGCTGAGGAAAGGAGGGTATATTTTACTTCTTGAAATCATTGCATCCTCATCTAATCATTCCTGCCCTCAACCACGGCAATTGGGCATAGGATCACAATGGAAAACGGCACAGATTTGATGAACATGAGACTTCACCACTCGAAGACAGCTGTCAGTACCAGACGAAAGGCAATAAGAAGCCCTTGAATCTCATGTTTGTTATATTCTGGACGGCAGGATGAAGAAGAAGACTTGCACACTGGTTGCCTGGATCACGAGAGAGAAATTTATTACCCAGCATTCCCTGCTTATATTGAACATCAACTCATTAACATGCACATGAATATGTATGAAAGCATTACATGGCTCTCCTTTTTTTAATTATTAAATCTAAGTACTATTACAATTTTGTTGTTGTGATACTTGATTGAAACCAGTATTTATGAAATTCTAAATGATAAACATAATATATCTATTTTACATATCTACACATTTTTGTTTTACTTGTGCAGTGAGTTATTTAACTTACAACCCTAATCTGACCACTGGTTTACAGATCCTGCCTGACCGTCTAACAGTAACAGGTGTAACAGGTTTAGGTGTGGACTCAACTGTAGGCTTGTTTGGCTCGGTTTTAGTACCCTGACTTTGGCCAGAGGAATCTGTTTCTTTGTCTGTACTAACTGAACCTTGTGTTTCAACCACAGTGGTCTCTTCCAACTCACTCTCAGATAAAAACTCAGGGATTAGGACTTCATGCTCAGTTTTTGGTTCATCTTTGGCTGGAATAATTTGATCAACATGAACATTTTTGATCCTATCTCCAACTTCAACTAAGTATCTTTTTGTTCCACACACTTTCACTATTTTCCAAACATCCCATTTGTCTTGAGTGGACTTGTTGGGAGGACTGAGAACACAAACTGGGTTGAAGTACCTCTCCTTTTTGTGGGAGTCAAAATGGCGTTTTGACTTAACTGTTTTTGCTCAACTCTCAAGGCCAAATAGGGTTGAACTAGATATAGGTGTATTCTTAGCCTTCTCTTCATCAACAGTTCTGCAGGTGAGTAACCTGTTATTGTGTGTTGTGTGGTTCTGTACTTCAGCAAGAAACTAGCCAAACGATGTTTCATGCTGAGCTTTGAACTACCCTGCAAAACCTGTTTCTTGAGAGCATCTTTGACAACTCTAACAGACCTTTCGAGTTGGAGACTGGATGGTATGGGGGAACAAGTGTGTTTTACACCATTCTGCTGCATGAACTCTTTGAACCGTTCTGAACGAAACTGAGGCCCGTTATCAGAAACAAGTTCTTCCGGTAAACCATGGCATGCAAAAATAGATCACAACTCATCTATGGTACACTCAGTAGTAGTGCTTGACCCCATATGCTTAACCTCAATCCATTTGGAATGACTATCTACCAGTACCAGAAAGTGATCATTACCCTTTCCACAAAAATCTACATGAACTCTCTGAAAAGGTCTACTTGGCCATGACCAGGGTTGCAGTGGTTTACTCCGGCAGTTTTGGCAGATGCTACATTTGCTCACCAGTGACTCGATGTCACTGTCAATACCAGGCCAATACACAAAACATCTGGCAATTGACTTCATGCTTACTATGCCAGGCTGTTCGGCATGAAGTTCATTCATCATTTTGTTTCTCAAAGACTCTGGTACAACCACTCTGTAACCCCACTTAATGCATCCCTGCTCACTTGATAATTCATGGCGTCAATTATGGAAAGGCTTCAGCTCTGAGTTCAATTCACTATCGATTTCAGTCCAACCGCTCAATGTCTGTTCATAAACCCACTTCAGCACAGTGACTTTCTCTGTTTCTGCTGCAATTTCTGTTGCAGTCCCTGGAAAGTCTTCATCTGCAACTTGCAGTGTGTAGATTGAGTTCTCACTTCCCACGTCAGAGTTCTCATGGGGCAACAGGGACAACGCATCTGCAACTGCGTTGCACTTGGAGCTTCTGTACTCAACCTTGTAGTCAAGGAATGATCGTAGCTCTGACACATTGTTGGGTTTTGGAGCATTCACTATTGCTTCCACTTTCGCCTTCACAGGGTGAAGTCCGTTGGCGTTTACTTTGAGTCCAAGGTAGATCACCTCTGACTGCGCAAATGCACATTTACTTTGTCGCAGTTTGACATTTTGGCAGTTCAGTCGTGTGAGAACTTGCTCGAGGATTTCCAGATGTTCTACCATGCCCTCTGTGAATATCAGTAGGTCATCCTGGTTGCACACACAGTGCAGAATGTCTTGTAACATTTTGTCCATGATAGACTGGAAGATGTTCAGGGAGGATTTCACACCACAGGGCAGCTTTGTATATGAATACAAGCCCTTATGTGTGTTGATAGTCACGTACCGCTGACTTTCCTTGTCGACATTGAGTTGGGCGTAAGCGTGAGACAAATCCAGTTTAGTGAAGACTCTTGCTTCGCTAAGTTCTGCGTACAGATCTTGCGAGGTTGGTGACGGATATTGTTCGTCGTCAACGGCTTGGTTTGATTGTGACTTTGTAGCCACCACATAGTCGAACAGTTTTGTCGGCCTTGGATACGGCCACAATTGGTGTTGCCCAGTTACTCTGGCCTGTCTTCCCGAATACACCATTCCGCTCTAACCTGTCGAGTTCTTCCTCCACTTGTTGCTTTAGTGCATATGGTACAAGTCTTGGTCGACAATACACAGGTTTCACATCTCGCTTAAGTCAAATGTGTGCAGAGTACCCTTGTAACTGTCGGCAAAAATCTCTGCATGTTTGCTTATGACGTTTTCAAGACGTGATTTGGACAAATCGACGCTGAAAATGTTCTTCCAGTCTAACTCTATTCTACTCAGCCAATCCTTTCCAAGGAGGGTTGGTTTATTTCTGTAGCTGGCCACTATGATGGCCAGTGTTACTGACTGATCATTATGCTGAACTTTACAGTTCATTTGTCTGCATGTCTCCAAAACCATGCCCAAGTAGGTTCTCAGCTTGACCTTACTCTCAAACAATGGTTTCTGTGAGAACTTTGTTTCATACAGGTCTTTGCTCATGACCGAACAATCTGCTGCTGAGTCAATACACATATCGATTAACTGTTCATTAATCAATAGTTTAGTTCGAAGATCTTTGCCTTGGCTGGTTATAGACTTATCGATGTTGGTTGCATAAATGGTGTACAACCCAAGTTCATTCCCATCTGGTAAATCTCCAAGTTGTGAACTCCATTCTGGTGCTGTCGCTTGATACCCGCAGATTGTTGGTTTCCTGTTTTAAGCTTGGCCCAACATGCTGAGGCGATATGGCCTTTCTTCTGGCAGTTATAGCACTTGGCCATTTTGAACTGACAAAATTGGGATGAGTGATTACCATTGCAACAATAACAACTGGCTGAACTCGGCTCTCCACCATACATTGGTTTTGGTTTGGCGCCTCTTGGTTTGGCCATCGGCACTGCCTTGACTGTAAACGGCCACTGCAGTCTGTGGTGGACGAAACTCGCGAGCATTCTTTAATGCCATCTCCATTGTGGTAGCAATCTTGCTTGCTTTCTTGAATGTAAGATCTGGAGTGTACATGAGTTTGGACTGAATTCGTTCATCCACTAGACCATAAACAAATCTGTCGCATAGTGCGCGTCCGAGGAAGGTTCCAAAGTGCAAAGTTATGTTTTTCAAGGCAACAATGTACTCATTGATTGTCTCATTCTGCTTCTGGTTTCTAGTGCTGAATTTATAGCTTTCTGCAATTTCCAGAGGCTTTGGGTTGAAGTGCTCCTCCAATCTCTTCATAATGTCATTGAATGGATCGTCTTTTGCCTTTATGGGCGCAAGGAGATTCACGAGTGTGCCAAACACTTTATTACCGATCTCCGTGAGCTTATTTGTTTTGGTCACTACCTCTCCTTCACCGCTAATCTCCATTATGTTATTTGCCGTGAAAAACATGTTCGCTCTCTATATATAGGAGCTGAACGGCTTTCTACTCTTGTTGAAAGTGCCAAGGTTACCGATGTAGCCCTTGGACGCTGCTATTGTGGCATTCTCTTTTTAAGAGCCCATTCAAAAATCCCGATTTCCTGTCTGTTCTGGTGTAACAATTCACCTAAAACTTAGCTGTACAAAGGTTATACGACCTTGAGGAATTCGACAAAAAAAAACTCAGTCTAAAATCCTAAACAATCCCAAGGACTCCATCTTGTCACGTAGACACAACATAGAGATAGCCTGACAAACTCTCGACGATTTGTACAGCTGCTGTTTTAAACTACAGTCCCATGCATAGAAGAATCTGCGGCCTATCGTGTCCAGTTCGCAAACAACTGCGACACTGCTCCGTGTTTGCTGTTTAAAATGTTAAACAATACTGCATGTTGCAAAACAGTCCTGCACTGTATTTAAAGGATGAGTTCACAAACTCTATCCCATCCTCGTCACCAATTTTGTTATATTCCGGACGACAGAATGAAGAACAGGACTTAAACACAGGTTGCCTGGATCAGTGAGAGAGAGATTTATTACACAGCATTCTCTGCTTATATTGAACACCAAATCATTAACATACACATGAATATGTATGAATACATTATAATGTTCAAGAGACTAAGCAGCAGGAGTAATGGAAGAGGAAGGAAGTAGACAGTTAAGGGCCAGTCCCACCAGCATGCGATTGCATGCGTCTGGCGCGACCAAACGGAAGCGGAGTTCGCACTAAATTTACAGTAAGTAAGCGCTAAGTATACGCAAAGTTCGCGCGTGATGTAATTTACGGCATACTCACCAACCAGCTGGGCAGGAGGCGGGCCGACTGAATCTGGACGTCGCACGGCGTTGGTCTGTGACGTCATCATGCAATGGCACGCCGGGCGGTGTTGTCAACGCGCTAGGCGTACGCCATCAAGACGCTGCGTACGACGTCAAGATGCTGCGTACGACGTCAAGACGCTGCGTACGCCCTCAATGCGCCTGCGGGCCGACAGGCCGTTGGCGCGCGGGATTTTCGGACAGTGCAAGATTTTTGGAGCCCCGCGCGATGTCGGGACCAGCCCCGCACAACTCCATACGCCTCCGGCGATCAAAGTGGGACTGGCCCCGCGCGGCCGTACGCCTCAAGCGACCACGTTTGGTCGCGCTAGACGCATGCTGGTGGGACAGACCCTTCAGTAGGTAGATGTTCCTACTCAGTATCCTTTATCATCTGGGGAGGCAGACATCGACTGCATGGAATATGAGAGGATGTTCAAAATGAGCCTCCTAAACCATAGTCAGGTATCTAAAGTCTCTGAACACAGAGTGAGGGTGTGTATGAGACAGAGGAAATGAGTTGGTGTAATTAAGCACAGGGGTGGCACAGTGCCACAGTGGCGCAGCAGTAGAGTTGCTGCCTTACAGAGTTGATGCCCAACATTCAGGCTTGATCTTATACGTGGAAAATAATATTTGCTCATAAGTTCATAAGTGATAGGAGCACAATTAGGCCATTCAACAAATCAAGTCTACCCTATTCAATCATGGCCCATTCTCCTGCCTTCTCCCCATAACCCCCGACATCCATGCTAATCAAGACTTGTGCCTCAACAATTCTAGATAATTATCATTCGAACTAGAGAATGTAACCACGTATCCTTGGCATTTCAGTTACATTAATAGCCTGGTTATAAGAACAGGTCGGAGGTTGGATAGCCTACAGTGAATGACTCACCTCTTGACTCCCTGAGGCCTTTCCACAATCTTCAATGCACCCAGTCAGGCACATGATGGAATACTCTCCACCAGCCTGGATGAGTGCTGCGGCAACAACTCCCAAGAAATTATACACCGTGAAGAACAGTGTAACCCACTATCAACTAATTCTAATATTTATTCCCTCAATCAGCTGTACACAGCTACTGCAGCTTGTACCACCGACAAAATACACTGCTGTTCCTTGCCAAGGCAATCCAACAGCACCATCAGGTCATTCAGCCCTACTCTGTCTACTCAAGTCTACTCTGCCATTCAATCATGGCTGATCAATCTCTCCCTCCTAACCCCATTCTCTGGCCTTCTCCCCATAACCTCTAACACCTGTACTAATCAAAAATAGTAAGATTAAACGAGAACTTACCAGTTTGAAGTTTGATCTGTATTTTATGAGGAGTTACGATGAGGGATTACGTGAAGAACCCACTCAGTGCGCAGGCACGGCACACTTCCAAGCAGCGGTGTGGAATCACAGATAGACACAGTTATTTTGAAGTAAACATAGTAAAGATAAGGAGACATCAATTTATTAGTTTGATCCATATAATGAGGGTGGGAGCGGAGGGCACGTAATCCCTCATCGTAACTCCTCATAAAATACAGATCAAACTTCAAACTGGTAAGTTCTCGTTTAATCTTACTATTTTACTTCGGAGTCACGTGAGTGACTACGTGAAGATTTCAAAGCTCTGTGATTTCAAACCGTGTAACAGTTTCATTTCACTCACTGCCGAAGTTCTTGAGGGAGGAAGTGTTATCGTAATGAACCAATGAGTCTATTTGTAGAAAAACACAATGGTATTTTTTAAACAATAACAACAAAGAATTAAGTTGCTCCCCTGGGCTTAAATTAAATATTTGCAGTTTGTAAATCTTTACTGCAAATAAACCAGGTTTTGCCAATGGCTTATTATAAAATTTCTGAACGGTCTTTTCCCTTCCCACCATCCTGCTATAGCCAGGATGTGGTCTATAGGCATGTCCATTCTTTAGCCGTCGACATGGATGCTGCCCTGGTGGAATAAAATGTGTACATGTTAGTGTTTATCCCAGCAGTTTCTAGCACCTGCTTGAGCCATCTCGCAATGGTTTGGCTCGTACCCCACCATAAGGTTTTTGTGACTGACCCACAAGGCTTTTCATCTCCCTCGAATATTCTGGTTGTGTCTATGTAGGATAGTAGGTGGGTCATGGCACATAACCGTGGTTCTGGTGGGTAAGCCACGACTGGATTAGGTGTTCCTGGTCTGCTCTGTTTGACCAGTCGCTGGATAACGACAGATCTGGTCTGGAGGTGTGATCATGTTGTCCAGTCGCAATAGGTGTAGTGACTGGACCCTCTGAGCGGATACAAGTGCCATCAACATGAGCGTCTTTAGTGTAGCTTGCTCGAGGCCGGGGGATCTGGCTGGTGGCCATTCCCTGAGATATGTCAGGACCACACTGATATCCCAAATATGGGTATACCTGGGCTTAGGGCTTGATATTGTAAATGCCCTTCATCAGTTTTACCACCAGTGGATGGGATCCCATCGCCTGTTGTCCTGCCGCTGGTTTGAGATAAGCAGAAAGAGCACTCTGCGCTGTGTTGATGGCACTGTAGCTGATCCCTACATCGTGGTGTAGATGGCCAGGAACTCCAGTATGTTGGTGGCTGTAGCTGTTGCGTATGTTGTCCATGTTTCCTGGCAGTACTTCTCCCTTTTTTGATGCTGGTTAAGTACTGCCTCTTGGTGGATGTTCGAAGGGATGCCGACATGGTGGTGATGGTTTGTTTGGACAATCCCAGTTCCAGGTAAGGTCTGTTAAAACTTGCAACCCAGGCGTTTAATTTTCTCATGGCATGGGTGTTTAGCTTACCTGGTAGGTAAGTAGCTGATAGCCAAATATGTCTTTCGACATACCATTGCCAAATCATGTTGACCAATTTGTCGCATGATAATGATTTTATGCCACCCATATGGTTAATATAAGCCATCACCGTAGTATTTATCAATTTGTAACCGAACATGCAAGTGCTGCATATTAGATAAATATGCTTTTAAACCATAAAAGGCGCCCAACATCTCAGGATAGTTAATGCCCCGTGTAAGTAGTAATGATGACTCTAGTTTAGTCCATCTACCACTTGTGCTGGATATGGAGTTAGTCGCTCCCCAGCCTTGAGCACTGGCATCTGTTTGAATAACTAAAGTAGGGTTAGTGATAAAGATAGGGCTGAAACTATGCCAAACGTTTTCTGCCCACCACTGTAGCTCTGATATTGCTTCAGTGGGTAAGTTCATGACACGATCATAGTGACCTGTATGTCGTTTTATTGCCCGTACCTTTGCTCTCTGTAAATTTTTTGATAGTGCAAAGGTCCGAATTGTGTAGCCGGAAATGCTGCTACCATTTCCCCAATTACTCTTGCTACTTGTCGAATAGTTGGTCGCTCGTTGACCATTAATTTGATGCATGATTGTGCTAATTCAACCATTTTTGCCTTTGGCAAGGTAACAGTCATATGGACTGAGTTAATTGTGAAGCCCAGGTAGTCCATGATAGTGGATGGCTTCAACTTAGATTTATCTGGATGTAGGACGAACCCCAGAGTTTCGAGGAGCTGTTTTGTAGCTGATACTGCTGCCACAGCCAATTCCATCGTTTTCCCTACTATGAGAATATCCTCCAGATATGCCATGACAATATGTTTTAGTTTTCTTAGTATTGCCATGGCTGGGTTCAATATTTTGGTGAATAATCTTGGGCTGAAGTTCGCCCATAGGGCAATGCTTTGTACCATCCAGATAAATTTTAGGTATCTGCGATGATCCTTGTATATGGGTACTAGATAGTAAGCATCTTTAAGATAAATGCTTGCCATGAAGTGTCCTTTGGATTTCAGTTGTTTGGCAGTAACATATGTCTCCATTTTGAAATGTATATACTTAACAAATTTGTTTAGTGATGTTAAGTCAATGATGATGCGACAGACACCATCTTTTTTGGTTTTAGTGAATATATTCGATACAAATTCCAAAGGTTCATGTTTGGTCTTTTCGATGACCCCCTTTGTGATAAGTCTCACCAGTTCAGCTTGTCCCTCACGTTTCTCTTTGACGGAGGGAGAAATACCCTTTGGGGCCATTGTTGAACTGGCGGTGTTTTTTCTGACATGAATTGTATTTTATATCCTGTAATGTTGTTGAGTATATACTTGTCACTCGTGACCATACCCCATGCTTCTTTAAACAAGTGTAATCTCCCCCCTGTTAATAAAGCACCCTTATTCTCTATATGCTGGTAGGGACCAGACCCACCTACCTCCATGGTTATTGGCGATTCTGTTTCTTCATTTTCCTGAAGATTTTGTTCTGACGTGCTGGCGATGTTGGGGGGAGGCGCATTTTCCAGAGGGTCCGCTGCGGGCCCTGATCTGAAAGATCTTTGGGGATAATGTGCGGACCCCAAGCGTTCACCAGTCCCATATTGCGGACGTCGACTGGTGGATGCCGTGGGGTGCTGCCGCTTGGGTATCGGAGGTCTTGGTTTGCTCGTCCCGGGGCCTGCCCTCATTAGGCCGAAGGTTTTTGATGCTTCCTACATCTCCTTCAGTTTTTTATTGAAATCTTTCCCAAATAGCAGCGCGTCCGCCTCCGCAGCTGCGGCTTTACACAAGCCAGCAAATTTGGGATTGAGGGCAGGTCTTATGTTTCCCTCCGTAGATTGTTGATCTCAAATTGTGTGGTACACATTAATGCCAGCACATCCTGCTGGCAGGTATCCATCTCCGTGGTCTCCACGGAACGAGCAAAGGCTGTGATGGCTGACGTCAGGAGCCTTAGGATCCGCTGTAGCTTGAGTTCTTGGGTCTGGATGTGTGACCCACATGCCCCCAGATTTGGCTGTTGACACTTTTTACTTTGAGGGCCTCACCGTTTTCTAGTGCTGTGTTGTTTCAGCACCTCAGCGAGCACCTTTTCCAGTAATGGTTGATGCTGGCGGCCATTCTTGGTTCCAGCGGTGCTCCAGCCCGTGGGGTTGCTACCAGCGGTCCATCACACCCAACAGCTCTTCATGTTCCTGCACCCCTGGCATACTCCCGAATTCGTCCGCCTGCCCCTGTTCCAGACCAGCCCAGCCCTGGTCACCAATGCTAGCCTCCAGTAATGAGGGATCAGAGGGCAGTGCATGAAGCACTGTGGAGGGGGTGCCTGACCTCCCTCCGCGAGAGTGCTCTTTCTGCGCATCTCGCTGGAGCTGCTCCAATTGCTGTTGGATGCAGCTCAGGCGGCTGTCTCTCCTCCATTTAGGTGGAGACATGTCCCCGTCCGACGAATCGGACGCCACCGGCCGGATGCCTGTTCGGATGGCTAGACATCCAGCCCGCAGTTCAGGCACTAGCGGGACTGGGCTCGGCGCGGTGATGGGGATAGCGGAGCGACCGGTAATTGTCCCTACCACCTGTTGCTGCCCCCCCTGCAATGGAACGCTCCTCCGCTGGAGTCGAGCGGGGGACAGGTTCTTCTGGAGCTTTTGTGCCTTGTAGTAGCGAGAGCGCCCCTCAAGCAGCGCGTCTCGCAGGCACCTGCTCCGTGAGCCGCTCCAGCGGCTCAGGCGGCTCTCTCTCCCCCCGTGCGGGTGGAGAGACGTCCTGTCCGACATCGGGAACACCTGCCGGATGCCTCTCGAGTGGCTATGCGTCCAGCCCGCTGCTTCAGGTACTAGCGGGCTGGCCTCGGCACGGTGTCGGGGAATTACGGAACACCGGGTCGCTCCTACCTCCTGCTGCTGCCACCCTCCCCAACGGGAAAACGGGGGACAGTTTTGTTCCAGAGCCTTTTTCTCTGCCTGTAAAAAACACAAGCAGAAAAAGGCTCACCTGTAAAAGAAAACCCGACCTCAGGGTACTCACCTGACGGTCCGGTTCATCCTGTAACGGGAGTGCCTAACTCCCGTGGCAGCCGCTGTTGCACTGCTGGCGTAATGCCGCGCCTGCGCACTGAGCGGGTTCTTCACGTAGTCACTCACGTGACTCCGAAGTAAAATCTATCTTTCTCTGCCTTAAAAATATCGAGTGACAGCCTCTACAGCTTTCTGTAGCAAAGAATTCCACAGATTCACCACCCTCTGATAAAAGAAATGCCTCATCATCTCCTTCCTAAAAGAACGTCCTTCAATTCTACGGCTATGACCTCTAGTCCTTGACTCTTCCACTATTGGAAACATCCACTCTTCATCCACTCTATCCAAGCCTTTCACTATTCTGTATGTTTCAACGATGTGACCCCTCATTCTTCTAAACTCCACATGGGAACACCACAACAAGCAGGTCATGCAGCATCCAGGGTTGAAAATATATATTAGTCCTCCATCATCACTAAATCCTGGAACTGCCTACCCCAACGTACTGTGGACACATCTTCAGTAAAATAACTATAGAGGTTCAAGAAAATGGCTCTTCACCACTTTCTGAAGGGCAATTGTAATTTGCTGATGACACACAGATCCCTCTAATGAATATAAACAAAGATTATGTCTATGTTCAGAGATGTGAAGCATTAAGGGTGGCAAGACCAAACACTGACACTCTGAACAACGATACAATCTCTTTCTTTGTAGCACCATTGCCACTCACCCAAGACAAACATCTCAGCTTTTCCTTATTATCTGTTGGAGAATAAATAAAGGACTCCACACAGCTCCTCATAAATGTTGCAGGTTAGCTGGAATCAGGGCAGGCTGCCTTTAACTGGAAATATGTTGACATTGGGTCTCCTGTGACCAATCAACACTCCTTTCATTATTGGGTCAGTACAGCAAAATGAGTATATAACACAGGTCCCCGGCACCTAACAAACAGTCAAGTTATTGTGCCTCATGCCCCTTGGGCCCATTTTCAGGGGCAGTCTGATTTAGCCCCCACAATGTGTGGGACCCTAATTTATTAAGTATGTCCCACCCCTCCATAAATGCATGATGATGACGACATGCACCACTTGTTTTAAGGTCCTGGGGATTCATCAAGACGGCTACAACCCCGCATCCGGGGCAGACAGTATACCAAGTATTTTTATTTATTGTCCTATTTTTGGTGTTTTCACTAATTAAACTGCCTCAATGTTATTATAAAGGATCCTGGGCCTTCTGCAGTTGTTGACTAAACTCTCTCACATTCCACAGGGGCTTGCAACCTCAGCTTGGGAACCACTGTGTTCAATTGTGTGACACCACATAATGACAGGCTTTCCAGTTCGATGTGTTCCCTGGCATCAAATGGTGTTACCGGGACTGGTGTACATTTTCACCTGTCACATTAAGTCAGCAAGTGACATAATTTTACAGGCTCAGAGTTTGTCGAGTGTCTGCTTGGCATTTCATTAGGAAAGTTTAATTGGTCTCAACGGGATTTTACAAAATGTGCTTGTGACAGTAATCTATATTTTACAATCATTCTTGTGAATGCTGAATTGCTAAAACGATGGAGGTAACAAAGTTACATAAACCTGACTGGCATTAATGGAGATGGATTTTGCCCTTCGTGACTTAATTGAAAAATCAGGATATTACAGCTCCAGAATAACCACGAATAGCACCTTCTTATTTGCGTTGTGTACATGTGAGTCCAATTAGATGATGGGAGTTTGTTTTCCCAGTTGACAGTATTTTCTTCCCTGTCGGCTGTTGTGGTTATTATTTCAGGTTGTGAACAAACAGAGGGTCATTTAGACATGAAATGCTTCAATGGAAATATTTATTCAAATATGAATTGACGTGTAATTGGAATTTGAGTGTGAAAAGACAAATGATCAAAGGGTACATGCGAGGGAAAAGGGGGTTCCTGACCCAAAACGTCACCCATTCCCTCTCTCCAGAGATGCTGTCTCTCCCTGATGAGTTACTTTAGCATTATGTGTCTATTTTCCCACTGATTACTCAAATTTAAGGCATGTAAATGGTGGATTAGATGGTCACCTACTGAATTATAATTTCTAAGAGCGCATATTTCTGATGAAAATCAGCTTTTCAGAACTGCTTTACAGCTAATGTGTGTTGTTGCTAAAATTGGTTACAGTGTTCGGTCCTACTTGCTTGTGATTATAATTTCAGTGAAATTGTTATTGAACACATGTTGTTGAACACATGTGCAGGAAGGAACTGCAGATACTGGTTTACACCAAAGATAGACACAAAATGCTGGAGTAACTCAGTGAGGCCGATAGCATCTCTGGTAAGGAATGAGTGCCGTTTCGGGTCAAGACCCTTCTTCAGACTGGGTCAGGGGAGAGGGAGACATAGAGATATGGAAGGGTAAGGTGTGAAAACGAGAGATCAAAGGGGACGAGTGTCCACGAAAATGTAGAATAGATCATTGTGAGCTGAGGGGAAGTTGACAACAAGGCATACAATCAGTAAAATTTAATCAGGAGGACAGTCCATCCAGTGGGAGAACTTGGATGGGGGAGGGATGGAAGAAAGGGAAAGCAAGGGTTACTTGAAGTTAGAGAAGTCATTATCATACTGCTAGTTGTAAGCTGTCCAAGAGAAATATGAGGCACTGTTCCTGCAATTTTCGTTGAACACATGTCTGAGATGGAGAGTTTGGTGACCTACGAGATCAAGGGCTTGAATGTGCAATAACATTGCCACCAACCGTGATTTTACCAGTAAACGTATTTGTCACTGCACAATTGCTGCCAGCTTTTGACAATAAAACACTCTTGACTCTTGGCTGCAGAACCTAACACCTACAAGCTGCTCTGTAACAACCCACCAAACTAATTTCAGCAGAGCCTCAGCCCGTAGCATGGAGATGGAGAGCAGCACCAGCAGCATTTCAAGTTGCACACTGCGCTATCTCAGGGCTGAACTCCCACGTTTCATCTTGCCATGACAGAAAAGTGAATTTAGCAAGACCATAATTTCTGCTCTGATGTTCTGACAGTATCTGTTTGCGAGTGAATTGTGCGAAAAAACTGATGTTTCCCACTCCTCTGAAAAATGATGTGCGTCTTTATCACAAGAATACATAAACAATTCCAGTAGATAGTCTTTAATCCCCAAACGTCTGTGTTGAACCAACGAAAGAACATTGTTGTATTGCAGACACACTGGTGCCTGCAGGCCGGTTTGTTTTACAGGATCAAGTTCAATCCTGCCTTAGTTTTTAATACAGGAATTGACCTCCTATTGGCTAAGCCCATACAGTGACAGAACAAAGTTTGCTAATGCCTATAAAATAATCCATATCACAAGTTGTTATTTTCCTAGTTCACATTCCCAGCACGAGACCATGATTGCCAGCAGCGATTTAAAAACAAAATCGATACCTAGAGACATCACGGGCCGCAAATTCAAATTGCACATAAAAAAAGCAAACTGGGAGCATGATGTTGGAACTTGGAACCCTTGTAGTCTTCTGTTGTAGCCTGTTTGCCTCAGTGCCATCGCGCATGGTCATCTCCACATTGCGCAGTCATGGACCAAAGAATTCCAGGAGTCAACAGTATGTTATAATTTTTCCAGGAGGTGTTGAGAAGACTGGAATCTTTCCCGCTGTCTCTTCCCATGACAGAGCTCAGAATAGAATGCCTGTTTCGAGTGTCAGATATTAGATGTACAAGTAGGATGGCTCGTCCAATGATGACAACTGAGTGGAATTGGGCCTCAATGATATTGGATGTTGACTTTGACACAAAGAACTAAAGTAACTCAGCGGGTCAGACAGCATTTCTGGAGAAAAGGAATTGGTGAAGTTTCAGGTCGAGACCCTTCTTCAGCTCCAGACTCTCAGTCCAAAAAGAGGGTCTAGACCCGAAACATCGCAAATTCCCTTTCTCCAGAGATCCTGTCTGGCCCGCTGAGTTACTCCAGCTTTTTGTGCCTATCGTCGGTCTAAGCCAGCATCTGCAGTTCCTTCCTACACAAAAGCTTGACTTAGTCAGCTGCAGCCATTTCTTTCCATTCAAAAGAAGAAAAGTGTTTTCCCACATGCCAGATCTGATCTGGAGCAAGTTGTGTAATGGGATTTCCCAGAGTACATGCCATGGAATTGCCCCATGAAATGTACAGAAGGGTCTCGACCTGAAACATCACCCATTCCTTCTCTCCAGAGATGCTGCCTGTCCTGCTGAGTAACTCCAGCATGTTGTGTCTATCTGAAGTATATCTGAAGTTGGACTGTATTCTTAAAACAAATCCTGTAAGAAGTTGAGTGAAATACCTGGACATCTGTGTCTGCAAAAATCCCAAAGTTGCTCTCAGTTATATGAAATGTTTGTGGTTGTTGCATGGGTAACTGCAGAATGCAGGCCTTTATCTCAGTGTGATTGAATCAAAGCATTCCTACTTAAGAGAGACAATAAATTGCAAATACTGGAATCTTGAGCAAAATGCAATGTGCTGAAATATCTCATTGGTATGATTTGGCTTATTATTCTCCTCACTAGATTTATCATGGTGTAACACATTTAAGAATTAACTTCATTCATTGCTTCTTCTTCTTTTCGTGTCCATCTTGTTACTAATGTTGACCTCGCTGTCATCGTCCGTCCTGAAAAGGACGCAAGCTTCCGGCGACAATCAGTGGAAGCCATCACTTGTCACACTAGGTGATGGTGGGAGCAGAATTAGCTCAGGATACTTCCAGTTTCCAGCCCCGCGACGTTGGTGCTTCTGCTATGGGGCCCATTCATTGCTGTTTGTTTGTGTGTTTCTGTGATGCCTTTTCACATGCTCATTGGGCAGCTTGTTTGTGGACGGAGTTATGATATTCAGTTGGGTGTGAGTTCTTGAGCTTTGGGTATAATTTTAATTGTCCGAATGCACCAAGCAAGAAATTGATGGGAGATAGACATAAAATGCCTGAGTAACTCAACGGGTCAGACAGCATCCCTGGAAACAAGAATAGGTGACTCTCGGACTAAACAGTTTCTCCCACAAAAAAAAAGCTGTATGGTAACTCAAATTTCACTGTACCTTGGTTAAGTGACAATAAACACGAACTTGAACTAGACCTTTTGGGACAAGACCCTTCTTCAGGCTGAGAGTCTGATGGGGAAAGGGAAACGTTTCTGACCCGTAGAGGTGCTCCAGCTTTTTGTGCCTATCTTCGGTTTAAACCTTCACCTGCAGTTCCTTCCTACACAAGAAATTGATGGGATTGGCTTGGCCACCTGTTCTGCATTTAGATTGACTTCAGTGGATCACCATGCTTGGGAGGTGGTGCAGAGCATTCACTTACAAATGTTCAGACCAAATGATGACAACAAAAAAATCTCCCATGTAGTTTGTTTCACTTCAAACTCTTTTCTGGTGCTGATTCCTAGTGGCTATGCTGAACATAGAAACCATCAGCAAAATCCGCCTGACCGACGCATTATTAAGTGTAAAATAATCATTTTTCAATCCTTACTTATGCATCCTTAATCCCAATTTTACAATTTAATTGTGTTTTTTTTCCATTCCACTCCTAACTTCCACAGAGCTAAGTTCAGTGATTTGATTTCCTTTTTGCAGTTCACCAAAGGTACAGTTCAGTTTAGTTTATTGTCACGTGTACAGTGCAAAGCTTTTGTTGCGTGCTACTCAGTCTGCAAAAAGACAATAGATGATTACAATTGAGCCATTTACAGTATATAGATGCATGACAGGGGAATAACGTTTAGTGCAAGGTAAAGCCAGTAAAGTCCGATCAAAGATAGTCTGAGGGTCACCAAAGGAATTGGCAGATTTTTACCATAGTCACTGGAAAATTATCTCTTGGACAAAAAGGTTTCTCCCACAAATATTTGAATTTATTATTTGCAAATAAACAGAGGGTGTATCACCCTGAGACAGAATAATCACAGAGCCTTCTAGTCAATTGTCACTACATTACATTCCACAGGACATGATATCCTATGCAACATTTGGAGAGAATAATGTTTCAGCAACATCAAGTGCACAAATGATTAAAATTGCTTACTTCTTTGACCAGCTTACCTCACCCACATTCCCTTTGCTCATTACATCAGTCACCACACCCACACAAAATGATTAATTTCTTCATTGCTAAAACCACCCTTGCCAACAGTTGCCTTCATTATTTCTATCATTTCTGCCTGTCCCGCTGAGTTACTCCAGCATTTTGTGTCAGTCTTCTGCGCAAACCAGCACCTTCCTACACATTATTTCTACCCAGTTCCTATTGCCGTTGTCGTGAATCTGAAGGATGTTCCTTATTGTTTTCTGCATCCCCTCTTAAATGAGAAAGATGTTCTTATCCCTCAATCCCTAATGTTGAAAATCCTGGTTACACAAATCCCTTTCCTAACACTTGCAGGAAAGAGGAGATGGGAAAGGGAACTCCTTCCATCCACATTCTGTAATACCCAACATGATCATTGTAAACCATTTCGGCCAGTAATTTCTGTTTTGTTGAGCGTAATTTCTTTATTCACAATCCTGTATTCATTTGATCAGGTACACTGCCTTTCCCACTGTATTATAATACTGCCCACACGGCAGTTACAAAATTGGTTAATCCGTTGTCATAACTAACAACCCCGCAGTGGTATGAATATTGATTTCTCTAAATTCAAGTAATACTGCACTACCTCTCTGTCCATCCCTCCCCCATCCAAGTCACACCAGGATCGTTCTCACCTAGCAAACAGCTAACAATGGCCTGTTTCCTTCATCATTCATTACTTTTTTGCATATCTTTCATTCATGTGTTCTGTATCTCTCCACATCACCTTCTATATCTCTCGTTTCCCTTTCCCCTGATTAGTCTGAAGAACAGTCTCGAATCGAAACACCAACCATTCCTTCTCTCCAGAAATGCTGCCTGTTACTCCAGCATTTTGTGTCTATATACAGTTTAAACCAGCATCTGCAGTTCCTTCCTACACATCCCCCTTTATGGTAGTGTCTGTATCTCTTATAGAATTTCCGGCATAAAACCTGCCCATTATCACTCCTTAGCTTCTCAGAGGCAAACGACATGTTTAGCAGTAGGTACACAAAATTGCTGGGGAAACTCAGCGGGTGCAGCAGCATCTATGGAGCTATGGATCCATAGATGCTGCTGCAGCCGCTGAGTTTCCCCAGCAATTTTGTGTACCTTTGATATTCCAGCATCTGCAGTTCCCTTTTGAACACGACATGTTTAGCAGTGTCTCCTTCTCCAATAGCCTGCCTCTGTTCCCCATGTCCTTGAGGCTGCCTCATTAAAATACATCCAACATTAACCCCCAGAGTTCTTCTATGGAGTTTACAAGGATCAATATTTGGTCTCCTGCTGCTTCTCTGTATTGAGGTCAATTTACAGTGATACTCAGCTCTGATAAATCTATCATAGTCCACCAATGGTATTCAGCTGCGACCTGTACATCCCAATACACTAATAGTACTGACTATGGCCTATCCATGACAATGTGCC
The DNA here is from genome assembly GCF_010909765.2 of Amblyraja radiata. NCBI lineage: Eukaryota > Metazoa > Chordata > Chondrichthyes > Rajiformes > Rajidae > Amblyraja > Amblyraja radiata. The sequence goes on from NC_045969.1 coordinate 49,906,769, forward strand.
ATTCTCAATGAGAGAATTTGTATTGACATAGTACTGTTCTTGCTCTAAGATCGGTTTAATCTGCTTTGTAGGCCATGAACTGCTTATAAAGTATAATCACTTTGCATTGTAACGATTTGTAAAGAATGAGCTCCAAAATCTAGCAATCAATTAATTCAATGACCAGCTAGCTATTTATTGAGATTCTGCATGCTCGGGATCACGTTAGATTCACTTCCGTTTTTTAATAAGCATAAAGTTTATTATAAACCATTGAACATAGAATCTCCCAGTTGATAAATTTCCCAGACCTGATCAGATATATCTGATGACACAGTGGAAAATGAGAGAAGAGGTTGAAGGTGCGCCAGCTGAGATATATGATTCATCAATGGACGCGGTTGAGGTACTGGATGACTGTTGTGCCTCTATGTAAGCTGGGCTACATGGAAACACCTGGGAACTATGGAGCAATGAGCCTAAAATCTGTGGTAAAGTTACAAGAGAGTATTCTGCGGAATAGGATATCCATGCCTTTGGATAGTCAAGGGCCTATTAGGGATAGTCAGCATGGATTTGTACATGGGAGATCATGCTTCTGAATCTGATTAAGCTTTTTGAAGAAGTAACCGAAAAAGGTTGAAGGAATAGCTGTAGATGTAGCTCACTTGGACATCAGCAAGTCTTTTAGTTAGTTCCTATACGACTGCCTGCTCTGGAAGATTGGATCACATGGGATCCAGCAAGAGCAAGCCTGGTGGATAAAGAATTGGCTGCATGGAAAGAGGCAGAAGGCGATGGTGGAAGGTTGTTTTCAGACCGGAGGCCTACGACTTGCAGTGTGCCTCAGGGATCAGTGCTGGGCCCATTGCTGTTTGTGGTTTATATCAATGATTTGGAAGAGAATGGGGATGACCTGATTAGCAAGTTTGCAGATGACACTGAATCGCAGATAGCAAAGATTGTTATCAAAAATCACATTAAGTTCCTGATCAGTTGGGCAAGTGGGCTGAGGGATGGGTGATGGAAATAAGTGCAAGGTGTTGCATTTGGGAAGTCAAACTAGGGCAGGACCTGCACAGTGAATGGCAGGGTCTTGTGGTGTGTTGTGGGACAGAGGGGCTAGGAGAATTGGTACATTGTTCTGTGAAAGTGGAGTCACAGGTAGATAGAGTGGTCAAGAAGGCTTTCAGTACATTAGCCTTCATCAGCCAAGGAATTGACTATAGAAGTTGGGATGTTATGTTACAGTTGTACAATACATTGGTGAGGCCACATTTGGACCATTGTAGAAACAAGGAACCGCAGATGCTGGTTTACCAAGGAAAGACACAAAATGCTGGAGTAACTCAGCCAGTCAGACAGCATCCATGGAGAACATGGGTAGGTGATGATTCAGGTTGAGAGCCGTCATGACACTTTTTGCAAGGGTGAGGTGAAAGAAAGGTAAAAGAGTGGAGGGGCAGGACAAAGCATGGCAGGTCACTTTTTAATGTTGAGTTGGGTTTTGGAGTTTAAGGTTTATTGTGTTCAGTTTTGGTCACCTTGCTATCAGAATGATCTTATATTATGATCTTCCATTGTTATTTGAACAAATTTGCAACCTCTTTGGTCATTCAAGGTTCGCTTACGTTGCCTTCCTTATCGCTCCTTCTTAATGCAACATGCCAATGCTAAAATTTGATCAATTGGTCATTAAACAACTCCCACGTCAGATATGGACTTATTCAATAATAACTGCTCCTGACAAATAAAATTGTAATTTAAAACCTTCCCGCAGGGTCCTATTTCAAAACAATCTTCAAACAATGCTCTTCCACTGAATAAACAGTCAGATGGCCAGGCTCGTTTCCCAACACAAAGCCCAATATGTTCCCGCATTTGAAAGATAAAACTTTCAACAATGCAGCTTTCCATCAATACTTCATTTAGTTATCAATGCTTAAACAAATGGCCTGGAGTTTGTGAATATGGATAACAGTGAAGCCATTGATATAATAGTGTAAAACCGACATTGATTTCCAGTGCCCATGACAATGTGATAGTTTCTGTTAGAAATATCCCACTGCTCCACAAAATATGCCAGAAAAATTCTCCCCATCAGGCGCGACACTTAAATCGATGGGATGTTGTTAAGCTGAAGTACCTGTCCATTATTTACCCACCATAGACATCCCAGAATATACTACCGTTGCTCATGTGTACAGGAGTAGGTGAATTCAGAAGTACGTTTCGTATTAAATACCTGTTAAGTTCATTGTTGTTAAATATTAACGAACAACATCTCTGGCCCAAAAATGTTAACTTTATAGAAACATTTAGTCAAAACTAGGTAGCAATCTAAATGTTCAGCAAGTTAAGTTTTCTTGTTTCAGGAACATTGTATAACTCTAAAAGGTCCTAATATTGTGTTGCAGATTTACTGAAGCATTATTTTGGCAATAAGCTTTCAAAGATGTCGTGCTCTAGTTGTAAAGTAAAATAAATGCAGGTGCTGAAAAGCGAAATGAAGATGGAAAGTGTAAAGGGCCTGTCTCACTTGTGTGTCCTTGGCATGTAAAATTACGTGACCTCGTGGTTGCGTTGAGGCGCACGGGCATCGTGTGGCCGCGCGGGGCCGGTCCCACTTAGAAGCGCGGAGGGGTATGTAGTTGTACGCGACATCGCGCGGGGCTCCAAAATTTTTGTAGCTAACTAAATCTTCAAGCGCCAACGGCCTGTCGCGGAACTGACGGCCAAAGTGGGTCAGGCCCAAGACCCAGGCGCGACGCAACGTCTCACCTTCAACAGCAGCAGAAGCAGGCAAACTATCACCGAACTCGGCCTGGGGCTCACGGCCATTGCGGTCCGGATCCGCCCCCACTTCTACTTCCAGAGCGAGGCCAAGAAAATTGAAGATAGACACAAAATGCAGAAGTAACTCAGCGGGACCGGCAGCATCTCTGGAGAGAAGGAATGGATGACGTTTCAGGTCAAGACCCTTCTTTCAGACTGAAGAAGAGTCTCGACATGAAGCGTCACCCATTCCTTCTCTCCAGAGATACTGCCGGTCACGCTGAGTTACTCCAGCTTTGTGTCCATCTTCAAATGACGTCACGCGCTCCAGGCGGCTGTGCGTACGCATGTAATTGCGCCCGACCTTCACTGGACCATCGCGGCTCAACGCGACCACAAGGTCGTGTAATTTGCGTGCCAAGGACACGTAAGTGGGGACAGGCCCTTTAGTAAACAAAAGTTCATGCAGCATCACTGAAGAAAGAAACAGGATGAAGGTAATTGAGCTGAAATGTTCTCTCCATTTCCCAATCTACAAATTTTGCCTGAATTTCACCACTGTATCACTTGCCAGACTTTATAGCATCCCAACCTTTTTTTTCCAGCATTCTCCCCCCTACTACAATCAGTCTGAAGATGGGACCTGACCTAAAACATTGTCTGTCCATTCCCTTCACAGACCATAAGACATAGGAGCCTAATTAGGCCATAGGGCACACAAAGACCCACGCCACCCTAGTCACCCTTGCTGCTACAATCGGGGAAAAGGTACAAAAGCTTGAAAACCCTGACCTCCAGGTTTGACAATTTCTTCCCAGAAACTATCAGGCTCTTACATACTGCACAACACTAATCACTACCTCAGCAACTATAATCTACTATGAACTTTGTTGTGTTTACACTACGGACTTTGGTTTTGAATTATTTAGTATTTAGTTATTTACTACTACAGGTTATTAATTTATTCTATTGTTGATTATTGTACATTTATTTGTGATATTGCATTAATGGGCTGGGGTGCGAGATTGTAACCTTCGCGTGGTCCGCCCTGTTTCGACGAACACAATCAACCTGGTGTGCACAATCAAATAAGATCAAATAGAACAAGTTGTCCTACAACTTTAGGCTGTGCACGCCTTACGCAAGAAGAAGATTAATAGGCACATTAAGCAGCAGCACGTATGAATTTTATTTTTCCATTGCCACTACATATGACAATTAAACACTGAAATTTTGACCTGACCCTTCATATAACAGACCTAAAGATGTGACTAATTAATTGCAACATTAATCTGATTAATCAAAGGCATTACAGCAGATTGAGGTTTTCACTTTCCAGAAAATTAACATAATATAATTATCTGAAATGATCACATATAGTTTCTACAGCAATCTGATTGTGCACTTCAATGGACAATTGTTGCTCCAGAAAACTAGGGTAGGGACAGATGAATGTAAATGGCAAACTTAGCTGCAAATATATCAGGTTTTGTCTGGTCTCCAGTAATTTAAGGACTTTATTCTGTATCTGAGGATCTTGGATGATCATAGTTTGGCCCATTTTCATTAAGAGTTTGCAGTTGCACACCCAAACTTGAGCCTGTCCAGCTACGGCCAAAAAAGGGTCTCGACCCGAAATGTCACCCATTCCTTCTCTCCGGAGATGTTGCCTGTCCCGCTGAGTTACTCCTGAATTGTGTGTCTATCTTCACCACAGGATGCAGTCGCTTTGCATTTATTCTAAGCCCTAAAAGTGCTCTAGCTTGCATTCTGGAAACAATCGGTGATGAGATAAAAATGTCAACGGCTTTGAAATTTATTTATTCAGTTTTCCTTTGCATTTGTACTAAGCAAACAGTTGTTTGCCCCAGGCTGTTGCCTATTCATCTATTCATCTGCCCATGTCTGTCCATGTCTTGCCACCTTATGAACCAGAGGGAAAACCATTGTTAAACTCTGAGTAAAAATATATTCTGATTAGTTTAGAATTATTTCAAGGTCACACTAAAATCAATATTGACAGTTTTGTGGCTGTAAGGAAAATAATTGTTTTATGGGTTACAAAAATGACCTTCAGTTGTATTAACAGACTCGCTCTTCCACTTGTGTGACTTGCGGCTCGATACTTTATTGATAGAGCTCTCATCTGCAGTCAGTATCTGCGTACATGAAACTCGTGAATCCTAACCCTTCAAGTGCCAAAATAGAGACATGGCAAACACTTCCTTATAAAATAACAAAACCACAATGTAATCTGATCCAGCTGTTTTACTGGGATTTACTTCATTGTCCAAATTATTTTGTTTTGAGTTTTGAGTTCCTTGTCATAAGATCATAAGTGATAGGAGTAGAATTAGGCCATTTGACCCATCTAGCCTACTCCGCCATTCAATCATGGCTGGAGATCATTTAAGAAAAAAGGCTAAGCCATTTAGAAAGGAGATGAGGAAACACTTTTTCCACACAGAGAGTTGTGAGTCTGTGGAATTCTCTGCCTCAGACCAGTTCTCTGGATACTTTCAAGAGAGATCTAGATAGGGCTCTTAAAGATAGCAGAGTCAGTGGCTATGGGGAGAAGGCAGGAAAGGGGTACTGATTGTGGAAGATCAGGGTCGAATGGCCTACTCCTGCACCTATTGTCTATTGATCAATCCCTTCCTCCTAACTAAATTCTGCTGCCTTCTCTCCATAACCTCTGACACCCGTACTCAGCAAACATCTATCTATCTGCCTTAAACATATCCGCTGACTTGGCCTCCACAGCCTTCTGTGACAAAATTCCACAGATTCACCACCCTCCGACTAAAGAAATTTCTCCTCATCTCCTTCCGAAAAGAACGTCCTTTAATTCTGGGGTTATGACCTCTAGTCCTATACTCTCCCACTAGTGGACATATCCTCTCCACATCCACTCTATCTAAGCCTTTCACTATTCTGTATATTTCAATTAGGTCACCCCTCATTCTTCTAAACTCCAGTGAGTACAGGCCCAGTGCCGACAAACGCTCATCAGAGGTTAATCTACACATTCTTGGGATCATTCTAGTAATCCTCCTCTGGAGACCTCTCCAGAGCCAGCACATCCTTTCTCAGATATGGTGCCCAAAATGGCTCACAATATTCCAAATGCAGCCTGACCAGTGTCTTTTAGATCCTCAGCATTACATCCCTGTTTTTGTATACAAGCCCTCTTGAAATAAATGTTAGCATTGAGTTTGCTTTCTGTGCTGTGCTTGTGCTGCTTTTATTTTGACAGGGAGAGAATAAACTACTGCCCACTGCTTCAGATTAAAAAGTCAGTCTGATGATGAGGAGGATTAGTTAATTGAAGGCTCCAATATCTATATCTCGATAAGGAGTGCACACGAGAGCAACAGACAAGGCTAGTGTACTTGCAACATTATCAACAAAGGATCATCGAGAGAATCTCGCCAATTCCTGAAGTGAGAATGACCACCGCACCTTATCTAAGCAGCACCACTCCCACCATGTAACTAAATAAACATAAAAAAGAAAGGTTATTATTTTTACTATAAAATATGTTAAAAACTGAATTAAAATAGAACATAAAATAGGAGGGAGAAAGAAGACTTGTACTTAGAAATTAAACCAGAAGACTACTCTTCATTGTGAAGCTCTTTCTTACCAATGGTTCCCATTTTTGATTCCTCCTGACCACTTTCATATTTTACTTTTGGCCACACTCTCCATTTAAATGGATTCTGGACGCCTTGCTCTGGACACCCCTGCTTGGCTTTTTGGACAATCTTTGCAACTGCTTAGCTGACTCAAGTACCTGCCAAAGCTAAAGTTTCCTCTCGATTCACCATTGGTGAAACGTAACCTCTCTGCTTTCACTGGTCCCTACACTCAAGTGGCCCAACACTCCACCTAAGAACCCCAGCTGTTGTCCTGGGCCGACTTAAGGGGCTGTCCCACTGTACGAGCTAATCCAAGAGTTCTCCCGAGTTTCCCCTGATTCGAACTCGGAGAATTACGGTAATAGCCGCTCGTAGGTACTCGGGGCTCTCGTGGACATTTTTCAACCTGTTGAAAAATCTTCACGAGTCTTCACGAGCTTACCGCATTTCCCGAGCACCTGCCATTAGCGTTACGAGCCGCAAGGAGACGCCCCGAGCCCCGACGTACCCGCTACGTACATTCTACGTGCTTACCACGAGTTTGATTTTTTTTTAAACTCGGGCGAGCTCTTGTATTAGCTCGTATTGATTGCCCATTGAGTTCCTTCCATGATTGACACAGCCTCAAGGTTATCTTCCTTCCCTTCCCTGTGACAGCTGCATATTAGTTTAGTTTAAAGATACAGAGTGGACAGAGTACCCTTCAACCCACTGAGTCCGTGCTGAGCAACAATCACCCATACACCCACCCATATATACTCTAGGGACAATTATACAGAAGCCACACAACCCAGAAACCCACAGGTCTTTGGGATGTGGGAGGAAACCAGAGCACCCAGAGAAAACCCACGTGGTCACAGGGAAAATGTACAAACTCTGTACAGATGGCACCGGTAGCCAGAATCAAACCTGGGACTCTAGTGCTGTGCAGTGACTCTATCGCTCCACCACTGTGTCTCCTGCATATATTCATGTTTGGAACCCCTTAATCAGCGTTTAATCATCATGTAATTGGATTTCTTCATTATTTTCCTTCCCTTCTTGCAGTTTTCCAATCTTTACCTACTACACATTACATTGAATGCCATAATCCACAATCTCAGCTGCACTGTCACTGTGACCCACTTCACACTCACCATCTTGTTTTACTCAGCTCCTTATCTCCCTCTATCATGGAAACACCATTCTTCGTCATCTTTTCATGTCTGTTCTTACCCTTATCTACTGTATCTACTTTCCAATGTTAATTCCTTGTTCAGGCTCTCTGTTGCACAGACACTAGCTTACTCCTCGTTACACCACTGCATCAAGGAATCAGAGACTGATACTGATATTTCAGCCCACCGAGTCCCCACCCCGACAAGCAACTGTCTAATTTACACCCACCCCACGTTAATCGTATATCAACATCTCCTCTCCACCCTATTCCCCTACCTATCCCCACATTTCTAGCACTCACCTAACCATTAGGGAACATTCACAGTGGCCTATTGCCTAATCTGGAGGAATAAGAGACTAGGAGACTGCAGAAGCTGGAATCTTTAGTAGGAAAAAGAGGAAGTGCTGGAGGACCTCAATAGTCAGGCAGTATCCTGAGTATAGAAGTTGGGATGTAATGTTAAAATTGTACAAGGCATTGGTGAGGCCAATTCTGGAGTATGGTGTACAATTTTGGTCGCCTAATTATAGGAAGGATGTCAACAAAATAGAGAGAGTACAGAGGAGATTTACTAGAATGTTGCCTGGGTTTCAGCAACTAAGTTAGAAAAGGTTGAACAAGTTAGGGCTTTATACTTTGGAGCGCAGAAGGTTAAGGGGGGACTTGATAGAGGTTTTTAAAATGATGAGAGGGATAGACAGAGTTGACGTGGAAAAGCTTTTCCCACTGAGAGTAGGGAAGATTCAAACAAGGGGACATGACTTGAGAATTAAGGGACTGAAGTTTAGGGGTAACATGAGGGGGAACTTCTTTACTCAGAGAGTGGTAGCTGTGTGGAATGAGCTTCCAGTGAAGGTGGTGGAGGCAGGTTCGTTTTTATCATTTAAAAATAAATTGGATAGTTATATGGATGGGAAAGGAATGGAGGGTTATGGTCTGAGCGCAGGTATATGGGACTAGGGGAGATTATGTGTTCGGCACGGACTAGAGGGGTCGAGATGGCCTGTTTCCGTGCTGTAATTGTTATATGGTTATCTATGGAGAAAGTTTAAAAATTAACATTTTGGGTCAAGGCCCTTCATCTGGATTGAAAGAGTACAGGGAAGATGGCCAGCACAAACAGGTGATTGCAAAGTGTGCCATAGTGTGGGCAGCTTCTTTATGCCTCTGTCCCACTTAGGAAACCTGAACGGAAACCTCTGGAGACTTTGTGCTCCACCCAAGGTTTCCGTGCGGTTCCCGGAGGTTCCCGGAGGTTTTTGTCAGTCTCCCTACCTGCTTCCACTACCTGCAACCTCCGGCAACCACCTGCAACCTCCTGGAACCGCACGGAAACCTTGGGTGGGGCGCAAAGTCTCCAGAGGTTTCCGTTCAGGTTTCCTAAGTGGGACAGGGGTATTACCATCTGTATGTTATAAATGTGTGCTGTTTGGCTGGATCCCTTCAATGTCAAATGCTCGGTGGTGAAGACCAACGACTGGAGCCCCCTCAGAAGCACCCAGTAAGGTTGATACGATATTCTGAAAGCCGCACCCCACTCATCACCAAGTGGGAAACATCAGGGTAAATAGCAGCACTGGTGCAGAGGCTGAATGGCTACTCAGTAAATAGTTGTCCAGACATATCACAAAACGAAGAGGCCGATTCAGAGAAGGTTATCTCTGATCATTCATGCAGTGTACAGGATATGATTGAGGCCAGGCACATCGCTGTTCCTGTAATGATAGGACGGCTTCTGTAACTGAAGACAATGGAAGATCAGCAACGTAGAGGTCCCCCTCTTCTCTGCTAGAGTGCACTTTGATGTCCTCATCCATCTGATTGGTTCAGTTACTCTAAACAGTGAATTTGTAAACTGCTTAAACCTGCTGCTGTTACATTAAGCCAGATAAGTATCCTGGTGGGCTTATATAGTCCATTGCATTGTCATTCACTTCATGTCTGAAGTTGCCACAGTTAGGTACTTTCTATATATCAGTCAAGTCAAGTCAAGTCAAGTGAGTTTATTGTCATGTGTCCCAGATAGAACAATGAAATTCTCGCATGCATTTTTATGCCTTGTTTGTCCGCTGCAAATCCAGTATCTCACTCTTCTCTGGATTGAATCTCTGCTTTTTTGCCCATCTAACTTTGCACTGATCATTATTTAAGGATGAGGCTTCCAGAATTTTAAGAAACAGCAGGAGCCTCATAGAACGGGAACTTTAGAATTAAGCAAAGGAAGGCCAAGAAATTGATGAAGAAAGGTAAGATGGAAAATGAGAGTAAACTGGTGAGAAGTCTGAAGAAAGACTAGGAACCTAAGAAGGAAGATCAATGAGGGCCAGTATAGGGCCCAGACATTTCCCTGTCTCTTCAGGGAAATGAAGAGATAGTGTCCCGTGTCTTCATTTCTCTGAAGAGGATAAGAAATTTATAAAGGGAAATAAGAAACATGGCAGAGGAATTAAACCATTATTCTTTGTCAGTTCTTAAAGACACAAAACCTGCAGGATGAAGAAGAGAATCAAGGGTTGAGTGAGAGTAAGGAAATGAAGGAACTAAGTATTAGTCAAAAATTGGTGCCAGTAGAATTGTTGCGCTTGGAAGCTGATAAATGCCAAGCCGCGGCTGATCTATAGCCTAGATAACTTCTAAATGAATAATGGGCTTGAGCAGAGTCAACATTATTCATGACAGGAAAATTGTGTCTGAGTAATCTATTTGAGTTCTTTGTGGATGTGACTGGAACAGTGGATATTGAGGAGCCAGTGAATCTGGTGTATGTGAATAACTGAAAGATGTTTGATAAAGTCTCGCACAGGAGATTGTTCAACAAAGTTAGAACACAAGAAATCGGGGGTACATATCAAATTAAATCAAGTTGAGTTTGTTGTCATGAGCACAAGTGTGGTGAGGTACAGGCACAACGGAAATCTTGCTTGCAGCAGACAATTCCCTGTCTTGCTGCAAAAAACAAAGGGCCACATCTAACTCCCTCTTAAATATAGCCGATGAACTGGCCTCAACTACCTTCTGTGGCAGAGAGTTCCAGAGATTTACCACTCTCTGTGTGAAAAATGTTTTTCTCATCTCGGACCTAAAGGATTTCCCCTTTATCCTTAAACTGTGACCCCTTGTCCTGGACTTCCCCAACATCGGGAACAATCTTCCTGCATCTAACCTGTCCAACCCCTTAAGAATTTTGTACGTTTCTTTTTTTTTTTTTTTTTTTTTTATTTTTTATTATTTTATTAGAAGTTAATACAGTACAAAACAGTACAGTGGAACCTAATTTTAGGTGCCAACTATGTCATACCATAATCCATTCTATGTACAACCTCTACTTTTATGTTTTGAGAAGGGAGTAAGCAAGACAAGAAAAAGAAAACAATAGAAAGGGTAAAAAGAGGAAAAATAGATGGTAGAGAATAGAAAAACGTGAAGTGTGTATATATAAAAAAAAGAAAAAGTAGAAAGTAGAAATAGGAAAGAAGGCCCCTTAAAAGAGAAATTTTCAAATCTTTATTTGGAGATGTAGATCTATCCGCGGCTTGAACTGAAATCAGCAATCCTTATGGTACCGCTGCATCACATGATTCCAAAAAGTCGATGAAAGGAGACCAACTCCTTAAGAATTGGTCATATTTATCTATTAGTCGGAGTCTCATTTCTTCAAGGCGTGCTATGTCCATCATATTCCTAATCCACATTTTAACAGTTGGTTTGGTTGTATTTTTCCAAAATTTAAGTTTCAATTTCTTTCCAATTATTAACCCATAATTAAAAAAAACGTTTTGGTCTTTATTTAAATTGATATTTTCTACTATTATTCCAAATATAATCCATTCCGTTTTAGGTTCTATTGTGGACTTAAAAAGCTTTGTAAATATATCAAATATATCGCTCCAAAATTTATTCAACTTTGTACATCCTACAAATGAATGTGTTATATTAGCGTTTTGAAACAAACATTTATCGCATCTGGGAGAGACGTTTGGATAAAATTTATTCAACCTCGTTTTTGAATAATATAGTCTATGTAATAATTTGAATTGAATTAAATTATGTCTTGCATTAATAGAACAATTATGTGTGTTCATCACAGATACTTTTCCCATCTATCCTTCGCGATCTTTATCATTAGCTCATGTTCCCAATCTTCTCTTAGTGCTTCTGTTGAGGGTAATTCTCTATTTAATATATTATTATAAAAGTATGATATTAGTTTTTGTGAATCAGCCTTAATATTCATTGCTTCTTCTAAAGGGTCTAAAAATATAGTTTGAAATCTATGTATATATTTCTTCATAAAGTCACATATCTGTATATATTTAAAATATTGATTATCCTTCAGTTTAAATTTAAATTTTAACTGTTGAAATGATACGTTTCTATAAGATCCCCACTCAATCTTCTAAATTCTAGCGAGTACAAGCCGAGTCTATCCAGTCTTTCTTCATATGAAAGTCCTGACATCCCAGGAATCAGTCTGGTGAACCTTCTCTGTACTCTGTACTCTGTACTCCCTCTATGGAAATAATAGGTGTCCACAGATATCTATAGCAGCATTATTGTGTAGGTGAGTAGGTTATGAAGGCTTATGCGACACTTGAATCAGTAAGATACTAAGATCTTGCCACATATTTGTGTATTAATTAACAAAGATAGACATTTAAAATACTGCCAAGAGCCTTGATCACTGCAAGGCAGGTAGTGCTAGAGCTGGTTCAGAAGAAATTTAAGAGCATGTGACTAGAAATGGAAAATTATAGCAAAGGAGAGAAACAGCCCAGTCTGACCTTATTTTCTTTAGGGCATTGGAGACTGAGGAAGGATTTATTTGAGATGCATAGAAAATGGAAGCCTGTGATTGATCCTTTATATTTGTCATAAGGTCAGCAGGAATTAGGCCATTCGGCCCATCGTCTACTCCGCCATTCAATCATAGCTGATCTATATCTCCCTCCTAACCCCATACTCCTGCCTTCTCTCCATAACCTCCAAACACCTGTACTAATCAATAATCTTGATTAGTCCTATACAATATATAAGGGAGATCAATCACTAACAGATCTGGATGTAAGGTGGTTTGGTCAAAGGATGAAATGAGATTTGAAGAAAAAAATGTACCCAAAGATTAATGTGGGTCAGAAACTCTTCATGTTAAAGTGTAGCGGAGGCAGTAAGGCTGTCGGATGCTGAACAGTCTCATCAGATTTAAAACAGCACCAGGTGAGATCTTGAACTAGAACCTACAAATCACAGCCTGAACTTATATGATGACTTTTAATATACGCAGCAGTAGAGTTGCTGCTTTGCAGCGCTTACAGTGCGAGAGACCCGGGTTCGATCCTGGCTATGGGTGGTATCTGTACGGAGTTTGTACGTTCTCCCCGTGACCTCCATGGGTTTTCTCCGTGAACTTCGGTTTCCTCCCATATTACAAAGACGTACAGGTTTGCAGATTAATTGGCTTGATGTAAATGTAAAAATTGTCCCTAGTGTTAATGTGGACTCGATGGGTTTCCGTGCTGTATCTCTAAACTAAGCTAAACTAAACTAAACTAAACAAGAAGGTCTCCGTATACTTCATAGGAATGGCATCAAACAGTATTTGATGTCAAACCCTATAAGGAGCTATTAAGCCAAATGCCAAAATCTTGGCATAAAAGGGAGTTTTCATGTGAAATGTATTGGATGTTTTTTCAGGAGAAAGATATTATAAATGTTGATTTTAATTGTTGAGATAAATAACAAAAGTTATAAATGCAGTTCAGTTGTGTCACAGTAATACAGCTTCACTGGCAGATTATACGAGGTCAGTGTCTGACATTGATATAAATTAGTGAGATCAATTTAAGATTGCACTCCCTACATTGCTGACAGGTTAACAGCATTCGACAGCCAGTCTATTGAATAGATTAAAGTCTGCATGCTCTTCGTTCACTGTGTTTCCAAAACATAGCAACCTCATCTAATGAGCTAAATGAACTGGTTACTTTGCCTTTCTCCTGGGATGTACAGATTGGCCTTCTGAGATATCACAGCGATGAAATTCTATCTTTAGCATGATGTTCATTCCTGTTGAATCTTCAGTTTCTGCTTAAATTTATTTTCCACATTATTAACTTTGTCTGGTTTCGCTAGCCTAACACTGACAACTTTGATCTCAAGGACATTTGAAAATCTAAGTTATACCCAGCAGGATTATCACATGCCCCTAATTTCTCATTCAAATCTCACCTCTCTCTCAGTCTAAAAAGAACATTCCAATTTTAGAAGCTCCCTTCTGCTTGTGCCCGACATTTACTTTCCATTCAGGAGATTGCTCCGGGTTTGAACAGCTCAACGGGACATTTATGCATTTTCAGATTGTCAGAATGCACAACAACTATCGAAAGTTAATTTACTCAAGTCATGCAATCATTTGGGGAAACATATACAGTATTGTGCTTGTAGTGTGTGTTATTTTTATGAGATGTGTTTGTGAATGAAATGATTCTAAGACCAATAACTGTTACTTTGTAAATTAGAATGTTATATTTAGTTTTAACATATATGGCCTTGACCAGCCCATAAAGAGTTAAAGGAGAATGGTATGTGAGATGTGTAAAAGATGAAAATATCCAATTCAATTTCAAAGGTGGAGTTGTATTTTCAGTCCCCGATAATTATTTCATATTGCCAATTTCTCTCCTAAGTGGGAACATTTCAAATGGGCCTGTCGCACTTAGGCGACATTTTAGGCGACTGCAGGAGACTATGCAGTCGCCACATGATCGGCACATGTTCGTGGGTGGTTGCCGGGGAGTCGCCTTCATGGTCGTGATGAATTCTGGGAACTAGTCGCGGCCTCATTACGGTAGCCGCAAATTTTTCAACATGTTGAAAAATTAGCGGCGACAAGAATGAAGCCACCATGGAGAGTAGAGAGAATTCTCGTGCCGTAGGTGAGTCGCCAGGAGGTCCTAGTGGGTTGCCAGGAGGTCCTAGTGGGTTGCCAGGAGGTCCTAGTGGATTGCCAGGAGGTCCTAGTGGGTTGCCAGGAGATCGAAGGTTCTCGGAGGTTCTCGTAGGTTGTAGCCAGTGCTGACCGGTGAATGTCATTGGCTCATTGGGGAAAAAAAGGGCAGTAGTTGTCAGAACGAAGGATAACCGACCAGTAATGTTAAATGTCTGCCAAGCTTCACAGCCGTGTATCTCTGGCTTCTTAAAAGTTGTCTCCACTCCTTCTCCCCCCTCTACCACCCCCCTCCTCCCCCCCCCCCCTCCTCCCCCCTCTTCTCTTTTAAAGGACTTACCGTACACAGTGCTAGCCGTCTTAATTACAGCGCCAACCTTCCTGTTCATCGCGGTGTGTGTCTGTTTCACCTTGGCTTTGCACTATGTGAATTTTTTAGACAATGCTCCCCCCGCTTGCCCTGTCCCCGCCTGCATAAAGGGCTGTTGGAGGAAGCGATGTGTTTGAGTGTGTGTTCCACTCTGACAGTCGCTGTTCCAGTTTCCGGTTTTTCAGGCGACTACTGGCAACTTGACGGTCACCGGCAGTCACCTGAAAAATCGCCTAAATGGGACAGGCGTATAAGTGTAAGAAATCCTTGTTATTCTTAGGCTGGACTTACACCAATGAATCATAGAAACATAGAAAATAGGTGCAGGAGGAGGCCATTCGGCCCTTTGAGCCTGCACCGCCATTCATTGTGATCATGGCTGATCGTCCCCTATCAATAACCCATGCCTGCCTTCTCCCCATATCCCTTGAATCCACTAACCCCTAGAGCTCTATCTAATTCTCTCTTAAATTCATCCAGTTACTTGGCCGCCACTGCCCTCTGTGGCAGGGAATTCCATAAATTCACAACTCTCTGGGTGAAAAAGTTTTTTCTCACCTCAGTCTTAAATGACCTCCCCTTTATTCTAAGACTGTGGCCCCTGATTCTGGACTCGCCCAACATTGGGAACATTTTTCCTGCATCTAGCTTGTCCAGTCCTTTTATAATTTTATATGTTTCTATAAGATGCCCGCTCATCCTTCTAAACTCCAGTGAATACAAGCCTAGTCTTTTCAATCTCACCTCATATGACAGTCCCGCCATCCCAGGGATCAATCTCGTGAACCTACGCTGCACTGTCTCAATTCCAAGGATGTCCTTACTCAAATTAGGAGACCAAAACTGTACACAATATTCCAGATGTGGTCTCACCAGAGCCCTATACAACTGCAGAGAACCTCTTTACTCCTATACTGAAATCCTCTTGTTATGAAGGCCACCATTCCATTAGCTTTCTTCACTGCCTGCTGTACCAGTAAGCCAACTTTCAGTGATCGGTGTACAAGGATGCCCAGGTCTCGCTGCACCTCCCCCTTACCTAACCTAACCCCATTGAGATAATAATCTTCCCCCTTGTTTTTGCCGCCAAAGTGGATAACCGCACATTTATCTATATTATACTGCATCTGCCACGCATCTGCCCACTCACTCAACCTGTCCAGGTTGCCCTGCAACCTCTTAACATCCTCTTCACATTTCACACTGCCACCCAGCTTTGTGTCATCCGCAAACTTGCTAGTGTTGCTCCTAATTCCCTCTTCCAAATCATTAATATATATGGTAAACAGTTGCGGACCCAACACTGAGCCTTGCGGCATTCCACTCGCCACTGCCTGCCATTCTGAAAAGGACCCGTTCACTCCTACTCTTTGCTTCCGGTCTGCCAACCAATTTTCTATCCATGTCAACACCCTACCCCCAATACCATGTGCTCTAAGTTTAGTCACCAGTCTCCCGTGCGGGACCTTATCAAAGGCTTTCTGAAAGTCTAGATACACTACATCTATTTTACTTGTCACATCCTCATAAAATTCCAGAAGATTAGTCAAGCATGATTTCCCTTTCATAAATCCATGCTGACTAGGACCAATCCTTTTACTGCTATCCAAATGCCCCATTATTACCTCTTTAATAATTGACTCCAGCATCTTTCCCACCACCGAAGTCAGGCTAACTGGTCTGTAATTCCCCGTTTTCTCTCTCGCTCCTTTCTTGAAAAGTGGGATAACATTAGCTATCCTCCAATCCACAGGAACTGATCCTGAATCTATTGAACATTGAAAAATGATCACCAATGCGTCCACTATTTCTAGAGCCACCTCCCTGAGGACCCTGGGATGCAGACCATCAGGTCCAGGGGATTTATCATCCTTCAGTCCCATTAGCCTACCCAATACTATTTCTCGCCTAATGAACATTTTTTTCAGTTCCTCTACCCCCTTAGATCCTCTGTCCTCCAGTACATCTGGGAGATTGTTTGTGTCTTCCTTAGTGAAGACAGATCCGAAGTACCTGTTCAACTCTTCTGCATTTCCTTGTTGCCCATAATAATTTCACCCGTGTCTGCCTTCAAGGGTCCCACATTTGACTTTGCTATTCTTTTTCCCTTAACATATCTAAAGAAGCTTTTACTGTCCTTCTTTATATTCCTGGCCAGCTTCCCTTCGTACTTCATCTGTTCAGCCCGTATTGCCCGTTTTGTTTCCTTCAGTTGTCCTATGAAAGTTTCCCAATCCTCTGGCTTCCGGCTACTCTTTGCTGTGTTTTACATCTTTTCTTTTAGTTTTATTCTATCCCTAACTTCTCTTGTCATCCTACTCCCTTTAGAATCTTTCTTCCTTTTTGGAATGAAATGAGCTTGCATCTTCCGGATTATGCCCAGAAATTCCTGCCATTGCTGTTCCACCGTCATTCCTGCTAGGATCCCTTTCCAGTCTACCTTGGCCAGCTCCCCTCTCATGCCTTCATAGTCCCCTTTGTTCAACTTCATCACTGCCACTTCCGATTTAACATTCTCCTTCTCAAACCCAAAGAATGTCAAGCAATACCTGTGCTTGAAGTTTATCCTCAATAATAATGAGTGCAGAACAAGTCACACATTGTTACTATTAACATCCCATTGGAAAAAGTGAGGAGTTGACTCTCCAATATCAAACTAGTGAAAATTGTTCAGTCTTGCAGCTGTACCAAGATCAAATAAACAAGAAAAAGTAGTCATTTTATTTACAGTAATGTCACTCTGAATGCACCAGCAATTGCTTTTAGAAAAGGGAAATTAAATGAATAGGAGAATTGGGAAACATTCTATTGCTGTTCTCGGGCCCATAAAAGTAGAAACTAATAACTGAGTGGATCTTCAAATTATGGAGTAATAAAAACATCACATTCAAGACTAGCAATAAATCTGCTTTGGTAAATCTTGTGGGGGGTTTTCTTCCACATGCAGAACTGCCTCCTCAACAATTTTCATCTCATTTAGCAAATGAATAAATGCAAAGACAGCACTGAAGCAAAAGTTGAATGGAATAATCTAATCAGTTTTGCAAAAAGTAATCTTGGTCAACTACTCTATTTCTTCTTTTAAAGAAATGCGCAGATTCTATTTGATAGGAAAACCAACTCACCCCAATAGTCTATTAGAGGAGGGCCTGATCCATAGTTGGTGATTGTAATTATACCACAGAATTAGTTTAGGACAGGTATAATGATCGTTATTGGGGAATTTAAGGGAAAATGTAAGAGTCTCTTTCTGTTCCATTCAAATATGACTCCCACCAAGTATAATTAATATATCAATATATTGAGTTTTTAAGAAGGAACTGCAGATGCTGGAAAATCGAAGGTACACAAAAATCCTGGAGAAACTCAGTGGGTGCAGCAGCATCTATGGAGCGTAGGAAATAGGCAACGTTTCGGCCCAAAACCCTTCTTCAGACATCAATATATTGATGTAGCAGGAGAAATGTGTGTGTGTGTGTGTGTGTGGGGGGGGGGGGGGGGGGGGGGAGAGGTAAATTACCCAATCATCCAAAGAAGTAAAACTTGAATTCATAAAAAAGATACTCCCTGTTATTCCTCAATAATTAAATGTCAACAAAGTACTTTTGTAAGTGAAAAGCTTTTGTTGCGTGCAAACCAGTCACCAGAAAGACAATGCATGATTACAATCGATTCTTTTACAGTTTATGGTGTACTGTGTATGATTACAATCGATTCATTTACAGTGTATACTGTACTGTGTATGAT
Organism: Amblyraja radiata; assembly: GCF_010909765.2. Classification (NCBI taxonomy): domain Eukaryota; kingdom Metazoa; phylum Chordata; class Chondrichthyes; order Rajiformes; family Rajidae; genus Amblyraja; species Amblyraja radiata. The sequence continues at coordinate 49,925,383 of NC_045969.1, forward strand.
TACAATCGATACATTTACAGTGTACAGTGTAAGGGAATGACATTTAGTGAAAGTAAGAAATGTTGCTGTAGGAATAGTGATTGAAATATGAGTTTGTGGATCTGCTTCTGTGGCCAGCACGCAATTAGCTGCCCGGGTTGTGCGCCATCTGGGATTGGATTAACTGTTATGATCCATGTATTACAAAACTGGCACTACTTCATGAAAAATGGAAAGCACTTGGTATATTTTACCTTCTCAAATGTGGAATAATGTATAACAAAGTTTATACCCTTTCTTCTATCTGAGTGTCTGGAACGGATCCTGTTCAAATTCAAAATACATGAGTCCACGCAGCTCAATTAAACACCCAGTCATGTTAATGACTGAATTATTGCTCATCTTTATTTTTGTTAATAATGGAGGTGTTGATTAAACTTGGTCCAGAAGTGCTGCTGTAAGATGGATCAAGACACAAATCCTAGCAAGTTATTAGACTTGCGAGGATTGTTTTAATTTATGTTCATCCAATTAAAGTCAGAATGGAATTGGAAATAATAGTCAGCCCTATTAAAAGGTGGCTAAGCTGCTTTTCACAGTGGGGGCACATAGATGGAGCAAGGAATATACAAATGCCTGTCATGGGATGATGTTGTGCTTGTCTTAATATGTCAGGGTATGGAATGTAAACATTGGGACATTATGCTGCAACATTACAAAAACTGGTTAGATTACATTTGAAGTATTGTTTGCAGTTCAGGCCAGAACATTGTTAAGGGCCTGTCCCACTTAGAAGACCTCCACCGCGACCTCTGGCAACCTTAAGCGACTAAAAAAATCAAGGTGGCGGTGACCTACGACCTACTACGACCTTCCTCGACTATGTTGAAGACATCCTACGACTATGTTGAAGGCCTCCCTCGACTATGAAGAAGACCTCCTTCGACTATGTTGAAGACTGGCTTCGACCATGTACGTTGGTCTCTGGCAAATCACTGTGAACAATGCAAGCAAGGAAATAACTAGTTTGGAGGATGTTAGTAAAAATACAACCACTGCTGTTTACAGTAGCCCTTTTGCTTCAGTAGTCTTTTAAGAATGGCAGAAGGGGAAGAGCAAGGGTGAAGAGGAAGCACAAGAAGAGGTATCAATGGGTGAATAGAGATGATGTGATGGACTGTCCCAGTACACCAGACGACTGGAAGAGAGTGGAGGTGGGCTTTGACAAAAGATGGAACTTTAAGCACACATGTGGGGCAGTGGATGGCAAGCATGCCATTCTTGTCCCTGTCCCTGTCCCTGTACCCCTCATTTTCCTTTTCGTACAGGATGGCATTCTGCTGGAACCATTCCTCAATGTCCCCCTCCTGCTGCTTGGTGTAGGTGTAGGGCATAACCTTCCTCCAGCCCTCCCTCACCACCAATGGGGCATCTGCCTCTGATGCTGTGTCAGACACAGCAGAAAGGGCTGCTTTGCTGCCTTCAAAAGTGAAGGATGGGGTGGTGGTGGGGACATATACTACCATCCTGGTTTCCTCCTCCAGGAGTCTCACATACAGGGCTACCTCCTCCTGCACTATCACCTCCTGTGGCATCACATCCTGCCACTCCTCCTCCTGTGTGGGCAACACCTGCATGGCAGGTTTTATTTATGGTTGTGCCCTCCCCCTGCGCTGCTGCCTTTTTGGTGCCATCTCTTAAAGCACAAGTCTTCTCTCCAAAAAACTCTCCAGCTATGAATCAACATGCCTTGGAGTGACAGAGGTGACGTTCTGCTGTTTGAATCACATGTCTACCTTTGGTTTAAACCAGCATCTGCAATTCCTTTCTACACAACTACAACTCTATGACTGCAGCTGGCAGATCGATCCAAAAGAACTGAACAAATACGATGCATGGCGTTTAGGAAGGAACTGCAGATGCTGGTTTACACCAAAGATAGACAGAAAATACTGGACAAACTCAGCTGGTCAGACAGCATCTCTGGAGAAAAGGAAGAGGTGACATTTCAGATCAGACTAGCCAGGGCAGTGTGAGATTAAGAAGGAGGGGGGTGTCGGTGTTCTTGAAGAGCAATAAAGTGGATAAATCCCAGGGACCTGACGGAATCTCTCCCAGGTTATTGAAAGAGACAAGAGAGGAGATTGCAGGAGCCTTGATGAAGATCTTTGTGTCTTCGCTAGCCATAGGTGAGGTCCTGGAGGGCTGGAGTGTTCCTAATGTTATTCCTTTGTTTAAGAACGGAAATCAAAAGAATCCAGGGAATTATATCCTAGCGAGCCTCACGTCAGTGGTAGGGAAACTATTGGTGAGGTTTCTTTGTGATTGGATTTACTCCTGTTTGGAAGAGAATATATTAACTAGGGACAGTTAGCATGCCTATGTACATGCAAGCTGTGTCTTACCAGCTGGATTATATAGAGGTGACGAAGGTGATCGGTGAGGGTGGGGCGGTGGATGTTGTCTACAGGGATTTTAGTAAGACATTTTATAAAGTCCTCCATGGTAGGCTGATCCAGAAGATTAAGATGCACAGGATTAATAGTGACTTGATTGCATGGATTCAGAACTGAGTTACTGATAGAAGACAGAGGTTATTGTGGAAGGACAATATTCAGGGTGGAGGTCTGTGACCAGTGGAATTCTGCAGGGATCTGTGTTGGGACTACTGCTTTTTGTGATATATATATATAAAGACTTGGACATAAACATAGATGGGTTAGTTAGTAATTTTGCAGATGACACCAAGATTGCTGGGGTTGCAGAGTGTGAGGAAGGTTGACAAAATATACAAATATAGATCAGCTACAGAAATGGGTGGAGAAATGGCAAATGGAGTTTAATCCAAGCAAGTGTGAGGAATTGCACTTTTGGAGATCAAATGTAAGGGGAAAATAGAAAGTTAATGGCATGACCCTTACAGCATTGGGGTCGTTGTCTATAACCCCATGAAAATAGATAGAGTGGTCCAGAAGGCATATGGTATGCTTGTTTTCATGGGTCAGGACATTGAGTATAAGAGTGAAGAAGTCATGAACTTTGGACATTGGTTGGGCTGCACCTTGAGTATTGTGTGCAGCTCTAGTCGTCCCATTACGGGGAGGATGTGGAGGTTTTGGAAAGGGTACAGAGGAGGTTTACCAGAATTATGCCTGGATTAGGGGGTATTAGCTTCAGGGTTGGAGAGATTTGGATTGTTTTCTCTGGAATTTTGGAGGTTACCGGGAGAGCTGATAAAAATATATAAAATTATGTGAGGCATAGATAGGATAGACAGTCAGAATCTTTTTCCTAGGATGGAAAAATTCAGATACTAGAGGCCATAGCTTTAAGATGGGAAGGGAAAATTTAAAGGATATGTGTTGTTTTTAAACACAGAGAGTGGTGAGTAGATGGAACGCACAAGCACATACAGTAGTGGCATTTAAAATATCCATATGGATATGCAGGGTTTGAAGTGCAGGCAAATAAGTGATGAATTTGGCATCATGTTCAGCACAGGCATAGTGGGTCAAAGGACCTGTTATTGTGCTGTACTGTTCTATGTTCTATAAAATTAAAAGTGGGAAATGAAATACGTTGCTGGTGAATTCAAATAGTTGCAAGGAACGTATATACAGTGTGGGCAGCGTTTCGCCAGCAGAGATGCTGTAAATCTGTGATTATTGAATAAAAGGTAGACAAAAGTGCTGGAGAAACACAGCGGGTGAGGCAGCATCTATGGAGCGAAGGAAATAGGCAACGTTTCGGGCCAAAACCCTTCTTCAGACTGATGAGGGGTGGGGGGGGAGAAGAAAGGAGAAAGGAAGAGGAGGAGTCAGAGGGCTGAGGGAGAGCTGAGAAGGAGAGGAGACAGCAAGGGCTACTGGAAATTGGAGAAGTCAATGTTTATGCCGCTAGGGTGCAAACTGCCCAAGCGGAATATGAGGTGATGCTCCTCCAATTTCCAGTGGTGCTCACTCTAGCCATGGAGGAGGTGCACCTCCTCCAACCTCATCTATTGCATCCGCTGATCTAGATGTCAGCTGATCTACATCGGTGAGACCAAGTGTAGGCTTGGCGATCGTTTCACCGAACACCTTCGCTGGTCCGCATTAACCAACCTGATCTCCCTGTGGCTCAGCACTTCAACTCCCCCCTCCCATTCCGAATCCGACCTTTCTGTCCTGGGTCTCCTCCATGGCCAGTACTTTTGTCTACCTTTGATTTTCCAGCATCTGCAGTTCCTTCTTGAACATTATTGAATATATATAGGCTATGTGCAGCTGTGCTCAACAAGGTTAATTACTAGAATGCATCTCAAGGGTATTTGATCACACATCAAAATAGATTATTCTAACCTTTTAAATCTTTCTGGTAAAAATCAATTGTGGAATATTTTGTGCAGCGCTAAATGTCTGTTCTTGAAAAGGACAACAATATACTGGGAAGGGTAATGAAGAGGTGATAAAGATGATTTCCTAACTATTAAGGAGATAAAGGCAATATTTCTGCAGAGATTTTAAGGATAGATTGAAGGAGATCTAATCCAGGTCTTTAAAATATTGAAAGGCATGCATGTAAGCAGGTTATGTAACTTATACTTTGATTGCAGGATAATCACATTGATACAAAATTAAAAACCTCCAGCATGCCCAGGGATCAGAGAAAAAATAGAGAACAAGATAGGTGCAATCAATGCCCATCAAATCTCCAAAAGAACTGGATGTAAATATTATGATTCAATTGCCATGATTCAATTTTAGTTTAGTTTAGTGTAATTTAGAGATACAGTGTGAAAACAGGCCCCTCGGCCCACGGAGTCCATGCCAAACAGCGAACCCCGCACACTAAAGGGCCTGTCCCACATGGCAATTTTTTTCGGCGACTGCCTGCATCATTGACTGATCACCGAAAAATTTGCGGTGTGATGCGGTGTGATGCGGCGTGATGCGGTGTGATGCGGTGTGATGCGGCGTGACGCGGCGTGATGCGGCGTGACGCAGCGTGACACGGCGTGACCACCTATTGATGTCGGGTGACGCAACATTTTTTTTGTAGCCGCTAGATTTTGAAATGTTCAAAACCTTTCGGTGACCCTGATACGTCAGTCAATGACGCCGGCAGTCACCGAAAAAAATCACCAAGTGGGACAGGCCCTTAACACTATCCTACACACACTGGGGACAATTTACGTTTGTACCAAGCCAATTAACCTACAAACCTGTACATCTTTGGAGTGTGGGAGGAAACCAGAGATCCTGGAGAAAACCCACGCAAGTCACGGGGTGAACATACAAACTCTGTACAGACAGCACCTGTGGTCAGGATCGAACCCTGGTGTCTGGCGCTGTTAAGCAGCAATTCTACAGTGGCGCCACCATGCCGCCATTGTTGAATATTATTGTGCCAATGTTGTTGAATAATTTCCCATCCAGGAGAGTGAGATGTATCTCAAAAGATAATTCTTGGTTTCTTATTTGCTTCTAAGTTTGTTTATTCTTATCCTTCCAGAGATTGAATAATCAGGGTGATGTACAGAAATAGTTTTTGCAGCAACCAGCACAGTAAGCACAGCAGCCTGTTCTGATTTTACATTTTACCTTTCTGTTTTCCTTTGCAATTTGATGTAATGATACGTGCACCAATGTATGCCTTGAATACATCAAAATAGGCCAGTAAGCAAAGAAAATCTGATGAACAACAAGCATGTGATCCTTTTCATAATCATACTTTATTAGCCAAGTCTGTTATGCAACAGATGAGGAATTTGATTTGCCATACAGTCATACCAATAAAAAGCAACAGAACACACAAAATACATTTTAACATGAACATTAGGGGTAGGGTGACTCCTCCACATTCCTCAGTGTGTTGGAGGGCGAAGAAAAGTTCAATCTCTCCCTTCTTTGTCCTCCAGCGGTCGGGGGCATCTAACCTTCCGTTGATGGGACGACCTTTCCTCTGATAGCCAGCAGTGGGCCTCCTCGTCGGGGCGATCAAGCTCCTGCATTGGGGGGGAGGAATCCCAGTTCCCCCGCGCCGGGTGATCTACCCCGGGTCGGGGCTAGTCGAACGCCGTGCGGCTTTTGGAGCTTCCCGACGTCGGTCTCAACCCGAGACCGTGAGCTCGTTGTTAAAGTCCGCAGGCCGCGGTTGGTGCATCGATCCTAGGCTCCGATAATAAGTCCACGCCCCGCGGTGGGGCCCAAAGTCAGTCCCGAGCAAGGCCGCCAGCTCCACGATGTTAGGCCGCAGAGCGACCGCCAGATACGACCCAGAAAACAATCGCATCTTCGGCAAGGTAAGAGATTGAAGAAAAGATTCCCCAACCCACCCTCCCACCCCCACATAAAACAAACCAGAGAACATTAACACAAACTTTTTAAACACACTAAAAATAACAAGAAAAAGGCGAAAAGACTGTAGGCGAGGCTGCCATCGAGGCGCCACCTGGTGGATTATTTTGAAACAGTTATATGACAAAGATTGATGAAGACCATTAACAGAGTATGATGCCTATACCTGAAACCCATATTTGACCCTTTAGACATACAAATAGTGTTTTCCTTCATAAACCTACATACTCACTACAGAGGACCTGTGTAGGAAGGAACTGCAGCTGCTGGTTTAAACCGAAGATAGACACAAAATGCTGGAGTAACTCAGTGGACAGGCAGCATTTCCGGAGAGAAGGAATGGGTGACGTTTCAGTCTGTAGAAGGGTCTCGACCCGAAACGTCACCCATTCCTTCTCTCCAGAGATGCTGCCTGTCCCGCTGAGACTCCGGCATTTTGCGTCCATCTACAGCAGAGGACTTGCTGTGCAGCATCTATTATGTGAACCAAAAATGGTCCTTCTGAACCCAGACTCCATCATTCTCCTCATTGGCTGACCCGGCCCAGCCCAAGCCTGGCTGGGCCACCCACCTGACTCCCAACTAAAATGCCCCAGGATATGTTCTCTCCAGGCCTCTGCCACCTCCTCCTGAGGTCCCTCCTATCACCATGGCATGATCACACACCCTCCTCCACTAGGTTCATTCAAACTTCTTCAACCTGATTTAGTGGCTTATCTGAGACCATGACTGAAACATATATTGTCAAAACTCCAATTTAGTCCAATGGACCACATCTGACCTGGTTGTAAACTTTAATGTAATAGCTTTTTTGGCCTTCCATCACAGCAATGTGATGGATGTTTATGTAAATTATGTTGTGTCTTGGGTCTATTTGTTTGTAATGTATGGCTGCAGAAACGGCATTTCGTTTGGACCTCAAGGGGTCCAAATGACAATAAATTGAATTGAATTGAATTGAATTGAAACATTTATTTCAAACAAATTAATTTAACATCTCTCTTCAGTTTGCTAAATCTGATGATTCTCTTTATATAAAGGCATTCAGCAGTTAAGATACATTTGTTTAGTTTAGAGATTAGTGGGCGGCCATGGTGGAGCACCGATAGAGCCGCTGCCTTCCAGAGCTTGCAGCGCCAGAAACACAGGTTCGATCCCGACTACGGGTGCTGCCTGTACGGAGTTTGTACGTTCTCCCCTTGATCACGTGGGTTTTCTCCGATATCTTCGGTTTCCTCCCACACGTACAGGTATGTAGGCTTGGTGTATGTGTAAATTTTCCCTAGTCTGTGTAGGATAGTGTGGGAATCGCTGGTGAGTGCGGACTCGGTGGCCTGAAGGGCCTGATTCCACGCTGTATCTCTAAACTAAACTAAAAGCAGAAACAGGCCCTTCGGCCCAGCGATCCCCGCGTATTAACACTATTCTACACACACTGACGACAATTTACACTTATATCAAGCCAATTAACCTACAAACCTGTACGTCTTTGGAGTGTGGGAGGAAACCAAAGATGTCGGAGAAAATTCACGCAGGTCACGGGGAGAACATACAAACTCCGTACAGATAGCACCCGTAGTCAGGATTGAACTTGGGTCTCCGCCGCTGCAAGCGATGTAAGGCAGCAACTCTTCTGCTGCGCCACCAAGCCGACTTGTTTATGATACCCTCAGTTATAGGTTTAACCTGAGAGACAACGAGCCATTGAGTCTTTAAAGAGCATTATCTGCAATCATGGGAAAAATCAGCAGATATCTTCATAGATCATTAGCAACAATCATCTTTTACTGGATTGATTAAGTGTCAAATAAATGCAGATTTTGTATTTCTGGCAGTGGGTCAGTTATTGGCACACTTGACTCTGACACAAAGTTGTAGGTTACGTTGCACTACTGAGATGAGAGTAAAGGAAACTTGGCTTGTAATATGGTATGAAGGGAGATATGCCAACTTTCAGAAGAGATGGTAAAGCAAGGTTTTTATCTACACCTACAGATACATAATTTTTGCAGAAATTTCTTGATCAAAGATCAGAGTGCTATCCACAGCATTTCTGGCCAACATTGATTTCTCAGTCAGCAGGTGATCTGGTCAATATCATTGTGCTTATGATTGTGGCAACTTACTCTTATGGTTGCTGCCATACTTTGTACTCCACAAAAATGATTCCACTTCAAAAGTACATCGTTGATTGAAAAAATTTGGTGAAGGCTGGAGGTCTGGTAGGTGCTATACCTTTGTGTTTTTATCTCATCAACTTTACCACTAACTTTACACTGTTCCCAAATTCACTTGCACTTTCTCTGGCACCTCTATTCCCTTCTGTATTCCCTTGTCTCCATCACAGCAAACTGGAGGAACAGCACCTTGTATTCTATGTGTGCGGTTTACACCAAAATGGTGAAGAAGGGTCTCGCCCCAAAACGTCACCCGTTCTGTCTCAACAGAGATGCTGCCTGTCCTGCTGAGTTACTCCAGCATTTAGTGTCTATCTTCGGTGTAAACCAGCATCTGCAGTTCCTTCCTGCACATCTTGTGCTTTTTTAATTTAGAGGGAGTTTTTGAAGAATTTGGTTCAATTAACTTTAAAAAAAATGAGCTAGAATGTGTTGCTATTTACAGAACCCTCATAATTAGTCCATGTCTATGTTTGGAGATACAGGGAAGAAACAGGCCCTTCGGTCTATCGAGTCTGCACCGACCAGCGATCCTCACACATTATCACTGTTCTACACACATTAGGGACAATGTTATATTTATAACCAAGCCAATTAACTTACAAATCTATACGTCTTTGGAGTGTGGGACAAAACCGAAGATCTCGGAGTAAACCCACGCAGCTCACCGGGAAAACGTACAAGCTATAGTCAGGATCGAACCCGGAACTCTGACTCTGTAAGGCAGTAGTTCGACCGCTATGCCACTCTGCCACCGTGATAAGGATGGTGTGATCTGGGGTTCCATAGGGCAGTCCCGTAGGTTCAATCACCTTCTACAACTTCCTTGTTGACCTTCCCTCAATCATGTCAGAATGAGGGATATTTCATGGGTGGGTTTTATACTGACCTGTGAAATAGCAGATATATCTCACAAACTAACACTACGGCTTAGGATATTCTTTTCTCCTCTATCTTGACTACTCTCATTTTCTGTCCTATTCTGCTAAATTTGAAAATAGAAGTCGTACGTGAACTGTATTATCGCATTATGTATTAGATACTTATGTACTAAATTATTGTACTTACTTTAATTAAAAAAAAAAAAATTTTAATAAATTTTTTTTTTTTTTTTTTTAAATATTAAAAAAAAAGAAATAGCAGACAAGTTGAGCTATTAATGGAGGACATGTCACTGTGGACCCTAGTGATCTGTAGCGCTGTGGAGCCGATCAGAATCATAATGTATTCAGATAGCAAGTCAACATATGTGTGTCTGGAAGAAAAAGCAATTGTTTGCTCTGGTGATACTAATATTTCCTAGCAAGTTTTGGCCCATGTGAACTAACATGAAACTTAAAATTGTTCCAATCAGTGCAACAGTAATAAATAAAATGAAAGCAGTGAGCGACCAAATTAAAGTTGCTAAATTCTTGATGAGAGAAAGGTACTGACAATATAAAGGAATCAGGGGATTGGAAGTGCACGTCCATTTGTTTAACTGAAGAGTGAAGGCTGCAAATGACCTAGATGAATAAAAGATAATTTATGTCAAATTAAGATTCCTTAAGTGTTTATAATTTTTTAAGTGTTTGTGTTTTTTCATTAATAATTATAAACATTCAGATTTTTCAATGAGTTGTTACAGTTTCTGAAAGTGACCAAAGAGATAGTCAGAAATAATCAATGTGTAGGAAAGAACTGCAGATGCTGGTTTAAACTGAATATAGACAAGACACAAAAAGCTGGAGTAACAGCGGGTCAGGCAGCATCTATGGAGAAAAGGAATAGGTGATGTTTCGGTTTGAGACCCTTCTTCAGACAGTGAGTCGGGGGAAAGGGAAACGAGAGATATAGGCAGTGATGTAGAGAACTACAGAACAAATGAATGAAAGATATGCAAAAAAGTAATGATGATTAAGGAAACAGGCCATTGTTAGCTGGGTGCTTCGTGAAAACGAGTACAGACAATGAAATTCAGCAAGACGACTTTGAAGCTGGTATGACAGGTGGAGGAGAGACGGAGGGAGAGGGGATGCAGGGATTACTTGAAGTTAAAGAAATCAATATTCATACCATTGGATTGTAAACTATGCAAGCGAAATATGAGGTGCTGTTCCTCCAATTTGCATTTGGCCTCACTCTGACAATGGAGGAGGCCCAGGACAGAAAGGTCAGTGTGGGAATGGGAATGGGAATTAAAGTGTTTGGCAACCGGAACATCAAGTTCCTCAACAGATCTGCCTAACCGTTGGAGCTTAGTTACCGTGCCCTCCATAATGTTTTGGACAAAGACCCATCATTTATTTATTTGCCTCTGTACTCCACAATTTGAGATTTATAATAGAAAAAAATCAAATGCGGTAAAGGTGCACATTGTCAGATTTTATTAAAGGTATTTTTATACATTTTGGTTTCACCATGTAGATATTACAGCTGTGCTTATACATAATCCCCTCCATTTCAGGGCACCATAATGTTCGGGACACGTGGCTTCATAGGTATTTGTAATTGCTCAGGTGTGTTTAATTGCCTCCTTAATACGGGTATAAGAGAGCTCTCAGCACCTAGTCTTTCCTCCACTTTCCATCACCTTTGGAAACTTTTATTGTTATCAACATAAGGACCAAAGTTGTGCCGATGAAAGTCAAAGAAGCCATTATGAGACTGAGAAACAAGAATAAAACTGTTTGAGACAAATGTTTGGAACATCATTAAGAAGAAAGAGACAGAAGAATTCGCTCTATAGTAAAGAACACCTATCCGACAGATCAGAAACACTCTTCAGGAGCCAGGTGTGGATTTGTCAATGACCACTGTCCGCAGAAGACTTCATGAACAGAAATACAGAGGCTATACTGCAAGAAGCAAGCCACTGGTTAGCCGCAAAAATATGATGACCAGGTTACAGTTTGCCAAGAAGTACTTAAAAGAGCACCCACAGTTCTGGAAAAAGGTTTTGTGGACAGATGAGACGAAGATTAACTTATATCAGAGTGATGGCAAGAGCACAGTATGGAGGAGAGAAGGAACTGCCCAAGATCCAAAGCATACCACCTCATCTGTGAAACACAGTGGTGGGGGAGTTATGGCCTGGGCATGTATGGTGGCTGAAGATACTCTCCCGCTTATCTTCATTGATGATACAACTGCTGATGGTAGTAGCATAATGAATTCTGAAGTGTATAGACACATCCAATCTGCTCAAGTTCAAACAAATGCCTCAAAACTCGTTGGCCGGCGGTTCATTCTACAGCAAGACAATGATCCCAAACATACTGATAAAGCAACAAAGGATTTTTTCAAAGCTAAAAAATGGTAAATTCTTGAGTGGCCAAGTCAATCACCCAATCTGAACCCAATTGAGCATGACCTTTATATGCTGAAGAGAAAACTGAAGGGTATTAGCCCCCAAAACAAGCATAAGCTAAAGATGGCTGCAATACAGGCCTGGCAGAGCATCACCAGAGAAGACACCCAGCAACTGGTGATGTCCATGAATTGCAGACTTCAAACAGTCATTATATGCAAAGGATATGCAACAAAATACTAAACATGACTACTTTCATTTACTGTACGTGACATTGCTGTGTCCCAAACATTATGGTGGCCTGAAATGGGGGGGGGGGGGGGGGGGGGGGGGGGACGATGTATAAACACTGCTGTGATTTCTATATGGTGAAAACAAAATGTATAAAAATGTCCTTTATTAAAATCTGACAATGTGCACTTTAACCACGTGTGATTTTTTTTCTATTACAAATCTCAAATTGTGGTGCACAGAGGCAAATAAATAAATGATGGGTCTTTGTCCCAAACATTATGTAGGGCACTGGGAGGAATAAAACTGGGAAAATTAGCTGATAATTATCATTAGTAGGATGTACGCTCATGCAGAGAAATCTAGACAAAATTCAGGCAATGACCACAATGACAATTCATGCTACACAAGTAGCAGGTGAAGACCATCTCCAACAAGACTATGCCTTCACCAGCCTACAGTCACCATCATTCCAGAATTCTTCCCTAATTTCCACACTATTCTGACTTGAAAATATATTCCCGTCCCTTCACTGTTGGGTCTAAGTCCTACACTCCCTGCCAGGCAGCATTTACAATATGCAGACTACAATGATTTAGTAATATTACTTGCGGCCAGTTTCCTGAGGACAATTAGCGGTAAGAAATAAATGCTGGTCTTGCCAGTGAAACCTATACCCCATGAAAGAATTAAAAATATTCTGCAGCGCAGTAACTTCTTGTCAAAGTTTAAATGTTTTGAAATGCAACGGATAGACTAGATAAAAGTAACACAATTACTCGAAGTTGATTAAAGGTTGTAACAGGATGAAAGAAGTTATGCCTGATTGGCGAAGGTTATGAATGAGATTGCGGAATTATTTCTTAAGTATATTTGTATGAAGGAATATTTTGTTGCATCTTGATTAATTTTCACTCAGAAGACTAAATGAAGTGGTAGATGGTGCATGGAGCAGTATGATAGGGAGAATGTTATCTCCAGCTGAAGTTTTTTTTTTAATGCTCTAAATGATTCCAACAGGAGATAGATTACTAGGTCCGATTTGAAGTTATTTATAGACTATCATGGACCATGCAATATAGAGGCTATATTACCAGAGAAAAGAGTCAATAAATTACTCGAACTCAAGGCTCCAGTAAGTTATGATCAGTGTCACAGGAATGTTACTACATTGTGATCTTAACATCAATCACATCATTCCCTTTGCTCTCAACAACTTATTTTATGTTATGTTATGAACCTGTCAAGAAATTCAGTCAGCTTTCTAAATGGGCAAGTTTTTCATGCAAAACTGCACCATTGGCTGCTTGATTGAGATCAAGTCAGTAACAGCCAGCTGTATTAACATAGAGTGAAGTGAGTGCCAAGCTGTTGCTCTGGAATCAAGAGAATGAACAGGCTGTTATGTTGGCCAAAGCCAATTTGTTAGGATTAACCATACTGGAAAGACATAAATTAGTTTTGGATGCAGCCACTCCAATCTAGAATTTGGATTATTGGGGTGCTCTTAATACATTTTACTTCGGAGTCACGTGAGTGACTACGTGAAGAACCCCGCCACGACGCATGCGTGTCATATCGCTTCACGCTTGCGAAACGACAGGCGGGGTGGAGTGTCCCCTGCAGCAGTAAGTTTGAAACCGCGACCTGCAGGTAAGTGATTTACTCTGCGGTAGTTTTTGTCCCCGCGCTGTTTTTACACAGGGGGGGAAGTTGGACAAAATAGTGTCCACAAGTGCTGCGAGTAAAGCTGGCTGGGGAGGACCGCGAAGTTGCGGGAGCCAGCAGCAGCTGAAGGCACAAGCCCCGTAAGGGATCAGCTGTGCCGACTTTTGGTCCCACGCCGGCCAGAACACCACGGGAGACTATTCAAATGGAAGGAGACGGGGTGGAACGACGTTCCCCCGTAGCGACAATTTTAACTTGGACCTGCAGGTAAGAGCTGCGGTCTTTTTGTGTTTTTACCATGCTAATTACAGGTGGAGAAACCAACGGGCTGTGACAAAGCTGGTGGGCTAGATGGGATCAGATGTGCCTGATGTCGCCTCCGCACCGGCCAGATCCACTCCACGGCAGTAAGGACAAAGCTGGTGAGGGAGGACCGCGGAGCAGCGGGCAGCCAGCAGCAGCCAGCGGCACTCGGATCACCGATAGTGGGATCAGCTGTGCCCGATGTTGCCTCCGCACCGGCCAGATCCACGCAGCCGGGCGGAAAGGCTAGACACAGAAACAAACAAGGTCGTGGACTCAGAGGAGTCCGACTTTGAACAACCGCGGGTGGCCAGCGACCGAGAACGCTGGAGCCGGATGGAGCGGTGTGTGGAGCATTTGCTCCAATGTGACAGACTCCGGGAGATGGAGTCGGGTCACTGTGGGCCCTATGATAAACCCACAGCAGTACCTCTTGAAGGGCTGCACAGTGCTTCTACCTCATCAGAGGGGAGCACTGCGGGTCAGTTCTGGGCTGACCTGGAAGAGGAGTCCGCAGAAGGAAAGACAAGTGTGCAAGGGGTGCAGGAACAAGAGAAAATGGACTCCAACAAACACTACAGCCAAAGACAGCACCCCTACGCACCCACCAGCAGAACTGGTGAAAGCTCGAAGGCCCGGTATTCAAAACATGAGTCTTTTTAGGCCATGGCCCAGGCCGGCCTTCTTGGAAGATGCGGGGACCTCCAACGCCAACCAAACCGAAAATCCAGACACCAGCGCAACAACAGCAGCGAAGAACCTACAAAAAGAAGTAAACCTGCCACTGGTAACTATGGAGGTAGGTGGGTCTGGTTCCCTACAAAATACAGGGAGCATGGAGGTTGGGGGGAGGCTACACTCTTTTCTGAATGCATGGAGCATGTTAACAACCGATACTTACATCTTAAGCAGTATCCAGGGATATACAATAGAGTTTATACACAAGTAAAGCCCTCCAGTTCAACATATACCGAACCGAATGTTCGTGCCTTCTGATAAAGAAAAATCAAAAGCGCAAGCTGAACTGGAGCGGCTTTACATAAAAGGTGTAATTGAGAAAACTCAACACGAACCATTAGAATTCGTGTCCAATATATTTATCAAAAACAAAAAAGATGGTGGTTGTCGCATCACCATAGATCTGACAAAATGGATACCTTTGTTACTGCTAAAACAATTAATTTCCAAAGGTTACTTCATGGCCAGCATCGATTTAAAAGATGCTTACTATTCAGTGCCTATACGAGGTGACCACAGATGTTACTTAAAATTCAACTGGATGGGCAACTCTGGCAGTATAAAGCACTGCCAAATGGGTCATCAGTGGGTCAACCACTCCCCATATCACAAGTATAATTACAACCTCCCCACCCACTGATCACTCTCTAGTTTCCGTGACAGACCACGTACAGCTAGTGCTATCTGTAATGTTACATAAACTAAGACTGGACAACATGACTTCCTCAACAGAAAATATTATGTTTCATATCTATGAGTTAGTAAGCAGGACAGACAGGGATCAGCAGGCCTCAATATACAATTTAGGTCATACCCAAACAGATGACCGTCTGTGTATAATAAGACATCTGTCGTTATTCATGGAGAAAACGAAAATCCTAAGAGGCAATGAGAAGGCACTTTTTGGTCAGCCACTAGCAACCACACAAAAGAGTGACGGTCCAGACCATCTCAAGATGGCTGAAACAGGTGCTAACACAGGCTGGGGTGGATACTAATATTTTAAAATCTCATTCCACCAGGGCTGCAGCTACATCGGCAGCGATACCGTTGGATGCACCAATGGACCAAATCCTCAAGGCAGCATGATGGTCTGGGGGGGAAAAAACATTCCAATTATTTTACAATAAACCAGTAATGAAACCTGGAACATTTGCAGAAACAAATTTAAGTTCTGTAAATTAATTTAAACCCATAAAAAGGGGTTATAAATTTGTGTTAATAAATTTTATGATTTCAATGTCGAATTCATGTCCAAATTATGTTAACACAATTCCTCCTACAGTCATCAAGGCAGACGTGATGCATGGACTCGTTTCGACGGCATGAAATCACAGAGCTTTAAAATCTTCACGTAGTCACTCATGTGACTCCGAAGTAAAATAGTAAGATTAAACAAGAACTTACCAGTTTGAAGTTTGATCTGTATTTTATGAGGAGTTACGATGAGGGATTACGTGCCCTCCACTCCCACCCTTGATCATATACTTAACTGGTATCTCTTCTCTAATCTTACAATGTTTAGTCATTACAGTTATCTGTGATTTCACACCGCTGCTTTGAAGAATGACACGCATGCGTCGTGGCGGGCTTCTTCACGTAATCCCTCATCGTAACTCCTCCTAAAATACAGATCAAACTTCAAACTGGTAAGTTCTCGTTTAATCTTACTATTTTATTGCATAACCTACATGGAAGGAACAGATTTTAAAGGATTCTTAAAGCACCGGCTGATCTCTCGTTGGAAAAAATCTTAATTTTCTCTATACCTCAGGTGAACCTTGTTCTTTTAAAACCATGGCATTAAGCATCACAATGTCACAATGAATCTTGATGTTTGTTTACTCGTTGTATGGTGCTCTGTTAGTTTGCAATAGTTTAGGAAGAAAATTGTTTGTGCTCCCCCCACTTGTGGCCATCTCTTCGCAGCATTTTGGAGGGAATGATGGCTTCATTGAACTAGGCCGTTGTCACGACAAAGCACATGAATGGCCTGGCCGAAGAATTGCCTAACTCAACCGTGGAAAAAGGAACTGTAGATACTGGTTTACACAGAAGATAGACACAAAATGATGGAGCAACTCAGCAGGACAGGTGGCATCTCTGGATAGAAGGAATGGGTGACGTTTCAGGTCAAGTCAGGTTCACATCACCCATTCCTTCTAACCCGAGATGCTGCCTGTCCCGCTGAGTTACTCCAGCATTTTGTGTCTATCTTCTGCCTAACACAACCACTAGACATTGTGCTTCCGCCTAAGATTGCCACATTAAACGTGGCATGTTAAATTCAAGGAGATAAAGTTGTGCAAAGGCTGTTCTGTTTGTTTAAAATGTCTTAATTGATATGTGCAGATTCCTTGTAACACAACACAATGACAAATTGCTCACTGCATGTCTAGTCAAGAATGGTTTATTGTCATGTCATATTCATAGAACAATGAAATTCTCACTTGCAGCAGCACAACAGAATATGTAAACATCGTAAACATGTTTTACAGAATATGTAAACATTGTAAATATATGTAAAAATTGTACACTGTAAACAATATAATAAACAAGAAAAAAAAAGATTGATGTGTATACATACACATACTCACATATACACACACACACACATATATATATATATATATATACATACACACGCACAGATAAAATAAACAATAATAATATATTATTATATAATATAATATTATATTATAATAACAATAATAACAATAACAATAACAATAACAATAATAATAATAATAATAATAATAATAATAATAATAATAATAATAGTCTATGTAGTTCAGAGCTTATTTTGAGGTTGTAGTGCTTAATAGCGAAATGGCTGTAGGGAAGAAGCTGTTCCTGTAGCTGGACAGTTTTCAGGCTCCTGTACCTTCTTGATATACAGACCTCAAAATAAAACTTAGAGGCTAGTATCTAGATCTTTATTGAACTCTGAAATAACTTGGTAATTTAATTTAATAATCATTTTCACTCAGGTCGACTTCATTGTTATAGTGGTGGTAACAGAACCTAGTTATAGCCATTGCATCCCAACTTAGCCAGATGATGGAGTGGAATTTCTTAGAAGTAATACCAATGGATATTTGCAGAAATTATGTAAGTAGCTATTCACACAAATGTATACGAACATAAGAAATAGGAACAGAAATACATTATGTAGTCCTTCCAGCTTGCCCGGCTACTCACTAAAACCATGGCTGATCTTCCACCTCAACATTTCTTATAGAAACTTACAAAATTCTTAAGGGGTTGGACAGGCTAGATGCAGGAAGATTGCTCCCGATGTTGGGGAAGTCCAGGACAAGGGGTCACAGCTTAAGGATAAGGGGGAAATCCTTTAAAACCGAGATGAGAATAACTTTTTTCACACAGAGAGTGGTGAATCTCTGGAACTCCCTGCCACAGAGGGTAGTCGAGGACAGTTCATTGGCTATATTTAAGAGGGAGTTAGATGTGGCCCTTGTGGCTAAGGGGATCAGAGGGTATGGAGAGAAGGCAGGTACGGGATACTGAGTTGGATGATCAGCCATGATCATATTGAATGGCGGTGCAGGCTCGAAGGGCCGAATGGCCTACTCCTGCACCTAATTTCTATTTCTATGTTTCTAACATCATTTTCCAACACTTTCTCCATATTTCTTTAATCCTTTGATATCCAGAAACCTGCTGAACTTGGTTTTGAATGAACTCCCTGAACTTACACATGAAGTGCTGTGGTTTCTATTAATTGAAATAATTGAAATAATTTAATTGCCACACAACCTTACACCAAAGTTTATAGCGGGAGAATAGGAAGATAGTGTTAACTCCACCACACCTACGTACACTGCATTTCATTCAAGGTTTATGCATCATTTTAATTATTGTTTTTAAGCTTGTAATCGGAATTATTTGGACAATCAATGTCCATGTTTCTGAAGGCAAAAAGAAAGACCGTTGTTACTTTTTGTGTTCTGTAACTGATCACATTGATAGATGAGAAAGGAAAAGATTAGTAGCCAAGTTATGCTATACTCATTGTGTCAATCGGGAATATTAGGAGCTGTTTCATTTAAATGCTGGAGAGCAGGGAGGTCAAAAATCATGAAATGATGAAAAGACCCAGAAGACCAGGCTTTATCTCTAGAGGAAGACATAGTGTTAGCACTCCAGGTCAATAACTTCATTAGAACTGGAAAAAGTTAGAACTGAGGAAGTTTAAAGATGCAGTGAAATTGGAGAGGGGAGCAGAGAATGACGAGGAAGGTGTAAGGTGGGAAAACATAAAAGGGATACTAAATGATGAAAGTGATGGTAAAATGCATGGTAAAAGTGTGGTAATAGTGAGATAAAGAGCAAGAGGATCCCTTATCCAGTGTGCTAAGTCTCCACACCTCACAGTGATAAGTCTGGCAACTTGCAATAACTCAAGGCTTGGGCTTCGGTCAGAAACATGTACAGGAAATATTATTACAAAATGTTAAACATGATCAATATAATAATACACATTGGACAACACGGTGATGCTGCAGGTACAACTGCTGTCTGACAGGGCCAGAGACCTGGGTTTGATCCTGATCTTGGGTGCTGTTTGTGCGGAGTTTGCACATTCTTCCTGAGCCAGCGTGGGTTTCCATTGGGTGTTCTGGTTTCCTCACACATCCCTAAGATGTGCAGATTTGTAGGATATGTGGCCACTGTAAATTGCCCCTTGTGTGCAGGGGGTGGGTGAGAAAATGGGATAACAGAACATTGATGGGTGATCGATGGTCGGCATGGACTTGGTGGGCCGAAGGGCCTGTTTCCATGTTGTACCTCTGAACTCTAAACACTAACAATAATAAGGTGTCAATTGTCATTGCTCCAGAATTATTTAATCATTTCATATTTTGGAATACTATTTTTGTCATTGTTATCTTCATGTTTAGTTTCGTTTTTTTTTAGTTTAGTTTAGAGATACAGAGCGGAAACAGGCCCTTCAACTCATTGTGTCCACATCGACCAGCGATCCCCTACACATTAACACTATCCTACACACAATAGGGCCAATTTACACTTATACCAAGCCAATTTACCTACATACCTGTAAGTCTTTGGACTTGGGAGGAAACCAAAGATCTCGGCGAAAACCCACGCGGTCACGGGGAGAATGTACAAACTCTGTACAGACAGCATCCATAGTCGGGACCGAATCCGGCGCTGTTAGCGTTGTAAGGCAGCAACTGTACCGCTGCGCCACCATGGCCGTGTCTTAGAAACATAGAAACATAGAAAATAGGTGCAGGAGTAGGCCATTCGGCCCTTCGAGCCTGCACCGCCATTCAATATGATCATGGCTGATCATCCAACTCAGTATCCCATCCCTGCCTTCTCTCCATACCCCCTGATCCCTTTAGCCACAAGGGCCACATCTAACCCTCTTAATATATAGCCAATGAACTGGCCTCAACTACCTTCTGTGGCAGAGAATTCCACAGATTCACCACTCTCTGAGTAAAAAATGATTTTCTCATCTCAGTCCTAAAAGACTTCTCTCTTATCCTTAAACTGTGACCCCTAGTTCTTTGAGGAAGTAAGGGTGTACTCTCAAGTAAGCGATGCTCAGTGTTTTCTAACTCTTTATCCTTAGCCTCTCAAATGTTTAGCAGCATTTGAAGAATCAACCAAGCCATTTTATTGTTTTCGATGAGTCGTCTTATTGGCCCTTGAATATGTAGTTTGACATGTTCATTCTGTGCTACATTCAGAGAAGAAATGAGAAAAACATAATTACTTTGATTGAAGTGCACTCATCATTAAAATGAAAGACAATGGGAGAGGATATTTTTTTAATCATTTGTCATCTTTCCTTCTTGAAGAATTTTAAAGTAAAAGAAAAACGAATGAATAACCTGGAGAGATTTGATCAGAATTCTGTGACTTGTATTCTAACTCACAGGAAGCCCTATTCAATTATTTCATGTGTTGGAAGGAACTGCAGATGCTGGTTTACAATGAAGATGGACACAAAATGCTGGAGTAATTCAGCGGGACAGGCAGCATTTGTGGAGAGAAGGAAAGCGTGGTGTTTCGGGTCGAGATGAAGGGTCTCGACCTGAAACGTTACCCATTCCTTCTCTCCAGAGATGCTGCCTGTCCCATTGAGTTACTCCAATATTTTCTGTCAATTATAACATGTGTTTGATTCCCTGTTTTGTCCTCATCTCAATTCTAAATTTCTCTTTGGTTTCAAATTGCCCCATGGCCTGGGTAATTTGCCCTCTGCTTCTCTCATCAGACCCTCCCACCCTCTGAGGTATCCCTGCATTTCCAATGGTTGTTCCCTATGCATTCCTGACTCGAATCACCCCGCCAGTAGAACACAAAGTACTGGAGTAACTCAGCAGGTCAGGTAGCATCAACGGAGAACATGGATAGGTGACGTTTCGGATAGAGATTTTTCTTCACACATCTGAAGAAGGGTATTGATCCAAAACCTTACCTATCAATGTTCGACAGGGAGCTTCTGGTCATTTCCCTTGATGTCTCCCTTTCGGTCCCGCATTGTTCAAGAATTTCTCTAATGCAATGTCAGGTTATATATAAATGCAAATGCTTGAGGCATCCCTTGGATGAAGAACCACAAAAACTCCTCATTGCCTTCATCACTCTGTTGGCAGTGCGGAAAATTAATAACTTTAGGTTCCAGGACGTGCATATCTCTGAAGATTTATCCTCGGCCAACCACATTAAGCAATCATAAAAATAGCTCACAATGTCTCTAATTCCTTGGAAGATTGAGGAGATTTGGTATGTCGATGAATATTCTCTTGAATCCCTACAGGTGTATAGTAGAGAGCATATTGACTAGTTGCACCATGGCCTGGATCGGCAACTTGAACGCCTGAAATGAAGTAGACACCACCCAGTCCATCATAGGTACTGACCTCTCCATAAGGTGGAGATCAAAGGGACATAGGAGGTGCTGCCCCGAAGAGGCAGCAAATATCATGAAAGACCCACACTACCCTGCCAATGCTCTCATTTGATGACTATCCATCAGGATGAAGTTACAGTAAATAGCCTGAAAACTGCCAGGCTCAAGAACAGCATCTTCCCAGCAATCATCAGGCTTTTGAACTCTGCATAACACTAACCTCAGCAACTATAAACTTGTATGGGCACAAAATGCTGGACTAACTCTGCAGGACAGGCAGCATCTCTGGATAGAAGGAATGGGTGACGATTCGGCTCGAGACCCTTCTTCAGACCTGACCCGAAACATTCAGTCTCGACCCAAAATATCATCCATTCCTTTTATCCAGAGATGCTGCCTGCCTCACTGAGTTACTCCAGCATTTTGTATTTATCTTCAGTGTAAACCAGCATCTGCAGTTCCTTCCTGCACAATTCCTCCATGGTCTTTGTTTGCATTAAGGACTCTGGGTATTTTATTTGCACTGGTATTATGGTTATTAATTTAGTGATTTTTTGTTTATTACATATTATGAATGTATGAATGAATGAATAAGTTTATTGGCCAAGTATTCACATACAATGAATTTGCCTTGGTGCTCCGCCCGCAAGTGACAGCATGACATACAGTGACAGTTAGGAATGACACATAAAACATTAAACATTAATAATAAAACATTATCGATAAAACATGTGAATTAAATAAAATACCACAGCAAAAGGAGGCTACAGATTTTTGGTTATTGAATAGAGCTACTACTCGAGCTACTACTCGTCTGGCTGTGGCAACTTTGACAGTCTGGAGTCGCCTTCCAGAGGGAAGTGATTCAAAGAGTTTGTGGCCAGGGTGAGAAGGGTCAGAGATGACCTTACCCGCTCTCTTCCTGGCCCTTGCAGTGTACAGTTCGTCAATGGAGGGAAGATTGCAGCCAATAACCTTCTCAGCTGATCGGACGATTCGCTGCAGCCATGTGCATCATGTTCACAGGCCTGTTATGCTGCTGCTAGTGAGAATTTAATTGCTCCATAGTCGGTACTTATAACAAATAAATACTCTTGACTTGACTCTCGGTACTGAGAAACTATACATATATCTATTTGAAATTTTGATTGCCTGAAATTTTATCTATTCCTTCCACAGGTTATAGCTTGTGACATTTTTGTTTATTTCTTGATTCATCGGCAACTTGGAGCTGCTTTGAAATAATTTGTTCCTGTGGATTAATAATTTCAGTGGCGTTACCTGTTTACATTTCCTGTAAATGGATGGATTAACACAATTATTCAGTTTTCAGTATTCAGTATTCAGTTATGCATACTTTGATGATATGGGAAATTTACCAGAAAAAAAAGTAGTGTGGTCATTTCACCCTGATGACCAATGTATATATAAATTGCTGAGAAAAATCAGAAAGTTCAAATAACATACAAAGTGTAAATACTTCCAAATATATACACCCTTTATGAGGATGTTGCCAGGACTAGAGGGTCTGAGCTACAGGGAGAGGTTAAGTTGGCTGGGACTCTATTCCTTGGAGCGCAGGAGGATGAGGGGTGATCTAATAGTGATGTGTAAAATCATGAGAGGAATAGATTGAGTAGATGCACAGTCCCTTGCCCAGAGTAGGGGAATCGAGGACCAGAGGACATAGGTTTAAGATGAAGGGGAAAAGATTTAATAGGAATCTGAGGTAGATAAAAATGTTGGAGAAACTCAGCGGGTGAGGCAGCATCTCTGGAGCGAATGAATAGGTGACGTTTCGGGTCGAGACCCTTCTTCAGACTGATGTGGGCATGGTGGGGCAGAAAGAATAAAGGAAGAGGCGGAGACAGTGGGCTGTGGGAGAGCTGGGAAGGGGAAGGGAAGGGGGAGCAAGCAAAGACTACTGAAATTGGAGGTCAATGTTCATACCGCTGGGGTGTAAACTACCCAGGCAAAATATGAGGCTGCTCTTCCAATTTGCAGTGGGACTCACTCTGGCAATGGAGGAGGCCCAGCCCAAAAAGGTCGGATTCGGAATGGGAGGGGGAGTTGAAGTGCTGAGCCACCGGGAGATCAGGTTGGTTATTGCGAACTGAGCGAAGGTGTTGGGCGAAGCGATCGCCAAGTTTATGCTTGGTCTCACCGATGTGGAAGGGCAAGTCTATGCTTGGTCTCACAGATGTGGAAGGGTCTCGACCTGAAAAGTATTCCTTCGCTCCATAGATGCTGCCTCACCTGCTGAGTTTCTCCAGCATTTTTATCTACCTTCGATTTTTCCAGCATCTGCAGTTCCTTCTTAAACATAGCAATATGAGGGTTAACGTTTTCACACAAAGGGTGGTGGGTGTAAGGAGCAAACTGCCAGAGGAGGTGGTTGAGGCTGGGACTATCCCAAAATTTAAGCAGTTGGACAGGTACATGGATAGGACAGGTTTGGAGGGATATGGACCAAACGCAGGCAGGTAGGACTAGTGTAGCTGGGACATGTTGACCAGTGTGGGTAAGTTGGGCTGAAGGGCCTGTTTCCACACTGTATCACTCTATGACTCTCTATGATTCTATAAAGTGATAATTATAGTAGGCAATTATATCACTTAAATGGGCAAATTAAATTGCCCTGTGAGATTTCCCTGATTGACCGTATTGTTGCAGTACAACTGAGGGACCAATAAGCATGTAAACCACTAAATAACTTTTTTTGTAAAATTCCTTATTAAATCTAGTGTTTACCAGCATGCATATAGATCACATGAAGCATCGACAGCTGGCATCGAGCTAAAGGCTGTTAATCAGGTTTGAACTGCATCCTTAGAACTGCCAGCTGTCTATGATATATTTTTGAAGGAGGTCGTAAGCGTGCACTGTGTAAGCGATCTGCCGACCAGCTACCTACTTAATACACTGTGCAATTAAAACAGCAATCGATAATGGAGAGATTTTGTGCTTAAATTGGGATTCTGAGAGTTACTTGCCAGGATCAGAGATTCTAATAATGCGAAATGGACTGGAATTCTCTGATGCCACAGAGACCTCTCTAAATAGTTCCATCTGCTTAGAAGAATGACAGTGTTTATAAAGAACGTGATTAAAGATTTTATATGTTTGTAGTGAGCAATACCAGTGAATGAACAGCATTCATGGGGGTCCCATTCTGCTGTGCCATGATACATTACCATTTTGTTTCAAATGAGTAACAAGAAAGTAGGAAAAGCAATTTCAGACCAACCCATTCAGAGTCGCTTCAGGGTGGCATAAGGTTAAGATCAAGTCAATTATCAGAGGGCCAATGGTAATACACGATATGAGTCCACATCCCACTAAAGCAGCAGGATTTTCTATTTGGGAATGTCATTGGCAAGTTCGTAATGGTTAGGCTCTCATACCTTGTGAGACAACTTTGTAAATTCACATTGCTGGCACAGTATTTTGCTCCAGAAACACGATATTAAGAATTTTGAAACACGTGTTAGAGAGAACTTGACTGTCTGTTGCAGTAAACGATCGCAAAATTCACTTGTGATTGTCAAGTCCTGATGTCTACCCTCAAACTCCATCAGTGCTGCCCTCAAGGTCTACCTCAGAATTGCATTTGATGTTTATCGAAGTTGATGTTCAGACTAAATATGTAGAAGTATGTCTTACAGAGACACCAGGGACTGCAGATTGTGGAATCTTGAGCAAAATAAAAACATCTGGAGCAACTTGGTGGATCAGGCAGCATCTGTGGAGGGAAATGGACAGACTTTGTTTTGGATTGGGCTCTTTTGGGTTTGGACCCCTCTCAATCAGCATTTTTGCACGGTGGCGCAACGGTGGAGTTGCTGCGTCACAGCGCCAGAGACCCAGGTTCGATCCTGACGACAGGTGCTGTCTGTATGGAGTTTGTACGTTCTCCCCGTGACTGCATGGGTTTTCTCTGGGGAGTACTGGTTTCCTCCCACACTCCAAAGACGTACAGGTTTGTAGGCTAATTGGCTTGGTATAGATGTAAATTATCCCTTGAGTGTGTAGGATAATGTTAGTGTGTGGGATCCCTGGTTGGCACGGACTTGGTGGGCCGAAGGGCCTGTTTCCACGCTGTATCTCTAAACTAAACTAAACTCGAAGCATCATCTACCCATTCTTTACCCTCCAGAGATGCTGTTTGATCCACTGAGATCCTCCGGCAGTCTGAGTTTTGGAAAAATTGTGCCTTTTAATCATTTTTCTCAATCTACTTTTCAATTGCCTCTTCTCAGGCTATCTGTGATTGTGCAAGAGTCCTTTGTTGGAAGCAGAATTGCCCAGACTTCTGTTTATATGTGCCTGTGGTGAACGCATAAACCTTAACATGGTAAAAAAGGATGTTGCTAAATGTGAAACATGTAACTAAAGTGTCGGATAGCCTTTTCTCTTCATTTTATCTGTGCCAAATCAGAAGGTGTTGATTGATGCATGCAAATCCTGGCAGTTTTCCAATGCTGTACTAATGTGGTCATTCTGCGTATGTGATACTGAACTGTTGGCAGAATTTGCCAAATCACACCTAACTTGAATATTATCCTCCCCTGATGCACCTATTCAGTATGCCCTATACTTTCACATTGGCTGATACCAGGGCTAGATACAGCAGAGCTGCTCATCAAAACTATCTGGAGGTAGACACAAAATGCAGGAGTAACTCAGCAGGACAAGCAGCATCTCTGGATTGAAGGAACGGGTGGCATTTTGGGTCGAGACTCTCCTCCAGTATGAGTTACTCCAGCATTTTGTGTCTATCTTTGGCGTGAACCAGCTTCTGCAGTTCCTTCCTACACACTACCTGGAGGTCCCGGCCAGTAATGCCTCTGTCCCACTTAGGAAACCTGAACGGAAACCTCTGGAGACTTTGCGCCCCACCCAAGGTTTCCGTGCGGTTCCAGGAGGTTACAGGTGGTTGCTGGAGGTTGCAGGTAGTGGAAGCAGGTAGGGAGACTGACAAAAACCTCCGGGAACCGAACGGAAACCTTGGGTGGGGCACAAAGTCTCCAGAGGTTTCCGTTCAGGTTTCCTAAGTGGGACAGGGGCATTACTGTCAAATTATCTGCTTGGGCTGGTAGTGAGAATTAAACAAATTAGTTTAGATATTCAGGAAAAATGTGGATTGAAAGACGAACTGATTAGAAACAATGATATCATTGGTTTTAATATCATTGCAAACTCCTCCTAAAGGAATCTTTACACACTAATTATTACAATTACCCAACTGGAAATCACTTTCATATGTATGTAATTACAAGTGGAAAATTGATTTCAAAATATTAATATTTTTCAATGATTGACCAAGCACAGGCAAGTGGGACTAGTATCGCTGGGTCATTGTTGGCCCGTGTGGGTAAGTTGGGCCAAAGGGCCTGTTTCTACACTGTATCACTCTATGACTCTATGCAGTAAAGCAGTAAGAAGGATAAATGAACCAATTCGAGATCAACATCGCCAATGTTGAAGCTCAGATTCACTTGGTCAGTTCTGTTGGCCAGTCGCAATGACCGCATGCTTATTGCTCGACTCCCAAACTGATGCTCTGTTCTGAGCTCTATTACGGGAAGGTGGGCAGAAGAAAAGATTCATGGTTGTGTTCAGAACCTCCTTGAAAAACCACAACACTCCCACTGACTGCTGGGGATCCATGGGCCATCACTTCCCCAAGCGGAGACGGGCCATTCAAGATGATATTGAGAATCCATGCATTGGGAGCAGACACAATCCTTGTATAAGTGGCTGAAGGAGGGAACCATCACAAACTCCAATCAAGTAATTTCTAATGGGTGATTGACTGAAAGGCCTTCATGCAGTAATCACAATTGACTGTAACTGATCCAAGTTAAATCAATAACAAAGAACAGTTGCAGCAGTTGTAACAGGATGATGATCTTGGATTGAAGTACAGGTAGCCTGTTCCTGGAGGCAGGCACAGTTTCTGCCTCGTAATTTCTGGGTGGAGGCTCTGCTTCAGGTGTGTGGCTCACAGCAGGTTGGCTGGTGAATTTGGACATAAGCAACGGCCAGCTTTTACATAGTCATGCCCATGTATGGATCTAGGATGACTCTCATTCATTTCGTCAATGCCTTGCGGGTCAACCCCGCGGTTGGTGGTGCGACCGTTGATGAGGACGCGGGGGAACTGCCATTGGGGGTTGGGGGGGGGGAGAACAAAGGAGGACCTGGCATTGGGGAACCGCCGTGAGGAGGGGGGTGGGGGGGGAAGAGATCAAAGGTGGACATAGAAACATAGAAAGTAGGTGCAGGAGTGGGGCATTTGACCCTTCGAGCCAGCACCGCCA
The DNA here is from genome assembly GCF_010909765.2 of Amblyraja radiata. Lineage (NCBI taxonomy): Eukaryota > Metazoa > Chordata > Chondrichthyes > Rajiformes > Rajidae > Amblyraja > Amblyraja radiata. The sequence continues at coordinate 49,953,339 of NC_045969.1, forward strand.
TTCAATATGATCATGTCTGATCATCCAGAATCAGTACCCTGTTCCTGCTTTCTCCCCATATCCCTGGATTCCATTAACCCTAAGAGCTATATATATCTCTCTTTTGAAAACATCCAGTGAATTGACTTCCACTGCCTTCTGTGGTGTAAAATTCCATAGATTCACAACTCTCTGGGTGAAAAAGTGTTTCCTCATCTCAGTCCTAAATGGCCTACCCCTTATTCTTAAACTGACCCCTGGTTCTGCACACCCCCAACATCAGGAACACTTTTCCTGCATCTAGCCTGTCCAATCCCTGAAGAATATTTCCATCAGACCCCCTTCTCATCCTTCTAAATTCCAGTGAATATAAGCCCAGTCGATCCATTCTTTCATCATATGACAGTCCCACCATCCCAGCAATTAACCTGGTGAACCTACACTGCGCTCCCTCAATAGCAAGAATGGCCTTCCTCAAATTAGCTGACCAACACTGCACACAATACTCCAGGTGTTGTCTCACCAGGGCCCTGTACAACTGCAGTAGGACCTCCTTGCTCCTATACTCAAATCCTCTGCTATGAAGGCCAACACGCCATTTGCTTTCTTCACTGCCTGCTATACTTCTTGGTTCTTGGTTTTCCAAAATATTCCAAATGGAATTTAAACTGGAGGTGGTGAAGGGAGGGCTTAAGCCAGAAAGGGTTATTGGGAAGAAAGAGCTACTTTAAATTTAGTTGCATCTGGTTGGGTAACTATAGTTGGGTGGAGATTATTCTATGCTTTAATTGTGCGGGGGAAGAACGAATTGCTTCTGAACGAATATACCTGCATGTTGACTTTCTCGGGCACTCTGTAACTTTATCAGCGTTGTTTATATGGCGACTATTTGCATACCCAAGGTATGCAAGCAAAGAATTTCACTGTGACAATAAAGTATTTCATTCTATTCCATTCCAATGTGAGAAGTCCGACCACCACGGGAACGCCGTTTAACGAGTTGTTCATCAGCTACTTGTTCAAACAGGGGCTACAAATGAAAATATGAATTTCTTGTTTTGTGTGTGGAGGGATGCGCATAGTCTGGGAAATTTTAGCCTCTGGTCTGCAATTACTGTCTACTACAGCCGATCGTTCTTACCGCCGCCAGCCACGCTAAACGCCTGAACATGGACACAAAAAGCTGGAGTAACTCAGCGGGACAGGCAGCATCTCTGGAGAGAAGGAATGGGTCCCTTCAGACTGAGAGTCAGGGGAGAGGGAAACGAGAGATATTGACGGTGATCCTTACAGACATTACTATTCTTTGCTAACGCCCGTGTTTGAGGTACATCGAGGCGAATCCGCCCTGGACCCTCTCACAAACTTCCAATTGTCTAGCGCTCAATATCTGCGCCCTAAACTGGGGCAAGATTGGAATACTCGATACAGCTGGAAAGTTAGTGTGGACACGTGGGGACTTTGCCTGCTTACCATTCTTTGAAAGTTTGGCAAACAACGAGTACCCACGAGTAGATACGGAAATTAATGTAAGTTGTCACAGTGGGCAAGGTTTTCATGTTTCTGGTCCCGTTTGTCAATGGCCGTCATGAAAGAGATTTGTAAGTAAAGTTGCCGGAAAATGATATTCTACTTTAGCCTCCGTTCCCTTTCTGCTTCTACAATCCTTAGTAAAACTACGAGATTGCCTGTTCAAACTCTAGGCACACGCCCAGGAAACTGTGTTCACCTGTGCAGACTCTATCCATTGATATTCAGTTGCCATAACAACTCACAGGGTTAAACTTGTTGTGGGAGATGGTACAATTTTCGTTCGGTCCAGGCTGCGAGAAGCCTCTGAAGTTGAAATGTTGGATTTCACGCAGGGAAACGCAGCCTGCCAAAAGCTATGCCTCGGACTGAAGCGCCGCAGTTGCCCCCGTCTGTTTCTCCGCTGTAAGCTGACGGCACCGACTGATGTAAACGGGGGGGAGAGAAGCGTTTGCTCTGCAGCGGCCGGAGCCGAGATGAGTAGAAGACATCCACCAGCTGTAATTTACGTTCCCCGGACCTGCTCATTATTCCAGCGTGATGAAATGTGAGTGAGTGAGTGTGTCTCGTCAGGGCCAATGATAGCGGTATGGTGCTGGCTGTGGGCAGGCTGGGGGAGAACTGGAACACTGCCTTTCTGTAGTACAACACAATATTATTTTGTCAGGGGAACTAATGCTGACTGTACCTGGAGTGGATAGAGGCGCGAAGCTTAGAGCAGGAGAAAAGGGAGCAATCCTTTCCCAATGTGGCCCGAACCGAGTTGAAGAAAGGCGCAGTATGGAGCTGAAGTGAGCGAGAGAGCCTCCTGCATGCATGGATGTGTTTAGCTTTGTGAAGATCGCTAAGCTCTCGGGGTAAGTGTGTATCATCCAGGCTGTGTGTGTGTGCACTGTGTCCACAGTGGAGCGTATCCAGGCTTATGGCAATACCGTCCCGCAGAAATGTGTGGCGTGCATTACAAAACAGCGCGGATCGATAGCCACGGCTATCATTAAGAAGTGGGAGCGTGGGAGACACGATGCATAATTTCCAATAAGGCCTATATAATTTTTCTTTGGCTGATAGAATCGTGGATTAATGGTTCCACTGGATTGCCTTCAATTGTAAAACTGTGAAATTAGTAGATGGAGCGGACGAGTGTTTGTATTGGAACGGGCTGATAGATTAACACGATCATTGGAAGATTTCCGTGTATTGCATTTCACTGGTAGAGAATCAGAACATAAGGATATTGATTTCAGTGGTTTATGAGTTAGCGGTAATAATACTACTTATCCGTGCATTGCAATCTGCAGACATATCGATTTTTTTCTCTCTCCCCCCCCCCATTTTTTTTTTTTTTAAACGTAAGACATTTCTGTGACATTCAACACTGTTGACTTGGTTAGTTTTTATTTTTCGTCCCTGACTCGAAAAGTTAAAAACAGCCTTTCAGCTGAGAAGGGATACTTGTTCGCCTGCCTGCCTGCCGTGAATTCTGAATAATGCTTGGGTTTTTGGCAAAAGGTGCTCCCAAAACCACAAATGACCGCGTTTCATTTAGCTGATGTTGAAAAGAAACGTGAGCCCACTAGAATTCCCTCACTGTTGAATTGTTCCCGCCGATGGGGTCGGGGGTAACCAAAGATACTAGAGGAGCCTTTGGGGGTAACTAAGAATTGTCCCACGTGTGAATGATATTCATCCCCTTCCCACTAGCAGCTGTGGATATAACGGCACTTCCCACAGCAGATGTATATTCTCTTTGCTGATTTCAATCCAGCAAAACAGATTGTTTATTGCAAAGGGACATTTTGCATTCATGTATTAACTAAAAACAATCCAAAAGCTCATTCAGTTTGGTGGGCCATGTGCTAATGGCAAGTCATTATCGATGATTTTGGTTTGTTCTTAATAGGTTGGCAGTATGAGCCTCCCCTTGTGATGATAAACAAAAATCGCGAAGGATGCAAATTTGTATCAAAAATTGGGAGAAGTGTTCAACAGGTCAGTCAGCATCTGTGGGAAGAAAGGTGTTTATCTTTCCCCGATACTGCATAACTGGCTGAATGTTCCCACTATGTATTATGGATTTGCAGTTTTAGTCGGCAAGTTATTGGAAGGATGGTATTTACCGGAAAGTGTGCAGAAAAGATTCACGTGGACACTATTGGGACTAGAAGGCTTGAGTTATAAAGAGTGACTAGATGGGCAGGGATTTTTTCCCCCCCACTGTAGGTTGAAGCCCAAACTTACTGTGGTATAAACAAGCAGTAGGAGATAAGGTGAATGAATGCAGATTTTCTCTCAAACTTTATGGAGAAAGTTTCAGGGACTTTCTCCCTAAAACTCCCTCCTTTTTAGGGAATCTAAAACGAGAGGGTATAATTTAAAATACGAGGGGAAAGATTTAATAGGGACCCGAGGGGCAATATTTGTTTGGTATATGTAACGAGCTGTTGAGGTGGGTACAGCTACAATATGCATACATTTAAAATGCATTTAGACAGGTACATGGCTCGAAAAAGGTTTAGAGCGATATGGGCCAAACACAGGCAACTGGGAGTAGCTCAGATTAGACATCATGATCAGCATGGAGGAACTGGGCCAGAAGTTCTGTTTCTGACGTATAACTCTGTTATTACTCTATAAAACAGAAATGTATGATTGCACTGCAAACATCCAAAATTGAAAAAAGGCAATTATTCATTGAAAACTTAAATTAGGGCAGTTTTAATTTGTGAACCAAACACCTTTTGCTGCCAATGGTTATATAAATTCTTCAGGGAATGTAATATTGCAACTTCCCAGCACTATAGTTCCTGAGCAAAATTAAAGCAATGGTGAGCACAGTTTATTCGATAAAATCTCCCGTTATTATTTGTGTTATTGGACAGAAGTTAATAAAGGCCCGGTTCAGGCGCAAAACAACTGTTTGTGGAACAATTTCTAAAAAGACTGGATAATATTGTACAGGCAACTGAATGGAACCAAATGGGGAAATAGTTGAGCAAAGTGACAAAAGCCACAGCACAAATGCTGGAACTTTGAAATAAAAATGGCTGGAAATATGCAGCTTCCCACTCAGACTTTCCAAAGGAAAAGACAAATTGGTGTTTGGGTAATATTTGATATTGGAGAGTTAATCAATTATTATCCTACAGATTATTCTCATACAATTATTATCCTACTGTCTAAAATATTTTTTGTGTACTAGTTTTTATATTGAATATACATTATCTTGGTTATGGCAGCACCTCAAAACTAAAGTTTGATTTAGCTTTTGGGGCTAACGGGATATGGGGAGAAAGCAGGAACAGGTATGGATGATTAGCCATGATCCTATTCGAAAGGCCAAATGGCCTACTCCGGCACCTAGTTTCTATGTTTTAATGTGTACCAGTCTTTCCCCCACCTTCTGGGTCTAGTACCACCTGCTCCAGGCCTCTTCAGGAGAGAATTGAACTGGAAATAATTGTGGCAATGTGGATAACTCGAAAAACATCTTGTCAGAGATTCTGTAATCAATTCCTGTTTTGATTTCACAAATTCTACTTTTTGACATTCCTTTCAATTCTGTTTCTAATCCACAGAATCCATCCAACCAGAGAATTTAAAATGCAAAGGACACCATGATGTTCTTTTTTTCCAGTTGAAGTGCAGTTCATATCCAAATGATGTGAACCAAAGTCGAGTGTCAGTCAACTTTTCTGTGGGCCTAAGCAAATTACATTGAGATTAGGTGCATATTTAAACCCAAATAAGGAGCATAGCGTTAGTAGATAAGGGAAACTGCAGGTCCATGAAATTTAAATGAGAAATGTCAGTAAAGGGAAAGGAAAGCAATATGCCTCGTGGCTTTGGAGAAGGCTACGTTTGTCTTTCTGTTCCCTCTCCCACTATGTTTGATGACTCCTAATGCCCAGCTTATGCTCTATGGCAGGTACAGGTTAAGCCAGCAGCAGGTGGCGCAACGTCAGTGTTTGGCCACTGCCTTATTTTTTATAGCCAGATTCCCACACTTATTATATGATGCTGTGACAATCTCTGCACATATGCTCAGTAGCAGCTCTGGATATGATGGCACTTGTGAGCCAGGTTAGCCTTGTTATTGATCACCATTTGGCAGCCATCATCCATAGGGTGCAGTTTGAAATACCTTTTCTTCAGGAAATATCCTTTAATTGTCCCTGTCGTATTTCTATGTAAATGCGCCATTTTCTCAGGATGTGGGTGTGCCAATGCCAGCAGATGGCACAGAACACCTCCAGTGCAAACTGAACAGGGTGGCATCGTTCCATATCTCGGATCAGATCGGCACGTCTTGCGATGGAAACAATTGCCAGAAGCCATTGTGCGATTGGCAAAAAAGAATGAAGCAACAAATGGCAGACGTGTTCTTGAAACCCTAAATGTCAGAGGAAAAATATTGAACCAGATCGGTGAATAGATGTCTGAAATCCACGTGTAGTATTTTAATACAACATTATCTTTTCCATGAACAGCTTTGTGCATTCTATTGCTCAGAAAATGTCAGATACCCATATTAGATGAACATAAATATAAAGTATTTTCTGAAAGTGCAAATATCAGACAATGATGAAATGAGAGCAGTACTTTGGTGCTCTCATTTTAACTCGTAATTGTTTTATGTGAGTGTTTCACCATTTTAAGGTCAGAAGCAAACATGTTTGTTGTTAACGGGGGGAAGATTTGGAGCAATGGATATCTGCACGACGTCATCTAGAAATTGGGTTAATCCAGTGGAAAAAATAGAGCTTGGTTTAACCACAGAGGATTCGTATATATGAGATCTAAAGTTTGGTGGAAATTTACCATTTTCAGAAAACATGCTATGACAACTTGACTGTATAAGAAATGAGCCATTAAGATTCAAATAACTCATTGTATCTAGGTTATTGTAGATGCATGGAAGATTTGTGTGGCCACTTAGGAAATATTAATGCCTTTGTCATTGTAAAAATCGTATATTTTTAAACTTATTCTGACTTCTTTACTGGAAGAATTGAAACATTGTAATGTGAAATGCTAGTTAACTTGCACTAATGTTCAAGTTAGTATGGGGCATCAGCATTTGTGGATCTATTTATCCCATATTGTTCTGTGTGACTGCAAATGTCTTGAATTATTTTTGACAATGAAGTTAGTTTATTGCCCTCATACAGCCACATTACCAAAACATAGTTTCTCCACGTAATTTGGTGCTGTCCTCCAAAATACAAATGATTTATTTTTGAACTGAAATTTCAATTAATTTCAAAAACTTCAATTAGATTGAAATAGTGTTAAGTTGGGATGTGTTTAAGGTTTTGGGAGATGCTGCATACATGTTTTTCTCTCTTAATGTAATGTTCATAGTAAAACAAAATTGAGTTTGTACCATTATTTTGTTTCACAGTTCTGTGAACATTCATGCCATTTTTCACGTGTGTGATCGACTCAGTTGAGTTCAGGATGGAATGCTGACATTGAATCGACTCATTTCTGAGGTGGAGGTCTATTTAATTGAAGTATCTTCTGGTGTTTCAGTGAGAAGTGAGGCAGCTTTGGCTTGTTGTCTCAAGAGGGGAGAAAATGAGTCCCAACCTGATGAAGAAAATAGCATTTGTGTTAAGCTGCATATCGCTTAGAAGCAGATATCTTGGCCAGGATGACCATGGATCATAGAAGAGCACAGCACAATAAAAGGACGTTCAGCCCATAATGTCTGTGCAGGACCAATGCCAAAACTAATCTCATCTGCCAACCCATGGTTTAATTCCGTCCATTCTGTGCACATGCATGCACCGCTTAAATGCTACTACAGGTGCACAACCTTTTATCCGAACATCCAAATAACGAAAACCTCCGAATAGCGGCCATTTTTTCGGTCCTTGAAGAAAGGTCCTTGAAAACGTTCACCGAGGGCGGCCTGCAGAGGTGACAGCGGAACCTCCGGTCGGTCCTCGAAGAAAGGGGAACTAAATCCCCATTCATAAAAGAGAAGGTGAGGGTATATTGCGCGGGAGGGTTAATAATTGACAATCTGCTGCTGCCTGCCCGCTGAGTTAAAAAGTTCCCACGGTCACGATACACAGTGTATCGTGAGTCAGTTTCACCCCACCTACACCCCTCTGCTTCCCGGCCATGTGTGTGACCCCTTCCCTCCCCTCTCCAGCCCATTGCACCGGCGCGGGGGCTTTGCACTGTCTTCACGTCGGCGATGCTAGCAGGATCGTGTCAGTCACCGGAGACGTCAGGACCAACGGGACACCGACCCCCAGGCCCACTGCAAGCACGGAGATCCCAGAGACCCACAGCCAGCAGCAACTCCAGCCCAGCCCCGCTCCAACTCCAGAGGAATACGTAGGGGCAGAAGCTGATGGTGTGCAAGGTACGTCTTGTTCTTGGGGTGGCGGATGAGGGGGCGCAGCTCGGGCTGTGGGCAAACTGCCACTTGTCGCCGTAGCGGTCCATCGGGGAGCGGATTCCTCTGGAGTTGGAGGGGGAGGGGGGTATTGTGCTGTTTGATCGCCCCCTGCTATCCCAGGGACAGGGAGACATAGCGGCTTTTTAGACTGGTGGGCAATCACTTCCAAAGTTCTGCCCACACAGTCAGTACACCTCTCCTACACTGCATGTCATACAAACATTTATTCTGCAAGAAAAAACTACATTGAAGACTCAAACTCTTCGAGTAACTGCCGGGATCAAGGCGCAAACTCGCGACCTTGCGGATATGAGCCGAGCACTCTACCACTGAGCCAGCCATTAAAATCTACGCTAAAAAAATTCCATTCCGAAGACCGACAAATTCTGAATTACGAAAAGTGTCTGGTCCCAAGGCTTTCGGATAAAAGGTTGTGCACCTGTATTGTATCTGTATTTATAATGTTTACTTGTAGGTAATGCAAGTAAGTTCGGGTATGAAATTAATTTAAGTTTTAATTAAGATTGTAAGTTAAATGATAAAGTGAAACAATTTAACACAGGTGGTGTTTGTTTCTTTAAAGCCTTCCCATCTCCTATCGGATATTAGGGGAATTGAGGGCACACCTAGTTTTGTTGAAAATTGGTTTCAAAGCAGTGTAATGGAATGTACATACACATTAGTTAAAATTAGATATATAGGTTCTTTATGGCTGTATGCAGCATCTGTGAACTCGTATCTATGAAATGGCCAGACATTTCTAAGCCTGGTATTTCACCCAAAATTTCAATTAAGATTGGAATTGGAAGAACCTTCTTGCAAGATGGGCTTGCAAGATTTTCAGGATGTCCTAAAGCACTTCAGTCAATGGTGTACTTTTGAAGAACTGTCATTATTGTGCAGGCAGGCATTAAACAGGTTTGGGGGATGCACTCCACTCGCCCCTGTTTGTATCAATGGAGTTGAACCCCATTAGAAGTATTTTGGCAGTATGCTGATTGACTAAATAAAATGCTTTTGGGAGTTTTGATTGTCGATTAATATTGGCAAGGATTTTGTGAGAACATGTCACGGGGAAAATGTCACAATTCTGCATAAAGAAGCAATAGGGTACTTGGTTTAACATCTCAAATGAGAAACTATATTGTACTACTTCAGCAGCACAGCAAACATCGCCCTAAGTTCTGGGCAAGGACTTAAACCCACAACCTTTGAATTTGAGGTGAGAATTCCACCACTTATCTAAGACGGGACTAACTTACAAGCTTACATTGTGGTGCATCAATGTGTTGTATCAGGAGCACTCCAGTTGGTCTAACTAATGAAAAAAAAAAAGTTACAGGCAGTACAACTTGAAAAACTGACTGCACCAGTTCATCATGAAATTCATCAACAATACCGGAGGAGCACTGCATCTGTCTTTCCCTGGTGATATCACTGGCTTTTGACATAGTTGTTTATCCCCATGGATATATCTCAAGTGGGTCACAACTGTCCAGGTGTCACCTTCTGTACATCGGCAAGACCAAGCGCAAGTTCGGCGATCATTTCGCTGAACACCTCCACTCAGTCTGCCTTAACCTACCTGATCTCCCAGTTGCTCAGCACTATCTCCTACTCCCATAACCAATCAGACATTTCTGAGCTGGTCCTCAGAGAGAGGCCCAGTGCAAATTGGAGGAACAGCGCCTTATATTTCGCTTGGGCAGCTTACACCCCAGCGGTATGAACATTGACTTCTTTAACTTAAAATAGCCCTTGCTTTCCCTCTCTTTCCATCTCCCTCCCCCTCCACCTTCACAGTTCTCCCACCAGTCTTACTGTCTCCGACTACATTCTATCTCTGTCCCGCCCACTCCCCTGACATCACTCTGAAGAAGGGTCATGATCCGAAACCATCTATTCATTCTCTCCAGAGATGCTGCCTGTCCCGCTGAGTTACTCCAGCATTTTGTGTCTGTCCAGAACTATCGAAGGCTGTCTTTGCTGATGACAACGAGAATATTATGGTAGTCCTAAGTCCTAACTATCACAATGATGTCAGAGAACAATATCGTACACTCAAAATTGCATTGGGAATGTGCATTCTAACTCTTTCTCTGCTTTGTTAAACAGAAATTTAAATGTGCAACAATTAATGTATCTTGCTCGGGTGAACGAGACTGCAATTGAAAATCGACAAACTAAACGATTATACAAATATTTCCTTCTGGCCAGTCTATTTATCTTTTGCAATGGTTTTCTCTGTTTATTCCTGAAACAATTCAACATCTTATTTCCCAATGAGAGGAACACATTTTAAATTGTGCCCCTTTAAGGCATTTGCAGGTAGAACATGTGCAGGTTTGGAGGAAGTAATCAAATCAAATCAAATCAAATCAACCTTTATTGTCTTCTTGCAAAGCAACAGTTGCACAGTGCAAAATGAGAAGACATTTCCCAGGGAATACCGGAGCATTGCACATGAAACTTAAAACATTTCACACATAATAACAATAAAAAACAATCCAGTCCCTGATGAAAACAGTATAAATAGTTCAAAGCAGGTAAAACAGCAACATTAAAATACAGTAAACCAATCATTAAAATGTCCAGGGCAGCTGATTTGAGTGGCCAGTGCCAGAGTTATTAAAATGTCAGTGCAACGCCGCAGAATCAGGTGACTGAGTACCGAGTGATTGTTTATCAGCCTCACAGCCTGTGGCAGGAAGCTGTTTAGCAGTCTTGTAGTCCGGGCTTTGATGCTATCGTATCTCTTGCCTGATGGCAGGAGATCCAGGCCTGGTGTAAAATAAACATTGTGCTTCATAGAAACATAGAAACATAGAAATTAGGTGCAGGAGTAGGCCATTCGGCCCTTCGAGCCTGCACCGCCATTCAATATGATCATGGCTGATCGTCCAACTCAGTATCCCATACCTGCCTTCCCTCCATACCCTCTGATCCCCTTAGCCACAAGGGCCACATCTAACTCCCTCTTAAATATAGCCAATGAACTGGCCTTGACTACCCTCTGTGGCAGAGTTCCAGAGGTTCACCACTCTCTGTGTGAAAAAAGTTCTTCTCATCTCGGTTTTAAAGGATTTCCCCCTTATCCTTAAGCTGTGACCCCTTGTCCTGGACTTCCCCAACATCGGGAGCAATCTTCCTGCATCTAGCCTGTCCAACCCCTTAAGAATTTTGTACGTTTCTATAAGATCCCCTCTCAATCTCCTAAATTCTAGAGAGTATAAACCAAGTCTATCCAGTCTTTCTTCATATGACAGTCCTGACATCCCAGGAATCAGTCTGGTGAACCTTCTCTGCACTCCCTCTATGGCAATAATGTCCTTCCTCAGATTTGGAGACCAAAAATGTACGCAATACTCCAGGTGTGGTCTCACCAAGACCCTGTACAACTGCAGTAGAACCTCCCTGCTCCTATACTCAAATCCTTTTGCTATGAAAGCTAACATACCATTCGTTTTCTTCACTGCCTGCTGCACCTGCATGCCTACTTTCAATGACTGGTGTACCATGACACCCAGGTCTCGCTGCATCTCCCCTTTTCCTAGTCGGCCACCATTTAGATAATAGTCTGCTTTCCTGTTTTTGCCACCAAAATGGATAACCTCACATTTATCCACATTATACTGCATCTGCCGAACATTTGCCCACTCACCCAGCCTATCCAAGTCACCTTGCACTCTCCTAGCATCCTCCTCACAGCTAACACTGCCCCCCAGCTTAGTGTCATCCGCAAACTTGGAGATATTGCCTTCAATTCCCTCATCCAGATCATTAATATATATTGTAAATAGCTGGGGTCCAAGCACTGAGCCTTGCGGTACCCCACTAGTCACTGCCTGCCATTGTGAAAAGGACCCGTTTACTCCTACTCTTTGCTTCCTGTTTGCCAGCCAGTCTCTATCCACATCAATACTGAACCCCCAATGCCGTGTGCTTTAAGTTTGTATACTAATCTCTTATGTGGGACCTTGTCGAAAGCCTTCTGGAAGTCCAGATACACCACATCCACTGGTTCTCCCCTATCCACGCTACTAGTTACATCCTCGAAAAATTCTATAAGATTCGTCAGACATGATTTACCTTTTGTAAATCCATGCTGACTTTGTCCAATGATTTCACCACTTTCCAAATGTGCTGCTATCCCATCTTTAATAACTGACTCTAGCAGTTTCCCCACTACCGATGTTAGACTAACTGGTCTGTAATTCCCCGTTTTCTCTCTCCCTCCCTTCTTAAAAAGTGGGGTTACGTTTGCTACCCGCCAATCCTCAGGAACTACTCCAGAATCTAAAAAGTTTTGAAAGATTATTACTAATGCATCCACTATTTCTGGAGCTACTTCCTTAATCCCTATCTGGCCCTGGGGATTTATCGGCCTTTAATCCATTCAATTTACCCAACACCACTTCCGGCTAACCTGGATTTCACCCCTGCTATTTCCGGCAGATTATTTATGTCTTCCTTAGTGAAGACGGAACCAAAGTAGTTATTCAATTGGTCCGCCATATCCTTGTTCCCCATGATCAACTCACCTGTTTCTGACTGCAAGGGACCTACATTTGTTTTAACTAATCTCTTTCTTTTCACATATCTATAAAAACTTTTGCATGTCAGTTTTTATGTTCCCTGCCAGTTTTCTTTCATAATCTATTTTTCCTTTCCTAATTAAGCCCTTTGTCCTCCTCTGCTGGTCTCTGAATTTCTCCCAGTCCTCCGGTATGCTGCTTTTTCTGGCTAATTTGTACGCATCATCCTTCGCTTTGATACTATCCCTGATTTCCCTTGTTATCCATGGATGTACTACCTTCCCTGATTTATTCTTTTGCCAAACTGGGATGAACAATTTTTGTAGTTCATCCATGCAGTCTTTAAATGTCTTCCATTGCATATCCACCGTCAACCCTTTTAGAATTAATTGCCAGTCAATCTTGGCCAATTCACGTCTCATACCCTCAAAGTTACCTTTCTTTAAGTTCAGAACCATTGTTTCTGAATTAACAATGTCACTCTCCATCCTAATGAAGAACTCAACCATATTATGGTCACTCTTGCCCAAGGGGGCACGTACAACAAGACTGCTAACTAACCCTTCCTCATTACTCAATACCCAGTCTAAAATAGCCTGCTCTCTCGTTGGTTCCTCTACATGTTGATTTAGATAACTATCCCGCATACATTCCAAAAAATCCTCTTCCTCAGCACCCCTGCCAATTTGATTCACCCAATCTATATGTAGATTGAAGTCACCCATTATAACGGTTTTGCCTTTGTCGCACGCATTTCTAATTTCCTGTTTGATACCATCTCCAACTTCACTACTACTGTTAGGTGGCCTGTACACAACACCCACCAGCGTTTTCTGCCCCTTAGTGTTTCGCAGCTCTACCCATACCGATTCCACATCCTCCAAACTAATGTCCTTCCTTTCCATTGCGTTAATCTCCTCTCTAACCAGCAATGCTACCCCACCTCCTTTTCCTTTCTCTCTATCCCTCCTGAATATTGAATATCCCTGGATGTTCAGCTCCCAGCCTTGGTCACCCTGGAGCCATGTCTCCGTGATCCCAACTATATCATAGTCATTAATAGCTATCTGCACATTCAACTCATCCACCTTATTACGAATGCTCCTTGCATTGAGACACAAAGCCTTCAGGCTTGTTTTTACAACACTCTTACCCCTTATACAATTATGTTGAAAAGTGGCCCTTTTTGATTTTTGCCCTGGTTTTGTCTGCCTGCCACTTTTACTTTTCACCTTCTACCCTCATTTTACACCCCTCTGTTCTCTACGCTCACACATTTAAGAAACCCTTTCCCTTTAACTCCATCCTCCACTATCCCATTCGACACCCCACCCCCCTTATTCAGTTTAAAACCACCCGTGTAGCAGTGGCAAACCTGCCTGCCAGAATGCTGGTCCCACACCTGTTAAGATGCAATCCGTCCCTTTTGTACAGTTCCCCCTTACCCCAAAACAGATCCCAGTGATCTAAGAATCTAAATCCCTTCCTCATTCTCTCAGATGGAAGAAGAAAACCTAGAGGGTTAAACAAAACACTTGTATACCAAATTGTACAGAAGAATGTCCTTCTGATTTCTCTGCCTCATGATAGTGTACATCTCCTTTGTAAAGTACTTCTCTACTTTGCAGTCATGAAGTTTTGATTGGATTTACAATTGCTGCAAGTGGAACTAACAGGTTGCCATTGCACAGGAATTGCTGGAAGGGAAGGTATTCAAGATCCTGTAAGAACTGTTTTCACAACATTCAGAATTTATCGAGCTCTTGTGAATTAACCCACAAAAGTCAGTGAGCTGCTTTGGGCTGGCTGGACAACAGCAATCAGTGTTGGAAGTGAGAATTGCAATGATATCTATTGATCAGTGGGGGCAGTATGCAAGCAAGTGGAAATGGAGAAGCTGAGTGATTACTTTATGCTTTGGCACTAGAAAATAAGGAACTAGAGTATTGTAACAAATGCCGTCTAACTGCTGTGTTTGTAATGCGGAATGGCCATTGTTTATAATTTCTTTTTTTCTTTTATAATCTATTACTTCCATAAAATCTATGTACATTTAATGTTCAGTGGGAATGTGGATTTTTCAAATCGCCATTGATTCCTGAAGTATAAAATTAGAACTGAATCATTAATACGTTGATAAACGTGCATGGCTTTTTGGTGGCATGGAGTTTGACCGTTCTGGGAGCTGTTGACTGGATGAAACCTCCATTAAAGCTTAACATTTAAATAACCCTAGCGTCGGTGATGATGGCCATGATTCTGTTGGATGATTCAGTAATATTCTTTTGGGATTATAGAGCAATATTTGTTATATTCAATTTGCCTTTCTAATCTTTCAGGGTTTCTTCTCATTTTATGACCCCTGTTCTTAAAGAGTCTGGCAGGGTCAGAGAGTGGGTGCCTGAAGCAGGGTCTTGACTCAAAACGTCACATTCCTTTTTTCCAGAGATGCTGTTTGACCCGCTGAGTTGGTCCAGAATTTTGTGTCCAGCTTGGGTCGGAGAGTAGTTGAGAGGTACAGGATACTGAGTTGGATGATCAGCCATGATCATATTGAATGGTGGTGCAGGCTCGAATGGCCTACTCCTGCACCTATTTTCTATGTTTCTATGAGAGGCAACTAGTGCCGTATGCCTGGAGTTACAATCTATATTAATGACTTGCATGATGAGATGGGATGGAATGTACTGTAGCCAAATTTGCTGGTGGGGAAATAAAAATTGGTAGGAAAGCAAGTTGTGAAGTGAACATAAAACATCCCAGATGGATATTTCAGCATTGGACAAAAAATGGCACATGGAGTGTCATGTGGGGAAGAGGAAAGTTGACCCCTTCCAAATCGAATAATAAACCAATTGTTTAAATGGAGCGACTATGGAATTATGTGGTACAGAAGAATCTGTATATCCTTCTACACAAGGTCCAGAAAATTAACATGTGGATTTTATGAGTAATGATAAAGGCAAGTGGATTTTATGAGTAATGATGAAGGCAAGTGGAATGCTGGCCTGTTTATGGTGAAGGAACACAGCTTGGAAGTAGAGATTTGCTATCATTTTACAAGGTGTTTCAGAAAGCACGGCCAGAGTTGGTCTCCTCGTTTAGAGAAAGATAAACTTGCACTGGAGGTTGTTCACAGAAGGTTAACTTAATTGTTTTCTAAACTGGATACCATGGAGTAGGTTATTGGATATGACAATTGTTAACAGTGTTAATCACTTTCAAGATAATTGGAACTTGGTTGATTGAGTGTCAATTAGCTGGACTGGGTCAGCTGCAGGAGGACAGTGGGTCGTAAACAGGGGTTTTCTTTGACGAGGTTTGACCTGGTTCCATTGCGACTCACTCAAGATTGGAATTAATCTCGTGTTGATTGGAATCCAATTCTTGTCGAGCACTTTAAAAGGCTGCTCCTTCTCACTTGTTTCCCGTTGTCGGTTTGCCCAGCCTGTGCAGCAAGATGTACCCAGGGACTGTAACGGATGATATTTGTTATACTGATTGTATTGGGAAGGGTGATTATAGGGTGATGGGTTGGATATATGACTAAGCGAAACTGCATAGTATATGAGGGTTTTTTCTTTTTTCTTTATTTCTCTCTTTTTTGTATGGCTTTGTAAATATTTGATTAGTGTATAAATGTAAATAATTTGGTGTACATATAGCTGCTGGTGTACATATGGTGTACATATAGCTGCTAAGTTTGTATAAGATAATTATAAGCAGTTAAATAAGGGGTGAGAATTAATAAGCTTTGGCTTCTTCCTGCTCCTTTTCAGACACATACGATTTCATGTATT
Organism: Amblyraja radiata; assembly: GCF_010909765.2. NCBI lineage: Eukaryota > Metazoa > Chordata > Chondrichthyes > Rajiformes > Rajidae > Amblyraja > Amblyraja radiata. The sequence continues at coordinate 49,969,595 of NC_045969.1, forward strand.
TATAGATATTGTTTATGACACTTTATAAATATTCTTGTTTTTTTTGTATGCTGTTTCACCCTTTTTATTCTTTTATTCTGTTCGAAATAAATAATTAAATAAATCAATAAATAAATAACATAAATATGGCACAGTGTCTATAAGGAACAACTCCATCAATACAACAATGTCAGGCTGTGGAATAGCTGCCCTAATTTAGATACTCGTCCCCTGGTGTTTATGGAGAGGACTTTACAAGGTTGACTGAGCTATAACTGAATCTTATACATTTTTATGATACATTCTGACAATTCATGGTCACCATTCCTTACACTAGTTTTGTACTTGAAAGTTTTATATTTCATTTAATTAACTGAATTACATTATGCAGTTGCTAACGTTCAATGTGAACTGGTTCAGGCCTTTCAGGTCATGATGACACTTACCCAAATGACAACAGCTGCAGCAGATAGATCGAAGTGGCCTTCTCAACAGTGGCATACAGATGGTGGATTTTAGCAAAAGGGCATTTTAGCAAGAGTTTCCAATCTGTTGGATTGCTGGAGAAGATTGTTCAATATCCCAGCTAACAAGATCCTGAACAGCTTCCTGCTTTTCGTTCAGGCTCCCGTGTACAGGCAAAAACCAAAAATATTCGAGGAATGTCATGTGGGTAACCGTACAAGGTGGAGGAAAACAGTGAACAGGTGGAAGGATAAGATCACCCACGATTCACAGAATCTTGTGTGCTTTATGATAGCCTGCATTTAGTTCAGTTCAGTTTCAGTTTAGGTTATTGTCATGTGTACTGAGGTACAGAGAAAAGCTTTTGTTGTGTGCTATCTAGTCAGCAAGAAAGACAATACATGATTATAATCGAGCCATTAGAGTTATGCTCTTGTAGTCTAGAGTGCTGCTATTATATTATTGGAGCAAGCAACAGAACAAAGTAATTATGATAGTAGCAGAATGCTGGAAATACTCAGCAGGTCAGACAGCATCTGGGGAGAGAGAAATAGGATTAACTTTTTGCATTAATGACTCTATCAGTGGTCAATGCATTTCCATCAAACTGTCCTTCCTCTTAGGTACACAAAATTGCTGGGGAAACTCAGCGGGTGCAGCAGCATCTATGGAGCGAAGGAAATAGGCGACGTTTCGGGCCGAAACCCTTCTTCAGACTTCCTCTTAGTCTGGTGACCTCACAAGTGCCCACAGTATATTAATCTGTACCAATTTGGCTCCTGCATTCCCACCTTGGCATATGATTTTAGAAACATCGAAACATAGAAAAATAGGTGCAGGAGTAGGTCATTCGGCCCTTTGAGCCAGCTCCGCCATTCAATATGATCATGGCTGATTATCCAAAATTATTATCCCGTTCCTGCTTTTTCTCCATATCCCTTGATTCTTTTAGCCCCAAGAGCTAAGTCTAACACTCTGCTGAAACCATCCAGTGAATTGGCCTCCACTGCCTTTCGTGGCAGACAATTCCACAGATTCACAACTCTCTTGGTGGTGACTTTGAAGATCATATGAGCATTGTTTGGACATTTCAAGTGTCTTTGACTTTACCTCTGCAATTACAGGAAAGCAGTTTAAGTTTTAGACCTGGGTAGTCCCAATCTCAAAGCTATATAAAAGGGCATGGATCACTGCAGCCCAGTAAACAATGAGCTTTGTACTGGGCTTAATCTTCAAATGTCCTCTCCTTAATAGACCAAGTGTGTGATGGTGCATTGAAGATGGTAGTAATCTCATCATCCATGTGAGTACTTTGATAAGTAGCTCCTGAAATATGGGAACACATCTGCATTTTGACAGATCTCTGAATCCGTATTTTTGGAGAAACTTATTGGGTAGTGGATGCAAGATAATAGGGTATCTTTGCCTGGTGAATATTGAGCTTAAGGCCTTTTATGGCTCATTGAATGAGTCATTGATGACCTGCAACATGTCCTCCAAAGCCAAACAATTATTTATCACATCCCAGCTCCTGAGTTTGGGGTGACCTTGATTCTGGAGTGCAGTTGAAAAACGCCCCAATTCATCCTGTAGATGATCCGTTCTGACGGGATGCATGTTGGAGATGATTGCAGTGAGAATGATTGAATAAAGTGTCAGCTAAATGATGCAGCCTTGACACTGTCATAGAGTGATACAACATGGAAGCAGCCCTTCAAACCAACTTGCCAACTACACTGGTCCCACCTGCCTGCATTTGGTCCATATCTCTCCAAACCTTTCCTATCCTTGTACCTGTCTAAATGTTGGCATAGTCCCTGCCTCAACCCCCTCCTCTGGCAGCTTGTTCCATACACCCACCACCTTTTGTGTGAAAAAGTTACTACTCAGATTCCTATTAAATCTTTTCCCCTTCACCTTAAACCTATGTCCTCTGGTCCTCAATTCACCTACTCTGGACAAGAGACTCTGTGCATCTACCCAATCTATTCCTCTAATGATCTTATACACCTCTATAAGATCACCCGTCATCCTCCTGGGCTCCAAGGAATAGAGACCCAGCCGACTCAACCTCTCCCTATAGCTCAGACCCTCTAGTCCTGGCAACATCATTGTAAATCCTCTTTGTACCTTTCCAGCTTGACAACATGTTTCCGATAACACGATGCCCAGAAATGAACACAATACTGTAAATGCGGCTTCACCAATGTCTTATACAACTGCAACATGACCTCTCATCATCTATACTCAATAATCTGGCTGATGAAGACCAATGTGCCAAACGCCTTTTTGCCCACCTTATCTACCTGCGACTCCACCTTCAAGGAACCATGCACCTGCACTCCTAGATTCCTCTGCTCCACAACCCTACTCAGAGGCCTACCATTCAATGTGTAGGTCCTGCCCATGTTAGACTTCACAAAATCCAACACCTCTCATTTCTCTGTCTTAATTGAGATCGGCCTGCTTTGTGAACCCATGATTAGGATCATAATTCTCATCTGTCATGAAAGAAATATAAAATACGGTTGAAGTTGGCAGGCAAATTTAAGAATGTGTTTCACATTCCCTCCAAATGGATGGAATGAGGAGCTTTAGTGAGGTTGAAGAAGGCTACATATAGTGGTTGATGTCTCTTGAAGCTGAGCCTCAGTGTATATCATGCCAAAGGCTATCTGTAGGTGGTTAAGGTCCCTGTGATGGTTTAGGCAGAAGCTCTTCAGCCACTCAGAGGAGCCAGTTGAGGACAACTGTGGCTATGAATCTTCCATTGGCAGATAATAGGGAGATCCCTCTGCAGTCAGACCTAACTTGTTTCTTGAAGATGATCATGACTATGGCACCTCCGTGGTACGTTCACTTCTTCCCAGATGTGGATTTAGTTTAGTTTATTGTCATGTGTACCGAGTTACAGTGAAACACTTTTTCTTGCACACTATCCAGTCATCAGAAAGACAATACATGATTACATGTATAAGGGAATAACGTTTATTGCAAGGTAAAGCCAGCAAAGTCCATCAAGGATAGTCCGAGGGTCACCAAAGAGGTAGATAGTAGTTCAGCACTGCTCTCTGGTTGTGTTAGGATGATTCAGTTGCCTGATAACAGCTGGGAAGCAACTGTCCCTGAATCTGGAGGTGTGTGTTTTCACACTTCTATACCCTTTGCCTGATGGGAGAGGGGAGAAGAGAGAGCAGCCAGGGTGAGACTCGTCCTTGATTATGCTGCTGGACTTGCCAAGGCAGCGTGAGGTTTAAATGGAGTGACCCTCTTGCACCCAGTGGAACGCCAGTAATTCTGGACAGGCAGGTCACCTGGATCACTGCTCCCTTTGGAAAGCCATGCAAGAAGCGATGCTTCGTACAGGTGGACACTTCTCACCTGTCGAATGCAGGCAAACGCAGTTTTCTGGATCACTCTGTAAATGTCTCTGGTTGATGACTCTGAGAAAATCTGGAGTTGTGAACCACAATGGACCATCAGTGGTAGCGTCCTGCAGGAGCTAAGTGTCGGCCAAGTCTTTCAAGTCTTTCTTCAGGTTCATTGCTTCAAATGAGACGTGCAGCATCTTCTATTAGGTCCTTTGCATTTTGCGCACATGCTGTCCTATCTCCACTGGGACTATCGCTGTTGAACATGTGCTTCTTCAAAACATCTATGATGCACATCCAAATTTGGTTTACAAATTCAGAAGCTAATACGATGTAACCAAAGACAAGCTACTGTTGAAATCGGTGATCAGTGCTAAACTGCAATGATGAAACAACACGATTTCCACTAACTTCCGAGGCCAAGAGCAACAAGTTGGTCCAGCTCCACTATGCCTCCGGCCCTGCTGCATTTTGGTTTAAGGCACCAAAGAACGGGCTTTAAAAGAAGGAAAACTGCTAGTCTTTTCCTTGGGGCAGGACCTGGTGATACATTTCATTCTTGGATGGAGCTGTTCCCAAACCAAGCTCTGATGCATCCTGATTTAAAATACTTTCTCAGGTGCATCTGTAGACGTTGGTGAGAGTTGTGGGGGACATGCCAAACTTCCTAAGCCTTCTAAGGACGTGTTGGTGTGTTTTTTTGGTTGTTGCCTAAAAATGATGAGGTGGTGGGTCCATGCTGAAGCTGCTCACTGAGGGTTGGAACTTCAGCAGGGGTATCGTCCATCTGAGACACTCATCACCCATTCCTTCTCTCCAGAGATGCTGCCTGGCTCGCTGAGTTACTCCAGCATTTAGTGTCTATCTCCCATTTCCTGATTGTTATCCTGTTTCACTAAATAAACATTTGAAACTTCAAGGACAAATAATGCTATAAAAAAGATGGCATAATTGAACTGATGTTCTGCAGTCTATTGTTGCCATTATGTGTGGATGAGACTATAGATTAGTAATGGATATTGTTCAATTAGATTGTTTGATGGTGAGTGGTGTTGGGTAAATTGAATGGATTAAAGGCCGATAAATCCCCAGGGCCAGATAGGCTGCATCCCAGAGTACTTAAGGAAGTAGCTCCATAAATAGTGGATGCATTAGTAATAATCTTTCAAAACTCTTTAGATTCTGGAGTAGTTCCTGAGGATTGGCGGGTAGCAAACGTAACCCCACTTTTTAAGAAGGGAGGGAGAGAGAAAACGGGGAATTACAGACCAGTTAGTCTAACATCGGTAGTGGGGAAACTGCTAGAGTCAGTTATTAAAGATGGGATAGCAGCACATTTGGAAAGTGGTGAAATCATTGGACAAAGTCAGCATGGATTTACAAAAGGTAAATCATGTCTGACGAATCTTATAGAATTTTTCGAGGATGTAACTACTAGAGTGGATAGGGGAGAACCAGTGGATGTGGTGTATTTGTACTTCCAGAAGGCTTTCGACAAGGTCCCACATAAGAGATTAGTATACAAACTTAAAGCACACGGCATTGGGGGTTCAGTATTGATGTGGATAGAGAACTGGCTGGCAAACAGGAAGCAAAGAGTAGGAGTAAACGGGTCCTTTTCACAATGGCAGGCAGTGACTAGTGGGGTACCGCAAGGCTCAGTGCTGGGACCCCAGCTATTTACAATATATATTAATGATCTGGATGAGGGAATTGAAGGCAATATCTCCAAGTTTGCGGATGACACTAAGCTGGGGGGCAGTGTTAGCTGTGAGGAGGATGCTAGGAGACTGCAAGGTGACTTGGATAGGCTGGGTGAGTGGGCAAATGTTTGGCAGATGCAGTATAATGTGGATAAATGTGAGGTTATCCATTTTGGTGGCAAAAACAGGAAAGCAGACTATTATCTAAATGGTGGCCGACTAGGAAAAGGGGAGATGCAGCGAGACCTGGGTGTCATGGTACACCAGTCATTGAAAGTGGGCATGCAGGTGCAGCAGGCAGTGAAGAAAGCGAATGGTATGTTAGCTTTCATAGCAAAAGGATTTGAGTATAGGAGCAGGGAGGTTCTACTGCAGTTGTACAGGGTCTTGGTGAGACCGCACCTGGAGTATTGCGTACAGTTTTGGTCTCCAAATCTGAGGAAGGACATTATTGCCATAGAGGGAGTGCAGAGAAGGTTCACCACACTGATTCCTGCGATGTCAGGACTGTCTTATGAAGAAAGACTGGATCGACTTGGTTTATACTCTCTAGAATTTAGGAGATTGAGAGGGGATCTTATAGAAACTTACAAAATTCTTAAATGGTTGGACAGGCTAGATGCAGGAAGATTGTTCCCGATGTTGGGGAAGTCCAGGACAAGGGGTCACAGCTTAAGGATAAGGGGGAAATCCTTTAAAACCGAGATGAGAAGAACTTTTTTCACACAGAGAGTGGTGAATCTCTGGAACTCTCTGCCACAGAGGGTAGTCGAGGCCAGTTCATTGGCTATATTTAAGAGGGAGTTAGATGTGGCCCTTGTGGCTAAGGGGATCAGAGGGTATGGAGAGAAGGCAGGTACGGGATACTGAGTTGGATGATCAGCCATGATCATATTGAATGGCGGTGCAGGCTCGAAGGGCCGAATGGCCTACTCCTGCACCTAATTTCTATGTTTCTATGTTTCTATCATAAGGAACAAACAAAAGGCTCAACTTTTTTTATTTTCTTCATTACTCCCCACCCTGTGGTCTTGTTCATCACTTGGAAATCTTTTTTCAAAATCTATATCTGCTCTTTCTTGGCGTGGCCCAACTTTGAAGTTAAAATATTATCTCACAATATATGTACCCAAGACCCATGTCTTTATAATATAGAAAAAGCCTATTATGTGGATATACTAATTCAAAAGAGTGCAACATATTTCACATGCTAAATAGTTATAAAGAAACTACAATGTACAGAAAGCTGTTTAAAATATGAGCATAAATTTCTGTAATGCTTTGTTTTTTAATTGCACCCCTTGTGAATAATTATCTCTAGGTACTAGCTCTTCTTAACCTGAAGTGTTCATCTAAATTCATGTCTTCCTCCATTTCATCATTCGCTGGATTCCTTCCAACTGGCGTTATGAATGAAACAATCAGGTTGGGTAATTTCTCCATGCCAGGTGTGTCAGCGATTTGATCTTTTAAAAAAAACCCGCTGTCTCCCTACTCCAACATTCACCATTTCGTATTGCATTGTCCTCGAGTAACTGTTTCGACATCTGAATCTTACTGCTCAGTGCAAATTCACCGTGCATTAGTGCTGTTCATTTCACTATTTTTGCATGCTCACCAGCTTCACAGTGTCGGGCCACAACTTTCACCCTGACATATAACCCGCCCTTCAGTTTTAGGTGTTCGTACCAAAAACTTAGAGGGATTCTGGCTGATCTTTATATATCAAATCTAATCAGAGATAGACACAAAATGCTGGAGCAAGTCAGCGGGTTAGGCAACATCTCTGGAGAGAAGGAATGGGTGATGTTTCGGGTCGAGACTCTTCTTCAGCCTCGAGCCGAAACATAGAAACATAGAAAATAGGTGCAGGAGTAGGCCATTCGGCCCTTCAAGCCTGCACCGCCATTCAATATGATCATGGCTGATCATCCAACTCAGTATCCTGTACCTGCCTTCTCTCCATACCCCCTGATCCTTTTAGCCACAAGGACCACATCTAACTCCCTCTTAAATATAGCCAATGAATGGCCTCAACAACATTCTGTGGCAGAGAATTCCACAGATTCACAGATGTGTGAAAAATGTTTTTCTCATCTCAGTCCTAAAAGATCCTTAAACTGTGACCCCTTGTTCTGAACTTTCCCAACATCGGAAACAATGTTCAATGAAACATCACCCATTCCTCTGCAGAAACGCTGCCTGTCCCGCTGACTTACACCAGTATTTTGTGTCTAGCTTCAGTTTAAATCAGCATCTGCTGTTTCCTCCGACACAAATCTAATACAAGAGTGAGTGATCGGGTTTAAAAAAAATTCCAGTGACACTACTCCCAAGAGCAAGCTGCAGTGTTTTGATTACACGGCCCTTATGTTCATTAGGATGGGTTTGTGTTTGCGCTCCTGTCTTCCATCCAACAAGATAATGACTGCAGAAACATTTGGTAGTGTGATTTCTAGTTGAAAATGTTCCTAATTGCGTTGCAAATACTATTTTTCCAGAACCCTAAACAAACTTTACCAGCTATGCAACACTTTGGTAGTCCAGCTGCTGAACACTGAGCAGAGACCTGTTTTACATCAGCTTCAACTTTACTTTGTTTGAATGTTGGTTTTCTCAACTTCTCTACAACTTGCATGTCTTGAACGGTATTTATTCCCAAAGGGTGCAGATCTACCCAATCAAGGCTCTACTTCGTAGTTTGGAGTGAGCCGATGTACATGGTCACTGTGAGCTGACTCGATGACGAAGATAGACACAAAGAGCTGGAGTAACTCAGCGGGTCAGGCAGCATCCCTGGAGAAAAGGATATGGATGACGTTTTGGGTCGAGACCCTTCTTTGGACTTTGATGACACCTGGATTATTGATCATAAGCACAGTACCACTGCCCCCTACTGGCCAGATTTGTATACAGATGCTCACTGGGAAGAATCACCACCAAGGCCTTCATTTGCCCCCTCCTCACCAACCCCTCACTCTCCTGGTATTTAAGCCAACGGAAGACAAAGACCAATTCAATAATCCTCAGGGCTTTCATAACGCATGGGCACGCTGGGCAGCTGCCCGGGGCCCACAAGCATAGGGGCCCCATTGCTAATCTATGTATTGTAGAATGTTATTGTAGAGCATGCAAACGGATAAGAACATCGCAAGTGCATGACGGCATATTTGATTCGGCATAAAGACACTGGACGTGTAGGGGCCCCAGTGCACTGCTTTGCCCGGGGGCTTATAATGCTGTTAAAACAGGATGCAACAGGATTATCAGGGCCATTTAATAGTCCATTCACTGAGTCTCTCAATGTTGTTCATTCTGGCCTTTCAGGCAGGTTTTGTTCCCAAGATCCAGGTATTGAGCACCTCCTCAGTGTCAGCCTAACCGCATGGGTGTTGGATCTTGACTCTGAAATGCAGGAACCATGGCTAACATTATGCAAGAATGCTGCAGGCATGACACAAGATTATTGAACCACAATAATTCCCTGTATTCAGGGAACAATATTGTAAATTCACTCCTTTGTTTCTCAGCATGCTCTTCATAAAATAATTGAGTCATAAACCTCTTGTAATTCCCTTGTCTCACATGACAGGAGTAAAAACATACGCCACGTCAATATACATCACTCTGTTGTTTATGTTTCAAGTCAGTGAGAATGATAGATGATTCTTTATCTCTGCAAAAACGAGCATTTCCCTCGAATCCTTTGATAGAGATAGTGTCACTTTAAAGCCAGTGTTTGCAAAATAACAAAGTGAACAGCATTATTTATTTTTCACAGATGTATTCAATCAAATTGCAGTGTATATAGTAGTATTTCACTCACAATGCACCATTCCTGCTTATTTTACTTTTGTTTAGAGCACCATAGTTGACAAGAGCTACTACCAGTGGGGAGCAGTGGCAGGCTCCTGGTATAAGTTGGACCTGACTCAGTTTTCTGCACACAACACATGATGCCATTTTTACACAGCTCGAAACTAGTTGCAATCTATACATGTAACATGAAACGCAGTTGGTTTAAACAATCTTGTGGAATGCATCATGCTTTAGCGAGCCATTTTGATAGCAAGAAAGAAAGATTTTCACTTTTGTGACTTATTTCATGAGTGTAAGTTGCCTCAAACCATTTCACAGCTTTGATGTATTTTGACGTATTACCACCTTTGCAATGTAAAACGTGTGGCTGCCAAAAAAAAATTATAAGCTGAGGAGTGTTAATTCAGAGAAGGATAAAAATGAATCGTAAACAAATACGATATGATAAGGATTTGCTTTAGTGATGCCAAGGCACAGGAAGAAATTCTGTGTTCTTCAAAATGGTGCATGGATTTCTTTAACCTGAACAAGTTAAGCTATAGTGTAAATCTTGTCTAAATGCAGCATTTTTTCAGTTCTGCTGTAGTTTCTTCATGTATTTTTGAGGCCTGCCGGCTCGATGCATGAAAGTACCTTTCCTCCTTCAGCAGTGCTTCGGAATTGAGGTTGACGTTTTCACTCTGTTTGTGTTTTTTGGAGGTGGGTAAAGCACCATTGTGGCAACTGTGGATTCTTCCATAGCGATGGGGCAGATGGTGGCTGATGGAGTGGATAAATGCTAGTTGGTGAAGCGGAAAGGCTCCACCATGTTCACAGGTCCCTAGTGTTCCTGCTGCATGGCCGTGAGGTTTTTAACGCTGTGCTGAATGCTTCTGCTGAACTATAAGCGTTCATGAAACAGAGATTGCCAGGAGTCAGTGGGGACGTTCCATTTCTGCGAAGGGGTTTGATCACATCACTAAATCTTGTTCTCTGTCTGGCTGAAATCTTTTCTAACGACGGAGCTCAGAATTGAGTGCTGTTTCAGGAGTCTGATATTGGACATAGCAAACAACATATCTCCTGAAATGTATAGGAAGGAACTGCAGATGCTGGTTGACACCAAAGATAGACACAAAATGCCAGAGTAACCCAGCGGGACAGGCAGCAACTTTGGAGAGAAGGAATCAATGGATGACGTTTCGGGTCGAGACTCTTCTTCAGATTGAGGTCTCCACCTGAAACGGAGACCTCGGGTGGAGACCATTCGTTCTATCCAGAGATCCTGCCTATCCCACTGTTACTCCTGCATTTTATGTATATCTCCTGAAATGCATGAATGCCTATCAGGCCTGAGAGATCATGTATTTGTGCCTGATTTATGATAAAGCAGCTCGGTTACAATGGTGGCCCATCATGGTGGCCCATCATGGTGGCCCATCATGGTGGCCCATCATGGTGGCCCATCATGGTGGCCCATCATGGTGGCCCATCATGGTGGCCCATCATGGTGGCTGATGCTGATTGTAAGATATCTTGTTCTTGTGATCCATTGCCTGTGTTGGCTGAAGACATGTTGAAGTAAATGGCTATTAAGTCGAGTTGTCATTGGTGAAGGCCATTGTCGGGCGATCAGTAGCAAGAATGCATTTCTCATTACATCCTCAATTTGTAAGGCTGCTGTTTTAATATTGCATGTACACCATAGGATGCTCTTTTCAAAAATCACTGCGATATATTTGGGGAATTTCTAGGAGAAGTGTGATAGGTTGCAATTGCTGAAATCATAGGTTCTTTTGTGCTTCCTGACTTATCCAAATGGTAACTGCTAATTTGGCTGGGCTTTCTTTAATGTTCAACACTGCCACAGTGACTAGCATGGAAATGTATTGTTGCTATGGAAATAATGAGAGGGGAAGTGAAAGTACCTCTTTAGGAATATTGTCATGTATTTAAGAACCATCTGACAGCATGTTTCAATACATCCTGCAATTACTACTTACAAACTGATTTATGTCTGCACTGCTGCAGAACTCTTCTGCGATTTTTCTGGAGATGTGGACGTCAAGAGCTTATTTAAATACAAAACTTGTATTTATAAAACATCTATCACAAACTCAAGACTTTCCATTACAAGCTTGGTAGCTGGAGAAATAATCTTGCAATGCAGTAGAGCATAACACGTTGCAAATTCTCACTAATAGGAATATGATAATTGCAGGCAATCTACTGTATTACATTTTTGATGAAGGGTCTTTGACCTGGGACACCAACTCTATTTCTCTTTCCACTGATGCTGCCGGAACTGCACAGTGTTTCCAGCATTTTTTGTTTTTACATCTGTTTTTAGTCATTGATTTTAGGACGAAATATTAGCTGGTGGAGGTGGGGAATTTCTCTGCTCTTCAAAATAGTGCCGTTCGATATTTAACTTGTGTCTGAGTGTTGGGGTCTGAGTTTAGTTATCCCATTTAAAAGGCAATCTGTCCAACCATGCAGCACTGCCTCGGTACTGCATTTGAACGTTATTTCTGGAAATAGTTACATTGATCAAATACTGATGAGCTGGGGGGCTGTCATTTTAGGAGTGGAAAATTGACCTGTAAAATATCATGGCTTTGTTGGGGCAGGACTCCTGTAATCAAAATATTTTCAATTGAAGAGTTTGGGTCAGTGCAATTCTTTTGTAGTTGCAATTTGATGTGAAACATTGGACTGAAGCCTTTCTGGCCCAAAGTCAGAATTACTTGTACCATTATCAACTTCTCAGTATGTTTGAATGCATGGCACACCCTGTTCCAATGTTCAGTCAATCAGAACACAGTGAACAATGATGAAAGAATCACATGTTCATAATTGGTCATATTTTTCCTTCACTAAAACAACAATGTAAGTATAACACTATGGGTTGGCAGCACAAATTATGGAGAAGTCGCTCTTTTTGCAATGTCAGTGTCTCCCAATTTATTTTTATCGTCTGTGTTGCTTTTGCACCATGCTCACAGAGGTCCACTCCAAACACATCACCAAGCCCTGCCCCAAGAAAAAGACCAGCAGTTTTCCTTCTCTCAAAGCCCATTTGTTGGTGCCTTAAATCAAAATACAGCAGGGCCAGAGGCATAGTGGAGCTGGACTAACTTGGTGCTCTTGACCTCAGCAGTTGGTGGAAATCTTGTTGTTTCATCATTGGAGTTCAGCACTGATCACTGATTTCTACAGCAGCTTGTCTTTGATTACATCTTACCAGCCTCTGATTTTTGCGAAACAAATTTTGCAAAACAAAAAGCATCATAGATGTTTTGAAGAAGCACATGTTCAACAGCGATAGTCCTCCTCACGGATCATCACGGTGGAGATAGGACAGCATGTTGCCCAGAATGTGCGCAAAATGCAAAGGACCTAATAGAAGATGTTGCACTTCTCAGCTGAAGCAATGAACCTGAAGAAAGACTTGGCTGACACTTAGCTCCTGCAGGATGCTACCACTGATGGTCCATTGTGGTTCACAACTCCAGATTTTCTCAGGGTCATCAAGCTGAGACATTTACAGAGTGATCCAGGGAACTGCATTTGCCTGCATTCGACAGGTGAGAAGGGCCCACCGGTACGAAGCATCGCTTCTTGCATGGGTTTCCCAAAGGGAGCAGTGACCAGGTGACCTGCCTGTCCAGAATTACTGGAGTTCCACTGATTGCGAGGGGGTCACTCCGTTTAAACCTCACGCTGCCTCGGCAAGTCCAGCAGCATAATCAAGGACGAGTCGCACCCTGGCCGCTCCCTCTTCTCCCCCCTCCCATCAGGCAAAAGGTATAGAAGTGTGAAAACGCACACCTCCAGATTCAGGGACAGTTTCTTCCCAGCTGTTATCAGGCAACTGAATCATTCTACCACAACTAGAGAGCAGTGCTGAACTACTATCTACCACATTGGTGATTCTCGGACTATTCTTGATTGGACTTTGCTGGCTTTATCTTGCATTAAATGTTATTCATGTGATCATGTATTGTCATTCTGCTGACTGGATAGCACGCAACCAAAGCTTTTCACTGCAACTCAGTGCACGTAACAATAAACTGAACTCAACTCATGGATCATAAAGCTGACAATGACTCCAAGTGCTTCTACAGATTTGACAGGGTGATGTCCATGAATAGATTGTGTATATGTGTGCTGGAGAAGAGGAGATTGTGTTTGCTTTTTCATTCCAGGATGGTTAAAGTGAGGTGGAATCAAAGTTGCGTCAAAGAGTGCAGGGAAAATACATGGTGAAACCTCCTGGGATGGCCTCGTTATTCAGATTGCAATTCAAAGGGGTTCAATCCTGGGAGAAGTGTTAAAATTGATTGTAATAAAATAAACTTGTTGTATGTTGGAATCTGCAATTATTATTGCAGTGCTGTCAGTGAAAGCATCGTATCTTGCAATAAGGTTTCTTTAATCTGCTGCAGTATAGACAATAGGTGCAGCAGTAGGCCATTCGGCCCTTCGAGCCAGCCATTCAACGTGATCATGGACGTTTCTTGGGCAGTCTGATTAGTTTGGAGATACAAGGAAACAGCACCTTCGGCCACCATGTCCACACTGGCCAGCGATCCCTGCACACTACACTACACACACCAGGGACAATTTACATGTATACCAATCCAATTAACTTGCAATCCTGTACGTCTGTGGAGTGTGGGAAAAAACCGAAGATCTCAGAGAAAACCCACGTGATCACGGGGAGAACGTACAAACTCTGTACAGTCAAGCACCTATAGTCAGGCTTGAACCCAGGTCTCTGGCGGCGTAAGGCAGTAGCTCTACTGCTGTGCAACCGTGCCATTCATAGGAGACTGCATTATTTATTTCAATGTGAGGTGGCCATTGCTTGCCAGCTCCCACATGGTCATGAAAGAATATGTCATTAAGCTGAAAATAGTGCAGTGAAAATTTACGAGATTGTTGTCAGCACTCTAGTACCTGAGCTGCGGGGAGAGATCGGACAAGCTAAGACTTAAGAGGGTGATCTTAAAAATGGTGTATAAAATCATGAAAGGAATAGATATGGTGAATGCACAAGAAATGTGTAGGAAGGGACTGCAGATTTTGGTTTACACCAAAGATGGATAATACATGCTGGAATAACTCAGCGGGACAGACAGCATCTCAGGAGAGAAGGAATCGGTGAAGAAGGGTCTCAACCCGAAACACCACCCATTCCTCTCCAGAGATGCTCCATGTCCCGTTGAGCTTTTTGTGTCCATCTTTGGAGAATTCAGTCTTTTTTCCAGCGTAGGGAAATTAAGCGCCTGAGGACATGGGTTTAAGATGAGAGGGGAAAGATTTAATGGGAACCTGAGGTGCAATTTTTTCACACACAGGGTGGTGGGTATATGGTACAGTGCATTCAGAAAGTATTCAGACCCCTTCACTTTTTCCACATTTCGTTACGTTACAGCCTTATTCTAAAATGGATTAAATTCATTTTTTTATCAGCAATCTACACACAATAGCCCACAATAAAAAAGTGAAAACAGGTATTTAGAAATTTTTGCAAAATAATTAAAAATAAATAACTGAAATATCACATTTACATAAGTATTCAGACCCTTTACTCAGTACTTTATTGAGGCACCTTTGGCAGTGATTACAACCTCAAGTCTTCTTGGGTATCACACTACAAGCTTGGCACACCTGTATTTGGGTAATTTATCCCATTCTTCTCTGCAGATCCTCTCAAGCTCTGTCAGGTTGGATGGGGAGTGTTGATGCACAGCTATTTTCAGGTCCCTCCGGAGATGTTCGATCGGGTTCAAGTCCGGGCTCTGGCCGGGCCACTTACGGACATTCACAGACTTGTCACAAAGCCACTCCTGCGTTGTCTTGGACGTGAGCTTTAGGTCGTTGTCCTGTTGGAAGGTGAACGTCTGCCCCAGTCCGAGGTCCTGAACGCTCTGGAGCAGGTTTTCATCAAGGATCTCTCTATACTTTGCTCCGTTCATCTTTACCTCGATCCTGACTGGTCTCCCAGTTCCTACCGCTGAAAAACATCCCTACAGCATGATGCTGCCACCACCATGCTTCACCGTAGATATGGTATTGGCCAGGTGATGAGCGGTGCCTGGTTTTCCTCCAGACGTGACACTTGGCATTCAGGCCAAAGAGTTCAATCTTGGTTTCATCAGGCCAGGGAATCTTGTTTAGGTGCCTTTTGGCAAACTGCAAGCGGGCTGTCATGTGCCTTTAACTGAGGAGTGGCTTCTGTCTGGCCACTCTACAATAAAGGCCTGATTGGTGGAGTGCTGCAGATATAGTTGTCCTTCTGGAAGTTTCTCCCATCTCCACAGAGGAACTCTGGAACTCTGTCAGAGTGACCATCTTGGTCACCTCCCTGATAGGTAGGGGGCGCTGTCCTGTGCACGGCTGCCCAGCCAGCAGCTGTCTGTCTCTTCATCTCTTTATTTTTAATTTTAGTTAAGTGTTTTGTTTGGAGGCCTAGACTTTTTTTATGTGGTGGTGGGGGGGGGGGGGGTGGAACTACCTTTCAGGGTCCCTACCTGGTCGGAGAGGCAGCTTTTCTCCGGGCTGCAGCTTCGACCCGTACTTGCAGCCTACCAGCGGGCCTGGAGCGGCGTTTCCTGTCGGGGACCGCCCAGAACCTCGGCTTCGGCAGCGGCACAGCGCTGGAGCGCTATCGTGGAGCGGGCGATGCCTTGCCCGGGTCGCCGCGCTGGAGCTCCGGTGAGCTGAGACCGCCGGGAAAAACATCGCGGAGCTGCGGGACTGTGGAGCGACCAGCTGCGGGCGGCGGAGCTGATCTTAACATCGGGAGCCTGGGATCTCTAGATGAGATCGCCAGTTGTGGAGCTCCAACCGGCGTGGCCTTGTTGGCTTTGGAAGCCGTGGCCTCCAGTGCGGAAGCGGCCGTTCCAGGGTTCCCAAGCCGCTGGGAGGACTCTCCCGACGCCGGAGCAACATCACCCGGCGAGAACGGCCTGGAACATCGGGCCTCCGTAAAGGCAACTGTGGAGGCCTCAATAGGCCCGACTATGGGTGAACTGGGGTTGGGGACTGGACTTTGTGCCTTCCCTCATGGTGGGAGCCATTGTGGGGGGATGTTCTTTGTGTTTAAGACTCTCATTGGTGTTATGTCTGTATTCTTTTTTTGTGTGCTGCAAAATGGCAAAAAACATTTCACTTCACTACACCTGGGTGTATGTGAATGTGACTAATAAAATACCTTTGATACCTTTGATATGTTAGTAAATCTCTATCCTAAGGCCCTTCTCCCCCGATTGCTCAGTTTGGCCAGGCTCTATGAAGAGTCCTGGTGGTTTCAAAGTTCTATTTATGAATGACGGAGGCCACTGTGCTCTTCTGGACCTGCAATGCTCCAAAAAATGTTTTATACCCTTCCCCGGATCTGTGTCTCAACACAATCCTGTCTCGGAGGTCTACAGACAATTCCTTCGGCTTCATGGCTTGTTTTTTGCTCTGACATGCACTGTCAACTGTGGGACCTTATATACACAGGTGTGTGCCTTTCCAAATCATGTACAATCAATTTAATTTACCACTTGTAGACTCCTATCAAGTTGTAGAAACATCTCAAGGATAATCAATGGAAACACGATGCACCAAAGCTCAATTTTGAGAGTCACAGCAAAGGGTCTGAATACTTACGTAAATGTGATATTTCAGTTATTTATTTTTTATTATTTTGCAATAATTACTAAACACCTGTTTTCGCTTTTATATTACGAGGTATTGTGCGTAGATCGATAATAAAAAAAAAAATGACTGTAACCAATTTTAGAATAAGGCTGTAATGTAACAAAATGTGGAAAAAGTGAAGGGGTCTGAATACTTTCTCAATGCACTGTACATGCTGCCAGTGGAGGTAGTTGAGGCAGGTACAATAACATTTAAAAGACACTTGGACAGGTACGTGGTTTGGAAAGGTTTGGGGTGATATAGGACAAATGCAGGCAATTGTGTCTACCTTAGTTGGCGCATCTTGGTCAGCATGGACGGGTTGGGCAGTGAGCCTTTTCCATACCATATGACTATGAATGAGATCTTGGTCCAGTGGTAATGATGTCCACGGTGAATGGAGACCAGGCTCTGCTGCACAAACTTAGAGCCAATGTGCACATACTCACTGCATTCTAGGCACACAAAGATGGATTCTGCACACACACGCACTCACTCGCACTCACGTCTTTGTGCTCTCCACCCACCATTACACCATCGGTGATTTTCTTTTTCCCCCTTCCTCGGTCTCCTTATCCTATTATCCGCTCACCCCTGCAGCCTCCCTCGGCTCCATTCACGCTCCTTCCTTTTCTGCTATTCCCATCCTGGCCACCCCCTGCCTGCTTGTTCTGTCCCAGGAAGAAGCGGCCACTGAACAACATTGGCCACCTTCTCCAGGACTGTCCGCGTGATCTGTTGATCGCCCTCCCTCATCTCCTTTCTCCCACTCGGATGACCTGGGCTCGGACTGCTCCACATCGAGCCTATCCCGCATAATCCAAACCTCTCTGACTCAACTCCAAGAAACTTCACCCCCTCACCCAGTGTTGCCAACGTGTGTTCTCCCAGCAGTTTCCCATCTGATGGAAGTTGATTTAGAACGACGGACCCACTGTCTTCTGAACTGATAATATCACAATGACCATGTTAGAAAGCCTGAATTTCTCTGACAAACCGTTGTGCAAAGATTAAAGGAATTCCCTTCCTCTTGTTTTACATTATCCATTACTGCAGAGTTGAAAGCATAACATAGCGATTTTGTATATTTTATGTGATCATATGTGTATTTTTATTCCCATCGTTTCTGAAGCAAGTTATCCATCCAATGTTCGCTATCCAATAGTAATTTTCTTTCATTTTCCTCTGAATCCCAAGCTTCATGAAAATTGACATTTTCAGCCCAAGAAAAATGATCAAAAGCCAGCGGAGTTATTTGTTGATAAAACAGATCAGCCACTGAAGTACTACTTTCAAAACTGGAAGATCAATATATTCACCACGCTATAACTCTGGAATGAATGTATACCCCAGACATTATCAAATACAATAGCGGACCTCTTTTAATGCGGACCTCTTTTATAGAGGATGTTGGTTACAGTGGATGTTGGTTACAGTGGATGGACCTGCTGCCGACCTTCACCACCTTTGGTCTGAGCTATCGCCACTCCCCGCCGGCCCACACAGATTCCTCGGCCGCTTCCAGGCCACAACATTAACCGACACTTGGCCCACCCATCGGGCCGTGACTAATGACTCCGCCACTCCGCCAATCCTCCCCTCTCCCCCGGCCGCCAGCAAACCAGGGCCGTCGACTCACCTGGACTCCAGTTCCAGTCTGAAGAGGGGTCTCGACCCAAACATCACCTGTCCATGTTCTCCACAGGTGCTGCCTGACCTGAGTTACTCCAGCACTTTGTGTCCTTTTGTGTATCAACCAACATCTGAAGTTGTTTGTTTCTACTGTTTATACAATGATAATCCATTAATCGTTTATAGCGGGCAATCAACATCACCAGTCACCAATTCCCCCCCCCCCCTCATGGTTCATTATAATGAGTGTTTACTGTAAATACATGTTGATCAAACAGCAAAATGCACAGGGAGAATCAAGAATGTATGCTATTAGTTCATCTTAAACAATTTGTTAATGGACTCAAAGGTGGCATTCTAAAATCTGAGCTCTAATATTCATTTGTCATTTGCATACCTCACAACAATTTCTCATGATATCTGTCAGCTTCCATCATCAATCTTGCATCTAGTCCAGTTTGAAATACAGTTTGCCACATATTTTCAGGAATATCTCTCTTGGTCAGTCGAGGGTCATCAAATCAATTTTAGATTTCATATTATATCAAACAGCAGCCTGATGCTTTTGTAGTTTTCTTTAAACTGGTTTTGTTCCTGAACTAATATTAAACAAATCTTTGTGCTTGGCTGATATAGCACATTCGCCAAATTTATCTATTCTGGTTCAACACTAGCTATTGGCTAGAGTTGCACTGGCAGGAGAAGGTGCTTTCAACATCTTTAGGTTGGCACGGTGGCGCAGTAGTAGAGTTGCTGCCTTACAGGCCTTGCAGCGCGGAGACCCGGGTTTGATCCCGACTACGGGCGCTGTCTGCACGTAGTTTGCTTGTTCTACCTGTGACTCTGGTTTTTCTCCAAGATCTTCGGTTTCCTCCTACACGCCAAAGACATACGGGTTTGTAGATTAATTGGCTTGGAGTAAATGTAAAATTGTTCCTAGTGTGTGTAGGATAGTGTTAATGTGCGAGGATCGCTGGTTCGTGGGTCGAAGGGCCTGTTTCCGTGCTGTAGCACCAATCAAAACTAATTTGCCTTTCAGGATATTTTGGATGTTGTTGATGCCTTCTATAGGAAAGGGCTTCTGCAGCCTGCCACATGTCACATCCCAGTCTCAGGAATAACAAACATATTACAGGAGCTCTCCTGTCAATGTTTACAAATTGGAATCCAAAATGTAAAAAGTGATAAATGTATTCATTTGAACTTTGAGACGTTGGTCTCATGAGAAACACAAAATCAATACTCATCTTTGGCCCGGAGAAGCCCAAGACCTTTTTCATATGTTTCCACGGGCCAGTCCTCTTCCTGTTGTGCCCCACTGCTGAATTTACTGTTTTCTGCCGCATGTTGAATTGTGACCTCTTCTGCAGCAAGCTCAAGCTGAGGATCCTGCTGCTCTCTGAAGCAGTATATCAGCTTCCCATCATTACTTGGACCAGTGAAGCTTGTGCTGCCCTGATTCTGCTTCCAGAAGTGCTATCTAGCTTGCTAACTGATTATTTGTTTGCCAGTAAAGATGACTAGGTTTATCTTCTCTGCTGACTCACAAAGGGGTTATTTTAACTCTAGACTTGGTTCAGATTATGTAATTAATTAAAATACAAAATATTTCTAAATGGCCTCAATCTGCTGACTCGTGTGATGGGTCATAAATCTCATTAGTGATAGGAGCAGAATTAGGCCATTCGGCCCATCAAGTCTGCCCTGCCATTCAATCATGGCTGATCTATCTCTCCTAACCCCATTCTCTTGCCTTCTCCCCATAACCCCTGACACCCATCAATGCATATGTGACCAATGCCATCTCCAGAGGAAGTTTGCATTGATCGTATCTTGTATGGAGACTGCACGCTTTCATTGTTGCATGCTTCCCCCCCCCCCCCCCCCCCCCCCCCCCCATTTTGAGCCCTTTGCAAACAAAAAGAGGCAAGAGGGGGCCAGGTCCATTGATTGTGAGCAGTTGAGGCATTTCATTGGCCCAAGAGGAGCAGGAATATGATCTCAAGGCCCAAGGGGCTTGACTGCTTCAACCACACCACAACCTGCCAAGTGCTAATGGCTTCTATTGCATCTTTATTCTGAGCTACACTTTGGTACTTGTGAAGCTGCAAGTAAGAATTTCATTGACTGATTCCAGTGCATGGGACAGCCAAATGCCCTTGACTCTCGGGTCTGCCTGAATTTGACCAAGTGTGTAAATCAGTCCATGTTCACTCACCTGCACAACCCAGAACTTACTTCAACAGTTTCTCAAATCTGACCGAATGCCACAAGTAAAGTAATATTATTTGTAACTGTGAGGTGTTGCAATTTGGAAAGTCAAATCAGGGCAGTGCCTCCCTGTTGAATGGTAGGGCCCTGGGGAATGATGCAAAGGACAGAGATCTAGGAGTACATGTACATAACTCACTGAAAGTAGCATCTCACATGTAGATATGGTGGTGAAGAAGGCTCCTGGCACATTGGCCTCCATCAGTCAAGGAATTGCTTATAGAAGTTGGGATGTTATGCTACAGATACACAGGAATTTGGTGAGGCACACTTGAGGCATTGTGTTCAGTTTAGGCCAACCTGTTCTTGGAAATATGCCATTAAGCTGGAAAGGGTGCTTTCCAGAGAAAATTTACAAGGATGTTGCCAAGACTTGAGAGACTGATCTATAGGGAGAAATTGGGCAGGTTAGGACTCTATTCCTTGGAATGAAGGAGGTGTGATCTTATAGAGGTGTACACAATCATGAGGGGGGGGATAGATAGGGTGAATGCACAGAATATTTCCTAGAGGATAGAAGACTCATGAACTAGTGGTGTACAGATGAGGAGAAAGATTTTATGGGAACACGTGGCATGTTTTCACAAAGAGGATGATCGGTATATGGAACGAGGAAGTAGTTGAGGAAGGTACATAGCAACACTGAAAAGACATTTGGACAGGTGAAACTTTCAGAATGTGTGCCAAATGGGACTAACTTAAATGGTGCATCTTGGTTGGCTTGAATGAGTTGGGCCAAAGGGCCTGTTGCCATGCTGTATAATTCTAGTAACGTAGTGATAAGATCACTTATTTATGACCTATGGTATACATATATGCAAGCCATTCTTAAATCTTAATCTTTGCTGGCTCTTAATCTTGTATGAACTTTCACTGAGTCACCCTGGCAATTACTCAGTTTGGCTAGTATTTCTTCAAGTTGTTCCTCAATTTTCCTTAATGCAAAAATCCCATCTAAAGTGAATTGACAATTCTTCCTGTTTATTTGACCACCTTCACTCTGCGAGCCTGCTGAATGACTGAATGGTTCAACATAGGAATGTTTGATGTCCAATTAGCGGCACGGCAGAGACGCAGGAAAAAAGTTTGTGTTGTCACCATTCCGAAGTTGTCAACATGCTCTCCACTGACAATTACAGACCATCTTTTTACCCATGGGATGACTTTGATGACTGTCACACAGCATGTTTTATTGGCAAAAACAAATTATCCAGGATTTCCTTTCCAGCTTGCAGCCTGTTTGAAATGCTCGGTGCTGACACTGCATCTTGGTTTGGACATTTTAAGCAATTTTGGTTCATCAGGAATTATGTATTCTTGATGGGGGACAGTTTGACCATAATTTTGAATGATATCAATCCATGCCTAAGACACTAAAAGCTGCAGTAACCCAGCGAGACAGGGAGTATGTCTGGAGAGAAGGAATGGGTGACGTTTCAGGTCGAGACCCTTCTTCGGTTTAAACCAGCATCTGCATTTCTTCTTACGCACTCAATCCATGCCTAACTCTGAGACCCGTAAGGGCTACCAAAAAAAGGGCGGAGTAATAGCGTAGCGGTAGAGCGACTGACTTGCAACGACAGAGACCCGGGTTCAATTCTCACCACGGGTGCTGTCTATATGGAGTTTGTACATTCTCCCCGTGACCTGCGTGAGTTTTCTCTGAGATCTAGTTTCCTCCCACACTGCACAGACATACAGGTGTGTAGGTTAATGGGCTTGGTGTAAATGTAAAAATTGTCCCTAGTGTGTGTAGGGTAGTATTAATGTGCAGGGGTCACTTGTCGGTGCGGACTCGGTGGGCCGAAGGGTCTGTTTCTGCACTGTATCTCTAAACTAAATTAAACCATCTTTCTCCATTGAGTTGTCTGAGGAAGATCCCGCCAACGGCCAACTCTCTCCTCATGAGCACTTCATCTGATTATGATCGTTCTCTCCTCTGACCCAGTAGTTCACTGCCTGCCTGCGACATGCCACCATGCGCTTCCCTGCTGCCTGCTCCTTGCCTGTGAATTTGTGCCATAGGCTTTTTCAACCTGCAGGCAGGTGGCCCCATTGCCATTATGGAAGCTTTGTGAAGAAGGGTCTTGACCCAAAATGTCACCCATTCCTTCTGTCCCGCTGAATTACTCCAGCATTTTGTGTCTGTGAGCACTTTGTTACATGGGCGGGCTTGTGGAAGGAGAGGGATGAAACCAAAATAATTAGTAATTGCATAACTGGAAACTGCCCGCAGATTATAGAATTATATGTGCTGGGCATCCATCCATCCACAAACCAGTCTCTTCTCACTATTTCTAAGGACAAGTCTGTGCCTAATTTCGCTGATAAAACAGCTGGTGTAGAAATTCTGATCCAAATCCTCTGATTACATGCTGAGCATTGTAATATCACAATTCTGGAGGAAAGTCATAATTTAATCTTTTGATTTCCTTCTTGTCTTCAGTGGTTCAAAAATGTTACTCTGATCTTTTCTTTCAGTGCTTGCAAATTAATGAGAGCACTAATTTTCAGAAATGGTGAAACACTGTTCGAATCGAGGCACAGTGCAGGCAGGCAATGAGAAGGCAATCAGAATGACACAAATAAAGTCACAGCATCTCTATAAGAAATGGTGTGAATGTTATTTAGTTCACCGTATCTTTTTGAAAGTGCCTGCAAATATGCAGCCTGATTCCTAAAGGAACAAAACCATTAATGCGCCCCGCAGGATGATACAGTTCTTCCTGCATCAGGGAAAATAGTTGAGTAAAACTACTAGATATTAATTCCACTCGCATTTTCCAATTCCTGCTATGTCACAATTGATAGATTCAAAGGCCCTGCAGTGTGGAAAACATTGACTTTCTTTGATCACCAGATCTATCTGTGCTGACAACTTTCAATGACAATTTCCTGCCTTTAATGTAACTCATTTTAAGAGAGTAAAACCTCCTAAAACAATTTTCAGTGCATAAGGAAAGAAATGTTTTCATTTTTTTCATGTCATAAGTGATAGGAGAATTAGGCTATTCGGCCCATCAGTTTGCCATTCAATCATGGCTGATCTATCTCTCCCTCCTAACCCCATTCTCCTGCCTTTTCCCCATAACCCCTGATTTGCAGATGACCTTGTGACATTAAAGGTGATCATTTAGTCCATCCCGTCTATGCCAGCTTTCAGAGCATTCACATCCCCCTAGTAATTCCTATACGTCCCATTTTTCCATCAATTTGCACCCACTCCCAGATTCCGCTGCTCATCTCATGCTGGTGGCGATACAGAGTGGCAAATAATTCCAACCAACCCACTACATGGTGTCACAAAATGGGATGCCACCACAGGGGATTATGGGCATGCTCATAGATGGGTTATAAAGAATGTCTTGGAATTAGGGCAAACTCGTTATGTTGTGAATACAAGAGGCTGGAATTCACCTACTGATGTCATTGTCACCCGTTGAATAGGGAACTTGTTCAAGTGATCAAAGTTGGAAGATTGTGCAGACATGGGTGCTTTAGGATTAGAGAAGGTTACAAATGTAGAGAGGGGCGAGACCATGAAAGAACTTGAACACAAACTGAGGACATTATGATTGGAGCTACTAAAAGGCAATGTAAGTCAGTGAGTGCAGAATTGATCGATGACTGGACATCACTGGAATTTAGGATGAAGACTAAGATTTTGGATGAGTTAGAAAATGGGAAGCTGCCCAGTCACTCGCAGGTAAGTAAAACATGAATGGCTTCAACAACAGATGAATTGAGCAGGGGCATGAAGGGTCATTGCAACAAAGACATCTTTAATTTAGTTTAGAGATACAGCGCGGAAACAGGCCCTTCAGCCCAGTGAGTCCACACCGACCAGCGATCTCAGCTCATTAACTCCATCCTACACACACTAGGGACAATTCTTTTACACTTATTCCAAGCCAATTTACCTACTAACCTGTACGTCTTTGGAGTGTTGGAGGAAACCGAAGATCTTGGGGAAAAAACCCACTCAGGTCACGGGGAGAACATACAAACTACGTACAGACAGCACCTGTAGTCGGGATCAAACACGGGGTCTCCGGCGCTGTATGGCAGCAAGTCTACCAGTGCGCCACCGTGCCAACCCATCTTTCTTGATCTGATATTTTTTAAAGGAGTTAAGCTATGTGCCATCAATTTGCCTCTCCTGGAAATCTCTTCCATATACAGGAAAGGAATAATTTGCTCTGACCTCTAATCTTGTCTGAGTCTAATTCTCTGCATTCTGGCATGAAAAATACTTGGCCTGACACTAAAAAAAAAAAATCAAGCATGTTGGAGCGAGATTCATTTCCAATAGAAATAGATTTGTAACTTGTAAAAGCATGTGCGCTGAATAGTGCTTCAACCTTTTGCTTGTAGAACACTCCTGTCCAAACAATGCCCTGTAAAAAATTTTTACGTGACTCAATGCTCACTGTCCAACAGTGAACTACAATTGTCAACAAAAGACACAATGCGTTGGAGTAACTTTGCAGGTCAGGCAGCATCTCTGGAAAAATTCTGCAGTTCCTTGTGTTTAGAATTATTAATACTTAATAATTATTATTACTAATACTTTCTTGAAACCTTCAAGGAAATAGTTTCGTCATTTCAAACAAAAGGCAAAATTTGAAAAGTGGATCTGCAGGGCTCTGGGTATTATTCAGAGGCCAAAATTGTGTTTGGGACTTGTAATGTGAGTCGCATCTTATTCATCTTATTGTCATGGCCATTGGAGTACTTTTGTTCAAAGACTGATTATAATTATTTAGACCAGCCTTGATGGAGCTTATTAATATGTATATAATAGGGGAGTGTTGAGCTGAGCTCTATCTACATAGGGTACAGACATGACTGGAAAGATCTCTAAGTGTCTTTTAACCACCACAGTCCTTATGACGTTACACTCACAGTAGGATGCTCCAGAATTTAAACCACATGACAATGTGGGAATGGTGATATATTTCCAAGTCGTGGGACAGGGGCATAAGGGTATGACTTGAAGGAGGACCAAAATGTGCCTGCTGTCCTTATCCTTCTTGGTGACAGTGATCATTGATATGGAAGGCAATTTCTGGGAACATTAGGGGCCTGTCCCACTAGGAGATTTTCTTTTTTCTTTTTTTTTTTTGGCGACTGCCAGCGTCTACGACGATGGAATTCACCGAAGTCAACACCCGCGACAACCCACGTCAGCTGGCGACAACCTACGTCACCTGATGACAACCTATGACAGCACCTAGGTCAGGAGAAGACAAGCTACGACAAGCCCATGGACGCTGACTGTCGCTGAAACGTTTTGAACATTTCAAAATTCAGTGGCGACCAGAAAAACGCTACTACTCTGGGCGACTGAGGAGACTACTCACTACCATAAAGGCGACACCCCGGCAACTGTGTGGCGACAGCCCAGTCACCTAAAAAATCACCTAAGTGGGACAGGCCATTTAGTAAGTTGCTGCAGCACACTTTATAGATGTTGCACACTGCAGCTACAGTGTCTGGGGTGGTGGTGGTGGGATGATTGGGGAGTTTCAGGTGGAATCTGCTGATCAAGTCAGCTACTTTATTTTTAAACTGGAGCTGCGCTCATCAAAAAATATGCAAAGTTCAGTTTAGAGATACAGCACCGAAACAGGCCTTTCGGCCCACCGAGTCCAGGCTGACCAGCAATCCCCACACATTAACACTACTCTACACACACGCACGCACGCAAGCACGCAAATTTTTTTTTACATTGATACCAAGCTAATAAACCTACAAACCTGAATGTCTTTGGAGTGTGGGAGGAAACCGAAGCACTCGGAGAAAACCCACGCAGGTCACGGGGAGAACGTACAAACTCTGTACAGACAGCACCCGTAATCAGGATCGAACCTGGTTCCTGCTCTGTGAAACCCCCGTCCCACGGTAAAGCGGCCTTTTCACGGGACGACTTGACGCAAGAGTTAACCGGAGTTTAACATCGTGGGAACCTCGTGCGATAACAGTACGGCATTCGTGGACCACCGTGGACCACCGTAGCGCTAACGGCAGGTCATCGTGTAACTTGGTCACTCGGGAGAAAATTCAAGAAAGTTTGAATTTCTCCAAGATTGACTTGTACACTTGTGGTTGAGTATTGCAACATTATATGAACGTAGTGGCCAGTGCGATATCCGTAATAACTCTTGCGGGTACCGTGGGAACTCCTGCGAACGGTGAACCCGGAAGCTGGACAGAGGGGACAGAAGGTGAGTAAAAATTATCTTCTGTGGGATTGAATTTAAAAAATAAATAAAAATAAAGATTTGCATCCGCATATGGACATCAACTTATTCATGAGTTATGTTAATGAGATTCAAGAAAATAACTATAATCTTTAAAAGGGACTTTAAAAGGGACTTTACTGAAAGGTTACGCATTTTTATGGTCCGTGAGAAATTTTTCACATGTACTTCTTTGAGAGATACAGGTCGGAGTCCTCGCCGACTAGCGATCGATGCCTTTCCGAAGCAGGGTCCGGAACGCTACCAATCAATGTTGTACAGAGACCCGTGTAAGGAGTGAACTGTACATGCTGGTTTAAACCGAAGACAGACACAAAAAGCTGGAGTAACTCAGCGAGTCAAGCAGCATCTCTGGAGAAAAAAAGCTGATGTTTCGGGACGAGACACATCTTCAGACTCAATTCCGATTAGGCTGTCTGAAGAAGGGCTCCGATTCGAATCGTCACCTATTCTTTTTCTCCAGAGATGCTGCCTGACCCGCTGACTTACTCCAGCTTTTTATGTATTTCTTCCCAGATCTGACTTACCTGCTGAGTTACACCAACATTTTGTGTCCTTCTGTGCGTATTAACCAGCATTAACCAGCGTCTGCAGTTCCTTTAGACATTACCTAACTTCAGATTTTAGAGATATAGCGCGTGGGAACTCCTGCGAACGGTAAACCCGGAAGCTGGACAGAGGGGACAGAAGGTGAGTAAAAAACGTGGTCTCAATATCGACAAGGGAACATGTGTCCTTCGAGGACGTCCCACCTAATTGTCATTGTTGGA
Organism: Amblyraja radiata; assembly: GCF_010909765.2. Lineage (NCBI taxonomy): Eukaryota > Metazoa > Chordata > Chondrichthyes > Rajiformes > Rajidae > Amblyraja > Amblyraja radiata. The sequence goes on from NC_045969.1 coordinate 49,997,542, forward strand.
TAATCTTTTTAACAGGAACACTTGCAGAGATGGCTCCCAGAAAATCTCAAAGAAAGGGGGTAAAGCGTGTCAGAGATGTTTTTGCCATGTTGCGCTATTCAGTTTCTATATTGTTTCAGTTTCTATATCTATATTGTTGCTCTATTCAGTTTCCCAGGGGGTCGGGACGGGACTGGAGTTGGGAGGGAAAGGTGGGGGAGTCGAGGGAGAGGAGGGGGAGACAGATGGGGGTGTCTTCATTTACTGGCGGCGGGTGTCTGTCACTGAAACAGGCAGGTGAGATTTCACATCCACCTTGTGTGTGCCTCTCTCTCTCTCTCCCTCCCTCTTACACAGGCTGAGAGACTCTGCCTCTGTGAGTGTACGTCTCTTTCTCCCCCTCTCCCACACACAGTAAGACCGAGGTACTGTGCTCAGTCCATCTGTGTCTCCCACATACACAGTAAAATATGTCTCCAAATGAGCCAATTCAACCAAGGGAGGATATTTATAGTGTGTGAAAAAAAAAGTTACATCATTTGTGTCACGTGTAGTTCACGATGTTCAATCAAGATTTAACGCGAAAGCTCGGGAGACGGACAAGTCACTCGCACAAATAACAGAAATGCCGAGTACCGTGGGAACTCTTTATCTACCCCCCGTTATATCGTGCGAGACTCGTGCTGGACCACGACCTCTTCACTCTGGTGACATCTTGCATCAACTCGCCCCGTGAAAAAGCCCCATAAGAGTTCATTCCAAGAGTTCTCCCGAGTTTGCCCTGATTCGAACTCGGAGATTTACGGTAATGGCCACTCGTCGGTACTCGGGGCTCTCGTGGACATTTTTCATCATGTTGAAAAATCTTCACGAGTCTTCCCGTGCTTACCTGCCGTTAGTGAGTCTTCCCGAGTACCTGCCGTTAGCGCTAAGAGACGTCCCAGAGCTCCGACGTACCCGCTACGTTCATTCTCCGTGCTTACCACAAGTTTGATTTTTTTTTAAACTCGGGAGAGCTCTTGGAATGAACTCATACCGTGGGACAGGGCTATGAGGCAGAAACTCTACCGCTGCACCACCGTGCTGCCCTAAAGTGTTTCATCACTCCCCTGACTTTGGCTGTGGAAATGCTTAGGGCTGGAGAGAGGTAATTTGGAACAGGACATCCAGCCTTTCTCCTGGTTTTGTGGCCACAATATTTACGCAGCTGGCCAAGTTGAATTGTTGGCCACTGGTTAATTCTAAGATATTCATAGTGTGGGCCTAGATACGATGAAGCTTAGACTCTCTGCTGTTGAAGATGATCATTGCCTGGCACTTGCATGAAGCATATTGTTCACATCTGTTGATATCCAGATGCTCCCTACATTTTACTGTGAGAAAACAGGAATTGTTTTATCTGAGTAGTTTGTGAATGGAATTAATCATTGAACAGTCAAGAACAAACGTCAGACCTTTTGAAGGAAGGAGGCCATGTTGGCTTTGCTGATGAACAAGGATCCCGTTTGTGAATAAAAAAGTGAGAAGAGGCCAGGGAAGCTTGGACCTAGCACATGTTGGGGAGTTTAAGGTGGAAGCTGCTGATCGAGTCGTCTACTTTATTTTAAATCTGGGGCTGCAATCATTGCTTGGACTTATGGGCCTGTCCCACTTACGCGACTTTTTCGGCGACTACCGGTACCCGTCATAGGTCGTTGCAGGTCGCCGAAAATTGTCAACATGTTGAAAATTCAGAGGCGACCAGAAAGACGCTAGCACTCTTTTGGTGACTGAGGAGACTACTCACGACCATATAGGCCCCACCCTGGTGACATGTCGCGGGGTGAAGCCTGTAAGGTCGTGAGTACTCGCCCAAAGAGTCGTGCCTTTTTCTGGTCTCCCCTGGATTTTCAACATGTTGAACATTTTCGGCGACCTGCAAAGACCTATGATGGGTGCCGGCAAAGTCGCATAAGTGGGACAGGCCCATCAGACTTGGTGGCGGCAAGGTGGCGCAGTAGTAGAGTTGCTGCCTTACATCGCTTGCAGCACCAGAGACCTGGGTTCGATCCCGACTCCGGGTGCTGTCTGTATGGAGTTTGTGCATTCTCCCCGTGACCGCATGGGTTTATTCCGAGACCTTCGGTTTCCTCCTACACCCCAAAGATGTACAGGTTTGTCGGTCAATTGGCTTGGATTTGGATCCTTGGTATAAGTGTAAATTGTCCCCAGTTTGTGTAGGCTTGTGTTAATGTGCGGGGATCACTGGTCAGTGCAGACTCGGTGGGCTGAAGGGCCTGTTTCCACGCTGTATCTCTAAAACTAAAACTGAAAATCATCAACAGCATCTGGAATAGCTGATCAACAGCAGCCACATACATCTTCCTCTGCTGAGGATGACCACAGCCAAAAGAACGTTCTCCCTTTTTAATGGTTATTGGTTTCAGCATTATCTTGGTTTTACCTTGCACTAAACATTCCCTTATCGTGTATCTGTACACTGTGAATGGCTCAATTGTAATCATGTATTGTCCTTTCACAGACTGGTTAGCACACAAAAGCTTTTCGCGGTACCTCGGTACATGTGGCAATAAACTGAACTAAATTGAACTAAAGGCTCAACATTTCATCAAGTGCCACACAGATGGCGCGCAAAGATTTTGTACATCCCAAAATCCTGGGGCGCCGCACGCGACCGCGCGTCACTGCCTACGTCACCATGCGCGCATCACGTGCGTCGTGACGCATAAATGATGTCGTGTAAATTAAGCGCAAATGATGCCCAAGTGGGACAGGCCCTTAATGGATTTAGTTTAGAGATACAGCACAGAAACAGGCCCTTTGGCCCACCGAGTCTGTGCTGGCCAGCGATCACCCCTTACACTAACACTCCCCTACACACTAGGGACAATTTACAATTTTACCAAGCCAATTAACCTACATACCTGTACGTCTTTGGTGTAGGGAGGAAACGAGTTCCCGGAGAAAACCCACGCAGGTCACGGGGAGAACGTTCAAACTCCATACAGGCAGCACCCGTAGTCATGAGTGAACCCGGGCCTATGGCACTGTAAGGCAGTAGCCCTACTGCTGTGCCATCACCAAAGTGGCATTCCTCAAAAACATTCTCGGAGATTATTGAATTTAGCTGCCACTTCGTGGGGTTTATCGAACATGAATACTTTATTTTTGTAATTATAAAAAAAAAATCAAAACTTTAAAAAAATGGTTGGTCTCAAAAATGTGAGATTTGTTTTAGATTTGTTTTAGAATCTCTAAATTTATTTATCCCAGGAGGGAAATTGATCTGCCAACAGTAATAAAAAAACACAAGATACATGAAACATAAAATTAAAGTGACGAGTGGAAAAGATTGGGGATGTGCGAAGATTTGGGGAGGGTGAAGGGGGGAGGGTGAAGGGGGAAGGGGGGAGGGTGGGAGTCAGTCTACCCCACGACAGAAGGGAAAGGTACAGCTTGATAGCCACAGGGGAAAAAGGATCTCCTGCGGTGTTCTGTACTGTATCTTGGTGCAACCAGTCTGTTGCTGAAGGTACTCCTCAGGTTGACTAGCGTGTCATGGAGGGGCTGAGCTGTATTGTCCAAGATGCTTTGCAGTTTGAGGAGCATCCTCCCCTCCAAGACCACCTCCCATGAATCCAGCCTTCCTGATGAACCAGCTGATTAGTGGCATGGTTCAGTTTGGAACATAAGTTTTAGGGACTACAGGTGTCATATTGTGGGACCCACAGCCTATTCTGCATCCAGTGTCCATCTCATGGTGGAGATGGATGCTGCAAATGGTTTCATCTTTTGTACACCCGAGCATGGTTTCATCATTGTTGTATCCAGCAGTGGAGTTTGTGTTCTATTCATCCATCCATCTATCCATCCCTCTTCACAGCTGGATGTTTCAGGACTACAAAGCTTTCTTCTTGTCCAGTAGATGCAGCTTCCTCCCCTACCTCTACCTCGTGCACTCTTTGTTACATACTGCCTCGAAGACTAAACCATACCTTACTATTCAGAGACAAAACGCTGGAGTAACTCAGCGGGACAGGCAGCATCTCTGGAGAGAAGGAATGGGTGATGTTTTAGGTCAAGACCCTTCTTCAGGCGGAGAGTCAGGGGAGAGGAAGACTAGAGATATGGAAGGGTAAGGTGTGAAAACAACAGATCAAAGCAGACGATGGTCGTAAATGTAGGCTGAGGGGAAGGTGACGGAAGAATACAAACAGTAAAATTAATCGGGAGGACAGTGAAACTAGTCGGAGAACTAGGAAAGGGGAGGGACGGAGAGAGAGAGGGAAAGCAACGGTTACTTGAAGTTAGAGAAATCCATATTCATATGGGTGGGTTGTATATCTTACTATTTCTTACGTTTCCTTGACACAGAATTCCTGTTAGTACCTGCTGTAATCACAGTGTACATCCCCTTTTAAGACGTGCAGGCTAGAGACCCTGGGACTATTCTTGATCGGGCTTTGTTGACTTTACATGTGTCTATACACAGTAAATGGCTCGATTGTAATCATGTATTGTCTTTCCGCTGACTGGATAGCCCGCAACAAACGTTTTTCACTGCACCTCCATACACGTGACAATAAACTAAACAATAAATAGATTAAAAATCAACCAAGGCTTAATTGATACTCTCCTCTCACATCACCGATCCCCTGCTGAAGTTTCTAGCCCAGGAAAGCATAGCGTGCATCAGCTGGATTGCTGGGCTCTGTCGACTGTACACTGGACAGTTATGGGTTATTTTCATATGACATCCCTCACAAACATTCTCGGAGACCGTTGAATTTATCTGCTATTTTTGTGGGGTTTATCCAACATAAATGCTTTAATTTTGTTATTAAAATTTAAGTCAAACCTTTGAAAAATGGTTGCTCGCAAAAAAATGTGAGGTTTGTTTTAGAATCAATTCGATCTCTTAAGTTCTCTCAACAGAATTGAATTTAACAACAGGGGTTGTCACGGCTCTGTTCATTAACTACTAGGCAGTATGAGCATGAATATATTACAATGAGCCTTTGATTCAAAATGGGACATTGCAAATAATATGCCTTTAAATAAGGTGGAGGAGGGCACAGGTGGTTGAGATTGAGCCACAACATCCTTTTTACCATGATTTTCACCCCCAAAATATCTTCTATTTCTTAAAATTGCCTTTATATATAAAATAATACATTGTATTCACATGTTTCCATTCTCAAGATAAACTATTCTATTTATCAACAAGGTTGACTTCAGCAGGGCATCAAGTTTTTCAATTACATGTGTTTCTTGAGCAAACAGTCTGCAGGTGTTTTACAAGGGCACGCAGAAGTAGAGTTGCTGCCTTACAGCGCCAGAGACCCGGATTCAATCCCGACTACTGGTGAGGTCTGTACGGAGTTTGGCCGTTTGTCCCATAGAACCTCGTGCTTTTTATCTCAAGAATGAGTTAGTTCAATGCAAGTACTGGGATATTACAAACAAGGTGATCTTCTGAGATATTGTACAGTGACTGATTCTAGTTCGCAGTGCAGGTGAAATGGATAGGAAGGAAGTCTGAAGAAGGGTCTCGACCCGAAACGTCACCCATTCCTTTTCTTCAGAGAGGCTGCCTGTCCCGCTGAGTTACTACAGCATTTTGTGTCTATCTCTGGTGAAGCGAATGGATTAAAGATTGAATCAACTTGGCTTGTATTCACTGGAATTTAGAAGGATGAGAGGGTATCTTATAGAAACATACAAAATTCTCAAGGGTTGGACAGACTAGATGCAGGAAAAATGTTCCCCATGTTGGGGGAGTCCAGAACCAGGGATCACAGTTTAAGAATAAGGGGTAGGCCATTTAGGACTGAGACGAGGAAAAACTTTTTCACCCAGAGAGTTGTGAATCTGTGGAAATCTCTGCCACAGAAGACTGTGGAGGCCCATTCACTGGATGTTTTCAAGAGAGAGTTAGATGTAGCTCTTAGGGCTAACAGAATCAAGGAATATGGGGATAAAGCAGGAACAGGGTACTGTTTTAGATGATCAACCATGATCATATTGAATGGCGGTGCTGGCTCGAAGGGCCAAATGGCCTACTCCTGCACCTATTTTCCATGTTTCTAAATGGAGCTGTGCTCCACATTCATCGGCATGAGTGCAGCAAAATGGTGAACTGCCTCAGCGTACAAGTATATTTCTCAGGCAGTAATTTGCATAAAACACTTCAGCTGTAAAGCTTTCTCTTCTGAGCGTCACTCCGACTTGAAGGCATCACATACTGATAGCAATTTCTTAAGAATTACTTATAACCACCTTACTGTTTAACTAAAGTTCCCCATAGAAGTAAAAGCTTCACGGTCATCTGAAAATGTCCTTCCTCCACAGAAACAAATAATGAACCCATCACGGGGCATGTTTTTATTTAGAAACTGGATGTGATCATGACTGGCTAAATCTAAATATCGTGTGTAATAGATAAAGAAACACTAAGTATTTAATTAAAAGTAAGATGCTGAAAGGTGTTGATATTCAGAAGTTCCTTGATCAGTGAAGGCGAACAGACAGGCACTTAGTATTGCGGGTATGTCAGCCTTGAATACACGATATTTGAGCAGAAAAGATAATTTCTTGCAATTATATAGGACGCTGGCAAGACTGCGCCTGTGTACGGGAAGCTTATGCAGTGGACTCTCAACTTGAAGGAGGGCCTCGACCCGAAAAGTCACCTATTCCTTTACTCCAGAGATGCTGTCTCCAGCTTTTTAGTTTAGTTTCGAGACACAGTGCCAAAACAGGCCCTTCAGTCCACCGAGTCCGCATCGACCAACAATCTCCGCGCATTGACACTATCCTATACAAACGAGGGACAATTTACATTTTGTAAATTGGAAACCAAAGATCTCAGAGAAAACCCACGAGATGTTGGGAGAACGTACAAACTTCGTACGTCAGGATTGAACCCGGACCTACTGGTGCTGTAAGGCAGCAACTACCACTGTGCCCCTTTTGTGGCTATCTTAACGTGTACAGATCTAATTTCCCTGAATAAGGAAGGATATACATGCAACAGAGTGAGTGCAACAAAGATTCACAAGAATGATTACTGGGACAGGGAGTTTGTTTCGAGGTGAGATTGACCAGAGTGGACACTAATTTATTGAGTTTAGAAGAATGAAAGGTGGTCTAATTGAACAAAGCTTCTGAAGGTATTCAGACATTCAGGGATACTAATTCTTTGGGAGATGGTCCACAGATAGGGGCTGTGGTGTTAAAATAAAGAGTCAGACATTCAAGACTGTGATGAGAAAAATATGCCTTCTCCCCAAAGGGTGATGAATCTGTTGAAAAAGGCTTTGAAGGCTTCTCCGCTGAATTTATTCAAGATAAAGTTCAGCATATCCATTCCAATGGATAGGATTGCTGCCTGAACACCAGATATGCCTGGCATACGATAGAGGACCAGGAGGCAGTGGATTCCAGTTAGGAACATTGGAACATAGTGAAAGGCTTGGATAGAGTGGATGTGGAGAGGATGCTTCCACAAGTGGGAGAGTCTAGGACTAGAGCTCATAGCCTCAGAATTAATTAATGTTCCTTTAGGAAGGAGTCTATGTGGTCTATGTGGAAGTAATAGTGTTTAATAGCCTGTTGGTTTTGAGCAATTTTGGGCGCCATATCTGAGGAAGGATGTGCTGGGCCTGGAGAGGGGCCAGAGGATGTTTACAAGAATGATTCCAAGAATGAGTGGATTAACCTATGATAAGCATTTGTCGGCACTGGGCCTGAACTTGCTGGAGTTTAGAAGAATGAGGGGGGGACCACATTGAAATGCATCAAAAGTGAAAGGCTTGGATAGAGTGGATGTGGACAGGATGTTTCCACTAGTGGGAGAGTCTAGGATTAGAGGTCATAGAATTAAAGTATGTTCCTTTAGGAAGGAGATGAGAAGGAATTTCTTTAGTCAGAGGGTGGTAAATCTGTGGAATTATTTGCCGCAGAAGACTGTGCAGGCCTTCAATGGATATTTTTTAAAGCAGAGAGGGATAGATTCTTGATTAGTACGGGTGTTAGGGGTTATGGGGAGACGGCAGGAGTATGGGGTTAGGAGGGAGAGCTAGATCAGCCATGAACCAATGGCAGAGTAGACTTGATGGGCTGAATGGCCTAATTCTACTATCACTTATGACCTTATGACTATTTTGGAGCATTCACTGCAATTGGAGGTGGATGCAATGGTGGGGCAGGAGGTTGGATCTGCTGTCTATGCTCAAGTCACACTGGAAATGTTTTAGCATCTGACCTCGACTGTATTCCTGACCTTTGTGCCACAGCGATTAGATGCTGAAGCTGAGGACTCGCTGAGCATAGCAAGGAGGTCCGCTGGGAGAATCCCAGCACAACCATCCGTGCTTGATCCAACACAGCAGCCAGCAAGGATTCTCTGCTGGGACAAATGAAGGAGACGGCTTGCCAGTTATCGTGAAGTGAAATGTGTAGGAATCAACTGCAGATACCCGTTTACAGTGAAGATGCTGGAGTACCTCCAGGGTGCTCAGGGTCGCATGGTGGCACAGCGGTAGAGTTGCTGCCTTACAGCGCTTGCAGCACCAGAGACCCGGGTTCAATCCCGACTGCAGGTGCTGTCTGTACAGAGTACCCGTGACTGCGTGGGTTTCTCCGTAATCTTCAGTTACCTCCCACACTCCAGGGACGTACAGGTTTATAGGTTAATTGGCCTGGTATAAGTGTTAATTGTCCCTAGTGTGTGTTGGCTCCTGTTAATGTCCTGGGTTCGCTGGTAGGTGCGGGCTCGGTGGGCCAAAGGGCCTGTTTCCGCGCTGTATCTCTAAACTAAACTAAGCTCAGTGGGACAGGCAGCATCTCACAGAGATATCTGCTCTTGTTGGGCATCTATTGTACCGGTGCCCAATAACAGTGTGGTGATCCACCTCAACGTCTACCATTGATAGATCATACCTCCACTTAATGAAGTGCTTTGAGTGGTTGTTTATGATGCAAATCTACTTCTGCCTCAGAAGTGATGAGAATCTGGTTCAATTTGTCTATTGCCAGAACTGGTCAATAGCAGATACTTTCTCACTTACCTTCCACTCTGCTCTGGATCATCGGGAAAACAGGGACACGCATGTCAAGCTGATGCCCGTCTACTGGAATATTCACTTCCGCATCAGCAGACCTGGATTGAGTGGATGTGGAGAGGATGTTTCCACTGGTGGGAGAGTCCAGGAGCAGCGGTCATAGCCTCGGAATGAAAGGATGTTCTTTAGGAAGGAGATGAGGAGGAATTTCTTTAGTCAGTGGGTGGTGAATCTGTGGAATTCATTGCAGCTGTGGAGGCCAAGTCAATGGATATTTTAAAGGCAGAGATAGATAGACTCTTGATTGGTACGGCTGACAGGGGTTATGGGGAGAAGGCAGGAGAATGAGGTTGAGAGAGAAAGATAGATCAGCCATGATTGAATTGGGGAGTAGTCTTGATGGGCTGAATGGCCTAATGCTACTCCTATCACTTATGAACTTAAAACTGGATTGGTAATAACATCTCCTCTCTTTACATCCATGACGGGTGGCTTCGTCAGCGATAGCAGCCTCGCCAACGGTCTGTCTGTCTTTTCATCTTTTTTGTTATTTTTAGTGTGTTTAAAAAGTTTGTGTTAATCTTCTCTGGTTGTTTTATGTGGGGGGGGGGGGGGGGTCAGGGGAAACATTTTTTTCTCAATCTCTTACCTTGCAGGAGATGCGATTGTTTTCCGGATCGTATCTCCGGTCGCTTTGTGGCCTAACATCATGGAGCTGGCGGCCTTGCTCGGGACTGATTTTGACCCCACCGCGGGGCCATGGATTTTTACCATCGGAGCCTGGGATCCCTTGCCTGGGATCACTCCAATTGCCTGCGGATTTCACCATCGCGGAGCTCACAGTCTCGGGTAGAGGCTGATGTCGGGAAGCTCACATGAGGTTCAACCAGTCTCGACTCCGATTGGGGTCCGATCGCCCGGCGCGGGGAGCTGAGATCCTCCCCGATGCGGGAGCTTGATTGCCCTGACGCAGAGGGCCTGTCAAGGCAGCTATGGGAGCCAAGATCATCCCGTCAACGGAGGGTTCGAGGCCCCCGACTGCGGGTGAACCAAGAAGGGAAGAGATTGAACTTTTTTTCAACTTCCTTCATAGTGAGGAATGTGGAGGGTTCACTGTGGTGGATGTTTATGTTAAAATATATTTTGTGTGTCTTGTTGCTTTTTATTGGTATGACTGTGTGGCAAATCAAATCCCTCGTATGTTGCAAAACATACTTGGCTAATAAAGTAATGATTATGATTATGATGACTGTATGGATAAGCAGAGCTCCAACGCCATCTATAAATTTGTGGATGAATCCAATGTAGTTGGCCAAATCATAGGTTGTGGTGAGGCAGCATACAGGGGAGAGGGAGCATCTCGTTGAGTGATGCTGCAACAATAACCTCTCATTTATCATCAACAAAACCAAGGAATTAATGGTTGAATTCAGAAAGGGGAAGTGGGGAGACCACACACCAGTATTCATTGGTGGATCGCTGGTGGATAGAGTTAGCAGCTTTAAATTCTTGGGCATTAACAACTTGATGACCTGCCCTGGACCCAGCACGTGGACATAATCGCAAATACATTCTTAGAAGTTTAGAGGGATTTGGCATGTCACTGAATATTTTAAACAAACTTCTACAGCTGCACTGTAGAAAGTATCCTGAATGGTTGCATCATGACCTGATATTGCAAATCCAATTCATAGGAACACAATTAACTCCAGAGAGTGGTTGACTCGGCCTGACCCATCACGCCCCACAGCCCCCTCAACCAGTAGGCACATCTAAAAGAGATGCTGCCTCGAGAAGGGGGGAGGGGAGAGGGGAGAGAATCCCCCGCACAAAGCTGCTGAGCTAGATGTATTTTACAACAATCCAGAAATTACAAAGTAGGCATACAAAGCAGGTCTGAAGAAGGGTTTCGGCCCGAAACGTCGGAGTCTGAAGAAGGGTTTCGGCCCGAAACGTCGCCTATTTCCTTCGCTCCATAGATGCTGCTGCACCGCTGAGTTTCCCCAGCAATTTTGTGTACCTTCAGAAATTACAAATATTGGTGCTTATTTTTTAAGGAAAATAATTACTTGAAGCTTAATTTCCCTGGGGCTATGGGTGATTAGGATCTATCTCTGAATCAATGGCTCATTAATCTGGTTGGGAGGCTAGTAATGTAACCACTGTGTTACTGTACCCAGTTTGTAACCATGGCCTCCCGGGCAAAAGAATTACCAAGACCCGGACTCCTCTAATTAAGACATTTCTCCTCATGCTACTTCTACATGGATGCACCCTCCCCTCCTCTCCCGAGTTCCAGTCACTCTGGTCTAGACTCTTTATCCAGACGAATCTGCTTCTCAGCATCTATCCTGTTCCCAAAGTCTTGTAAGGAGAGAGATTTCCTTTCAATTTTCTAAACTCTAGGGAATATAAACCTAAATAGTTGCCTTTCTATTTCAAGACAATGACACTTTCTTCTAAATTCTTCAACGATAAGAGAGACACACACTTAGGAACCACTTTGATAATCATTTCTGCAGTCTTGCAAGTCTCAATGAGTACCAGCCAAAATCTTTGAAAACTACAATAAGAACAGGTCAGTGTTACTTGTTCTCTCCTCGTTAGACTGCTGCTGTCCCTGGCAATTGGTCTCACCTAACTTGTCTTTCCATCAGACTCTTGTCTTTTCACCTGTCATTAGTGCACATTGTGATTATCTGAAAGCCTGAGACTGCTTCTCATGGCAATCGGTTAAGAGCAGCCTGCCAAGCTAAAAAGGATCTGCTTATCACTCTCTGTCCTTCAACCAACCCTCTATATATGCTAATATGTTACTCACACTTCTGCATCTTTTTTAAAGTAGCAACAGTTAGTGAAATGTCTTATCGTAAATTGTTTTTCATTGGTTACTCTCTGCGCCAAAGAGCATAAAACAAATGATGGATCATGAAACTAGCGTAAAGATCAGCCAAATCTGAACAATATGATTAATTATGTGCTTCTGTTTTTATCTTCCTCTGCGCAAAAGAAATGGTCACAGATTTAGGTCAATTGTCTTTGATTTCAGGGCGCTGTGGCTGGAGTAGTTTATTCTATCAATGGTTCCATGCAATTCATTTAATCTCTTAGGAACCATCTGACAACGTTCTTTGTCCCAACCCTCCACAGAGGTTGAGTGTATTCCCCATCAGTAGTGCAGTAGAGTTGCTGTTCTACACAGGTTTGATCCTGACTACAGGCACTACACTACAGGTGCTGTCTGTATGGAGTTTGTACGTTGACCTGTGTGGGTTTTCTCCGGATGCTCCGGTTTCCTCCCACACTCCAAAGATGGACAGGTTTGTAGGCTAATTGACATGGTTAAATTGTCCTTAGTGTCTGTATTCATCATCGTTGAAAACATTAGCGACACAGTGGTGCTGGTTTCCGACGGGAATGGTGACGGACGCACCACACATCTCTGTCCTCAAGTTCCTGCGGACTTCCGCCGCTGGAAGTATAGGATTTTGGTGTGTGCTTTGTCATCATTCCTTACAATGCTTTGTACGACAGTGATCGCAACTTCTACTGAATTGTGGATGGCTGTTGGCTCACTAGAATCTCATCCGCCCTTTGACAGGTCTTGTTTCTGGTCCTGCTGGGGGTCCTCAGCGCCCTCCTCACCTGGCAAACCTGGTGGGGGAGGCGGTTTAGTCAATAGATAATAGACAATAGGTGCAGGACTAGGCCATTCGGCCCTTCGAGCCAGCACCGCCATTCAATGTGATCATGGTTGATCAACCCTAATCAGTACCCCGTTCCTGCATTCTCCCTATATTTCCTGACTCTGCTATTTTTAAGAGCCCTATCTAGCTCTCTCTTTAAAGTATCCAGAGAACCGGCCTCTACCACCCTCTGAGGCAGAGAATTCCAAAGACTCACCACTCTCCGTGAGAAAAAGTGTTTCCTCCTCTCCGTTCTAAATGGCTTAGCCTTTATTCTTTAATAGTGGCCCCCTAGTTCTGGACTCCCTCAACATTGGGAACATGTTTCCTGCCTCTAGCGTGTCCAAATAATCTTATATGTTTCAATAAGATCCCCTCTAATTCTTCTAAACTCTAGAGTATGCAAGCCCAGCCGCTCCATTCTCTCAGCATATGACAGTCCCGCCATCCTGGGAATTAACCTTGTAAACCTACGCTGCACCCCCTCAATAGCAAGATAATCACCGACTCTCCGACCATGGAGCAGGTAGCACGGGATTACATGGTACTCTTGGCGGGGGCAATTCCCCCTGACCTGACCTGCAGGATAGTGTTCGTGTGCAGATATCGCTGGTCAGCGCAGACCCGGTGGGCCAAAGGGTCTGTTTCCATGCTGTATCTTTAAACTAAACTAATCTAGAATGCACCATGCAAGCCCACAAAGAGCATGTAAAGTGGGCCAAAATTGGATACAGGATAAAAGCACCAGCTCTCCATCTAGTGGTTGCATGAATCTGATGACTGTAAATAATATATATATTTTTTTAATCAATTTCTGTGATTTAATTGGATTATACTGCCTTGAATTTGTGTGACATAAGTTCAAAATAACATTACAAAATAACATAGTATCTTCTATTTCAAAGTAGTAAATGTGTTCTTTGCATCAGCAATCACTGGGAGAAGGATGGCAATGAGATCAGTGTGGGAAATAGAAATATGCCAGAGCAGTTTGAGATCAAGAATGAGTTGATGCTTAGGCTTTTGAAGAGTATTAAGGAGGATGAATCTACATGGTCTGATCTGATCTATCTTAGGTTATTGAGGGAGGCAAGAGAGGAGATTTCAGGTGCCTTGACAAAGATCTTACTATCTCCTTTGGCCACAGGCAAGGTCCAGGAGGACGGGAGAATAGCCAATGTTTGCACTTTCTTTAAGAAGGGAAATAATGATAATCCAGGAAATTATATTCTGGTGAGCCTCATGCCAGAGGTAGGGAGGATATTAGAGAGGGATATTTTGGGATCGGACCTACTCATATTTGCAAGAGAATGAGCTAGTTAGTCTCTCAGCAATTTTTTTTTCCCCATGTCTTACAAACCTGTGAGTTATTTTGAGGAGGTGATGTGGGTGGATGCGTGCGGTAGATGGTAGCAAGGTATATGATAAAGTCGCTCATGGAAGGTTGATCCAGAAGATTAAGATGCGTGAGATGTTCAGTGAAGACTTCCAGCCAAATATATACCTTCCTGCAATGGGCAACCAGAATTATTCCAAACACAGCTTAACCAAAGTTTTATAAAGATGCGACTTCCTGACTGTTATACTCAATGTCCCCACCTGCACAGTCACATTGCGTTGTCATGAAAACCCATCTTGTTCACTAATGTTCTTCAGGGAAGGATATTTGTCTTCCTTCTCCAATCTGGACCCGAGGTGGCCAAAATGCTTTACTCAGTTTACTCAGCTGCTTCCTCGGTTTAGGAGTAAATTAAGATGGAGAATAAATAAAAGCTGGCCTTGCATGTCCTGTAGAAAACTAAATTAATAACTAAAATCCTCTGAAGTTAATGCAGGCCAGGATCAGAGGTTTCATTAGAGAAGCACATGAAGCTTGTCTGGATATCTATCTGTGTGATTAATGGCAAGCACTGGAGGTCTCAACCCGAAATCTCACCCATTCCTTCTATCCAGAGATGCTGCCTGTCCCACTGAGTTACTCCAGCATGTTGTGTCTATCTTGGTTATTTTAATAGCTGCTTCAGTATGCAATATTATCTAGGTGCCTGAATGTCTGTTATTAAACCAGTGGATGTACAATAAAGAAAACCCAGGAAATTGGATTGGTGCTCAATTTGGAAACTAAGCATTTGTGAAATTGTGGCAATTTGAATTTTGAATTTGTTGTGAACAGTTTAAAATAATCATACCAGACAACTGTGAATAGATTCAAGACCACTTTCACTTTAGCAGGAAAATCAGTATTGTTGAAGCTTTTGAAAATGTATTATTTTCATAACAGCTTTTGCATGGAGTATGATTTGAATTCCTCGCTAAGATTATATTGTTTACATGTTATATGCTGTCAATATGAAGCACACTACAAGGTTCTTATTAGTTTAGCAACCAGTTAAATAGAGTGGCATGCAAGGGCTGGCCAACAGTCTTATGCAGGTAAGAACATTTATCCTAACCATTGAGGGAAATGGATTTGACATAACAATTTAAGCCCATTGAACCATATCTACACACATGGTGTTGATTTTTCCTTGCTGTGCTCCTCATTGTGTCAATAACACCATGTTCCAAAATTCTCTCTGGCCGTAGGTCAAATATTAGATTTGTTTTATTGTCATTCAGACCTTTCGGTCTGAACGAAATTTTGAAACGAAATATGAGGGGTAAATATACAAATAATGGCATGTTAATAATGTCCACAGCTCCCTGAAAGTGGCAACACACGTACGTTGAATGGTGAAGAAGGCATATGGTTTGCGTGCTTTCATTGTTTGGGTAATTGAATATATGAGTTAGGAAGCTGACGTGCAGCTTTATAGGATATTGGTTAGGCCACTTTTGAAGTATTGCATACCATTTTGGTCACTCCATTACAGGAAGGATATGGTTAGTGGCTTTGGAAAGGGTGCAGAGGAGGTTTACCAGGAGGATGCCTGGATTAAGGGTATTAGCTGCAGGAAGAGGTTAGACAGACTTGGATTTTTTTTCTTTGGAACATCAGAGGTTGAGGAAGACCTGATGGAAGTGTATAAAATTATGAGAAGTAGAGTCAGAATCGTTTTTCCAGAATGGAAAAATCAAATACCGGAGGGCATAGTTTTAAGGTGAGAGGGGCAACGTTCCGACCAATCTAAACCAGTGACCCATCTAATCTAGTCCCATTTGCCTATATTTGGACCATATACCTCCAAACCTTTCCTATCCATGTACCTGTCCAATTGCCCTTTAAATTATATTATTTTGCCTGCCTCATGGCCGCTTCTGGCAGCTCATTTCATATATCCACATTTTTATACATTTTTGTTCCACAATATAGAAATATGCCCTTTAACAATCTGACAATGTACACTTTAAGCATGTGATTTTTTTTTTCTATCACAAATTTCAAATTGTGGAGTACAGAGGCAAATAAATAAATGATGGGTCTTTGTCCCAAACTTTTCCGAGGCAGCGTGAAGTGTAGATGGAGTCAACATTAGGACGCCTGGTTTGTGTGTAGTACTGGACTACATCTACAACGTTCTGCAATTTCTTGCCCTCTTGGGCAGACTGTTTCCAAACCAAGCTGTGATGCATTCCCGCAGTATGTTTTCTATGGTGGATCTGTCAGTTTGTAAGAGTCATTGGAGACATGCTGAATTTCCTCAATCACTTCAGGAAGTAGAGGCATTGGTGTGCTGTCTTGGCAGTCACATGAATTTGGTGGTCCACAACAGGTCATGTTAATATTAATGCCAAGGAATTAGAAGCTCTCAATCATTTCACTTCGGAACTATTGATGCTTATTGCCACAATTTCCGTGGTCGATAACTAGCTCCTTTGTCTTGCTGCGAGAGAGGTTATTGTCCTGAAAACATGTTACTAAGTTCTCTATCTCCTTCCTATACTCCATCTCATCATTGTTCGTGATCTGACCCACTGCTGTGGTGCCATCTTTAAAGTGTCGATGGAGTTAAAGCCAAATTTGGCCGCGCAGTCGTCGGTTTATAGGGAGTTGTTGTAAGGGACTGTGAATGCATCTTTGTGGGCCCTGATGTCGGGCAACTTGGTTGGGATCTCATTAAAACATACAGAATAGTGAAAGGCTTGGATAGAGTAGATGTGGAGAGGATGCTTCTACTCGTGGGATAGTCGAGGACTAGAGGTCATAGCCTCAGAATTAAAGGATGTTCTTTTAGGAAGGAGATGAGGAGAAATCTATTTAGTCAGAGGGTTGTGAATCTGTGGCATTCATTGCCACAGATGGCTGTGGAGGCCAAGTCAATGGTGATTTTTAAAGCAGAGATAGATTCTTGATTAGTACGGGTGTCAGGGGTTATGGGGCGATGTCAGGAGAACAGGGTTAGGAGGGAGAGATAGATCGGCCACGATTAATTGGCAAACAGCCTTTTTCTGCTCCTATGACTTATGAACTTCTGTCTAACCGTTCAACTTTACAAGTGGCACATCTGGCGGCCTAGTCTGAGAATCTCTGAAAGTTGTGAAGCCTATTAATGACGTTCATGGATAAGGATGGTTTTGTGGGATATGCAGACAAATGGGACTAACTCAGGCAGTCAAATTGATCGGTATGGAAGAGTTGGTCCGAAGGGCCACCTTCAATGAGGTAATTGAGCCAAAGAGACTGCAGATGCTTCAACGTGGAGCAAAAAATATAAACTGATGCTGGCGATCAGCCATTAGGATAGTATCTGTGGAGGCAGAGGGAAGGATGACATTTTGCAACAAGATCCAGTATCAGGATTGATGCAGAGTCTCAACCTGAAACATCAACCATCTCTCCCCATACACCAATGCCACCGACTGACCGAGTTCCCCCAGCAGTGTGCTTTGTCCTTCCATATTGAAGCATTCACATTCTCATTAGTTTCAAATGTGTCAGACATTCAGGGAAATTTACTAACTATGAATATTGAAGTAAATAATTTTAAAATAATTTAAACTGATTAAGTAACTTGAAAAACATTAAACCCCAGGAAAATAATTTAGAAATCTTACCTTGCATGTGCTCCCAAACGCACGGGCATTAAATCCTCTTTTAAATCAATAACATTTTAGATCTTTGTGCTGTGAAATCTCAGCAAGACATTCTGTATCATCTGTCATTCGGTAATTCATGGAGCTCGTAAAATCATAGAGAGACACAACATGGAAGCAGCCCCTTTGGCCACTGAGCCCGTACTGACCATCAACCACTTATTTACACTAATCCTACATAAACCCTTTTTTTTTAAGCTCTGCACTTCAAATGTGCCACTACAGATGTGCCACTTGAACCGAGACTTTGGTCTTGAGGCATTGAAATGTCAGTATTTCCAATCAGAGCTACTGGCTGATCACAGCCAGGTCCAGAACACAA
This sequence comes from Amblyraja radiata, assembly GCF_010909765.2. Classification (NCBI taxonomy): domain Eukaryota; kingdom Metazoa; phylum Chordata; class Chondrichthyes; order Rajiformes; family Rajidae; genus Amblyraja; species Amblyraja radiata. The sequence continues at coordinate 50,015,628 of NC_045969.1, forward strand.
TGCTCAATGTACAAGAAAGAGTGAAGCAAGTTGTTCTCATCTTAAAAACGAGGAAACTATTTGCTGTTGTGAACAAATGCACTAGGTTTGATCATTATTAATAACTCCTGTATGATTAAGTGTCATATGGTAGAAACACTACAAAATGGTGATATATTACTTTTTTCAGAAAAACAACTATGAAAAAATTATTATCACTTGGTGATCTCTGAATGCACAAGAATACTTGAAACAGTAATGCAAAGGAATTATTTTTTCCTTGCAAAATCAATCGTAGTTGACCTCGATTCAGACTTTTGATTGTAGTTTGATTTATATTCAAATACAGAGATTTATTTTGGGTGACATTGCTTAAAGATGTTATGTTGGTGTTTACTCTTTGCTCGTGTGGAGTTAATGTGTCATAAATGTTTGGTGGGAGTTTTACCCAATGAATAAGTCCCTCAAAGGTTTCATGTGTAGGAAGGAACTGCAGATGCTGGTATACATTGAAGATAGCCGGAGTAACTCAGCAGGACAGGCAGAGAGAAGGAATAGGTGGCGTTTTCAAATGGTTCCTGAAATACACTTACCCATTTTTGGATCTTTTCCCCCTATTTCGCTCTCCCTGTCGCTACACAGTTCCCATTTCTGATGTATTACTCTTTTTATTTGTCTTATTTAAAGTAAAGTATAAAGTATTCTTTATTGTCATTCAAACTTGTTAGTTTGAACGAAATTACATACCTTGCAGTCATGACAGAGAATAAAATAACAGAGCACACAATGAACACAGATTAACATCCACCACAGTGAGTCTACCAGGCACTCCTCACTGTGATGGAAAGCAAAAGTCTTAAAGCCCTTGTCTCTTCCCTCCTTGTTATCCCTATGCGTTGAGGCGATCCAGGCTTTCGATGTTGGGCCCCCCGCCGGGTGATGGTAAATCCCGTGGCCGAATCCGAGCTCCGCGAACGGGCCGGTTCAAACTCCGCGGCCTGGGGTGGACGAAGCTGTCACCCTCCAGTCCAGCGGATGAAGCTGTTGTTGCGGGAGCTCCGGAGAATTGATCACCAACCTGGGACCAGCGAACTCCCGATGTTGTCGTCCACTGGGCCCGTGGCCGAAGCCTCCGAGGCTCCGAAGTCGGCCAGCTTTGCGATGGAGGCTGCGTGGGACAAGAGGATTTTTCCCATCGATGAAAAATAAAAGAGTTATTACAAAAAATGTTGAGATTCTCTCTCCTGAAGGCCATGCCCCTTCCGGAGGGACTATTAAACCTGGAAGTGTTGAGTGCCTCAGTCAGTCTCTGCAAGAAGGGGGAGCGTGAGGGTCACTTCTCTCAGTTTGAGCTGTGAATAACGCTGAACACATGTCTACTAAACTGTGAGTGGTTTTACTGACCTGTCAGTGCCCTTAATGTGGTTTGAAAATATAGTTTGGAAATGCAAAAGCTGTGTTGCCTTTGGTTTGGAAATGCTAAAGCTGTGTTGCCTTTGGTTTGGAAATGCTAAAGCTATGTTGCCTTTGGTTTGGAAATGCTAAAGCTGTGTTGCCTTTGGTTTGGAAATGCTAAAGCTGTGTTGCCTAATTAAAGTTGCCTTGCCCAGTTAATGTAGCCTTGCCCGATTAAAGTTGCCTTGCCTAATTAAAGTTGCCTTGCCCAATTAAAGTTGCCTTGCCTAATTAAAGTTGCCTTGCCCAATTAAAGTTGCCTTGCCCAATTAAAGTTTCCTTGCCCAATTAAAGTTGCCTTGCCTAATTAAAGTTGCCTTGCCCAATTAAAGTTACCTTGCCTAATTAAAGTTGTAGTTAAAGACAGAGTAATTGAGAATACTGGATATCATCATTACAAGAGGCAGAATAGGTATAGTTGTAGTCAAAGTAATGAGTTCCTCGTGTAATCGTGTCATGGTCCATTTTTGTACCAATAACATAGGTGGATAAAGGAATGAGATCCTAATAACTGTTTCATCACAAGTGATAAGAGTAGAATTAGGCCATTCAGCCCACCAAGTCTACTCCACCATTCAATCATGGCTGATCTATCTATCTGTCCTAACCCCGTTCTCCTGCCTTCTTTCCATAACCTCTGCCACCCGTACTAATAAAGAATCTATCTATCTCTGCCTTAAATATATCCACTGATTTCAAAGAGATTGCTGAATTTATCTCCCAGAAGACAGATTTAGTGAATTCCAGCTTTTTTTCAGGGTTGACTATACACTGAAGTTACATACTTTTGTGGGGATTACATCGAATCAATAACAGGCCTGTGAATAACATGTTTTGATTCCTATGAAGCTTCCCAAAGTGACACGACCTACTCCATCAGCGTTCCCTATATCTTCCTGTGACTTATTGTGTGAATGGCAGCAGGGATTCACGGCAAGTTGTGGATGCTGTAAATCCCTTGTGCGGATCCGTGAAATACTGATATCCCCAAGGAAATGAAGATTACACTGAACGCCAGCCTTTTAAATGTCCCACCGCACAAATATCGTAACTTAAAAATATCGGTCAATCCTCTGTTAAGGCTAATTGATGGCAGCAGCTTGTGTGACCTCATTTTGACACTCTTATATTTAATATTTAATGACATAATTGCAGCAGCTCTCAGGAGTTCCCTCTTTTATTGTCCCAAATTGCTGAAAACATTTTAAGAGACAAATGGTAGAGTAAAGCTTCCATTTTTTCGCATGCGCCAATATGTGCATAGACATTGGCCTTTAGACATACACTTAGGCGCTAATTGGTTCTGTATAGCGTATTAAGACCAACACCACAGTTTGCACCCTGTTAATTGCGTTATACACTGGCATGTTCCATAGACGATAGACACTATAGACAGGTAACATCTCTGTGGAGAAGGAATGGGTGACGTTTAGGGACAAGACTCTTCGATGCTCCATCGTTGGTGAGGGAATTGTGCTTTTATAGTCAAATGGTGAAAGACCCGGATGGAGTGGATGTGGAGAGGATGCTTCCACTTGTACAACTAGAGATAACCTCAGAATTAAAGGACGTTCCTTTAGGAAGGAGATGAGATGGAATTTCTTTAGTCAGATGGTAGTGAATCTGTGGAATTCATTGCCACAGACGGCTGTGGAGGCCAAGTCAATGGATATTTTAAGGCAGAGATTAATAGATAGATTATTGATTAGAACGGGTCTCAGGGGTTATGGGGAGAAAGCAGGAGAATGGGGTTATGAGTGAGAGCTAGATTAGACATGATTGAATGACAGAGTAGACCTGATGGGCTGAATGGCCTAATTCTGCTCCTATCACATATGAGTTTAAGAATTTACGAATTGTTAGCTCCTCCCCCCATTTTCTGTGAATTACCGTTTTTGACCCCCTGACATCCTCCTCCCCCATTCGCTCTCACCCCCATTGGTGGGTAAATTTGCCGCTGTAAATTGCCTTTAGTGGGTAGATAAGTGGAAGAATCCAGGGGAAGCTGATGAGAATATGGGGACAATAAAAAAAAGATTAATGCGGGGTTAGTGTAACATGGGTGGTTGATGATTAGTGTGCACTTGGTCAGCTGAAGGGCCTGACCTGTGCTGTATTTCTCTGTGACACCAGCATTCACAGACCGCTAAGGAAAGAGTAAAGCCCAATAACATTTATTTAATAATATCGCATAAGAACATTAAATAATATAGCACCCACAATGGCTGTGCCAAACATAATGCCTTGATAAACCAATCTCAATTGCCTGCACATGATCCATATGCAGTTCTGCAGTTGTATAGGGCTCTGGTGAGACCACATCTGGAGTATTGTGTACAGTTTTGGTCTCCTAATTTGAGGAAGGACAACCTTGTGATTGAGGCAGTGCAGCGTAGGTTCACGGGATTGATCCATGGTATGGGGGGACTGTCATATGAGGAAAGATTGAAAAGACTAGGCTTGTATTCACTGGAGTTTAGAAGGATGAGGGGTTATCTTATAGAAACATATAAAATTATAAATGGACTGGACAAGCTAGATGCAGGAAAAATGTTCCCTATGTTGCGCGAACATAGGGAACAGGGGCCACAGTCTTAGAATAAAGGGGAGGTCATTTAAAACTGAGGTGAGAAAAAAAGTTTTCACCCAGAGAGTTGTGAATTTATGGAATTCCCTCTCACAGAGGTCAGTGGAGGCCAAATCACTGGATGGATTTAAGAGAGAGTTAGATAGAGCTCTGGGGGTTAGTGGAGTCAAGGGATATGGGGGGAAGGCAGGCACGGGTTATTGATACGGGACGATCAGCCATGATCACAATGAATGGTGGTGCTGGCTCGAAGGGCTGAATGGCCTCCTCCTGCACCTAGTTTCTATGTTTCTATGTTTCATATCCCTCCATTTCCTGTGTGATCACGGACATTGGAACTGAGGTACATCACCATTTTCCATGGCTGTAAAAATATTTTAGTATTTATCCCTGCCCTAACATACATGATTTAATTATAACTAGAATTTCCTTTCCTCCACTCTATAAAATCATGAGAGGAATAGATCATGCGCAGTCTCTTGCCCAGAGTAGATGAATCGAGGACCAGAGGACTTAGGTTTAATGTGAAGGGGAAAAGATTTAATAGGAATCTGAAGGGTAATTTTTTCATACAAAGGGTGGTGGGTGTATGGAACAAGCTGCCAGAAAAGGTAGTTAGGGCAGGGACTATCCCAACATTTAAGAAACAGTTGGACAGGTACATGGATAGGACAGGTATGGAGGGATATGGGCCAAATGTGGGCATGTGGAACTAGTGTAGCTGGGACATGTTGTCCGGTGTGGGCAAGTTGGGCCGAAGGGCCTGTTTCCACACTGTACCACTCTATGACTCTATGACATTGCTGGAATCAGGTCCATTGTTGCCATAAGATCAAATGTAACTTCAGGCCTGCAATCCAGCACAGTACTATTCAAGCTCAATGCATGCATGAACACACACTCCAGAACCATCGTGTTTCTTCACACTTAGAAAGGCATAGATTGTGTGGATGTGGAAAGGATGTTTGCACTGATGGGAGAGTCCAGGACCAAAGGTCATAGCCTCAGAACTAAAATACACTCTTTTAGAGAGGAGGTGAGGAGGAACTTTAGTCAGAGGGTAATTAATCTGTGGAACTCATTGCCACAGAGGGCTGTGGAGGCTGTCAGTAGATATTTTAAAGGCAGAGATAGACAAATTCTTGATTAGAATGGCTGTCAAGGGTAATGGGGAGAAAGCTGGTAAATGGGAATAGGAGGCAGCAGATCAGCCATGATTGAATGGTGGAGTAGACTTGATGGGCCGAATGCCCTAATTCTACTCCTATAACTTGTGAACTTCTGCTTGACTGATACCTCCTATTCCAAACTCCTCTTTATTTTAATAATACTTGTGAAGTTAAATATTGGGTTTGCAGGGTGCTGCACAAACTTCTCTGATGATTGAAAACAAAATCCGCCTGCAGTGAAATGCCTGAAGCAGGTGCCACTAATTTGACGTGTTCAGAGTATTAATACAATTTGATCACAGAATTGTCTGCACTCACAAATTCCTGACTTGGAGCTGTGATTATTTAATACTTATGTTGATAAACAGCATTAAATATTGCATTCTGATTACTTCTCACATTCATTCAGATTTTTGATTGCGATGATTTCTGATTCTCAGCTGCAATTACTTAGCTTTGCTGATGAAAAATAGTGTGTTGTGATTGTTCCTCCATGCTTTAGTATGGATTACCTGTAAAGCCTGATTATTATGATTGCATTCAGCTCTTACCTCCCAGCCTCCAGAACAACTTGGCTCTAACTCGAGGAGCTGGAGGGGACATGTCTGGCTTAATCGTAATGTTAGATGTCGTTGCCTTGTTTCTGTCCATAATCTATTTCTGTAACAAACCGGAACAACAGCAGGTGTGTCAGAGTCACATAAACAAGAGTCTTGCCCGATCTCTTCTGCCAACATTTTAATTTGTACCGAGTCCGTTCACACATTGCCCTGTGCTGGCAGATCTCTTGGTTTAGTTTAGTTTAGAGATACAGCGTGGAAATGGGCCCTTCGCCCCACCGAGTCCGCACCGACCAGCGATCCCCGTACATTAACACTATCCTACACCCACTGGGGACAAGTTACACATTATACCAGCCAATCAACTTACAAACCTGTACGTCTTTGGAGCGTGGGAGGAAACCGAAGGTCTCAGAGAAAACCCACGCAGTCACGGGGAGAACGTACAAACTACATACAGACAGCACCCATAGTCGGGATCGAACCTGGGTCTCCGGTGCTGCATACGCTGTAAGGCAGCATCTCTACCACTGCACCACCATGCCACCCAATCCCTGTTGGCTCTTCCCTCTGTCCTCTCCTGCTCGATACTCAGAAGACCAATATTTTGACTGAAAAGTCATGTCAAGTCATAAAACAACAGTACCTAAAGTATTCAATTCAAGTATTTAATTTTCACTGGTAGACAAAAATGCTGGAGAAACTCAGCGGGTGAGGCAGCACCTACGGGGCTAAGGAAATAGGCAACGTTTTGGGCCGAAATCCTTCTTCAGACTCTAAATTTTCACTAACAGTTAGTCCAAGTGTCCCATCATTTTATCGTTCTTGCCAAATCTAATTCAACAACATTTTTGTGAAGACTCTTGTTGTGTTTTATCTTGTAAAGATGCATTTTGTTGTTGTAAATTTTCCTCAGTTAATTGTGATTCTGTAAATTTAATGAAAGTGGCGTTGATTGATATATTACACCTCAGTGAAATAATAGTATTGAGCACTTATAGTTACTGAATGATCGACTGTCATTCATGCCAAGTACAAACTTATTCTAAATGGAATCATAATTGAACAATGTGGCCTGGCCTTCATTTATTTCCTGTTATTCTAACTTGCTCTGCTTTATTATGGTACTTTTGGGTCATGATCATTGAAACCACAGAGTCTGTAGAGTTATAAAGCTTGGACACTGAATCTTTGGCCACACTAACTATCAGGCAATCATTCACACCAACCCTACAATAATCCCATTTAATTCACCCAACATTCCCATCAATGCCCGCAGACTCTACAATTCAACTGCCCACTGGGGACTATTTACCAATTAACCTACTGACCTACACGTCAATGGAATAGGAGCACGCAATGGAAACCCATGCAGTCATGGTAAGAACATGCGAGCTCCACACAGACAGCACCCAAGGTCAGGATTGAACCAGGGTCTCTGCTACACTGCTGCATTATTATGCTTTCTAACAAAGCACAGCTTTGTGTGAAAAGCCAAAAGAATGACTTCCGCTGGCAATGCAAACATATTTGCTCATTCCTCAACAAATAATGTTCTTGTATCTTTTTGAGCTCTCAATAATGCCTTCCTTAATCCGTTACTGACCTGTAGTGATCTGGATATAAAATTATGTTCCATCCAAATTTAAACTCATCAATTTTATTCAAATCTCTCAATTCGGACATTAAATGACAGAAGAGACCAGTCCACCATGAAGAATTAATGGAACATTTGCAATTCTTTCTAAATGGCTTTCTGATCTCAGTATCCATTTTATTAAATTAATTTTGGCCTAGCATAAATTAGCAACCACGGAATTAATAAGATGGAGCAGCAAATCAACTTCACATAGCTTTCAATAAAGAAAAGGCAGACAGGTGTTGTGTCTACTTGGGATTGACGAGGAATACAATATTTGCCAAGATATGCTTTAAAAGGCAGTAATAGGATTATAAGTATAGCACGATTCAGTCATTATCCTCACCAGTTTCTGAATTTGAATATAAAATCATAAATCCATAAGTTTTGTGAGCATAATTAGGCAATTTGGCCCATCAAGTCTAATCCACCATTCAATCCTGCCTGGTCTATCTTTCCCTCTCAACCCCATTCTCCTCCTGCAACTCCATAACCCCTGACACCCTTACTAATCAAGAATCTGTAAACCTCTGCCTTAAAAATATCAATTGACTTGGCCTCCATAGCTGTCTGTGGCAATGAATTCCACAGATTCACCACCCTCTGACCAAAGGAATTCCCTCCCATCTTTCTGATGCAACGTTCCTTTTAGTCGGAGGGAATGTCCTCTGGTCCTAGACTCTCCCACTAGTGGAAACATCCTCTCCATGACCACTCTATCCAGGCCTTTCACTATTTGACACGATTCAGAGGGGACTCCTCATCCTTCTGAACTCCAGCGTGTACAGGCCTAGTGTTGTTAAATGCTCATCATATGTTAACCCACTCATTCCCAGGATCTTCTTGTTTCTCAGATATTAATTTGCTCTGTTGGTCCTTCAGTGCGGACTGGTCCTGTCTAAGAGAACCTCTGCTTTGTTTCCAGTCTGCAGCACATTGGTACATAAAGAGATCTATAATCCAAAGGACCGTGACAGCTGCACTTTAGACTTTACAAATACAGTGTAGGAACTGTGCTCCACGAGTCCTCACAGACCAATGATCACCCCCCTACACTAGCACTATCCTATACACTAGGAGCAATTTACAATCTTACCGAAGCTGCAAACCTGTACGTCTTTGGAGTGTGGGATGAAACCAGAGTACCTGGTGAAAAACCACCTGGTCACAGGTTCAAACTCCATACTGCAAGCGCCTGTGGTCGGGATCGAACCTGGGTTTCTGGAGTTGTAAGGTGGCAACTCTACCGCTGTCCCACTGTGCCGTTCTGAAATTGCACGCTTTTGGCAGGATTGAGCAGACCAATGGCCTCCAGTGCTGACCCTATCAGTATGAACATTTGGTAGGTCAACATTTTGTTTGTGCAAAACCAGAGCGAGCTTGTTCAATTATCTGCTGCTCTTGGGGATGCCCTTATCTTATTCTGAAATTAATTAATCTTAAAGTTGAGGACTTTTACCATGCCCTCCCCTCCCCTATCTTCCTCTCCTGTAAATCAGGCCCATTTTTGCCCTGACAACAATTTCAATCCTGACAACAATTCAAGACACGCACATTACAGTGACGGTGAGGACAAGCAGAGAGCAGTGCTGAACTATTAAATACCTCTTTGGTGACCCTCGGTCCATCCTTGATTGGACTTTGCTGGCTTTACCTTGCACTAAACATTATTCACTTATCATGTATCTGTACCCTGTAAACCACTCGATTGTAATCATGTCTTTCTGCTGTCTGGTTAGCACGCAACAAAAGCTTTTCACTGTACCTCGGTACACGTGACAATAAACTAAACTGAACTGAAACTGAACAGAAAAAAAAAAGGATGCAATGAGATTCCAATATACTTGTATATTGTAGGAAATAACACATGGCAAAAGCCAGAATCCAGCTTGGCTGACATGGCGTGTGCATTATTGCAGCCTTTCCATTCACGCTTGCACATCAAGAAGCATTTTCATCTTATTCCACCATCCGTGGATCTGCACCCCTGCAGGGCCTTCAAGAAGTGGGAGAGAGAAACCTGGAGAAAACAAAGCTGCTTTAATGATACTCTTTTTTGTTGCCATCTGACTTGAGTGGGTTATTGGCACTGCATTGGGAGTGTTAGACATTCTGCTGTGATGGTGGACAGAGGGAAGTGAGTGAGCAGACTAGCCCGCCCTTGCCCACCACTTAGCCTGCCCATCCCATCACCTCACACCAACAAGGCGGTGAGCATGTGCTGAGTCCAAAATGATTCTATCAGCAGGCAGAAGGAGTTGCCTGGTTGTTTGTTGCTGCATAGAGCCTCTGAAAACTACATGGGTACTGGCAAAGTTCCCACTGCATGGGAGCTGAAACATTCGTGCTGGATTAAACAGTAATATCAGACTATAATGCTGTCAAGTTGGGAAAAGGGGAAGTACAACGGGATCTGGGGGTCCTTGTTCATCAGTCTACGAAAGTAAGCATGCAGGTACAGCAGGCAGTGAAGAAAGCGAGTGGCATGTTGCCTTCATAACAAGAGGAGTTGAGTAAAGGAGTAAAGAGGTCCTTCTGCAGTTGTATAGGGCCCTAGTGAGACCACACCTGGAGTATTGTGTGCAGTTTTGGTCCCCTAATTTCAGGAAGGACATTCTTGCTATTGAGGGAGTGCAGCGTAGGTTTACAAGGTTAATTTCCGGGATGGCCGGACTGTCATATGCTGAGAGAATGGAGCGCCTGGGCTTGTAAACCCTGGAGTTTAGAAGGATGAGGGGACCATTGAAACATATAAGATTATTAAGGGTTTGGTCACGCTAGAGGCAGCAAACATGTTCCCGATGTTGGGGGAGTCCAGAACCAGGGGCCACAGTTTAAGAATAAGGGGTAAGCCATTTAGAACAATGAGGAAACACTTTTTCACACAGACTTGTGAGTCTGTGGAATTCTCTGCCTCAGAGGGTGGTTCTCTGGATACTTTCAAGAGAGAGCTAGATAGGACTTAAAGATAGCAGAGTCAGGGGATATGGGGAGAAGGCAGGAACGGGGTACTGATTGGGGATGATCAGCCATGATCATATTAAATGGTGCTGGCTTGAAGGGCCGAATGGCCTACTCCTGCACCTATTGTCTATCTCAACTGCTGTGGGAGAATGGAGGGCTGAAACCATTTCAAGACGAGTAACCAAACTTTCATCATTATTTCTCCCATTGTTTAGCAGAAGGCACAAATGTACTTTCCTGATAAAAATCCTATAGCAGCTTCATACAGCAAATATACAGTACCAGTTAACCCTTTTTTGATAAAACATACTTTCAATTATGTCCATAATAATTGATTTTTCACCCAGGATCTTCTTGGTACAGTAAACCCTTGCTATAAAGGACCATGGGCGTAGTGGTGTCTATCATTGCTGAGTGTCCGTTGTAACCAAGTAATGTATTATCATTAAATTTATTTGAAACAAAGAACTGCAGATGATGTTTAATACACAAAAGGACACAAATTGCTGGAGTAACTCAGCGGGTCAGGCAGTATCACTGGAGGACATGGATAGGTGACATTGGGACCCTTCAGACTGATTCAGTCTGCCGAGTTACTCCAAAACTTAAAACTGGGTGCAATGGCACTGGTCTGCACCAGCGATCCCTTCTTCACTGGTTCACGAGGCTGTTGTGGCTCACGCTGCAGTCCCTGGGGACAACACCTTATTCAGGCCACTGCCATCAACAGGCTGCGCTCAGTCACCATGGGGTTCCCTCCCCTCCCACCTGCTGCCGCTGAGGTGATGTCGGCGACTCTGGCGGAGGTGGCAGTGGGCTGGGAGGAGGTTGGTGGGAGGGACAGGGGGATGGTAGGAGGAGGAGACGGAGGATCTGGAGTGGGGAGTGGACAAAGCCACGGTCGACAGCAAGAAGCAGCAGCTGGTGAGAGGGGAGGGAGCCCCATGGTGACCGAGCCTGTCCTGTCAGTGGTGACGGCCAGAAGAAAGCGCTGCCCCCAGGAGCTACAACATGAGCCACAACAACAGCCGTGTCACCGGGCCGTGCGGTGGATGAAGAGGACTCGCTGGTGCACCTCTCTTATCCTCTTTCCTTGCATTCCCATTCTATCCTATGAGAATGTGGTGGCAGACTTTGTCCTAAGTTTTTTTCCAATATATGAACCATTATAAAGCAGAAGCTCTGAAGAAAACAACTTTTCCCCCACCACCCCAGCTACCTACCCTGCCCTACCTAACCCCCCTCCACCTAGCCTTTCCTAACCCCCTCCACCTACCCTTTCCTAACCCCCCTCCACCCTCCCCTTCCAAATCACCCTCCCCTCCTCTCCCCTCCTTAACCCCTCCCCCCTTAACCCCCTCCCCCCCCCTTCTCCCCACCCCCATTTATCTTTCACATATGTCGCTGCAAAACTGAGAATGCAATGAGACTTCACCTTGAAACATTATCCTCAACCAAGTCAGGCAGTGAGCTTTTACTGGCAAACTATCAAATTAATGAGCAACCTTAGTGACTGCTAGTGTGCATTTTTTTGTTCAGTGTCCAATTTTACCATCAAGCATAACACTTAAAAATTAATCTGGCTGACATAAGAGCTGATTGCATACAAAAGTTTAACACCCCATCAATAATTCCGATTTTTCTATTGGAGCAGGTTATTTTTTTTTCTTTCATTTTGCAATCTCTTTGCTGAAGGAAGCTGCTGGTTTTTCCGCCTTCCCCTTAATTAAAACAGTTTCTGCAGCTGGATCAAGCAACCTCCTGCTAATGTGGCCGCGGCCCACAAGCCAAAATAACAGGTTAGCGCCTTAAGTAAATGAGACCTGCAGCTGACTCTCTTAACAGGCCTCACTAATGGCACTTATTAATGTGGCGCACCTCAGCAGGAGACACTCCGAGGAAATGTGTGTCATTCCAACTGTGTACCTATTTATTAATAACATACTGTTTCCTGACCTATTAAGGGACAATTATCATCCATTGGAGGTATGGTCAATGACATAATGTGGAAAGTTGGTGTCATCAGAGCTATGAATCAGAGCTCAATTGTATCAGTGAGCTTAGTCACATCTAGCTGATGGTAGAGCAAAAACATTAGCTGGAAGATGTCACCAAGTCTTGTATTTCCTTTGACAGACTCAAAAAGCTGGTCACTCAGCGGGACAGGCAGCATCCCTGGAGAAAAGGAACAGGTGACGTTTCGGGTCGAGACCCTTCTTCAGATTGAGAGGCAGGGGAAAGGAAAACGATAGACAGTGATGTAGAGATGACACATGAATGATAGATACACAATACAATACAATACAATACCTTTTATTTGTCATTTGAACCTCACATGAGGTTCAAACGAAATTTGGTTTCTGCAGCCATACAAAAAAAGAACCAAGACACACACCAACACAATTCAATTCACATAAACATCCATCACAGTGAGTCCTCCTCACTGTGATGGAAGGCAAAACTTAAACATATCTCTCCCCTGCACTCCCCTCTCCCCCCCATGTCAGAGTCAAAGACAGAGTCAAAGCCCCCGGCGGGCGATGTTAAATGTCCCGCAGCCATTAAAGCCACGCCGGGTGATGCAAGGCCACGCACCGGGTCTTGGTGTTGGAGCCCCGGCGGGCTCTTGGTGTTGGAGCCCCGGCGGGCGCTCACAAAGTCCCGCGGCCATTCCAAGCCGCGCGGGGCGGTGATGTAGGCCCCGCTCCAGGTGCTCTTCAACCCCGCAACTCGGGCAGGAGAAGTCGCCGTTGCGGAAGCCCCGAAAAGCGGTCTCCCACCAGGGACCCGCGGGCTCCCGGTATTACTGTCCACAGACCTGCGATAGGAGCTTCCGAATCTCCGGGTGTCGGGTCACAGCAGCGCTCCACCACAGCTCCACCCGCTCCGGACTCGGCCAGCTCCGTGATGGTGAGTAGATCCGCAGCTCCGCGACTGGAGCCCCAGGTCGTTCCTGTTGGAGGCCGCTCCACGTTGCAGCCCCAACGACAACGGAGACCCGACAAAGAAAAGGTTGGGTCTCCCGTGCAGGGGAAAGACCTTAAAGTTCCCCCACCCCACCCCACCCCCAAACACATACCCCGACAAAAAAACAATAAAAACTACATAGAACAAGACAGAAAACAATAAAAAGACAGACGGACTGCAGAGGCCGCTGCTGACAAGAGTCGCGCCGCCCACCACAAAAAAAGTAAAGGAAACAGGCCATTGTTAGCTGTGGGCTAGGTGAGAACAAGTTACAGACAATGAGACTCAACAAGACGACTGAAGCTGGTACGACTTGGGTGGGGGAGGGATGGAGAGAGAGGGAATGTAGGGTTTACTTGATGTTAGAGAGGTCAATATTCATACCTCTGGGGTGTAAGCTGCTCAAGTGAAATATAAGGTGGTGTTCCTCCAATTTGCATTTGGTCTCACTCTGACAATGGGCGAGGGACAGGACAGAAAGTTTGTGTGGGAATGGGAAGGGGAATTAAAGTGTTTTGCTAGCATCTGATAATGCAACCCCTCGACCTGTATTTAAGGGATTACAAATTTAGACCACATAGACTTTGGAATGATATATGTTTTAGTGTGTGGTGTAGGCTACATGTATGTTCTGTAATGCAGTTTACATGCTGGTCAGGTACAGATTTGGATGTGAATTTGTGGAAGGTTGTTTCCCAGTAGGTGACTTTAACCATATGTGGAATCTACCACCATTCATTTGCAGACCAGCGTATGTATAGCTTGTCTCATGGACCACCCTAAATACCCTTTGCAGTTCATTGGTTTATTAATGAATCTTGATTACAGAAAGTAGATTTGAATTGTTGGTTACTTGTCTCTTCATTACCACCTCCACCATGCCCCCGGTCCCAGGTCAAAGGTGTAAATGGCTCGTATTGTGTGGACTGGTGGGCAGTAGTTGCGATGGTGATTGCTGGCCTTCAGACAGTTGGGTTTTAGCATAATGTGGACTCCTGTGCATGTCTGGCTAATAGTGAAATTCTGAGGTGAGCAGGTGGTCAGATGCTGGTGTGTCTCAGTGTCCTGATGAGTAAGATCCGTAAGAAGGTTGAGGGGGGACCTCATTGAAACTTTCAGAATAATGAAAGGCATAGATAGAGTGGATGTGGAAGAATGTTTCCACTGGTGGGAGAGTCTAGGACCAGAGGTCACAGCCTCAGAATTAAAGGCACTCTTTTAGAAAGGAGGTGAGGAGGAACTTCTTTAGTCAGAGGGTAGTTAATCAGTGGAACTCATTGCCACAGAGGGCTGTGGAGGGCAAGTCAGTGGATATTTTTAAGGCAGAGATAGATAAATTCTTCATTAGAACGAGTGTCAAGGGTTACGGAGCGAAGGCAGGAAAATGGGACGAGGAGGCGGAGATCAGCCATGATTGAATGGCAGAGTAGACTCGATGGGCCGAATGGCCTAATTCTACTCGTATTGTGAAGGGGCAGGGTCATGCTGAAGAGAAGATCTGAAAGTGCATTACTCCCACCTCCCAGCTTGCACCAAGGATGGCTGGCATCCAACTACAACTATGTCCTTGGGAATGGAGTTCTCCAGCCTCCGTCAACTCATAAGGCAGCTAAATGCTTGTCTGATCACTTCTGTTTGTAATTGTGTTCATTTTAGTGAGTTCTGTAATGGTTTTTTAATTATATCAATCTATTTGAATAATCTGCCTATCAGTGGCATTCAGTTGAAAATCTTCCGACAGTGGGCAATGTAGTGGGTCATATCATTCGAGCCTCTGTATCCAGGAAGAACAATGGTGGCCTCGCGGTGGAGCGACTGCCTTACAGCCCCAGAGAACCCACTGGGTTCAATCCTAACTATGCGTGCTGTCTGTACGGAGTTTGTATGTTCTCCATGTGACCTGCGTGGGTTTTCTCCGAGATCTTCCAATTCCTCCCACACTCCAAAGACGTACAGGCTTGTAGGTTGATTCGCTTGATATAAAATGTAAATTGTGTATGTAGGATTGGTCGGTGCGGACTCGGTGGGCTAAAGGGGCTGTTTTTTTGCTGTATCTCCAACTAAACTAAACTAAGTGCAGACTGTTGGGAATCTCAGGGAGTAAGTCCAAGTAGGGAGCTGAGTCCAGCAGTATCCAGCAAACCCCTAGCAACACTGTCTTCTACAATTGCTGATACATACAGCATCTTGCTGATATTGTCTACCTATCAGCTGTAATTCCCTCTCTGGGAAAAATTTGGATGAGATGTCCGAAATCACTGGCAAGCAGAATCGAACCATCGTAGGAGACTCATGGATTACGGTCACTCTGTCCCACACTAACCATGCTGACATGCTGGACTGAATTGAGAACCTAATGCCATTTACTGCACACCAGCAGGCTTGGCGTGTGCTGCTTCATAGGGAAGTAATTTTAAATGCACTGATATCTAGAACAACATTGTGTAATTTATATTTTTAGTACAATTACTCCTTATGTCAGGCCTGATGGTTGTTGCCAACAAGCAGATTCATTACAATAAGACACAAAATGCTTGAGTAACTCAGCGGGGACAGGCAGCATCTCCGGAGACAAGGAATGGCTGATGTTTCGGGTCTCGACCCTTCTTCAGGAGTCTGAAGTCTGGACTAAATGCGGGCAGGTGAACAAGTATAGATGAGGCACGTTGGGCCAAAGGGCCTGTTTCCACACTCAATGACTAGTTCCAGCCTGCACACTGGAGACGATTTACTGCAGCCAGTTAATCGACAAACCTGCGTGTCCTTGGAGTGTGGGAGGAAACCAGAGCACTCGGAGAAAACGCACGCCGTCACAAGGAGAAGGTCCAAACTCCACACAGTGAGCACCCATAGTCAGGATCGAACCCAGGTTCCTGGCGCTGTAAAGCAGCAACTCTACCGCTGCGCCACCGTGCACCCTGGGGTTTTTCTCTAGTGTTTTTCAGGGTTACACTTTTAAACGAATTAGAGAATATTGTAATCAATTAGTCGCTCACAATAATTCGTTAAAATGCTACATGTAACTGAAGAGGACAAAATGAGATGGAATCAACATTGGTGATTTACTTTTGGCTGAATTACTATTGCATTCGATAAAATCTCCTTGTATTTATGCCCATTAATTGGATTTATTCCTGACTTGTCTCCTCACTTCTGTATAAAGGAAATACCTAAATCATCCAGCTGACTTCCTAGTCTACCAAGCAGTAGCATTAATCTGATGAAGAATGCTCCTTTTTAGTTTTGATGATATTGGGCGACATGGTTGTGCAGCGGTAGAGTTGCTGCCTTACAGCGCTTGCAGCGCCTGGAGACCTGTGTTCGATCCTGACTACGGGTGCTATCTGTACGGAATTTGTACATTCTCCCCGTGACCAAGTGAGTTTTCTCCGAGATCTTTGGTTTCCTCCCACACTCCAAAGGTGTACAGGTTTGTAGGCTAATTGGTTTGGTATAAATGTAAATTGTCCCTAGTATGTGTAGGATAGTGTTAATGTGCAGGGATCGCTGGCTGACACTCGGTGGAACTGTTTCAAGGGCCTGTTTCCGCACTACAGCACATCTGAACTAAACTAATTAGATTTGACAACATTTGGTTAATCTATTAGTTCTTGTGAGCTGTGCATATTAAAATCTAATAGATAGTTTACCTGAAATAATGTAGAGAATTGTTAATTGATTTGCTTTGTGCCGAATTCCATATTCACATTGTTTATTTGGATGAAGGAATAGCATTCAATTCTTAGATTGAATTGAGTATTTTCAACATTTTGCTTTGTTTTCTCGTGTCAGTATCTTCCAGCTGTGTGTATTTTGGACCTGGGTTTTCATTGTATTTGTCTGAAGTCAAACATTATTGGTTAGTTAGCTGTTGCATAGGACACTGACACTTCCTTGAAATTTCTGTTCAGTATTGGGATGTAAAGCAAGCGTTTCCGAAGAACATAGCACTTCAAGAGATTAAGAGAACCAGTGAGATCCTTCAGAATGTGCTGGTTGATTTCTGCTGGTCCTTTTATGTGTCTCACAAAAACATTTTGACTTTAAATTCCCCATTCATTTAAAAAACTTCCTGGATTTGTACATTAATTGCCCATTAAAATCGCTAGAAGAATTAGAGCTCAGAGCTAACCTTGTAAATGTCTTTTTAACAATATGATCAGTGGTAATGTAATGCCAATCAATTTCTCTAACACAAGAAGGGTAGTAATTAAACCACAGAGTCTCATTCCTGTATTTAGTAAGTTCCTATTAAAGAGCTATATGATTTGTCTTCATCTCTCTTAATCCAATCTTCCTTTCATTTTTATTTCTTGAATCTATTTTTGATTTGGGCTCCTGGTGTAGATGAGATGATAAATTGGTCTTTCCCCTTGTGTGAACATAAAAGATTCTATTTTAGCATTGCAAAGAAGATCAGAGTTAACTCCAGGAAGGTGAAGGGGAATAAAATGTAATAGGAATCCGAGGGATAACTGTTTCACACATATGGGTGGTGGGTGTATGGAACAAGCTGCCAGAGGAGGCAGGTGAGGCATGGACTATCCCTATGTTTAAGAAACAGTTAGACAGATACATGGATAGGACAGGTTTGGAGTGATATGGACCATGCGCAGGCAGGTGGGACTAGTGTAGCTGGGACATGTTGGCTGGTGTGGGCAAGTTGGGCCGAAGGGCCTGTTTCCACGCTCAATCACTCTATAGGGCCTGTCCCACTTGCGTGTCCTCGGCACGCAAATTATGCGACCTCGAGGTCGCGTTGAGCCGCGATGGTCCCGCGAAGGTCGGGCGCGATTACATGCGTACGCACAGCCGTCTGGAGCGCGTGATGTCATTTGAAGATGGACACAAAGCTGGAGTAACTTAATGGGACCGGCAGTATCTCTGGAGAGAAGCAATGGGTGACGTTTCGTGTCGACACTCTTCTTCAGTCTGAAAAGAAGGGTCTTGACCCGAAACATCAGCCATTGCTTCTCTCCAGAGATGCTGCCGGTCCCGCTGAGTTACTCCTGCATTTTATGTCTATCTTTAATTTTCTTGGCCCTGCTCTGGTAGTAGAAGTGGGGGCGGATCCGGATCCGCAACGGCCGTGAGCCCCAGGCCGAGTTTGACGATCATTTGCCTGCTTCTGCTGCTGTTGAAGGTGAGACATTGCATCGCGCCAGGCTCTTGGGCCAGTCCCACTTTGGCCGTCAGTTCCGTGACAGGCCGTTGGCTCGCGAAGATTTTGTTCACGACAAACATTTCGGAGCCCCGCGCGATGTCCCGCACAACTACATACCCCCCCTCGCTTCTAAGTGGGACCGGCCCCGCGCGGCCATACGATGCCCGTGCACCTCAACGCGGCTACGAGGTCACGTAATTTGTGTGCCAAGGACACGTAAGTGGGACAGGCCCTTATCACTCTATGACTGCTTAACCGTAATCACTAACTGGTAAAAATGTAACCAAAGGTTCAGTCTGACCTATTCAGATGAGTTGAATTAGTAAACTGTTAACACACATCCAGGTACATGGATAGGACAGTTTTGGAGGGACATAGACCAAACACAGGCAGATGGGACTAGTGTAGCTATGACATGTTGGCCAGTGTGGGCAAGTTGGGCCGAATGGCCTGTTTCCACACTGTATCACTCTATGACATTGTGCTTGTATTCAGGAGACATTGATAAGTACATGAAGGAAGGAATGGAAGTGCCTGATTGATATATTGGGCAACAGGATACATTCTTGCAATATGAATATTCATGAACATCACACATCCATTACAAAAACATAACTCAAGTTGGTCTTTATCATTTCAAAGTCAAGCAAGAATTGTACAGAACACCGAGAAAAAATACGACAGAACACTGAAAGAAAGATACAGTGGCAAACTCTGCATGATTCTTGTGCAATCAAGCAGCATTTATTTGATTTGAAACCTCACCAGATATGCGCCCCGTCACAGAATCTTTGTTTTGCATCCTGCACAGTGCAGAGTGGGATTCAGGCAATAAAGATGGAAATCTTCCTCACATAAGTGATAGAAGCAGAATTAGGCCATTTGGCCCATCAATCTAGTCCATCATTCAATCATGGCTGATCTATCTCTCCCTCCTAACCCCACTCACCTGCCTTCTCCCCATAACCTTTTGTTATTTTATTTTGCACGGTGAGCCAGATGATTTTTGAATGACAAGTCTTTGATTGATCGATTGATTGATAACCTCTGACCCCCCGTACTAATCAAGAATCTATCTATCTCGGCTTTAAAAAATATCCATTGACCTGGCCTCCACAGCCTTCTGTGGCAATGAATTCCACAGATTCACCACCCTCTGACTATAGAAATTCCTCCTCATCTTTCGAAAGGAACATCCTTTAATTCTGAGGCTGTGACCTCAAATCCTAGATTCTCCCACTAGTGGAAACATCCTCTCGATGAAAACATAATTTTCAGCAAAGGCACACTGCAAATCTGGTGCTGTGGATTCAATGTGTTGTATAGACATC
Source organism: Amblyraja radiata (assembly GCF_010909765.2). Classification (NCBI taxonomy): domain Eukaryota; kingdom Metazoa; phylum Chordata; class Chondrichthyes; order Rajiformes; family Rajidae; genus Amblyraja; species Amblyraja radiata. The sequence continues at coordinate 50,035,443 of NC_045969.1, forward strand.
CTGTGCCATCACACTTTGGCATCACTCTTCAAGCTCCTTGTGACTGTTGGCAACAAATTTATGAACTTGATTGAAGTGCCAAAATCAAGTTTACAGTTCACATCTAAAGACATTTTTTTACTGTGAGGTTTATCATCAAGCATCTGCCCATGCAGTACATGTTTTTTTTTCAAATAGTTTTAGTAACTTGAGTGAAATCACAGTGCATCACTTGCCTGACTCTTCATTGTGAACTCTAAACTGCCAAGGTTTACGATCAGCAGTGCAAGTTGTTTCTTTATTCATCACCGATTCAACGTCTATGTTATAAAAGGCTCATTAATAAGACAGCTTGATTTAGAACATAGAACGGAGAGCATAGAACTGTACAGCACAGGAACAGGCGGCACGGTGGCGCAGTGGTAGACAATAGACAATAGGTGCAGGAGTAGGCCATTCGGCCCTTCGTGCCAGCACCGCCATTCAATGTGATCATGGCCGATTATCCCAAATCAGTACCCCGTTCCTGCCTTTTCCCCATATCCCCTGACTCCGCTATCTTTAAGAGCCCTATCTAGCTCTCCCTTGAAAGTATCCAGGGAACCATCCTCCACCGTCCTCTGAGGCAGAGAATTCCACAGACTCACTACTCTGTGTGGAAAAAGTGTTTCCTCATTTCCGTTCTAAATGGCTTACCCCTTATTCGTAAAGAGTGGCCCCTGGTTCCGGAGTCCCCCAACATCTGGAACATGTTTCCTGCCTCTAGCGTGTCCAAACCCTTAATAATAGAGTTGCTGCCTTACAGCGCCAGAGACCTGCTTTCGATCCTGACGACGGGTGCTGGCTGTACGGAATTTGTACGTTCTCCCCGTGACTGTACAGTATGTGTTTTCTCCAGATGCTCCAGTTTTCTCCCACATTCCAAAGAAGTACAGGTTTGTAGGTTAATTGGCTTTGGTAAGAATTGTAAATTGTCCCTAGTGTGTACAATAGTGCTAGTGTACAGGGATCACTGGTCGACGCGGACTCGGTGTGCTGAAGGGCCTATTTTTGCGCTGTATCTCCAAACTAAACTAAAACGGGTCCTTCAGCCTGCGTCCATGCTGAAATGCCAAGATAAACTAATCATACCTACCTGCAAATGGATTATACCCCTCCACTCCATGCATATCCATGTACCTATCTGAAAGTCTCTTAAATGCCACCTTTGGTTCCACCACCACTCCTGGCAGTGCTTAACAGGCACCCTCCACCCTCTGTGGAAAAAGACTTGCCCTGCACATCTTTAAACGTTGCCTCATTCACCTTCATGACTTAAATGCAGTGTTTATTCCATTTCCTCTTCTGGTCCTTTTGCCCTATCTTGTGTGTGGCATCTTGGAGCAATTTCCCATTATTTGAATCTTTTTCCAGCTGTTTACTGCCATTTAACGCCAGCACCGCGCACTTCAGCGATGGACCTTTTTATCTGAGATCTGATGCCCATGCCTGCAAGGTATTTGCTCAAAGGACTGACATACCCCAAAACCCCTTCCTCATTCTTTCCCATTCTCTGCACCCTCCAATCCCTGTGAAACTACACATTCACCCTCCATTAACCATTTTGCATCCCATTTCTGGAAATCTTGTTGCATTCCCAATCTTGGTATATATGGCCTGCCATTTGTCTGCTTTGAGCAACAGACATTAAGATTACCCGATCCTTCGATACTAAGGTATCTCACCTACTGCTGTTGAATGTCCTCCTTGTGTGGTAATGATCAACATCAAACACAGTAATCGTGCTCGCCACCTAGTGATGCCTCTGCCCATCAGCAGAGATTGGGACATCCATAATAAAGCAAATGGGACGAGGGGAAAGTAGCAGTGGGATAAGGGTGGTGGGCACAATGTGTGTGCACCAGGATGGGGGGAAGGGGTGCAGGATAAAGAGAGCAGTCCCAGGGAGGCAGACATTTCTCTCACCATCTCCCATTGCCATAGTCACCCTTTTTATTTACACAGAGTGGTAGGTGCCTGGAAGATGCTGCCTGGGATAGTGGTGGATACAATAGTGCCGTTTAAAATGCTTTTAGAAAGGTACATGAATATGCAGAGATATGCATAACATGCAAATAGAAGAAATTAACTTGGTGTGTAGGAAGGAACTGCAGATGTTGGTTGACACCAAAGATAGGCACAAAGTGCAGGAGTAACTCAGCAGGATGGGCAGCATCTCTGGAGAGAAGGAACGGGTGACATTTCGGGTCGGGACTCTCTAACTTGGTATTATGTTTGGCACAGATATTGTGGGCTAGGGGGCCTGTTCCAAAGCCCTGCCGAAGGGCATTGTTCTATCTTAGCGATGGAGTGAGGCGAATGCAATTAAGCACTTTTGATCATTATTTTTGTTCTCAGCTGTTTGACACCCATTTTAGAACATTAGTTTGAAGTAGTTATGTAGAAGTAGAAATGCTATGAAGTAGACATGCTAAGTCCTTTGCTGCTCCCCAGGTGTCCTGCACTTGTAACTACAGTTTCATCAACCTTCACAGAGGCGTCAGTGCAAGGTATGAAACATGGAATTCATACCAATGAAAGGGAAGCATTAAAGAAACAGAGGAATCTAACTGGAAGCCGTTTAAAACACCATTGAATTCCTCATGTGTCAAACCATCAAACATGAGCAAACCAGAAAAGTGGTTATGTTTATTAGATCGCTTTACAAAAAAATATATATATATATATATATATATATGACTGGGATTTAAGCTGCGCAGAAAGAGGATTAAGTGACAGCTTGCACAGGATTTTTGATCTTAATCTTGGCGTTGAGAAGCAAACTGTAACCATTTTAGCTGTCGGTGTTTATAAAAAAAACAGGCCAGTGGAGCAGTAGCATCAGAGGAGTCTCTGCACACAATGCATATTGAGAGTGGTCAGGTAACTTAATCCTGTAGTTGAGTTAGTCGGTGGGGGTGCTGCGAGTCGGCTGCCCTGCCAGCGGCGTGTTTATTATTTTGACTTTTTTGGGTTTTTTTTTGGTGTGTCTAAATGTTAGTTTAGGTGTCGCTTGGTGTGTCTTGTGTGAGGGGTGGTGGTGGGGGGGAGGGAGGAACCGCTTTTGGTCGTCACCTCGATGGAGAGGTGACTTTTTCCATGTCGCCTCCCTCGTGGCCTAACAGCGTGGATTGGAGTGGCCTTTCCCGGAGTCGGGCCCAGAGCTTCAGCAGCGGGCGCAGCGTGGACTTTTCCATCGCGGAGCGGGCAAACCCTAGCATGGGGTCGCCAGAAAGGAGTGCTCCGATCGCTGGCCTGGTGACTTTGGCATCATGGGGCTGAGGTCTGTGGAGCTTCTAGCCGGTGGCGTGGCCTGGACTTACCATCCGGAGACTGGGATCCCTTGCTGGGAATCGCCAGAGAAGTGATCCGACCACCGGCCTGCGGCCTATAACATCCTGAAGCCGCGGTCTCTGGTAGGAAAATGACGATTCAGGCACTCCAAGTGTGTTTGACCGTCCCGCATCGGAGGTTTGATCATCCCGACGAGAGGGCCTGTACATCGGGCCACCCGTAACGGCGACTACGTAGGGTTCATGGCGTCGACCATGGATGAACAACGGAGGAGGACTGACTGAACTTTGTTGCCTTCCACCACAGTGAAGAATGCTGTGGTGGATGTTTGTGTTAAATTTTATGGTGTATTGTACGTTCTTTTTAAATGTATCGCTGCTGGCAAATTCATTTCACTGCACCTTCGGGTGCATGTGATGAATAAAATTGACTTTAACTTTGACTTTGTAGCAAAGTATTTGGTCTATATGTCATAGAAAGACATAAGCCTTGTGGATGTGGATGCCAGGACAGAGCTGCTGTTTTGATGAACCTGATCAACTGTTACAAAATCATCATAGAATTATGTCTCAGGGATAATTTTAAATAATTTAACGCAGAATTCTGAATATGAAATCTATCTTGTGAATTAACACACTTTGAAATTCTGAGTGTTTGTGTTTATGCTGAATTCCAAAATGAGTAAAGGCAAGGAAGGGAGACCATGAATACAAAGACTGCATAAGCACATCCAGGGGATGATCTTGATCATAGTTATGAAGAAGGCTCACCAGCGTCTCTTCTTCCTGAAGAGACTAAAGAAGGTCCATCTGTCTCCTCAGATTCTGGTGAACTTCTACCGCTGCGCCATCGTGAGCATCCTTACCAACTGTATCACAGTATGGTATGGCAACTGCTCTGTCTCCCAACACATCACCGGTTCCTCACTCCCCTCCATTGAGGCTGTCCAGAGCAAGCGATGTCTGTGAAGGGTGTGCAGCATCGTCAAGGACTGCTCTCACCCCAACCACAGACTGTTTACCCTCCTACCATCTAGGAAGGGTTCTGACCCACAATGTCACCTATTCCTTTTCTCCAAGGATACTGCCTGACCCGCTGAGTTCATAAGTCATGTCAGAAGTGATAGAAGCAGTATTAGGCCATTCAGCTCATCAAGTCTACTCTGCCATTCAATCATGCCTGATCTATCTCTCCTTCCTAACCCCATTCTCCTGCCTTTTCCTCATAACCTCTGACACCCGTTGCTCCAGCATTTTGTGCCTATTCTCGGAATAAACCAGCATCTGCAGTTCCTTCTTACACGTGCTCCACACTTCTTTCTCGACATGAGTGGAAATTAATTCTGTTGGGATGGAAACAGAGGCAGGGGACCAAGAGTCAAGATATGGGTCAAAAGCAGGAAAGACTTTGAAGGACACTGAGGTTGATAGATAGCTTTGAGAAATGTCCTGAGCTTCTGGAACCCCAAGGGATATATGCAGAGGACTGCTCCCCAAATGAATTCATGCAAAAGGAAAACTGGAATATGTAGATAAATTTGTTTCAGTCTGTAGGTCGCCATTTTGAGTTTTCACATGTTGACATTGGTGGTCCAGTAATCTGCTTTAGGCTGTGCCTTTGTCCTTTGTACGGGTAGTGAGGCATCTAACTAGTCGACCTGCTGAACTGAAGTGCTAATACCAGGAAAACAAAGTGGCTGCTTTTCATTAGATCACAAAAATATTCTTGCAGAACGTCATATGCTTGTATTGCAAGAAAACTTTCAAGTTTCTAGTTAAAAAATGTGACCTTGGAATCTACTATATTGTAGATAGACACAAAAAGCTGGAGTAACTCAACGGGATAGGCAGCATCTCTGGAGAGAAGGAATGGGTGATGTTTCAGGTCGAGTCCCTTCTTCAGACTGGTTAGGGTTAAGGGAAACGAGAGATATAGATGATGTAGAGAGATGAAGAACAATAAATAAAAGATATGCAAAAAGTAATGATATAAAGGAAACAGGCCATTATTAGCTGCTGGTTGGGTGAAAATGAGAAGCTAGTGTGATGGTGTTGGATCATAGGCTTGTGCAGAATACATTTTTAGGCATGCCTGCAGTTATTTAGCGTTCATCTATTTAACTGCACGCATGTCACAATAGGAATTTATTTACAGGGCTATTCAACCCACTATCTCAAAGTAACCTGTGTACAGAAGTAGGAGAAAATACAAAAACTGCAGATGCTGGAAATCTGACATAAGAACAACAAGTGGTGGAAAGACACAGCAGGTTGCATTGGTGGAAACTGAAGCTGTGAAAGCTTCAGATCAGGGATTCTTTGCCACAATGTTGTAATCCAGCCATAATCCAAAAGATTGAAACTTGAAATTTCCATTGCCCTAAATGTCAATCTGATGATGACATGGGTGCAGAATGAAGCCATTTGGCCCATCGACCTTTCTATTTTGTTCCACCTTTTCTATGTTTCCCCGTCAACCCTATTATCCTGCCTTCTTCCTGTAACCGTTAATGCTCTTCCTAATCAAGAACCTGTTTTAATCTCTGTTTTAAAAATACCCAATGACTTGTCCTCCACTATTGTCTGTGCCATTGAATTCCACAGATTCAACACCACTGGCTAAAGAAATTCCTCCTCACCCCCATTCCAAAGGTACATCCTTGTATTCTGGGACTGTGGCCTCTGGTCCCGCTTCTCTCCTGCTTCTGGAAACATCCTCTCCATATTCACTCTAACTAGACCTTTCAGTATTCAGTTGGTTTCCATGAAATTCCCCCTCGTCTTTCTAAACTCCAGCGAGTACAGGTCCAAAGCCTTCAAATGGTCCTTGTATATTAATCCAATCATCCCCAGAATCATTCACCTCTGGACCCTCTCCAACGTCATCACATCCTTCTCAGATATGGGGCTCAAAACTATTCAGAATATTCCAAATGTGGCCTCACCAGCACTTTATAAAGCCTCGGTATTGCATCCTTGCTTTTATATTCTAGTCCAATAAATTTGACTTGAATTGATTCTAGAAATAAATGGTAATGTTGCATTTACCTTCCTTACTACGGACTCAACTTGCAAACTAGCCTTTTGGGAATCGTGCATCAGCAACACCAAGTCTCTTTGCACCACCTCTCCCCATTTATAAAATAGTCTATATCTTTAGTACATCTATCAAAGTGCATGACTACACACTTAGCTATGTTGTATTCCCTCCGCCACATCTTAGCCTACACCTAACCTGTCCAAAGTCCATCTGCAGATTCTTTCCTTCCTGCTCCTCCTGCTAACTTCATATCATCTGCAAACCTGGCCACAAAGCCATCAGTTCTATCATCCCGATCGTCCCGAAAATAATGGATCCAAGACCGACCCTGTGGAACACCACTAGTCACTGGCAGCTGACCAGAAAAGACTACTTTATTCCCACTCTTTGCCTTCTGCCAGTCAGCCAATCTTCTGTCCATGCTAGTACCTTGCCTCTAATACCTTGGGCTCCTATCTTGTTTAGCTGCCTCGCGTGCTGCACCTTATCAAGCGCCTTCTGAATATCCAAGTAAACAACATCCACTGACCCTCCTTTGTCTGTCCTGCTTAATACTTCCTCAAATAATTCAGGGTAGATGTACAGAATCCACTCAACCTCTCCCTATAGCTCAAACTTCACGTGTCTTCCCGTGCTTACCTGCCATTAGCGAGTCTTCCCGAGTACCTGCCGTTAGCGGTACGAGCCGCTAAGAGATGCCCCCCGAGCTCCGACGTACCCGCTACGTTCATTCTCCGTGCTGACCACGAGTATGTTTTTTTTTAAACTCTGGAGAGCTCTTGGAATGAACTCGTATCGTGGGACAGGACTATTATATCTAAACTTTGCATCCATGATTTGAATTGCTCCTGCAGGAGTGGCGGCGCTGCCTTGGAAGCTGCGGCTCGCCTGCAGTCCATCTGTTTTTTCTTTTTTAGTTGTTTTCTTGTCCTGTTTTAGCTTGTTAATTTGAGTTATTAGGTTGTGTATATGTGTGTGGGGGGGGAAGAAACGTGTTTTAGTCTCTTCCTTCGGGGGGGATGCGACTTTTCTTGTCGTATCCCCCGTCTCCGTCTCCGTCTGCGCTGAGGCCTAATGGCGGAGCTGGCGGCCTCCAACTGCGACCGACCTTGAAGCTCCGGAGGCAGAGCCAGCCAGGACTTACCAGCGTGAGGCTGGCCGACTTCGGGGCTGTGGTGGGTTCTGGCATCCCGGCGGGGGCCCGGCTCGGGGCTGAGGTGGCGGCCCGACTCGGGGTTGTGGTGGCGTTCCGGCGGTGGCGACCCGACTTCGGAGGTTCGGCCGCGAGCCCAGTAGACGACATCATCGGGAGCTCGCAGGTCACAGGTAGGTGATCTTTTTTTCTGGAGCTCCCGCGGCAACAGCTTCGTCCGCTGGACTGGAGGGCGGCAGCTTCGACCACCCCGGGCCGCGGAGATTGAACCGGCCTGTTCACGGAGCACGGTTGAGCCACGGGACTTACTTACCATCACCCGGTGGGGGTCACAACATCGGAGGCCTGGATCACCTCAGCGCGGAGGGAGAACAATGAGGGAAGAGACAAAGACTTAAGAATTTTGCCTTCCATCACAGTGAGGAGGTGTCTGGTGAACTCACTGTGGTGGATGTTAAATTTGTGTTTATTGTGTGTTTTGTTATTTTATTATATGTAGGACTGCAAGACAACGGAATTTCGTTCAGACCGAAAGGTCTGAATGACAATAAAGTTTCCAAGATTCCAAGATACCAGTTTCATTGCTCACTATCTCTGAAGCATCTTCCAAAGTTGCTCTCCACATTCTCAGTGGTCTTCCAATTCAGTCTCTTCTCCATCCTCTCACAGTCTGCCATCAAAAAACAATTAGTGGAAGCCTCATTGTTTCTTATAACCATGGTTTTAAAGTCTTTATTTAAACATTGGATCACCTGTTCTGATATCACCATTTAGCCTGAAGAAGGATCCAGTCTGAAGAAGGGACCCAGACCAAAATGTCATCTGTCCATTCCCCTCCATGGATGCAGCCGAACCCAGTGAGCTCTTCCAGCACTTTGTGTATTGCTCTTGATCCTATTTCAGCACTCATTTTAAAAACTGGTTTGACACCAAGCCACATAGGAGTACATCAGAATAACCGTGGGGCATTTTTCTACATTATGGGTGCCACAAAACTGAAAGTTGCTTTTGTTGTTAGCAAAGAAATACATTTTGTTGCTCAAGGCCTCTGGAAACCATTTTGCCTCTGTAGTGTTCATGTGTTAGCAGCTGCTGCCACTCACTCTGTTAATCTCTAAAAGCTGCCAAGTCCTGTCATGCACCCTGCAATTTATAATGCGTGACACCGAGCTCTGATTCAGAAGCTCTCTGACAGGGTCTGTTGGGTTGTATCTCACTTCCCCTCCCTAATTTAACTGAAATAGAGAGCAGCACATTTGTAACAATAAAACCTGTTTATTACATAAACGTATGGCAATTTGGTCAAGCGACTAATTAATGCTTCTCATTTAATAAAGTAATTCCACTTCACTAGACACGTTACTCATTTTACAAACCTGCATTGGGCCTGTTAGGATAATGGTGTCTGATCCCAGAGAAGGCCAGTGGCTGAGAACCAAGCTTGGCTCCATTGCCCTCAGAAGATGGAAGAAATGTGGAAAGAAGGCAGGTACGGGATACTGAGTTGGATGATCAGCCATGATCATATTGAATGGCGGTGCAGGCTCGAAGGGCCGAATGGCCTACTCCTGCACCTATTTTCTGTGTTTCTATGAAATGCATGAAGAGTCGGGACAGAACAGAAGGCAGGAGAGGCTTGGGGTAACTTTTAGTTGCTTCGTGATTTGGAAGATGTAGGAGGGAATTTTGTGTTATTTTGTGCTTTCCCCGTACCCTGTATCTTGACTTACTCAGAGAAGCAAAAACACAAAATAAAACAGCTTGTGGAACTGTTGTCTGGATTGGAGATTATTAACTATCAGGAGAATTTGAACAAACTTATGTTTTTTCTCTGGAGTGTCGGTGGTTGAGGGGCAACTTAATATAAAATGATGAAAAGCATAGATGGGATGGATATTTTCCCAGTACCCCTCTACCCTTCCAAAAAAATAGAGGGACCTCAATAACCTCTGTGTAAATGTCAACAAGACAAAGGAGTTTGTTGTTGACTTCAGGAAGGGAGTGAAATACACACCCCTTATTACCAGCAATGGTGCTGAAATTGAGGCAGACAAAAGCTTCAAGTTCCTAGGCATAAATATCACCAACGATTTACCCTGGACCAACCACATTGCTGCTATGGTCAAGAAAAAACTCCAATGTCTCTACATCGTCAGAAGGCAAAGAAAGTTAAGCATAGCGGCACAGTGGCGTAGCAGTAGAACTACTGTTTTATAGCACCATAGTCAATCTTGACTATGGGTGCTTGTCTGTACGGAGTTTGTACATTCTCCCCGTGACTTGCATGGATTTTCTCCAAGATCTTCGGTTTCCTCCCACACTCCAAAGACGTACAGGTTTGAAGGTTAATTGGTGTAAATGTAAAATTGTCCCTGATGTTTGAAGGGTAGTGTTAGTGTGCGGGGATCGCTGGCAGGCAGGGACTCGGTGGGCCGAAGGGCCTGTTTCCGAGCTTCATGATGCACCTGTTTCCGATGCATCACAACTTGATTTGGCAACAGCTCTATCCAAGGCGGCAAAACGCACAGTCCGTCACAAAGGCAAACCTCTCCACGATATTTTATCTGCACTTTACGCTGCCTTGGGAGGGCAGCCAATATAATCAAGGATCTTTTGCACCCCCGTCATTCCCTCCTCTCCTCTCCTCTCCCCTCTCCTATTGGGCAGACGATACAAAAGCGTGAATGCAGTCAGCATCAGATTCAGGAACAACTTCTTCTGGTTATCAGATTACTGAACTGTTCATCTCATAAGGTAGCATGTAGTCCTGATCTTCCAACCTACCTCCTTGTGGACCTTGCAATTATTTTCTATAGCTATAATGATTTAATACTATATCCTACACATTTTTTGGTAAAAATGGCCGGTTTTCAGAGTTTTTCGGTTTCCAGAACTCCGGATAAAAGGTTGTGCACCTGTAATACCAATGACTACTGCCCAGTTGACCATAATGAAGTGCTCTGAATGATTGGTAATGACCCATTTGCACCAGTGTTCAGGACAATCTAGACCCCCTGTAATATGTGTAGAGGAAATAATAGGTCGACGGAGGATGCCATCCCCCTTGCACTACTTTCTACCCTGGATCATCTTGGTGTTAAGAACACCCATGTCAGGATGTTAGTCATAGACAGACACAAAATGCTGGAGTAACACAGCGGGACAGGCATCATCTCTGGAGAGAAGGAATGGGTGACCTATCAGGTCGAGACCCATCTTCAGACTAAGAGTCGGGGGAGAGGGAAACACTGAGGTATGGGAGGATAAGGCGTGACAACGAGACATCAAAGGGGGTGAGGCTCAAGGAAAATGTAGAATAGATCATTGTTAGCTAGGGGAAGTTGACAACGAAGCATACAAAGATAAAATGTAATCAGGAGGACAGTCAGACTGGTCAGAGAACTATGTTGGGGAAGGATGGTCATCGACCAAGGCTAAGTCTTCAATACCATAATGTTGAATAAGCACATCCCTAAACGTCTGACGATGGGCTTGGAGTCTCCATCTGCATCTGGCTTCTGAACCTCTTGACAGCAGACATCAGTCAGTTACAATTGGTCATAACATTTCCTTCACACTGACCCTCAAAGCTGGTGCTGCTCAGGATTCTGTGCTCAGTGCCTTGCTCTTGTACTCCCATGACTATGTGGCAAAGTACTGCGCCAACTTGATCCTTAAGATCGCCAATTATACCACATTTGTTGGCATTTGTTACCACGGGTTGAGGGCCGGATCTATAGCATCGATGGGGTGGAGTATAAGAAAGAGATTGAGATTGAAAAGACTAGGCTTGTATTCACTGGAGTTTAGAAGGATGAGGGGGCATCTTATAGAAACATATAAAATTATAAAAGGAGTGGACAAGCTAGATGCAGGAAAAAATTTCCCAATGTTGGGTGAGTCCAGAAGCAGGGGGCACAGTCTTAAAATAAAGGGGAGGCCATTTAAGACTGTGAGAAAAAACTTTTTCACCCAGAGAGTAGTGAATTTGTGGAATTCCCTGCCACAGAGGGCAGTGGAGGCCAAATCACTGGATGGATTTAAGAGACAGATAGAGCTCTAGGGGCTGGTGGAATCAAGGGATATGGGGAGAAAGCAGGCATTGGTTATTGATTGGGGACGATCAGCCATGATCACAATGAATTGCGGTGCTTGCTCGAAGGGCCGAATGGCCTCCTCCTGCACCGATTTTCTATGTTTCTATTTTCTATGTAACTCATATCGTGTGGTATGGACAATAAACCTAGCTAGATGCACAGAAGCTCTTGCCCAGAGTAAGGGAATCGAGGACAAGACAATATGGGTTTAAGGTGAAGAAGAAAAGATTTAATAGGAATCTGATGGGTAACGTTTTCATTCAAAGGGTGGTGGATGTATGGAACAAGAGGTAGTTGAGGCTGGGACTATCCCAACATTTAAGAAACAGTTAAACAGGTACATGGATAGGACAATTTTTGAGGGATATGGACCAAACGCAGGCAGGTGGGACTAGTGTAGGTGGGACATGTTGGCCAGTGTGGACAAGTTGGGCTGAAGGGCCTGTTTCCACATTGTATGACTCTATGATCAAGTCACTTGAATTGAGCAACAGTATATTTGACTAGATTAAGCCACCAGGGAAGAAGGAGATCGAGGAGTCACAAACACTTTGGGATTCTCTAGCCCAACCTGAGTAGACCATTGATCAGTTGAGCTTTTTAGGCACCAAGGAGAGACTTGCAGACAGGCTTACAGGTTAGTTAGATGGTTACAGAAAAAATAGTTATTCAATGGCTACCATGGGACTGACAAACAACACTGAGGAATAAATTTCAACTGGTGATGGGAGTACAATGAACAAAGACATCCATCCATGCGGGAGGTGTGGTGATGAAGGCACAGCCCGTGATGCTCCAGTACCTAGGTATGTTGCAAAACCTACCTTCAGCGGTGCTGCAGATCTGTCGCTGCCCGTGTGCGCGATTTTGGTGCCTTTGAGAGGGGGGTGGGTTTAAAACGCGATTTTCTCTCGGCTATTCAAATCGAGGTTGTTCAGCCTACTTAGTTGTTGACTAAAAATCGCTGCGAGGTTCATTCGCTGCAGCTATTTTTAAACTAAATTGGTTAATTTAATTGTTATAGTAGGTTAAAAATCATCCTCTAAACCCACGACCGCCGCCAACGGATGTAGGGGACAACGCAAGGTAGGTTGTTTATTTTTACATTAAAAAGCGCTTCTTAAGATCCCTTTATACAAAATTATATGTTGCGAGTAGCTAATTTGGGGGCCCATTAAATCCCGCAGTATTTTTCTGGGCATATGGGGTACAAATTCACCGCAATGGGAACATTCCAAACCAGCGCGTTCCACAGAGTTCCACAGGATCCCACTCGAAAGCTGATTTAAATGGCCATTAATTTACAGCAACTGAACACTAAATTCCTTCCATTTGGCCTATAAATTAATGTCAATGAGATCTAAAAATCATGTTTTATTGTGAATTTGTGTCTGAATGTTCTTTGGACACTTAGGTTATTTAAAAATGTTAATCTTTCCTTAAGAAATGGATAGATGTTTAGATCTAGTAATTGAATTTTGGAATTAGCTACAATTGGGTAACTAACTAATTATATGCTTTAATTTCAGGTCATCTAAGTAAGATTGTTTCATATTTGTTTCAGAATGCTTCAATCTATCATAACTGAAAATTTATTTCAGTTCTCTTAATTTTTAATAAAGTTATGGGCTTTAGACTGTCCTCGATCACAGCTTTTGTGTTAAGAATGAAAAATCAATTGATGCTAATTTCCGAGTATGTAAATGGCCATAACTTTTTTTAATACTGAAGATATGAAAGTAAATTAGGTGTCAAATTAAACTTCTTTTTATGCTTTATCTGATGGGATAAATTGCAGACTTGATTTTTTAAATCTCAAAATGTTGTAACATTGCTACAGTACCACTGCCGATCGAATTTCCTGTTGGGGAATGTGAACCTGGAACTAAAGGGGGAGTTACATCATTAGATGGGACATCTTCCTGGGAAGAGGTCAAGCAGCAGTTTTGCATTAGCACATAGATGGTTTGTACGGAGAAAACTGTAGCCATGTGCATAGAGTCAAGGACTGTAGTGAAGCAACATGACAGTTAAAAGAAAGGTGGTGGCCTCGGTGGGCTTGTGATGAACCTGGATAATGTGGGCAAAGGGTGTAGCTTCACAATCAAAGAGAGTACAGGGATGTACTTCAAATGTTAGGTTAGGTTAGGTCTATTTTACTCTGCGTCAGCAGGTGAAGTGGGTGCTGTGACAGACTAGAGCAGTAGTTGATGATTACAGAAATAACTTCACAGTCCATCTTGATGTGGGAAATAGACCCAGGAAGGAAAGTGACAAGTTGGTCAGAGAATTAAAACTGGAGTTCCGGAGTGAAAGTTGTTCTCAGTCTGGGGCAAGTAAAGGATGCTCCATTATGGGGAAACTCAGTTTTATCTCTCAATTGGACAGTGGCCTGCCTGTCTCTCCGTGCAATGGATTATGCACAAATGGAGACCCAAGGAACTGCGGACGCTGGTTTATAAAAAACAAATAAAGTGCTGGCATCACTCAGCGGATCAGGCAGCATCTCTGGAGAACATGGACAGTTTATACTTCGGATTAGGAACCTTCTTCTGACTCGAGGTCTGAAGAAATTACCTTGCCCAAAAAGTCACCTGTCTATATCCCCCAGAGATACTACCTGATACCCAGAGTTACTCCAGCACTTTGCGTGCTTTTTGTGGAGTTATTCACAAACACAAGTGATCAGTAGCTCAACAAAAAGGAGGGAACAGCAGATGCTGGTTTACAATGAAGATAGACACAAAAAGCTGGAGTAACTCAGTGGGACAGGCAGCATCTCTGGAGAGAAGTTTCAGCGATGTTTCAGGTTGAGACCCTTCTTCAGACTGAGGAAATAATTTGTTTGAAATATATGCAAGAGGCACTTTGTAGAAGTGTCAAAGTAACTGCTGCACCAGGACGTACCCACAGACAAGTTGTGAAACCAAATATTTCCGTGACATGAGTTGATCCGGCACAGATGATAGGAAGAATTAACGATGAGAGTTAAATTTTATTCAGCCAGTTTAGTGTATTCAGGTGATACTAAGAAGATGGTGATCCAGAACACATTGTAAGAGCTGTTTAAAATTATTGAGACAGTTCTGTTGAAGCACGTGTGGAGAACTGATGAATTATTCGTGTCTGAAGTGAACACTTAAATTGACAGTGGGGTGTTCTGTTAAATAAACAGCCAAGAGACTGAAGGAAAGTAAAATTGGGTTCATTTACAACTACATATTGTTGTAACTGATCATGTAATTTTATACATACAATATACATGAAGTGTTTATATGTTATTTTGAAGGAGCTGCAGTGTATTGTATGCAACTTTAAGCTTCCCTTGAAGAACAGTTTATTGTAAACTGTTACTTTGATAAAGTGTTGTATCATTGAAATTGTGTTGAGTGTTACTATGTCCAGTGCCGATGTTCTGTTGATAGGGCTATCTTTTGTGGGCCTGTTCAAAGTGCATCATTTAAGAAGTTGCTGTGAGTACATTGCTGTGCTGCAGTATTTTATCATTCTTTTACTAGAGGGAAGAGTGAGTGACCATCTCATTATGGCATCCCTGAAATGGGTGTTGGGATGTCTGGATGGACACCTGTGAGAGAAGTTGTAGTGGTCTCAGATATTTAAACCTCGATCACTGCTCCCCACAAATAACCACCTAATGTTCATAAATCAATAGCAAGTGAGTTCTATTTTTGGATGTGCATGTTTAAAAGATTTCAAACGATGTAATGGGATTTCTACTGTGTCCGTTCAATCCATACTTTGCAAACTCTGTCAGGTGTTGAGGATATTCTTAATTCCTCAATACTCTGGATTTCCATGAATCTGTGACTGTCTCACTGTGGTGCCAGCTTGTAGGCAGTTCCCCAAGGCTACTAAAGACAGCTAGAGAAGATTTCCTACTCCTGCTGCCGATTCATTCCTTTCTCGTTGCACATGCTATTGCTATGCCAAGCAGTCTGTAGTGGATGGAAAAGACTAAGTCCTTAGGATATTTTTAGTTTAGTTTAGTTTAGAGATACAGCGTGGAAACAGGCCCTTCGGCCCACTGAGTCCGCACCGACCCGCTATTTACGCACATTTGCACTACCCTGCACACACTACCCTACACACACAAATTTCACTGCACCTTAGTTGGTTGAGTGACAATGAACGCAAACTTGCGTTTGAACTGGAACTTGAACACTAGGGACAATTTACATTTACACCAAGCCAATTAACCTATAAACCTGCACGTCTTTGGAGTGTGGGAGGAAAGTATTGGCAAACCCCACATGAATGATATGAATTACTCGGGATATCTACCCGTGCAGCTTGCAACATTGCACCTTCATTGCAAGTCATTAGGACACCTTCATGTTCATCAGGTCATGTTCTAAGACATACCCAATGTTGCATTAACCTGAAGACAGACACATGCCATGGAGCCTGCTTCAGTCATGCAGGCAAACCAGGCTGACGTTGCTAGTCCACAAGCACAGCTTCCTCTGAATTATTCGCTGGATGTCAGCTGTGAACATGGTTGGTACCAACACCATTTTTATCCATCCTTAAGTTACTCCTGAACTTAACAGTGTGTAGGAAGGAACTACAGATACTGGTTTACACCGAAGATAGAGTAACTCAGCGCGACAGGCAGCATCGCTGGGGAGAAGGAAAGGGTAACGTTTTGAGTCAAGATCCTTCTTCAGTCCGATAAAGGGTCGCGACCTGAAACATCACCCACTCCTACTCTCCAGAGATGCTGACTGTCCCACTGAGTTACTCCAACATTTTGTGTCTATCTTAGGCAAAATACATTTTGCCCAAATGGAAATGAGCACTTACTAATTCTCTATGCTCATAATGCCACATAAATGGAATTGCTTTCCACATTACTGACTGCACTCCTGATCCAACAAGGAATGGTTTGTCAAGACCCTTTTTACCAGCAAAGTCAACCTGCAAAGGGATAAAATTTCAGATGTTTGGTGATAATATTCTAATTATTTAAGTGGTGCCTTAGATTTCACCCCTCTAACCTAATCGGCATGGTGGCACAGCGGTCGATTTGCTGCCTTACAGCGCCAGAGACCCGGGTTCGATCCTGACTACGGGTGCTGTTTGTACTGAGTTTGTACGTTCTCCACATGGCCTGCATGGGTTTTCTCCGATTTCCCCCCGACGCTCCAAAGATGTACAGGTTGCAGGTTAGTTGGCATTAGTAAAATTGTAAATTGCCCCTAGTGTGTAGGATAGTGTTGGTGCATGGGGATAGCTGGTCGGCGCGGACTCGGGACCCTGTTTCTCTAAGTTAAACTAAACTAAACCTGGCCTCATAGGTGAGTATTTTGAGAGTAAATGCGCAATCAAGGAAAGACGGCAGTGTATTTTCCCCATGGGCAGGTTTCTATTAGATGAGGTACCGGTGAGGATTCATGGATTGTAGGGCATTGAATGGGTGTTACATTGGAATGTAACACCCATTCTATTATCAGCAGCTACACTTTTTCTGAATGAATGTCATATTTATTTTCCAGAGGAATAAGAATGAGGAAAGGCTGTGATGACGGTTAAGTTTTAGTTGATTGACACAGTGTGATATTTGCGTTGTACATAGAATTTGGATAATAGTTTATAAACTGTATATATGTATGTTTGCGTGAGTGGATATGTGTATGTATGTGGTTTATGTATGGATATATGTATGTATATGTTTGTGTATGTGTGTGTGTATATATATTTGGAGTTGAGATAAAGTTTGTGAATTAATTGATGAGTAGCAGAGAAGAGGTAGGAATAAACAAGTGTATACTTCCTCCTACTCCTTTTCGTAAATGTAAGATTTAATTTGTGATGTTTATGAGAAGTTATTCAATGAGTTGTGTATAGGTTTATTGTTCATTTCATTTTATTGTTATTTTGCTTTGTTTTTAACTTTTTTGTTTTACATGTTCGAAATCTATATTACTAAAAGTCTATTCTTGACCGGTTTTGGCCATCTGGGCTGCGATTTCCGAGAGAACGCCGCCACCTACGGCCGCCATTTTTGGCCACCTTGCTCAGAGCCCCCCTCCGCCGCATGTGTGCCGAGGATTTTTCCCGTCGATTAAAAATGACAGAATATTAATGTTTTTACAAAATTCCCCATTCTCTCTGCGGCCCCCACTGGCGGCAGGGGGGAGGGACTATAAAACCAGGAAGTGGTGTGCCACACAGTCTCTTCAAGATGGAGGAAGGCAGAGGGTCACGTTTCTCTGAGCTGTGAATAACACTGAACACATGTATACTCAAATGTAAGTGCCCTTAGTGGTTCTAAAATGCTTGCAGAATGTGTCTATTGGTTCTAAAGCTTGCAAAAAAAATGTCTATTGGTTCTAAACCTTGCAAAAAATGCCTATTGGTTCTAAAGCTTGCAAAAAGTGTCTCTATTGGTTCTAAAGCTTGCAAAAAATGTCTATTCTAAAGCTTGCAAAAAATGTCTATTCTAAAGCTTGCAAGAAAATGTCTATTGGTTCTAAATCTTGCAAAAAAATGTCTATTGGTTCTAAAGCTTGCAAAAAATGTCTATTGGTTCTAAAGCTAGCAAAAAACGTGTCTCTATTGGTTCTAAAGCTAGCAAAAAGTGTCTCTATTGGTTCTAAAGCTTGCAAAAAATGTCTATTGGTTCTAAAGCTTGCAAAACAATGTCTATTGGTTCTAAAGCTTGCAAAACAATGTCTATTGGTTCTAAAGCTTGCAAAACAATGTCTATTGGTTCTAAAGCTTGCAAAAAAATGTCTATTGGCTCTAAAGCTTGCAAAAAAATGTCTATTGGTTCTAAAATGGTTCATACTAGCGCTTCAGAAAGCGCCCCCCCTTCCCCTCGTTGGCTTGGCTTGGGTGTGTCTTGAAATTGAAAGGCACTACTTACTGAAAATGGTGGCATGAAGTTGCTTTGGCTTGAAGTTGAAACGCACTACTTACTGTAAATGGTGGCTTGGTTGCTTTGGCTTGAAGTTGAAAGGCACTACTTACTGCAAATGGTGGCTTGGTAGCTTTGACTTGAAGTTGAAAGGCACTACTTACTGCAAATGGTGGATTGGTTGCTTTGGCTTGAAGTTGAAAGGCACTACTTACAGCAAATGGAGGCTTGGGAGCTTTGGCTTGAAGTTGAAAGGCACTATTACTGCAAATGGTGGCTTGGTTGCTTTGGCTTGAAGTTGAAAGGCACTACTTACTGCAAATGATGGCTTGGGTGTGGCTTGGGTGTGGCTTGAAGTTGAAAGGCACTACTTACTGCAAATGGTGGCTTGGGTGTGGCTTGAAGTTGAAAGGCACTACTTACTGCAGATGGTGGCTTGGGTGCTTTGGCTTTAAGTTGAAAGGCACTACTTACTGCAAATGGTGGCTTGGTTGCTTTGGCTTGAAGTTGAAAGACACTACTTACTGCAAATTGTAGCTTGGGTGCTTTGGCATTAAGTTGAAAGGCACTGCAAATGGTGGCATGAAGTTGAAAGGCACTACTTACTGCAAATGGTGGCATGAGGTTGACAGGCACTACTTACTGCAAATGGTGGCTTGGGTGCGGCTTGAAGTTGAAAGGCACTATTTACTGCAAATGGTGGCTTGGTTGCTTTGGTTTGAAGTTGAAAGGCACTACTTACTGCAAATGGTGGCTTGGATGCAATGGCTTGAAGTTAAAAGGCATTACTTACTGCAAATGGTGGCGGGTGCATTGGCTTGAAGTTGAAAGGCACCACACTGCAAATGGTGGCATGAAGTTGAAATGCACTACTTATTGCAAATGGTGGCTTGGGTGCTTTGGCTTGAAGTTGAAAGGCATTACTTACTGCAAATGGTGGCTTGGGTGCTTTGGCTTGAACTTGAAAGGCACTACTTACTGCAAATGGTGGCTTGGGTGCTTTGGCTTGAAGTTGAAAGGCACTACTTACTGCAAATGGCGGCTTGGGTGCTTTGGCTTGAAGTTAAAAGGCATTACTGTAAGTGCACTTACTTCCTGTTTGCACTGTATATTGATTTTAGATAAAACGCTACCACTTACGGCTGTGATTTTTGGCCATCTTACTCAGTCCCCCCTCCGCTGAGCAGGTGCAGAGAATTCTTCCCATCAATGAAAAATAAAAGTGTTATTAGTTTTTTTTTAAATGTTGAGAATCTCTCTCCTGTCAATCACTCCATGAAAGCCACACCTTTTCCGGTGGGGGGGAGGGGGGAGGGGTTATAAAACCCGGAAATGTGGGTGTGGCTCAGTCTCTGCAAGATGGAGGAGGGAGAGGTCACGAGAGGTCTTTAGTGGCTTTGCACCCTACTTCAAATGGTATGAAACTGCACTTGAATTTGGTGGCCTTGCACCCTGCTAGGAGTGGTAAGAAACTGCACTTGAATTTGGTGGCCTTATACCCTGCTTGAAATAGAATTACAAGGATTAGCCGTGAGTCAACTATCAGCCCACCAGCCGTGAGTGAGTTGCCAGCACAACAGGCTTGATTGACTGAGACGCCAGCCCAAGAATCCATTTGGCGCACAATTTGCATACTAGCCCTCTGGAAACCAGTCCCTTCAGCCCACAACACCCATACTAGCGCTCCAGAAAGCCCCCCCCCCTCCCGCAACTGGCCACCAATATTAGAATTGGTGGAGAGGTGGAATATTGCGTTGGATGACCAGCCCTCCTGTGTGATGCTGGGACCCAACGGGTCCCACTTAGTCTAGTAAAATATAAAACTACTACATACTTTAGACAATAGACAATAGGTGCAGGAGTAGGCCATTCGGCCCTTCAAGCCAGCATCGCCATTCAATTAGATCATGGCTGATCATCCCCAATCAGTGCCCCGTTTTGCCTTCTCCCCATTTACCCTGACTCCGCTATCTTTAAGAGCCCTATCTAGCTCTCTCTTGAAAGTATGCAGAGAACCGGCCTCCACCGCCCTCTGAGGCAGAGAATTCCACAGACTCCCAACTCTCTGCGAGAAAACGTGTTTCCTCGTCTCCGTTCTAAATGGTTCTAAATTCTTAAACTGTGCCCCCTGGTTGCTGTATAGTGTTTTTTAAAGAAACATAATTAATTTAATAATGGTACTCTGAGCAGCATTGCCACCCTAATTTAAAAGGGATTCTGTACTTGTGGCAAGTATATTTAAAATATTCAGTGAAAAACACATTTTGTTTTTTAATTTGCTCCGGGATGCATTTTTGGTGCATTCTGCAGACATCTTGCTTCATCGGAAGCAAAAAAAAGGATTTTTGCAGGAGAAATTAAATTTTACTTAATATTTGTTAAAATTAATCACTCACTTGACTGCATCATATTTTCACAGTCGTCAGCTGCACATACCATTTAATATTCAATGCATGCATTACAAAAAACACGTCATTCTTCCTGTTACCACAGTTGGAGCCATAACACTTGCCTCCTTCTGCTGGGAAGACTATCGCAGCACCTGCACCGCTTGTGAGTTACGGAAATTTAAACTGCACAAGTGACGGTACCAGCAGTGCTTTACTTCCAGTGGTTCCCTTTCTTCCAGCACAAGCTGCGGGATGGAGTTGCAAGCACACTCTTCTGAGTCGGCCATGAAGTGTCATAAGCCCACTGCCTTTTTTTAAACCAGATATAAGCTAGCACTTATATGAGGGGTAACTTTTTCACACAAAGGGCGGTGGGTGTATGTAACAAGTTGCCAAAGGAGGTAGTTAAGGCTGGGAGTATCCCAACATTTGAGAAGCAGTTGGACAGGTACATGGATAGGACAGCTTTGGAGGGATATGGACCAAATGCAGGCAGGTGGGACTAGTGTAGCTGGGACACGTTGGTCGATGTGGGCAAGTTGGGCCAAAGGGCCTGTTTTCATGCTGTATCTCTCTAGCACTATGACTCTTGCATTGGCCAGGGAGGGTGATTTGCTGGTGCTACTTAAGAGGGTTTAAACAAGATTGACAGGGAGAGGGAGCCAGAGCGGAAAGGTGGCAGGTGAGAAGTTGGGGGCTAATACAGGCGTTAAAGAGAGCAAGATTAACAGAGAAGACAGAAAGGTACATGGCAACGAGAGAGGAAAGCCTGATGCTTTAAACCACATTTATTTGAATGCTAGAGACTTACCAGGTAAGGTGGACTATCTCAGGGTGTGGATTGACTCAGGACACTGGGTTTTATTGCCAGAGCAGAAACATGGCTGAGCGAAGGAACGAAACTGGCAGTTTAACGTTCAAAGGATCATCAGGTTATGTGATAGGAGCAGAATTAGGCTATTCAGTCTACTCCACCATTTAATCATGGCCCCTCTATCTCCCCCTCCTAACCGCATTCTCCTGCTATCTCTCCATGACTCTCTGCTTCTAAACCTGAACAAATTTATCTCCAAACTCATTCATCTTCCAAGTGGTCCTTCCTTCCTGACATATATCTTGAAGTTTACCATTGGATTGTGTTTTTATAATGATCTGGTTGAGGTGGTCCAAACCACAATGCCCTGCTGTATTTATACAACTTGTTTTTCTTCCTCTTGTAATTACTGAGAGTTAGACCATATGTGGTTGTTCTTGAAAAGGTTTTGGAGATGACAAAGGCTTTTTATTTTATCAGAAACCAACTTGGAACAGAAAATACAACCCAATCCATGATTTAAACAGCTCAATCTGCAATGATCCTTCGAACCAGATTTTTCTTCGGAGTCACGTGAGTGACTACGTGAAGAAGCCCGCCAGGACGCATGCGTGTCAAAAAAAATTTAAAGCAGCCCAAGCGTTTCTACGGAAACGTATACACATGGTCATGGCATATTTAGATGACATACTCATTATGGGCAAAACTTTGGAATTGGCCAAACAAACTGTAACAGCCACACAAAAGTTATTTGGAAAACTGGGATTCATTTTTCATCCAGTTAAATCTAGACTAACGTCTTCCACTACTATGGACTACCTGGGGTTTCACCATTGACTCAGTTCACATGTCGGTGACTCTGCCTAAGGGAAAGGCTAGAGATTTAATAGAGGCTTGCAATAACCTTACTGACATCAGCAAACCATCCATCAGATTGGTAGCTAAAGTAATTGGCATAATGATGGCTGCCTTTCCAGCCACACAATTTGGAAGCACTCTAAACTATCCAGGTCACGCAAATTTAATGAAAAACACCAAATGGATGTTGAATAAAATAGTATTTGCTGATATCACAGCAAAACATAAAACACCAGATATCGATTTATTCGCATCCAGACTTAACCACCAGTTATCAAGTTATTTTACGCATTCCCGCCTTTTTCTGCCTCATCAGTCGGGCATTAAGGAAATACAACAAGACTCTGCATCTGGTATTGGCCTACACAACCATGGTTCCCAGTGGTATCAAACATGGAATCAGAGACATGAACATCCAATCTGTTCTGGAATATCTGTCAGGCCTCCAATATGATGAGGGGCTCAGTTACAGTGCCATCAACTGCGCCAGAATGCCCTATCGACTTACCTATGGCAGGGGACAGACCATTACACTGTTGGGACTCACCCACTGGTACAAAACCTATGAGGGGAACCAGATACTCCCTAATATGGGATGTGAGAATAATCCTGAAGATGCTCAGGAATTGGTCTCCAGCAACAGTTCTGTCCCTACACAGACTGACATTAAACAGTCATGCTAATGGTATTGGTCAGGGCACAGAGGATACAGTCACTGCAAAAACTAGACTGGACAACATGACTTCCTCAACAGAAAATATTAAGTTTCATATTTATGAGATAGTAAGCAGAACAGAAAAGGGATCAGCAGGCCTCAATATACAATTAGGTCATACCCAACAGATTCAGATTCAGATTCAGATTCAATTTTAATTGTCATTGTCAGTGTACAGTACAGAGACAACGAAATGCATTTAGCATCTCCCTGGAAGAGCGACATAGCAAATGATTTAAATAAATAATAATAAGTGATAATAAGTGTCCGGGGGGTGGGGGGGTGATTGGCAGTCACCGAGGTACGTTGTTGAGTAGAGTGACAGCCGCCGGGAAGAAGCTGTTCCTGGACCTGCTGGTTCGGCAACGGAGAGACCTGTAGCGCCTCCCGGATGGTAGGAGGGTAAACAGTCCATGGTTGGGGTGAGAGCAGTCCTTGGCGATGCTGAGCGCCCTCCGCAGACAACGCTTGCTTTGGACAGACTCAATGGAGGGGAACGAGGAACCAGTGATGCGTTGGGCAATTTTCACCACCCTCTGCAATGCCTTCCGGTCGGAGACAGAGCAGTTGCCATACCATACTGTGATGCAGTTGGTAAGGATGCTCTCGATGGTGCAGCGGTAGAAGTTCACCAGGATCTGAGGAGACAGATGGACCTTCTTAAGTCTCCTCAGGAAGAAGAGACGCTGGTGAGCCTTCTTGATGACCGTCTGTGTATAACAAGACATCTGTCGTTATACATGAAGAAAACGAATATCCTAAGAGGCAATGAAAAGGCACTTTTGGTCAGCCACTAGCAACCACACCAAGAGTGACGGTCCAGACCATCTCAAGATGGCTGAAACAGTTGCTAACACAGGCTGGGGTGGATACTAAATTTTAAAAATCTCTTTCCACCAGGGCTGCAGCTACATCGGCAGCATACAGTTGGATGTACCAATGGACCAAATCCTCAAGGCAGCAGGATGGTCTGGAGGGGAAACATTCCAATTATTTTGTAATAAACCAGTAATGAAACCTGGAACGTTTGCAGAAACAATTTAAGTTCTGTAAATTAATTTAAACCTATAAAAAGGGGTTATAAACTTGTGTTAAACATTTTTATGAATTCAATGTCGAATTCATGTCCAAATTATGTTAACACAATTCCTCCAACAGTCAAGGCAGACGTGATGCATGGACTCGTTCCACGGCATGAAATCACAGAGCTTTAAAATCTTCACGTAGTCACTCACGTGACTCCGAAGTAAAATAGTAAGATTAAACGAGAACTTACCAGATTGAAGTTTGATCTGTATTTTATGAGGAGTTACGATGAGGGATTACGTGCCCTCCGCTCCCACCCTGATCATATACTTAACTGGTACCTCTTCTCTAATCTTACTATGTTTAGTCATTACAGTTATCTGTGATTTCACACCGCTGCTTTGAAGAATGACACGCATGCGTCCTGGCAGGGTTCTTCACGTAATCCCTCATCGTAACTCCTCATAAAATACAGATCAAACTTCAAACTGGTAAGTTCTCATTTAATCTTACTATTAAACTTGCTTAGGAAGCTCGATCTGGGCCCACAGTAAAATTAAAATTGAACAATTGGAAGAAAATTACAAACAAGTAGCTTTTCTCTGAAGTCTCTTAATCAGTCTCTTAATTATTTCTGGGAAATCCAAGTATTAATGCTTAACTTTCCAACATCAGTTGGGATGTTATTTGTGCAGGAAGGAACAGCAGATGCTGGTTTAAACCAAAGAGAGATACAAAATGCTGGAGTAACTCGGAGGGACAGACGGCATCTCTGGAGATAAGGAATGGGTGACGTTTCTCGAGCGGAAACGTCACCCATTCCTTCACTCCAGAGATGCTGCCTGTCCTGCTGAGTTACCCCAGCATTTTGCGTCTATCTTAGGATGTTATGTGTGGACAGTTGTGTTTTAGACACTAGTAAGACACCAGGAAGCGAAGGGGTAAGATCATCTCTGACCCCTCTCACCCTGGCCACAAACTCTTTGAATCACTTCCCTCTGGAAGGCGACTCCGGACTGTCAAAGCTGCCACAGCCAGGCATAAAAACTGCATTTTTTCCATGAGCAGTAGCTCTACTCAATAACCAAAAGTCTGTAGCCTCTGGTATTTTATATCATTCACATGTTTAAGCTATAATGTTTTATTCTTAATGTTTTAATGTTTTGTTTTATTCTTAATGGTTTACTGGATGTTGTGTTGTTACTTGTAAGCGGAGCACCAAAGCAAATTCCTTGTATGTGTACATATTTGGCCAATAAACTTATTCATTCATTCATTTGTTTTAATCAGCAATGGAATTGTGTAACATTTAATGTATTTAAATCTCCCAACACCAATGTAGTAGTATATAGACTGAATTTAAATTTGCACAGTAACAAATCCATGCTTATTTCCATATGGGGGAGGAAATTAGTCATGTGCCTTTTTTTGACTGCTACCTTTTCTTCAGCCGTCTTGTGTATTCCTTGTTCTGCATTAGTTATCCCCGCGGGATAATGAATTGTGTTACAGATATCGGTTTAGTCGAGTCCTTCTTGTGCCAGCCCTTTGCATAGATAATGGCAGTGCCACAACAGATTAGCTTCATGTTGCATATCACTAATCTGTACACAGTGCACAATATGTTAAAGGGAAAGGATACCAAGCCGAACTTTGCTCTGAGCGAATGACAGATTTACTCTGAATTTATTGACATTTGTTTGCATCACATGACTTCTTTAATAGTAGTGGTTAAAGAAAGCTGGGTAGAGAAACTGAAAATGTTTTTATTCCCCCATAAGTTTTCATAAGTGATAGGAGTAGAATTAGGCTATTCGGACCATCAAGTCTACTCCGCCATTCAATTGTGACTGATCTATCTCTCTCTAAACCCCAGTCCCCTACCTTCTCCTCATAATCCCTGACACCCGTACTAATCAAGAGTCTTATCTATCTCTGCCATTAAAATATCCATTGACGACCTCCACAGCCTTCCATGGCAATTAATTCCGCAGATTCACCACCCTCTGACTAAAGAAATTCCTCCTCATCTCCTTCCTAAAGGAAGGCTCTTTAATTCTGTGACTATGACCTCTCGTCCTAGACGCTCTCACTTGTGATAACATCCTCTCCCCATCCACTCTATCCAGGCCTTTCACTAGTCGGTAGGTTTTAATGAGGTTCCCCCTCATCCTTCTAAACTTCAGCGTGTCGAGGCCCAGCGCCGTCAAATGCTCATCATATGTTAACCCATTCATTCCTGGGATCATTCTTGTAAACCTCCTCTGGACGCTCTCCAGAGACAGCAGCAGAGCCAGAACATCCGACCTCAGATATGGTGCAATTGTTCTTGCAGCGTCTGCATTCCAGTTGCTTGGTGCTCCAATGCCCTGTTTCTTGTTTAGTTCAGAGATACATCAATACAGCATGGAAACAGGCCCTTCAGTCCACGCCGACCAACGATCACTCATATACTAGTTCTATCACACACACCAGAAACAATTTACAGAAGCAAATTAACCTACAAACCTACATGTCTTTGGAATGTGGACGGAAACCGGGGGAAAACACTCATGCAAACTCCATACAAACAGGACCCGTAGTCAGGATCGAACCCGTGTCTCTGGTGCTGTAAGGCAGCAGCTCTACTGCTGTGCCACTGTGCTACTCCCCACATAGAAAATACATCTCATCTTTAAATTGTTGCTCTCCACTGGATTATACTCTGCCCTAATTTCTGTGTCCAGATAGCTGAGTTTTCTAGGACGGTACATGTTTAGCAATGGGAATTCACCAACTGCGTCAGAATGCGAGCCCAGCAAAAACTGTAGAAAACATGTTCCATGTATAAATATTATCCTGCCCCATTTCAACGTTTCACCATCCACAAAGAGATGTGCAATGTCTTAGTAATTGATTGTGTTAATAACTGCTTTTAGCATAAGCCATAATAATTTGTCAGATAAATAAAGCATTAAGTACATATTCAGCAACAGAAAATAGCTGTGTAAACATGATGCATGCAGCCTGAAGAAAATGATGGTGTCAGATATTACTTGGGGAACATGTCCAAACTCTGTATTACTTTGATGAAGATCCACACCTACTCATTCATCCATTATCACATGATCCAGTTATTATAATCTCCATTACGCTAACATCCAATCCATCTAGTGAATGAACCCACCCACTTCTTTCTAAAAAAAAGTTACATCCCTTTTTAACACCGTTTAAAAAATAAAAATACTTTTTTTTTTTAAATCACACTGGTAAGTGTCAACATGAAAAATGCAAAAAGGACAAAATGTATGTTACAATCTTATCCTGTAAATCATGATGATGTTGCATCTGTGACTCAGAAATGAATAGGCAGGAACTGTAAATGCTGTTTTACACCGATGATAG
Organism: Amblyraja radiata; assembly: GCF_010909765.2. Classification (NCBI taxonomy): domain Eukaryota; kingdom Metazoa; phylum Chordata; class Chondrichthyes; order Rajiformes; family Rajidae; genus Amblyraja; species Amblyraja radiata. The sequence continues at coordinate 50,063,111 of NC_045969.1, forward strand.
TCACAAAATGCTGGAGTAACTCAGTGGGGCAGGCAGCATCTCTGGAGAGGAACGCGTGACGTTTTGGGTCGAGACCCTTCTTCAGACGAAATGAGTGACTCGGAAGAGGCTGTGCTTAAGTCATACCTTTTGATATCACCCAGGACATTCAGGAGCATTCCCCATATATAGGCTCAGTTCCAGTTTGAGCTAAACATTCAGCCCAATTTCAAGAAAGACACAAAGTGCTGGAGTAACTCAGTAGGTCAGGCAGCATCTGTGGACAGGTGACAATATGGATCATTACTCTTCATAAGACTAATTGTAGACAGGGGGGAAGTGGGGGGGGGGGGGGGATAAGTGAAATTTTGGGTGGAGACCCTTCTTCAGACTGAGGGGAAAAGGAAAGGGAAATGAGAGATATGGAGGGTAATGTCGTGATATATAGTACAAATGAATGAATGAATGATATGCAAAACGTAATGATGATAAAGGAAACTGTGGCCCAGGTGAGAAAGAGCTACAATGAGACTTAACAAGATGATTTTAAGGCTGGTATCACTTTAGGGAGGGATGGAGAGAGGGGGGGGGGGGGGGGATGCAAGGGTAACTTGAAATTCGATAAATCATAATTTATACCATTGTTGTAAGCTGCTCAAGCAATATATGAGATGCTGTTCCTCCAATTTGCACTTGGCCTCATTCTGACAATCTTCTCCTTCTTCTTGCGTATGGCCTGCACAGCCTAAAGTTGTCAGACAACTTGTCCTGTTTGATCTTCTGTTTGTGCATGCCAAGTTGATTGCATTCATTGAAACAGGGTGGACCATGTGAAGGTTGCAATCACCCACCCCATTCTGACAATGGAGGAGGCCCAAGACTGAAAGGTCTGTGTGGGAATGGGAAGGGGTTAAAGCGTTCTGCAACCGGGAGATCAGGTAGGTAGGTGCAGGTGGACTGAGCGGAGGTGTTGGATACAGGTGAGGAGGGATTTTGATTAGCAGATGGGTGGAGTGCGTGATAATGGTTTCCAGATGAAAAGCAGACATAAGGTTGTCAATGAGGAGAGACGAGGAGTGAAATGTAAAGCCAGAGGGATGGATGGGGATGTAGGTATTGGTGAAGAGTGGGAAAGAGGTGGCGATAGTGGGAGAAATGGATGTGAACTGGTATGGGAATGAGCACATGAAAGATAGAGGGGGAAGGAGGGACGTGAGGGACGTTACTTAAAATCGGGGAATTCAAGGTCTATGCCATTGGGCTGCAAGCTGCCCAAGTGGAATATGAGGTGCTGTTCCTCAATTTTGCATGTGGCCTCACTCTGGCAATGGAGGTGGCCCAGAACAGAAAGGTTAGTCTGGGAAGAGGGATTTACAATGGTTAACAACCAAGAGATCCTTGGCGGACCGAGCGCAAGTGTTCGGCGAAACAGTCGCTGAGTCTACGCCTGGCCTCGTCAATGTGCAGGAGGCCACATCGGGAACATTGGATGCAGGAGATGAGGTTAGAGGAGTTGCAGATGAACCTGGGAATGGGAAGATAACCACCTCATATACCACTTGAATTGCTTGCAACCCACCTGTGTGAACTTTGGCTTTATAGTTCACTACTCATCTCTCCTTTTCCTGCACGCTTTTGTCTCCTCTTGATCTCTAGCCTTTGTCCATCCACCAGTCAACCAAATCCTCCTCATCTGTGTCTGCCGATCATCGCCATGTTGGCAGATCATCTGTTGCCATTGCCTTTGTCCCTGCCCCCGTCTTTTCCTGCTCTCTAAAACCTCTGTCCCGCGGTACGAGTTCATTCCAAGAGCTCTCCCGAGTTTGCCCTGATTCGAACTCGGAGATTTACGGTAATGGCCACTCGTCGGTACTCGGGGCTCTCGTGGACATTTTTCAACATGTTGAAAAATCTTCACGAGTCTTCCCGTGCTTACCTGCCATTAGCGAGTCTTCCCGAATACCTGCCGTTAGCATTATGAGCCGCTAAGAGACGTCCCCGATCTCCGACATACGCGCTACATACATTCTCCGTGCTTACCCCAAGTTTGAGGTGGAAACACCTGTCTCCAACTCACACCAACTTATCTGCTGTTAAACCCTTTTCTTTGGCTTCCTTTACCTCTCTATTGGCCACCAAGCCTCAAACAATCCAGAACCTGAATTAAGGAATTGTTTATGAATTCCGCTGTTTCCTTCCATCTCACTCCCTTTTAAGATGTTGCCTGAAACTCTTTGATAACACGTTGATCTCTTTATTTTGTTACTCTTTCTCTGACTTGGTATCAATTTTCACTTCTTTGTAGCACATTCAGACATATTGTCATATTAAGGTCATAAGGGATAGGAGCAGAATTGGGCCATTTGGCCCTTCAAGTCTACTCCGCCATTCAATCGTGGCTGATTCTCTCTCCCTCCTAACCCCATTCTCCCGCTTTCTCCCCATAACCCCTGACACCCGTACTAATCAAGAATCTATCTATCTCTGCCTTAAAAATATACACTGACATGGCCTCCACAGCCTTTTGTGGCAAATAATTCCACAGACTCACCATCCTCTGACTAAAGAAATTCCTCCTCACCTCCTTCCTAAAGGAACATACTTTAATACTGAGACTATGACCTCTAGTTCTAGACTCTCTCACTATTCCATTAAATGGACAAAATAAACTCTTGGTGCATTTGCCATGCCATTATTGTTGGTTTCTTGGCTGGGTAGCATGTAGAAAGGAGCCAGAAAGTGAAATGAAAGAAGTAGTGCTCAGCATCCTGTTAGTATTCTTTAAATTATTTCAACATGTCCAAAGGATTATTCAAATCCATCTGTGCAGGCAGATGAGACGCCTCCTTGATATCCAACCTAAAGAATGCAGCAAAGGAACATGGTGTGGAGCACAACATATCTGGTTTGATTGCCATGGTTTTATTGTTTCCATAGTCTTAGTATGTGCAGCTGAGGACAAATTACTGCCTCCCAATTTCCAATATCCTCTCTTTATTGCACTGGAATGACAATGTGGATTAGATGTCATTGAATGATGATAGCTAATAATGTACGGTGTACATATTTCACTGCATTTTGCTGCACAAATTCTTCTCCATTACGCCAATTCTTTGTGCAGCATTTGACTGTAATATTCATTCTTGGATTCCAGAATCTAAATTAGATCATAACTTTCACAAATAGCTGCAAATATTATTGAAGTTAGCAATTCAATAAGCTGAATGAAAATGTATAACCTTATTTTCAGTAACTGGATAAAAAGACACCTGTGACACTTTAATAAGCAATATAGAAACAAGTTGGGAAAAAGTGGATGCGTCTCAAAAGCTTTGCTCCTATTCAATAATTTATAAGCACCCATCAACGTGCTTGAGTTTAATATATGAATGATGGAATGAATTAATACTTTATTGGGACAAGTCACAGTGAAATTCTTTGCTTGCAGACCCAAGGTATGCAAGTAGTCGCCACATAAAGGGTACCGACAAAAGTACAACGTTACAAAACCAGAGAACACTGGAAATAGTCATCGAGTGTGGCTGGGGTCTGTGTGGAGAAAACCAATTAACATTTCAAGTCAATGACCTTTCATTAGAACAGTGGAAAATTACGCTTGTGATTTCAAGCAAGTTCAGAAGCCAGTGATGGAATGCAATTAAATGATCGTTAAATGGATGCAAGGCAGAAACGATTGAAGTGACAAAAGGAATGAAAGTCAAAGTGACAAGGGATTGATGGTGGTTACACATCCATCTCATGACCCAGGGAGGTGCCAATAGTTTCCTGGCATACATTATTTTTTCAACCTTATCTGCATATATGACATCTTATGGATAATTCATGGAAAGAAAAAGATGAAAAAAGACTAGATAATGCTGAAACGTAGTAATAAAGCACTGCAAATGCTGGTTTAAACCAGAGACACAAAGTGCTGGAGTAACTCAGTGGGTGAGGTAGCATCTCTGGAGAAAAAGGATGGGTGACGTTTCAAAGAGGATCCCTTCTTCAGACTCGCACACGCTGAGTAACTCCACCACTTTGTGTCTATCTATGGAACATGCTGCCTGTTATTTGCATATCATTGTAGAATTAAAAGAAAACAGAACAAGTCTGGAAAAACTCAGCAGGTCAGTCTGCATCTTTGGGAAGAGAAACCGAGTCGGCATTTCAGGTTGGCAACCTTTTATCATTTAGATGTGCAATCAAGTTCAACATAAAAGTAGCCAATTTTCACTTTCCTCATCTTGTGCTCACAGCACACAATATTTCTGATTTCAAAAGCTACCCTCTACACTTGTTCTTGGATGTTTCTCCAATGGCCCTCTTTCTTTTGCTGCTATGTGTGGAGAACTTGGGTGTGTGCACATGGATTTATCCAATCTACGAATCAGAAGATTATATATGTTTTTGAGTGACTAAACTACAATATTGCTTCAGTTGTTTAATTGGCAATAAACAATGCAGTGACAGATTGCAAAGTTTAAGTCCAGAGCATCACTTTTCCAGAACTTTTATCACAACATTTATTTTCTGCAAACCAATTGCGAATGACTTCTATTTGTTGGATTTCACTGAGAAAATATGGATCGATTGTGTTAAAGAGGCTTTCATCAATGTGTTTGCAGTTGAAAGATAAGGCAGCACGACTTAGAAGGACTCCAGTCATAGCCAACTGTTTTAAAGAATGATGGAATGGAAATTGTTCAAACAACAGAAAATTGACTTTGCAAGTGGCCAAAAGGTTGTTTTTTTAGCTAGAGGGAGCAGATGGTATCAGGTTCTTACTTTATCATAAACTTCAACTGTCAACGTTTGTCCCGGCAGGCAATAGACAATAGACAATAGGTGCAGGAGTAGGCCATTTGGCACTTCGAGCCAGCACCACCATTGAATGTGATCATGGCTGATCATCCCCAATCAGTACCTCGTTCCTGCCTTCTCCCCATATCTCCTGACTCCGCTATTTTATTAAGAGCCCTATCTAGCATGCCAACTGTTTTCATGGTGCGATACTAATTATTAGTATCATCTTTCTCATTTCCTACCAATACAGAGTATTCTACCATCACAGTGTCTGATAGTTTACAGGATAGTTAAAGAATTAATGGTTTACTAGACTAAGTGGGACCCGTTGGGTCCCAGCTTTACACGGGAGGGCTGGTCCCCAAACGCAATATTCCACCTCTCCACCAATTTCAATATTGCTGGCCAGTGGGGGGAGGGGTGGGTTTCTGGAGCGCTAGTATGGGTGTTGTGGGCTGAAGCGACTGGTTTCCAGATCACATAAAACCACATAAAACCCCTTAAAACCACATAAAGGGCACTCACAGTTCAGTAGACACTCAGTGTTGTGTAGATTCCCAGCTCAGACTGAGAGTCGTGGCCTCTCCCTCGTCATCTTGCAGCGACTGAGCCACCTCCATATTTCCGGGTTTTATAGTCCCTCCCAGAAGGGGCGTGGCCTTCATCACCCTGATTGACAGGAGAGAGAATCTCAAGATTTTTTTAAACACTAATAACTCTTTTATTTTTCATCGATGAGAAAAATCCTCAGGGTCTGATCATCGGAGGAGGACTCAAAGTAAGATGGTCAAAAAATCACAGCCATATATGGTAGCGTTTTTTTCTAAAATCAAACAACAGCGCAAACAGGAAATGGTCAAGATGAAACTTTTAATTATATAGATATTATAGTTCCAAAGTTGCACTGTAGAGCTGCGTAACCATTGTAAAGTCAGAAAATGCTGGAAATACTTAGCAGTTCAGGGCAGCATCTCTGAGAAGAGAAACAGAGTTAATATTTCAAGTCAAAGACCTTTCACCAGAATTGGAAAACTGAGAAAGCAAGATAGTTTTAACGTACAGAGAGGTGAGGGAGGAATGGATAGAACAAATGGGACATCTTCCATAGGGTGAGACCAGGGTGTTGTCAGTGCTGATTAAGATGAAAGAGAACAAATAGAGAGAGTCAATCAAAACAGACGTGTCAAAGCTTCAAAATACAGTCAGGTCTATTTTCATTTCAGTTCTCTGCAACCATTCAGACCTATGTTGCCATCATTAAGTAGATCAAATGGCATCATCAGATGTGATTATCCATGTCAGTTTATTAATTGTCAAACATTCAAGAGAATCAGGTGTTGAGAGTGTTTTATTGTCATACGGAACAATTACATTCTTATGATGAATGAATAAAAAAATATCTATATTACTAAAAGTCTGATCTTGACCACTTCCTGTTGTTCTATGTATTGATTTTAGAAAAAACGCTGCCACATAGGGCTGTGATTTTTGGCCATCTTACTCAGAGTCCCCCCTGCTGTGCAGGACAAGAGGATTATTCCCATCGATGGAAAATAAAAGAGTTATTAGTGTTTAAAAAATGCTGAGATTTTCTCTCCTAAAGGCCACGCCCCTTCCCGGGGGACTATAAAACCCAGAAGTGTTGAGTGCCTCAGTCAGTCTCTGCAAGATGGGGGAGAGAGTGGGTCACGTCTCTCAGTCTGAGCTGTGAATAATACTGAACACTTGTCTACTAAACTGTGAGTGTGATTTTACTGACCTTGAGTGCCCTTAATGAGGTTTGAAAATGAAAATGTGGTTGGTTTGAAATAAAGCACAGCAAATGGTTGGTGGTGGTTGGTTTGAAATAAAGCACAACAAATGGTTGATGGTGGTTGGTTTGAAATAAAGCACAGCAAATGGTTGGCGATGGTTGGTTTGAAATGGCAAATGATTAAAAGACTAAACTTGACAACTTCCTGTTTGCACTGTATATTGATTTTAGATAAAACGCAACCACTTACGGCTGTGATGTTTGGCCATCTTACTCAGCCCCCCTCTGCTCATCATGTGCAGAGGATTCTTCGCATCAATGGAAAATAAAAGTGTTATCAGTGTTTAAAAAATGTTGAGAATCTCTCTCCTGTCAATCATGCCATGAAGGCCACGCCCCTTCTGGTGGGAGGGGGAGGGATTATAAAACCCTGAAGTGTGGGTGTGGCTCAGTCTCTGCAAGATGGGGGGAGGGGGCGGACACAAATCTGTCTGAGCTGTGAATCAACTGAACACACCGAATGTCTACTGAACTGTGAGTATGGTTTTTTGTGTGGTTTTATGGTGGTTTCACCCTACTTGAAATGTCATGAAACTGCACTTGAATTTGGTGGCCTTGCACCCTGCTTGAAATGGCATGAAACTGCACTTGCATTTGGTGCCCTTGCACCCTGCTTGAAATGGCATGAAACTGCACTTGCATTTGGTGGCCTTGCATCCTGCTGGAAGTGGCATGAAACTGCACTGGAATTTGGTGGCCTTGCACCCTGCTTGAAGTGGCATGAAAATGCACTTGAGTTTGGTGGCCTTGCAAACTGCTTGCAGTGGTAGGAAACTGCACTTGAGTTTGTTGGCCCTGCACCCTGCTTGAAGTGGTAGGAAACTGCACTTGAATTTGGTGGCCTTGCACCCTGCTGGAAGTGGCATGAAACTGCACTGGAATTTGGTGGCCTTGCACCCTGCTTGAAGTGGTAAGAAACTGCATTTGAACTTGGTGGCCCTGCACCCTGCTTGAAATGGACTTTCAAGGAATACCAATGATTCAACTGCCAGCCCACCAGCCGTGAGTGAGCTGCCAGCACATCAGGCTTGTGTGACTGAGCTGCCACCCCAATAATCCATTTGGCGCACAATGTCCATAATAGCCCTCTGGAAACCAGTCCCTTCAGCCCACAACACCCATACTAGCGCTCCAGAAAGCCCCCCCCCCCTCCCCGCCCCCCCACTGGCAACCGCAAGAGATGCTACACTTCTCGCTTTACCTCCCCCGTCGACTCCATTCAAGGACCCAAGCAGTCATTCCAGGTGTGACAGAGGTTTACCTGCACCTCCTCCAACCTCATCTATTGCATCCGCTGCTCTAGATGTCAGCTGATCTACATTGGTGAGACCAAGCGTAGGCTTGGCGATCGTTTCGCCGAACACCTCCGCTCGGTCCGCATTAACCAACCTGATCTCCCTGTGGCTCAGCACTTCAATTCCCCCTCTCATTCCGAATCTGACCTTTCTGTCCTGGGCCTCCTCCATTGCCAGAGTGAGCACCACCGGAAACTGGAGGAGCAGCACCTCGTATTCCGCTTGGGCAGTCTGCATCCCGGTGGCCTGAACATTGACCTCCAATTTCCTGTAGCCCTTGCTGTCTCCTGCCCTTCTCAGCTCTCCCTCAGCCCTCTGGCTCCTCCTCTTCCTTTCTTCTTCCTGCCCCCACCACCCTGCATCAGTTTGAAGAAGGGTTTTGGCCCGAAACGTTGCCTATTTCCTTCACTCCATAGATGCTGCCATACCCGCTGAGTTTCTCCAGCAATTTTGTCTAACTTTAATTTTGGTTTCAATATCTCAGCTCATTTTTGAACATGATAATTATGTTCCCTTTTTAATACCTTTCTTTGAAGTATTTCTGTCTGGCCATGTTTTTCTTTATATTAAAATTCCAGGCAAATGTTCTCAAATTATGTATTTTATCTCTTACAATTTGTTGAGCTTTTGTGTTTCTTCTTTAAAGCTACCTTGATATTCACTCCTTTTTAGAGAAAGAAATAATGGAATTAGCAGTAACGCAATTTATGTCGTGAGGACCTGAATGCAACAACATGGATGTAATGCGGAGGTTTTATAAGGCGCGGGTCAGACCACATTTGGAGTATTGTGAGCAATTTTGGGCCCCATGTCTGTGGAAGGGTGTGCTGGTGTTGGAGGGTCCAGAGGAGAATGATCCCAGGAATGAGTGGGTTGACATATGTTGAGCTGGGCCTGTACTTGCTGGAGTGTAGAAGAATGGAGGGGGGAACTCATTGAAACTTATCGATAGTGAAAGGCTTGGATGGAGTGGATGTGGAGAGGATGTTCCCACTAGTGGGAGAGTCAAGGAGCAGAGGTCATGACCTCGGATGTGGAGGGGTTTTCTTATGTCAGAAGGTGGTGAATCTGAGGAATTAATTGCCACAGAAGGCTGTGGAGGCCAAGTCAATGGTATTTTTAAGGTGGAGAGATAGATTCTTGATTAGTACGGGTGCCAGAGTATATGTGGAGAAGGCAGGAGAAAGGGGTTGGGGGAGAGTTAGATCAACCGCGATTGAATGGCGGAATAGATTTGATGGGCCGAATGGCTTAATTCTGCTCCTATCACATGAACATGATGTTAACAATAGTTTGTACTATCTGCAGGATGCCATGGAACTACTCACCAATGGAACTATGTCCCTGCACCTCTCAGTCTCTGTGTTCTGCAATATTCTCCAGGGCCGTATCATGTACTGTACAAGACCTACCATGGTTTGTCAACTCATGTAACGCAGAGATACTCGTCCATGCCTGTGGATCAAAATAGCACATACATTACAAGAAACTTGATATTTTGTTATTCTTGGAGTATTTCTCTTTAATTCACTGTTCTCAGAGCAGCATCAGAATGCATTTAATCACTGGCGTGCCAAGGGCAGGGCTTGGTGCTATTTTAGATTTTCTCAATAGCTTCTGGAAATGAATCATGCTCCAATTTTACTGGCAGATTTTTTAATCTCAGTTAGAGATGCAGAAAATCTTACTTTAAGAGATTTTCGAATGGCAATCCAGAAACAGGCCCACTTTTTCTTGTCATTATGTAGTAAGCTGGGACAAGGAAAAGAGATGGCATGAAATGCGATGCCCCGGCTCACTGGACAATTTGTGCCTCTAGTGAGTCCATTAGTCTCCACAAACCCAGAAATATTACAACCTTACCATTAGTCGCCCCATTGAAATTAATTGCACGCTGTTAAATTGTTCGATTTATGCTGTAATGGCAAATTAATCTAGCCCATTCGATTTAAGACTGGTGATTTATGTCACATGGGCCCTATTAATGATGTGATTCATGGTCTTCCCATGAAAATCAACCTTGAAAGCTAAGAAAATGAACATGTGAAGGAAAGAGCTGCAGATGTTGGTTTAAATCGAAGATACGCAAAATACTGGAGTGACTCAGCGGGACAGGCAGCATCTTTTGAGAGAAGGAATGGGTGACGTTTCGGGTCGAGACCCTTCTTCACTGATGTCAGGGGAGTGTGTGGTACAGAGATAAAATGTAGTCGGAGACAGTAAGACTAGTTGGAGAAACTGGGAAGGGGGAGGGGATGGAGAGAGAGGGAAAGCAAGGGCTACTTGAAGTTAGAGAAGTCAATTAAATCAAGTTGGAGAAGAAATGAACTCCATCATGTAGTAATATTTTTTTCAAGTGTTCTGTTACTTTCATGGTGTATTTCTAGGCAGTACCATTGTGCCAGTCATGCAGTCCACACTCTTCAACGTGTCGGAAGCCATACCTTTTCAGGATTCAAAGCTCTTTTGAAATTCAGACTAATTTATTTTTAGAAAATAATTTTATGATGCATTGTACGAGTAATCGATTGTATTGATTTTTGCCTAACTACAATCCCAATTATTCAATGAAATTTTAACCAATTAATGAACCAACTTATTTTTAAGGCAGGGATAGATAGGTTCTTGATTAGTACAGGTGTCAGTGGTTATGGGGAGCAGGCAGGAGAATGGGGTTAGGAGGGAGAGATAGATCAGCCATGATTGAATGGCGGAGTAGACTTGATGAGCCGAATGGCCTAATTCTGCTCCTATCACTTATGAGTATGACTTATAACTTCTCAAGAACCAATATAACAATTCCCAAATGGTTACAGTGACCCCTTCCACATGTTGTTAATTCTTTCTCACTTCTATGTTTCTCTCTCTGTAAATCTCACTGGTTAAGGTTAAAGATCTCAAGGTATAAAATTGATGAAGCATTTCTGTTCCATCACAAGCTTATACTTCACGCACACATTTAACTAAGGTACCGCAGGGTATTAAAGATGTTCAGCTGGCATTATTCAATAGTTAATTGTCATATGTACCCTCAAAAGAAGGTTGAAATTCTCACTTGCAGCAGCTTAACAGGCCTGCAAACATTATGTGCATAGATAATAGGTAATCCCCTTCCTTTCTGGTGTTGCCAACTTTTAGCATGAAAGTGGTCCCTTCTGAGCCAGTTGGAATGACTTCCCCTAAATAGGGTACATTTTTGTCACACCTGCCTTCATCAGTCAGGGTACCGTTGCACGATTGGAACAGCAGGGCGACAGTGGTAGAGTTGCTGCCTTACAGCGCCAGAGACCCAGATTCGATCCTGACTACAGATGCTAGTCTGTATGAATTTTCTACGTTTTCCTCGTGTCCTGCATGAGCTTTCTTTGAGATCTTTGGTTTACTTCCACACTCCGAAGCCGTACAGATTTGTAGGTTAATTGGCTTGGTATCAATGTAAAATTGTCCCTAGTGTGTGTAGGATAGTGTTAGTGTGGGAGGACCGTTAGTCGGTGCAGACTCTGTGGGCCAAAGGTCCTGTTTGCATGCTTTATCTCTAAACTAAATTAAACCATGTAACAAGGCATTAGTAAGCCGACATTTGGAATACTATAGTGCAGTTCTGGGTGCTTTGCTCTGGGAAGGATGTTATTACACTGGAGAGAATTAATGCAGATGCAAGATGCATAAAGAATTCATAATGTAAACAGATCAAAAACTTTACATTGCAAATGTGTTTGCTTTTTACACTGATTCGTCTCTACTGAACCCGCTCATCTGTTCTCAACAGAGATTAAATACTCCAGCTGCTTCATGGTAAAATCCATTAGATGAGATTGTGAAGTGTATTAATAGTCCATATTTGGTTTGAATTATTGAATTCCTACATATCAGTTCTTATTGAGACAGCAGTTTGCATCAAATCTGTGTTAAGTTCCTGATAGATAATAGACAATAGGTGCAGGAGTAGGCCATTCGGCCCTTCGAGCCAGCACCGCTATTCAGTGTGATCATGGCTGATCATCCCCAATCAGTACCCCGTTCCTGCCTTCTCCCCATATCCCCTGACTCTGCTATTTTTAAGAGCCCTATCTAGCTCTCTCTTGAAAGCATCCAGAGAACCCGCCTCCTTCGCCCTCTGAGGCAGAGAATTCCACAAACTCACAACTCTCTGTGAGAAAAAGTGTTTCCTCGTCTCTGTTCTAAATGGCGTACTCCTTATTCTTAAATTGTGGCCCCTGGTTCTGGACTCCCCCAACATCGGGAACATGTTTCCTGCCTCTAGCGTATCCAACCCCTTAACAATCTTATATGTTTCAATGAGATACCCTCTCATCCTTCTAAACTCCAGAGTGTACAAGCCCAGCTGCTCCATTCTCTCAGCATATGACAGTCCCGCCATCCCGGGAATTAACCTTGTAAACCTACGCTGCACTCCCTCAATAGCAAGAATGTCCTTCCTCAATTGACTGAAACTACACATAATACTCCAGGTGTGGTCTCACTAGGGCTCTGTACAATTGCAGAAGGATGATGTTTGATGTATTTCAGTGTTCCAAGAACCATTAATTAGGATAAGCACAAAATGTTGGAGTAACTCAGCCGGACAGGCTGAATCTCTGGGGAGAAGGAATGGGTGGCGTTCTCGACCCGAAACGTCACCCATTCCTTCTCTCCAGAGATGCTGCCTGGCCGGCTGAGTTACTCCAGCATTTTGTGCCTATCTTCGGTTTAAATCAGCATCTGCAGTTCCTTCCTGCAGCCTTAATTAGGAGTTATCTCAAATAAATAATTTTCCATCCTTGGTATCACGATCCCACAGATGATTGGAAATTTGATTAGTCGTCCTTTGCAGGGCAAGGGGAGTTTGGCTTCAAATATGTTCTTGTGTTGTTATTGTCAGGGAATAATGCACATCAATGCTGATGCGAGTCCTGCCTCTCACATTTGACCTCTCAAAGAGCAACATCATACACTTGCCTGGATTAAACTGCATCTGCCATTTCTCCACCCATTTTTGTAGCTGATCTAACACTCACTGTCCTTTGACAACCTTGTTCATTGTCTGTAATTCTACCAATTATGGTGTCAGCTGCAAGCTCACTAATCAACCCATCAACATTAATGTCCAGGCATTTTTTATATCATGAACAAAAGAGGTCCAAGCATAGATCCCTGTGGAATATCACTGGTCATAGACATTCCACCAGAATAACACACTCTGTTATTCTACTTCCTACTTTCTGCCTTCTGTGAGTAAACTCGTTCTGACACAAACTTTCAAGGCACCTTTGCCTCCCCCTTCCCCTCCGTCCCAAGTCCCCAACAGTCTTTTCAGGTGAGGCAGAGGTTCACTTGCACCTCCTCCAACCTCATCTGCTGTATCCGCTGTTCTAGTTGTGGATTCCTGCATATCGGGGATGCCAAGCGCAGGCTCGGCGATCATTTCACTGAACACCTCTGCCTAAACCTCCCTACATGATCTCCCGGATGCTAAACATTGCTAAACCTTTTAACTCCCCTTTCCATTCCCACACTGACCTTTCTGTCCTGGGCCTCCTCCATTGTCAGAGTGAGGCCCAATGCAAATTGGAAGAACAGCCCCTCATATTTTGCTTGGACAGCTTGCATCCCAGCGGTATGAATTTTGACTTGGTAAACCTTGTTTTCCCTCTCTCTCCATCCCTCCCCCTTCCCAGTTCTCCGACCAGTCTGACTGTCCTCATTTACATTTTATCTCTGTTTGCTTTGTTGTTGCCTTCTCCCAGCTAACAATGATCTATTCTACATTTTCCTTGATCTCTGTCTCCTTTGTTCATTTTCACACTTTACACATCCTTATCTCTGTATCTCCCTGTCCCCTGACTTCAGTCTGATGAAGGGACTCGACCCGCAACGTCACCCATTCTACTCCAGAGATGCTGCCTGTCCCGCCGAGTTACTCCAGCATTTTGTGTACATCTACCAAGTCACCGTTGATCCCCTGGATCTGCCAACCATATGGGACCTTGTCAAATGCATTACTAAAATCCATGTAGACAATATCCACTGCCCTACCCTGCTCGATCACCTTTGTCGCCTTTAGACTCATGTCGGTTCCTCTTCATTCTCAGCATCCCTCCCCACCCCACTGCACCCTTCTTTGTTTTCAGTGTCCACCCCCCCCCCCCCATCCAGCAGGTCCCTTTTTGTTCTTTTATTTTTAACCAAAAATAGTTTATTCAACTATTTACAATAATCTGTACATTACTAGATTATTCAAAACAAACCCACCACCATCATACAAGTAATACAAATGTTCCTTAAACAATTATTTCCCCATCCTTATTAAGGATGCACTCCACCCCCCGCAGTGCCCAGTGTTTCTGGAAATCCCCCAGGGTGCCCGTGGATAGTGTGTCATCCCTCTTTGATCTTGGCTGTGTGGCCCCACTTGATCTCCTCGTCCTGTCCTCAGCCCAACCACCTCTCCGCAGCCCGTCCTGGGCCCGACTGGCAATGCGGGCCATGCGCACCTGTGACCGTCGTTGCTGGTGGACCCTCAGGTGTTTCGAGATGAGTCAGGCCGAGTTTGGTGACGATTCCCCTCGACAGGCCGTGGTCCGCTGGTCCGAGGGTATCCAGATGCCCGGCCCACTGGTCCTCGCTGTGTTGACTTTGTGACCAAAAGGTTGTGATCCATGGTGTACCACAGGTGCAGGGAACCTTACTTATAATATGCATTAAGGATTTGGATGTGAATCACAGAGTTATGCTTAGTAAGTTTGTTGATGCCACTAAAATCACTTGAGTTGTTGATGGTGAGGATGATAGTTGCAGGCTGCAAGATAATATTAAGTAGTTGGTAAAATGGTGAAAGCAATAGCATAGAGTGATACAGCGTGGAAACAGGCCCTTCGGCCCCACTTGCCCACACCAACCAACATGTCCTAGCTGCACTGGTCCCACCTGCCTGGTCCATATCCCTCCAAACCTATCCTATCCATGTACCTATCTAACTGTTTCTTAAAATTGGGGTAGTCCCAGCCTCAACTACTTCCTCTGGCAGCTTGTTCCATACACCCACCATGGAATGTAATCCTGATAGCGTGGGGTGTTGCACTTTAGAAAGATTAACAAGGGTAGACGTACACAATGAATGGTAGGAAACCTAGAGAATATTCACAAATAGAGGGACCTCAACACGCAAGGCCAAAGATCCCTGATGGTGGCAGCACAGGTAGATAAAATAGTGAAGAAAGCATATGTTACTTGCTTGTATTAACCAGTAGATAGACACAAAATGCAGGAGCATCTCAATGGAACAGGAGACATCTCTGTAGAGAAGGAATGTGTGATGTTTTGCGTCGAGACCCTCCTTCAGCCAAGCTTGTGACTTGTTAGCCACTCAGAGGTTGAAGCTGGGTGATATAAAAATCTTTATTCAGCAGGAGAAACAAACGTTCTCTCAGAGACCCAAACGGAAGAATCTCCACTCAAATTACATCAAATTTTATGCTCTTTTACGATCAGAAGATAATGGCAGCTGATTCAATATAATTTCAATAACTACAGTATTATTGTTTACTCTGATATTCTGCATCTGATGCAAGATTGCGTTATCTCTGAATGTTTGAACACCTTTAATTGGACAAAGCAAAGCAAAGGTATGTTATAAAGGTTACTGAGGACAGGGAATTCATACCCCAAATTTATTGTTCTGTGGCTTAAAGTCCTATCCCACTTACGAGTTCATTCAAGTGCACTCCCGAGTAAAAAAAAAATCAAACTTGTGGTAAGCACGGAGAATGAACGTAGCCGGTACGTCGGAGCTCGGGGACATCTCTTAGCGCTCGTAACGCTAACGGCAGGTACTCGGGGAAACGCGGTAAGCTCGGGAAGACTCGTGAAGATTTTTCAACATGTTGAAAAATGTCCACAAGAGCCCCGAGTACTTATGAGGGGCCCTTACCGTAAATCGGGAGAAGTCTTGAATGAACTCGTACAATGGGACATGGCTTTTAACCTCAGATGTCCATGTATGCTGATAAGGCTGAAATGTTTCAAAATCCTTTTCCTTGTTTTCAAATCTAACCACTGCCTTATCCTTACCTATTTCTGCAATCTCCCTTGGGCTCACAATCATCCAAGATAACTGGCTGTTGATCATCTCTGAAGTCACTCGATCCATCTTTGACAATCATGCCTTCAGCTGGCATTAGCCCAAGCTCTGTAATTCTATCTTGATATCTATCACCATCTCATCGCTTATATCTTTTAAAGCCTATCTCTCTCAGCAAAGGTTTGGTGGTTTGTCTTAGCATTTCCTTATGTGACTCGGTGCCAAGTATTGATTGAAAAAAAATATTCTAAAATATGTTGGAGATGTAACGTAAACACAAGAGGTTGATGTCCATTGGAACGGCCATGTTGTCCTTTATGCTCTATTTATATTGGAAATAGAGTCAGTTTTTTTTATCAGTTCTTATTGAACAAATAAAGATTGTGATACAGCTGTTGGAAGATTGCCAGATAACCAATGATAGGAACTAGCAAAGCGATGATACAATAGTATTCTTAGTGAGGGTGTCAGCTTTATGGAGCAGCAGTTGTGAATCCTGAGACAATCAAATCACACATTTTTCCCTCCCTTTTCAGCAAACAGTGGGGTTCAATTGGGTCGTCTCATTGTAACTTGCTTCTTGCCATCCTGTTGATGTCATGGTTAATGGTAACCTTTTGTCCATTCTGTGAAGTCAGTGTGCATGAGGGCAGGCTCATGGTATCATGGATAGTTACAGACCTGCCGGATAAATACCGGTTGAAAGCAAGTCATTTAGTCTGACAGTGCCGCCCCCCCAACCCCGTCCCAGTCGTCACCCATTTCTCCCACAATCCTTCCCCCGGCCCCTCTCCCTGTCCCCTTTCAACTATATCCCTCTCACTGGCTTTACACTTCACTCCTCTTCTTTCTTTCTCTGACACCCTTCTGTCATGGGTCTTTTTTCTGACATTTTTTTCCTGTTTTGTCACACTTTTTCTCCCTTTTCTCTTTAGCCTTTGTCTCCCCATCTGTCAATGAACCCTCCCCCCACCGTCACCTGTATCCACCTATCACTTGCTGCCCTCCCACTCCCCCCACCCCCACCCCCACCCCCTCTTTTCCAGCTATCTTCCCCCCTATTATAATCTGATGTGAAACATCGCCTATCCATGTCCTGCTGCTTGACCATGTCCCATGACCATGACCAAGTCCATGTCCTGCTGCCTGACCCATTGAGCTACTCTACTGCTTTGTGTACTACATTAGATTTGGGCATCTGCACTTCCATGTGTCTTCATTTAGTTTGATCTTGCTTCTTAATTGATAGTTTCTGCACCAGCCGTGTACTCTTCCAGACAGTTAAAGAATATGTATTCCTCTATCACCAGCTCAGTAGTGAGTTCAGCCCCCATCACCAGGTATGGAAAAATGTTTCCTCTATTTTCTTCTGATTTTTTATTAATTAACATAATTTTATATCCCTTCTCCGAATTTTCCCAGCACCTTATCTCTCATAACTCTGAATTTAACAAATAATTAATAATTATCATGCAGTCACTACAAATTTGAGTTTGAATGATCAGTCACGACTCTTTCTGACGAGAGGGCTCGTGGGAAAGTACCTGTTTTGTTTATTTGGTAGATAGATCTCTGTGACTCCCTCTCCCCTGACTCTCAGTGAGAGGAATGGTCTCGACCAGAAACATCACCCATCCCTTCTATCCAGAGATGATGCCTGACCCGCCGAGTTACTCCAGCATCTTCGATGTAAACCAGCATCTGTAGTTCCTTCTACACATGCTTGTTTATTTGGTATGTTTGTTAATATTTATATTCAAACTTTAAATGTCAATTGTAGATTGGTTATTGCATGCGAACCAATCATAGTAGAAATAGCATCACTAACCTCACTTTACTGTATGCTTTATATTAACACCCACTTCCTACACTAGGCAGTCTTGGAAGCGGTGATGATGAACTAGCAACTAACAACCTGCTTACCGCTATATTCAATGTATCAATTAAAGATGACTTTAAACTCCAGACTGTGTAATATGCATATTTACATCAATGATATTGGTATCATTGGAAGTGGAGGGCACAGTGAGATTGGAGATGATGCAGTGTGGAACAGCATGAGATGAATTAACATAGCAGTTGAACTAAAATACCGCTGAGTTAATGATTGGATGCCTCGTGATGTTAATTATCTCCCTATCACTTTCAAACTCAGTAATATCTAGCAACTGATGCTCCCTGATTGTGTCGGTGGCAATCACTGGAGCAATGAAAGCCACTGGGAAATTAATTATATTTCTTAGTTTGCAATTTATCTTTTGAAAAGATTATTGGCGACAATGCTTATTCTGCTAAATTTGAGTGACAGCATAACAAGGATAAAGATGTGTAATTCTTGGAATTATTACACAATATTATTGAAGGACCTTTGTTTGACAGTACTTTGTCAACAGAAACACTGACCTGTTGTTTTAGATGAGTAATAATTTGTTAAATATGAGCAGTGAATTTTGTACCAATAAAAGGCGTAACACCAATGACAGCTTGCATTAAGACACCAAAAGCTCTGGAGTAACTCAGCGGGACAGGCAGCAACTCAGGAGAGGCGGAATGGGTGATGTTTTGTGTCGAGACCCTTTGTCACGACCCGAAATGTCGCCCATTCCTTCTCTCCAGAGATGCTGCCTGTCCCGTGGAATTAAGGGCCTGTCCCACTTGCATGCGATTGCGTGCATTTGGCGCGACCAACCGGAAGCGGAGGTCGCGCAAAGTTCACGCGTGACGTCATTTACGCATAAAAAAGGGGGTTGCTGGCTGCTATTCCATGATCATCATGGAAGAGATGCAGACTGCACTGCTGCAACAGCAACAGAGACTTATGTTAGCAGCAGCCCTCATGCTTACAAATCAGCTGGGCAGGAGGCGGGCAGACTGAATTTGGGCGTCGCATGGCGTCGGGCGGTGATGTCATCACGCAACGCCACGCCGGACGGTGATGTCATCGCGCAATGCCACATGCTAGGCATACGCCATCAAGATGCTGCGTATGACATCAAGACGCTGCGTACGACCGCAATGCGCCTGCGTGCGTACGCGGGCCGATAGGCCGTTGCGCGCAAAGATGTCGGTGTTACGACTCCCGAATGCAGGTACTTCAGAGTCGCGTAACATAATTCAAAAACCAGGTTCAAGTTCAAAAATCTTTTAATTATTCAATGGAACACAAAACCCAAACCTGATTCAAACAACCCAATCAGGGATATGGATGGACTAACAAACAATTAAACAGTGCTCCAGCCAGCCACGTAATGGACCGTCGAACCAGAGACTCTAAAACCTGCCTAAAGAGATATAACCCTGAAACAAAATACACGAAAACACTAAGGTCAGCCCTTATCCGTCCCAATTCAATATTTGTTAACAAGGAATGGTGAAAGTACACAAAGTTCTATGCCATGTGGCCAGGCCTTCTGCAGCTCACACCAGCAGACTGCTCACAAGTCAGGGTCGACGAAGAAGAGAGAGAATCCTGGGAGACTCTGGTATTTAAGCTTCAGATGAGTCACCCGTCACCTGACGCAGCTTGGCCAATCGGGTACAGGAGCCTTTAACCCCTTGATTCCAGACTCACAGCCACTGCCTGCACTCAGGAGAAAACAGAAACAGGTGAGTACCCTATAACACCAGCAGAGGGAGCGCATAACACCCCCACCCTAAGATACTGAATAAGTTTCTGAAAATGAACTAAAAAACACCACCAAATTTCAGCAACTATTCAGTAGCAGACATCACTGGCGCGACAATGCATCAGCCAAGACATTATCTTTGCCACGGATATGCCTGATCTCCAGGTTGTAGTCTTGCAGCTGCAAACTCCAGCTCATTAACCGCCGGTTCTTATTCTTCATTCTCTGCAAAAATACCAAAGGATTATGATCCGTGAGTACGATGACAGGGACATTCGAGGAGCCAACATAAACCTCGAAATGATTCAAAGACATTAAAACAGCAAGGGTTTCTTTCTCAATGGTGGAGTACCACTTCTGATGACGATTAAACTTCTTAGAGAAGTACGAAACTGGATGCTCCACCCCATCTGAATCATCCTGTAGAAGAACTCCACCAACTCTAGCATCCACTGCCAGCTTAAATGGACGCTCAAAATCAGGTGCCGCAAGCACAGGTGCGCGCACCAGAAGACTTTTAGTATGATCAAAGGCTTGTTGACACTCTGCGGACCACACAAAAGCTACCTTCGGACTCAGCAAATCCGTCAAAGGGGCAGCCACCGCAGAGAAGTTTGGACAGAATCCTCTATAGTACCCAACCATAGCCAGATACCTACGGAGTTCAGTCCTAGAGGTTGGAGCAGGAAATGCGACAATATGCCCCACCTTTTCCTCGAGAGTGCGAACCTGACCCCGGCCCACCACCTTACCCAGATACGTTACCGTGGCCTGGCCAAACTCACACTTCCCCAGATTGATCGTTAGGTTTGCCTCCGCTAGACGATGAAATACCTCCTTCAGATGACCGATGTGTTCGATCCACGACCTGGAGCACACAACCAAATCATCAAGGTATGCCTCACAGAAGGACAAACCAGACAATACAATGTTCACCAACCGTTGGAAGGTTGCCGGCGCATTGCGCATCCCAAATGCCATTACCGTGTACTGAAGAAAGTCATCAGGCGTAACGAACGCAGAGATCTCCCTCGCCCGCCTAGTCAAAGGAACTTGCCAATACCCTTTTAACAAGTCCAACTTAGACACAAAAGATGCACTTCCCACACGATCTACGCAATCCTCCATCCGTGGGAGAGGATAGCAATCCGGCTTAGTTACACCATTCACTTTCCGAAAGTCCATGCAAAACCTGTCCTCCCCATTAGCCTTCGTAGCCAGTAGACACGGAGAACTCCACGGACTACAACTAGGTTCAGCAATGCCATGCTGCCGCATATAGTCAACCTGACTCCTTAGACGATGACGCTTGTCAGGGTTGACCCGATACGGATGCTGTTTAATTGGCGCAGCACCGGCCACGTCAATGTCATGCTGCAGCACAGACGTCTGAGAAGGCACATCCGAGAACAGTGACCCATTTGACTCCACCAAAGCAAGCAGGTCACCCCGCTGACTTCCAGTCAAATGAGACAACCGCAAGGGAAGCGACTCCAAAGCCTCAGAGTTACACAGCTTTCCCTGCGTCACTGCCACAGACAACCGTGCCTCACCCACATCACCACCCGTGTCAGGGGGCAGCACCACTGCAGCCAAAACAGGCTTAGACGAAACCGACGGACACAGCTCCTCCCCATCAACCTCGACAGGCTCCTGCTCATGGTACTGCTTCAGCATGTTGACATGACAGAGCTGAGTCTTACGCCTCCGATCAGGGGTACCAATAACGTAATCCCTCTCACCAACCTTCTTAACCACCTGATAGGGACCGCTATACCGAGCCTGCAGACTGGAACCAGGAATAGGCAACAACACCAGGACCTTGTCACCTGGAGAAAAAATCCTACTAGAAGCCTTCTTGTCGAACCAGTCCTTCATCCTAGACTGAGCAGAAGCAAGATTACTCATTGCCAGTTCGCATGCCCTCCTCAGTCTAGACCGAAAAGTACAGACGTGGTCTAAAATACTACGTTTTGTATCCTCCTGCAACCATTTCTCCTTCAGGACCCTCAACAGACCACGTACAGTATGCGCGAACACCAGGTCAGCAGGACTGAACCCTAAAGACTCCTGCACGACCTCACGCACCGCAAACATAACTAGATGAACCCCCTCATCCCAGTCTTTTTCAAACTCCAGGCAGTAAGTCCTCAACATAGATTTCAAAGTCTGGTGAAACCTCTCGAGAACTCCCTGGCTCTCAGGGTGATACGTACTGGAGTAACAATGCTTAATATCTAACAACTTCATTACCTGACCAAAAACCTTCGACATGAAGTTGGAACCTTGGTCACTCTGCACAACCTTGGGCAAACCGAACAACGAAAAAAACTTAGTGAGAGACTTCACAATGGTAGGGGCAGTAATTCTACGCAAAGGGACCACCTCCGGAAAGCGGGTAGACGCACACATAATTGTCAATAAAAACTTGTTGCCCACCCTTGTCCGAGGTAGAGGACCCACACAATCAACTAGAATCCGCTCAAACGGCTCACCGACCACAGGGATTGGATATAAAGGCGCAGGAACAATCGATTGGTTCGGCTTTCCTGCCACCTGGCAAATGTGACAACACCTGCACTGCTGTTTCACGTCCTTTTTCAACCCTGGCCAAAATAAATTCCGTAAGATACGGTCATACGTCTTATTGACCCCCAAATGTCCACCCAGAGGACCATCATGAGCCAAACAGAGTATCTCGTCCCTATACCGACGAGGTATCACAATCTGATCAACCACGCTCCAATCATCATGCCCAGATATATCCAAGGGAGACCACTTTCGCATCAGTAAGCCCTCCCTTAGAAAATACCCCTTTGCTGTGGAATCCATATCCCCCTCAGGCACCGCGCAGTCGAACAGATCAGATAAACCTGGATCACTCTTTTGCTCCTCAACCAGCCGGTCATGTGACAGCGACACCGGCACATTTCCAGACACTACCCCATCTTGAGATGTAGAAACACCCTTCACAACACAGGATCTATCATCCTGATCCCCAAAAATGCTCTCACTCAGGTCCACTACATCCTCAAACTTCGCCTGGCTCTTAGCCATAGCCCTCGTGACAGCACAAGCTGCGAAGACCCTCGGATGCTGCATAGCCAATCTATCAGGACTCTGCACCATCGGAACAGCCGTCACCTCAGGAGTAACTAAAACTCTACCTCCTGCCAAGTCATTCCCCAAAATCACAGAAACTCCCCCAACGGGAAAACACGGCCGTAACCCAACAGTTACCCGGCCTGAAACCAACTCGGACTCGAGACTCACGGTATGCAAAGGCACTACCATGTCATCCATCCCGAATCCTACCACTGGGACACTTGACCCAACCGATGATTCCCCAGAAAACGGCAGTACACTATCCAATATAAAGGACTGAGTAGCACCAGTATCACGCAAGATGGATACTGGAACTCTATCACCCCCATCCTCTAGAGAAACAAAACCATTCATGATGAACGCAGAATAATTCCTACACTCATCAGACTCAGGCACCTCAGGAACCACAGGTGTCTTCTGTGTACCCACCAAAGCCACAGGCTTTGCATCCTTTCTTCTTCAGAACGGGACACGACTTTAACATGTGCCCTCTTCCCTCTACAATAGTAGCACACAGGACCTTCCTTAGTCCTCAAATTTCCGTCAACCTTATCAGCTTGGACCTCCCCCTGTATCAACGTGCTGCCACTTGCAGGCACAGAAACAGCTTTGACACTGCCACCGGCGACACCACCACGATCAACCGGCCGTGCACCAAAACTATAGGATCGCCCAACAAAATCAGATTTATGAGTCAATACATACTCATCTGCCAACACCGCGGCCTTAGACACCTCATTCACCTTCTGCTCATTAAGGTAAATAGCAACCCTCTCAGGGAGACAGTTCTTAAAGTCTTCCATAATCATCAAGGCCCGCAGTAGCTCAAAATCCTTCACTCCTTGAGAAGCGCACCACCTGTCAAAAAGTGCCTCCTTCTCCCTAGCAAACTCCACATAAGTCTGACTATCAAACTTCCTAAAGCGCCGGAACTTCTGCCGGTACGCCTCTGGAACTAATTCATAAGCCCTTAATACTGTAGACTTCACACACTCATAGTCCAGACTGCTTTCAACAGACAAAGACGAGTACACCTCCCGTGCTTTACCCACAAGGACACACTGCAATAGCAAGGTCCACACGTCCCTAGGCCACTTCAAGGACAAAGCCACCCGTTCAAACACTGTGAAATACTTGTCCACATCCTTCTCACTAAACGGGGGAACCAGGCGGATGTTCTTGCTCATATCAAACTCCCGTTCACTAGAAGAAACCCGGGAGGCATCCAACTCCATCTCCTGCAGCCTAATCTCTGCCCTCTTGGTTTCCTCCTCAGCCCTCTTGGTTTCCTCCTCAAGTCGTTTCATTTCAAGAACATGCATTAGCTCATCCTTTTTCAAGGCCATTTTCTGTGACTCAAGCTCCTTCAACCTAATGACTGCCTCCATGTCCTGACCAGGCTGAACAGAAGGTGGGGGACTGTCTGCACAGCCAGGCAATACCTCACATTTCACCAAAGCAGACCATAACACCGTCTTTATAGACTGTTTCTTCCAATGCTTATCAATAGACACGCCATAGTTATCCACCAGCAAAATCAAACTCTCCTTAGTACACCTATCAAACAACTCCTGACAAGGAGCCTCAACAAAGTCTTGCACCTTAAATTCCATATCAAAAGTAGCACCAAACCACCAGCTAAACTCTGGGCACAAATGCTACCACAAACAGGGAAGAAAAAATTCCCTCACACACACAGACTTCCTCAGTCACCAGAAGCCTACCAAAAAAACCCCCCAAAAACAGTCTAGGGTCCTCAAAGCTTAGGACGAGCCCCCATTTTGTTACGACTCCCGAATGCAGGTACTTCAGAGCCGCGTAACATAATTCAAAAACCAGGTTCAAGTTCAAAAATCTTTTAATTATTCAATGGAACACAAAACCCAAACCTGATTCAAACAACCCAGTCAGGGATATGGATGGACTAACAAACAATTAAACAGTGCTCCAGCCAGCCACGTAATGGACCGTCGAACCAGAGACTCTAAAACCTGCCTAAAGAGATATAACCCTGAAACAAAATACACGAAAACACTAAGGTCAGCCCTTATCCATCCCAATTCAATATTTGTTAACAAGGAATGGTGAAAGTACACAAAGTTCTATGCCATGTGGCCAGGCCTTCTGCAGCTCACACCAGCAGACTGCTCACAAGTCAGGGTCGACGAAGAAGAGAGAGGAGCCTCTGGTATTTAAGCTTCAGATGAGTCACCCGTCACCTGACGCAGCTTGGCCAATCGGGTACAGGAGCCTTTTAACCCCTTGATTCCAGACTCACAGCCACGAGGCCTGTACTCGGGAGAGAAACAGAGAAAGGTAAGTACATAGCATTCACCAGGGGGGGGGGGAGCGCCTAACAGTCGGTCACTGCAGAAATTTTGGATCCCCGCGCGATGTCGGGACCAGCCCCGCACAACTCTATACCCCTCCGCGCTTCTAAGTGGGACCGGCCCCGCATGGCCATACGGTGCCCGTACGCCTCAAGCGACCACGAGGTCGCGTAATTTGCGAGCCAAGGTCGCGTAAGTGGGACAGGCCCTTAACTCCAGATTTTTGTGTTTTTCTTCGGTTTAAACCAGCATCTGCACTTCCTTCCTACACAGCTTGCATTAATGTGAGCAATGTTTTTGCTTTGGGAGCACCCAAGACATTTCCCTTAAGCAAAAAATGAGAGAGGCAGATAGGTTTGTGAAGGTGATTTCCAAGATTGAACGCCTCCATGTTTGATGGCACAGATGCCAATGTGTGCAGTGATGAAAATTCAGAGTTGGAGGAGAGGAGATCCCTTGAAGGTTAATGTTGCACAGCCTAGTTTTTAAGCAATAGCCATTTTGATGAAAGAAAACCAAAAATGGGAGAAAAACTCAGCAGGTCCGGCAGCATCAGCGGAAAGATTCAGATCAGAAAGACCTGGCTTGCTGAGATCTTCCAGCATTTTCTGTTTTTTGTTTTGGGCTTCCAGCACTGTATTTTGCTTTTTGATTTATCACAATGGAAAATTTAAGTTTGTGCTGTGGTAATGTGTCACATTTGGGAGAGCTGCTCCCTCACAGCACCAGAGACCCAAGTTCCAAACTGTCTCTGTGGAGTTTCCACCTTTTCCCCGTGACCATGTGGGTTACCTCCAGGTGCCACGTTTCCTCCGACATTCCAAAGACGTGTGGGTTTGTAAGTTAATTGCCTTGTGTAACTTTTCTCTCATGTGTAGATGAGTGGATGTTAAGGTGGAATGACGTAGAACTAGTCTGAACGGGTAGACACAAAATGCTGGAGTAACTGGAGTAAATGTGGGACAGGAAGCATCTCTGGAGAGAAGGAATGGGTGACGTTTCGGGTCGAGACCCTTCTTCAGATTGAACGGGTGATTTATGGTCGGCGTGGACTCTGAGCTAAAGAGCTATTTTCCATGCTGTATCTCTATAAACTAAACCTGTTTAGGCGCAGCTATTCTTGGGGAAATTGTAAGAGAAAATGTATACTTCTCAATAATACATACAGAACTGAATAAAGGAAACCTTTTGTCTGTATAAGTGATCTATGAGACCACTGAATATAAACTTGAAGTTACCTTTATTTGGAGGGGGATTCATGCCTGGCCTTAATATTACAGTGAACAATAAAGCCACTGAACCACTGAACAAGATAATTCAAGAGTTCTCCCAAGATTCCCCTGATTCAAACTCGGAGAATTACGGTAATAGCCGTTCATAGGTACTCGGAGACTCTCGTGGACACTCTCCACACTGTTGAAAAAACTTCACGAGCTTACCGCGTTTCCCGAGCACCTGCCGTTAGCTTTACGAGCCGCTAAGAGCTCCGACGTACCCGCTACATACATTCTATGTACTTACCACAAGTTTGATTTTTTTTTTAACTCTTGGGTGAGCTAGTATACATAGAACATAGAAACATAGAAATAGGTGCAGGAGTAGGCCATTCGGCCCTTCGAGCCTGCACCGCCATTCAATATGATCATGGCTGATCATCCAACTCAGTATCCCGTACCTGCCTTCTCTCCATACCCTCTGATCCCCTTAGCCACAAGGGCCACATCTAACTCCCTCTTAAATATAGCCAATGAACTGGCCTCGACTACCCTCTGTGGCAGAGAGTTCCAGAGATTCACCACTCTCTGTGTGAAAAAAGTTCTTCTCATCTCGGTTTTAAAGGATTTCCCCCTTATCCTTAAGCTGTGACCCCTTGTCCTGGATTCCCCAACATCGGGAGCAATCTTCCTGCATCTAGCCTGTCCAACCCCTTAAGAATTTTGTAAGTTTTATAAGATCCCCTCTCAATCTCCTAAATTCTAGAGAGTATAAACCAAGTCTATCCAGTCTTTCTTCATAAGACAGTCCTGACATCCCAGGAATCAGTCTGGTGAACCTTCTCTGCATCCCTCTATGGCAATAATGTCCTTCCTCAGATTTGGAGACCAAAACTGTACGCAATACTCCAGGTGTGGTCTCACCAAGACCCTGTACAACTGCAGTAGAACCTCCCTGCTCCTATACTCAAATCCTTTTGCTATGAAAGCTAACATACCATTCGCTTTCTTCACTGCCTGCTGCACCTGCATGCCCACTTTCAATGACTGATGTACCATGACACCCAGGTCTCGCTGCATCTCCCCTTTTCCTAGTCGGCCACCATTTAGATAATAGTCTGCTTTCCTGATTTTGCCACCAAAATGGATAACCTCACATGTATCCACATTATACTGCATCTGCCAAACATTTGCCCACTCACCCAGCCTATCCAAGTCTCCTAGCAACCTCCTCACAGCTAACACTGCCCCCCAGCTTAGTGTCATCCACAAACTTGGAGATATTGCCTTCAATTCCCTCATCCAGATCATTAATATATATTGTAAATAGCTGGGGTCCCAGCACTGAGCCTTGTGGTACCCCACTAGTCACTGCCTGCCATTGTGAAAAGAACCCGTTTACTCCTACTCTTTGCTTCCTGTTTGCCAGCCAGTTCTCTATCCACATCAATACTGAACCCCCAATGCCGTGTGCTTTAAGTTTGTATAGTGGGACATGGGCTTAAGTATTTATTCCTGGACTGATGGTTTGACTGCCCCCACTGTCCATTTACTGCACACTCCCCCTTCCTACCAGTCACTTATGTATGGCCTTGAGTGTGTGTCCATTAATCATCATTTCCTATGAATGTTGTGAATTCTGTCGGTGAAATGGATTGAAATATCTGCCGTTAATTCTTGGCAGGAAAATTCTGAATGTGAAAATCTAAAAATGTGTTGTGTGTTCATTTTAACTTGAACTTATTTCTGCATTTGCTTGAAGGAAATTGATTCGAAATGCATGAGGATTAAATATGAATGAGCTAAAGTGGATTGGTGGACTCTTAATCACATTTTAATTTGAAAAATCACAGCATTCTGGCAACCTGAGATTTAATAAGTTTGTCCATTCGAATATTCAACTGCTGCTAAACAAAAAATAAATTAATTGACTTTATTTCAAATGCAGCTTTACAACTGATCTGATTTTTCATTACAATAGACAATAGGTGCAGGAGTAGGCCATTCGGCCCTTCGAGCCAGCATCGCCATTCAATGCGATCATGGCAGATCATCCCCAATCAGTACCACGTTCCTGCCTTCTCCCTATATCCCCTGACTCCGCTATCTTTAAGAGCTCTATCTAGATCTCTCTTGAAAGTATCCAGAAAACTTGCCTCCACCACACTCTGAGGCAGAGATTCCACACTCACAACTCTCTGTGAGAAAAAGTGTTTCCTTGTCTCCGTTCTCAATGGCTTGCCCCTTATTCTTAAACTGTGGCCCCTGGTTCTGGACTCCCCCAACATCGGGAATATGTTACCTGCCTCTAGCGTGTCCAAACCCTTAACAATCTTATATGTTTCAATAAGATCCACTCTCATCCTTCTAAACTCCAAAGTATACAAGCCCAACCGCTCCATTCTCTCAGCATATGACAGTCCCTCCATCCCAGGAATTAACCTTGTAAACCTACGCTGCACTCCCTCAATAGCAAGAATGTCCTTCCTCAGATTAGGGGACCAAAATTGCACACAATACTCCAGGTGTGGTCTCACTAGGGCTCTGTACAACTGCAGAAGGACCTCTTTGCTCCTATATTCAACTCTTCTTGTTATAAAGGCCAACATGCCATTACACATTATAGTTTAGTTTAATTTTTAAAGACTACTAGACTAAGTGGGACCCGTTCACATGGGAGGACTGGTCCCCCAACGCAATATTCCAACTCTCCACCAATTCCAATACTGGTGGCCAGTGGGGGGGGGGGGGGGGGGGGGGGGGGGATGTTCTGGAACGCTGGTATGGGTGTTGTAGGCTGAAGGAACTGGTCTCCAGAGGGCTAGTATGGGCATTGTGGGCCAAATGGATTCTTGGGGTGGCAGCTCAGTCCCTCAAGCCTGATGTGCTCACAATTCACTCACGGTTGGTAGGCTGGCAGTTGACTCACAGTTACTCCTTGAAATTCCATTTCTAGCCGGGTGCAAGGCCACCAAATTCAAATCCATTTTCCTACCATTTCAAGCAGGGTGCAAGGCCACCAAATTCAAATCCATTTTCCTACCATTTCAAGCAGGGTGCAAGGCCACCAATTTCAAGTGCATTTTCATACCACTTCAAGCAGGGTGCAAGGCCACCAAATTCAGGTCCAGTTTCCTACCACTTCAAGCAGGGTGCAAGGCCACTGAATTCAAGTGCAGTTTCCTACCATTTCAAGCAGGGTGCAAGGCCACCACATTCAAATGCAGTTTCATACCATTTCAAACAGGGTGAAACCACTATAAAACCACCATAAAACCACACAAAACATAAAACCACAATCACAGTTCAGTAGACATTCAGTGTGTTCAGTTGATTCACAGCTCAGATACAGGCATGACCTCTCCATCCCCCATCATGCAGAGACTGAGCCACACCCACACTTCCGGGTTTTATAATCCCCCCCCCCCCCCCCACCGGAAAAGGTGTGGCCTTCATGGCGTGATTGACAGGAGAGAGATTCTCAACATTTTTGAAACACTAATAAGACTTTTTTTGGTGGGAAGAATCCTCTGCACCTGATGAGCGGAGGGGGACTGAGTAAGATGGCCAAAAATCACATCCGTAAGTGGTAGCGTTTTATCTAAAATCAATATACAGTGCAAACAGGAAGTTGTCAAGTTTAGACCATCTACCATTTGCAGTGCTTCTCGCTTCACTTCAACCCAAA
The DNA here is from genome assembly GCF_010909765.2 of Amblyraja radiata. Classification (NCBI taxonomy): domain Eukaryota; kingdom Metazoa; phylum Chordata; class Chondrichthyes; order Rajiformes; family Rajidae; genus Amblyraja; species Amblyraja radiata. The sequence continues at coordinate 50,093,047 of NC_045969.1, forward strand.
ACCCCAAACCAACCATTTGCAGTGATTTTTACTTCACTTCAACACAAAACCCCAGGCCAACCATTTGTAGTGCTTTTACTTCAACCCAAACCCCCACCATCCATTTGCAGTGCTTTTACTTCAAACCAACCATATTTTCATGTTCAAACCACATTAAGGGCACTCAAGGTCAGTAAAACCACACTCACAGTTTAGTAGTCATGTGACGTGGCCCTCACACTTCCCCCATCTTGCAGAGACTGACTGAGGCACAACACTTCCGGGTTTTATACTCCCTCCCCCCTCCCACCAGCAGGGGCAGCAGAGAGAATGTCAACATTTTTAAAACATTAATAACTCTTTTATCCTTCATCAATGGGAAAAATCCTCTTGTCCTGCGCAGCGGAAGGGGACTCTGAGTAAGCTGGCCAAAAATGATAGCCATAAGTGGCAGCGTTTTTTTCTAAAATCATGAAACAGAAAAACAGGAAGTGGTCAAGATCTTACTTTTAGTAATATAGGTATTCCAGAGATACATATTGTGCGTAATATTGAAAAGAATTGAAAAAAATGCCCAAGTTAACACTATTTAAATGTTTAATTGAAGTGGCATTAAAATAAATCCCAGCACAAAGTTGGTTATATTCAACTCTGATATTTCCCTGGACAAATTGCCTTTCAACACTGCTGTAGAGGCTTTATTTCAAGAATGATCACTTCCATAAAGTATTAGATGACAGATACCAGGGTTGAAATATAATATCCATGTGATATTTTGAGATGGTGAACCTGAAAGCAGGACATTGAGAAATTTCAAGAAAAGTAAACCAATATTTGGGAACTTTGATGAATGAATCGGTCGTCTCAGAAGCACAAAGTTGTCAAAATCAGAATATTGTTTTAAGAAGAAAAGAATTCAAAGGATGCTGAAGTGACATTAATGTGAAATATTGGTGTTTTAACATGTAAGAAGGAACTCCCTTCTTCAGTCTCAACCCAAAACGTCACCTATTCCTTCTCTCCAGAGATGCTGCCTGTCCCACTGAATTGCTCCAGCTTTTTGTGTCTATCTTTGGTGTTTTTATAAATTGATTTTGGCAAGCACGCTAAGCAGTTTTCGTAAACTTAGTGCAATGTCTTCAATGTTTTGATGGAACAGCAGGGGGAAGTTTTAAATAAAAATTCAAAGTCCAGTTTTGTAAAATTATTAATTAAATCATGAGGTAGACAAAAATGCTGGAGAAACTCAGCGGGTGAGGCGGCATCTATGGAGCGAAGCAAATAGGCAACGTTTTGGTTCGAGACCCTTAAATCATGAAGTAGATTTAAATCAAAACGATTAAAAAATGAGAATTCTCAAAACATCTAATTGAATTATTAATATCTTGAAAAGCTCCAAAGTATGTTGTCAAGTGTAACCTTCCTTTATCCAGTTTTTATTTTAATTTTATCTTTTTGTAGAAGCATTATGACACTAAAATGTACTGACATATTCTGGTACTATGTATTAATAAGAAGTATAAACCTTTTTTCAGAAAATGGATAGGTTCCTAACTAGTTTTGACTGCAAATCATCAAAATAAGATAAGTTGTAGCCTTTAAATAGTGAAAATAAATACAACTGCATGGAGGTTGATTAATTAATGTTTTTTTTTTCTATTGAAGGAAGGCCCTAGGCTTTACTTCTAGCTTTAAGCTTTTAGCAACATGGTGAAAGGAAGATGAATTCTTCTTTCTGAGATGATTGCAGATGGAAAGCCAAGCTAGAAGCTGTGGAATTTGGGGGTTTGTCAGAATGCAGGCATGTTAGCTGTTGGGAGATGATTAAACCCAGTCTTTAGTTCATCTTTTTAAGTTAACTAAGTTCTTCCACAGTTATCATGCAAACATAAGTAACTAAAGTAGCCCCCTTTTAGAAACCAAAGGAAACTCATAACATGGAAGAAAACAATAATTCTAGATTGAGAACATTGAGCGGATTCTTGTGGTTGGGTCTTTAAAACACTTCTCTTTCTCTAGTTCTGCTTTTTCCTGGTCATCTTTCCCTGGTCCAATTTCAATGTCTGGCTTTGTGCCCTTAACCTTATTCGTCTCTTAGTATCTGATCAGTCAGTAATTCAAACATTCAGGATTTCTGACTATTAATAAAAGAGGTGCTGAAAAAGAATATTCAGAGATTTGGACTCAGATTCTCTTTCCTCTGTGCAGAAGTTCATAATGTTGTCCTTCCCCTCACCCTTCAATAAGCAGAAATGCTATGTGCTTATCTTCAGTGCCCAGGCGTTCTGTGGTTTGAGAGTAGGCGGGGTGTAAAATCTGGGGAAACAGGTTTTGTTACAGAAGGCATGATACAAGTGGTTTTGTGGTAAATCCATATTTTACAATGTTTGCAGACAAGCCCATCAAAAAAGTGTAATGCCTTTCCCAAAATCTTTATAGAGAACGTAGATATTAAAATAGATTTTTTCAATTCAAGGACAGTTCTGAAGCAGAAGGAGAACATGCTGGAAACACTCAGTAAGTTAGGCAGCATCCAAGGGGAGGAAAACAGGTTGAGGTTCCAGGTTGAGATCCGAGCCTTTCCAATATTTTCTGGTTTAGTTTCAAATTTCCTGCATCTTCAGTGCTTTTACATTTTTCATTCAGAATGGTTCTTCATGTTTCCTGGGTCACCTGAAATTCACCAGTAGAATTAAGGCACGAACACTTTGGTAATTGTGGGAGGTGAAATAATGTCGGGGAGAGGCATCAATTGGCAGTGACTTTTCCAAACTGCCATCTTGACTGAAGATAGACACAAAATGCTGGAGTAACTCAGCAGGACAGGCAGCATCTCTGGAGAGAAGGAATGGGTGATGTTTCAGGTCAAGATCCTTTTTCAGACTCTGAAGAAGGATCTCTATTCAAAACGTCACCCATTCCTTCTCTCCAGAGACACTGCCTGTCCCGCTGAGTTACTCCAACATTTTGTGTCTATCTTCGGTGCAAACCAGCATTTGCAGTTCCTTCCTACACACTGCCATCTTGGCTGGTTGCATGCAATGCTTTGCTCAGATTGCAAGTGTTGAGAGGCTACTTTGGTACATTGTCCACCAGATTGTGCACTTTGTACTGAAAGTACACCGCTCAGCAATGGCTCCCGCCTAAAAACAAAGACAGTAACAATTCAATTTGCCCAAGGCTTCCAAGTCTCCTTCATTCTGAATTACTGAATGCGTGGGGGTGAAGGGTGACGGCAGGTGGAGAGATGGTGGGAAAAACGGGAGCACACCAGGACAAGTTGAATCAGTTTTCATCTTATTGAATGACAATACTTGTTGAAGGGACCAATTAGGGGGAGAGATCCTTTCACAGCATGTAGTGAGTCTGTGCCAGGGGTAAAGTTGCAGGGAGGGCAGGAATGTTAAGAAGGAGGGGGTCGGGGATAATGCCAGTAACTCACTCACCGCTGCCGCGGCGCTCCGGGCTCAGAGCCACCGCATTGTGACTGGGGAGGGAAGCAGCTCGGTTGGCTGCAAGTGGCCGCCGGGACCCGACAGCCGAACTGGCCGCCACTTCAGCGCCTTCTGCCGGTCCGCTCATCTCTGGCAGTCTGAACACCTCTCACCTGCCGCTCGCCGACTTCGCTCATGTCAGCCGCTTCCCGCAAATCCTTAAATTCCTCTAGTATCTTTGGGCAGGAGAGAGGTTTTCAGATGAAGAGCACTGCCAGAGGTGAGCGGGGACCGGCAGAAGGGGCTGAGGTGGCGGCCGGTTCCGCTGTCCGCTCCCGGCAGCCGCTCACAGCCTCCCGAGCTACTTCTCTCCCCGGCCACAATGCGGTGGCTCCGTGCCCGGAGTGTCGCAAGTGGGTTACTGGCATGATCCCCGACCCCCTCCTTCTCAACTCTCCTGCCCTCTCTGCAACTTTACCCCCTGGCTGGACTCTCCATATGCTGTGAAAGGAACTCTCCCCCCCACCCCGAGAAATACGGTATTTAAAAACATATAGCACCAAGAAATGTACTTACCACATCATTTGTACACGAACTCCATTCTTCTCTCTTTGTTTCCTAAGATACACTTAAGATAATGGCAATCCATATTTGTAAAACCCGCCAAGAAACTTGCGCTGCGTATGTGCAGTAGGCTGCTGTGCATGCGCAGTCCTGCAAAGGCAGAATTTCAGCTACCTTCAGCTCCCCTTGAAATTGATGGCTTAAAGCAGCGCCGACGGCACGTGGGCTGCACAGACCTTCGCGTGTTGCAAGTACTGCGGATGTAAGGCACGGATAATTATGCCTACCTAAGACATCGATCTCTGAGATAGGCATAATTCTCCCATGCCTTTACTATTTATATTTAATAATCACCATTTTATAATTTTAGTCAGGGCAGTGCCCACCTTGCCTACCCTGACGGCATGTGCCTGCAGTGAAGTATGTAATCAGTATTGCTTGCGGTTGATTTTATATCATATTGGCTAAGTGTTGCATGCTACGTGGTTGTGTGATACCAGGGCCGTGTACTTGTTTTCTCCAGAGTCTGCTCCTATGTAGCTGCCAATTGCAGGGCTGCTGGAAGGCCCCCGATCTGTTCTCTGCTTCTCACTCATGTTTAAGAAGGAACTGCAGACGCTGGAAAATCGAAGGTAGACAAAAATGCTGGAGAAACTCAGCGGGTGAGGCAGCATCTATGGAGCGAAGGAAATAGGCAACGTTTCGAGTCGAGACCCGTCTTCAGACTGATGTGAGGGTGGGGCGGGAAGAAGAAAGGAAGCGGCGGAGACAGTGGGCAGAGGGAGAGCTGCGAATGGGAGGAGAAATTAGGGACTACATGAAATTGGAGAAGTCAATGTTCATACCGCTGGGGTGCAAACTGCCCAAGTGGAATATGAGGTGCTGCTCTTCCAATTTACGGTGGTCCTCACTCTGGCCATGGAAGAGGTCCAGCACAGAAAGGTCTGATTAGGAATGGGAGTGGCAGTTGAAGTGCTGAGCCTCCGGGAGATCACGTAGGTTAAGGCGAACCGAGCGGAGGTGTTGGGCGAAGCGATCGCCAAGCCTACGCTTGGTCTCACCGATGTAGAGCAGCTGACATCTAGAGCAGCGGATGCAATAGATGAGGTTGGAGGAGGTGCAGGTGAACCTCTGCTGCACCTGGAAAGACTGCTTGGGTCCTTGAATGGAGTCAAGGGGGGAGGTAAAGCGACAAGTGTAGCATTTCTTGCGGTTGCAAGGGAAAGTGCCAGGAGAGGGGGTGGTTTGGGTGGGAAGGGACAAATTGACCAGGGAGTTACGGAGGAAGCGGTCTCTGCGGAAAGCAGACAGGGGAGGAGATGGGAAGATGTGGCCAGTGGTGGGCTCCCGTTGGAGGTGGCGAAAATGTCGGAGGATTATTTATTGTATGTTGCGGGTGGAAGGTGAGGACTAGGGGGACTCTGCCCTTGTTACCATGGGGGGGATGGGGAGTGAGAGCAGAGCTACGGGGTATAGAAGAGACCCTGGTGAGAGCCTCATCTGTAGTAGAAAAGGGGAACCCCCGTTCCCTGAAGAATGAGGACATCTCCGATGCCCTGGTGTGGAACACCTCATCCTGGGTGCAGATGCGGCATAGACAGAGGAATTGGGAGTAGGGGATGGAGCTTACAGGAAGCAGGGTGGGAAGAAGTGTAGTCCAGATAGCCACGGGAGTCATTGGATTTATAGTGGATGTCAGTCAGTAGTCGATCACCTGCAATGGAGATAGTAAGGTCTGGAAATGGTAGGGAAATGTCGGAAATAGTCCAGGTGTATTTGAGTGCCGGATGGAAGTTAGTGGTGAAATGAATACAATCAGTGAGTTGTGTGTGGGTGCAGGAGGTGGCACCAAAGTAATCGTTGATGTAGCGGAGGTAGAGTTTGGGGATAGGGCCACGGTATGCCTCCAACAAGGATTGTTCGACGTACCCTACAAAGAGGCAGGCATAGCTAGGGCCCATGCACGTGCCCATAGCTACGCCTTGTATTTGGAGGAAATGGGAGGAGTCAAATGAAAAGTTATTAAGGGTAAGGACCAGCTCCGCTAGGCGGAGGAGAGTATCAGTCAACGGGGATTGGTTGGTTCTGTGGTCGAGGAAGAAACGGAGGGCTTTAAGACCCTCCTGGTGGGGGATGGAGGTGTAGAGTGGCTGGACGTCCATGGTGAAGATGAGGGAACAGGGGCCTAGAAAACGGAAGTCCTGATGTCGACGAAGAGCATGTGAGGTTTCTTGAACATAGGTAGGGAGGGTTTTGACCAGGGGGGATAGGATGGAGTCGAGGTATGTGAAAATAAGTTCAGTAGGACACAAACTTATCTCCCCCCTTGACTCAATTCAAGAACCCAAGCAGTCTTTCCAGGTGTGGCAGAGGTTCACCTGCACCTCCCACAACCTCACCTAATGCATCCGCTGCTCTAGATGTCAGCTGCTCTGCATCGGTGAGACCAAGCGTAGGCTTGGCGATCGCTTCGCCCAACACCTCCGCACAGTTCGCATTAACCAACGTGATCTCCCAGTGGCTCAGAACTTCAACTCCCCCTCCCATTCCGAATCCGACCTTTCTGTCCTGGGACTCCTCCATGGCCAGAGAGAGGACCACCATAAATTGGAGGAGCAGCACCTCATATTTCGCTTGGGCAGTTTGCACCCCAGCGGTATGAACATTGACTTCTCTAATTTCAGGTAGTCCTTGCTTTCTCCTCCCCTTTTCAGCTCTCCCTCAGCCCACTGTCTCCGCCTCTTCCTTTCTCCTTCCCGCTCCCCCCACCTTCACATCAGTCTGAAGAAGGGTCTCGACCCGAAACATTGCCTATTTCCTTCGCTCCATTGATGCTGCCTCACCCGCTGAGTTTCTCCAGCATTTTTGTCTACTCATGATCACTGCTCAGCTATGTAAGAAACGAGAGGTGTGGGAGTGAAGTGTTGAACAGATAGATGATAAACGTGTGCTGGGGTGGACTTTGATAGTGAATGTCAGTGGTGGACAGATGAATGGTATCGTGTGGGGGAGATGGACAGAATCTAATTTGGGTGTGAGCTTGAGAAGATACGGCAATTGCTTTTAGGTGAGCATACCTGAGACCATATTGAGTATTTCATGTTATTCACCTTCCCTATTCAATTTTCCATAATTTTATTTTTAACTCTCAATAAAAATGATAGTATTCTGATAGTATTTTTTTAATGCAGTTCAGAAAAACGGCTTTCACACTGAGATTTTCATGTTACACCCAGCAGCCACGATCTCCGAGATTCTCATTGCAAACCGGGCACCCGATGTGCATTTAATGCGATCTCCTTATCATCTTGAGTCAGATACCTCTAAACACTGCTGAAGGCTTCAAGAATACCTGCACATGGGTGAGAAGGAATGGGTGACGTTTTGAGCCGAGACTTCTGAAGAACGGTCTCGACCCCAAATGTGAGGTGCTGCTCAGAGATGCTGCCTGTCCTGCTGAATTACTCCAGCTTTTTGTGTCTATCTTTGGTTTAAACCAGCATCTGCAGTTCTCTCCTACACCTGTACATTGGTGCTGTATGCTTCCAGTACTGCTCATTTCAGCTTCTTAACCTAAAATGATTCCACGGTGGCGCAGCGGTAGAGTTGCCGCCTTACAGCGCTTGCACCGTCGGATACCCAGGTTCGATCCCGACTGCAGGTGCTGTCTGTACGGAGTTTGCACGTTCTCCCCGTGACCGCGTGGGTTTTCATCCGAGATCTTCGGTTTCCTCCCACACTCCAAAGACCTGCAGTAGGGTCACAAAAATGCTGGAGAAACTCAGCGGGTGCTGCACAAAAATGCTGGAGAAACTCAGCGGGTGCAGCAGCATCTATGGAGCGAAGGACACAAAAATGCTGGAGAAACTCAGCGGGTGCAGCACAAAAATGCTGGAGAAACTCAGCGGGTGCAGGGTTCGAAGGGTTTCGGACCAAAATGTCGCCAGAAGGGTTTCGGCCCGAAACGTCGCCTATTTCCTTCGCTCCATAGATGCTGCTGCACCCGCTGAGTTTCTCCAGCATTTTTGTGTACCTTCGAACTTCCAGCATCTGCAGTTCCTTCTTGAACACCTGCAGTAGGTTAATTGGTTTGGAATAAGTGTTAATTGTCCCTAGTGAGTGTAGGGTAGTGTTAATGGGCGGAGATCGCTGGTCGGCACAGAGTCGGTGGGCCGAATGACCTGTTTCCGCACTGTATCTCTGTATGTATCTCTGTTCCTGCTACAAAACTTGCTCATGAAACCTGATTGAAACGAAACTCTCACAAGAGAGCAGCAATAGTTAGAATATGTGAGCTTGCCCTCTTATATATGTGAATTTAAAATGGTGTAGACTTCTTATTGAAAGCCTCCACAAGGTCAGGTGAAGTTTCTTTCCAACTAAACAATTTGCTTCACAACTTGCAAGCACATATCAGTTCATTTTAACCTCTCAAAATAGATAGCTCAAGCAGATTGAATACTGTGAATATCATGGTTTATTTTCTAACGTGAGATCTTCTGAGGTGTCTCAAGTTCATTTTTATTACCGCTGTTGTCACCTTCACATTTCACCTTCTGTAGAGAGCTACTTCTTCGTGTTGAGATCGTCTCCGTTATCCAGTTAATATGCAAAAGCTGCCCCAGAACATTTTATTGCCGTGTCTTAAATTAACTGCTTGTGTGCATTGAGTTTGGAAAAAATACAATTGATTTAGAAAGTGTATATTGAATTTGAAATATATAACCGCATTTGTAACGTTTTAATAAAATGAATGCACTTAATTTGAGGCAGATGATTAAAATAAATCGCAAGTTTAAAACACTGTTCCACACAGCCTGTTATGGCAATGTTCTCCACAACAGCTAACTAGTCTAAAGCTCTTCTCCTGCTTGGTCTCTATAAATATTAATCATTCCCCTTTTCCAACAGCAGTATAAATACCTTTCTTGAGATTTAATGGAAACATTTTCAGTTGCAGTGAGCTCGGAGTTCTTGGAAATACATTCATGGTTAAGAGCTTCATAACGTTGTTTCATACAATGTTTCATGTCCTCTGGATTGGTCATATTGCTGTCAGGTCTTCACTTCATATGATGGCTCATCTAAAGGGCCTGTCCCACTTACGCAACCTTTACAGGCGACTGCCGATACTTGTCATAGGTCGCTAAAATTTTCAACTTGTTGAAAATTCAGCAGCGATCAGTAAGACGTTACGACTCTTTGGAGACCTCTCATGACCATAGGAGACCTCTCACGACCATACAGGCGACCCCTGGTGACATGTCGCGGGTGACCTCTCACGACCATAGGAGACCTTGGTCTTGAGAGGTCTCCAATGGTCGTGAGAGGTCTCCAAAGAATCGTAGCGTCTTTCTGGTCGCCGTTGAATTTTCAATGTGTTGGAAATTTCGGCGACCTATTACGGCTGCCAGCAGTCGCCTGTAAAGGTCGCAAAAGTGGGACAGGCCCTTAAGGCAGCACTCGTGCACCCCAGTGGCATTCAATGAAATGCATTGTAGAGCTGGGTCCTGCTTTGGCCACATTGCCATCGTAGTTGGCCCAGTTTCACTCACCATAAATAAGCAGGTCTTTTTAATGGCTGTGAGGCCGGCTTCAAAGAAGCTTAAAAGAAGGCGAGCTGAATGGGCTGCAAAATCCGGCACTGCAGGTGGATTCCTATAGGTTTTATACTTATCTCTCAGGCTTTTCACCACCAACGTCACCCCCATGACCTCCGGCATCCTGCCTACTACATGCCCCTCTCAGCAACTCTGATCTGCTGCACAGCTTCTTCCCTCTCAACTCACCAATCCTCAGACTGATGCCTCAGCCCTCAAATCCTTTCCCAACTCCATCAGCATCACCATATTTCTTCACTTCTCCCTGCCTGTCCTTCCTCTGAGACTTACTAGTCCTAAACCTCTATCTCCCCATCAATTCATCCAATTGCTGAACTACTCCTCTGGTTCCCACCCTTCTACTTCTCTAATTGAAACCCTCCTGAGTTGCACTAGTGTACCTCTCCAGAAGGAACTGTAGATGCTGGTTTGAACCGAAGATAGGCACAAAATGCTGGTGTAACTTAGCGGGACAGGCAGCATCTCTGGAGAGAAGGAATGGGCGAGGTTTCAGGTGGCGATGACCCAAAGTCAGAAGAAGGGTCTCGACCCAAAACATCACCCTTTCCTTCTCTCCAGAGATGCTGCTTGTCCCATCTAGTTACTCCAGCATTTTGTGTTTCTCTCCAGAAGGATATTGGTCCTCTTCATTTCAGCTCACCTCAGCTCCAGAAGATATCCCAATGGTCAAAATATCTGAAAGCCTGTCCCCTGCACCAACCCCTAAGCCATGCATTCATCAGTCCTATCCTTCTATTCCTACCTTCCAGAGATTACTAGCCTTGAGGTCCTGGTTTTTAATCATTTGCCTAACTCTCTATATTCTCTCTGCTGGATATCTTTCCTTTTCCAACCTATGTCGTTTGTGCCAAGGTGCACCATGACTTGTGGCTGCTCACCCAATGCCCTGACGATGTTGTGCAGCCATTCAGGGACATTCTGGCCCCTGTCACCAGGGAGGCAACATGCCATCCTGGAGTTTAGTTTGCTGTTGCACAATCACCAGTCTGTCCCATTAGCTACCGAGTCTCCTATCGCGTGTAGGAAGGAACTTCGCAGAGGGGGAGCAGCGAGAAAGGATGTCGCTGAACTTTCATCGGAGAGAGGAGGAAAACTTCTTCAAAGTAGACATACCTTGAGGAGATTTCGCAGTGGAGCAGACAAAATGTGTAGGAAAGAACTGTGAGTCTCCTATCTCTATGGCTCTGTCTGATTTCCCCTTCCCCACTCTGCCCTAGAACCGTATGCAACACAGAATTCTGCTAAAGCTGGCCCAAGTTTGAAACATGCGTTGGGCTGTTTCGAACTACTGATTTCAGATCCCTTGGCCAGCATGGACGAATGCTTAGGCCTAATTATCTTCTGTCAAGAAATACTCTTATCCAGTTCCAAGTTCATTCATTCCCTGATTATTTTGGATTTGCTTCCTTTTGTTAATTTGATTATTATATCCCTTACCTAATTTAGATGATTTCAACCATGTCAATGCTAAATCCCCCAAATCCTTGGAAATAATCCTGAATTGACTCTAAATTACTGTGACCCTTCATCCCTTGCAGAATCTGCGTTTCAAGGCTTCTCTTGACTAAATAGAGAATTGCCACCTTGTTTCCAGTTGGTCACACAGGGTTTATCCCTCTGTAATAGTTCCCTATGTGTAATCACAGCAACTGCAATATTTTCTGATGCTGAAGTGTTTAGGAGGATGTTTGGCACCAGTGTGCTATTTAAACAATATTGATTTGGTAGGTTTATCTTGTGATCTGAATTTGAGTGTTTATCTGAATATTTAACTTGTCCTTTGCCAGTGTGAAAAGCCCCAGTCCAGTTAACCAGATTTACTTTACTGCTGCTTATATGGATTATTTTTTCATGTACTTTTTCAGTCTAATGCCTGAATGACTAGAGACAAACTTGGGAGCTTATTTTGTGGACAGTTCTTAGTTTAAAGATAAGTAAATCTTGGTATTGGTGGATTTGGTCTATACACATCACAAAGTGTGTACCCTTTAGAACAAAGTGCAGTGGTGCTAAGTCCATATTCAGTCAGAGACAAACAGCATGGAAACAGACCTTTAGATCCAACCTTGCCATTAAGATATCCATCCAAACTAGTTGCATTAACCCACTTTTGATCCATATCCTTCTAAACCTTATCTAATCCATGTGCATGTCCAAATGTCTTTTAAATGCTGTTATTGTAGTTGTCACAACCACATCCTGTGGCAGCTTGTTCCATATACATACTACAACCAGTGTGAAACATTTCCCTCAGGTTCCTTTGAAATCTTTATTCTCTCATCTTAAACCCACGGTTCTCATCCGTAATTCCGCAAAACTGGGAAGAAAGACTGTGTGTACTCAACCCTATCTAAGCCTCGCATAAATATATGCAATCAATAAAATCACCCCTGAGTCTCCTGGGCTTCAAGGAATAATGCATGCTCAACCTCTCCCTGTAACTCAGTCCCTCAAGTCCTGGCAACATCCTTGTAAATCTTTTCTGCACTATTTCCAGCTTAATGGTATCTCTCCCGCAGCAGGGCGAGCAAAACTGAAACCAGTTCTTCAAAAGCAATGGAATTAAATTAAAAGTACATTGTGCAAGATTTTATCTGTAGAACGATGATCTAAAACAAAACGGTCTGTTTCCAAAGCATAGAGGAACTATTGAGCAATATTATTTTTAGTTATATGGTCACTTGTAAGAAAAAAAATGTTCTACCCTCATTCTAAATACTTTTGTACATTAGCCTAAATATACTTTCAAATCCGTAAGTGGTAACTTTAAATTTGGCCTCAAAGCAGCCCCAGTTGGCATTGAATCTCAGAAAGTTTAACTGCGTGCTATCAGGAGATCTGAAACCTTTTCAGGTTTGGGCCTTATTTTAGCTGGGGAGCCAACATTTTAGTTTGCTATGCTTGGATTAGTCAGGCATGCTGTTGAAGGAAGGGTGGGGTTATAGTCTCTGATTACGCACTTTTGAGAATAGAAATGATTTTTTAGTTTGCAAACGTTTCTCCCACGGCAATTTGAAGCCATAAATTTGAAGCGATATATTGAGTTGTAATGCCGTCCTTCGAGGTGCAACTTTGCGTAAGGCCATGCAGGTGCTTATAAACTAATATTACGGGGAGGATGTGATCAGAACTGGAAGGCAGAGAGAGAAAAGGGACGGTAAAAGTGAAACAGTCCGCAACTCGAGTATTTGGAGATCCTGATGGCTCAGCATTTGACTCTGCAGGTGTTGGTTCCAACATTGCCTTCACATATCAGACCCCCATTTCTGGCACTCGCCTGAAACTCGTGAGGATTTGAATCTCTGCAACCCCCTTGAAATTTACTAGGATTATTGGAACATATCAACTACATTATCCAACTACATAACGTCATTTAAAAATATAAACAAATTTCAAGTGTGTTGAAGCATTAATAGGTATAGATTTGCAACAGTCCAGTCTAGTGAAGACTAGGAAGAATAACTACCATCAGGACAATGAGTGGTACATTCAGTGCAGCAGCAAGCTAATAAGATGTTGAAATTCAGGTGAGATATGTGAGCCATGTTAAAATGAAAAAACAGAAAATGCTAGATGGTCTCAGTAGGTCAGGTTTATTTTCATTCAGTGTTGAAAGAAGATAGACACAAAAAGCTGGAATAACTCAGCGGGACAGGCAGCATCTCTGGAGAGAAGGAATGGGTGACGTTTCGGGTTGAAACCCTTCTTCAGACTAGTTAGGGATAAGGGAAACGAGATATAGACGATGATGTAGAGAGCTAAAGAACAATGAATGAAAGGTATGCAAAAAAGTAAAGGAAAGGCCATTGTTAGCTGTTTGTTGGGTGAAAACGAGAAGCTCATGCGATTTGGGTGGGGGAGGGATAGAGAGAGAGGGAATGCCGTGGCTACCTGAAGTTAGAGAAATCAATATTCATACACTGGACTATAAGCTGCCCAAGCAAAATATGAGATGCTGTCCTCCAATTTGTGTTTAGACTCACTTAGCCTAGACAATGGAGGAGACCTACGACAGAAAGGTCTGTGTGGGAATGGGAAGGAGAATTAAAGTGTTTTGCAACCGGGAGTTCAGAAAAGAAGATTGATGGGCTACAGAAACAGTGGACTTCTGGGCTTCTGATTCAGAAAAAGAGGTTGGTCTAAATAAGGGAATGCGCAGCACATCTCTGGCTGTAATATAATCAGAAGGCATAGGGAAAGAGCTGTCAGGTTCATGGGTATTCTTGGATGTCACTGGCAGATTAGCACTGAACTAGCAACACCTCACACAATGAACACCAGTGGTGATAAGCCAAGCTTTGCCTGTGATTTCCGGGCTGCACTCTGTTGGAGTCCATAAGTAGAGCAGGTGTTTGCAGGGATTCCTGCATATAAACTCTACAGGATCTTCTTCATTCCTTTCACTCATATGGGGAAGTTCATTCTGCACTTACATTTTGTGCTTTAAAAAAAAAAATACCACTTAAGCCCTTTATAGAAACATAGAAAATAGGTGCAGGAAGAGGTCATTTGGCCCTTCGAGCCAGCACCTGCCATTCATTGTGATCATGGCTGATCGTCCCCAATCAATAACCTGTGCCTGCCTTCTCCCCATATCCCTAGACTCCACTAGCCCCTTGAGCTCCATCTAACTCTCTCTTAAATCCAACCAGTGATTTGGCCTCCACTGCCCTCTGTGGCAGGGAATTCCACAAATTCACAGCTCTATGGGTGAAAAAGTTTTTTCTCACCTCAGTCTTAAATTACCTCCCCTTTATTCGAAGACTGTGGCCCCTGGTTCTGGATCGCCCAACATTGGGAACATTTTTCCTGCATCTAGCTTGTCCAGTCGTTTTATATATTTTATATGTGTATGGAGTTCATTTTTTTAAACAAGGTTAATGTTCAGCTGGAATTGCTTCCTTTTGTGGTTTTTCGTTGTCAGTACAAGAAAACAATAATCTGGCATCCTGTTGCAATCCTGTTAGGCATCTGTTTGTGTAGGAAGGAATTGCAGATGCTGGTTTAAACGGAAGATAGTCACAAAATGGTGGAGTAACTCAGTCGGACAGGCAGCATCTCTGGAGAGAAGGAATAGGTGACGTGTCGGGTCCTTCAGGCTCATAACTCATTGGTCATTTGTTGGTTTACTCATTAGTCAGAAGTGACATAACATATGACATATAAACATAGTGACATAACATATGAGGAGCGTTTGATGGCACTGGACCTTTACGATACGATACGACACAATAGAACTTTATTTATCCCGGGAGGAAAATTGGTCTGCCAACGGTCATAAAACACAACAAGATACATGAAACATGAGTTTGAGAAGCATCCTCCACTCCATGATCATCTCCAGTGAATCCAACTCGAGTCATCGCCAGTGAATCCAACTCCACCTCCAGGACGGAGCCAGCCTTCCTGATGAGCTTGGTAATTATGTTGCCGTCCGTGGAGCTGCACGCTGGAGTTTAGAAGGTTGAGGAGGGACCTAATTGAAACTTACAGAATAGTGAAAGGCATAGATAGAGTGGATGTGGAAAGGATGTTTCCACTGATGGGAGAGTCATGGACCAGAGGTCATAGTCTCAGTATTAAATTATGTTCTTTTAGGAAGGAGATGAGGAGAAATGTATTTTGTTAGAGGGTGGTGAATATGTTTAATTATTTGCCATGGAAGGCTGTGGAGGCCAAGTCAGTGGATACATTTAAGACAGAGATAGACAGCTTCTTGATTAGTATGGGTGTCAGAGATTGTGGGGAGAAGGCAGGAGAATGGGGTTAGGTGGGAGAGATAGATCAGCCATGATTGAATGTTGGCGTAGACTTGATGGGCTGAATGGCCTAATTCTGCTCTTATCACGCGATCTTATGATCTTATGAAGTGCGAGCTGTGAGTAGAGAGTGTAAGCAAATCTTGTGAGTCTGGAGCATGTCCAGAACAAGGGCCGGTGGGCAGCAGGGGCTGGGGGTTGCAACACCACAGCTCCAGAATGCTTGTATATTTTCCCCCTCCCCCCATAAACTCAATGGATTTACTCAAAAATGTATGATATTGCTATTTTACACATATTTAAGTTGAGATGGGAAAGATTTAAAGGGGAGCTGAGGAGCAAGTTTCACACGGAGGGAGGAAGGTATGTGGCATGAGCTGCCAGGGGAAGAGGTATAAGTAGGAAGAATTACAACAATAAAAATACATTTGAACAGGTACATGGAAAGAAAAGCTTTGAAAGATGTGGGCCCAAATGCAGGTGAATGTGACCAGCTCAGCCCGTGTATATCGCTCCATGACATCACATAGAGAAGTGAAATGGATGTGCTTCAGTATTAATACAAGTAACATGAGTGGAAAGGATGTGGAAAGGATGTTTCCACTGGTGGGAGGGTCTCGGACCAGAGGTCAAAGCCTCAGAATTAAAGGGCGCTCTTTTAGAAGAAGGTGAGGAGGAACTTCTTTAGTCAGAGAGTAGTGAAGCTGTGGAACTGTGGGCTGTGGAGGCCAATTCAGTGGATATTTTTAAGGTAGAGATAGACAAGTGCTTGATTAGGATGGATGTCAAGGGTTATGGGGAGAAGGCAGGAAAATGGGATTAGGAGGCAGAGATCAGCCATGATTGAATGGCGGAGTGGACTCGATGGGCCAAATGGCCTAATTCTACTGCTATAACTTGTAAACTTGGGAACATTTGAGAGTCCAGAAAATCTAATAATCTGGCCCTACCAAAGTCCCAAGAGCATCGGATTATTAGTGTTACGTTAGTCAGAAGTAATAGTTTTGACAAAAAGTGAAACAGGGAACAAGGCTTTGCCATTTGCCAAAAGGTTTGTTTGGTTGTTTGGCCGACACACTAAATCCCATTGTGTTGATTGAAATTTAGCCACAGGTCATTTACTAGAATGCAGCTCAGCTTGCAGAACATGTAGGCCAAAGAAATAGAAGCCCCTGATCCACGGAAGATGCGTTCAGTGAAACAGGATACAGTTTGGTTTAATTTATTGTCACGTGTACCGGGGTAGAGTGAAAAGCTTTTGTTGCGTGCTATCTAGTCAGCAGAAAGACAATACATGATTACAATCGAGCCATTCACAGTGTGCAGATACACGATAAGGGAATAAGGTTTAGTGCAAGGTAAAGTCAGCAAAGTTCAAACCTTAGTTCAGCACTGCTCTCTGGGTGTGGTAGGATGATTCAGTTGCCTCATAACAGCTGGGAAGAAACTGTCCCTGAATCTGGAGGTGTGCATTTTCACACTTCTGTACCTTTTGCCTGATGGGAGAGGGGAGCAGAGGGAGTGGCCAGGGTGTGACTCATCATTGATTAAACTGCTGGATTGCCAAGGCAGCGTGAGGTATAAATGGAGTCAATAGAAGGGAGGTTGGTTTGTGTGATGGTCTGGGCTAGAGACACAGACTGGGAATAAGATTGAGATCCACTCTGGGAAAATCGAAGCCAATATCGCAGGTCTACAAAAATATTAGCAGTTTCAAAGGCGTCATTTGTTTGGTTTGAATTTAAGAAAAGCAAATGTGCTGTAGCATGTTTTAGTGTTTGATAAACATTCAGGAGGAAAGAGGGCAGCACATTAGTGAAATTACTTGACGAGTAATGCTGGAGCCTAATCTAACAAGTTAAAAACCAATTGAGACACCAACCAGTTCAAATCCCACCACAGCAGCTATCGCATTTACATGTAATTAGTCATCATAATTATTGAAGAAAAAAAAAATCATTAATAATGATATCCCCAAAACTACCCAATTGTCAAATAATCAAAGGTACACAAAATTGCTGGGGAACTCAGCGGGTGCAGCAGCATCTATGGAGCGAAGGAAATAGGCGACGTTTCGGGCCGAAACCCTTCTTCAGTCAAATAATCAATCTGGTTTCTCAATGTCCTTAGGTAGAGGATTTCTGCCTTCCTATCTTGGCTGGCTAAAACATGACTGGATCTAACATTGTGATTGTTTCATAAATGGCCACTCAGTTTGGTTCAGGATACCAACCAATGTTAGGGCAGCACAATGAAGCAGTGGTAGAGTTGCTGCCTTACAGCGCCAGAGACCGAGGTTTGATCCTGACCATGGGTGCTATTGCACAGAGTTTGTACTTTCTCCCCGTGACCTGCGTGGGTTTTCTCCGGGATCTCCGGTTTCCTCCCATCCTCCATTGGTTTGTAGGTTAATTGGCTCGGTATAAATGTAAAATTATCCCTAATGTATTGTGAGTAGGATTGTGTTAATGTGCAGGGATCACTGGTCGATGTGGACTCGGTGGGCTGAAGGGCCTGTTTCCACGTGCTGTATCTCTAAACTAAAGTAACCTGACCTAAACTAAAATGTTAGCTCTGCCAGTGATGTCCACATCCTGAAAAATACCTATACAAAAAATAGGAAATCTTCATATTTCGGAGAAGTACATGGAATAAGTAATGGAATAAATATCCATTAGTAAAACTATTCTATTTTCTAAATGTGTTTGATGCCTTATTTCCAAACGTATTTTGAAAGTCCATATATTTTCATAACACCTCATCAACTATCTCTGTAATCTTGTTGGAGAACACCTAGAAGTAATCTGGTTATCCAATTGTACAAAATATGCACTGTGAGAAACACAAAGTAATAGAAAGAGTTCTTAAAATATATACAGGAGAACTTCCTTAATCAGTCCACATCTAACTTAATGAGTGCTAGATTTGGTTGTTGTGAATCAAATTCTCCCAAGTTTAAGAAAAATTCATATTTGAATCTGAGCATTGCCAATAAGGCCATCATTTATTGCCCAATTATAATTGCCCTTGAGAAGGTGATTATAAGCTGTACTCTTGAGCTGCTGCAGTCCTTCTGGTGAAGAAACTCCAATGTTTGCTGCCTCGGAAGTTCAGCATTTAGACTTTAGACTACAGAGATACAGCACGGAAACAGGCCCTTTGCCGACCAGTGCCAATTAGCGTACAATCCTGTGCGCCGTTTGAGTGTGGGAGGAAACTGGAGCACTTGGAGAAAACCCACGTGGTTACAGGGAGAACGTACAAACTGTGTATAGACAGCACCCTTAATCAGGATCGAACCCGGGTCTCTGGCGCTGTGCCACCTTAGATGCAGTGATAACGACGAAACAATGATACCTTTCCCAATTGTGAATCTTACTTCTAAGTGTATGATTTCAAGTTGATTGACTGACTGCAATTGATCAATTACTCCACCATTTACTTAGAGGTGAGAAGGGAGGCAGGACCTGAAGTTATGGGAAAAGAGGCTTGAGCAGCGATCTGAACCTTGCAATGAAGTTACAATTCATTAATTAAGGAGAATGTCGATAAGCATCAGTGTCTCAATCAAGGTAATGCGATTCAAATGAGAGTTAATAGAAGCACCATAAATTACAGTGATTGAGAGATAAGTAAGACTGCAGTAATTTGACCATTAGAGAATTGTTTTCATTTGATCCACATATGTTTCGGTAACAAGTTATTTTTTTGTTCCAAGCAGAATTTTAAGTGAATTAAGAGCAGAGAATGCATGTGTGCACACTGTAATTGTTAATTAGAAAATTGGCCCTGAATTTGCCAAGTGAGCTCCTGGCAATCACCGCTGACTGTAAGAGACTTACCGGGTTCAGGACTGAGCTTATCCTGGGCCAGGTGGTGACAGCACATGGTGAGATATTATTTAGTCACATCAGTGAGCCAGTAGAGGTCCTTCCCTCAAAACTGCCGTGGAAGCTGCTTGTTAATGATGCCCCTGCCATCAGGAAGAGGTACAGGAGCCTGAAAACTGTAACGTCCAGGTTTAGGAATAGCGTCTTCCCTATAGCCATCAGGGTATTGAACACTACAACCTCAGAACTACAGAGACATGGGGGCATTAGTTTTGTCTTTTTGCACTATTATCGCGTGTTTGTTTTTATGTGTAGATACATAAGTGTATATACATGTGTGTGTATGTATATATGTTGGTATATATGTGTGTGTGTATATATGTGTGTGCATGTGTGTATATATGTGTGTGTGTATATGTGTGTGTATATATGTGCATGTGTATATACAGTATGTGTGTGTGTGTATATATGTTTGTGTGTGTATATATGTGTGTGTGTATGTATAATAAACATTCACTGAACTTTTTTCTCATTTATTATATTTACAGTTTGCTCTGTTTACATATTCTGTTGTGCTGCTGCAAGTAAGAATTTCATTGTTCTATCTGAGACACATGACAATAAAACTCTTGACACTTGAAAAAGCTGTCATTTTGAAATGCCACTAAAGCATTCAAAAATCATATAAAAAAGCTAAACAATTATATATATATATTTTTTTAATTTGGTAAGGTAATATAAAAGCAGTTTTAATTAACTGAAAATGTTATTGTAAATAAAAACGTGTAAAAATGTGTTACTTGCCTTTCTCTTTATATCTGTGAAATCTTCATCCCAGTGAATGGGAGCACAGGCTTCAATATGTGATCTGCCGTTGTGAATATAGGGAAACCAGACCAATGAATTTCATGCAAAATCTAATGCACTGACCACTTTGCTGTTGAGAATCTGTCAACGTTAGATGTTTCCTTGTTTCCTTGTACACGTATGTCAAAGACCTGAACCTGCAGGAAGGAACTGCAGATACTGGTTTAAACCAAAGATAGACACAAAAGGTTGGAGTCACTCAACGAGTCTGACATCATCTCTGGAGAAAAGGAATAGTGACATTTCGGGTCGAGATACTTCTTCATTCAGACTGTCCCGAAATGACACCTATTCCTTTTATCCGGAGATGCTGCCTCACCTGCTGAGTTACTCCAGGGTTTTGTGTCTATCTCCTGCTTGAATTCACCGGGGTGAACACCAGCAGTGAGGCGCCAAACTGCCAGCATCAATCTGTGAGATTCAGCCGAGTGATGTGTTAATGTCACAGCTCATTATAAATCACACACTTGGAGATAAAATAATTCTTTGTTGAAATAGAAGCGGAGTGCCAGGAGTATTGTTGCATTGAGTAACATTGTTACATTGTTAGAATGCCAGGAGTTTTGTTACATTGAGTAACATTGTTACAGAGTGCCAGGAGTTTTGTTACATTGAGTAACATTGTTACAGAGTGCCAGTTTTGTTACATTGAGTAACATTGTTACAGAGTGCCAGGAGTTTTGTTACATTGAGTAACATTGTTACAGAGTGCCAGTTTTGTTACATTGAGTAACATTGTTACAGAGTGCCAGGAGTTTTGTTACATTGAGTAACATTGTTACAGAGTGCCAGGAGTATTGTTACATTGAGTAACATTGTTACAGAGTGCCAGGAGTATTGTTACATTTTTGTTTCCCAATTAATGATTTTGAGAATATTAAGTTTGAATTTTAAATATTCACATCAGTCTGTGAAGTATCATATTCTGGATTTAAAATTGTATTCCCCACTCATCAGGTAAGCAGAAATCTCCTTCATCTGTAAGCAAACTAGAATTTTACTGCATTCGTGCAAAGGAGCATCCAAGACAAAAGTTTTCAGACCTATGGTCATTAACTTAAAGCGGTCATGCTCCTATAACAAGTGGTGGCAGAATGATCAGAAACATTCCACCCCCTCTCACCTGTTTGCTGTGCCTTTCTCCAATGCCAACGCTCGACTTTGCCTGAAGCATGGGCCTGAAGGATCACATAGACAGCTCCTTCATACTTTCATCAATCTAGATACCAAGCAATGGTTCTGTGTTAGTTGCCAGTCCAATGATAAATAAATAATAATTTCTTACAAGAGGTTTGTGTTAATGATGCAGCCCTCTTATCTTTACTTCAGTCCTTTCTAATGTGATACTTAATCGAATCTGAAATGTGTTCAGTGCATGAATGGCAATTGCAAGTTAACTCGCACATTGTACCTCTGCCCTGGGGCTCCTCCACTGTCAGAGTAAGGCCAAATGCAAATTGGAGGAACACCACCTCATATTTCACTTGGGCAGCTTGCAACCCAGTGGTATGATCATTGATGATCAATGACTGTGATCAGCCACATAGAATCATAGGGTCATATAGCATGGAACCTGGCTCTTTAGCCCAATTTGTCCGTGCCGACTAAGATACCCACTTTAAGTTAGTCCTGCATAGTGTGCAGGTGCGAGAGTGATCCATCAATCTGGATTGTCCAACACAGAGTCAATTGAGTCAACCTTCACTCCCCTTGCAATTGCGGCCACCACATAGACCACTGAGGAGGCATTGCCAATCCGCACTGAGTTTGGCAGACCAACACACCAAGGTGCATTAACGCACCACTTGCCGATTATCAGGAAGATCACACGACCTGCCCCTCATACTTGTGTGGGAAGGAATTGCAAGTGCTGGCTTACACTGAAGATAGACAAAAAATTATGGAGTCACTCAGCGGGACAGGCAGCATCTCTGGAGAGAAGGAATGGGTGACGATTCGGGTCAAGATAATCAACAGAGAAACTCTTGGTCACATCTCTTGGCAATGTCCTTTTGTAGGGTAGAGAAGGATCTCATCCTCACCTCCACCCCAATACAAAACAAAAGGAACCAATGTAAAAACATAATTGTGGGCCCATGTCACTCATCTATGACAAAACTGATGTCAAAAATAATGCCAAATCAATGAATGCCAAATTCTATTTCCATTTTTTCTCCCTGAAAACAATATTCTGCAATATTTTGAATAAACTATTACATGGGCAACATGCACCAAATTCTCTGTCAACCCCAGCATTCCACCCCTGTCCACATCAGCTCCTCTGCCCTCATTGCTCCAGCAAACACCAGGCCCAACTCTCTGCCACCCCAAGAGTCCCAGACTCCTGGGATAAGCTAGGGTGGCACTCGACGAGAGACCGCCCAAGCATTCAGCACTCTGTGTGTGCCGTGAGACCTTTGTGAGGCTGTGTTGCTGTATTGGGGGATGCTTCCCACTAGAATGATGACAGAGTGTTTCCACCTCTGGGCAGCATTGTGAGGAGCCAGACTCGTCAGCAGCAGGAGGTCAGAAAGTGACAAACCCAGCGATTGGCAGCCCACTCTATTGATCCAGTGACCTACTCATTGGAAATAAAAGTAAATACCAGTGGTAACTAAATTGACAAGTACTTTCCACATTGCTGGAGTTGGGGCCAATGTTGTTATTGAACTAGAGCAGAGCTTCTTAAACTATTTCAGTGTCATTCACCCTTGAGTCTTTATCACAAGATGTAATTTACCCTCGACTGAATTTTCTGAGTTTTTTTGGTAATTTTCGTCTTATTCTCCCTTGTGTATAATTTTATATACAATTTATTTTGGCACACGAGCAAATAGCATAAATTAACTAATTTCTTAAGTGTTTGTTTTATTCAACTTTATGAACATCCTAAAAATATGTAAAGAAACCACAGGTAGAGAATAAAAACATCAAATTTCCAGCTGCCCTGCCATTAAAACCAATAAGAGCTTATTAACCAATTTAATGGCAATGCCTTTTTTTAAGTATAGAAACAAATATAAATATCTGAATAAATTAAGTCATTCACTCCTCTAGTTTAATTCACCCCAAAATAATTTCATTCACCCTTGGGTGAACTATTCACCAGTTTAAGAAGCACTGGACTAGAGGCACTAGATTCTGAAGTGCTGATTATCTGCCTGGTGCCATAGTCTTTGATTTATGTGGCACTCTCTAAAGTTTTTTTAATATCACCTATGGTGAATTGAATTGCGTGGAGTTTAGCTCCTGGAAAAGTAAAAGGCCTGTCCCACGAGCATGCGACCTGCATGTGGCAAGCGCGACCAAACCGGAAGCGGGGGCCGCGCGGAGGTCGAGTGAGTGATGTGAAGTTCGAGCGTGACGAACGGCGTCAAGACGCTGCGTACTGCATCGAGATGCTGCGTACGCCGTTGAGGCGACTGCGGGCCGGCGGGCCGTTGCTGCATGGAACTTTTGAACACTGTCAGTTTTTCGGAGCCCCGCGCGATGTCGGGACCAGCTCCGCACAACTCCATACGGCTCCGCCAATCAAAGTGGGACCGGCCCCGCGAGGCCGTACGGCTCAAGCGACCACGTTAGGTCGCGCTTGTCGCATGGAGTCACATGCTCGTGGGACAGGCCCTTAAGGGTTTCAAATCCTTCACCCTCTAGCACTGGGAGTGAAGATGGAACTAGATCTCCACAAGGACTGAAGGTGTCACTCCTACCAATGGTATAATTGACTTAATGGGTCTGCTGCACGTAGATTGAGTTAGGATGAGGTCAAGTAAATTGTTCCTTAAGCTGCACAAACAGCCGCAGGCACTGTGACCACTGTGTCCTTTAAGACGTGGTCAATGGCAGTGCTCTCAAGCCACTGTCATTGATGGCCATTGAGGTTCCCCATCTTGAGTACATTTTGTGCCTCTTCCACCCTCAATGTTTCTTCTGTAATTTTGATTCTGTGAGTGTGACTATACCAGAAGGGCATTGATGAGCCAAATGATCAATGCGACTATAAAATATCATTCATTGAAATGGGCATTAACCATTGTGGTTATTTTTAAAGTTATCATTACTATGAATAGTTTTTGTTCTTGGTTTAGTTTAGTCTATTGCCACATTGTGCAAGGTGCAGTGAAAAGCTTTTGTTGCAAGCTAACCAGCCAGCAGAGAGACAATACATGATTATAAATCTAAGGAAAGACATTCTTGCCATAGAGGGATTACAGACAAGGTTCACCAGACTGATTCCTGGGATGTCAGGACTTTCATATGAAGAAAGACTGGATAGACTCGGCTTGTACTCGCTAGAATTTCGAATATTGAGGGGGGATCTTATAGAAACGTACAAAATTCTTAAGGGGTTGGACAGGCTAGATGCAGGAAGATTGTTCCCAATGTTGGGGAAGTCCAGGACAATTCAATTCAATTCAATTTATTGTCATTTGGACCCCTTGAGGTCCAAACGAAATGCCGTTTCTGCAGCCATACATTACAAACAAATAGACCCAAGACACAACATAATTTACATAAACATCCATCACATTGCTGTGATGGAAGGCCAAAAAAACTTCTCTCTCCACTGCACTTTCCCCCCCGATGTCAGAGTCAAAGTCAAAGCCCCCGGCGGGCGATGGCGAATTGTCCCGCAGCCATTAAAGCCACGTCGGGTGATGCAAGGTCGCGCACCGGGTCTTGGTGTTAGAGCCCCCGGCGTGCGCTCGCAGAGACCCGCCGCCATTCCAAGCCGCGCGGGGCGGTGCTGTAAGGCCCCGCTCCAGGAGCTCTTCAACCCCGCAACTCGGGCGGGAGAAGTCGCCGCTGCGGAAGCCCCGAAAAGCGGTCTCCCTCCAGGGACCCGCGGGCTCCCGGTGTTACCGTCCGCCAAACCCGCAGTTGCAGCCACCGAATCTCCGGGGGTCGGGTCGCAGCAGCGTCCACCACAGCTCCACCCGCTCTGGACTCGGCCAGCTCCGCGACGGTGAGGTGAGTAGTCGGCACCACAGCCCCCGGTCTTCCTGTTGGAGGCCGCTCCTCGTTGCAGCCCCAACGACAACGGAGACCCGACAAAGAAAAGGTCGGGTCTCCCGTGCAGGGAGAGATTTAAAAGTTACCCCCTCCCCCCCACACCACCCCCACCCCCCACACACATACCCCAACAAAAAATAACAAAAACTACATAAAAACATAGACATAAAATAATAAAAACGCAGACGGACTGGGGAAATCCTTTAGGACCGAGATGAGAAAAACATTTTTCACACAGAGTGGTGAATCTCTGGAACTCTCTGCCACAGAAGGTAGTCGAGGCCAGTTCATTGGCTATATTTAAGAGGGAGTTAGATGTGGCCCTTGTGGCTAAAGGGATCAGGGGGTATGGCGAGAAGGCAGGTACAGGATACTGAGTTGGATGATCAGCCATGATCATATTGAATGGCGGTGCAGGCTGGAATGGCCTACTCCTGCACCTATTTTCTATGTTTCTTTGTCTATAATCGGGCCATTGACAGTGTACAGATATATGATAAGTGAATAATCAAATTTCAAGATCCAAATTCCAGGTTATTAACTGAATTTAGGTTGTACTGTGGAATTTGAACTCTGGTCTATGGGTTCTTCGTCTAGACTTCTGATTACCAGCGTGGTGATTTAACTGCAGCACAACCCTTTTAAATGATAACAGATATGTTCTGTTCACAAAACAACAGGGCAAGTCCAGTCTCTGCTAATTGCATTCGATCACCAGCATTGAGATATCTCTTCAACAAAGACGTATCTGCAGCAAAGGAACATACCCTTTAGACTATTGTGTCTGAAGTAAACTTCAGGCACCAAGTTATATTAACATTTTCACTCACATATTCATCACTTCTCCTGCCTCCATCCACCTGCATGAGGGATAATTAACCTACCGCCCAGCACATCTATGGGATGGGTAGCAAGGAACTGCAGATGCTGGCTTACAGCGAAGATATACACAAAATGCTGGAGTAACTCAGCGGGACTTGTAGCATCTCTGGAGGGAAGGAATGGGTGATGTTGTGGGTCGAGACCCTTCTTCAAATATTTGGGAACAGAGTACCCAGAGGAAACCCACATGGAGAATGTGTAAACTCCACATAGACAGCACTCAAGGTCATGACTGAACCTGGACTCTAATGCAGCAATGGATCCCCTGTCTAGATAAATTACTAAAACCAAATTAGTGTATTACATTTTTTCTCTTTGAGGTATCTTCAAAAAACGACTTCTGAGAGGTGTGACATAAATGCAGCTTGCCTTTGGTGTAACTAGAAACAAATGATGTGACCATCCAACAGACAAAAATATGTCAGCATGTGCTCAATGGGTGGATCCAATTTAATCATTCTGAATTAATTACTCTGACTTTATTTGCCAAGAAGTTTTAATCCATGATCTATTCTGTCATTCTGTCTATTTTGATCTATTCTGTCATTGCTCTATTGGAAGCCAACCGTGGCTACGACTGATAATAAAATAATCTTGTGGCCAGCATGGACGGATAATAGAGAGTTGGAGCAAATATGGCATCTGGTCACTTTGAGCCGCAGTATACATCTGTGTTTGTCATATTTAAAAGATTAGCATCAAATAGTGAATTCTTAACGGCATTCCTCTGCATGTGTCTCATGCAACAGATCTGTGCATCTTTACACAATACCAGGTTGGATAATATAGTAGGTAACATAGATGCTTTGAAGATATAATCATTCCGTTGCTATTTTAAACATTCATTTCATATTTGGATATCTTAGTTTTACATTTGAATATCTTGTATTTATTCTGTAAACTGTGACACAAATGTTCTTGGATAAGGAAGAGTGCTCATGTGTGCAAATGGAATGAAATTATCCTCACAATTTACTCCTGTGTGTATATTAAATATCCAACTAAAATAAACCATCCAAAAATAATCATTTGTGCTAGATTTTAGAGGCGTTTTATTAATATAATGTAATTTTGTAAATCCATTACTTGCATGTCAAAATCCAGATTTTTAGAAGCAGGAACTGTTGCACTAATGATTCAATTCAATGACCTGATGACACTTTATGGTCACATGTACGTAGGTAGAGTGAAATGCTTTGTTTTGCAACCCGATAAAATCATTAAGCAGGGAGTACACAAGTGTTGACACTTTCTGACAAAGTTATCAAAGTTCACCGAACAGTCTATCTTCTACCTGCCGCCGCATGTGTCAACAGACGGTCCTCGCTGGGTCCCCCTTCATTCATGACGGCCCCCCGCCAGGTTCCCCCCCCCCCCCAGTTTTCTCGACGGCTCCCCAAGCCGGGTCCCACTTCATTCTCGGCGCCTCCCCCTAATGGGTACTCCCTTCCTTCTCTGGGGTCACCCCACCGGATAGCTCTCAATGGCCCTCCTCGCTCTCAGCAGTCCATCTTGTTCTCAGTGGTCCCCTAGCTCTTGACGGGCCACCTCCCTCTCAATGGTCCATCTACAATCTATACCAGTAACTGTATTGTGAGCTGTTTTGGGCCCCATATCTGAGGAAAGATGTGCTGGCATTAGAGAGGGTCCAGAGGAGGTCCACGTGAATGATCCCAGGAATTATTGGATTTAAATATCATGAGCGTATGACGGCCTGTACTCACTGGAGTTTAGAAGGATGAGGGGGCACATTATTGAAACTTACCAAATAGTGAAAGGCCTGGGTAGGGTAGATGTGGAGAGGATGTTTCCACTCGTGGGAGAGTCTAGGACCAGAGGGCATAGCCACAGAATTAAAGGATGCACTTTTAGAAAGGAGATGAGAAGGAAATTCTGAGGCAGATGGTGGTGAATCTGTGAAGTTCATTTCCACAGATGACAGTGGAGGTCAAGTCAATGGGTGTTTTTAAGGTGGAGAGTGACAGATTCCTAATCAGTAAGTGTGTCAGGGGTTATGGGGAAAAGGCAGGAGAATGTGGTTGAGAGGGAAAGATATATCAGCAATGATTGAATGGCGGAGTAGACTCGATGGGCCGAATATTTCTGCTCCTATCACTAATGACCTAATGAACTCCCCTCAGCCTCTAATGCTGTAGAGTATAAAATCAAAGTTTATCCAAGCTCTCTTTATGGCTAATAACCTCTAATCTAAGGTGCATGTTGGTAAAAACTCTTCTGTATCATCTCCAAATGCATAACCAAACTTTTATAAAGCTGCAGCATGCCCTCCTGACTCTTAAACTCTGCCCCGACTAATGAAGGCAAGCATACCATACGTCCTCTAACCAATCTATATACTTCTGTTGTTGTTTTCAAGGCGCTATGAACTTGGATCCCCAAATCCCTCTGCACATCAATACTGTTAAGGGTACTCTCATTTATTGTGTACTTTCCTCTTTCATTTTACCTCCCAAAATTGGACACCTCACATTTGTGCAAATTAACCTGCATCTGCAATTTATAGTCATAGCCACAGCATGGAGACAGGTCCTTCGGCCCACCTTGCCCATCTACAGTGGTCCCACCTGCTTGCAGATGGCCCGTATCACTCTAAACCAGTCCTATCCATGCACCTGTCTAAACGCTGCATTAGAACCTGCCTCAACTATCTCCTCCAGCAGCTTGGTCCAGAGAGCCAACAACTACCAATTCTTGATTTCAAAATGCCCGAGAATATTAGCATTTCCCACATCATCCTCCCTGTCCTTTTCCTTGGTGAATACTGATGCAAGAACTGGTTTTGTACCTCGCCTACATTTGAAAGAGCAAAAGCACACGCAAAGTTTGAAAACTCCGAAAACCCTTTTCTGTAAAGGTATTATGATTATTAATCAATTGGCTGCCTATTTAGAGATTTGTTTCTTTCACATTACTGGTGATTTTGCCTGATTCTGGATTCAAACCTTCAGAAAGTCTATCCAAATAAAAAGTTCATGTGTAGATAAGAGCTGCAGATGCCGGTTTGCATCGAAGACACAAAATGCTGGAGTAACTCAGCGGGACAGGCAGCATCTCTGGAGAAAAGAAATGGGTGACGTTTCAGGAATGGGAGACCCTTATTCAGTTTAGATTATTGACACGTGTACCGAGGTACAGTGAAACGCTTTTGTTGTGTGCTATCCAGTCAGCAGAAAGACAATACGTGATCACAATCGAGCCATTTACAGTGTATAGATACATGATAAGAGAATAACGTTTAGTACAAGGTAAAGCCAGCAAGGATAGTCCAAGGGTCAGCAATGAGGTAGATAGTAGTTAGGCACTGCTCTCTGGTTGTGGTGGGATGATTCAGTTACCTGATAACAGCTGGGAATTCAGACCGAAGAAGAGTCTCCACCCAGAACATCACCCATTCCTTCTTTTAAAATGTTCATCTTGTTTAAAGTGGAAACAAACAAAACAAGCAGCACAGTCAATATGACTCCTGAATTAGAACAATCATTAATTTTCTATAACTTTATCAATCTATTGTTACTATTTCAATTCTGCCAATTAAGTTTTCAATTTTTGATGCAAATGCCAGATTTGCCCTTACAAAATGTCCTTATCACCTGCTCTGTCATTATGGATTAGTTCTAGTTTGACCCGTCCAATGATGAAGATGATCGATGAGAACACGCACCATATTCTGAATCAGTGCCCTGCAGGAAGTTGACTGTGTCTATGCATGAGAGCTGTAAGAGGGTCAAAGCTGGCAAGATTCAAATCATATTCAATCACATATGGAACAAAACCTTTATTGAAAATATTTTTTTCCTTTGCATCTGGCATTAATTCATTATTGAGGGAAAACATATGTTTTAAAGGCCATTAAGCCAGGATTACAATATATTATTGCTCACAGTTTTCTTCACTGTTTAGATTTTCTCGCATAGTATATCTTTCTTGTTTCATACCTAAGGTGAAAAAATAGACACATAGAAAATAGGTCCTTCGAGCCGGTGTGACTGATCATCGAGCCAGTCATGACTGATCATCCACAATCAGTATCCCGTTCCTGCCTACTCCCCACATCCCTTGATGTAGTTGTAGTTTTAGGTATGCTACATTGTCAACAGTGAGGTGTCATTGCCTCTTCCTGAATACTCTACGATGCAATATATGAAATCATAAGTTCATAAGTGATAGGAGTTAAATTAGGTCATTCAGCCCATAAAGATTACTCTGCCATTCAATCATGGCTGATCTAGGTCTCCCTCCTAAACCCATTCTTCCCATAACCTCTGACAATTGTACTAATCAAGAATCTATCTATCTCTGCCTTAAATATATCCACTGAAATATATCCTTCTGTGGCAAAGAATTCCACAGATTCACCCCTCCTCTGACTAAATAAATTCCTCCTCATCTTCCTAAAGGAAAGTCCTTTAATTCTGAGGCTATGACCTCCTCTCCAGATCCACTCTATCCAAGCCTTTCATTATTCTGTACATTTCAATGAGGTCCCCCCTCATTCTTCTAAAGTCCAGCCAGTACAGCCCAGTGCTGTCAAATGCTCATGATATGTTAACCCATTCAATTCCTGGCTTCATTCTCATAAACCTC
Source organism: Amblyraja radiata (assembly GCF_010909765.2). Lineage (NCBI taxonomy): Eukaryota > Metazoa > Chordata > Chondrichthyes > Rajiformes > Rajidae > Amblyraja > Amblyraja radiata. Next base: position 50,123,601 of record NC_045969.1, read on the forward strand.
CTCTGGACCCTGTCCGGAGCCAACACATCCCTCTTCAGATATGGTGCCCAAAATTGATCACTATATTCCAAATGCAGCCTGACCAGTGCCCTATGCAGCCTCGCCATTACATCCCTGTTTTGTATACAAGCCCTCTCGAAATAAGTGCGAGCTAGAAATCTACCAAACTGTGTACAGTGCAGTGGATATTTTGCTGTCCTTTACTGGATGATATTCTTCTTGCTATTGAGGAAATGCAGCGTAGGTTTACAAGGTTAATTCCTGGGATGGCGGGACTGTCATTTGCTGAGAGAATGGAGCGGCTGGGTTTGTACACTCTGGAGTTTAGAAGGATGAGAGGGAATCTCATTGAAACATATAAGATTGTTAAGGGTTTGGACATGGTAGAGGCAGGAAACACTGTTCCCGATGTTGGGGGAGTCCAGAACTAGGGGCCACAGTTTAAGAATAAGGAGTAAGCCATTTAGAACGGAGATGAGGAAACACTTTTTCTCACAGAGAGTGGCGAGTCTGTGGAATTCTCTGCCTCAGAGGGCGGTGGAGGCAGGTTCTCTGGATGCTTTCAAGAGAGAGCTAGATAGGGCTCTTAAAAATAGCGGAGTCAGGGGATATGGGGAGAAGGCAGGAACGGGGTACTGATTGGGGATGATCAGCCATGATCACATTGAATGGTGGTGCTGACTCGAAGGGCTGAATGGCCTACTCCTGCACCTATTGTCTATTGTCTATTGATACTTATAGTAAGAATAAGTACATTGTATATTGTGGTTTGATTTTTCAATTGGGAAAACGCTGCTTTATAATAACACCGATGTAATTCTGAGTAGTGTGGCATTGATTGGACTCCAATAGTCAATTTGTAATGGAGCAACTTTGAATAATGTGTGAACAATTATCGAATTTGAAATGTTGGGCAAGGAAAGATCAGCGTAGGTCATAAACATGATGCTCGTGAACCGATACAGCAAAGTAAATTAAAATGGGATGTCCTAGCAAAAGATAACACAACAATTGCAAAAGAATAATGAAAGAGAAAAGTATGTTTTTCAGAAACAATGTACTTAGCCTTAATATGTTCCCGCTTAAACGAATAAGTAGCCAGGACATTTTTTTTTGTTTGATGATACAGTTACTCCCTTAAATAATAAATGATCACTGTAATTAATCATCTCATAATCTATTTGGGTGCTGAAGAAAGATCAATAAATAAGCCATTAGGCATATTCCACGTTATAAGATCATTTCAATTGTAATGTTCAGTTGTAGAATGAGAGTGGATAACGACTAGCCGGGGGGCAGCATGAAGTCAATCAATATAAACTGTATTCAGCAGACTAATGGCGAAAATATAGACTGATGAAGGACGAGCATACAATATCATTTTGACCGAGATGCTTAAATGCTTATTAATTCAAAACATATAATTTCTAAGAATAAAAGGACTTTTGTAAATTGCAGTTATCTATCTTCTCAAGTTATTTGCCGGGTCTTTATTAAAATATAGCCAGGGTTTGAATTACAGTTCAGCAAGGATCACGGACACTTCTGCTCAGATTTCCGATGAACGCATCCAATTCTCTGGAGAGACCTGTTTATTTATTGAAGCCGGTCTCATTCAGACAATCGCGCCGGGAAAGGCGGTCTTGCAGCGTCCGGGGATTTGACCAGGAGGAGAATGGAATAGGCTAAGCCTTCTCATTTCGGCCCATGCACTCACCCCCACCCTTCACACCGCTGCCTCGCACTGCCCACCCCGCCCACCATCCCACCGAGGGAGGTAACGCCTTCGATGCAAACCGTTCCCGACCAGCCACCAACATCGGACGAAAAGTCTCAGTCGGGTTATGTTGTGGACACGGTTGTGCCACAGCTTGTGTTTCAGCGCTGTACGTGAGGCGTGACCGTGAGAGGCGCCTCACAGATACACAGTGGGATCGCACGACACTCGTCTAATGTTGATTGTTCCAGTACTTGCAAAAGTCCACACTCCAAGCCGCTTGCTGCTCTGATGCGCTTCTGAACAAACATCGCCTGGCGCGGCTCCGTGCACAGAATGGACACGAATCTATCAGGCGGCGTTGCCAGTAATCGGATTCACTCCGGGGACTAAACGGTGAACTTCAGGGGAGCGTCGATACGGCGCTGCCTTCAAAACACAAACAAAAGTTGATGGCGTGCGCTGTGTACGCCAAGGAATTTAAAACTGACATTTCATTGTAGCGTTCCTTTGTAAGAGAAAGGCTGCGAGACAAAGGTAAGACCTTTATTACATTCCTTCGCACAAGGACTGGAGCCAGCGCTGCTCAACCTGAAACGTTCATTGCGACCTCTTTGTGATATTTCCGCGAACCATCAGGTGTCATTTGAATTGAAGATAAAATGAAGTGGCTCAAGTTCCAACGAGTTGCCTGAGCGGCAGATGTTATTTCAGTGGGCGCTGGGAATGTAGCTGCTAGCCAGAAAAGTTGAAAGTGATTCTTTGTGCGTGTTTTATACGGAGTCTGGCCATGACATTTGCCTCCCTCCGGTCTCAGTGACCGCAGGGAATGAGCTGGAGCGGGGAGAGGTCGTTTGAAACAATGCATCGTTGCAGGCAGGGCGCTCTCGGGCGGTGTGGCATGACATGCATGCGTTTGCCTGTCCTTTGGAAAACAAACGCTTATCCGGGCTCCCTGCCAGTTGCTGGATCACAGTGGGAGGACTCATGGCCCGGGCACACACTCATCTAGAGAAGGGTCTGATGAAGTGCAGGAAGCAACTGCAGGTGCTGCTTTAAACAAAAAAAAAGCTGGAGTAACTCAGCGGGACATGCAGCGTCTCTGGAGAGACGTTTCGGGTCGAGACCCTTCTTCAGACTGAGTCTCCGAGTCCTGTCCCGCTGAGTTACTCCAGCTTTTAGTGCTTATTTAAAGACAAACACCAGTTCCCCAACTCTCGCCGAGAAGCGATTTAATTGCAGGTACGGCACGGGTGGGGATCTGGGTCCAGACAAGCCGTTTGTTTCCCCCAAACAGACGCATGGACCCAGTCTAACACCCGCTGTGTTGGCCACATGTGGGTTGGGAGAACGCGGGGCGTCAGCGAAGAACCGCACTGAGTGGAGGGACGGGTGGGTGGAGAGAGGAGGGGGTGGGTCGACGGGGGCTGGAGGGGATGGGAGCTGTTACAGGGGTCGGTGTTGGGGAGAGGAGGGCAGGGGATGGGAGAAGGGCTGTTACAGAGCCTGTGTCGGGCAGAGGGGCTGGGTCATTGTCGGCTGGAGTTGAGTAGAGGGCGGGGGCTTGAGTGCTAAGGTGAGCAGCTGAGCATGGGTCCGAGGGAGGGGTGGGGGGTGTCAGGAGGGTACGGGGACAGTTGTTAGGACGGCTGCGATAGAGGGAGGGAGTGGGGAGTGGAATCGGTCGGTGGGGGCTGGCGCTGGGGTAGAGGGATGGAGGGGTGAGGGGAGGGGCTGGGATTAAGTAAGGAGATGCCGATGGGGTGGGGGAAGGAGCAGGGGAAGAGCTGCTATGGGACAGGTATGAAGGGAGGAGGGGTGGGGAGAAGGAGTGGACAGGGGCTTGAAATATGGTGTTGAAGGACGTGCATCAAATATAATTTTGACCGAGATGTTTCACTGCTTATTAATTAACAAAAATATATATTCTGAGAATAAAAATACTTTTGTGAAGTGCAGTTATTTATCTGGGAATGAGTTTGGGAAGAGCTCTTGTTGGGAGAGGGTGGTGAGAAGGGGGTGTGGGAGCGAGAGTGGCGAGAGGGACTCAGTGTCTATAATTTGGATTGACTTTCTCGTGACTCAATGTGAAATGAAAATCCTATTTTGCCATTCGTATCAACATATTCTGTAAAATCGATATTCTGCCCATCACGCGACTTCTTTCCAGACAGTGAAGCTGGAGTAGATGTGGTTTAATTTCCCTCGGTAACTAATCGCCTTTACTCCTGGAAAGAGGCCAGTTTTATTTACCGGTAACATCTCGATTACATGCTGCGAGGACTTGGGCTCTTAGCCCATAGAAACAAAGAAAATAGGTCCATTCGGCCATTGGATCCAGCACCGCCATTCAATATTATCATGGCTGATCATCCCAGAATCAGTGCCCCGTTCCTGCTTTCCCCCCCATATCCCTTGATTCAGTCAGCCTTACTGCAAACAATGTGCTGGAGGAACTCAGTGGGTCGGGCAGCATCTGTGGAGGGGCGCTGCGTGATCCACTGAGGGTTTTTTTCTGCTCAAGATTCCTGTTTCTGCAGCCTCTTGTAGCTTCGATCAAGGTGGCGCAGCGGTAGAGTTGCCGGGTTCGATCCCGACTGCGGGTGCTTGTCTGTGTGTACGTTCTCCCAGTGACCTGCGCGGGTTTTTCTCCGGGTGCTCTGGTTTCCTCCCGACAGGTTTGTAGGTTAATTGGCTTGGTTCTCTTGTGTGTGCCTAGCATAGGGGGGTTGCACGTAAGGTCACTGGGTCATAGGGCTCGACGCACGGAGCCGCTAAATCCAACTGGAAGACATCCGGCACTTCCGGTATATGTTATTAATGCTAGAAACGCGTACTTTCCTACCTGTTAAAAACCGCCAAAATGTTGAATGTTTGCGCTGAAAAAAATTGTGGGAGTCGGGGTAAGTGTGAGAGACATGGACCCAACTTCAGAATTCCAAACGTGAAGCGAAATGAAGGTATAGAGAAGCGAGAACAGCTAAAGTGCTTGGTAAACATTGAAAATATTGGGAATTATCGCGTTTGCTCACTGCATTTCATCAAGTAAGGCATTATTTGTGTTTTTTCTCGATTCCTTTGGTATCTAAAAAGTCTCAGAAGTGATAAATCTGGCTGTAAATTTTTCTTCAGATGCGTTTTCATTTTGTATGTAAAACCCCACGAGAACCATGGGCGATTAAAAAAAATTACAGCAAGATTTATCACTTCTGAGACTTTTTAGATGCCAAAGGAATCAAGAAAAAACACAAATACTGCCTTACTGTTGATGAAATGCAGTGAGCAAACGGCCAATGTTCGCCAAGCACTCTGGCTGTTGTTGTCCCTTCAGCTCTCGCTTCTATCTACCGTCATTTCTCCTCACTTTTGGAATTCTGAAGTAGGCTAAATGTCTCACACGCTTATCCCGATTTCCATTTACAGCAAAAATTGACAATTTCAGCGGGTTTTAACGGGCCCGCTACGCTGGAAACAATGGTAAGTGCCTACTTGCAGTTCATCGTGTGTAATCCATTTGGTGTGCCGTAGCAACAGTACGGGTCATGGGTCGTGACCCGACTGCCGTGAAACCTCCCTATAGTGTTTCAGTTTCCGCATAGTCAGTCTAAACTAAACGTATCTAAACAAAACTAAACATCACGGAGTTTGTGGAACAATTTAATACAATAAGTTTAGATGTGAGAGGTGGAATGATAGACAGGCTGGGGAGGAGTGGAAAGGAATAACCGGGGTTTCAGAGACGACCCGAGCTGCCTCTGCAGAAATGCACTGGAGAATGGGGTAGGATATAGGTTGGAAAAGGGAATTTCCCTTTGTAACTAATCGCCTTTACTCCAGGAGAAAGCCCAGCTTGCTTTGCCGGTAACATTTCGATTTGGGCAATTGGTAAAGGGAGGAGAGGGAATGGGGGCTGGAGCGGACATGGGTGCAGAGAAGAGTTGATTAGAGAGGGGTGGGCTGAGAGTCAGGTTGGAGATGGGGGCTGGGTGGAAGAGGAGTGGTAGTGGTGGTCAGTTGGGATGGACACTAGATGTTATTGGAGGCTTTGACACCAGATTAACACCACCACTGCCGCCTCTTCCACTGGGGAGGCTCTTAAAGTGGCCCCTTGACACAACGGGCAGGGTCATAAGCGCTCCGCCCTCTCGGTGGTTCAGAGGTTTCTGCCTATTAATGCGATCTGAAGGGGGAGCAGATTGTTGGGACGGCTCCTCTGTCACCAAAGGCCCAGGGGGGATTTCTAGAGCATCTACTGGAGTGAAGCAGCATCACGCCTGGCAGAGGGAAAGGAGGCAGAGGACTAGGCGCAGCCAAGAGAAACCGCAAAGTGCTTCGAGATAATATCCAGGGGGGCATCACCAAACCAGCCACCCTCCGCCTGGCTCGGCGTGGCGGGGTCAAGTGGATCTCGGGTCTGGTCTACGAGGAGACCCGCGGAGTGCTGAAGGTGTTACTGGAGACTGTGGTCACTTATACCGAGCAGGCCAAGCGCAAGACGGCGACTGCCTTGGATGCGGTGTCCGCTCTGAAACGCTAGGGCCGCACTCTCAATGAAGATCTACCTCTTCCAATACCAGTTCCAGCGCGGATCCCGTGAACGGCTTGTGAGACTGCAGCAGATTTCCACCCCCGGGCGTTGAACATGTCCAGTGTCGTCCTCTTCGCGTTCTCCTTGCTCCTCTCCGAGATGTCCTAGATCTCCCCCCTCCGGGCTGTGATACCTTTGCTGCTGACTGATATAAATGAACATGAAATGTCCCCTGGCCTATTCGCGGGCAATGTACTGAGAACTCCTGGCAGTGTGCAATTGGAAACCCTGGTCAGGGCCTTTTACTAACTAATGGTGAAGGAGACTAATAGTGGCCCTGGAAACATATTTCAATGCGATGTGATCAAAATGTGTTGGACTGAAAACATGTGGCATGCTCGGCATTATACTACTGCCGGTGTGTAAATGTATATGGATCTTACTCATACGCTGGTAATGTAACTTAGAAAGTATCTAAGGTCCAGGGCGTTCACTGAGTAGTGAACCGATTGACTGTCCACTAAATACTCTTCACAGCAGGTCCCCTGACACCAACATTCTGAAAACTGGTGCTCAGATAGTTGGGAGTTCCTAATGTAGAGTCAAGTGTGTTTTATTGTCATGTGTCTCAGATAGGACAATGAAATTCTTGCTTGCTGCAGCACAACATAATATGTAAACATAGTACATAACGGGAGAAGAAACAACGTTCGGGGGGTGTGTGTGCACATGCACACAAACTCAATCTCAATAAATAACAATTATAATATAGTGCAATAATAATGAGTCTGTTGCAGTTCAGAGCTTATTTGTTGTTGTGTTTAATAGCCTGATGACTGCAGGGAAGAAGCTGTTCCTGAACCTGGACGTTACAGTTTTCAGGCTCCTGTACCTTCTTCGCGATGGCAATGGTGAAATGAGTGTGTGGCCAGGATGGTGTGGGTCTTTGATGATTTTGGCAGCCTTTATGAGGCAGCAAATACGATGGATCCTTTCGATGGTAGGGAGGTCAAAGTCGGTGATGGACTGGGCAGTGGTCACAACTTTTTGCATTCTTTTCCGCTCCTGGACGTTCAAGTTGCCGAACCAAGCCATGATGCAACCAGTCAGTATGCTCCCTGCTGTGCACCTGTAGATGTTCAGGAGAATCCTCTTTGACATAGTTAATCTCTGTAATCTTCTCAGTCGCTGGTAGAGTTGCTGATGTGCCTTCTTTATAATTGCATCAGTGTGCTGGGTTCAGGAAAGATCTTCGGAAATATGCACGCCCAGGAATTTGAAGTTTTTGACCCTCTCCACCATTGTCCCATTGATATAAACAGGATTGTGGGTCCTCATCCTTCTCCTACCAAAGTCCACAATCAGTTCCTTGGTTTTACTGATGTTGATAGCCAGGTTGTTGTGCTGGCACCATCTATGCAGGGTTTTTCTGATTATAAGTGGTGGGCTACAGAGTTGCATAACCTTTTGTATATATTTTTGCATATCTTTTATTCATTTGTTCTATATCTCTCTATATCACCGTCTATATCCCTCGTTTCCCTTTCCTTTTGTGTCTATCTTCGGTTTAAACAGCATCTGCAGTTCCTTCCTGCACGAGAGAGAACAAGTTGGTTTTAAGTTGCAGAGAGTTTGGATTTGGGAAGGATAGGGACTTCTCTGCTCCAACCATCACAAGTTTAGCTTATTGTCACATGTACCGAGGTACAGTGAAAAGCTATTATTGTGTGTTATCCAGTCAGCAGAAAGACAATACGCAATTACAATCGATCAATTTACAGTGTATTGATACATGAAAAGGGAATAATGTTTAGTGCAAGGTAAAGCCAGCAAAGTCTGATCAAGGATAGTCTGAGGGTCATCAAAGAGTAGTTCAGCACTGCTCTCTATTTGCGGTTGGATGATTCAATTACCCGATAACAGCTGGGAAGAAACTGTCCCTGAATCTGGTGGCGTGCGTTTTCACACAACAAGCCATCTGAAGCTGACACATCCTGATCCATCACTCTCACAGCTAGTTTGCAACTTAAAACATTTCTGTTACCCAGTTCTGACAAAGGGTCATCAGCCCAAAACATTGACTTGATTCTCTCTCCACAGGAGCTGCCTGACTTGCTGAGTGTTTCTGCCATTTCCATTTTCTATTATTGATTTCCAAATTCCTCAGTTTTATTCGGATACCATTGACCTAACAAAGTGCAGATGCTGCAGGATTTCACAATCACTTACTGGACCCCACAAGCATTTCGATGGTAGCATGCAATTAGGAATTCTTTAACAATCAGCGTGGTGGAATTTTGAGACTCCTGCCTTCTTGTGAAAGTCAGTTCCAGTATCAGTTTAGTTTCGTCATATCCCAGCGGTATGAATATTTACTTCTCTAACCAAGTAACCCTTGCTTTCCCCCTCTCTCTCCATCCCTCTCCCTTCCTAGTTCTCTGACCAATCTGACTGTCGCCTTGATTAAATTTTTATCTCTGTATGCTTTGTGGTCCTTCTCTGAGCTAATAATGATTTATTCTATATTTTCCTTGATTTGCATCCCCTTTGATGTCTCATTTTAACACCTTACACTTCCTTATCTTTGTGTCTCCCTCTTCCCTGACTCTCAGTCTGAAGAAGGGTCTCGATCCGAAATGTCACCTATTCCTTCTATCCAGAGATGCTGCCTGTTCCGTTGAGTTACTCCAGCATTTGGTGTCTATCTTCAGTTTAGTTTATTGTCATGTGAACCGAGGTATAGTGAAACCTGGTTTTCTGGACAGTTCTGCCTGTAGGTTCTTCCAGTTCTGCATGAAACTACTGACAGTTCAGCAAGAGAGGGTGCTAGAATCGCTCAACCCCTCTGCAGAGACAGGGCTTGCATCATATCAGTTTAAACTTGTAAAAAATGCATTTTATTTCAGTCAAAATGAATCTAACTTCAGTCTAAGTGTAACTTATGAAAACTTGCTCTTTGCCATTTTGGCAACATAGAAGCATTCAAATAGCTAATTGATTGGCATGATGCATTGTATGAAATGGATGGAATGTGTCTCAGATGCTTCCAGATCCCTTTCTAGGCCTCTCATCTCCAAGTATCTTCATTCCTAATTCATGGTTATTCTTTCCTTGCTCTTGATTGTGTTTCCTTAAACTTGCAGTCACGGCTTTGAGTTCGAAGTGGTATCACTTTTGGTACATGGTTATCCGGTTGCAAGAATCTAAATCGTTATCTAAATCTTCACTTGCACTCTTTTCATTTTACCATTGCCAGCAGGCTTGACGATGGCATTGTGTATATAATCTCAAAAGAATTGGCCCAAAACGTAACCTACTGGATGGACCTCTTTGAGTATTTCTTCACCCTGGGTAAAAGACTATGCACTCACCATATCCATCCCCATCAATCTCATGCTCAGTTCCTGTTTTGTTTGCAACTTTCTTAATTGTGCTCCCTAGATTAAAAAATCTAAACTATTCCAAAAGCTACTGTGCATTGCAGATCCTGATGGTCACTAAAACATCTCCTGACCACTACCTTTTTCTCCTTGCCACTGAACCAATGTTGTTTCCAAGCTGCCACCTTCTCTTGAATGCTACACATTAACTTTACTGAGCAGTCTGTCATATAGGCCCTTGCCTAAAGATGGACTACATACAAGATGACGTAAAATAATGACATCCTTGACATTATTTAACCTAATTAGAAATAGAAATAGGAGTAGACTCTTTCAGCCCTTCATGCCCACTCCGCTGTTCAGTACAAACACTCTTTGACCTCAGTAAATCCATGTCTCCTGATTTCCTTAATACCCGAAAATCTATCCAACTCAATCTGGAATATGCTCACCAAATGAGCCTCCCTCTAGGACAGAAAATTCTTGACTGTGAGGTAAATTCTCATTTCATTCTGAATGACTGACTCTTTGTTTGGAGATTGTGGGACTCATGTTTCTGGACAGCCTACCCTGTCAAGCCTGTATGGAACTTTGTATGTTTTAATAGGATCACCTCTCATTCGAAGTAAGTCAATGGAGTGTAGACTTAATCCCTCTTTACAGAACAAACACTGCAACCCCAAAATCAACCTGGTGAATCTGCATTGCACACCATCCGTTACAAATATAAGATAGACACAAAATACTGGAGTAACTCAGCGGGGCAGGCAGCATCTGTGGAGAGGAGAAACATAGACATAGAAACATAGAAAATAGGTGCAGGAGTAGGCCATTCGGCACTTCGAGCCTGCACCGCAATTCAATATGATCATGGCTGATCATCCAACTCAGTATCCTGTACCTGCCTTCTCTCCATACCCCCTGATCCCTTTAGCCACAAGGGCCACATCTAACTCCCTCTTAAATATAGCCAATGAACTGGCCTCAACTACCTTCTGTGGCAGAGAATTTCAGAGATTCACCACTCTCTGTGTGAAAAATGGTTTACTCATCTCGGTCCTAAAGGATTTCCCCTTTATCCTTAAACTGTGGCCCCTTGTCTTGGAAGGAATGGGTGACGTTTTGGGTTGGGACCCTTCATCAGACTGAGCCGTGGAAAGGGAAACAAGAGATATAGACGGGAATGTAGAGAGATAGAGAACAAATGAATGAAAGATATGCAAAAAAGTAATGATAATAAAGGAGACAGGTCATTGTCAGCTGTGGGCTAGGTGAGAACGAGTAGCTGGTGCGACTTTGGTGGGGGAGGGATGGAGAGAGAAAGGGATATAATTTGACCTGCAAAAAGGGACCAGAACTATACACATTATTCTAGGTGAGGCCTCATCAGCATCTACATGGTTGCGGTGTGATATTTTTACTCTTGTATTCAGATCTTCTTGCACTAAATATTTAACAGACTGAATTGTCCCATTATAAAATCATTTATTAGTCTATAAACTAAATTTTGCAAACAGAAGCTTATCCTTGATCTGGTCACAAATGAAGTAAAACATTCACCAGCTGCTCACCACTGAGCTTGTAGTTGCTTGTTCCATGCATAAGGTGCCAAATACTTTTTTAATTAGTTTTTTGTACATGTATATGTGCAGTAAAATGTGTGTCTACATATCAAAATACCATTGGCAAAACTAGTATAATTGGCTTGTGTAGGAAGGAACTGCAGATACTGGTTTACACCGAATATAAGACACAAAATGCTGAAGTAACTCACCGGGTCAGGCAGTATCTCTGGAGAGAAGGAATGGGTGACGTTTCGCTTTATCTTTGCATGACGGGTCTTCAAAATGAAGCGTTAACTCTTTTTTCTTACCACAGTCATGACTGATGTGGTCATGAGTCATGAGTCATGTGGTCGGCGAGGGCGCCGCGAGCCAGCTGCCCTGCCAGCAGCGTGTTAGTTTTTTCTACTTTTTTTGTTTTTTTTAGTGTGTCCCAATGTGTGTTTTTAATGTTTCTCTGTGTGTCTTGTGTGGGGGGTGGTGTAGGGAAAACCGCTTTGGTCACTGTAAAATGACTTGCTTGTCACACAAAGTCTTTTACTAGATAACTTTATTATAAGCACTACACACACTATGCACTAGCTGTCCGTGGTCATCACTGGAGCTAGAGAGCGAGCTGGAGGTGGGGAAGCTACAATTATACAAGAGACAATGGGGTGTGGTTAGTAGTGGTGAGGTCACTATGTTAAAGGAACATGCACTGATCTACATCCTTCCTCTTGGAAACAGAAGCGACCACGGCTCATACGCTAGAATTAGAAACCGCGCAGGGAACAGTTAAAACATATCATGATACAGGCTACTCAAACACCCCGTAACGGACAGGCGGCTTGACCAACCGCCCAGAGCGGGTGCGCAACCCGCCTTCCCCCTCAACCGCAGGAGCCGCAGGAACGGGGGCAGGGACAGAGACGGGAGAGCCGGGTGAAGAGCGCCCAGGGGAAGGAGGAGAACGGGGGGGCGAAACAGGTACACTCGCAGGCGAGGCAGGAGAAGGAGGCTGGCGTGAACGGGGCACAGAGAGCTGAGAGGGCAGTTTCCGGGGCATGCGAGGAGTGACAGGGGCAGGTGGAGTTTCGGGCAGGGGGGAAGGGACAGGCGGTGAAAACGGGTCTGCGGGAGGCGGAGCAGGCTCGTTGACAAGCAGCAGGTGCTGGCGGGACCGACGGTACACGGTGCCCTCGTAGTCAACCTTCAGAATGAGGGCGCCCGATCCGAAATGTCACCTATCCATGTCTGACACGCTGAGTAACTCTCGCACTTTGTGTCTGTCGTGATAGCCACTTGTCCCTCAAACTGCACAATGAAACTGTAAACATGTTGTTCTTTAATGGGCGAGTGACAGAATTATTCCCTTTGTCATAAGTTATCAATTATTGTAAAATCCATGGCCCAGGCTGTGTTACAAGTTAATATATTGTCCGTCAATCCGGATAGGTTTCAGTAGCTCAATTTGCTGAGAAATCAATAGTATACATAAGGCCGGGGTATACAAATCTGTTGATGAGTATGGCCACAGTACATGGAATATGGCATCCATTACACAAGGCACAATCTCAGGCATCACTAACTACCTGAAACCAAGAGATATGTCTGGCTATTTGAGATTAGAGTTTTGAATCTGTGCAACATGTTAGCACCCGATATGATGACATTAATTTATTCTATAGTATAGGTTCCTACAGCGCAAGCCAAGGACTGCGTTGCATCCGAGAAGATATTGCAAAGTATGTGGAGTTAAGAGATGGAGGAGTTCCTGCAGATCCTGATAATATTTACATTACCACTGGAGCAAGTGATGGGATTACTTCTGTATTGAAGCTTCTTATGAATGGCGAAGGCAGAATGCGAACTGGGGTAATGATCCCAATCCCACTTCTGACACCATGTAAAATTTCTTGCTTGTCACACAAAGTATTTTACTAGATAACTTTATTATAAGCACTACACACACTATGCACTAGCTGTCCGTGGTCATCACTGGAGCTAGAGAGCGAGCTGGAGGTGGGGAAGCTACAGTTATACAAGAGACAATGGGGAGTGGTTAGTAGTGGTGAGGTCACTATGTTAAAGGAGCATGCACTGATCTACAGTCGCCTCCTCCACGGTGAGGCGACGTTTTCCATGTCGCCTCCCTCGTGGCCTAACACAGAGGATCGGGCGCAGCGAGGACTCTTTCGTCACAGTGCGGGCGAGCTCTCCCCGGGATCACCCGAGGGGAGCGCTCCGTTCACTGGTCCGCGGCAGCCTGAAGCTGCGGTCTGCTGAGCTCCAGCTGGCGCGGCGTCCGGAGCCTGGGATCCCTCGTTTGGGACCCCGGAGGAGAAGAGCTCCTCTTCTAACTGTGGGCGTGGCGTGGACTTACCATCCGGAGCGGCCAACTTCTAACCGTGGGCGTGGCGTGGGCTTACCATCCCTCGCCGGGATCCCTGGAGAGGAGCTCCGACCGCCGGCCCTGCTGTCTGCGGTGTTTCTGGCTGCGGGGCGGCGGGGACTTTAGATCTTCAACTGCCGGCCTGCGGCCTACACCATCTTGAAGCCGCGGTCTCCGGTGGGGAGGCACCGATTCAGGACTTACCTGGCCTTACCTTGTCTGCACATCTGGATGCCCGCAGCGGCGACTGCACAGGGTTTTGATCCCAACCACGGGGGAAAATGGAGGAGGACAGACCAAATTTTGTGTCTTCCACCACAGTGATGAATGCTGTGGTGGATGTTTGTGTTAAATTTTTATCCTGTATTGTGTGTTCTTTTTTTTATTGTACCACTGCTGGCAAATTCATTTCACTGCACTTTATGTGCACGTGACGAATAAAACTGACTTGACTTGACTTGATCTGCCGAGTCGTATGGTCATTGTCTGTTTTTAATTTCATATTTCTAGCGTCTGTTCATGATTAGGTTATCATTTAATCGTGAAATAAATAAAATCAAATATTAAACATTTACAAACAAATCCAATAAATATAAACATTTTTGATTTGAGATTAAATGCATGTGGCAGAATTGACAAGGCTAAACTAACTACCTTAGAAAATGGAACAGAAGTTATATTGCAAATTTTCTGCCAGACTTTAAGCCTGAGCAACAAATACAATAGACATTGATTTACCTGTGCATGGCAAAGTCTTGCACATTTAAATTAAGTTGGCAAGATGGGAGTATGAGTTGATAATATCACAGTTGAGGATCAGTAGCTGAAAATAGGACAAAAATCTTATTTTTAGTTAATGGTGAAATGAATAGCTTGATGACTGAGGAAGATTAAAAGAGGTCGGCCATTTAGGACTAAAATGGGGGGGGAAAACATCACTCAGAGGTCAAATAATCTTTGTGATTCCCTACCTCTGAGTTCTCTGGAGAATTGGTCATTGATTCCTGGTCAATTTAATATCAATAGATTATTGCACAATCAAGGGATTGGGCAATATGTGGGCAGAGCAGGTGCTAAGGTATAACATGAGGGTTGATGATGGAGCAGACAGTCCACAATGCTCTGTCCAACAATTAGTGTAAACAGTAAGGAACCATGTGAAGAAAAAGTAGCAAGCAAAAATATCTTTTTTTATTTGAACCTTTGATTTTAAACTTTCCAACTACAATTAAAATCCGGAGGAATGAAACATCAAGATTGTAACAGTTAATATCCAGTGCTCTAGATGTTGGCTGGTAAAACTTAGCAGATTGTTCAAAGATTACTGACTGAATTGGACAAGACGTAACAGTCTTAGAATAAAGGGGAGGTCATTTAAGACTGAGGTGAGAAAAAACGTTTTCACCCAGAGAGTTGTGAATTTATGGAATTCCCTGCCACAGATTACAAATAAAGACCTTCCCTAACCAGAAGCCGTGGATGAGCAGGGAGGTCAGACTCCTACTGAAGGCTCACGATGCCGCTTTCAGATCTGGCGACGCTGAGGGATACAGCTCATCCAGGGCCAATCTGAAAATGGGAATTAGGAATGCCAAACTCAATCACAAATGGCGGATTGAGGAGCACTTCCATAACAACTCTGACCCTAGGCGCATGTGGCAAGGAATCAAATCCCTTGCCGATTACCAGAAAGTTAACACCCCTCCCCCAGACAACGCCACCCTTCCTGACGAGCTAAACCATTTCTATGCTCGCTTTGACCGGGATAACAAAACCCCAGCCATCAAAGTTGCTCCACCCCCAAATGAACAACCCCTCAGTCTCTCCACCTCTGCTGTACAAGATGCACTGAGCAAGGTGAATGAGCGCAAAGCTGCCAGCCCCGATGGCATCCCTGGCCGGGTGCTTAGGGCATGTGTTGGACAACTATCCCCAGTCTTTACCGACATTTTCAATCTCTCACTGGCCCAGGGTGTTGTCCCCACTTGCCTCAAGACATCAACCATCGTGCCAGTGCCCAAACAGTCAGCCACAGGGAGCCTCAACGATTTCCGCCCAGTGGCACTCACCCCTGTCATTGCTAAGTGCTTTGAGCGGCTGATCTTGGCTCACCTCAAAGCCAGCCTCCCCCCCACACTGGACCCCCATCAGTTTGCCTACCGGGCCAACAGGTCTACAGAGGACGCCATATCGGCGGCCCTACACTCTGCCCTGACCCACCTGGACAACAACAACTCCTACATCAGGTTGCTGTTCATTGATTTCAGCTCCGCTTTTAACACTGTCATCCCCGCCAGCTTGATCACCAAACTCAGCGGACTTGGCATCTCCACCTCCCTCTGCAACTGGACACTGGATTTCCTCACCAACAGACCACAGTCTGTTAGGGTCAACAACCTCACCTCCTCCACTATAACACTGAACACCGGCGTGCCACAGGGCTGTGTGCTCAGCCCTCTCCTCTACTCCCTCTTCACCCACGACTGCATCCCTATGTACGGATCCAACGCCATCATTAAGTTTGCTGACGACACCACGGTGGTAGGACTGATCAGTGACAACGATGAGTCAGCCTACAGAGAGGAGGTCCAGCACCTGACAACCTGGTGTGCCAACAATAACCTCGTCCTCAACTCCAAGAAGACGAAGGAAATTATTGTCGACTTCAGGAAGGTCAGAGGGGGCAGACATACCCCCATCCATATAAACGGGACTGAGGTGGAGCGCATCTCCAGCTACAAATTCCTCGGGGTACACATCTCGGAGGATTTGTCCTGGTCCCTCAACACCTCCAAGCTGATCAAAAAGGCACAGCAGCGCCTTTACTTCCTGAGGAGGCTCAGGAAAGCCCACCTGTCCCCCCAGATACTGACCAACTTCTACCGCTGTACCATCGAGAGCATCCTGACCACCTGCTTCACGGTATGGTACAGCAGCTGCACTGTTGCGGACAGGAAGGCACTACAACGGGTGGTGAAAACCGCGCAGCACATCATCGGTGCCCCGCTCCCTGTCATGGATGCCCTCCACCGAAAACGGTGTCTGAAACGGGCTGGGAAGATCATTAAAGACCCCTCCCACCCCAACCATGGACTGTTTGCCCTCCTCCCATCAGGGAGGCGGTACAGGAGCCTCAGGTCTCGTACCAGTAGGATGAGGAACAGCTTCTACAATTATACCGCCGCATTGCTGAACTCGGAGTCCCGCCGATAGATTTCTCCAGTCTCTCCGTCCCCATTGTTTAATTATTCTGTATTTTTGGTTATTCTGTATCCTCTTTTTTTTTTTAATTTCTATATTGCACTACTACGGACTGACGCAAAACTGCATTTCGTTGTACCCATACTTAGTATTTGTGCAATGACATTAAAGTTGAATTGAATTGAATTGAATTGAAGAACAGAGGGCAGTGGAGGCCAAGTCACTGGATGGATTTAAGAGAGAGTTAGATAGAGCTCTAGGGGCTAGTGGAGTCAAGAGATATGGGGAGAAGGCAGGCACGGGTTATTGATAGGGGATGATCAGCCATGATCAAAATGGATGGCGATGCTGGCTCGAAGGGCCGAATGGCCTCCTCCTGCACCTATTTTCTATGTTTCGCAATGAGTCTTTACATCCGAATATGGATGCATAACCTTTTGCCTTTGACTGAATTTGTTGTACCATTTACACTTAAATAATGGTGAGGTCATTTAGCTGTTTTGTTGCAAATTCAACTCGATTACCATCAATAAAGTGTATATTTTGTTCATTATTTTTGCTCTTCAAAGGATCATTTTTATGCCCTGTAATGAAGCTATCAGTCAGAATTATTTGCAACATTTTTTTCAACCTGACTTCTTCTATTCCCTATTATGGAGGGTGTGTTATATTAATATAGTATATATTTTAGTTGATTACATGATATGGGAGAGCTGGTTCAGGTTTCGAAAAGTTAATCTGCAAGTAGAATTAAAGAAGGCAATGCTAGCATTTATTTCAAGAGGGTTCGAATACAAAAACAGGGATGTAATGCTGGCTGCATGTGGAGCAATTTTGGGCACCATGTCTGAGGAAGGATGTGCTGGCCCAGTGGAGGGTCCAGTGGAGGCCAAGTCAATTGATATTTGTAAGGCAGAGATAGATAGATTCTTGATTTGTACGGGTGTCAGGGGTTATGGGGAGAAGGCAGGAGATTAGGGTTGGGAGGGAGAGATAGAGCAGCCATGATTGAATGGTGGAGTAGACGTGATGGGCAAAATGGCCTAATTCTGCTCCTATCAATTATGACCTTATGATATAAGAAAGCATACTGTAGCTGTTACAGAATGTTACCATAGCTATTCTGAGCAAATACTGAATACCATTCCTGAAGTCTAGCAATCCTGATTAGGTAAGTATTATTTGGCTCAAGCGACGGCTTCTGCTAATATTAAAGACAGATAATAAATAGCACATTGTATTTTTAGAAGGTTCATAACAATGGAATCTACTCCAAAGTTGTAATAGTTTCATAATTTCCACACGTAGATTGGTCACATATCCTGGTGAGATGGCAAATGCAGACTAACTCGAAACAAGTCATGGAGTCAGGAAATTAAAGGGATCGACTTACCGACTTCTTGTAATGGCTGTTCTGGAGTATTCAAGAGACCTTCTCATAGAGTCATAGAGCCTTAAGGGCCTGTCCCACTTGCATGCGATTGCGTGCGTTTGGCGCGACCAAACGGAAGCAGAGTTCACGCTAAGTTCGCACGTGACGTCATTTGCATCATACTTGCCAATCAGCTGCGCAGGAGGCGGGCCGACTGAATTTGGGCGTCGCACGACGTCGGGAGGAGACGTTATCACGCAACGCCATGCCGGGCGGTGACGTCATCGTACAATGCCATGCGCTAGGCGTACGCCGTCAAGATGCTGCGTACGCCGTCAAGACGCCGCGTACGGCATCAAGACGCTGCGTACGACCGCAATGTGCCTGCGTGCCGACCGGCCGTTGGGCACGAAGATTTCGGACACTGTCAGATTTTCGGAGCCCCGCGCGATGTCGGGACCAGCCCTGCACAACTCCGCGCTTCTAAGTGGGACCGGCCCCGCGCGGCCATACGGTGCCCGTACGCCTCAAGCGACCACGTTTGGTTGCACCAAACGCATGCAATCACATGCAAGTGGGACAGGCCCTTTACAGCTTCGAAACAATCCCTTCGGCCCAACCTGCCCCCACACCAGCCAACATATCCCATCTACACTAGTCCCGCCTGCCTGCGTATGGCCACAACCCCTCTAAACCTGTCATATCCATGTAACTATCTTAATGTTTCATAAACGATGCCATAGTACCTGCCACATCTCCCTCATCCGGCAGCTCGTTCCATACACCTACCAACATTTGTGAGAAATAGTTACCCCTCAGGTTCCTATTAAATCTTCCCCCCCCCCCCACCTTAAAACAATGTCCTCTGGATCTTGATTCCCCAACTCTGGGCAAGAGACTCTGTGCGTCTACTCGATCTATTCCTCGCACGTTCTGTTATTTTACGCATCATCCAATACCTTTCCTGCTCTTTATGCTTCAGGTCATAACCACTTACTGAGTGCACGACAGATGGCCTGAAACTCAACGCTTTGAAGTCAGAAACATGAAATTTGGAACCTCAGGATTCAGGTTTAATTAAATTTACTGTTAGGTCACACAGTGTTCAAGGATGAGCAAAAGGAAACAAGCCCTTTCAGAATGTGCAGAATCAGCTATTTATCTGCAATTAGTGGGCTATGCAAAGTGATAGCTTACAACAAGGATGATACTATCATTCTTCACATTATCACGGTATTATTGATCACAGGAAAGATAAACATGATTAGTTATAACTTAGCCTATAAATGATTACACTGGGAGAGAACAAGGAGCATTCCTGAAACTAAACTCTCTTCAATTTCAAATTAATATGTCATCCAAGTACAAGAAATGCATAATTATTTTTGCAATTATTTGATACTAATTCTGAGTATGAGTTGGTGCATTGTATATTTTTAATTAATTGGTTTGCATGATTGGGTGATCAATTAATTTCCTCCATTTCACATGACACACATTGTCACATTATAACAAGTAAATGGGCAAGAAGAGACTAATAGATTGTAATCATTTGGGCAAAGTTATCATGCCAACCATCCCTAGGATGAAGTTAGGTTAGGAGGTCAGGTGCAGACAGCACTTCAACTCAAGACATTTTGTTGTGGCTTAAAGTGAGTATTGAGTCCAGTGACACAGCGGCAGGTCAGATGCACCTGACCTCCAACACTCTCTGACTTCTATATTGCAACTCACAGGTTCATAAGTGATAGGAGCAGAATAAAGGCCATTCAGCCCATCAAGTCTACACCGCCATTCAATCATGTCTGATCTAACTTTCCCTCTTAACCCCATTTTCCTGCCTTCTCCCCATAACACCTGACACCCGTACTAATCAAGGATCCATCTATCTCTGCCTTAAGAATATCCATTGACTTGGTCTCCACAGTCGGCAGATTCGCTAGATTCACTACTCTCTGACTAAAGAAATTCCTCCTCATCTGCTTTCTAAAGGTACGTCCTTTTATTCTGAGGCTATGGCCTCTGGTCCTAGACTCTCCCGCTAATGGAAACGTTCTCTCCACCGTCACTCTATCCAGGCCTTTACTTTTCGGTGAATTTCAATGAGGTCGTAGGTTAACTCACTCATCCCTGGGAGCAGGTATGGAAACCTGGAATTTGCTGATCTCAAAGACGATGTTGCAGGTGGTGCCGGCAGTTCTTTTGTGGAATGGCTGGCTGCAGTTTCAGACACAATCAGCTGCTTTTCATTTTCTCAGTTGCTGCTTGAGCTACCGTATATCTCCAGTCGTTACCGACACAAGGCATAACTGGGAACTGAAGATAGCAAGTTCCATATCTGAAGGAAAGATAAGGAAATGGTAGAGAGAGGAAAAAGCTTTGCGAATAAGGATAAGATCATTTCAGCGAAAGGGGGCGATAAGAAGTAATCTGGCAGTGCAGACATTATTCAGTAGAATTAAGGAATTGGGAAAGATCTTATATCAAGTGTGTGAGCCCCCTAGTTGTCAAATGGCAGAATGCAGATATGCGGAAATTAGAAACACACGTAGCAAAGGCAACATTATTCTCACAGGGAAACTACTTTTTCACAGTGTTTGGAGTCAATAGATGTCTTATATTTGAAGGGAAGCAAATTTCAGTGGTGTACTCAGAATAATTTTCTGCATTGATAAGTCCCTGTGAACAAGATTCATTCTTGAACCAGGTAGCACCTTGACACTACGAATGTATTCACAAGTTCACAAGTTATAGGAGTAGAATTAGGCCATTCGGCCCACCGTGTCCACTCCACCATTTGGCTGATATCATGGCTGATCTCTTGCCTTCTCATCTCATTTTCCTGCCTTCTCCCCATATCCCTTGACATGTTCTAGCGCAACAAGAGTATTGACTTGATAACACATGATTGTACAGATTTGATAACACTATGAATGTAATGAAAGACATGGACTGGTTTGTATATCTTACCTTTTTTTTTTAAGGAATGAAGCTTATTTTTGAAATGTTTAAAAGTGGCAGGGATACAATACAATACAATACAATACAAAATGCTGGAGAAACTCAGTGGGTGAGACATGCAGGGATTGCATGAGACTGCATCACCCGCTGAGTTTCTCCAGCATTTTTGTCTACCTTCTGTGAACACGTGATTTGATGCCTGCCATTCGTGGCGGGATTGGGGGCGGGATCCATGTGTACAGGTGATAGATGTGGCCCGCCATCCGCTCACCGACATGCAGAACAAGGTTGCTGACCCCTGTGCTAGAGTATGGAAATTGCTGGTCGGCGTGGACTCGATGGGCCGAAGGGCCTGTATCCACGTTGTGTCTCTAAACTAAACTACATTTTTTTTCACATGCGTGGCTCATGGACTCAGACTATGAATATAACAGTTTTAAAACATGCTAGTCATCGTAACAAGATATAGTACTTGCCAACACCCAACCGATGCCAAACACAAACCCATGCCTAAATGCAACCTGAAGCAATGCAATCTGATGACTAAAATTAGAGCACATGATATTGGGGGTAGGGTGTTGACATGAATAGAAAATTGGTTGGCAGACTGGAAGCAAAGAGTAGGAGTGAACGGGTCCTTTTCAGAATGGCAGGCAGTGGCGAGTGGAGTGCCGCAAGGCTCGGTGTTGGGGCCGCAACTGTTTACATATATATTAATGATTTGGAAGAGGGAATTAGGAGCAACACAAACAAGTTTGCGGATGACACAATGCTGGATGGCAGTGTGAACTGTGAAGAGGATGTTAGGAGGTTGCAGGGTGACCTGGACAGGTTGCGTGAGTGGGCAGATGCATGACAGATGCAGTATAATATAGATAAATGTGAGGTTATCCACTTTGGTGGCAAAAACAAGGGGGCGGAATATTATCTCAATGGGGTTAGGTTAGGTAAGGGGGAGGTGCAGCGAGACCTGGGCGTCCTTGTACACCGGTCACTGAAAGTTGGCGTGCAGGTACAGCAGGCAGTGAAGAAAGCTAATGGAATGTTGGCCTTCATAACAAAAGGATTTCAGTATAGGAATAAAGAGGTTCTTCTGCAGTTGTATAGGGCTCTGGTGAGACCACATCTGGAGTATTGTGTACAGTTTTGGTCGTCTAATTTGAGGAAGGACATCCTTGTGATTGAGGCAGTGCAGCGTAGGTTCACGAGATTGATCCCTGGGATGGCGGGACTGTCATATGAGGAAAGATTGAAAAGACTAGGCTTGTATTCACTGGAGTTTAGAAGGATGAGGGGAATCTTATAGAAACATAAAATTATAAAAGGACTGGACAAGCTAGATGCAGGAAAAATGTTCCCAATGTTGGGCGAGTCCAGAACCTGGGGCCACAGTCTTAGAATAAAGGGGAGGTCATTTAAGATTGAGGTGAGAAAAAACGTTTTCACCCAGAGAGTTGTGAATTTATGGAATTCCCTGCCACAGAGGGCAGTGGAGGCCAAGTCACTGGATGGATTTAAGATAGAGTTAGATAGAGCTCTAGGGGCTAGTGGAGTCAAGGGATATGGGTAGAAGGCAGGCACAGGTTATTGATAGGGGACGATCAGCCATGATCACAATGAATGGCGGTGCTGGCTTGAAGGGCCGAATGGCCTCCTGCACCAATTGTCTATGTTTCTATGAAGTCGACAGGTTCCACCGAGTTCTGTTCAAGGAACAAAGTTTATCTGCACCTGCACATCTTTTGCTGTTGTGCCCTTCATGGTTAGGTCACACAGCTACATTGTGGAAAAACTAAGATTGAGTGAATAGCACAAACTTGAACATTTTCAGCTCTTGGCTTATTTGCATCCAGACGTTGCAATTTTTCATCCATTTCTTTGTAAGCTGCTGCAAAAGGATGATAATGCTAACTCCCTGTACCGGTGTGAAACTTCAGTACTTGATAAAACTTAAAAATGCATTGCAAAGCCAATGATTGTCATTAATTAGCTTCACTCTAGGATAACCTTATTTTCAAAGCGGTGTTTTTCCTTTCCTGTCCTTGACTGCCTAATTATTATAAATGTAGCTATTCTCTCTGAATTTTATGTGTTTTGAGACCTTGCAACATTGACCTTCACGCAGTATTTAAAAATCAGCTTTTCATTTAGCTCAGTTGAACAACTATTTTCACAGACAAGATGATGTTGGGTTGAGAGTGAGATTATGATGGGGGGGGGGGGGGGGGGAAGAAGGCTGGATAAACAAGGTGGGAAAAGGACAAAGCCAGGCAAGTGATAGGTGGACACTGGTGAGCAGGGGTTGCTTTATGGGCAGACGCGTGCAGAAAGTGACAAAGGCAAGCGGTGAAAAGAAGACACCAGGTTCTCAGAGAAGGAGAGAAGTGGCAGAGTGGAATGTAATGCTGGAGGGTGGGATATGGGTGGAAGGGGGCAGAGGGGAGGGGAAAGAGGTGGATTTCGGGATGGGAGGTCATGAGTGATAGGAGCAGAATTAGGCCATTCAGCCCATCAAGTCTACTCCACCATTCGATCATTGCTGATCTATCTCTCCTCCTAACCCCATTCTCCTACCTTCTCCCCATTACCTCCTTCTCCTTCTTCTTCTTATCGAGTCCACACACAAGATTAGAAGTTGTTCAGCCAGAACTGAACACACTTCTCGGCACCTGCATACAATGGTATCTGTCTTGTACTTCTTGTGCGTGGTGGTGGAAAGATTGGTGGAAACAAGGCCGCGACCTGAACACTCTTTCCTTGACCCCCTCTGACACCCTGACATTTGCTCCATACCTCTCTATATCACCGTCCGTATCTCTTGTTTCCCTTTCCCCTGACCCTCAGTCTGAAGAAGGGTCTCGACCCAAAATGTCAACTATTCCTTTTCTCCAGAGATGCTGTCTGACCCACAGAGTTACTCCAGCTTTTTTGTGTCTATCTTCGATTTAAACAAGCACCTGCAGTTCCTTCCTACCTCTTGTACCGTTGAATGTTCGTCACACATCTACACTTACTGGATGAATCAACAGGTGCATTAAAAAGGCCAATGAATGAGGTACATTTGACCAGTTTTCTTCTTGTAAAATGTGTTTACATTTCTTCTATGTTCCCTTGCTTAAATAATTCGAACTGTGTTTAAGGAAGGACACAATCTGGCTTGCAGACCGCAATTGTTTAGTTGGAGATTTTATGTGTTTTTGGAATAAATAAGATGGTCTCGCCACATGTATCATGGTAATTAAGGAATTCAGGCTCCATTTTATTCCAGTGACCACCCACTGTAGTTTTGCACTGTTGAGGGACCACAACAGGATATGGGATTATAGCGGATTTTAAACTAATACCTTGCAGAAAGACAATGCAAGCATATTAGAGTTTTTTGTTTCCATGGCAATACATTCAAATTCTTTTGTTCTGCAGTAATTGTCGGTCATTAGAAAATCGCAGACTGTATCATCGAGATATTTGCTATCAACTTTCTTAAATTGCAAAGCCAGCATGATGTTTGCTCTATTCATTGAAGCCCTCGTTTACCTCTACCCAATAATATCAGCCAGAAACACTCATCCCTCCCATTGTATCAGGTTGTAGTCATTTTTTCCCCTCAACTAGCATATCATCAGTGAACACGCGACAGTCCCGTTGTGGGATCAATGGGAGGGCATTGTATTTGAGTGAGGCTCTCTACCACCCTTTGAGATTCATACTCTTCTTTGGCCGCCTGCATAACATAACATTTTATATATAGCTCCAACTCTCCTCAGGGTTCCTTTGTCACTGACGTATTAAACTGATGTAAAACTAATTGTATTCTTCAGGAGTTTCGACCTCCACTAAGTTTGCAATAGATTTTCACCAGTAGATGGGTTCATTAAAGCGCATCAGGGACAATTTAGGATGGCACAGTGGCACAGTGAATAGAGCTACTATCTCAAAGCACCAATGACCCGTGTTCAATCCTAATTTTCAGTGCTGCCTGTGTGGAGTTTGCATGTTCTCCCTGTCTCCGCGTGGGATTCATTTGGGAGCTCTGGTTTGCCAAAGTTGTGGAGGTTGGTAGGTTAGTTGGCTTCCGTGATTGTCCTTTGTGTGTAGCCGAGTGGTAGAATCTGGGTGACTGTTGTGGGAATGTAGAGGAATGAGGAAATTAGGTTGGTGTAAGTGGATGAATGGGTGCTTGACAATTGGTGTGCACTCAGTGTTCTTGTGCTATACAACAATAGCAATACATTTGCGTCAGTTTTAAACTGCTTCCCATTTATCAGTCCTTCCTTCTTGGAGCACCTAGCACATATGCACTCCAGAGGTTGTGATGAATGTTTCTTCTTCAAGGGCCCTTGTATAAACTGCATTCTTACAGAAATGTTATATTAACACCAAAGTTGCAGACAATGGATGTTGCAAGGATCCATTCATTTTAAATCACACCTCTGAAGCATGTAGTTTGTTTATCAAATGATTGCTTATCTTACAATTCTGCTGTGCATGCTGATTACCAGGTGACATTACCAGCAATCAGATTTTGCCTTTTGGGAACTATGGACCTGCCAAGTATCCCCAAATAGTCAATGTCTTAAACATAGTGCACAGAATAAATTTCCATATTTAAATATTTTTTTTGATGAACTAAGGTTGGATGTAAATATTTCTTAATGTAAAAATAATATTTGTATTATGTGATATTTCATCTAAAATCCCTATACACAGACGAAACATGTATGAAGGAACTGCAGATGCTGGTTTACATCAAAGATAGACACAAAATACTGGACAGGCAGCATCTCTGGAGAGAAGGAATGGACGAGGTTTTGTTTCGAGGCCTTTCTTCAGACTAAGCTCCATTAATTTATCTAGACAGGGGTAACATTGCTGCATTACAGTCCAGGTTCAGTCATGGCCTTAGGTGCTGTCCATGTGGAGTTTACACTGGTTTGGTCAAGTCCTTTTGGAAGGAGGTCTTACTTGGTCTGGGTTATGGATTAATTCAGTCTTACAGTGATGTTTGATCTTGAACTACTTTCAAATGGTCTAACTAGGTCCAGTGATTACAAAGCACGCTGCAGAATTTTGAAATCTGAAGTAGGGAATGTTGAAAATACAGTGTAGAGGGAAGAAGTGTTAATGTTTCAGATAATGACACCTATAGTCTACAAAAGCATATGGATTGCATTTCAAGATGTCAACCCTTCACCATTTCAAGGGCATCTATGACGGGTGATAAATGCTGATCTTTATAATGACACCTATATCCTGTCAATGAAGAGCTGACTTAAACTGACAGCATGGATTCCAGATTGTGCCAGAAGCCTTGTGTTCTATGTGAGGCAGCTATTCATGAACTTGTCAAATTGTCAGGGAAACCTATTTCAGCGAGTTGCCAAGCTGTTCATAGTTCATTGCAAGAGATCAATTAGTGTGTGAAGTTTTCACATTGTGCAGTTTTTTGCTTTGCTTCTTATCCAGAAGATACAGAGACCAAAACCAGTTACCTTCTTCTTGTAAGAAGGGAAAAGTGGGCAACTCAGAACAAGCGCAGGTCATGTCGAACCGTTCTGACTTTCAGTATTGACAGTAATTGGATAAAATAATCAGCAAGCTGTTCTTATTATTCTACACCTTTAAATTTGCCACTTTCCTGTGGATTTGTCTTCCAACTGTAACCGACAAGGTCAATGAATCATCATAATGAAGAAGATAAACATATGAAGAATTTTAATTCTCTTGATTTGATACTCTTTCTTGAAAGTGGGTGAAATTGTAAAAAAAAAAGTTGGAGCAAGTTCAAAACAAAAGTTCATGCAACGGTTCATTGCAACGTGCAATTCCTAGCTCCAAAAAATGATTTAATAAAATCCAGCATCCCTTTTAAGGTGGAGTTAGATAATAGCTTAAACATGGGGAATATTAACAGTTAGAGGAAGTAATGTTAAAGGAACAACCATTTAGAAAGGGCATTACTGTCATTCAGCAGATGATGAGCTTAGTGTTGGGTTTGAAGTTTATGGTTTCTGAACTATCTTCTTCATTTGACTGCACCTTGCGCTAGTGCATTGGAGAGGCTGGTGACATACATTGTTGATATCTTCTGAGGGATAGCTCCTGATAGCTCATAGAAACATAGAAAATAGGTGCAGGATTAGGCCACTCGGCCCTTCGAGCCTGCACCACCATTCGATATGATCATGGCTGATCATTCAACTCAGTATTCCATCCCTGCTTTCTCTCCATGCCCCCTGATCCCTTTAGCCACACGGGCCACATCTAACTCCCTCTTAAATATAGCCAATGAACTGGCCTCAACTACCTTCTGTGGCAGAGAATTCCACAGATTCACCACTCTCTGTGTAAAAAATGATTTTCTCATCTCGGTCCTAAAAGACTTCCCTCTTATCCTTAAACTGTGACCCCTAGTTCTGGACATCCCCAACATCGGGAATAATCTTCCTGCTTCTAGCCTGTCCAACCCCTTAAGAATTTTGTAAATTTCTATAAGATCCCCCCTCAATCTTCTGAATTCTAGCGTGTACAAGCCGAGTCTATCCAGTCTTTCTTCATATGAAAGTCCTGCCATCCCAGGAATCAGTCTGGTGAACCTTCTCTGTACTCCCTCTATGGCAAGAATATCTTTCCTCAGATTGGGAGACCAAAACTGTACGCAATACTCCAGGTGTGGTCTCACCAAGACCCTGTACAACTGCAGTAGAACCTCCCTGCTCTTTTACTCAAATCCTTTTGCAATGAATGCTAACATACCATTTGCTTTCTTCACTGCCTGCTGCACCTGCATTCCTACTTTCAATGACTGGTGTACCATGACACCCAGGTCTCATGTCGTGGCCCACGTTGTTTCGTGGTCTCAACGTGGCTCTTGATTATAAGGGAGTGTTATTCCCCAGTGGGAATGGATTGGTGGACTTCTGTTTTCATCTCAATGTTCGGTTTAAGTTCGAGCAATTGAACCATCCTACCGCAACCATCCTGAACATCAGAGAACCTTGGACTATCTTTGATATGACTTTTCGTAGCTTCAGTTTAGTTTATTGTCATGTGTACCAAAGTACAGTGCAAAGCTTTTGTTGCGTGCTATCCAGTCAGCGGAAAGACAATGCATGATTAAAAACTAGCCATTTACAGTGTATAGACACATGATCAGGGAATAATGTTTGGTGCAAGGTAAAGACAGCAAAGTCTGATCAAGGATAGTCCGAGGGTCACCGATGAGATAGATAGTAGTTCAGCGCTGCTCTCTGGTTGTGGTAGGGTGATTCAGCTGCCTAATAAATGCTGGAAATAAACTGTCCTTGAATCTGGAGTTGTGCGCTTGCACCAAGCCTTGCCTTGTGCCACCTTGCCACCCAAATTCTTCTTTGAAATAATGCCATGGATATTGCACACACACCTGAGAGTACAGACTGCACGGGCCAGCACCTTTGAGGGAGCATTATTTCCTCAGTGCTGCATTAGGGTCCACACTCTCCTTGTATCTTATCCTAGCCTGCTGTGCAGCTTGTGAGTAATTTAACCATAGAGACAGGCCTGAACCAGGATTACCTGCCTCGGCAAAGTTGTTTGCCAAATCCACAGATGGAATGAATGCATGGGAAATGCCTGGAGTTGTCAGTAATTCATGCCAGCATGAAATTGCGATCTTCCCTGTAACGTTGCCCCTCAGTGGGCTGCATGCCAACCTCTTGAGTCAGCAGGATGTGAGATCAAGCCCTGTTTTGGACTTGAATGCTTCTCATATAGATACTGCAGTTCTGCATTGTGGAGGGGTTATCATTAACTTGTGACTGTGCATGCCTATACTGGTTTCAGTTTAGTTTATTGTCACATGGTACAGTGAAAAACTTTTGTTGCGTGCTATCCAGTCAGCAGAAAGACAATACATGATTATACTCGAGCCATTTACAGTGTATAGATACATGATAAGGGAATAACGTTTAATGCAAGGTAAAGCCAGCAAAGTTCGATCGAGGATAGTCCGAGGGTCACCAAATAGGTAGATGGTAGTTCAGCACTGCTCTCTAGTTGTGGTAGGATGTATCACTTGACTTATAACAGCTAGGAAGAAACTGTTCCTGAATATGGAGGTGAACATTTACACACTTCTATTTTGCCTGATGGGAAAGAGGAGAAGAGGGAGTGGCCAGGTTGTGACTTGACCTTGATTATGCTGCTGGCCTTGCCAAGGCAGCGTGAGGTATAAATGGAGTCAATGGAAGGTAGGTTGGTTTGTGTGGTGGTCTGGGCTGTGTCCACAATTTGCTGCAATTTCTTACAGTCTTGGATGGAGTTGTTCCCAAACCAAGTTGTTATCCTGATAAAATACTTGCTGTGGTGCATGTGTAGAAGTTGGTGAGAGTTGTAGGGGACAGTAGAAGGCCCAACTACTTAAGCCTTCTGGGTGAAAAGGATCTCAGGCCAATTGAGAAAAGAAGATACAGCCCATTCAGGTGTCCCAGCCCTCAAGTTTATAGGCAAACCAGACTATCGTTACTAACTAATTTGTGGGTCTTTTTGTTTAGCCAGCACCTTTATCCACGCATCTATAGCTACACTTTGGAAGGAATCTTTCGGTGATAAAAATACTTTGGTACATGTGCGATTTGAGCATGAATGTAGCGCGGGGTGCTGGTGGATGTGGAAAGCTACAAACCCAGGGCACTTTTACTTGCAGATCAGTTTAGTTCAGTTTACAAGTTCTCAAGTTATAGGAGTAGAATGAGGCCATTCGGCCCATCGAGTCCACTCCGCCATTCATTGTGGGATTGTGGTTGCTGAACTATTATCTACCTCTTTGGTGACCCTCGGACTACGCTTGATTGGTCTTTGCTGGCTTTACCTTGCACTAAACGTTATTCCCTTATTATGTATTGAAGCACTGCAAATGTCTTGATTGTAATTATGTATTGCCTTTCTGCTGACTGGATAGCACGTAACAAAAGCTTTCACTGTACCTCGATACACGTGACAATAAACTAAACTGTGATCAAATTTGGGTTCCAAACCTGAGGAAGGATGTGCGGTCTCTAGAATGGGTCCAGAGGAGGTTTACAAGAATGATTCCAGGAATGAGTGGGTTAGCACATGAGCATTTGACAGCACTGGGCCTCTACGCATTGGAGTTTAGTAGGTTGAGGGGGGGACCTCATTGAAACTTACAGAATAATGAAAGGCATAGATAGAGTGGATGTGGAAAGGATGTTTCCACTGGTGGGAGAGTCTAGAACCAGAGGTCACAGCCTCCGAATTAAAGGGCGCTCTTTTAGAAAGGAGGTGAGGAGGAACTTCTTTTGGCAGAGGGTAGTTAATCTGTGGAACTCATTGCCACAGAGGGCTGTGGAGGCCAAGTCGGTGGATATTTTTAAGGCAGAGGTAGACAAATTATTGATTAGAACGGGTGCGAATGGGGAGAAGGCAGGAAAATAGGATGAGGAGACAGAGATCAGCCATGATTGAATGGCAAGGTAGACTTGTTGGGCCGAATGGCCTAATTCTACTCCTATAACTTGTGAACTTGTAAACTGAACTAAACTGATCCACAAGTAAAAGTGCCCTGAGGCTGTTTGAGGAGCAAATACGTCATAGAGTGTACAACTGTTGGCCACCCTGCAACTTCTCCAGCTCTAGCCCTTCTCCAAATGAGTGAATAAGGCACAAACACAATGGCTGCAGATAATTTGTATGAAGCAACATCAGCTTGAGAAAAGTAGACCGTGTATCTCAGGGGAAGAAATTCACTCAACACGTTGGGCCCATAGTAGCCCGTAAATCTTACTCGAGGAATGAATATGACATGCCAGCACAGCACATTCTTCAGATCCAATGCTCTCCCTGTGTTATTGATTATGTTATTTTCCATTTGACTCGGCTTTATGTAAAATGACCCTGACACCCAAAAAAATGAAATTGCATCGTTTCACCTTCACTTTCCCAGGCTGCAGGCAAGATTTACAATGAACCTGTTCTCTGTCGTGATCTATTTTTCTCATATACGTTGAGCCAAATATACTCGGGGTGACACTGAACAGGTCAAATCACCATTTTCAGTTCTTGCATTTTATGCATAGTTCATCCACAAACAACTTATCTAATTTTATGCAAATTTCTTGGCTAATGAGAAACCGCATGGATAGCTTGGTTGCTTGTGACAAGAATAGTAATGCAAATACTGACATTTTATAAACATTCTGAAAGTAACAAAAATGGTAAATTAAAAACATCCAATAATTATATTAAAATCCTTATCGAGTATTTGCAAAACTCACAGCGAAGTCAGAGTAAATAATCACCTGATTACAAATTGATTGATTGAAATATACAGCATGGACACAGGCCCTTCGACCCACCGAATCTACGCTAACCATCGGCCACCTGTTCACAGTAGTTCTATGTTATCCCACTTTCTCATCCATTGCCTATATACGAGAGGCAATTTACAGAGGCCAAGTATCCTACAAACCCACACGTCTTTGGGATGTGGGAGGAAACTGGAGCACCCGGGGAAAACGCGCGTGGCCACATGGAGATCGTGCAAACTCCGCACAGACAGCATCCAAGGCCAGCATCAAACCCTGGGCTCTGGTGTTTTTAGGCAGTGGCTCTTCCAGTTGCGCCAAATGTTTTAAACGATAGGATTTTATGGCATTTTGACACTAATTCCGCTATATGTTCGTAGGATGTGTGATTTCACCATTTAAAAATTAGAATGGGAAGAATAGGTAATTCATCCGCCGGAGACTGTTTTGCTGTTCTTTGAGAATAAGGCAGAGCTGTAAACTAACTCCATAGGTAGACACAAAATGCTGGAGTAACTCAGCAGGACAGGTATCTCCGGAGAGAAGGAATAGGTGACGTTTCGGGTCGAGAGCCTTCTTCAGACTCCATGTCCACACCTATCTTATAGCACCTTAGGTTGATCATTCCTAAAAAAAACTTTTTCTAATTTTCACTGTATCTATATTACTAAAAGTCTGATCTTGACCACTTCCTGTTGTTCTGTATATTGATTTTAGAAAAAAACGCTGCCACTTACGGCTGTGATTTTTGGACATCTTACTCAGAGTCACCCTGCGCTGTGCAGGACAAGAGGATTTTTCCCATTGTTGAAAAAAATAAAAGAGTTATTAGTGTTTAAAAAATGTAGAGATTCTCTCTCCTGAAGGCCACGCTCCTTCCGGAGGGAACCCGGAAGCATTGAGTGCCTCAGTCAGTCTCTGCAAGATGGGGGAGCGGGAGGGTCACGTCTTTCAGTCTGACCTGTGAATAACACTGAACATATGTCTACTAAACTGAGTGTGGTTTATTGACCATGAGTGTATTTAATGTGGTTTGAAAATGAAAATGTGGTTGATTCGAAATGAAGCACAGCAAATGGTTGGTGGTGGTGGTTGGTTCAAAATGAAGCGCGGCAAATGGTTGTTGGTGGTGGTTGGTTGGAAATGAAGCACCGCAAGTGGCTGTTGGTGGTGGTTGGTTCGAAATAAAGCACAGCCAAAAAAGTCTAAACTTAGCAACTTCCTGTTTGCAATGTATATTAATTTTACACAAAACGCTACCACTTACGGCTGTGATTTTTGGCCATCTTACTCAGTCCCCCTCTGCTCATCAGGTGCAGAGGATTCTTCACATCAATGAAAAAGAAAAGTGTTATTAGTGTTTAAAAAATGTTGAGAATCTCTCTCTTGTCAATCACACCATGAAGGCCATGAAGGTGGGAGGGGGGAGGGATTAAAAAACCAGGAAGTGTGGGTGTGGCTCAGTCTCTGTAAGATGGGAGAGGGAGAGGTCACGACTCTGTCTGAGCTGTGAAGTACAAGTTCAAGTTAATTTATTGTCATGTGTCCCTGCATAGGACAATGAAATTCTTGCTTTGCTTCAGCACACAGAACATAGTAGGCATTTACTACAAAACAGATAAATGTGTCCATATACCATAATATAAATATATACACACATGAATAAATAAACTGATAAAGTGCAAATAACAGAAAATGGGTTATTAATAATGAGAGTTTTGTCCGAGCCAGGTTTAATAGCCTGATGGCTGTGGGGAAGTAGCTATTCCTGAACCTAGTTGTTGCAGTCTTCAGGCTCCTGTACCTTCTACCTGAAGGTAGCAGGGAGATGAGTGTGTGGCCAGGATGGTGTGGGTCTTTGATGATACTGCCAGCCTTTTTGAGGCAGCGACTGCGATAAATCCCCTCGATGGAAGGAAGGTCAGAGCCGATGATGGACTGGGCAGTATTTACTACTTTTTGTAGTCTTTTCCTCTCCAGGGCACTGAATTTGCCGAACCAAGCCACGATGCAACAGGTCAGCATGCTCTCTACTGTGCACCTGTAGAAGTTAGAGAGAGTCTTCCTTGACAAACCGACTCTCCGTAATCTTCTCAGGAAGTAGAGGCGATGATGAGCTTTCTTGATAATTGAAACAACTGAACACACTGAATTTCTACTGAACTGTGAGTGTGATGTTTTGTGGTGGTTTCACCCTGCTTGAAATGGTATGAAACTGCATTTGAATTGGTGGCCTTGCACCCTGCTTGAAGTGGTATGAAACTGCACTTGAGTTTGGTGGACTTGGACCCTGCTTGAAGTGGTATGAAACTGCACTTGAATTTGGTGGACTTGCACCCTGCATGAAGTGGTATGAAACTGCTCTTGAATTTGGTGGTTGACAAAATTGCTGGAGAAACTCAGCTGGTGCGGCAGCATCTATGGAGCGAAGGAAATAGACAATGTTTCGGGCCGAAACCCTTCTTCCGTCTTGCACCCTGTTTGAAGCGGTATGAAACTGCACTTGAATTTGGTGGCCTTGCACCCTGCTTGAAGTGGTATGAAACTGCACT
Source organism: Amblyraja radiata (assembly GCF_010909765.2). Taxonomy (NCBI): domain Eukaryota; kingdom Metazoa; phylum Chordata; class Chondrichthyes; order Rajiformes; family Rajidae; genus Amblyraja; species Amblyraja radiata. The sequence goes on from NC_045969.1 coordinate 50,157,549, forward strand.
TGAATTCGGTGGCCTTGCACCCTCCTTGAAGTGGTCAGAAACGGCACTTGAATCTGGTGGCCTTGCACCCTACTTGAAGTTGTAGGACACTGCACTTGAATTCAGTGGCCTTGCACCCTGCTTGAAGTGGTATGAAACTGCAATTGAATTTGGTGGCCTTGCACCCTGCTTGAAGTGGTAAGAAACTGCAATTGAATTTGTTGGCCTTGCACCCTGCTTGAAATGGAATTTCAAGGAATAGCCATCAGTCAACTGCCAGCCCACCAGCCGTGAGTCAACTGCGAGCACATCAGGCTTGAGTGGCTGAGCTGCCACCGCAAGAGTCCATTTGGCCCACAATGTCCATACTAGCCCTCTGGAAAGCCCTCCCCCCCCCCAATGGCCACCAATATTGGAATTGGTGGCGAGGTGGAATATTGCGTTGGGGGACCAGCCCTCCCGTGTGAACATGGGACCCAACAGGTCCCACTTAGTCTAGTATTTCTTATTTTTGGACTCCCTGAAGGAACTGCTTTGTTTCTTTCCAATGTTTTCTCCTTTATTATCTTGAAAAATCATCCCCATAAATTTCTAAATACTAATCCTTGTAACTTAATCCTTGCGAGTTGCAGGCATCATTCTGGTACATTTTAACCAGCATCTGTAGTTCTTACACATAATTCTGGTAAATATTTACACTGTATTGCTCCAAAGCCATACCATGGCTGCAATGGTGTTGGGACCTGATCTATTTAGCCCTCTCTATGCAGACTTTTTTATAACTGCATCACATCACCTTATATGAATACAAATAAACTTGACTTGACTTGACTTGACTATATTCAGGCCCTTGGCCATCGATATTAGCCATTTGAATAAATCTTTGTTCAGGTTTATGTGGAATTATTGACTTTAAATGCCTGTCAACTCATACCCAGCAACCACCAATACTTAATCTTTTCACGATTTAGAAAATAGCCCAAAGCTATCCTTTTTGATTAAAAACTTGCAAATCTCATTTTTCTGAAAGGGAAGCTGAAAGGTGTGAAGGTGGATAAGATACCTAGTTTAGATAGACAGCTTCCCAGCGTTCTGAACGAGATAACTGAAGAGATTGTGGAGGCATTAGGAGTGATCTTTCAAGCATCATGAGAGTCAGGAGTGTCTCAGAGGACGGGAAAATTGCAGGTGTTACTCCGCTATTCAAGAAGGGAGCGAAGCAGAAGTTGATAACTATAGGCCGGTTAGCCTGAGTTCAGTGGTTGGTAAGATTTTCCAGTCCATTATGAGGATGAAGTTTCTGAGTACTTAGAAGTTCATGACAAAATAGACCAAAGTCGGCATGGTTTTGTGAAGGGGAGATCTAGCCTGGCTAATTTTTTGACATTTTTTGATGAAGTAACATGCTGGACAGACAAAGAGAGTCAGTAGATGTTGCTAACTTGGAGTTTCAGAAGGCCTTTGATAAGGTGCCACATGTGAGGTTCCTAAACAAGATGAGATCCCTTGGTATTAGAGAGGAGAAAGGCTGACTGGCAGAAGGCAAAGAGTGGGTAAAAGGGGATTTCTGTGCTTGGCTGCAGGTGACTGGTAGTGTCACCCTCAGGGGTCAGTGTTGGATCCGCTACTATTCACGTTGTATAAGAATAATTTGGATGATGGCTTTGTGGCCAAGTTTGTGGATCATTCACCAAAAATTCATTCAGGACTGTCAGGTCTACACATGCTCTATAAAAATTCTTGTTGCTTTCTTCTAAATTATATCATCCAGCAATTTCCCAGAAGCAGATGGTCTGTAATCCATTGGCCTTTTTCATTTCCTTTATATGTCTGAGCTGTGATGTAAGCACGTTGCTAAAGAATGGGATTCACCTGATCACCTTTATTTCCATGTGTAACCAGGTCAGACTGCATCTCTGAAGAAAAGGAATAGATGACGTTTCGGATCAAAACCTTTCTTAAGACTGTGTCAGGGGAAAGGAAAACAAGAGATATCGAGAGAGAGATAGCATCACTTTCATTCATTTGTTCTTTCTCTCTCTATATCACCATCTATATCTCTCGTTTCCCTTTTCCCGACTCAGTCTGAAGAAGGGTCTCAACCCGAAATGCCATCTATTTCTTCTCTCCATTGATGCTGCCTGATCCGCTGAGTTACTCTAGCTTTCTGTGTCGACCTCTATTTTCCTTTGCCCTGTTGAGAATGCAATGCTGCGTCACTGAATCCTACATTGCCAGCTCTGGGTCATGATAGATTTCTCAGGAAGATGATAGTTTGGGTTATGGGGCGTTGAGTAGGCTCAACTGACTTACTGCTTTTGTTTTGAGCAGGTACGAAGGATATTCGACCTTCAGGGTAGTGCAACTCAGCAGCAATTTTAAACTTGATTGATCCATTAATCTAAACACAATAAAGCACAAAGACAAATGTATCAAGTAATGTTGCCTATATGCTAAATCTGTTCTGAATTGCGCATAAGCGTGGTCAGCTGGTCTTTTCATAAGTGATAGGACCAGTATTAGGCCATTCAGTCCATCAAGTCTATTCTGCCATTCAATCATGGCAGAACTATATCTCCCTCCTAACCCCAGACTCCTGTCTTCTACCTGTAACCCCTGACACCTGTACTAATCAAGAATCTATTTATCTCTGCCTTAAAAATATCCATTGATTTGGCCTCCACAGCCTTCTGTGGCAAAGAATTCCACAGATTCACCACCCTCTGACTAAAGAAATTCCCCCTCATCTCTTTCCTAAAGGAACATCCTTTAATCCCCAGGCTAGGACCTCTGGTCCTTGACTCTCCCACTAGTGGAAACAACCTCTCCACATGCACTCTATCCAGGTCTTTCACTATTCATGGACAATAGTCATGAATATTGAAATGTGGGGTGAGGTCAAGTAATTCAGCAATAATGTGATATGCGTGGGTTTTCTCCAGGATCTCCAGTTTCCTCCCACGCTCCTAAGAGGTACGGGTTTGTAGGCTAATTATCCCTAGTGTGTATAGGTTAGAATGAATGAATTAATGAATTAATGAATGAATACGTTTATTGGCCAAGTATTCACATACAAGGAATTTGCGTTGATGCTCCGCCCGTAAGTGACAATGACATACAGTGACAGTTGGGAATGACACATAAAACATTAAACATTAATAATAATACATTACTGATTAAACGTGTGAATTAAGTAAAATACCAGAGCAAAAGGAGGCTACAGATTTTTGGTTATCGAGTAGAGCTACTACTCGTGGGAAAAAGCTGTTTTTATGTCTGGCTGTGGCAGCTTTGACAGTCGGGTGAATACAGGGTGATCACTGGTCGGTGTGGACTCTGTGGGCCGAAGGGCCTGTTTCTGTGCTGATTCTCTAAAGTAAACGAAAGTTAAGGTTTCAGAATCAACTAAGCTGTGGATCACCAGATGGTTAGTTTTAATGGGACGAATGAGGGATAAATAAGAACGAAGATGTGTACAAAATTCCCTCGGTTATTACACGTGGTGCAGTGGAACTGTCAATTTGAGTGATTTGGGGGAGAAATCGAGGATTATTCTTTCTCCCCCAAAGAGTGATTGGTATCCGGAACCCATTGCTGAGAAGGTGTCAGAGGCAGAAAACCTCACCCTATTAAAAACATACTGTAATGAGTTGATAAACAGCAATGTCCAAGGCTGTGAGCCAAGAACTGGGATGTGGCATTAATTAAAAAAAGACCCATTGATGGCCAGGATTGTCGAGAGAAGGACTGAATGGCCTCCTTCGATGCCATTAATGTCTACGATATTCACTTATTTATTTTTCACATTTGACATTAAAATAATGTAATGTTATAAATATTTTAATCCCTCAGTTTGCAATGTAATACTATCACATTGCTGATGGCGGCCAGCTGGAGTCATTTGCTGACCTGGATTAATCCACCAAGCAATAATTCCGTTCTGTTCTCATTTTCTGAAATGTTCTGTGGCTAAAGCTTCAGGATCTCTTTTTAATGGGCTTAGTCATCAGTTTCATTAATGCAAAAGCAACCCCCACTGCCACTCCTGGTACGGTTGGACTCATTTTATTTAGCATTTCCACAAGGTTGTGGATTAGCACAATGAAATAAATTAAGTTTAAATCCACGTCGAAGCATAAAAAAATAATTGAAAACTTCAGGCAGGTGAAGCTCTAAGAATTAATGGCACGATAGGCTATGGAATGGATTGTGTTCCCATTAGTCTAAATGTTAAGTGTAACAGTAATTTTCTCAGTTTATTTCTTCAATGAACCTTAAAAATAACGTTAATTTGGCAGTTTTTGGAATAAATCATATTGATAGGTTTCTGGGAATTACTCACTGGTCAGTATTTGGTTCATTGGCTGGTATATTTAACCAAATGGAAATATCCTCGCAGAATTTGTCATTATAATCATAATCATAATTACTTATTAGCCAAGTATGTTTTGCAACATACGAGGAATTTGATTTACCATACTCATACCAATAATAAGCAATAAAACACACATAATACATTTTAACATAAACATCCACCACAGTGGCTGCTCCACATTCCCCAATGTGCTGGAAGGCGGAAAAAAGTTCAATCTCTTCCCTTCTTTGTTCTCCCACGGCCGGGGGCCTCGAGCCTTCCATTGACAGGACGATCTTGACTCCCGTAGCCGGAGGCAGGCCCTCCGTGTCGAGGCGATCAAGCTCCTGTATCGGGGGGAATCTCAGCTCCCCTGCGCCGGGCGATCTACCCCTGGGGCTGGTCGAAACCTTCTGTGACTGGAGATTCCCAACATCGGTCTCAACCCGAGACTGCAAGCTCCTCGATGTTGGAATCCGCAGGCCGTGGTTGGAGCGTCAAACCCAGGCAAGGGATCGGCTCCAATGGTAAGTCCACGGCCCCACGGTGGGGCTCAAAGTCAGCCTTGAGCAAGGCCGCCAGCTCCATGATTTTAGGCCGCAGGGCGACCGGAGATACAACCCGGAAAACAATCGCCTCTCCGGCAAGGTAAGAGATTGAAAAAAAAGATTCCCCCGACCTCCTCCCCCACACCCACATAAAACAAACCAGAGAACATAGAACCAGAGAATCATAAGGTCAAGGTCATAGGTGATAGGAGCAGAATTAGGCCATTTTGCCCATCAAGTCTACTCCGCCCTTCAATCATGGCTGATCTATCTCATAAAATCAACTATTTATTTTTTTGAAAGACTAGCTGTCCATTTTGATCAGCGTCTCCTGGAATATTCTGTGAACGAAAAACTGTGCTAATTAATATCTGGGTCTTAAGTTGCACTTGGATTCATCAGTCATTCTGTATTTTGCAGGAGCAGTGACAGTGCCCGTGAAAATCTCTTTCCCACAAACACAAACTAATCAGTCAAAATGAGACACAAGGCAAGATTGGCCAAATGGAAGTCGGGAGTAGAATGGTAATGCAGTAATCTGTAAATCTAGCTGACAATAGATAGCCTGCCACTGACTGCAGTGTGATTAATAAATGTCTGTAACTTTACATATAGGACTCAGTAAAAGCAATTTGGCAGATTACCAGAAATGTCTTGTTGCTGAAGATATTTAAAAATAACAAAGCTGACATTTTTATTTTCCAAGCCAATTCATTTTTTTCTCCTTTGATTATTTTTTATCTTTGATTATTTCTCATTGATCTGGCTTCATTGAGTGTCTGAGCTTACTAATTCCACAAAGTTCTTGCTAACTGTGGGGAATTTGCACACACTGTCTGTGAGTACAGGGGCTTCATATGGGTTTGCTCCGAAAGACATGCAATTGTTTGCTGCAAATCACTTCTGGTGCGTTGGTAAAGGGGCTGTCCCACTGCAGCGACCTAATTGGAGAGTTTAGAAGAGTTTGCCCTCGACTCATACTCGCAGCAAGGTCGACACGAGGTCCTAGGAGGTCTATATAACTCCTTCATGCTCGAGAGTAGTCTCCGCGTACTCAAGGCCTCTACTAGGTCGCGGCATGTTTTCCAACATGCTGAAAAATGCCCACGAGTAAAAAAAGGACGCCATGGAAAAAAAATCAATATTTTATTTGCTCGTAGGTTTAGTCGAAGTAGGTCGTAGTAGGTCGGCATGTTATTCACAAGCAATCGAGGGTAGTCAAAGGTAATCAAAGGTAGTCGAAGGTAGTCGTAGATAGTCTTCAACATAGTCGAAGGGAGGTCGAAGGAGATCGAAGGAGGTTGTCTTCACTCTCCACTATTCGGTGTCCAATTTTCCCAAAGCTAGTCTTCAACATAGTCGTAGGAGGTCGAAGGAGGTCTTCTGCATAGTCGAAGGAGGTCTTCAACATGACACTTTTTCAAACCATCCCAAACTCTTCTAAACTCGCCAATTTGGTCGCCGCAGTGGGACAGCCACTTTAGTGGCAGAATCTAATTGAAGAAATGTTTGTGGGGAAGAAATAGTGGGGGAGTGGGATCATTCTTTGAGCTGATTATTTTGACTGATTAGTTTGTGTTTGTGGGAAAGAGATTTTCACGGGCACTGTCAATGCTGCAAAATAACTCAATGGGCAGAAATGGCCCCATTCTAGGTCATTAGGAAATATAGAAATGTGAAGACTTCTGTGCCTTTCGTAATCAAGTGCAAAATGCTAGCCCCCAAAGTAGATGTTTGAACGCAGATCTGCACAGGTAATGAAGGCAAAACATTCTTCAAGCACGTTCACGGAGTAACCAAAGAATAATCCACCATGGGAGTACTGTTGGAAAGCTATTGAAGAGGAGAAGATTTAGGATTTCATCATTTACATGGAAAGGTATTTGAATGGAAAATAACCAAGATGTTTATATATTGGGCTTCACTACAGAAACATGAAATTAGTGATTTATGAGTTACTGTTTTATTAATACAATTTGTGGCAACCTAGTTTACTGATTCTCCAAGTCTCTCTACCCAAATATTATACTTCACTTTTTCTTGGTAACTTCCTGTAAATTGAATGTTTTTTTAGGATCCTTGCAAAAACCTTCCATCGACTTATCTTCCTTAATTCAAAAGTTTATTGCACAGAAATGCCACTGCAGAGAGGCTGCATTTGTGTCTCCGATTTTCCCCACCAGAATGAATGGGGGAATTTCAAAGTCAGTTCAACATGGTGACTGCAGCGCTAGAGGTGACTGGGAATGATCTTGTTTTTGTCCAAAAAATTGTGTATATCTGTCCTCTGTTTAGTGCATTTGTGTTAGGAGATGGTGAAGTTTTTCACATTGTGAGTTTTACCTCTTTTTTTTCTGAGCAAATTGACATTCTGAGCCTGATTTTTTTACCCTGCCCAACAGCTTGGGGATTTATGAGAATTATAGAACTAAATTTAGTACATCTGGTAATTAATGCCCAAATAGTAGAAAATGGTAAATTAAAAATTGCAGTTTTGTTACATGTACAAAACGCTTTATTAATATCCATCAGGGAAGGATACAAACACTCTTCTGGAAGATGTAAATACAAGGAACTGCAGTTGCCAGTTTACAAAAAAAGATAAATAGTGCTGGTGTAACTCAGCGGGTCAGACAGCATCTCTGGAGAACATGGATAGGTGATGTTTCAGATTGAAACTCTACATCAAGAGTTGTGACACGGCCCAGTCCATCACGGGCTCTGACCTTCCCACCATCGAAGGGATTTACCGGAATCGTTGCCTCAAAAAGGCAGCCTGCATAATCAGAAACCCACACCACCCTGGCCACACACTCATTTCACCATTGCCATCGGGAAGAAGGCACAGGAGCCTGAAAACTGTAACGTTCAGGTTCAGGAACACTACAACCTCAAATCAGCTCTGAACAACATAGACTATTATTGTTATTATTCTTCAGAAGAAGGGTTTCGACCTGAAACGTTGCCTATATCCTTCGCTCCATGGATGCTGCCTCACCCGCTGAATTTCTACAGCTTTTTTGACCACCTTAGAATTTTATTTCATGATTTCATGATGGAAAGTTTAAACACAAAAAATAAATAATTAAAAAAGAAACAATAAATATAAAAACAGTAACTCTGCTTTTAATTCACACATTTCACAAGTGACCAAATGGACACTGCTACTCGCGTTGTGCAGCAAAAATGTGGGGCATCAGAAAACCATCTAATGGGGGTGATAAACGATAAAAATCAAAAGCATAATCAGAATTTGGCTTACATAGTTATTTAATTGTGGAATTAATGTAATCTTTCTGGTATAAATCCTGCTTGAAAAAATGTCACAAACAAAAGCAAAGAAACACAGGGACACAACTGAGATTTTTCTTCGTAAAAATAGATTTATTTATTTTTGCTTCATCTCATTATTTTGGCTATATACCACCATCTATACTACTTAAAATATAGGATATGAAACAATGAGAATATTACATTAAAAAACAGGAAAATAACCTGGACGTTTGGAGACCTTCATGGGCCTGTCCCACTTAGGTGATTCTTCAGTGGACTGCCGGCGACTGTCAAGTTGCAGGTAGTCGCCTGAAAAACCGGCAACTGGAACGGCGACTGTCAGAGTGGAATACACACACGCACGCACGCACGCACGCACGCACGCACGCACGCACACACACACACACACACACACACACACACACACACACATCGCTTCCTTCACCAGCCCGTTATGCAGGCGGGGGACAGGGCAAGCGGGGGAAGCGCTGTCTAAAAAATTCACACGGTGCAAAGCCAAGATGATATAGACACACACCACGATGAACAGGAAGGTTGACGCTGTAATTAAGACGGCTAAAGCACTGTGTATGGTAAGTCCTTTAAAAGACGGGGGGGGGGGGGGGTGAGGGGCAAGAGAGTGGGAAGAAGGAGTGGAGACAACTTTTAAGAAGCCATAGATACACGGCTGTGAAGCTCGACAGACATTTAACATTACCGGTCGGTTATCCGTGGTTCTGAAAACTACTGCTTACGTTTTTTTTCCCAATGAGCCAATGAAATTCACCAGTCAGCACTGGCTACAACCTTCCACCTCCTGCCAACCCATTAGGACTTCCTGGCGACCCACCTACGGCACGAGAATTCTCGCTACTCTCCATGACGGCTTCATTCTAGTCGCCGCTAATTTTTCAACATGTTGAAAAATTCACGGCAACCATAATGAGGACGCGACTAGTTCCCAGAATGCGGGAACTCCTCGCGACCATGAAGGCGGCTCCCCGGCAACCACTCGCGAACATGTGGCGATCATATGGCGACTGCATAGTCTCCTTCAGTCGCCGAAAAAGTCGCTTAAGTGGGACTGGCCCATCAGTTTCACTACTGAGTGCTGCATTTAAGGCAGACAAATGCTGGAGAAACTCAGCGAGTGAGGCAGCACCTATGGAGCGAAGGAAATAGGCGACGTTTCGTGTGGGGAACCTTCTTCAGACTGATGTGGGGCTGTATTTACGGAAACAGACATTTGTGTACTTGTGAGTATGTTTTTCTTATTTATTGTATTGTTTACATATTCTGTTGTGCTGCTGCAACTTCTATCTGGGACATATATGACAATAAAACACACTTGACCATTGACTCCTGAGTGGAGAGGGAAGGTAGCCGGTTTGAAGAGGGGAAAGGGAGTGTGATGAGACAGGAGCCACAAAGTGAATGGTGATCTACTGTTTTAAAATGCCGGCTCAAGATCAGTCTGAAAGGGTGCTCAAGTATTTCTTTCCTAAATTTGGGATCACTGCCATCTGGTGAATAACTTTGGGTTGTTTCCTGTAAACTGCTGGGATTTATTACATCATCAAGGTGTGTGTGCCTCATCATCACCAGGTGGCATTCTTTCCACCTGCACAGCTGAGCAAATTGATTCCCATTGTTTGCAAAGAAACATTTCACTCCTCATCTGCATGCAGCATCTCTGTCCCAAGACCTGGTAAAAGAAAATGCCGCCTTGAACTGTGCATGTGTTGCTGGATGTTAGCATGGGAGAAGCATGCCAGGTTCTCAGGTAAGATGAAGTTTTGGGTAGTCTTTGCATTTCAAACAGATCTGAGAATAGTGTGTAATCTTCAGATCTGAAGGCAATGCCAGTCGGTTTCCAAGTCCATTGATGTCCCTCGATTGTGTGTGTGGGGTTCTTGTGAGTACTGCGCAAAAGGCTAGACCAGGGATTTTTAAGGTGGTGATGGTCATTATATGGGAGAGTTTTGTTTCCAAGAGCAGGCCCAGAGAAAAATGGGATTCAGATTCAGATTCAACTTTAATTGTCATTGTCAGTGTGCAATACAGAGACAACGAAATGCAGTTAGCATCTCCCTGGAAGAGCGACATAGAATATGATTTCAATAAATAAAACTATTTACATGCATACAGACATAGTGTATTTTCCTGTGGGAGGAGTGTCCGGGGGGGGGAGGGGGGTGATTGGCAGTCACCGAGGTACATTGTTGAGTAGTGTGACAGCCGCAGGGAAGAAGCTGTTCCTGGACCTGCTGGTCCGGCAACGGAGAGACCTGTAGCGCCTCCCGGATGGTAGGAGGGAAAACAGTCCATGGTTGGGGTGAGAGCAGTCCTTGGCGATGCTGAGCGCCCTCCGCAGACAACGCTTGCTTTGGACAGACTCAATGGAGGGGAGCGAGGAACCGGTGATGCGTTGGGCAATTTTCACCACCCTCTGCAATGCTTTCCGGTCGGAGACAGAGCAGTTGCCATACCATACTGTGATACAGTTGGTAAGGATGCTCTCGATGGTGCAGCGGTAGAAGTTCACCAGGATCTGAGGAGACAGATGGACCTTCTTCAGTCTCCTCAGGAAGAAGAGACGCTGGTGAGCCTTCTTGACCAGAGTTGAGGTATTGTGGGTCCAAGAGAGGTCATCGGAGATGTTGACCCCCAGGAACCTGAAGCTGGAAACACGTTCCACCTCGTCCCGTTAATGTGGATGGGGGTGTGCATGCCGCCCCTGGACTTCCTGAAGTCTACAATGAGCTCCTTGGTCTTCTTGGAGTTAAGGGCCAGGTTGTTGTCAGCGCACCATGCTGCTAGGAGCTGGACCTCCTCCCTATAGGCCGACTCATCGTTGTTGCTGATGAGGCCAATCACCATTGTATCATCTGCATACTTGATGATGGTGTTAGTACCATGTACAGGTGTGCAGTCGTAGGTGAAGAGGGAGTAGAGGAGGGGGCTCAGCACACAGCCCTGTGGAACGCCGGTGTTCAGGGTGAGGGTTGAAGAGGTGTGCTTGTCTAACCTAACAGACTGGGGTCTGTTGGTTAGAAAGTCCAGTATCCAGTTGCAGAGGGAGGGGTCAATGCCCAGGTTACCGAGTTTGGTGATCAGTTTAGAGGGTATAATGGTGTTGAATGCTGAGCTGTAATCGATGAACAGCATTCTTACGTAAGTGTCTCTGTTGTCGAGGTGGGAGAGGGCGGAGTGAAGTGCCGTTGAGATGGCATCCTCCGTACTCCTATTCTTGCGGTAGGCAAACTGATAGGGATCCAATGTGGGGGGTAGGCAGCCTTTGAGGTGTGCCAGGACCAGCCTCTCGAAGCACTTGGTGATGATGGGGGTAAGTGCAACTGGGCGGAAGTCGTTGAGGCTTGCCGCAGTGGAGTGTTTTGGCACCGGCACGATGGAAGTGGTTTTAAGGCACGTGGGGACAACTGCTTGGGCAAGTGACAGGTTGAAGATGTCAGTCCAGACGTCTGTCAGCTGCGCAGCACAGGCCCTGAGGACGCGCCCAGGGATGCCGTCAGGGCCAGCAGCCTTACGTGCATTAGTCCTGCTCAGTGCCACGTACACGTCGTAGGGAGTGAGTGTGAGGGGTTGGTGATCAGCAGGGAGCACAGCCTTGATGGCTGTCTCTAGATTGTCCCTGTCGAAGCGGCCATAGAAGTGGTTAAGCTCCTCAGGAAGGAGGTGTCGCTGGATGTGGGGGTGGTGTTGGTGGATTGAGACAAGGATGTGGAATGTGTATGAACTGATTGACTGAAAGATACAGCATGGAAACAGGAACTTTGGCCCACCGAGAATCTGTTCACACGAGTTCTATGTTATCCCGTGTTTAAGAAGGAACTGCAGACGCTGGAAAATCGAAGGTAGACAATAATGCTGGAGAAACTCAGCGGGTGCAGCAGCATCTATGGAGCGAAGGAAATAGGCAACGTTTTGGGCCGAAACCCTTCTTCAGACTGAAGAATCCCACCTTCAGATACACTCCCTATATGCTGGGGATAATTTACAGAGGCCAATTAATCTACAAGCCCACACGCATTTGGAAATTGGGAGAAAACGGGAGCACCCGAAGGAAATCCACACAGTTACAGGGAGAACATGCAAACTCCACACACACAGCATCCGAGGTCAGGATCAAATTGTCTCTAGTGCAGTTAGGCAGCAGGGCAACCATCTGCAGCACTGTGCCACCCTATGTAGGTGGTTACTCATTGAAGGGAGTGGTCAGAGAGGGCCCCAAATGAGTCCAAGGAGATGGGAGCTGTGAGGCACCTCTGTGTGATTGGATATGTGTGTTGGACCATGTGGAATCAATGAGTAATGGAGGCTGGGAAAACACTGATTTCTGATGGGCGAGGGAATGATGAAATGTTGATGAACAGAGGTTGACATGATGAACAGAGGTTGAAATTTCAAAGGATGTCAAGCAACAAAGAATGAGAAAGAAAAATATTGAAGGTAGGCTGGCAAGTAAATATTTTTTTTTGGACTTTCAATGAGAGGCAAGAAATGACACCTTAAGGGCCTGTCCCACCAGCATGCGTTTGCATGCGTCTAGCGCGACCAAATGTGGTGGCTTGAGGCGTACGGCCTCGCGGGGCCGGTCCCACTTCCAACCGCGGAGGCGTCTGGAGTTGTGCGGGGCTGGTCCTGACATCATACTCACCAATCAGCTGGGCAGGAGGCGGGCCGACTGAATTTGGACGTCGCACGGCGTCGGGCGGTGATGTCATCGCGCAACGGGACGCCGGGCGGTGACATCATCACGCAACGCCACGCGCTAGCCGTACGCTGTCAAGACGCTGCGTATGCCCGTCGAGGCCTCAATGCGGCTGCAGGCCGACAGGCCATTGTCGCACGGGATTTACGGACAGTGCAAGATTTTTGGAGCACTAAAAACCCAGGTTCAATCCTCGCTACGGGTGCTGTCTGTACGGAGTTTGTACGCCCTCCCTGTGACTGCGTGGGTTTTCTCCGAGATCTTCGGTTTCCACCCAGACTCCAAAGACGTGCAGGTTTGCAGGTTAATTGGCTTAGTATAAATGTCTCCAGTGTAGGGTAGCGTTAATGTGCGGGGATCGCTGGTCAGTGCGGACTCGATGGGGCGAAGGGCCTGTTTCTGCTCTATACCTCTAAACTAAACTAAAAATAAGCGTGCTGCTTGAATGGATGCAGTAAGACATTCAATCCAGCCTTCATTAAAAGGATCACAGACTCAAAACGGAGCCCAGACATGGAAAGAAACAGAAGAATAGAAACATCAAGCAATACTCAGGGAACACAAAATTGCTGGGGAAACTCAGCGGGTGCAGCAGCATCTATGGAGCGAAGGAAATAGGCGACGTTTCGGGCCGAAACCCTTCTTCAGACTCAGGTTTGGGTTGCGTTTAAGAGGGCAGAGGATGTCATTATGGAGGCTTAGAGGATGCATGTTAATCAAACAGACAGATGTGCAGTGACAATGTTTGAGTTGAGGTTATTAACATTAATTATAATGATTATTAATTAGCAAGAGATAATATGCACATTTGTTTAATTAAGGTAACATTTATTGTTTATTTGTAAAGACAGTTTATTAAGACTTGTATTTGTGCTGTTTTATTTAGCAAATACAACACTTTTATGAAAATGAGGTATTGTTGAACAAACATTTTCAACAATTTTCTTATTCCCATTTTGAGTTGAGTTAATTGAGTTTATTGTCACGTGCACCGAGGTCCAGTGAAAAGCTTTTGTTGCGTGCTGACCAGTCAGGGGAAAGACAACACATGATTACAGTCGAGCCATCCATAGTGTACAGAACATGAATAGGCCAGGTTTGGAGGAATATGGACCAAGCGCAGGCAGGTGGGACTAGTGCAGCTGGGACAGTGTTGGCCGGTGTGGGCGAGTTGGGCCGAATGGCCTGTTTCCACACTCTATGATTCTATGATAAAGGGAATAACATGAATATTATTTAGTTCAATGTTTAGTGGGATATGCTGAAGTTTGTGTTTGTTGTGGAAGGTATTTTTTGTTTCAATGTGTCAGGTTTATTGCCACACTTCATCAAGTACTTACAGATAGAGTCATAGAGTGATACAGTGTGGAAACAGACTCTTTGGCCCAACTCGCCCACACTGGCCAACATGTTCCATTTAAACTAGTCCTACCTGCCCACATTTGGTCCATAACACTCCAAACCTAGTCCTATCCATGTATGTGTCTAATTGTTTCTTAAATGTTTGGATAGTCCCAGCCTCAACCACCTCCTCTGGCAGCTCGTTCCATACACCCACCACCCTTTGTGTACAAAAGTTACCCCTCAGATTCCTTTAAAATCTTTTCCCCTTCACCGTAGATGTGTAGGTTCACATCCACTGAAGATGACTTGCATATAAAGACTGTATTCTTACAACTGTAAGCTTAGAATCAGGCTGAACGTATAAATCAACAGTGGGTGTTTGCTGAATATCCTGAAGAAGGGTTTCGGCCCGAAACGTCGCCTATTTCCTTCGCTCCATAGATGCTGCTGCACCCGCTGAGTTTCCCCAGCAATTTTGTGTACCTTTGCTGAATATCCTTGTTGTGTCAGTTTCACCGGCCACCAACAGTTGTCAGAACCTTGCTGTTCACCTCCCCGACTTGCTTCATTCAAGTATTTACCCCAAGATACATTATGAAACACAACAGGACACAATCTACGATTGAAAATTATGCGCATGCAATTGTTGCAAAGCTGAAATTGGATGGAAGAACGTATGGCAACAGGAGAGGTAGGCCACTCAGCCCCTCGAACCTACCCCACCATCCAATATGACAAGGCTAATCAGCCCCAGACCTCATGCTATTTTCCATGCCTGTTCCCTGTGGTCTTCTCCTCTCCACCTTCCAAAAGTGTGACTATTTCTTCTTTAAATCCCCCCCCGGTCTAATCTTCACGTATAGAGAAATCTACCAACCTCAGAATACATTTCTACCTACCTCCGTTTGAAGTATCTGTCCCCATATCTTGTAATTATGAGCATGTGAATCAATTTTTCTTTTAAATGGCAGATACTGGAAATGTGAAATAAAAACATAAAACATGCTGGTCATGCAGCTTCTGTGGAAAGAAATACAAAGTTATTGGTTCGAGTTGATTATTCTTCATCAGCGTGGTCTCCCACCAAAAACATTAACTCTATATATCTCTTTCCGCACGATATGATGTATATCCTCGGGTGAAATAGCAGCTAACTGCAGAACAACAGTAGAATAGACACAGAATGCTGGAGTAACTCAGCGGGACAGGCAGCATCTCAATAGGGAAGGAATAGGTGACATTTCAGTGTGAGACCCTTCTTCAGACAGAGAGCAGGAATAGTTAATAGGACATATAGGATGGATCTCTGAAGAAGGGTTTCGACCCGAAACGTCACCCATTTCTTCTCTCCTGAGATGTCGCCTGACCCGCTGAGTTACTCCAGCATTTTGGTCTACCTTCGATTTAAACCAGCATCTGCAGTTCTTTCCTACAGATATAGGATGGATACTGTGTTCACCGATCCTTGCGACTTGCATGTAGATTTACTAAGTTTAACTTTGATGCTTCATAATGCATCATATTCTGTTGCAAATTGATTTCCAATAATATGCTCCTGTCTGGTGACAGAGATCATGTTCACTTTTGATTGCTGCTCCTGTGGGATATAAGTCCTACTGTACAGGCTCTTTATATCGTATCCACTGTGTACAGCAGACAGAGTAGGTTATAAGAATGAGTAGAAAAGTAGACAAAAAATGCTGGAGAAACGCAGTGGGTGAGGCAGCATCTATGGAGAAAAGGAGTAGGCGACGTTTCGGGTTGAGACCCTTCTTCAGACTGATGTCGTGGTCAGAAAAATGAGCACTTGTGCTAATTAAGCAATTGAACTTCATTGAGGACGTAAATACCTTGGAGACTTTTTTAAATACATTATTTTACTGTCTTATCTTGAGCCATTTAACAGTGCACAATAATAGGAAATAGGTTTCCATCAATAAAACTGTGATATGATTTCCAGAAAATATTAAATGGCCTGATGCAAAGTTGACCTCCTTACATTTGCATGTTATGTGAGCAAAGGGATGCTGAGGGCATGACATTACTTTAGAAGGACTGGAGGGATATGAGCTGTTGTGATATTCAATATGATGGCAGAGCAGAAAAGCAAATCATGAGCATTAACCTTCAAATTGGAAGCATAAACAGAAACGATGGCAATGTACAGCTGGTCAAATGCTGGCTAAGAAACAAAATGGGCTCATCTTTAAAATTTGTTCACTTGTGAGGTCAAAGATAAACTACAATTCGGGTCGAGACCCTAATTCAAACCCAGTAGATCAATCTTGTAAAACTTTTTTGGACATTCTCTGATGCCTTCCTCTAATGTGACTAGAAATACACACACTATAGCACTTGAGGTTGTACCAGGGATTCCCAATGATTCAGCATGACATCTTTGCTTCTGCACTCAAAGCCTCTATTAATAAAGCTCAGAATTGTGTTGAGACGACATGGTGGCACAGCGGTAGAGTTACTTCCTTGCAGAACCAGAGACCTGGGTACGATCCTGACTACGGGCGCTGTCTGTACGGAGTTAGTATGTTCTCCCTGTGACCTGCCTGGGTTGTCACCGGGATCTCCGTTTTCCTCCCACACTCCAAAGATGTACAGGTTTGTAGGTTAATTGGCTTGGTATGATTGTAAATCTTCTCTAGTGTGTGTAGGGTAGTGTTAGTGTGCAGGAATCGCTGATCGGCGTGGACTCGGTGGGGCGAAGGGCCTGTTTCCATGCTGTATCTCTAAACTAAACTAAATGACCCGGCATTACAGCCACTCAGGGAGCAAAATTAATTCTTACAGAATTCACAAATTACAACCCAAAAATTTGTAGTGTAGAATAAAATTCACTCTCATGGAATTTGTGTGAAAGTAAAAGTAAATCAATCAACACAAAATGTATTTGTTTTTCGTGTGGATTACTTGACACATTCGCAGAGACATGGCTTTGCAAGACGGAAAGTCATGATACCGTCCATTTTGTAGGAATTCAACCCTCGTTATGCAGGGATCACGTATACATTTTAACTGCCTTCTCAACCTATCCTACCTCTTTCAATGGCTATCTCCCCATTCGCTGTTACTTTGGAAGGACCCACCTCCCTAAAGAAGACAATTGAACAGCTAAATCCCTCCTTGTACATGTACATTCCCACTTTTGCTCCAATATGCACCACTCCTGCATTTACTTTTCTTTTATTCTTCACATCACTTCTGGATTGACAATTTTTTGGCAGATTATCTTTCTTGTACCCTCCCTTTCATTTAATCAGTTTGGTTCTTGCTCGAATGTACAACCCAATAATTGTCAAGTAGCCGTTCCTTTCGTTTTATCAGCCTCTGTATCCCTCCAGGGAGCTTAGGATTTGTTTATTCTTCCTTTGATCTTCATGTCCCTGAATTATTTGATCCATAAAATCCGCCCAATGTTTTGCTACGGTCTTGCATGCCAGCTTTTGGGTCCAATCCACCTGGATCAGATCCGCTCTCATCTCCTTGAAACTGGTCTCCCGCCAATGAACCAGATTGTGTTTTTGGATTGCTCCTTCTCCTTTCCCATAGCAAACCTAACACATGATATTATAATCAATATTTCCTAAATGTTCTCCTACTAAAACTCTGTGTCCTTGAACAATCTAATTTGGAATAAACAGATCAAGCAATACCATCCTTCTTGTGGAACAAGAAACAAAGGCTTGAATAACGTCTCCAAATAATCACAAAGCAGATTACTGTATAAAAGGCCAAAACTAAACTCCTGAACATGTTGTTGTGAACATTGCATCTGTGGCTGCTGGAACTTGTTGTAACAACCTCGTCTGAGATTGTTCTGCACCATTGTGAGAATTTGCATCCAGCTCTGAAATGGTGACAGCCTTTGAAAGCTGGATTCATGAACTGAGATGGGCAGCACAATGGCATAGCTTTAGAGTTGCTACCTTACAACGCATGAGTACCGAGTTCGATCCTGACCTCGGGTGCTCGTTTGTATATTTGTACCTTCTCCCTGTGAGTATGTGGGTTTTCTCCGGGTGCTCCAGTCTCCCCCCAAAGACATGCTGGTTGGTAGGTTAATTGGCTTTGGGTGAATTATACATTGTCCCTAGTATGTAGGATAGTGCTAGTTTGCGCAGATCGTTGGTTGGCATGGACTCAGTGGGCCGACGGGGCCTGTTTCCACGCTGTACCTCTAAAATCTAAAAACTAAAAAATCTAAAATTAAGCCCATCATACTTGATCTGAGACAAATAAATGTACCTTCTTCATAAGGGACAGAATGAATGCAGTATAGATCTACATCTGTTGTCTCAATGAAGAACACATTTCGGATTGCCCTTGACTAATGAATCACATTTGTTTTGAAAACCGAGTTTGATTTCAGTGTGTTAATTTAGTTGATGCTTGAAGACCTTGATGCAGAAAATCGTTTGTAATTTCAACATTAAGAAACCCAAAATTTCCTCAAGGAAGCATGACCAAAAAAATCCACAAATCATTTCCTATTTATGCTTCAGGCATTTTATAACTTCTGGAACTTTACACTTTGAATGAGTAAATAATTGCTTTCATTATTTTTAATTGGATGAAAGAAAGAAAGAAAATGTAATGAAAAAAACCAACCCGTAATGTTTATTTGTTGGTGAAGTGTTTCTACACATTAAGATATTATTGCTCTTTATCCGATACATCCCTCTCTCACTCTCCCTGCAATTTTATAAGACTCATTTGTTTCTCTTTCCCGATTCCAGTGAAGGGTCTTTGATCTGAGGCGTTAATACTGTTTCACCTTCCACAGACGACCTGCTGAATTCTCACAGAATGTTCTGTCCTTATTTGAGATTCAAAGCAGATTTTTGATTTTCTTAGACAGTTAAGAAGGTTATCAAGAATTGCAATAAGATCTTGATCAGATGGACAAGTGGGTTGAGGAATGGCACATAGAGTTAATTTCAGTGGTGTTTTACTTACAATGTTAAAAAGCTTTAATGGTGTGATGGAGATCAGATTTCCCATTTGACAGGAATTGTTTGTTATCTACTCTACTGTGGGCTTATGTTGTGACATAGGAATCCAGTTGGCTTTGGATTTCCTCCATGGTCAGATCAAATGTGGCACGGTGGCGCAGCGGTAGAGCTACTGCCTTACAGCACCAGAGACCCGGGTTCCATCTGACTATGGGTGCTGTCTGTACGGAGTTTGTATGTTCTCGCCGTCACCTGCGTAGGTTTTGTCCGAGATCTTCGATTTCCTCCCACACTCCAAAAACAGACAGGTTTGTAGGTTAATTGGCTTGGTATAAATGTAAAGCAGTCCCGAGTGTGCAAGTGCAAGTTCAAGTGAGTTTATTGTCATGTGCCCCTGATAGGACAATGAAATTCTTGCTTTGCTTCAGCCCACAGAACATAGTAGGCATTTACTACAAAACAGATCAGTGTGTCCATATACCATAATATAAATATATACACACATGAATAAATAAACTGATAAAGTGCAAATAACAGATAATGGGTTATTAATAATCAGAGTTTTGTCTGAGCCAGGTTTAATAGCCTGATGGCTGTGGGGAAGTAGCTATTCCTGAACATGGTTGTTGCAGTCTTCAGGCTCCTGCACCTTCTACCTGAAGGTAGCAGGGAGATGAGTGTGTGGCCAGGATGGTGTGGGTCTTTGATGATACTGACAGCCTTTTTGAGGCAGCGACTGCGATAAATCCCCTCGATGGAAGGAAGGTCAGAGCCGATGATGGACTGGGCAGTGTTTACTACATTTTGTAGTCTTTTCCTCTCCAGGGTGCTCAAATTGCCGAACCAAGCCACGATGCAACCGGTCAGCATGCTCTCTACTGTGCACCTGTAGAGGTTAGAGAGAGTCCTCCTTGACAAACCAACTCTCCGTAATCTTCTCAGGAAGTAGAGGCGCTGATGAGCTTTCTTGATAATTGCATTAGTGTTCTCAGCCCAGGAAAGATCTTCAGAGATGTACACGCCCAGGAATTTGAAGCTCTTGACCCTTTCAACCATAAACGGGGCTGTGTGTAGGGTAGTGTTAATGTTGCGGGGATGGCTGGTCTGCGCGGACTTGGTGGGCCGAAGGGCCTGCTTCCGTGCTGCATCTCTAAACTAAACTAAACTTAACTAGCTTTGAGAAGACCATGGGAGTCCAAGGATAGTATGTGAGATATCTAAGCAGGTGCGACAGCCTTCCGCAGTGCAGCTAAGGATGAACAAACTGCACAATAATGTTCACTGCACGCTGAATTTTGTAAAGTAGTGGGAAGAGCACATGAAACTACCACGTCAAGGGAATTGTCATTGAGGCAGGGATGAAAACATTGAAGACAATACATCCAAAGGTATAGCTAGCAGACACAGATGGCTGTGGCAAAAAAGGGCAGCTGAAGGAATTCAGCGGTTGAGGCAGCACCTGTAGAGAGAAATGGATGGGCGACATCTAGATGATGGATCTAGATGAACGGTCACGACCTAAAATGTTGACTGTCCATTCCCATCCACAGATGTTGCCTGGCCCACTAAGTTCCTCCAGCTCCTCTCCTATCTTTTGCCATTGATTCCATCATTTACAGTCTCTTGTTTACCCCAAGTTCTCAATGGTTTTCACCTGAGCATTCCAAGCTCTTCTACATCAGCAGACATGTTCATCATCTCTTCTTATTCCGAATGAAGACGGAAGAATGCTGGGAATGTTGAGCGGTCAGGCAGCATGCACGAAGAGAGGAAAAGCTTTAATATTTCATATTGAAGCCCCTCTGTTCCCATTGTTCCATTGTGCATCCAACAGCAGTTGCCTGAATTTCAAAATTGCTATGCACCTGAACTAACTTTGGATGGGAGTTAATCTAACTCCCTTTGCTCCTCACACTACATGGCTTCTGAAGGATATTCATTTCTTTCTGTCCCCCCCCCCCCCCCCCCAGCTTAATCAAAGACCAGTAGGTTTAAGATGAAAGGGAAAAGATTAAATAGGAATCTGATGGATAACTTTTTGACACAAAGGGTTAGTGGGTGTAAGGAACAAGCTGCCAGAGGAGGTAGTTGAGGCAGAGACTATCCCAACGTTTATGAAACTGTTAGACAGGTACATGGTAGGACAGGTTTGGAGGGATATGGACCAAACCTTTGGTCCATATCCATACAGGCAAGCGGGACTAGCGTAGCTGGGACATGTTGGCCGGGTGTTGGGCCGAAGGGCCTGTTTCCACACCATATCACTCTGACTTTGACTCTATGAATATGCTCCCCAACCACTCCCTCTTTTTCCCTCCTCCAATTGGCAAAAGGTATAGAAGTGTGAAAACGCACACCTCCAGATGCAGGGACAGTTTCTTCCCATCTTTAATCAGGCAACTGAATCGTTCTATCAACAACTAGAGAGCAGTCCTGAACTACTATGGAGACCTTCAGACAATCTCCGATTGGACTTCACTGGCTTTATCTCGCACTCAATGCCATTCATATTATTCCCTTTATCATGTAACTGTACACTGTGGATGGCTCAACTGTAATGATGAATAGTCTTTGCGCTGACTGGTCAGCGCTCAGCAACAGCTCTTCACTGTACCTCGGTACACATGATAATAAATTAAACTAAACTGAAGTGACATTCAGAAGATAGACACACAAAGCTGAAGCAACTCAGCGGGTCAGACAGCATCTCTGGAGAAAAGGAATAGGTGACGTTTCGGGTTGACTAACATTCACTTGTTTAACGTTAGTTTCTACTTTGGAAAGTAACATGGGGTGATCCAACATGGTGCCTCAAAACCCTCCATCAGAACAGTTCTGACACCCTGTGCTTGTAAGTAATCAAATCCTAGTCTCCAACTTGACATGTTAAATGTGCTTCTGTCAAGCACTAAAACAATCTGAGAAACTCCTGCATTTTCACTTTCCATCGCACATTACCAGCAACTTCAATATTTGATTTCTCATTTTTCCAATGACTGGTTTGGGAAATCTGATAGCACCAGATTACAGCTGCTGTGTTCTGACGTCAACCACCCCGCAGGTTCAGAAAATCTGTTCTGAGTTCCATTCCATTTCATCAGTTCAGTAAGTAGATCAAATTGTTCAACACTCATAGCATCTATGGTTCGACCCAGAGGCCCCACAGTTCGCTGTGATTTGCCGACAGTTCGGCCTGGTCCATGAATGTGGTTAACCCATCTTAACCACTCTGCCGAAGATAGACACAAAAAGCTGGAGTAACTCAGTGGGACAGGCAGCCTCTCTGGAGAGAAGGAATGGGTGACGTTTCGGGTCCTGCATCTTTTGTCTATTGTCTATTGAGACCCTTCTTCAGACTGAGAGTCAGGGATAAGGGAAATGAGAGATATAGGTATAGATGTAGAGAGAGAGATATAGATGCTAGATCTCTTGTTCCCCTCTCCCCTGACTCCCAGTCTGAAGAAGGGTCTCGATCCGAAAGGTCACCTATTCCTTTTCTCCAGAGATGCTGCCTGTCCTGCTGAGTTACTCCAGCTTTTTGTGCCTATCTTCGGTTTAATCCAGCATCTACAGTTCCATCCCAACTTACCACCCTGCTTGTCGGTATGTTCCCAGCTCTGCTCTGCATGGAGAAGATGGTGGCAGACAGGCCCTCTCATAGATGAACTGAGGCCCAGGCCAATTTCAATTTTGGAGGCCCCCAAACCAAGATCACTGCCCCCCCCCCCCCCCCCCCCCCCCACCTCATAGAGCCTGGTGGCAGAACAGGAGTGGGTTGTGATTCCTCAGTGCTGACTCCAGGGAATCAATCCTCTGATTCTGCACTAGATTCATGAGCCTGTCCATTTGAATGGAGGCTGTGGGAGTGCAGGAGTAGAACAGAAGGTGAAGAGTCAAGACAAGTGAGTTAACTGTGATATTCACTGGGGCAAGAGCAATTCCTAGTTGCTGCAACAGGCTTGTTATTGTAGGGGAATGTAAATTGCATTTTACTCATTATTCATGTGCAGCTTAATGTTTATAATTGTTTAAGTGTTTTAGATTTTTTGTTTCTATTTTAATCATTTACAGTAATTTATATGATAGGAAACATTGAAAGGTATTGAAGTGCAGTGAGTCCGAGGGCAAGGCTTCTGGAGGAGTTTTGTGAAGAGGCCTTAAGGCCCTGTCCCACTTTCCCGAGTTATTCATAAACTTTCCCGAGTTTTCCCCTTGATTCAAACTCGGGGAATTACAGTAATAGCCGTTCGTAGTTACTCGGGGCTATTTTTTAAAACTCGTGGACATTTTTCGACATGTTGAAAAAACGTCCCGACTTACCTGATGCCCCGAGTTCCTACGGCTGGCGTTACGAACCGCTACGAAACATCTACGGTCTCCTACGGACTCGCTATCGACATTCCCCGACATTCCCCGAGTTCGAATCAAGGGGAAAATGCGGGAGAGTTCGTGAGTAACTCGGGAAAGTGGGACAGGGCCTTAGTGCCTCCTGTCCCTGTGACTCAGTGACATGACTGGAGTCCCAGCCATCTCTTCGGACTGCCTAGGCTGGAGGATCCTCTGTTCCTGCAAGGATATCCAAATGAGAACATATGAGATCCAAATGAGAACAGTTCATTTCCAGCTGTTATCAGGCAACTGATTCATCCTACCACAACCAGAGAGCAGTGCTGATCTACTATCTATCTCATTGGTGATCCTAGGACTATCCTTGATTAGACTTTGCTGGCTT
This sequence comes from Amblyraja radiata, assembly GCF_010909765.2. Classification (NCBI taxonomy): domain Eukaryota; kingdom Metazoa; phylum Chordata; class Chondrichthyes; order Rajiformes; family Rajidae; genus Amblyraja; species Amblyraja radiata. The sequence continues at coordinate 50,181,475 of NC_045969.1, forward strand.
TACCTTGCACTAAACATTATTCCCTTATCATGTATCTACACACTGTAAATGGCTCGGTTTTAATCATGTGTTGTCTTTCTGCTGACTAGATAGCACTTTTAAAAATAGGTTATCCCTGTACCTCGGTACACGTGACAACAAACTAAACTGTACTGTATGTTGGAGGGATTGGGGAACTTGAATAACAAGTTCACCACTCAGAAAAATCCAGGCCGTTGCTTCTACCAAAATCCAAAGCCTGACTGTCGGCGAATCACAGGGACATAAAGCACGGAAATAGACCCTTCGGCCTACCAAGTCCAGGTTGACTGTCAAGGGCCTGTCCCACGAGCATGTGACTCCATGCGACAAGCGAGACCTAAAGCCCGCAGCCGCCTCGACGCCGTACGCACGGAGGTCGAGTGAGTGACGTGAAGTTCGACGGGCGTACGGCGTCGAGGCGGTGCGTATGGCGTCGAGGCAGTTGCGGGCGTTGCCGCGTGGAATTTTTGAAACTGGTCAGTTTTTCAGAGCCCCGCGCGATGTCGGGACCAGCTCCGCACAACTCCATACGGCTCCGGCGATCGAAGTGGGACCGGCCCCGCGAGGCCGTACGGCACAAGCGACCATGTTAGGTCACGCTTGCTGCATGCAGACGCATGCTGGTGGGACCGGCCCTTTAGGTCGCGCTTGCCGCATGGAGTCACATGCTCGTGGGACAGGCCCTTCAGCCATCTATTAACACCAATCCAACATGTGTCCCCCATGTTTTATTCTTCCAACATTCTCATCAACTACCCTCCCCCCCCCCCCCCCCCCAGATACTACCACTCACCAATGCAGGGCTGCCAACTCTCACGCTTTGAGCATGAGACTCACGCCCTCAAGCAAACTCTCACGCCCTCACGCTCATCAGAAATTTCTCACGCTCAGTGGTGAGAAATTTTGTGATCAACGAAAATTTCAAAACTCGGATAAACTGCATGGTCCGCGGGTGTTGGAGAGCAGGGGCTGCGGGAGGGATGGGAGCAGAACCAGCGGCGGGAACAGATGCGGGGAGCCGGGACTTGCGAGTGTTTGCAGCGCTGTCGAGTGTTTGCTACCGCTGCGAGTCGTTCGCTGCAGCTCTGGTCTTGGAGCACTCCGGACAGTGCAAGAGTCCCGGGCCGCGGAGCCATCGTTGTGCCGCTGCCGCGAGAGTCTCTGTGTCAAAGGGACAGACTCTCAAAGGGAGGTGGAGAGAGAGAGGGGGGAAGGAGACAGGGAGACAGTGGGGTGAGAGAGAGGAGGGTGAGAGGGGAGCGACAGAGTGGGCGTGAATGGAGAGAGAGAAGAGGGAGGGAGGGGGGAGAGAGAGGTAGGGAGAGAGAGGGGGTGAGTGAGGTGGGAGGGGGGGAAGAGAGAGAGGGGTGAGGGAAGAAAGAGGGAAGAGAGAGGGGGTGGAGAGGGAGGAGATGGTAGGAGAGAATGGGAGAGAGGGGGAAGAGAGAGGGGTGGTAAAAGAGAGAGGGAGAGAGGGGGAAAGAGAGAGATGGGGGGCAAAGAGGAAGAGGAGATAGAGACAGAGGAGAAAGAGAGAGGGGAGAGAGAGAGAGCCAGGGGGAGAGTGAGTGGGAGGGAGAAATGGGGAGAGATAGAGGAGAGAATGACGCGAAGAGAGAGGGGTGGGAGAGAGAGAGGCGAGAGGAGAGAGAGAAGGGAGATGGTGTTGTAGAGAGGAGTGAGAGAGGGATGAGAGGGGGCAGAGAGGGAGAGAGAGAGAAGAGGGGAGGAGAGAGAAGAAGAGAGGGGGGGGGAGGGAGAGAAGTAGGGAGAAGAGAGGGGAGAGAGAGTTAGGGGGAGAGAGGCGAGCTGGGACGACCGAGAGAGGGTGAGAGTGAGGTGTAGGGAGGAGAGGGGGAAGAGAGAGAGGGGGGGGGACGAGAGGGGAGAAGGGAAGAGAGGAGAGAAGTGGGGGAGCAGGAGAGTTAGGGAAAGACGGAGACTAGAAGGTGAGTGGGAAGAGAGGGGAGAGGGGCGGAGAGAGAGCGAGAGAGTGGGAGAAGAGTGATGGTGGGAGGAGAGTGGGAAGAGAGAGAGGGGGGAGAGCGAGGGGAGAGGGGGAGAGAGAAGAGAGAGGGGGAGAGAGAGGGGGAGAGAGAAGCGAGGGAAGTGGAGAGAGTGAGAGGGGTGAGACAGGAGAGAGAGGGGGAGGGGAGAGAAAGAGGGGGAGGGTAGAGAGAGGGGGGAGAGAGGAGGGTTGAGATGAGAGAGAGCGGAAGAGGGGGAGAGAGAGAGGGGAGAGAGAGAGGGATGAGAGTGACGTGGGAGGGAGAGAGAGAGGGGAGAGAGAGAGGAGAGAGAGAGGGGGGAGAAGGAGAGGGGGATAGAGAGGCAGGGCTGCCAACTCCCATGCATTGAGCGTGAGAATTACGCATTTCACCAAATTCTCACGCTGATCACAAATTTCTCTCGCTCTGTTGTGAGAAATTCTGTGATCAACGACAATTTCAAAACTCATATCAACTGCATGGGCCGCGGGTGTTGGAAGCGGAAGCAGCGGCAGGGACAGATGCGGACGGGGAGCGGGGCTGGAGAGTGTTTTCTGGGCTGGCGAGTCGCTCACTGCAGCTCCGGCCATGGAGCAGCCTCAGTTCAAGAGTCCAGGGCCGTTGGAGGCGTCGAAGCGTTGTGCCGCTGCCGTGAGAGTCTTTGTGTCGAACTCGCCCAGGTGACCGGCATGGGTCGGGCTGCGGCTCGGTGCATCCTGGAGGACAACCAGTGGCTGCTGGAAGTAAGTACCAAGCACCGGGTAGATACGGTGGAAGATAGTGGACTTCAAATGGGGGTGGTTGGTGAAAGCATCCTGCTTGCCTGCTAGATTTTCACTTACTGTAACTGCAGGAAAAATGTTCCCGATGTTGGGGGCGCTCAGAACCATGGGTCACAGTTTAAGAATAAAGGGGGGGGGGCAGTTAGGACTGAGATGAGAACAAACTTTCTTCACGCAGAGAGTTGTGAATCTGTGGAATTCTCTGCCACAGAAGGCAGTGCAGGCCAATTCACTGGATGTTTTCAAGAGAGAGTTACATTTAGTTCTTGGGGCTAACGACATCAAGGGATATGGGGAAAAAACAGGAAAGAGGTACTGATTTTAGATGAATAGCCATGATCATATTGAATGGCAGTGCTGGCTCGAAGGGCCGATGGCCTATTCCTGCACCTATTTTCTATGTTTCTATGCTTGAGTATATGGCAATAAAACTCGATCACTTGATTTTGAAGCATTCATGCATGGTGGAGGTATAATGTAGTCATAGAGTGATACAGTGTGAAAACAGGCCCTTCGGTGCAACTTGCCCACACCCGCCAACCCGCCAACTACGCCACCTGCTTTTGGTCCATACCTCCAAACCTGTCCTATCCATGTATCAGTCTAACTTTTTCTTAAATGTTGGGATGGTCCCTGCCTCAACTACCTCCTCTGGCAGCTTGTTCCATACACCCATCACCCTTTGTGTGGTTAAAGTTACCCCTTAAAAAGTTACCTCTTAAAAATACTTCATACAAAAAACATTGAAATCATACTTCTACAATGCACTAAAACATGATTTTAATACATCAAATTTCAAAAAGTTCCTACCCTGGGACGGGGGACACCCTTCTCCCACACCCTCTCCCCACTCGGTTTCTCCACTCCCTCACCGGGTACCCCCAAGGCCAGTGATCAGTGATCGCACAGCCTCCCCCCTTTCAAAAACGCTCCAATCCAATTTAAAGCATATATATTGTATTCAAGTGTGAGTTAAAAGACTCGCTACAGTATGCACCATATTGCACAATTTCAAGCTGAAAAATGCAAATGTTCCGTACCAATGGGGGGGGGGGGGGGGGGGGGGGGGGCACACTCTCCTTCCCCCCCCTCCCCTGGTCGCAAAACTCCCTCGGGCTTGGTCTCTCGCAATTTCTCACTCCCAACTGTCGCCCAATGTTGGCAGCCCTCCCAATGCAATAGGGGGAATTTACCGTGGCCAGTGAACCTCCCAACCTGCACTACTTTGGGATGTTGGAGGAAACTGGAGCTCCCAGAGAAACCCATGGGGGTCAAAGGGAGAATGTGCAAGCTTTATCTAGGCAGCACCCGAGTTCGGGATTGAACCTGTGTGACAGGAGATGTGAGGCAGCGGCTCTACCACTTGCACCAATGTGCCACCCCAACTCCTTTGTCTGTATAATGTCAAGTTTAACGGTTTGGGAACCAACTTCATTTCCTTCAGCGTTTAGTCGCTGTCTGCCTTCAGTTTCTCTCAGTCATTAATTTCTTGCAGTGGAACTGGGCCCTGGTCATCAATTATTCACTGGCTGATGTGACACTGAAGTAATTAATTATTCAGGCTTGTATCTGGATTCCAATTCTTTCCTTGCTGTGGACAAGATAATTCCCCTGTGAAATCCATTATTCTGTCTCTGCTTATGCTGATCATTAAACAACTACCTGCTGGAAGATAAAGATTGGGTCAAAAGGTCAAAGGACCTTAGCCGAATATGAACCCAACACGTGATAGTGTGCAACAAATAAGAAGGTTCTTAGACTTGGGGACTGGTGAAATCTGACTCCTTGCTCAGGAGAGAATAAGAATGTAAGTACAGCAGTTGTTGTGATGTTTCTTATAAAATATTTCAGATGTTTTTCAAGAATTCCAGCAGGGTCTTGATCTAGCTGGGCAAGTGGGCTAAGAATTGGCTAATGAGGTTTCATTCAGATACATGTGAAGTGTTGCATTTGAGAAGTCAAACCAGGGTTCGACCTTCAGAGTGAACTGTCTGGTCCTGGGGAGTGTAGAGCAGAGGGATCTTGGAGTACAAGTATATAGTTTACTGAAAGTGGCACCACAGGTGGATAGGTTGGTGAAAAAGATTTGGCACGTTGGATTTCATCAGTCAGAAATTGAATATAGACGTTGTGAAGTCAGGGCACGTTTGTAAAAGGCATTGTTACGTGGAGTATTCTTTTCAGTTATGGTCATCTTCCTATAAAGAAAGATGCCATTAAGCTGGAAAGAGTGCAGAGAAGATGGTGAATGAAAGAAGGGAATGGTGACGGAGGATTGACGTACTGCGCATGTTGTTCCATTGTTTAAAAAGTGTTCTAAGAGTAAGCCTAGAAATTATAGACCTGTTAGTTTGACGTCAGTGGTGGGCAAATTAATGGAAAGAATACTTAGAGATAATATATATATAATCATCTGGATAAACAGGGTCTGATTAGGGACAGTCAACATGGATTTGTGCCGGGAAGATCATGTTTGACTAATCTGCTTGAATTTTTTGAAGAGGTTACTAGGGAAATTGATGAGGGTAAAGCGGTGGATGTTGTCTATATGGACCTCAGTAAGGCCTTTGACAAGGTTCCACATGGAAGGTTGGTTAAGAAGGTTCAATTATTGGGTATTAATAGTGGAGTAGCAAGATGGATTCAACAGTGGCTGAATGGGAGATACCAGAGAGTAATGATGGATAACTGTTTGTCAGGTTGGAGGCCGGTGACTAGTGGGGTGCCTCAGGGATCTGTGTTGGGTCCACTGTTGTTTGTCATATACATCAATGATCTGGATGATGGTGTGGTAAATTGGATTAGTAAGTATGCAGATTATACTAAGATAGGTGGTGTTGTGGATAATGAAGTAGATTTTCAAAGTCTACAGAGAGATTTAGGCCATTTGGAAGAGTGGGCTGAAAGATGGTGGAGGTTAATGCTGATAAGTGTGAGTTGCTACATATTGGCAGAACAAATCAAATTGTTCTAATTTGTTATATCTAATTGTTATATGGTTATATAAGATTTATGGGGATTCTTCCAGAATTCGAGGACCTGAGCAACAGCGAGAAGTTAGGCAGCCTATGACTTTATTCCTTGGAGTGCAGGGACATGAGGGGTGATCTGAAAGAGGTGTATAAAATCATGGGAAGAATTAGAGTGAATGCACAGTCTTTTTCCCAGGGTAGAGGAATAAAAAACTAGAGGACAGAGCTTTAAGAAGGGAGGGGAAAGATTTAATAGCAACCTGAGGGGCAACATTTTCACACAGAGGGTGGTAGATATATGGAACATGCTGCCAGAGGAAGTAATTGAGGCAGGTACAATAACAACATTTAAAATACATTTTGGACAGGTACGTGTATAGGAAAGGATTGGAGGGATATTGGCTAAACATGGGGCAATAGGATTAGATTATTGGCATCTTGGTCGGCATGGGCTAGTTGGGCCAACGGGTCCATTTCCATGTGACTCCATGATTGACGGGACTGATCACAGAAGCAAGAGTTAAATTGAAACAGTTGGGGAGTTTATGACGTCCTTTACAACCTCCAGTACATTTGAGAGGAGCTACTAATCATAGATTGTAATTATGATAGCAAAGTGAAAAGCTTTCACTCTTCTTCAGTTTTATGATCGTTCAGTCAGTCTCAGGAAAAGGCAACTATGGTGTCAGCCTTTAAATTAATTGCTAAACGTACACTTGGCACATGAATTGTCTTTCACCTGCTTTTCACAATGCATGAGGGCCGATGTCATGTTAGCAGCTATCTAGTCTTTGGCTTTCTGTTTTCTTTCAAAAATAGATACAATTTAATACAATTGTTTTATGGCCATAAGTCTATCATGAGCAATCTATGTTATTGCATTATGATCATTTTAATTTCTATTTTGAATTAAAATTATTCATTTGAATCTCCCAATGGTGCGATGATTTTAAGCGTATCAAAAATAGGCTTCAAGTTGCCTTGGTGGCACTTTTGGAAAAAGCAAGTCTGAATTTGCCGGTGAATATGAAGCACAAATATTGCAACTCAATGGTTACTGGTAGGAAATAACCAGTTAACTATTGAGCTACCGAGGTGGCCGGTCAAGGAGTTATAGAGAGTGAGATGTCGGCTCCTTTTGTCTCGGTAGATATCTGATTGTCTAATAATTTATGGTCGTACAAGATACTGCATCCCTCTTTGACATCCATCCCTGTTTGATTTATTTCCTACTAATGGAATTCTCAAAGCGGTGAGCATGTATTTTGGCCAGGATCTGAAGTTGCTCAAAGTAGACATAATAGCAATTTCTGTCAGAAAGAACTGCAGGTGCTGGTTTAAATCGAAGGTAGACATAAAATGTTGGAGTAACTCAGCGAGACAGATATCGCTCCAGATATCACTGGAGAGGAATGGTCAAAGTTTCGGATCTGAAGAAGGGTCTTGACCCGAAACGTCACCCATTCCTTTTCTCCAGAGATGCTGCTTGTCCCGCTGAGTTACTCCAGCATTTTGTGTCTATCTTTAGTAGCAATTTATTTTCTTTTACAGTAATCAAAACTAAAAGTAGATAGAAGTGGATGTAAGGGCAGCACAGTGGCGTAGCAGTAGAGCAACTGCCTTACACCTGGGTTCGATCCTGACTATGGGTGCCGTGTTTACGGAGTTTGTACATTCTTCCTGTGCCTTGTGTGGGATGTCTCTGAGATCTTCAGTTTCCTCCCCCACTCCAAAGACATACAGGCTTATGGGTTAATTGGCTGGGTATTAAAATAATGTAAAATTGTCCCGAGTGTGATAATGTTCGGGGATCGCTGGTCGGTACGGACTCGGTGGGCCGAAGGGCCTGTTTTCTGCGCTGTATCACTAAACTAAACTAAACTAAGAATATTTTGTTCCCATGTCAGTGCAGAGATAGGTAGAAGACCCAACACTGGGCCATCAACTAGAAAAAGTTTATAGCATTTCTTAATGAGATCTTGTATTTGTGTTTATTTCATATCACATCCTTTTGTGGGAAGAATTCCATATTCATTAATTTATCATCTCGAGCGCATGTGCAGTAAAGTAAAGAGCGCAATATAAGGATTTGTTACTAAACTTGCTGCCAGGTTGTCGGTCCACAAAATATTTGACTTATATAACCAATTGTTCCCTTTTTTGGGTCTTTTTGGGGACAATGTGACATTTTAACATTTTGGTGCACTCTAAGTTTCCCAAAAATAGGAGTTGACACGTGCCACACATTTGAATTTAGTTTTTAGTATTAGTTATTTAGTTTTAGTATTTAGTATTTAGTTTTAGTATTAGTTTTAGAAATACAGTGTGGAAACAGGGCCTTCGGCCACACCAAACAGCAAGCCCCGCACATTAACACTATCCTAGGGAATAGTAATCACTAGGGAAAATTTAAAAGTATACCAAGCCAATTAACCTACAAACCTGTACGTCTTTGGAGTGTGGGAGGAAACCGGAGATCCCGGAGAACACACACGCAGGTCATAGGGATATTGCTGTATCTTTAAATTAAACCGCAGTATATGTTGATTAGATGCTGGAGGATTGAGACAGCTTATCTGGAGCAATTATAATACTGACAGTAACCTGCCCAAGTATCTGCTCTCCAACCTCTGACCCAACGGCACTACCATCGGATGCCGTATGGAGAAGGGGAGTTGAAGGAAAGAAAAGGGGTGAGTCATAGATGAGGTAGAAAGTTAGAACTTGTTTCCCATGTTGGAAAGGTCAGAGAGAGCACGTTTAAAGATGATGTGTAGGCCAAGTTTTTTAAGACGATGTGTAGGCCAAGTTCTTTTAACAGAAAGATGTGGGTGCCTGGATTGTGTTGCCAAGGGTGGTGGTGGTGGAAAGAGATACGATAGAAAAGTCAAGAGGCATTTAAGAGTGTTTTAGATAGGCACATGGATATGCAGGGAATGAAGGGATATAGGTCACATGCAGGCAAAGGAGATGAGTTTGAAATAGGCATTGTGGACCAAAGGGCATGTTCCTGTACTGTATCATTCTATGTTTGAAGCATTCACGTTTAGTTCTCGGCTATTATTTTGCCTTTTGGATTTCTGTTTTGTGTGTTAAACGACTGATGTTAATCAACTTGATAGTCCAAAACACAATCATTATTCTTCCTTGTGTGTCATTGTCCAGCAACCACAGATTACATGGTAGCTCACATGTCTCTTTGAGTCGTTAGGTTCTTGGTTCAAGTCCCACCTCAGAGACTTGAGCACAAATATTTGAAGTGATATTTATGTAACCTGGAAGGTTGAAGAATATTGATGTGGTGGTGTGAGGAGGTAACCAAGAAGTTACATGAGGGCAAGGCCATAAATGTAGTCTTCAGCAAGGCTCCATTTAACTCCAGTACTATTGAATAGGACTTTAGCAAGGCTTTTGAATAAGGTTTCACACGGTAGGTTGCTCTGGAAGACAAGATTGCTTGAGATCCAGGGAGAGCTAGTTGGAAGAGTCTCGACTCGAAACGTCACCCATTTCTTCTCTCCAGAGATGAGATGCTGCCTGTCCCGCTGAGTTACTCCAGCATTTCGTGTCTGTCTACAAAAATGGGTTTATAGTTGTAAACAAAGAGTGGTGATGGAGTGTTGCTTTTCGTGTCTACTCTTGCTATTCAATCATGGCTGATCTATTTTAACCTCTCAACCCAATTCTCCTGCCTTCTTCCCAAAATCTGTGATGCTCTTACTTATCAAGATCCTTTCATTCTCCAATCTAAAAATATCCAATGTCTTGGCCTCCACAGTCATCTGTGGCAATGAGTTCCACAGATTCCCCACCCACTGGCTGAAGAAATTCCTTTGAAATTAACTGGGTCTACATTTAGAAAGGCCAAGCCTTCAAGTTCCACTTTATGTGAATATATTTATTTATTAATTCACAGCAATGCAAAGGACATCCTTCGAACAACTTCCATGAGGAAATCTTCACACAGACAAGTCCTCTGCATGTGAACATTTCTGGAATCTCTCCTTTGGTTCATGAGCCTATAGTTGTTTAAGTGAGAAAAGCATGCCTGCTGTTCTAAGTTCACTAGAGACACTGCACACCCATGCTTCCTATACCATCAATAATTGTCCATGTTTTAAGAGAGGTGTGGATGGCACGGTGGTGCAGCAGTATAGTTGCCGCCTTACAGAGCTTGCAGCGCCGGAGACCTGGGTTCGATCCCGACTACAAGTGCTGTCTGTGCGGAGTTTGTACATTCTTCCCATGACCATGTGGGTTTTTTACGGGATCTTCTGTTTCCTTCGACACTCCAAAGTTGTACAGGTATGTAGGTAAATTGGCTTGGTAAATGTAAAAATGGTCCCTATTGTGTGTAGGATAGTGTTAATATGCGGGGATCGCTGGGTGGCGCGGATTCAGGGAACTGATGGGCCTGTTTCTGCGTTGTATCTCTAAACTAAACTAAAATAAAAGATGTTGTTACTGTAGTAAACCACCCTTTAATGCCATTGGCTTAGTGCTTCAAGATGACGGCATGTTAAAGTGAACAGATACATTTTCCAGCCCTCTGGCTTTACAGTATGGCAGGACAGGAAGCTGTGGCATGCCAGAATATATGTGGCCTTGGAGTTGTTGTCAAGATTTGCTGCGTAGCTTAAGCAGATGTTTATTGACATGTTTGACTGACTGGCAGTCAAAAAACACCAAAGTCATTCAGCCCAAGATTTCCTCAGGACCATTCAAGTGAAACTTAGTCCATATTAAGTGCATCGTTTCTGTGGAAGTCAAATTAAAAGCAGGAATGGAATGCTGAGGCTTCATAAGGCACTGGTCAGAGCGCATTTGGAGTATTGTCAGCCATTTTGGGCCCGATATCTAAGGAAGGATGTGCTGGTGTTTGAGAGGGTCCAGAAGAGATTTATGAGGATGATCCCAGAAATGAGTGGGTTAATTAATGTATGATGAGCGTTTGACGGCACTGGGCCTGTACTCGCTGGTGTTTAGAAGGATATACCTCATTGAAATTTATCGAATAGTGAAAGACCTGGATAGAGTGGATGTGGAGAGGATATTTCCACTAGTGGGAGAGTCTAGGACCAGAGGCCACAGCTTCAGAATAAAAGGACGTACTTTAGAAAGGAGATGAGGAGGAATTTCTTTAGTTGGAGGGTGGTGAATCTATGGAATTCATTGCCACAGAAGGCTGTGGAGTCAATGGATATTTTTAAGGTGAAGATTGTCAGATTCCTAATTAGTACGGATGCCACGGGTTGTGGGGAGAAGGCAGGAGAATGGGATTGAATGGTAAAGATAGATCAGCCATGATTGAATGGTGGAGCAGACGATGGGGCGAACAGCCTCATTTTGTATGTATAACATATGAACTTATAACTTATGAACGTATGAAAGATAAGCGTGTGTTCTAACCCTCCATACACAGGTATAAATAATAAAGTGATTTTAAGATAGTAAAATTAGTTTAAAAAAAAAACCTATCTACTCCTTTTCATGCAGATCCTGAGATTCCACAACAGCTGAGTAACAGCTTAATATCACTAAAAACACACAAAACATTCAGCTGTGCTAACTGATGCTGTTCTTCTAATTTCAATATTCCTGAAGCAAACACAATAAAAAGTCTGAACAGGGAAGAAATAAAGCTTCTTGTGTAAATTCTGCATGTTCACGCCATGATTTATCCTCAAAAACATGAGGAGGAGCAGCACAGTGGTGCAGCTGGTATAGCAGCTACCTCATAGTGCCAGAGACCCGGGCTCGATCCTGATTCTGGGTGCTCTCTGCATGGAATTTGCACTTTCTCCCTGTCATCATGTTGGTTCTCTCAATAATTGATTGCAAAAGGAATCCACTCGCGTCTCCTTTCCGACTAATTCCTATCGGCAAACTAATTAGCATAGTAGAGAGGACAATGGAATCCTTGGCCGCAGTTTACGGATTGCCCAGATAAATGCATCCATACTCCTGAAGTGGTTGTATTTCCTCCAATTTCACAATGGATGCTGATAGCCTCACAATTCTGCCTTGCAGTTCAAACTTTGGATGGATGCATATGACTTCCCTGCATGTAATAATAATAATAATGGATGGGATTTATATAGCACCTTTCTAATACTCAAGGCGCTTTACATCGCATTATTCATTCACTCCTCAGTCACACTCGGTGGTGGTAAGCTATTTCTGTAGCCACAGCTGCCCTGGGGCAGACTGACGGAAGCGTGGCTGCCAATCTGCGCCTACGGCCCCTCCGACCAACACCAATCACTCACACACATTCACACACATTCACACACAGGCAAAGGTGGGTGAAGTGTCTTGCCCAAGGACACAACGACAGTATGCACTCCAAGCGGGATTCGAACCGGCTACCTTCCGGTTGCCAGCCGAACACTTGGCGAGATCTGCCTAGGCATTCTCATTCCTTCGCCATCACATTAGCTGTCTCTGCAGAAGGTCCAGAGGAGGTTCACAAGAATGATCCCAGGAACGAGTAGGTTAACCTATGATGAGCGTTTGTCGGCACTAGGCCTGTACTCGCCGGAGTTTAGAATAATAAGGGGGGACCTCATTGAAACAAACAGAATAGTGAAGTGCTTGGATAGAGTGGATGTGCAGAGGATTTTTCCACTTGTGGGAGAGTCTAAGACTAGAGGTCATAGTTTCAGAATTAAAGGACGTTCATTTAGGAAAGAGTGGTGGCTTCATCGAGTGGGCAGCCTCGCCAGCAGTTGTCTGTCCTTTCATCCTTTTTGTTATTTTTAGTCCATCTAAAAGTTTGTTTTTGGAGGTCTTTTAGTCCTTTTTATGTGTGGAGTGGGGGGGGGGGGGGGGGGAGACGGCCGTCTTCTCAGTCACTACCTGTTCAAGGATGCGTCTTTTCTCCGAGCCGCATCTTCACCCCCCCTCGCGGCCTACCATCTGGATTGGCGCGGCCTTCAGCGGCGGCACAGCACTGAATTACCATCGCGGAGCGAGCGATGCCTTACCGAGGATCGCCATGTTGCAGCCCCTGAATGTTGGGCCTTCCAGCCGCGGGCGGCGCTAACTTTAACATTGCGCAGGCCTGGGATATTTTGCCGAGGATCGCCAGTGTTGGAGCTCCGCCCAGCTCGGCCTGTGGACTTCGGAAGCCGTGGGCTCCGGTAGGAAGCGGCCTATTCGGAAACTCCAAGCCGCTGAGAGTGTTCTTCTGCTCTGATGCCGGAGCTCCGATCATCCCAGCAAGAGGGCCTGAAACATTGGGCCGCCGTTGCGGCGACTACGGAGGCCTCAATAGGCCCCGACCACGGGTGAACAAGAGGAAGATGACTGAACTTTGTTTCCTTCCCTCACAGTGGGAAACGTTGATTCCGCTGTGGGGGATGTTTTATGTTAAACTCTATAGTGTTGTGTTTATATTATTTGTGTGCTGCATGGTAACTCATAAATTGGTGTATGTGACAATAAATGTAACTTGTAACTTGAAAGAGATGAGGAGAAATTTAATTTGTCAGAGGGTAGTGAATCTGTGGAATTCTTTGCCACAGAAGGCTGTGGAGGCCAAGTCAGTGGATATTTTTAAGGCAGAGATGGATAGATTCTTGATTAGTACGGGTGTCAGAGGTTATGGCGAGAAGGCAGGAGAATGGGGTTAGGCCAGAGAGATAGATCAGCCATGATTGAATGGTGGAGTAGACTTGATGGGTCAAATAGCTTAATTCTGCTCCTATTCCTTTTGACCTTATGACCTTATGAAGAGAGAAGCGGCAGCTTACTAGGGGAAGCAGCAAAGTGGCTTTTCTCCATTGACATGGGAACCAGATCAAGTGATGTTTCGTTTAGTTTACAGATACAGCGCGGAAACAGCTCCTTTGGTCCACTGAGTGCGCACCGCCCAGCGATCCCCGCACACTAACACATCCTACACACCCTAGGGACAATTTATATTTATACCAAGCCAATTAACCTACAAACCTGTACGCCTTTGGAGTGTGGGAGGAAACCGAAAATCTCGGAGAAAACGCACGCAGGTCACGGGGAGAACGTACAAACTCCGTACAGACGGCATCCATGGTCAGGATCGAACCTGGGTCTCTGGCGCTGTAAGGCAGAAACTCTATCGCTGCTCCACCGTGCCGCCATAATTCACGTTGTTTATGAATTCCCGCATGAATTCCCGCATCCCATCTCCTCTGCTTTGTTTCACTAATGTCAATTAATTTATTGGACAGTGTAATCTTCACAATCGACCAATAAATATGAGAAAAATGTCTATTTAACACATTTTGGGAGTGTCAGACTCAGCAATTGCCAAACATGTATAAACGGCCTTGAGATAATGACCAGAAAATCTGCTTTGCAGTAGTTATTGATTCATAGACCAGGATACGAATGCCATCTAACATTCTCTTTGCCATAAAATAATTTACACCCATCCAAGTGATGATGTTGATCTGCAGTTTGACCTGTCACCCCGATGATGTCGCATTCCCACAATACTGTGCTAAGTGTTAGCCTCGAATCTTGCCATCAAATGTTTCAATATATTCATCAATATATTCCCAAAGTTATTAAAGACCACAAAATGAGACTATGGTTAATTTAGATATAGGTGACTTCACTTCTGAACATCATTATGACTGAAAGTATGACTGAGATGTGTTTTGACAATAACTGCACAAATATATATACCAATAGCATTTTCATTAGTCTTTACAAATAATATGAATGTTATAGAATGCCAGCAATTATTGTAATTTGGAATGGGATAGGGTCTCTAACTAGTTATTGGTAAGTTTTCTAAGAATTCATTGTTCGTGAATTCATTATTTGTGATGTGGATGCAGTGACTTCTGCATGCAATTCCAATTTCTTAAGCTGTTGATTTAAGCGGGTAGCACGGTGGCGCAGCGGTAGAGTTGCTGCCTTGCAGCGCCAGACACCCGGGTTCGATCCTGACTACAGGTGCTGTCTATATGGAGTTTGTACTTTCTCCATGCGACCTGCGTTATCCCTAAGGTCTTCGATTTCCAACCCACACTACAAAGACGTACAGGTTTGTAGGTTAACTGGCTTGGTATGAATGTAAATTGTTCCTTATGTGTAGGATAATGCTAGGGTACGGGGATCGCTGGTCGGCGCGGCCTCGGTGGGTCGAAGGACATATTTCCGTGCCGTATATCTAAACTAAAATAAAATAAAATTTCCAGTTCCAATTCATAAACGATGAGTAAAAGCATTGATTTTACAGTTATCTTACTGATGCTTTCTAACATTCTCAATGTCTTTCATAATTCAATAATAATGGCTCCTTTGCCCTCAGTAGTACATTCCATGTAACCATATCATATTCTCTCCTATTATAAACGTTGCCGATATATTTTATCAATTCTTTACTATTAAATCGTATATTTGCATATTAATCAATACATTTGAGAAATGTTACACAATTAGAGTTATTACCAACATTCTATCCTGACTTTTGTTAACATTAAAAAAATAATAATCTCCCAATCATTTGAAAAAGAAAATTGGCAGAACTGCAGTAGATACATTTAATTTTATTTAATTAATGTTTTTCAGGGATTTACTTGACTTGTTTAAATTCCTGGCAGTAATGAAACGAAAGAACATTAGTTGCTCTCAGAATATTCCATCAGTATGACCCTAAGGTGATATCATTGACTATTGGCAGGGACCAACACATCAATCACTTCTGTTCTCTCAATTTACTAATCCCAGAATCCATTGTGGGATACGAGTCACAGAAAAAGTTAAGGAGCAAGTGAATTATTCAGCAAATGATGTGAATAAGTGCAACACGTAGTAAGGGCGGCACGGTGGCGCAGCGGAAGAGTTGCTGCCTTACAGTGCTTGCAGAGCCGGAGAACTGGGTTCGATCCCGACTATGGGTGCTGTCTGTGCAGAGTTTGTACGTTCTCCCCGTGACAGGGTGGATTTTCTCCTAGATCTTCCGAGGTGTCCTCCCAAACACTGGAGCCGTACGGCTTTGTAGGTTAATTGGCTTGGTGTATGTGTAAATTGTCCCCAATGTGTGTTGGATAGTGTTAATGTGCGGGGATCGCTGGCCGGCGTGGACTCGCTGGGCCGAAGGGCCTATTTATGCACTGTATCCCCAAACTAAACTAAACTACACAGCCAATGGCAAGCTGCAGTGGAAGCGGTTTTGTGATTTGTGTTTCTTTGAAAATGGAGCTCAGTGAATGTTTACAAAAGATTAATTACAATGGTTTAATATAATTGGAAAAAGTGAACTTTCCATCATAGCTCAGTAACTTTCATGCAAACAAATGAAAACAAGAAAAAAATCTAAATCATTACCATATGTTTTCATGAGCTCGTCAACAGCAAAATATGTCAGCAACTCAGGAACAAACAATTGGAATTGAGGGAGAAAAGGGAGAAATGGGTTATTACAAAGTTTTTAAAATCTCCCAAATAATGATCTAATTTTCTGATCTCTTAATATATATTGAAATATCAACATGATATATTCTTGGGTTCGGTGGGGTGGGGGGGATATCACTCACTTAAGTGATATGTATTGTTCCTATATTATTCCATTATTTAAATGAACAGTGTCTTCCAAGGGCGTAATATTAAAATGAAAATTTGTCATAATTTCGAGGGACATAAAGGTCAAACCAAACTTTGGGCATTTCGTGCAATCTCAGTTTGATAACTGACATGGAAACATGGATCATTTAGATTTAGGGCTCCAGTCTTTGAAAGGGGGCACAAACCCACAACTTTTTGATCCTCTGTGCAAGCATTTCCACCAGTGATCTGGAAACTCTCGTCCAACAAAAGTTCTCGGACTAAAAATGTTAGCTCTGTTTCTTCCTTCCACAGATGCTGCCTGACTCGATTATGACCTGCCTGACATAATCTGTGGAATTCTTTGCCACAGAAGGCTGTGGAGGCCATGTCAATTGATATGTTTAAGGCAGAGATAGATAGATTCCTGATTAGTACGGGTGTCAGGGGTTACGGGGAGAAGGCAGGAGAATGGGTTAGGAGGGATAGATAGATCAGCCATGATTGAATGGTGTGGACCTAATGGGCCAAATGGCCTAATTTATCATTTATGACCTCATGACATGCTGAGAGTTTCCAGCGTTTTCTGTTTTTACATCAGATTTTGAGTATCTGCAGTTGTAATTTTTTATTTACCAATGAACCATGTTCGGGTAAATAACAGTAATATATTTACTCAAGAAGAATTGGGGATAATTTTTGGGATACAGGTGAGGAGTACGTTTGTTCCCCATCCCTAATTGCCCTTGAGAAGAGTGTGATGAACAACATTCTTGCATCTGGTGTTCCCAATGAGACCTTTAGCACATTGCCAAGACCAACATAGACTTGCCGACCATTTAGCCAAACATTTTCTCCACCAAGGTCTACTGGATCTCCAGGTTGCTAAACACTTTAACTGCCCCTCCCATTCCCACACTGACCTTTCTGTCCTGGGCCTTTTTTATTGCCATGTATAAACTGGAGGAACAGCACATTATATTATGTTTGGGTAGGTCACAACCCAACGGTATGAATATTGAATTCTCCAATTTTAGGTAATCTCTAACAATCTTCCCCTCCCTTTTTTCTTCTCCCCTCTCCCCCACCCCTGTGCCCCAAGTGGACTCGTACCTGTTTCTCCCCTCATCCTTCTTCTACCTTACATCCTCTGGCTTTACAATTTGCAACTGTTCAATCCTTCTGTCTCCACACCTTCTGGTTTAATCTCTGCCCTTTGTGTCAACCATCTCTCTATCTAAACCCCCCTCATCTGTGTCCACCTATTAAGAGCGATGCTTTATCCTCCATCTCCTCTCTCCCAGCTTTCTTTCCCCTCCTCCCTACAATCAGTCTGAAGAAGGGTCTTGAACAAAATATCACCTATCTATGTTCTCCGGAGATGCTACCTGTTACTCCAGCACTTTGTGTAAACCAGCGTCTGCAGTTCCTTGTTTCTACATTCTTGAATTGTGGTTGAACTTCCAGTGAATCTTCTAATGTGGTACTTTCCCCTGCTACTGCAGGAGATGTGACACCTGTCCCTCATCTCCATCCAAGGACCCCGACAGTCCGTTCAGGTGAGGCAGAGGTTCGCTTGCACCTCCTCCAACCTCATCTATTGCATCTGCTGTTCCAGGTGTAGACTCCTATATATTGGTGAGATCAAGCGCAGGATTGGCGATCGTTTCGCTGAACACCTTCGCTCAGTCAACCTGGGCCTACACAATCTCCCGGTCGCTGAACACTTTAACTCCCCCTTCCATTGCCATACTGACCTTTCTATCCTGTGCCCCCTCCACTGTCAGAGTGAGGCCCAATGCAAATTGGAGGAACAGCACCTCATATTTCGCTTGGGTAGCTTACAACCCAGTGGGATGAACATTGATTTCTCTAACTTCAAGTATCCCTTGCTTTCCCCCTCTCACCATCCCTCCCCCATCCTAGTTCTCCGACTAGTTTCACTGTCCTGCTGATTATATTTTACCGTTTGTATGCCTCGTTGTCACCATAACCTCAGCTACCAATGAACCATTCTATATTTTCCTTGATTAACCTCCCCTTTGATCTGTGTTTTCACACCTCACCCTTCCATGTCTCCATGTCTCCCTCTCCCCTGACTTGCAGTCTGAAGAAGGGTCTTGAGCTGAAACGTCACCCATTCCATCTCTCCAGAGATGCTGCCTGTCCCACTGAGTTACTCCAGCAGTTTGTGTCTATCTTCTAAAGTGTTGTTGGCTCAGGAGTTCCAGGATTTCAATCCAATGAAGCCTGCTGCTCTGGTTTGTGGTGGTAAAGGTCACGTATGGGAGGTAACATTGGAGTAGCCGAGCATCACAGCTACCGAGCTGGCGATGGAGGGAATCATGCATCCCGCTTTGGTCTGGATGATGTTAGGGTTCTCAAGTGTTTGTAGAGTTGTACTCATCCAGTCCAGCAGCGAAAATCATACTTCTGGCTTTGGGTGTCAGAAATTGATTCACCCACCACAAAGACATCAAGCCGCAGACCTGATTATGTATCTATTATATTGTTATGGTTGGACTGTGCATTTCCAGTTGTGATGATCTCCAGTATGTCGATGGTGGGGGTCTCAGTAATTATAATGCCTTCAAGTGTCAAGGGTACCTACCTACAACACTTCCCCATGTCACACTTCAATGATGTAAGTGGAGTCCAGGTCAGGTCTTCGTTGTGTAATACCTACTGGATCTAATTTTGTCATAAGATCATAAGTGATAGGAGAACTAGGTCATTCGGCCAATCAAGTCTACTCTGCCATTCGATCATGGCTGATCTGTCTCTCCCTTCTAACCCCATTCTCCTGCCTTCTCCCCATAACTAGACTCTCTAGTTCTAGAGTTCTAGACTCTCCTACTAGTGGAAACATCCTCTCCACATCCTCTCTATCCAAGCTTTCATTATTCTGTACGTTTCAACAATGTCCCCCCATCAAACGCTCACTGGTTGAAATCCGCTTTGAAACTGTCCTGATTGAAATCCCTCTTTGTAGCACATGTCCATAATCCTGCCGATCACTGCTCTTCGAGCAAACATCCTGGTGCATTACATGCATGGTGGGGATTTCTACCTTAACCTCCAGTGGATTCCATTGTGTCTTCCGAGTGATGTTGTTTTATTCTCATCCATAACCTCTCCCCTAATTGTATTAAATGTATGTTCCTTGACAATGCGGCGCTGTGGTAGAGTATACAGCGCCAGAGACCGGGATCAATCCTGACCATGGGTGCTGTCGTATGGATTTTGTACGTTCTTCCCGTGACCACGTGGATTTTCTCTGGGTGCTCTGGTTTCCTCCCACACTCTAAAGACGTACAGGTGTTTCATTTAATTGGCTTCTGTAAACGGTCCCTAGTGTCTTAAGATAAAACTAAAGTATGGGGACACAAAAATGCTGGAGAAACTCAGCAGGTGCAGCAGCATCTATGGAGCGAAGGAAATAGGCAACGTTTCGGGCCGAAACGTTGCCTATTTCCTTCGCTCCATAGATGCTGCTGCACCCGCTGAGTTTACCAGCATTTTTGTGTTCCTTCGATTTTCTAGCATCTGCAGTTCCTTCTTAAACACTAGAGTATGGGTGTTCGTTGGTCAGCGTGGACTCAGCCGACCAAAGGGCCTACCTGTTTCCACTTGTATCTCTAAACTAAACTAACTGCTTGGGGAATGGTGGAAATGATACGTTTTCAGTTTTTGGATGGTATGATGGATGAAGCCATTCCCAGAGGTTGAAAAAAAGAGGAAACTGCAGAGCAAAATGGGCCTGTCCCTATTAGGCAATTTTGTCGATGACTGTCATAGTCGTAGCAGGTCGCCAAAAAAACAGTGACTGGACCCCCCCCCCCATGACATTGTCTACGACAATATCTACAACAATCTACCCCCTAGTCGACGTAAGCTACCGACAACTGGTGACCCATTAGGAGATCCACCTATGACCACACCTACGACAACCTATGTTCACCCGCGACAAGCTACGCCATGGTACGACCCTGTCGGCGACTACTGAAGACAATTCATTCGCCGGTACCCGTCGCTGGTTGACGTAGGTTGACGCGGTTAGTCGCTAATAGAACTCACCGGTCAGCACCGGTGATAACCTACGTCATCTGGGCGACAACCTGCGGCAGCACCTACGCCAGGAGAAGTCAAGCTACGCTCATTGGCTTCGAGCCGACTGTCGCCAAAACGTTCTGAACATTTCAAAATCCAGCGGCGACTAGAAAAATGCTACAATTCTTTGGGCGACTGAGGAGACAAATCACGACCATACAGATGACGCCACGGCGACCATATGGCGACAGCCTAGTGGCCCGTAGTCACATAGAAAATTGCCTAAGGGAGACAGGCCCATTAGCACTCTGTCTACAATTGGGGTGATATTGTGGTCTTCTTTCAAGCAATTGCAGGCCTGTCATTTTAACGTGAAATCAATTCCAAGGGACAGCATAAACATTTAATTAAGTCAGGCACAGATTAATTCAGGAAAATCAGTGTGGATTTGAAATAAGAAGGCCCTTCCGAAGAGAATAATTGTGCACTGTGGGTGAAAGCAAGTTTGATGGTACAGTTTGTTTAAGTGTAACCTGTAGAATTGATACTTAAAGGAATTCACTGACCTTGTCTGCTTCAATACGTCACCAAACTTTCCCCTGACTCCCAGTCTGAAGATGGGTCTCGAACCGAAACGTCACCTATTCCTTACCTCCAGAGATGCTGTCTGACCCGCTGAGTTACTCCAGCTTTTTGTAACTGTCTTCAATTTCAACCAGCACCTGCAGTTCCTTCCTACTCTTGCACTGTTTCCTGGAGGTTGGTTCTGAGGGCCTTGCACATTTTGCTGCCTGCCAATGCAAACTGGATTGCTGCCTGGTTTGCTGTCTGTGTGCATGGCTGTCTTGCCTATTACATCCCTGTGCTTGCTGGACTAATGGTTTGCCCTCAGAGTGTGAAATTGTTTGCTCCCCTGTGCCATGAGCAGAGTTAGCACCGGACTGACCAGAAGGGGGTAATCCACACGTGGAATATGCGAGCAGGTACAAGGAACACAATGGGAGGGATTGCTGATATTCAAACCGGCTTTAAAGATTTGTATTCTCTGGATTTGTGGAATATGGGTGAAGTCATGTTCATAACTTCATAAATGATAGGAGCAGAATTAGGCTATTTGGTCCTTCAAGTCTATTCTACCATTCAATCATGGCTAATCTATCTCTCCCTCCTAACCCCATCCTCCTGCCTTCTCCCCATAACCCCTGACACCCACACTAATCAAGAATCTATCTATTCTGGCCTTAAAAATATCCATTGACTTGGCCTCCACTGCCTTCTGTGGCAAGTCGTGAAGCTACCCAGCACATTAGATATTCAATAAACCTCTGTGAGGAAAAAGCCCTAGTTGCGGTAGGATCTGGCACAGTTAAAACCCAATACTATTTCAACAGTGGAGCTTGCTGCAAGGACAAACCTGCTGACACAAATCACACTCCTGGGAGTCTCACATTTCACCAAAAGCTCCTGTTCAGTTTATGTCCTTGTCGAAGTCACATCAATTACTTCAGTTAAGTGAAGCTGAAAAATAATTGAAAGTTATCTAAATCTAAATAACTTTATCACTGCAAAGAGCATCTGTTCTTTTTTTTTTCCAAATGTTACATCATTACATTGTTGACTAAACCGTCCAAAGATTTTGCTGAACAACTCGGGCACAGCAGAAATTCCAAGACAACTTTAGATAGATGAAGATCTTAAAGTCTCATCATCTGTAAACGTGATCGTTACAGGGTAGCTCTACAGGTCCTTGTAAATCTGTCAACAAGCTCATATTTATAATTTATAATTTATAATTCTTGCTGATATTTATACTCTTGCAAATCAGGTAACTATAGGCCAGTGAGCCTTATGGGCCTGTCCCACTTAGGTGATTTTTCAGCGGACTCCCGGTGACTGTCAAGTTGCCGGCAGTCACCTGGAAAACCGTCAATTGTCAGAGTGGAACACACACACACACACACACACACACACACACACACACATCGCTTCCTTCACCATCCCATTATACATGCGGGGGACAGGCCAAGTGGATGGAGCACTGTCTAAAAAATTCACACGGTGCAAAGCCAAGGTGAAACAGACACACACCGCGATGAACAAGAAGGTTGACACTGTAAAAAGAGCACAGTGTACGATAAGTCATTTAAAAGTGGGGGGGAGGGGGTAGAGGGGAGAGGGAGAGAAGGATTGGAGACAACTTTTAAGAAGCCAGAGATACACGGCTGTGAAGCTCGGCGGACATTTAACATTACCAGTCTGTTATCCTTGGTTCTGAAAACTACTGCTTACCTTTTTTTCCCCAATGAGCCAATGAAATTCACCGGTCAGCACCGGCTACAATCTACGAGAACCTCCGAGAACATTCGACCTTCTGCCAGCCCATTAGGACCTCCTGGCGACCCGCCTTGGGCTCGAGAATTCTCTCTACTCTCTATGGCGGCCTCAATGGTGGAACAGGCGGAGGATGATGGCTGACTTTAGTGGACCGTCACAATGTAGCAATGTTACAAAATTTTGAGATTTTAAAAATCAAGTCTGCAATTTATCCCATCAGATAAAGCATACAAATAAGTTTAATTTGACACCTAATTCACTTTCAACATCCATCCATTTCTTAAGAAAAGGTTGACATTTTTAAATAGCCTGTGTCCAAATAACATTCACACAAGAATTCACAATATAACATGATTTTTAAATCTCATTATCATGAATTTATAGGCCAAATGGAAGGAATTTAATGTTTAATTCCCGTAAATTAATGGGCTTTTAAATCATCTTGCGGGTGGATGTTTGTGGAATGCGATCGATTGGAATGTTGAGGTTGCAGTGAATTTGAACCCCATCTTGGCAGGAAAAACACTGCCGGTTCGTATGGGGCCAAAATCACATTTTTGCCAAGGAAATTTTGATTAAAGTCATCCTGAGAAGCAAGTTTATATGTAAAATAAATGACTTACCCCGTGTTTTGTCCCCTACGTGAGACCTGTCCCGTTGTCGGCGTTGACGTTGTTAGAAGTCGCTTTTTTATTTTACTCCAGCGATTAAATTGTCCCGTGATTTTTTTTTTAAACTCCAGGCAGGAGAAAACGGCGTTTTAATCCCGCCCCACCCCCCCCTCAAAGGCGCCAAAGTCGCGCACACGGCCAGTGGCAGAACTGCAGCGCCGCTGTAGGTAGGTATTGTAACATCGCTACACAATGGCTGGGAAGGCGGATGAAGGCTGCAGCAGAAAAGGATCTCCGGTCGTCTTGGACTCCATGCCACTGGATCCTGACCTAGATCTGTCAAGGACCATGGGGTGGCTGTCTGCACCAATCTCCCCACGTTAAACAAAGTTACGCACAGGTGTCCTCCATATAGGGAATAGCACCCTGGAGACACCCATGGTCAGCCATGACCGAAGGGGGGGGGGGCGAAGAAGAACGTTAGGCTGCACTATTATATGTATTATATGCTGTTCTGTTTGGAACTGAATAGGAAGAATGTGTTGGCACTGGAGAGAGAGCAAAATAGATTCACATCAGGATGTTGCCTGAATTAGAGGACTTTAGTTACCAGGGGAAACTAGGTGTGACCAGATTCTCTTCCTTGGCGTGAAGGAGGAATGACAATAAAATTATAAGAACCATGGAAAGGATAGATGTTTAAGAAGGAACTACAGATGCTGGAAAATCGAAAGTAGACAAAAACGCTGGAGAAACTCAGCGGGTGAGGCAGCATCTATGCAGCAAAGAAAATTCTGAAGAAGGGTCTCGACCCGAAATATCGCCTATTCTTTCGCTCCATAGATGCTGCCTCACCCGCTGAGATTCTCCAGCATTTTTGTCTACCTTGGAAAGGATAGATTGTCATTTTCTTTCCTTATGGTGGGGGTATCGAAAGCAAGAGGGCATAGGTATAAGGTGGGAGCAAGAAGATTTAAATAGGATCTGAGGAGATATTGTTTTTGCACAGAGAATGTTGACATCTGAAACTTGCTGCTAGAAGAGGTGGTGAAATTAGTTACGATTATGTTTTAAAGGCATTTATTAAGTAGGTAAGGTCTGAAAGGATATGGTCCTAATGCGGGCAAATGGGATATGTGTAGGTGGGCAGGGTGGGCTGAAGGGCCTGTTGCTGTGCTGTATATCACCCCAACAAGACTGAGATCCAATGCTGGCAATGCAGGATCTGGGCTGTTCGGATAAACACAACATCAGCAGTGCACTTGGGTTACAGCACGCTTGCCAATTATTTATATCTCTGAAAAAAGACATAACTTATCAGTGAAATTGTACGCACCCTGGATCAGCTTTGTATTGGATTTTTTGTCCTTGGTTTTGACTGACATTGCATGAATTAAGAAACTACTTTCCCTCATGTTTTAAATTAACGATAAACGATTATATTAGCATAAGCACTGTGGTGGCTAATATGGGTGTAGGCGTTCACTAATAAATTAATTGAACTATATACTGACAGTTTTGAGAAATGACATGAATTAAGGTTTTGTTTTTCTGTTGGCCCTAGGTTTTCAATCTCTGCACTAATGATTCCAATT
Organism: Amblyraja radiata; assembly: GCF_010909765.2. Taxonomy (NCBI): domain Eukaryota; kingdom Metazoa; phylum Chordata; class Chondrichthyes; order Rajiformes; family Rajidae; genus Amblyraja; species Amblyraja radiata. Next base: position 50,206,364 of record NC_045969.1, read on the forward strand.
AGGTCTGTTATGACTGTACTAAATTAATAATTTTGCTTGTCATGGTTGTTTTTCAGTGCTAATTTAAACTTTAATTGTTTTTAAAGGAAATTAACATAGAAATGCCACTTTATGCAGTGATTTATTAGTGGAAATAATTTCCTCCACCTCAACCCACAGAAATATGGACACGATGCAACGGATTCTCAATAAAGGCGACCTCTGTGTCACCAACACCTTTGACTTGCCAAATATCCTGTTGGGCATGGGCTTGAAGCTTGTTAACAAAGTGTAACTAAAACCAACTCAAAGTTTCGGATGTGGGGAATAATTTAAAAAAAAAAGACTTTATTCAAGTAAATAAATGGAGTTGTGCAAAAACATTCTCCAAGGTTATACATACATTCAATTCTGTTTACCCCCACCCTCTTGCCACGCATGCGGTCCACCGGGGTAAAATCCCTTCCTAATTTTGAAGGGTGTCTCCACCGCACCCTGCACCCCACCCCCCCCCCCCCCCCCCCATGTCCAGCAGCGCAAGGAACCTAGACTGCGGTCCTCCTTTGCAGAGCCTTGGCGTTGGCTGCACCGAGCTTCAATGCGTCCCTCAGCACATACTCCTGCAGTCTGGAGCGTACCAGTGGGCAACATTCCCTGATGGACATCTCGCTCTGCTGGGAGGTCAACAATAGCACAGACCAAAGGAAAGACGAGGTTTGAGTTGAGGTGGTTGCTTGAAAAGACGGAGCAGTGTGCATATTTTTATTGAAAAATTTGGTGGCGGTGGGAGGGGGATGATTGTAAGCAGGAAAAGGACGTATCGGTGGATACCAAAGCAAAATGATGCAGATGCAAGAAAATTGTAATGTCAACAGAAAATGCTGGATCTGCCAGCAGTCCAAACAATCATAATCTGCAACGTTAAGTAAAAAAACAAAGTGCTGGAGGAAGTCAGCGGGTCAGGAGGCAGAGGCAGAGGCATGGTCAAATGCAGGGCCTCAACCCGAAGCGTTGACCATCCTACACAGATGCTGCCCGACCTGCTGAGTTTCTCCAGCACTTTGTTTATCGCTCCAGATTACAACATCTGCAGTTTTATGGGCAGCACGCTGGTATAGCTGTAGAATTGCTGCCTTGCAGCGCCGGAGACCCGGGTTCGATCCCAACTGCAGGTGCTGTCTCTACGGAGTTTTTTACGTTTTCCCCATGATCGTGTGGGTTTTCTCTGAGACCTTCGGTTTCCTCCCTCACCCCAAAGACGTACAGGTTTGTGGGTCATTGTAAATTGTCACTAGTGTGTGTAGGATAGTGTTAATGTGTGGGGTTCACTGGTCTGTGCGGACTCCTTGGGCCAAAGGGCAGGTTTCCACGCTGTATCTCTAAACTAAACTAAACCTGGAACTTTAACTTTGTTTCACTCTCCACAGAAGCTGCCTGAAGTATAAAGTATTTCCAATGATGGGTGCTTAGATCAGTGTTCCTCAGTGGTTTGGATGAGTTGGAAGGAACCAGTTAGACGTATAGATGTATGATTGGTTGAAGATGATGTCAGATTTGAACAGTTTTCATCAACATGTTGGTATAATACTATAACTTGTAAACTTATCAAGTGCACATTTAGATTTGGATTTCCAGAAGGAATTCAGTAAGGGGCCACATCGGAGGTTAGGTGTTGTTCACTTACAGAAAACAGAGCTCGTATATGCTACTGGAAGTTGTGCTGGGATCATAAATGATTGTAGTGTTTAAATGAGTGCATTGGAACTAAAGTTGCTGATGAGACAAGATTAGGTGTTTATGAAATAAATGCAGATGCTGGAAAAATCGAAGGTAGACAAAAATGCTGGAGAAACTCAGCGGGTGAGGCAGCATCTATGCTCTATGGACACAATTGGGTGGGAGATTGTGAGGACAAAGCGATTAGGTGGGAAGTTATGGGGGAATAGATATGGATGGATCAAATGTATTGCCACAAATACTGTTGATGGAGTGATATGAGTGGAATGAGAGAATATTGGTGGAAAGAAAAGAAAAGATGAATATATTTTGAATAGAAAGACAACAAAATGTGGTTGTACGGATGATCTCAGACATGAAACGTAAAATCAGCCTGCAAGTACGCTAGTTAATTAGGATAGTGGATGGAATTTGAATTTGATGGCAAGCAGGAGTGTTATATAAAGGTTGAGAAGCTCTATTGCATCTGTGTTGGACTGGACTGATACGCACAGCAAGTATATTGTCTATAGCTTTGCTTTCCTTATTTTAAAGGGGATATACTTCCTCAAGTTCAGTTCAGAAAAGGTTCACTAGGTTAATTCTGGAGATGATAGGGTTATTTTATGAGGAACAGGTTAGAGATTCGAGGAATGCAAGATGATCATATTGAAGCTTATTGAGGAGGCTTGTTGAATAAAGCTAAGAGAAAATTTCCCCTTAAATTGAAACATAGAGCTTGGCGATATGAATTCGGCATAAGGGATCACCCAATTAAGACCAAAATGGAAATAAATAAAGAATCTAAAATTGGCAGTTCGTGGAGTTGGTACTTAAGTGGTACTATGTTGCCACATATTCCCAAGTACAGCGAAATCCTATTTTTGCAAACAATCTAGTAAGATCTTACTGTACATAAACACAATCATACCTAAATACAAGGGTGTGTGTAGAAGATTTCCCGGGCAGTACATAAGAGTCACCACATTTTCCGCACAACTTGAATCCTTCAAGTTTCAAAGTTCCCAAAAACTAGTGCCCACCAGTCCGATTAAATCATCTTCAAAATTATGTTTTTGAGACTTTTGAAGCCTAGTGTTTAAAGCCAATGAATATAGGGTGTTAATTCCATATTTCTTCTTCAATAGGTGATCTCTGAAATGTTTTACATTGACAGTGAAGATCTGCCAGGTGGAGTGGAAGGGGAAGTGAAAGATAACCGCAGACAGAAAAGTCAAATGGCAACTAGAAACTGTCACCTTGTTAGTTGAAAAGAAGATACAATGCAGAAAGATCACCCACTCTGTGTTGGGTTTCTTCACTTCAGGGACGAATTAAAGGAAGTTTTTTTAGGAAGGAGATGAGGAGAAATTTATTTAGTCAGAGGGTGGTGAATCTGTGGAATTCTTTGCCACAGAAGACTGTGGAGGCCAAGTCAATTGATATTTTCAAGGCATTGCCTTAAAGCTCTACCTTTCCTTGATCATCATTGCTGGCTTTGATTTCTTTTGCTTACCTTTCATTCCTTTGTTCCTTGTTCCTCTTCATATCTCTAGTTTCCCACTCCCCTGACTCTCAGTCTGAAGAAGGGTCTGAACCCAAAACATCGCCTATTCCTTTTTTCCAGAGATGCTGCCTGACCCATTGAGTTACTCCAGCATTTTACGTCTATCTATGGTGTAAACCAGCATCTGCAGTTCCTTCTGACATGGTGTTGAACCTGGTTGATTCAGCTACTATGACATGGGCAATACTAGGGCAATATATTGGAATATATATAGTCTACAAGGACCACAGTAAGGCATTTGTCAAGCTCCCATGTGGAAGGGTTATCCAAAAGGTTAGAATCCATGCCATTTAAAACAATTTGGCAATTGTCTCCTATTCCCAACCCAACCAAGTAAAGTGGGTGATGGTGGAGTGCTGCTTTTGTGACTAAAAAGCTGTGATGAGGGGAATACCAAGAGAGTAATCTCGGAACCTTATAATTTAGATGTGAATGTAGATGGTATGATTACTAAATATGCAGATGATACAGACATTGGTGGTGATGTTGATCGTGAGGAAGATAGGTCAATAACAAATTTGATCACTTCCTGTGGGTACCATATGGGCATCTTATATGAGGAAGGATGTGCTGGCTCTGGAGAGGGTCCAGGGGAGGTTTACAAGAATTACCTCAGTAATGAGTGGGTTAACATATGTTGAACGTTTGACGGCACTGAGCCTGTACTCGCTGGAGTTTAGAAGAATGAGGCAGGACATCATTGAAATGTACTGAATAGTGAAAGGCCTGGGTAGAGTGGATGTGGAGAGGATGTTTCCACTAGTGGGAGTGTCTAAGACTAGAGGTCATAGCCATTAAAGGACGTTGCTTTAGGAAGGAGATGAGAAGGGATTTCTTTCATCAAAGGGTGTGAATCTGTGGAGCCCAAATCCATAGATATTTTTAAAGCAGTGATATATAGATTCTTGATTTGTACGGGTGTCGGGGGTTATGGGTAGAAGGCAGGAGAATGAGGTTAGGAGGGAGAAATAGATCAGCCATGATTGAATGGCAGAATAGACTTGATGGGCCAAATGGCCTGATTCTACTCCTATCACTTATGATCTTATAACTCAGTATAAAATGTGCAATTTCTAAGCCTGTGAGATGAAGCAGCAGAAATATTGAGAGTTTTAAGGTTATCATTATCAATCTATACTGTAGCCCTTCCCAGACTGCAGTCTTGCTTTGAATTGCACATATTCTTTGGTAGCACGTGGTACAACTTTATTTTATCTTGTTTCATTCACTAAATGATGACTTTTTAATCTTGGCAACCCATGAATTTAATACAGTGCGGGAATGATTGAATAAAGCATGAATTGCTCTTGTGATTTCTTTGGTTATAGCTGAATCCGCAGAAAATTGCTTTCCTGTTCAAAACAGATTATTTTTTTCCCCCTTGAATGTGTTTCTTTAGAGGACGGCTCTCTGAGTAAAATGTTTCGGAAGGACTCTGGTGGTTTTCATTACTATCGTATATTATGAAAGTTGTCCATGAAGTGTATTTGGGCTTGACTACATCTGCTGATTGTGTTTTCAGGTAAAGTTGACCATCCATTCTTCATATGTTTATCTTTTTTCAATACTTTTTCCTTTAAAATCTCAGTTCCACTCTGGTATATTAAGTTTTCAACCACACTAATAGTGTTTGAAACCCTGTGTATTTACTATCAGAATAAAGCCGCTATCAGAAAATTGACCAGTACCTTTTAAAAAAAAAACTTGTGGTTTCACAGCAGATTTCGATACATTGAATGTAACATTTTTAAGCTCACTCCACATAGATGGTTTGGAGTAATTCCTATTTATAGATCGATTTCAGTTAGTCCTCTTTTTAGTTTAGTTTAGTTTAGAGATACAATGCAGAAACAGGCACTTCGGCCCACCTTTGGTGCACCGACCAGCGATCCCCGCACACTAACACCACTCACTAACACTAACACTAACTACCCTGCACATACTAGGGACAATTTTACATTTATACCAAGCCAATTAACCTACAAACCTGTGCGTCTTTAGAGTGTGGGAGGAAACCGAAGATCTCGGAAAAACCCCACGCAGGTCACGGGGAGAACGTACAAACTCCGGAACAGACAGCACCCGTAGTCAGGATCGAACCCAGGTCTCTGGCGCTGTAAGGCAGTAGCTCTACCGCTGCGCCACCGTGCTGCCCTCTTAAGTTAATATTCACAGAGCCCTCAAGATAACAAGACATTTGTAAATCTATTCAACGTAAAACAGAAGAAGTAGACACAAGGAATTGCAGACGCTGGTTTATAAAGAAAAGAAATAAAGCACTGGAGTAACTCAATGGGTCAGGCAAGGGAACATGGATAGGCAACTTTTTGTGAACATTACCTATTGATGTTCTCTTGTAGAACGGAAGGAGAATACTCGCACAACCACTTTACCTCGTTCCGTTGTAGCACATGAAGGATGTTTTCCACTTTTTCCTCATGAATGGCCAAATGACTAAAATGTATTGACTTTGTAGCCACATGCCACACGGAGCAGATGGTTATTGCACAGTTTACAAGCCTCACAGTTGTTTCCCAATCGCTCCCTTGATTGAAACAATTTGTAAATGAACCATAGGTTTTGAGTTCAAGCCCAGTCCTCTGCTGAGAGAACTCCAGGGTAGTGGTGCGACTCCTACCCATGTTCCTAGCCCTTGTGCTAGAGTGGCGAAGAACAGCTGTGGATTTTAGTCCCCACTGCTGTTGAGTAACGCTTGCCTGCCCATATTGGCTGTTTGTGTAGGAAGGAACTGCAGATGCTGGTTCAAACCTTCCGTCTGAAGAAGAGTCTCGACCCGAACCATCATCCATTCCTTCTCTCCAGAGATGCTGCCTGTCCCTCTGAGTTACTCCAGATTTTTGTGTCTACGTTGGCTGTTTGCTGAATACTCTGATATTTAATACCTTAGCTCTTGCTGAGTTGGATGTGGAGGGTATGTGCCAATATTGATGCCCCTCTGAAGTAACGGGGAAGGAGAAGGTAAAACGTCACCACATTTCTCCCAACTAAGCATTGAAACTCTCCTTGTGTATCCTCCTATCATGTCACAAATTCAAAGAGTTGTACATTTACTCTCCAACCTCCATCACTCCTTCCCTTCTAAGACGTGTGTGAGAATGAAACGCTAGGATATTATCTGTGAAATTAATATCTGTTATAGTAAACGTATCAGAAATGTTCAATCGGGCGCAGTAAGTAATTGGACAACTGAAGTGGTTAGTGAGTCACCAACTATTTCTAAATGATAGGCCACATTTAATTATCCTATTTGTAATGTTTTGAGAAAGAACTGAAGTTAAATAATAGGTAAATGGCTTTTGGTAGACACAAAACGCTGCAGTGACTCAGCCACTGGAGAGAAGGAATGGGTGACGTTACAAGAACATCATCCATTCCTTCTCTCTGGAGATGCTGCCTGTCCCGCTGAGTTACTCCAGCATTTCGTGCCTATCTTCAGTGTAAACCAGCATCTGCAGTTCCTTCCTGCACAAATGGGTTTTGGTGTTCTGTGTGCTAACATGGTTCCATGTAAGACTGTTGAAGGTAACTTATTGACTGGATCAGGCAATTGGTTGGCAGTGGAAGATTGAGTGGGGACAATGTGAATTGAAAGGGAGGAACTCTCAGTGTTATGCAAACGTGTGCTTTGGTTGATGTAAAGAACTTTAAAGTACTTAATTGACTTCAGTCAATCAGATAACTTTAAAACAACTGTGGATGTTCACTTATCATTGTTTTTATGCTAATTTTTAAATTGATTCATTTAACCAATATTTTTTTTTTTATTATCTGTTACTTATAGGGTGAATAGTTAGGAACAGTGAAAGTCTAAAGACTTTTGGGGTGCATGCACATAGGTTATTAAAATATAGTGGTAAGGTACAATACTTTTTTTAATAGCTCGTCCAATGAGTGTTGTTCTAGCATTCTACTTATGATAACATAAAGTATATTTAAAGCTAAGATAGGTAAATGTTTAAACTTTTAAAGGATGGAAGATTACGGAGACCAGTGAGAATGGAGCAGAGATCAGAACTTATTGATCATAAACTTATTGAATGGCAGGGCATGGCAGGTTAGAGCAGAGATATGAGCTACTTCTTCTCCCATTCCCTTTCCTTTCCAGTCCGATCTGGTAGTGAAATTTGGTGGTATTCATTATAAAGATGAATGGTGACATTCATTATAAAGATGTCCATGAAAACAGGGTCCATAAATACTGCAAAATTATAGAGACAGAACAATTTAATTGAAACAAAGAACTGAATATCATTACCTAGTAAGAACTAGGAAGTGTGTAGTTTGCTGTCACACTACTATTTCAGAGAAGAAAGCAACTAAATGGAGTTGCAAATTTTACTTGGAGTTTAAGCATTAGAATAGATTTTATGCCGCAAATTGAATAGGAATGACCATGTGTCCGACAAAATGCAGTGTACTGATTGCAGGCAATTATCAGTTCATGACTTAATTGTGTAGTTCTTCATGGTTTCATGGGCAGCTTTGGTCTTGTGTGCAAACATAGCCTTAAGGGCCTGTCTTGGGCATAATTCGCACATAATGCACAGTGTGGGAGGAAACTGAAGATCTAGTAGAAAACCCATGCAGGTCACGGGGAGAACGTATAAATTCCATACAGACAGCACCCGTAGTCGGGATCGAACCCAGGTCCCTGGCACCGCAAGTACTGTAAAGCAGCAACTCTACCGTTGCGTCACCGTGCTTCCCCACTTGGGTTGAAGTTAAAGTCTAAACTTGGCCATAAAGCCCCATTGTCCCGGCAGTAGCACTGGGTTGGAGCTACTGGGGTTGTCCTGGTGTAACGCTGTTGTTGATTAACCTTATAGATGTGCTCCAACTGTTAATTTGCTTCCACGATTGGTGCACGAAACACCAAACCTATTTTCATACATTAACTGTTCCCAATCTAGTATCGTTTAATCAGCACACCCCACCTTTCTGCTGTTCCTACCAAAGCATAGTTATCCAATGCTGCATCTGCCATGTTTCTTTCTCACTGGCTCAATCTGAACATGTTTCTTTGAGATCCTCATTACAACTCACAATCCCACTCAGAATTAGTGCCCTTGGCAAACGTTGATACATTACATTTGGTGTTCTCATTCAAATCATCGATATGTAATATGAATAGCTGTGGCCTAAACACTGATCTCTGTGGTACTCCACTAATTAATCCATGCCATCCTAAACCGTTTCCTGCCTCTCACCCAATTTCCAATTGATGCCACTATATGAACTCCAATAGCACACACCTTAATTGTACATGGTTTTGTGGGTCTTTATCAAAGACTTTCTGAAAATCCAAGTGCACAGCATCCAAGATACTCCTCACATATATTGATTGATTAATCATTTATTGTCATGTGTACTTGGTACAGTGAGATTCTTTGTTTGCAAGAACAGGCCGCATACAAAACCACAAAATTATTCAATATTGTCCCTTATCCTTCTCCCCCACCTTCCCCCCCCCCCTTCAGTCTTTGTTCTCAGCGGCCTCTCCAAGCCGGATCCCCCTTTGTTCTTGGCGACCCCTCCCCCACGCCGGGTCTGCCCCCCCCCCCCATGCTGAGTGTTTCCGCCGCCCCCCCCCCCCACACTGGGTCTCCCTTTGTTCTCGGCGGCCCCACCACGCCGGGTCACATTCTACCAGTTACATCCCCAAAAGATAAAATTCACGCCAGTTTTCAAACACAATTTTGCCCCACGACACCATCTGCAGGACCGAATCAGACTTTCCAGTTGAGGCAGAGGCTCACTTGCACCTCCTCCAACCTCATCTACTGCATCCGCTGTTCCAAGTGCCAAATTCTCTACATCGGCGAGACCAAGCGCAGGCTCGGCGATCGTTTCGCTGAACACCTCCGCTCAATCCGTCTTAACCAAGCTGGTCTCCCGGTGGCTCAGACCTTAAACTCCCCCTCCCATTCCCAATCTGACCATTCTGTCCTGGGCCTCCTCCATTGTCAGAGTGAGGCCCAGTGCAAATTGGAGGAACAGCACCTCATATTTCGCTTGGGTAGTTTACACCCCAGCGGTATGGACATTGACTTCACCAACTTCAGGTAGCCCTTGCTTTCACCCATCCCCCTACCCAGTTCTCCCACTAGTCTTACTGTCTCCGCCTACATTCTTTCCTTTTCCCACCCCTTCCCCTGACATCAGTCTGAAGAAGGATCTCGACCCGAAACATCACCAATTCCTTCTCTCCATAGATGCTGAGTTACTCCAGCATTTTGTGTCTACCTTCTCATTCAGCAATCTGTTTTGACTTTGTCTATCCCATTGATATTTCCCAGTGTCTGCTTGTCCCACACAATGAGCTGAACAGGAAAACCAGAAAATGTGCTTGAGCAATTGCATGGAATTGCTTAGAGTTATCATCAGGTGGCACACTTGAGTTTCATTCCCTTAGGAAATGGTTACTGGCAATCCTTGCTATCAACTATCAATGACTAGAAGCACGATCAGTGCCATGTGCATTGATTGGCAGAATATTGTTTATGAATTTAGCAGCATGAAGATGTTATTAAAATATTGATGCATCTGTACAATTCAGTACCAGTCCAGTCTTTCATTAGGAATCTCCATTTTCAACAAATTGCATCCGATTATCACATTGTTGTGAGATCAGAGAATGAACAGAGAATGAACAGATCCAGGAATTTGAATGGAAGGTGATGGACAAATAGATATAACGATTCACTAGAGGTCATAAGGTCATAAGTGATAGAAGCAGTATTAGGCCATTCGACCCATCAAGTCTTACTCTGCCATTCAATCATGGCTGATCTGTCTCTCCCTCCTAACCCCATTCTCCTGCCTTCTCCCCATAACCTCTGACATCTGTACTAATCAAGAATCTATCTATCCCTGCCTTAAAAATATCCATTGACTTGGCCTCCACAGCCTTTCGTGGCAAAGAATTACACAGATTCATCAAACTCTAACTAAAGGAATTCCTCCTCATCTCCTTCTTAAAGGAGCGTCCTTTAATTCTGAGGCTGCAACCTCTGGTCCTAGACTCTCCCACTGGTGGAAACATCCTCTCCACATCCACTCTATCCAAGCCTATCTATTCTGATAGATGTGAGGGAGTGATGGAAGAAGACTACTGAGAACATTATTTTTTTATTTTCTCACATGGGATGAAAGTGTTAGAGAAGTTACCTCCTGCTGTTTATTCAGCAACAAATACATCTGAGGAGGACAGTGAAGGCGTGACAACACTGTAAATCACAGCCTAGAATTAACTCAGCGGGACAGTTCTATCCTGACTCTTTTATGCAGTGGCCTAATACGAGCATTAACCTATATTAACCGGGCTGCGGGTCTGCGGAGCGGAGCGGGCGGCGCCGACTTTAACATCGGGAGCCTGGGAGCTCCAAACCGGCGCGGCCTTGTCGGCTTCGGAAGCCGCGGTCCCCAGTCAGGAAGCGGCCGTTCCAGGTGGCCCAGCCGCTGAGAGGACTCTCCCAACGCCGGGTCAACACCACCCGGTGAGAATGGCCAGGAACATCGGGCCTCCGTAGAGGCGATTGCGGTGGCCTCAATAGGCCTGACTTTGGGTGAACTAGGGATGGGGACTGGACATTGTGCCTTCCCCCACAGTGGTATCCATTGTGGGGGGATGATTTTTTTGTCTGTAAGTAAACCTGTTAGTCTTTGTCCAAGATGGCTGTCGGAAGGGAGAGTGGACGCTGGCGCGCTTTAGCTGCCGCTGCTCTCTCTTCAACTGTGTTTTTGATTTTTTTTGTTTTTGGACTGAATTCTGTTTTTAATTTGTGTCTCTGTGATGTTTTTATTATTTATTTTATTCTGATTATATGTTTTATTATTCTTGTTAATCTCTGTAAGGTGTCCTTGAGATTTCTGAAAGGCGCCCAAAAATAAAATGTATTATTATTATTATTAGATATATGAGTTTCATCCAGGCAGGCTTGCCGTAGAGAGGAAAAGCATATTTAGGCACCGTCTCAACAGAATGATTGCAACACCAACATGCAATTTTTAAACCACACTTCACCTCTCAGAATCAAAATGAAGGCAGCAAATAATGGGCGCACTGACTCACAAAATGATCAAACTATAGGATTATTTTGTATAGGAAGGAATCGAAGATAGACACAAAAAAACTGGAGTAACTCAGCGGGTCAGAAAGCATCTCTGGAGAAAAGGAATAGGTGACGTTTTGGGTTGAGACCCTTCCTCAGTTGAGGATCAGTGAAGAAGGGTTTTGACACCTATTCCTTTTCTCCAGAGACACTGTCTGACCCGCTGAGTTACTCCAGCTTTTTATGTCTCTCTATAGGATTATTTTGTTGTCCATGCGACCTGTATTGTAACCATTGAGATTCTGATGAAAGTGAAAGTCATTCTCATCCTGTGAATGGAAAAATAACTGCTCCCCTCAGTCCATAGATGTGCTGCTTGATTATATTATCCTGAGTGAAAGTAGGAGAGACCGGATGTGTAGGAACGAACTGCAGATGCTAGTTTAAACCGAAGATAGACACAAAAAGCTGGAGCAACTCAGCGGAACAGAGAAAAGGAATAGGTGACGTTTCGGGTCGAGACCCTTCTTCAGAATTTGGAAGAGCTTATTCAAAGTTCCTTTAATGATCATGTAATCTGCAGGGTCAAGAGCTTACAGTTTGCATGTAATACATGCAGGCAATTCTACGCTGCAGTATGTGCAGTTTTAATATATTTATCATAACCCTTTTTTAGCTTTATTAGGAGGTTGTTTATTCCACGTATTGCACCCAGAGTTTTTTCTTCCTCTCTGTGCCTCAGAATGCAGTACAAACAGCCCATAGGCTGCCAAAATCTGATGTGATTTTTAACCATCACTAGGGATAGATCATGGCCTGATTGCTCATCTCAAATTATTTTCCCATATAAAAAAGGAGTACTCTGAAATTTGAAATTAGCACATTCTCACAAATATGATTCTCTGTACACCAATAATAGATAACAACAAAATTAATTTGGACTTCATATACGGGAAAATCAAAATGATCACAAGTGTTTCTGTATAATACATACTCTAGTAAAAAATGGCATTGGTGTTTTGATCAGGTTTAAACTCCTGGTGATCATTGGTTTGATGTCTCAATTAATGTAAATTAATTGACCAGGTGGAGAAAAATAAAATCAAAGTTAATGGGAGATAAATCATAGGTTTGATTTTGTTTCTTCCTGAGAAACCAATCCTCCTGAATGGACCATTAACAAATATTTACCACAAGAATAATCATTACAAATGATTTGCAATCAGTGATATTTTGCTATTAAATATGGCCCCTGAATAAATCAAATCATTTCATTTCTCAAAATACCAATGCACGTGTAATAAACAGCAAAATTAACATGCAAACATAATATTGCATCCCCTGTTAATAGAATCTATTCATAAACATGGTGATACGCTTTCTTTTAAAGTGTACTGGTAAATGGCAAGATGAAAATAATGCAGCGAATGTTAATAGTACAAAACATCACCATGTTCTTCTTAACCTAATCATGTCGTGGCAAATCCTCTGATACTGGAAACAGTTTTGGTGAAAAAGCAGACAGTTGCAAAGCGGCACCTGCGGGTGGAAAGGAACTGTTAATATTTCAGGTTGAGACTTGCATCAGTACAGAACGTTGACAATATGCCCCCCCCCCCCCCCCCCCCCCCCACACGCACACACATTCTGCTCAACCCACTGAGTTCCTCCACAGTTTGTTGTTTGCATCAGATTCCAGAATCTGCAGTCTCTTGTGTTGCAAGTTTGGTCATTTTGGCAATATTATTCACAATCTATTTTTTTGGAAAACAATAGTATTGTAACCAGCTTAACCAGGTTGTCTCTGAGGAAGGCGATACAGAGACTGCAGGGTGAAGTCATGGAAGCACTGGCAGTTCCTGCAGTTCATTTTGCAGTGTGCCACCTACTCAAACTAAGGCCTCATTTCACCTTGTTAGATGTCTGTGGGCAGAAAAGGTCAGTTGATTCAATGGTACACAGGGCAGGTATGGTGGCCTGGCAGAGGAGATGATCTGTGCCGTAAACACTCTCCTGAAGGACTTCATTCCGATGGATGTAAATACCACCAAATAGTAGTCATTGAGAGAGGCCACCATGCTCTTCTTTAGCACAACACCACAGATGTCCTTTTCAAGCAGGAACTAACTTGAGATTGAAGGGGAGAAAGGTAGAAGATGTCCATGAGTGTGCAGTTGGAGTCCTTGAGTACTCCAGAGGTTGGCCAACTTAAGTCTTTAACGCTCAGTCGGGTACGGTGTCGGGGCTGGAGGCTTTGCAAGGATTCACTCTCATGAAGGATGCTCTGATGTCAGCCTTAGAGACTGGGAAGAAAGGGTCATCACTCAGCAGCTGTGGGGACCCATCTAGGTGTGTCATTTAAAGCGTGCATCGAAGGCAATGAGCTCATCCAGAAATGATGTTTGATTTCTTTTTTTAGTTTAGTTAAGAGATACAGGCACTTTGGTCCAGCGCAGATCAGCGATTTCCGCACAATAACACTATCCTACACATTCTAGGGACAATTTACAAGTTGCAAAAAAAGACAGCCATTGCAGTTTGAATGAAAATGCTCTGATAAGTATTCTTTATATTTGCAATCATCTCCTCCCCGCAAGTTGGAAATGTCTCACCTTCTCACGACTCAAGTATAAATGTCATCAGATATGCCATTACACTGCCCTCCGTCATATGCAGTTATGCCTGTGCATAAGTGCATGATTTCAAAGACTCACATAATTGCACTTGTTTGTTCCATGTTCCCACCCCTATCACAGTTTGCTAGCGTGGATTGTATTTCATGGCAATCAGTTCATGCTGATTATTCTTCAAAAGGAAAGTGAGACATAATGTAGGGTATTTGGCTGTAAATGGTGACTGTGTCCCTGGGATCGAGATGTCTTCTGGATTTCTGGATTAATATGGTGACTGAGTGGAATAAACAAATTAGGCTACCAGGCATTGATTAGTGGATATCATGATTCATATCAGTGATTAGCTGATGCAAGGAATTTAATATTTGTATGTTTGCTGATGCTACCACACTTGGTGAGATTCTGAGCGCAGAGGACAATGTAAATGTGTAGGAAGGAACTGCATATGCTGGTTTACATTGAAGATAGAGACAAAATACTGGAGTAACTCAGCGGGTCAGGCAGCATCTCTGGAGAGAAGGAATGGGTGATGGTTCGGGTCTAGACCCATCTTCAGACGGTACAGTGTCAGTGCTGAGTCAATGGGTGAGAAAGAGGAAGTATTACGTGTACTTTAGTTCATGTAACAGAAAAGTAGACTATTAGTTACATGGTGACAGATTTGACAGCGTTGATGTTATTAAAGGCCAACATACAAGTCCAGCAAGCCCTCGGGAAGACAAATGGTATATTAACCTTTGTGTAGGAAGGAACTGTAGATGCTGGTTTAAACCGAAAATAGACACAAAAAGCTGGAGTAATTCAGCGGGTCAGGCAGCATCTCTGGAGAAAAGGAATAGATGACGTTAAGGGTCTCAACCCGCTGAGTTACTCCAGCTTTTTGTGTCTATCTTCGTATATTAACCTTTGTTACAAGAGGACCTGAAGGCATTGTTTGAGAATAATGTGTGGCCGGTTAGATTGAGATGAGGAGAAACTTCTTCACTCAGAGGGTGGTGAACCTTTGGAAATCTCGACTCCAGAGAGCTGTGGAAGCTCAGTTGCTGCATTCATTCAAAACAGAGATAGCTGCATTTCTGAATGTCAAGGGAATCCAGTTGTCCAGGGGTAGCATTGGGAAAGAATGCTGAGGAAGTGTAGGTGGTCAGTGTGGGAAAGTTGGTCCAAATGACTAGAACAGCGTTTCTCAACCGGAGTTCCCTGGAACGCTGGGGTTCCACGAGAGCTCGCTATGGGTTCCAAGAGATATGGCGATAAATAGGCTAATCATATGTAAGTGCATTTTTGAGACATTTTTGTGTTTAATTTCATATTCGTAATTTTATTATGTACGGCATATTCTTGGAAAATTCTTGGATATTATAATAAAGTCTTCAACCTGTTTATCATTTAAAAGCAGGGCTGCCAACTCACACGCATTGAGCGTGAGACTCACGCATTTCGCACAATTCTCACGCCGATCACAGAATTTCTCCCGCTCAAAAAGAAATGTTTTAAATAAAATTTAAAAGAAAGAAAGTCACAAACAATTCAATTGGCCAAGGTTTCCAGATCTCCTCCACACTCGCCAATAAGAATAGTTTTCTGTCGGCGGGTTTCCCGTAACGAACGAGCAATTTGATTGCCTTAAGCCCATCGTACATTATTAATGTGCATAAGCTTGACCTTCCACAGGAATGTGATGAGAATGCTGCTTTACAGCTTGCAACTTCAACAGCTTTGCTTCCATTCCACGAGGAAAGTAAGATGCAACTATGTTCCTGATATCATCGGCCACATTACGTGTTGCAATACATAAGGACCATGCTATGTTTTGCGTGCAGTGGAAATGTAATTCATTACCTGGTCTGGGCTCAACTGGGCTGAGTCACTCCAGAATCTGTGTCCTTTTGTGCATTAATCAGTTCCTTGTTTCTACATTTTGACTTCTCTATTATTGCAGCCATAACTTACGCAAACTTCTGGCGGAATTCAGTGGAAGTTTGCTCAGATTGAGAGGGACATTAGCCTTGACACATTCACTGATCAACTCCAGTGCATCAAAAGAAACTTGGTCATTGGTCCATTGGTTACATTTTTCAAGATTTACTTCTTACAGTGCTGGAGGATGTCACATACCACGAGTAAATATTGAGCCGAAGTGTAGCCAGTATTTTCTCTGCGAGGATGTGGACCAGATGGAATGAATCTTTTTTTTTCATTTTATTAATTCCCAGAAGAACTGAAGCAGCAGCAGAACTTACTTGGTGTTGTCAAAGCTGCCTTAAACGACATAGCTTCAGTAATTGTCGCATTAATACCAGGCTTAAACAGCATTAGAGTCTATGTGTGTTGCATTTAGTATCGCTGTTGTCCTGATGGAATGTAGAACACAAAGGAATACTCTCCCTCTCTCCTGAAAAGAAGAAAGAAAATAAAACTGTGCCCCACTGTGGTGCAGCGGCAGAGTTGCTGCCTTACAGCGCCAGAGGCCCAGGTTCCATCCTGACTATGCATGCTGCCTGTACGGAGTATGTACGTAGCCCCTGTCACCTGCAGGTCAATTGGCTTTGGTAAAAAAATGTACATTGTCCCCATTGTGTAATATAGTGCTAGTGTATGGGGTGTTTCTCTCCCATTTTCAATACCCAGCCTCTCTCGTTGTCCTTTTCACTCTGCTCTGACCAAAAGTCTTATCTTAAAGCACACAAAAGCTCTGGAGTAACTCAGTGGGTCATGCAACATCCCTGGAGAACATGGATACGTCATGTCATCAGTCTGAAGAAGGGTTCACACCTGTAATGTCAACTATCCATGTTCTCCAGGGATATTGCCTGAACCACTGAGTTACTCCAGAGCTTTGTGTGCGTGGTTGTAAATTAGCATCTGCAGTTCCTGGTTTCTACATGCTGTACACCGTCCCCAGTGCAGTTAGACAGAGTGCTGTCTGACCCGAGTGCTGCCTGACCCGCTAAGTTACTCCAGAAATGTGTATCCTTTTGTGGAAACCTTCTCTTTCTTCTCTTTATTTTTGTCAGCAAGTTTGTATGTCACAGAATCATAGAGGTTTACAGCGGAAACAGGCCCTTCAGCCCAACTTGCCCACACTGGCCAACATGTCCCATCTACACTAGTTCCACCTGCCTGCATTTGAAAATTGCAAAAGCTCCCTACCGTAGGAGGGGGGACACCCCCCTCCAATATTTTCTCAACTCTCACCCAAAGTTGGCAGCCCTGTTTAAAAGTATAATAATCATAGGGAATATATTTAGCAATGTCTAGTGTGAAGCGGCCTTTAGTGGTCAGTGAACAGGAGCTTTACGTGATGGATTTGTGTATCATCAAGTGACTCACTCGAGTACAGGCACATGCACGGTCTCCATCAATCCTGTCTGTGCTTCCTGGCGTGCAGGTACAGTCCCTCTTTCACCCACGTTATTTAGTGATTTTTACCCATCATTTAGGGATGTTATATGAATTTTTTAAATTTATGTACTTTTTCTTTTATTTTTGTTAGTTTATCAAAAGTTTATTTATGTATGTTTTTGTTAGTTTATGAAAAGTTTATGTGTTTTCTCTCTCTCTCCCCTCCAAGGTTAGTTCTTCTGTTTGCCTTTATTTGCTTAATTAAGAGAGTAATAAAGGTATGTAATACCTATTCTTATGTAGGGTTTCCCTGAGACATGAAAATTATTTCAAGGATTCCGCAAGGGTAAAAAGGTTGAGAAACGCTGCTCTGGAAGATCAGGTGTGATCTTGTTTGTATCAAGTTCCAAGGACCAAGGGCCTACTCCTCTTCCCATTTATTACATTGTTACAGAAAATAACAAGCAACATTACAATACATATTTGCTGACATAAGGAACTGCAGATGCTGGAATCTTAAGCAAAACTCAAAGTGCTGGAGGAACTCAGCAGGTCAGGCAGCATCTGTGGAAGGAACGGATAGGTGATGTTTGGGTCAGGACCCTTCCTCAGACTGAAAAATACTGCTGACTTACTCCAGGACTTTGTATTTTGTTCAATGGTGTTTGGACATGGAGAGTAATCTGACAAATCTGTATTAATTGCTTATCCCCGATTGTCCTGGAAATTTATCTTAAGCAAAAGTTGTTTATAACTGAATAGTTTGCTGAACCACTGAACCACTTAAACCACATTTAAGACTCAACATTGTAAATATGAGTAACATGTGAGCTTGGCTGGATAGGGATGGAGAGGTCCCTTTCAAGAAGGATATTTGTGAGGAGCTGCATTCTTATGAAAACATGTCTGTTTTTACAGCCGACTTGTTTTTCTGAGAATTGTCCACAAATTCCTAGATTTATTCAATTCCGAATTTATTCAATCCAGTTTCTTAATTTACCTTGATAGGATTCTGCGCCGTTAATCTATAGACGAGTAATCTTGTTTCAAGGCAGTTACAGCCCTGACTAAATGGTGAATATAAAACAATGCTCTCACCTTTCATGAAAAAATTCTGATATAAATTCACCCCGACTGAAGATACCATTTTTGAACCTGTCGCAGGTATTCTTAAAGCTTGTTTGCATATGGTTGCTTCATATTTATATTCGCTGTTTGTTATCATTTCCTGATAATGCTAAAGGAAATCTTAAAAGCTTGTGTGTGCTGTATTGTTATTGGTATTGCTTATTATTGCCACCTATACATTGTTTATGAAATACTCTGCGTGCATTCTAGTCAAATCAAACTATACCGAGGGCTGGGGAGGCCCAGTCAATGGATATTTTTAATGCAGCGATAGATTCTTGATTAGTATGGGGAGAAGGCAGGCGAATGGGGGTAAGAGGGAAAGATAGATCAGCCTTGATTGAATGGGGAAGTAGACATGCTGGGTTGAATGGCCTAATTCTGCTCCTATCACTTATGAATCTATAAGTACAATCAAGTCGTACACAAGTATACATATAAGCAATGACCAGAATGCAGAATATAGATCCATAGCATTACACTGGTGCAGAGATAGTGCAGATAAAAAAGTGCAAGGTCTGAAAACAGCAGAAAAGTTATTCCTAAATCAGATGGTACTGGCTTTGAAGCTTTGGCATCATAATCAAGGACCATTGACCTTTCTTCTTTCTTCATTGTATCTGCCATCAGGCAGAAGATACAATGACGAAAGAAGAGATGTAAGTGGTATTGTTTATTTTGGTTGCTTTCCCAAGTCGGCCTGGTGAGGATGGAGTTGATTTGGGGGTGGGTGGAGGAGGGGGGACCCGCTAATGCATTATTTCATGGTTGATAGACGTCACGGATTCAGTTATGTGAAGTTTAGGTAAATGGTGAAAAATGAAATGTGTTACAAACTTGTAGCTTTTTAACATGACACTCGACTAAATGTGACCCGTTGGTGCAATCGCTGCGCAGGAGAACGGTGACTGCGCTGGCGTAAAATCGTAGCGCTATCGCGTACCGTTTTTTGCGTAAATAGAATGACCGGCAAACTGGAAGATACCAAGATCAGAATTTTAGTTATGTATAGATAGATGATTCGACAATTGAGCAATTCAAAAATAAGGTGCCATATTAGCATATGATACTTCAATTAAATAAATACTTAGAAACATAGAAAATAAGTGCAAGAGGAGGCCATTCGGCCCTTCGAGCCAGCACCGCCATTCATTGTGATCATGTCATCGTCCTCAATCAATAACCCGTGCCTGCCTTCTCCCCATATCCCTTGATTCCACTAGCCGCTAGAGCTCTATCTAACTCTCTCTTAAATCCATCCAGTGATTTGGCCTCCACTACCCTCTGTGGCAGGGAATTCCACAAATTCACAACTCTCTGGGTGAAAAAGTTTTTTCCCACCTCAGTCTTAAGTGACCTCCCCTTTATTCTAAGACTGTGGCCCCTGGTTCTGGACTCGCCCGACATTGGGAACATTCTTCCTGCATCGAGCTTGTCCAGTTCTTTTATAATTTTATATGGTTCTATAAGATCCCCCTCATCCTTCTAAACTCCAGTGAATACAAGCCTAGTCTTTTCAATCTTTTCTCATATGACAGTCCCGCCATCCCAGGGATCAATCTCGTGAACCTACGCTGCACTGCCTCAATCACAAGGAAGTCCTTCCTCAAATTAGGAGACCAAAACTGTACACAATACTCCAGGTGTGGTCAAACATCTTGCAGGCAAAGTAAAGGAAAAGTAACAATGGTTTTATTATTTGACTATTCTTTTTATTATAAAAAATCTGTAGAAGTGTTTGGTTTGTGATTTTTCTTGGATCTCCGTGCTCATTTCTCCGTTACTCTGTTTTCTCTCCCCTCCACAGTCATATTTTCCCCATGAGATTGCCCACAAATGTATAACATGTTTCAAATTACTCTTTTTTACTCTTCACTCGGGCTACACGCTCAGATCCTGCTGTAATGCTGTCGGGAGAAAAGCACAAACCAGTTTCTTCAAGTTTAAATAATAGGCCAATTCAACCTCATAATATCTTGGCTGTTCATCAAATTAGATTGACCTGACCCAATTCAAATAACACTGGCCATGAAATTCATTTAAATCTTCACCTTACAGAGCAAAGTAAAAATTACCAGACATTCTTTCCTTCAGGATGACACAATATCCTCCCAACAAATGTAAAGTAAGATTGAGCAATAGCTTTTTAATCAACACTCGACTATCTGACTTTATGTTACATTTTTCCATCAAGTGCTATTAATATTTTTTGGCATTTGCTGATGTTCAATTGCAATTCTAAAATGCTGAAAGGTGCATTTATAAAATCTCTTGTTACAACCTTCATTGGATTAAACATACCTACCCTTTTCTTGCAAAGGTGTCCTATTCACGCTAAAGTGAATCGTATTATTGACAATCGCATTATTTTTGTCACAAAGGATGATGAAAAAAATAATGGCTTTCGTCGGTTAGCTTATACTTGCATTATCTTCCTTGTAGCTACAACAACTGTCGGAACTGTCCTTTTGGCACAGCATGCTGAAGGAAGAGGAGAAACTATTTAATTTTGCCAGCCCATCAAAGCCACACTATATCTAATATGCCACTGTCAGAATGATCAGGGAAGTTCAGTTCTGAGCTGAGTTAGCTCCTTTTGGCAATCATGACAATGAAAATTTTAAAAATCCACTGGAAAATTTACTAAATTCTCCTGATAGCTAAAGGAAAGATGGAATGTGGATTTTTGATCCGCCGGCCCGCGGCCTACAACAACTTTACGCCACGGACTGCGGAGCTTCTAGCCGCGGGCGTGGCGTACGGAGCTTGGGATCCCTTGTTGGGGACCCCTGGAGGAGAAGAGCTCCGACTCGCCGGCTTCAACATCATGTAGCCAGCGGACTGCGGAGCTTCTAGCCTGCGGGAGCGGCGGGAACTTACTTACAATCCGGAGCGGGATCCCTTGCCGGAATCCCTGGAAAAGAACTCCGACCGCCGGCCTGCAGCATACGTCATCCTGAAGCCACGGTCTCTGGTAGGGAAGCGCCGATTCGGGACTTACCATCCCGACGAGAGGGCCGTGTCATCTGGCTGCCCGCAGCGGCGACTGCGGAGGTTATGGCCCGACCACGGGGGGAAAATGGAGATGGACTGACTGTACTTTGTGCCTTCCACCACAGTGAAGAATGCTGTGGCGGATGTTTGTGTTAAATATTTTATTGTGTATTGTGTGTTCTTTTTTATTGTACCGTTGCTGGCAAATTCATTTCACTTGCACTTTATTGTGTATGTGATGAATAAATCTGATTGATTGATTGACCTGACATGACTTACCTACATTAAAATCCCTGGTTGTCAATTCCCGTCGAGCTAATTAGACGAGTCCCTTGGATACGGCTGATCATGGCAGAGTATAAAATCAAGGGGCAAAAGGAGAAAATGAGAATTGTTCCTTGTTTTAATGCATACCATATGAAATAATAATCACAACATGGTGACAATATCTCCACAGCAAACATAATCGCCCATAAACTAATTATGTTTAAACAAGATTTGAAATGTGCATATACTCTTCATATATTGTTTCATGGAATGCTGTACCAAAAATGACGTGTGAGATTAATGTTACCAATTTATTTTTCACTGAGTGGCTAAAAGCCCTGGTACACTGTTACAAACAGTAGCTGTGAAAACTGTTATGGCATCGTGTTTCAGTATTTATTCTTTGTTATCCCTAAGGATGTTTTCCAGGTTGCTGGTTAAAAGCCTTCTCAGTATGCTTCAGGTATCAATGTTCATTTCTGTGTTGAGCAGTAGTCCATATTGCTCACAAGATGTTTTAGTCAACGATACAGCCCTCTAATATTTACTTCAGTCCTTTCTAATTTGATACTTAATTGAATCTGAAATGTGTTTTTGAATGGCAAGTGGAAGTAAACTCACACATGTACTTCTGTCCTGGGCCTCCTCTGCTGTCAGAGTGAGGCCAAACGCAAATTAGAGGAGCAGCATCTTATATTTCGCTTGGGCAGCTTACACCCCAGTGGTAAGATTATTGATTTCTCTAACTGCAAGTAACCCTTGCTTTCCCTCTCTCTCTGTTGCTCCCCCACCATACTTCTCCAACTAATTTCATTAATCCTCCTGATTAATTTTACTGTTTGTGTGCCTCGTTGTCACCTTCCCCTCAGCCAACAATGAAACATTCTACATTTCCTTGAGCGTTGTCTGCTTTGATCTGTTGTTCTCGCACCTTACATTCTCTTTGTACCCATCCATATCTCTAGTTTCCTTCTCTCTGACTGTCAGTCTGAAGAAGGGTCTCGACCTGAAACGTCACCCATTCCTTCTCTCCATGGATGCTGCCTGGCCCACTGTGTTACTCCAGCATTTTGTGTCTATCTTCAGTGTAAATCAGCATCTGCAGTTCCTTCCTACACATAGAAACATAGAAACATAGAAATTTGGTGCAGGAGTAGGCCATTCGGCCCTTCGAGCCTGCACCGCCATTCAATATGATCATGGCTGATCATCCAACTCAGTATCCCGTACCTGCCTTCTCACCATACCCTCTGATCCCCTTAGCCACAAGGGCCACATCTAACTCCCTCTTAAATATAGCCAATGAACTGGCCTCGACTACCCTCTGTGGCAGAGAGTTCCAGAGATTCACCACTCTCTGTGTGAAAAAAGTTCTTCTCATCTCGGTTTTAAAGGATTTCCCCCTTATCCTTAAGCTGTGACCCCTTGTCCTGGACTTCCCTAACATCGGGAGCAATCTTCCTGCATCTAGCCTGTCAAACCCCTTAAGAATTTTATAAGTTTCTATAAGATCCCCTCTCAATCTCCTAAATTCTAGAGAGTATAAACCAAGTCTATCCAGTCTTTCTTCATAAGACAGTCCTGACATCCCAGGAATCAGTCTGGTGAACCTTCTCTGCACTCCCTCTATGGCAATAATGTCCTTCCTCAGATTTGGAGACCAAAACTGTACGCAATACTCCAGGTGTGGTCTCACCAAGACCCTGTACAACTGCAGTAGAACCTCCCTGCTCCTATACTCAAATCCTTTTGCTATGAAAGCTAACATACCATTCGCTTTCTTCACTGCCTGCTGCACCTGCATGCCTACTTTCAATGACTGGTGTACCATGACACCCAGGTCTCTCTGCATCTCCCCTTTTCCTAGTCGGCCACCATTTAGATAATAGTCTGCTTTCCTGTTTTTGCCACCAAAATGGATAACCTCACATTTATCCACATTATACTGCATCTGCCAAACATTTGCCCACTCACCCAGCCTATCCAAGTCACCTTGCAGTCTCCTAGCATCCTCCTCACAGCTAACACATTGTTCTTTCCCTTCAGATTTAATTGACAGATTATAAAATCGTTTGTGAGCTCTACGTGTCCCATTGAAATGAATATCCGGTGAGCTGTTGGATTTGGGGTGTTTGGAAATAAGTCACGGAAGCTAATTATTAATTTGGCTTGGGCAAGTGGAAAGAGTTCACAGTGATGTGGACTTTAACGTCTGATGATGGAAATGGACAGTACTGTGGTTAAGATGATATGTAGTGAATAAAGGCTGATAGCATCTCCAATGCAGCTGCGGACAATCGAAAATAAAGTTATTCTCAGTAGCTGAAGTAGTTATAAACACAATTTAAAATGCGTGGTTGTAGATCTGCAGCATTGGGTGCAGCAAAGAGTTGCATTGAAATAAACTTGAATTTACTTTTGTGTAAGGAGGAACTGCAGCTGCTGGTTTAAACCAAAGATAGACACAAAAAGCTGTAGTAACTCAGTGGGTCAGACAGCATCTCTGGAGAGAAGGAATGGGTGACTTTTCAGGTCGAGACCCTCCTTCAGACGGCGACGTTTCGGTTTGAGACCCGTCAAACTGCTTCAGACAGAATTTAAATTTGTTGGCCTTTGGAATGGTGGGAGTTTCCTCTCTTCTTTCCCAGCTCTGTGCACCACGTAATGCTATCCCCCAGCTGTAATCATATGACCTGCCAGGATAACTCAGTGTTAATTAGACAGCCAGTGGATCCTGACACTGGGCAGGATGGTCTGTCATATTCGATGGTCAATCAAGTATCAGTCAGTCTGATACCTGAGTCAGGTAACTCAGCAGGACAGGCAGCATCTCTGGAGAAAAGGAATAGGTGACGTTTCGGGTCGAGACCCTTCTTTCGACTGAGAGTCAGGGAAAAGGGAAACAAGAGATCTAGCATCTATACCTCTCTCTCTATATCTAATAATAATAATAATACATTTTATTTATGGGCGCCTTTCAAGAGTCTCAAGGACACCTTACAAAAATTGAGTATGTAGAGGAAAAACATGTAAGGGGAATGAAATAAATAGTAGAGACATGACTAGTACACAAAGTAAAGACAGAATTCAATACAAAACACAGTATGAGGCAATTAATGCACAGATGAAAAGGGACGGGGACGTGGGGCTAAGGATAGGCAGAGGTGAAGAGATGGGTCTTGAGGCGGGACTGGAAGATGGTGAGGGACACGGAATTGCGGATCAGTTGGGGGAGGGAGTTCCAGAGCCTGGGAGCTGCCCTGGAGAAGGCTCTGTCCCCAAAACTGCGGAGGTTGGACTTGTGGATGGAGAGGAGCTGATGTGGATCTGAGGGACCGTGAGGGTTGGTAGGGGGAGAGGAGGTCAGTGAGATATGGGGGGGCCAGATGGTGGAGGGCTTTGTAGGTGAGGACCAGGATTTTGTAGGTGATCCGGTGGGAGATGGGAAGCCAGTGAAGTTTTTTGAGGACTGGAGTGATGTGATGCCAGGATTTGGTGTGTGTATATATCTATACCTATATCTCTCATTCCTTTTCCCTTGACCCTCAGTCTGAAGAAGGGTCTCGGCCCGAAACGGCACCCATTACTTCTATCCATAGATGCTGCCAGTCCCGCTGTGTTACTCCTGCTTTTTGTGTCTATCTTAAGTAAAAACCAGGCAATGTAGTAAGAACAAGGCTCAACTGAGAAGATAAGATGCAAACTGATTTAATTGTTTGCACTGCACCAAAAGCAGTGTTTACAATCCAAGTGGAATTCTAAATTTGAATTCTTGTGTACTGGAAACGGCAGGAGGGGGTAATTATTAATTTTCTCCGTTACTGTGTACATGCGGAAGAATCTTTGACAGCTGACTTAACCATACTCCAGGCTTTGGCAGCTGTCGAATTTGTCAAAGATTGCTTCTGAATGTATTTGATAATTAGAAACATTACAAACTATTAAACATCAATTGGGCAATTAAAAAAAATCTTAAAAGCACTTAAAAAAATTAAAAGCATTTAAGCAAGCACACTTATTCAAAAGCTAAATTACCTAGTTTAGTTCAGCTTAGTTAAGTTCAGTTTATTGCCACGTGTACCGAGGTACAGTGAAAAGCTTTTGTTGCGTGCTATCCAGTCAACAGGAATACAGTACATGATTACAATCGATCCATTTACAGTGATATGGGAATAACGTTTAGTGCAAGGTAAAGCTAGCAAAGCCCAATCAAGGATAGTCCGAGAGTCCCCAATGAGGTAGATGGTAGTTCAGCACTGCTCTCTGGTTGCGGTGGGACTCGGGACTTACCCACTGCCTTGCTCACATTCCACTCTGTCAAAGTGAATGGATTCAAGGTGTTGGGCGCGGATACAAGAGGCAGAATCCCTAGTATAACTGCTGGGGAGTTGCAGCACAATTCATAAGTGATAGGTGCAGAATTAGACCATTCGGCCCATCAAGTATACCCTGCCATTCAGTCATGCCTGATCTATCTATCACTCTTAACCCCATTCACCTGCCTTCTCCCCATAACCCCTGACACCCACACTAATTAGTAAGTATCTATCTATCTCTGCCTTAAAAATATCCATTTACGGCCTCCACAGCCACAACCCCTACATTCCAGACAGAGTCCAGTGTCAGATAAACAGAGGTAAAGAGCTGGCCGAGGGTTTGTGACTTGAACATTCTTACAAGAATCCAAAACCTGGCAGCAGTGGTTCTGAACACCATTGAGTTAGGTAGTCACCATCAGATATATTTTTTTCTATACCAAAGTCATGCTCACTGTTATAATTTGCATCTCTGCATCAATGATTACATTAGCGGGGAAAGGCAGGAAGTGAAAGAAAATAATGTTTTGTTATTGTGTTTGTATTCTGTAGGATGTGCGGTTGTAATTGTAACTGTGTTGCTTCCTGTTGGCCTGAACATCAGGGCATACTATTAGTGTGTAATAGCCATGTTATTTATGATCTTGATTTTATTTCAAATTTCCATCCTTGGAATGTTTTATGCTTCAAGTGCCTTGGCATTCAAATTGGGTGATGATTATGTTCACAAGTTCATAAGTTATAGGAGCAAAATTAGGCCATTTGGCCCATCAAATCTACTCTGCCATTCAATTATTGCTCTTTCTCTCTCAACTCCATTCTCCTGCCTTCTTCCCCTAACCCCTGACACCCGTAGTAATCAAGAATCTATTAATCTCTGTCTTTAAAATATCCATTGACTTGGCCTCCACAGCCTTCTGTTTCCACAGATTCACCATCCTGTGACAAAGTAAATTCCTCCTCATCTCCTTCCTAAAAGAACGTCCTTTTATTCTGAGGCTATGACTGGTCCTAGAGTCTCCCACGAGTGGTAACATCCTCTCCACCCAATCTATCACCCCGCAACCATGTAAAAACAGCCTAGTCTCCTGTAGTCGGCGAAAAAATCGCCTAAGTGGGACAGGGGCTTTACCTTTCTTTTTTTCTCATCAGACCTTGGTACAGAATGGTTCTATTCTCAGTAACACGATAATTCAGAAATATTTCTCTTGATAGTGAGGGGAAAATTGTGTACATTAATCCACAATAATCGTTTTAAATCTAGGTCAACATTTGCTTCTGCACTCAATGTTTGTGATACAAAACTAAGGTTAACAATATCCATATTGTAAATATCCATCACATTCGATCTAGAGTGTTTACTGAGTGGACCATAGAATAAGTATCACGGTGACAGAAATCCTAAAACAAAATACCCACTCCATATCTCTTGTCAGCCTCTCCCCTGACTCTCAGTCTGAAGAAGAATCTCGACCAAAACATCACCCATTTCTTCTCTCCAGAGATGCTGCCTGTCTCGCTAAGTTCCTCCAGCATTTTGTATCTATATTCAGGGAATATACACTTGAGTTTTGGTAGAAGATCGAATTGAATTGAATATTATATTGTCACATGTGACAAGTCACGGTGAAATTATTTGCTTGCTCACCCAAGGTATGCAAATAGTCGCACATAAATGGCCCTTACAGAGATATACCCCCCCCCCCCCGCCCCCCCAGTGCCACATCCCCCTTTGTCCTTCCTCCCCCCCCCCTCCCACACGCGCCCCCCCCCCACGCTGGGTCTTCCATAGTCCATTGTCCATTGTTCTTCTCCCACCCTCACGGCGGTCCCCCCACTCCGGGTCCTCCTTTGTTCCTTCCCTCGCCAGTGGCGTCCTCACTTCCACGTGTCAGCCCTCGTCCATTGGTCAGCACCTCTGTAAATACGCTCTTCTAAAGCCTACCTCCCAGTCTAGTTCAGTAAATAACACTGACAAGCACAGGAACAACTAACATTTATTTTTAGATTGAACAGCAAATTCCCCTATACGATACCTAAACCATCGCGAGTTCGTTCCTTGTCTCTGCCTGGCCAAGCCCTTCAGCCTCTTGCAAGTAGACACACTCGAAAAGGTCACGCAGTCCCAAGTGCTCCTCCAGAAGATCAACATCGATCTAAAATGGAGCTACATTTTGTAGGTCCACGAACCTTGAGGGGCCGAACTACACATGGGTGGTCTCTTTACAGTCCAATCAAACATATTAATTACATCAATACATTATTGACGGTGCTCCAAACCAATTACAGAGTCTTCCATACAATGTTTCTGGCAGAAGCTTCGGGAAGGAAGCTAACTAACTGAATAATGCAACATTCACCCTGGAATTCAAAACAATCCTGCCAGGGCTTAACACTTTGGCCAATCAACAAACATCAAGGTAACTGAATTGCAACATTATTTACATTATTTACAATTCTGGGACCTAGACTTCTGGGCACCAGTCAGCAACTTGTGACTTCTGCAGAATTAACCATCAGGCCTTGTAAATGCATGGATTCTGTTCTTTATTTTGATTCTATTCCGGCTCCATTTTGGCCAGGATTTACACCTCCATCGACCGCCGCACCGACCTCTCCACTCACACTGCTGGGTCCACTCCGCACGCCTCCATTGTGCTGACCCAGGCCCCAGCCCCAGGCTCCGTCGACCCAGGCTCCGATAGCCGCGGACTTCGTCGACCCACGAGGCTCCGCCTCCGACTCGCAAGGCACGTGCTTCGGCTTCTCAGCGGCACCTGTGGAAAGTGTCTGCCTCAGCGGCACCTCTGGATGGCCAAAGATATACACTAAGAAAGATATACACTAAGAAAACCACTTTTAGCATGAATAAACGTTCCAAGAACAATTGAAATAAGAGAACATTTTGTCCAACGCCAGTGCAGGATGGAAGTGGCCAGTAATCATATAATCGAGTAATCTCAGTCTGAAGAAGGGTCTTGACCCAAAACGTCACCCATTCCTTTTTTCAAAAGATGCTACTTGTTACTCCAGCATTCTGTATCTATCTTTAGTGGCTAGTAATCAGTCAAATTAGAGTTAAACGTTGCTATGAGAGTGCAAGCAATTTGGTAAAACAAGTATTGGATGGTTCTAATGATAAACTTGTAAACATTTCATACAAAAGATGAAAATTCAATTGCATATCGCCTGTCTTGTTTTAGGACTTGTTTTATGGCTTCTGCAGTCTTTAAAATTTGAACTTTTAAGGAAATTTACATTAGGGCACAAGCGTGCCAATGTTTGCCAGCCATGACTTCAAGAGGAAAATAAGGCAGAGTTAGTCTTGAGATAGGAAGCAATTTTTCTCAGTCTTTTAAAACCAAATTATCCCAAGTGAGACAGTGACTGGGCCAGACCCCTTTCTGCTTCAATAATATCATTAATTCACTGGGAAGGGCTCACTATAAAATTACTCGTTCCCTCATTATTCCTCTCAACTTGCTAAACAAAATAGTCGCTTAGACAATACAACTGGTGATAAAGGAGATGACTGCATCAGTGCACAAATACCATCAACCTCTTGTCTCCCATCTTCGTGAATGCACTAACTCATTTAGAAATGTAGATTGATGATGCTATTAAGAGAGTAGACAGCGTAATGTAATGTGAATGCATCAAAGACTACCTGCAAAATCCAAAGTAATTCCTGGATTTATGTAATAGATACATACTGAATCATGGGAAATGTTAATCACCAAATTCTGGTCTCATATTTAATAAGAACGGGCATAAGTGTGTCGATCTTTAATTCTTCAGATTTGAAAGACATTTACTTCATTTCCAGTCTGGCTTTAATTTCACGTTGAAGAGATGAAGGCAGATTCCCCATGTTTTTCGTCTACTTGAAATTCAGCCTTACGTTAATATTCAGTCATTCATAAGAAACCCCAACAGTAATGTTTGTGAAGTTACTTCTGATGTTTAAAATAACAAGTTCCAGATGTGGAGAGTGTA
The DNA here is from genome assembly GCF_010909765.2 of Amblyraja radiata. NCBI lineage: Eukaryota > Metazoa > Chordata > Chondrichthyes > Rajiformes > Rajidae > Amblyraja > Amblyraja radiata. Next base: position 50,236,377 of record NC_045969.1, read on the forward strand.
TTATATCCCCTTGTTGATTCAAAACTACTGGATTAACCTCCTGTCACTGACTGTCACACATGAGATGGGACGGGAAAAAGCCAAAAACAACAGTTCTTGAAAGCAAGGCAGATCAGGAACTGCACTGACATGAGACATGTCAGCTATTCTGCAGTGAGCAATTTTTCTGCTTCATTACTTTGTGATTTTTGGTCATTGATTTACTCAGAAGCAACAAACAGAAGTATCTAGTCTGAAGAAGGGATTCGGACCGAAAAGTTGCCTATTTCCTTTGCTCCTTAGATGCTGCCTCACCCGCTGAGTTTCTCCAGCATTTTTGTCTACTTTTTTGTCTCATTCTTATAACCTACTCTGTCTGCTGTACACAGTGGATACGATATAAAGAGCCTGTACTGTAGGACTTATATCCCACAGGAGCAGTAATCAAAAGTGAACATGATCTCTGTCACCAGACAGGAGCATATTATTGGAAATCAATTTGTAATAGAATATGATACATTATGAAGCATTAAAGTTAAACTTAATAAATCTACATGCAAGTCGCAAGGATCGGTGAACACAGTATCCATCCTATATGTGTAGGGAAGAACTGCAGATGCTGGTTTAAATCGAAGGTAGACCCAAAATGCTGGAGTAACTCAGCGGGTCAGGCATCATCTCCAGCACTTTTGTCTACCTCCGATTTTCCAGCGTCTCCAGTTCCTTCTTAAATATCTAGCATTCCTGATTGTTCTATGCATTAGCACCTTCAGCAACAGGCTGGTTCCACCAAGATGCAGTACAGAACGTCACAAGAGATCCTTCTGCCCTGTGGCTATCAAACTGCACAACCCCTCCCCCTTTTGTCGTGGGGTAGACTGATTCCCCTCCCCCCCAACCCCCTCTCCCTAATCTTTGCACATCTTTGCACATCCGCAATCTTTGCACTCGTCACTTTAATTTCATGTTTGATGCATTTTGTGTTTTATGGCTGTTGGCAGATCAATTTCCCTCCTGGATAAAGTTCTATCATATTGTTACGTTGTATATTGATTGCTGGGGCGAGATAAGGTATTCAACAAGCCGTTGAGCTGAACGGGGATAGATTTGGCCATAGGCACTCATATTTTGTAGCTTAACAAAGCAAAGGTTCTGGATCCTAGTACTTCCATGTTGGGTAGCATTAGCATCCCAAAATGGAGGTCCCAAGAAAAAAAAATCCAGAAATGCATTCAGGAAAATTTTCATTGAGTGGTGAGAAGGCAGCACGTCCTCCTTTCCCAAGTTGAAGGAACGATGTGAACATAATTTCTTTATTCCCGGTGGTGAGCTGCCCTTTTGACCAATTTCAGTCCTTCTGGTAAAAATCTTCCCACATTGCCCCCACATCCAGACAAAATGAAGGATGAGCATTATGTATTTCCACGTCAGAGCGACAAAGAACATGGATGTACACACATAAGAGAAAGTTAGTTGAGTATGAGCCTTGCGCTTTTCATTTTACATTTGGGAAAGAAAGGGGTCTGCATTTCTGCCGGTAAACATGATTACCTTTAGTTAATCAAATTGCAGGCTCAATATGTCTGAGAAGCAGGAGCCATGCTGCTGAATTTGGATGTGGTAGAAAGCCAAGAAATGCAGATTTTAAAAAAACTGGTCTTCTGGTATTGATGGTGAGTGTACAAAACGTAGCTGCAGAAGCTGATGTCCATGTAGTTCTTTTCCAGTTAGGTTTCATCTCTATCATGTTTAGTAACATTTTGTCTATTGTGGACATTTGCTGATCCTTACAATCCTACTGAAAATGTAATAAGTTAATGTCATCCTGACCTTTTCTGAATCTTCTTCTTCTTCTTGCGTATGTAGGACAACTTGTTCTATTTGATCTTATTTGATTGTGCACGCCAGGTTGATTGGATTCGTCGAAACAGGGCGGACCACGCGAAGGTTGCAATCTTCCACCCCACCTTTTCTGAATAAAACACAGGAGCAAAATGAAACTGTCCCACTTACGCGATTTTTTTTCAGCGACTTGGCTGTCCCCACATGATCGGTGACGCGATGAATGTTAGCATAATTTAAGGGTCATCAATGGATATGGTTTTGTAGAAATTTAGTTCTTGCCTTGTGCCTTGGTCGAATGGCCAATTTCAAGTTGACATAATTAGTCCACTATATAGAAAACTAGAAGGCATCAGAACAGTGCCTGATTCCTTGTTATGTAGTTCAGTGCTAGCAGGCAACCAGCAGCATCCCTCGGGAAAATCTCCCATCCATTTTCTAATGTATCTCCATCCCTTCCCCAACCTTCACCATAACATGGAATAAACCTAATTTCCCTTTCCCACTTCTGACAAAAGGTCTTTGATTTAAAAGTTCCACTCTATTTCTCTTTCCATAGAAGTTGCCTGACCTCCAGGGCTTTTTTATTTGTTTGGTTTTGATTTCTTACAAATTTGTGTCGTAAAGCAGATTCCACCTAGAGTCCCAAGGTACATATACCAAGCCTTCACTTGATGGACACAAACATGCAAGTGAGGATCTCCAATGAGTGTTTCCCAAGTTGTTAAGATACAATGGTTTCAATGCATAACTGAGGCAGAGATAATAATTGATAGAGTCAGAGAGTATTGCTTGTCCTCAGGTGACCACGTTCATCTGGCCCATTAGCCCAACAGGATGTTCTCAGCACCCTGGGCATAGACCAGAACAGGAGCTCACTGTAGCATAACAAAGGAAAGGTTCTGGATACTGGTACTTCCATGTGAGATAGCATTAGCATCCAAAAATGGAGATTTCAAGGAAATAAAATCTAGAAATGCATTCAGGAAAGTTTTCTTAGAATGGTGAGAATGCACAACTTCCTACCAAGCCTCGCCAACAGTCTGTCTGTCCTTAATCCTTTTTTAAATTATTTTTAGTGTGTTTTTAAGGTTTGTGTTAATGTTTTCTGGTTTGTTTTATGTGGGGGGGGGGGGGGAGGGGGGAGGGGGAAACTTTTTTTGTTGAATACCTTGCCGGAGATGCGATTGTTTCCCGGGTCGTATCTCCGGTCGCTCTGCGGCGTAACATCGTGGAGCTGGAGGTCTTGCTCAGGGCTGACTTTGAGCCCCACCGCGGGGCATGGACTTAACATCGGGGCCGATTCCTTGCCTGGGATCGACTCTCCAACCACGGCCTGCGGACTTTAACATCAAGGGCTCACAGCCTCGGATGAGAGGCCGACGTCGGGAGCTCCAATGACGCAGAAGGTTCGACAAGCCCCGAACCGTGGTCCGATCGCCCGGCGTGGGGAGCTGAGATTCCCCCCCCCCCCTCGATGTGGGAGCTTGATCGCCCTGAACGTGGAGGGTCCGTCGCCAGCTACGGGAGTAAGATCGTCCCGTCAACGGAAGGCTCGAGGCTCCCGACCGCGGGAGCACAAAGAAAGGAAGATATTGTACTTTTTTTTTCCGCCTTCCATCACAATGAGGGATGTGGAGGAGTCACTGTGGTGGATGTTTATGTTAAAATGTATCTTGTGTGTTCTGGTGCTTTTTATTAGTATGACTGTATGGCAAAATTCCTCGTATGCTGCAAAACATACTTGGCTAATAATGTATGATTATGATTATGATGAATGACTAATGTGAACAGCATTCCTCTATTCCTGGGCATAGACCAGAACGGGAGATCACTGGCCTCTTCAGTAACACTGCCAGATCCCCTCACTTAAGATATCTTGTGATTTATAGTTCCCTTTTATTTGGTCGTCCTTTCCCCTTATCTCACAATTCTGAAGGTTTGAACACAATAAGTATTATTATGCATTGTACTACATTTTAAACAGCTTGTTCTGAAATATTCAACATCTTACTATGATCATGTATCCTATCATGTCTTGTGGTTGAATTACATTCATGGCATTTTACTGGGGCAGCTAATGTATTTAAAACTGCAGCCTCTGCCATTAGTGATATCATTCACGATAGTCCTCCAATACAATCATGATTACATAGTATAAGAATATTAAAGGCATTTGCTTATGGTTGGAATTCTGTTTCTGAAATCTGCCTTGGCAATAACCCATAGCTAACACAAACAATGAACAAAGATGTCATTCCATCTGTTGCGGTGTTTGTGTAAGAATTAAACACGTTAATAAAAGTAAAGCAAATCTTTACAAGATGGTCAAAACTATAAATGTGATTGTTCCTGCAACTGCGGATGAAGTCTTGTTCCATAATATAAAAGGATACTTAAGCCCTGCTTGATTTACGACTTGTAATGGTTTGTAAAGTTGAAAGCAGGCATATTAATCATTCTTAACTGTGCATATAATTCCACTGATACATTTTAATCCTATTAGACTAATGTGTTGAACTCCATTATGTTTGAGAGATGTGAAATTATGCTTATTAAGTAACGTTGTAATAAAAAACTTAATGCAGCTTCTCTGGCCCGACTAACATGAGATCATGTAAAGAGAAAATGAATATATTTTCGAAAAGATGGTGATTTTGTTTTGGTTCAAATGCAGTCCTGTTTATTAAAAAGATTCAATGGCGTTAAATACTCCAAAACCCATTTTGAGTTGCTTATTCAAACGAAAGAAATGCTTTGCATTTACATAATGTCCTTATGACTTGAATCCATCCCAAAGCAATAAGCAACCAATTATGTACTTTTGCATTGTAATTTCATCTAATGGTGAGAAATGCTGCAATTAGACCTGTCTTTATGGAATTTTGAATGCGCTTGGATGTTCTTGACGTTTTTGTGTAAGCAACCATTTTACGGTTTACTGGAAGATTTGGTGACCTCATTTACTGTAGATGGTCACCAAATCTACAAGGTAAATTACCCTGCCATTCAATGATGTTAGCAAGTGTCGGCTTATGATGAACATTATACTGCACCCTTCATTGGTCCTTTTTGTGGCCACTGAGGAATGAAATATGTAGTGAAATAATTGATATTCAACTTCTAACTTCATTGTTTTGTTCTACATTTCTAGCCACAGAAGCAAGTCTTCAAACTGGTTACCTTCTCCACCGATCTGGAACTCTTCTCCGGGGCTTCCCTATGGATGGGAGATGGCCACTACAAAGGACGGCAGAGATTACTACATCAAGTAGGTTTAAAGGCCTGTCTTTGGTTGCATCTATTGTTTCTTGCTTCACAGAGGTGTCTGCAGCCACAGCAAATCTACAAAATATTGGGGATTTTGATCCCGTTACCCCAGACAAGAGCATATCACCAACAGCAAGTGAACATAAACATTTCTGGGTTTGTTTTATGAATTATTCATTTTTCAGGGTCTGGGAGACACTGGCAAAGCCTGTCGCTAACTGCCCTTGGGAAATTGGTGGCGAATCTCTGCCTTGTGCTGTTGCACTCCTGGGTATACTAGATATAGCTCTTAGGGCTAACAGAATCAAGGGATATGGGGAGAAAGCAGGAACGGGGTACTGATTGTGGATGATCAGCCATGATCATATTTAATGGCGGGGCTGGCTCGAAGGGCCAAATGGCCTGCTCCTGCATCTATTGTCCATGAGTACACCCTAAGTGTTGTTTTGCAGAGAGGTCCAGGATTTATACTCAGCGATGGTGAAAGATCATCAATGTATTTCCAAGTCAGGATGGTGTGCAACTTGGAGGGGAGCTTGAAGGTGGTGATGGTCCTGACTTTGGCAGGGGCTGTCAGACTAGCCTGAGTCACACAGCAGTGCTGGGTGGGTTGAAAGACATTGTTAGATTAGTGCTTGGTTAGATGTATTGAGCTTGTTAAATGTTATTATTATTGTTGTCAATTCACCCGAATTAATACCACAGCAATGAAATAAGTAACTACTTTGAATTTAGTTATGGGCAGTTGTCCATTTATGAAAATCCAATGTCCAACCATAATAATAAATGAATTTATATCATAACCACCGTGACCTTATCGAACCGACCTCAGGATGCTTCAGTAAGAGGATGAATCATATTACAGATACAGTGCTGAAACAGGCCCTTTGGCCCATCGAGTCTGTGCCGACCCGCACACTAACACTATCCTACACACACTTGGGACAATTTACAATTATACCAAGCCAATTAACCTACAAACCTGTACATCTTTGGAGTGTGGAAGGAAACTGAAGCACCCGGGAGTACGTACAGACTCCGTGCATACAGCACCCGCGGTCAGAATTGAACCGGGTCTCTGGCGCTGTAAGGCAGCAACTCTAACGCTGCACCACCGAGCCGCCAAATCAACTGGACACTAATCACAATCCCACCCTGACAACTGAGGAAATTTAGATGCATATAATTGAATAAATCTGCGATTGAAAGTTGTGATTGAGAACGACGGCCACGAAAGTACTAGACCCAACAAACCCATGGTTCACTCAACCCTTTGTGGAAATGAAGTATATCATTCTTATTAGATATGGCTTACATTTGACTCCAGACCAAATATTGTGGTCAGCCCTTAATGTCTCCCCGATTCAGGGACAAATAGAGAGCAATAAATGTTATCATTTCATGCAGAGGTCAAAAGTGATATTCACATCCTGTGGGTAAAAATTAACTTGTCTGATTTTATCCAGACTTTCTGTTAAGTGATTTCCTTTGAATTAAATCAAGCATCTCAATTTAGATTAGTTCAGTTGGAGATACAGCGCAGAAACAGGCCCTTTGGCCCACGGGGCCCGCACCAACCAGCGATCTCTGCATATTAACACTATCCTACACACACTAGGGACAATTTTTACATTTGCCAAACCAATTTACTTACATATCTGTACGTCTTTGGAGTGTGGGAGGAAACCGAAGATCTCGGAGAAAACCCATGCAGGTCACGAGGGAGAACGTACAAACTCCGTTCAGACAGCACCCGCGGTCAGGATTGGACCCGGGTCTCTCTGCACACGCTGTAAGGCAGCAACTCTACCGCTGCTCCACTGTGCTGCCTAAAGAAAGACTTCCGTTAGATCCTTGCCTCTCCATCATTCAGAAGACAATAGACAATAGGTGCAGGAGTAGGCCATTCAGCCCTTCTAGCCAGCACCGCTTCAAGAAGAATTAATTGTTACACCAGTCATTTAAAATTTCTACCTTAAACATCATTAATGAAACTCCAAACGTGTCCGCGTGGATTTACACGAAAGTAACAAGCAAACCTACTTTCACTTCCCAATTTGTTAGCTGGTGTTCACAATTGTTGTTCCTTGGCAGACTACATTTCGTACTTGGAAAGCAAAATAACTGCAGGTTCTGCTCATGGAGTGGAGATGTCAGAATTAATTCAATATATCTCTGGCCTGTAAAACAACCAAAGATGAAAGGGTGATTTCAGTGGCTGGAATTTACTTTCAGGGACATTAATAAGCAATTCACTTTAATTGCAACTGTAATAGTTTATCATCTGATGTCGTCGGCTTCAGTTTGTCAATTGGATTCCCATTCTCAATTTTATTTGCAGTGATATAGTTTCCTGCCTCATTCCATTAAAACCGAGTTTACTGATAAGCAGCTGTTCTGAAGGAGGAGCAGTTGAGTGCCTGCTATATGCAGTTCAGTACATTTCTGATTTTCACACAAAGAACAAGCCTGAATAGACCTGGTAGTCAGTTGTTGGCAGCTGGCCTCCAGCTCCACTGCTGGACTCACTGATGTGCTGGAGACAGGGCTGAGTACTTTGGCCCCCTCGGTTGTGGCTGACCATGGATGTCCCCAGAGTGCTATTCCCTAAATGGAGGATGCCTGTGCGTGACTTTATTTAACGTGGGGAGACTGGTGCACAGACAGCCACCACATGGACCTTGACAGGTCTGAGTCAGGATCCAGTGGCATGGAGTCAAAATGGACCGGGGACCCTTTTCTGCTGCAGCCTTCATCCACCTTCCCAGCCATTGTGACGCTCCACTAAAGTCAGCCATCGTCCTCCGCCTGTTCCACCATTGACGTCTTGATTGGATTGCTCTTTGTCAGAGACCTCCCCCTCGACCTTACCGCCATGGGTGGCCCTCACCAGGAGCACAGCTCCAGACGGCATCGCTCTCAGGATCACACTAGCTTCTCCACCACGACAAGGTGACAATCCACAGAGAAGAATATATGCTGATTACACATCATATTTTGTCCTTTGTTTTTACACGCGGGCTTGCCAGTGTATTGAATGGTGACTCCATTCATTTAACCCCATGGAAAGCATTTGAATAATTTTATTTGTCTGAAGAAGTATCACGATGCGAAACATCACCTATTCCTTCTCTCCAGAGATGCTGTTTGTGCCGCTGAGTTACTTCAGCTTATTGTGTCTATCTTCAGTTTAAACCTGCATCCGCAGTTTCTTCCTACGCACTTAATATTTTTATTTATATGTTAATATTCATGGTGTTTTAATTGAGTATATTTATTCTTCATTTTGTTCATTTTTACTTTTATTTTGTACTGATTCAAATCGCATTTACAAACAATTTGAATGCCTAAAGTCGTAGTGAGCTGCCAAGTCTGTCAGGGCATTTTGGGAAAAGGGCCTCGGTGAGACCTCACTGGTCCACTTGCCTTTTGTACCAAGCTTCAACTTGCTTCAATCTGCACAATGTCTCTTGAGTGCCAAGAATCAAGTCAATGAATGCTGAAGTAAGAAATATGTTACTAGACATTGCTTTAATATTTTGTTTTCCTTTGAGGTTTTTCATTACGCGTCCATTTCAGTTGGATTTATCCCTTCAAGCTTTTTTTTCTATTTTAATAGTTTAAATTAAAAAGATCTCTGAATGTCAAACCCAGTGACAGCTTTCACAGCTGGCTGAGTCCACTTCAGCTTTGTTGGCTGTCAAGAACATCTTCGTGGCTGGCTCTCCCATTGCGCCAGCTGAGATCTTGTTGCCACTAAGACCACACCAGTGACGCTCAACATGCACAGGACAGGCAAAGTTGGTTCTCTGCATCTGGAATGGGTAAGTGTAAGCAGTGGACAGGATTCATGTCCTAGCATCATAAGCCCAATACCTTATTCCCCCACCTTCCCTCAGTTTTGTTCTTTCTTAAGCCGTTAGAACTGTACAATTTGTGAACCATTTCAGCTGTCACTTGCTTTCAGAATCTACAGGCTTCTAACTGGTAGTACATTTTTAATTAATGCTGGAGGAGTAGATTAAGAATGGGCTCTGTTCCAGGACTCCTTGTGGAGTTCTGTGGCAGAGAAAACTGACAGATTCATCCTGTTCCAACTCAGGTATTGCACTGTTTAACACTGTGGCTGCTGAAGCCTCAGACTCACCTTTGTTTAAATGCTGGTTGGTTCAGATCAGGACTGCTGCCAATAGCCAGTCGATTTCCTCATAAGTTCATAAGTGATAGGAGCAGAATTAGGCCATTCGGCCCATCAATTCTACTCTGCAATTCAATCGTAGCTGATCCATCTCTCCCTCCCAACCCCATTCTCCTGCTTTCTCCCCATAACCCCTGACACACGGACTAATTAAGAATCTATCTATCTCTGCCTTAAAAATATCCATTGACTTGGCCTCCACAGCCTTCTGTGACAAAAAAATCCACAGATTTACCACCCTGTGACTAAAGAAATTCTCCTCATCTCTTTCCAAAAGGAACGTCCTTTAATTCATAGGCTATGACTTCTGGTCCTAGACTCTCCCACTAGAGGGTACATCCTCTCCACATCCACTCTATCCATTATTTCAAACAGAATGTACCTAATATGTGGCAAAACAGAAAGCAAAGTAAAAGTGGACAACATTTGAACCACATGCCATAACATTAGGCACATTCCTCCTTTTTTGTCAAGTTTTGGCATAAATGTTCCTCACCAGATCTTGCTGGATCAACGTGGCATCCTCAGCAGAAATTGTTCAAAATTCCAAGAATATCTTCAAAGATAAATCGACCCCTTTAATTCTTCATTATATGCTGTCTTTCTCCTTCCATTTCCACCCTGCACTCTTAAATCCAAATGTATCTTTGTGGAGCTGCTGGACTTTACTATATTTTTCGATCATGAAGACCATTGGCTCAGCTCTTCACCTATCCCTTTATCTCTCTCTTTTCCCTTGTCCACAGAGATGCAATTTCGCTCCCCTCACACTGTCCGAGCTGCATTCTCTATTTTTCCCTTTATCACTCCTGTCTTGATCTAAATATATCTTTGAGACCTTTGCTTCCTTCTTGACCTTAACTCTCATCCAATGTTTGGCCCCCCAACTTCCCTGCCTTACCCCGTTATGAGTAATATTGCTAATATTTCCCTCTCGCTAACTGGATCATCAAATATGCCATCATCACCACGCTTCTCAGACATAATATTCCCGAATCATAAATCTTTGCACACTGCCGCCCCACAACACATTTCCTTTTCCGTTCAAATTCATTCGACGTGGTGAAGTATCTGAAATCCATGGCATCTTTTCCAAGGCTCTGAACACCAGTAATAAATGCTCATCCCTTTTCAGGGTAACAAAGCAGCGTTTTAAAAATCAGCAGTTTCACCCTGTGTGGCAAAGTGTCTCTCCGCACCTGCCTCATCTGGATTGCAGCCATTGACATGGTGACCCAGTCCAACCTTCTCCAGTGTTGTACCTCTGGCACTTTAGATAAACACAAAAAGCTGGAGTTGCTCAGCGGGACAGGCAGCATCTCTTGAGAGAAGGAATGGGTGACGTTTCGGGTTGAGACCCTACTTCCTCCCCAGCAATTTGTTGGGCAGGGTGTCACTTGTCAAGTCCAATTCCTCCCCATTGAGTCAATTATTTTTCTTTCCATTTCAACACATTTCTTTCCGAAGTTGCCAAGGATCAGCCCTCTGATTTGTCCTTTATTCTCATCTATATACAGCTTCGGAAATATCCCAAACTATTTTCCAAGCATTCATTGATTCCATGAAGTTCATCTTCATTACTATCTCCCTCAGCCCTTGTGGCTCTGAGCTGACATTTCACTTGCCTTGAGACGTTTCGGGTCGAGACCCATCTTCAGACTGAAAAAGCATGCAGATACAGCAGGCAGTGAGAAAGCGAATGGCATGTTGGCCTTCATGAGTTGAGTATAGGAGCAAGGAGGTTCTTCTGCAGTTGTACAGGGTCCTTAGTGAGACCACACCTGGAGTATTGTGTGCAGTTTTGGTCTCAAGATTTGAGGAAGGACATTCTTGCTATTGAGGGAGTGCAGCGTAGGTTCACAAGGTTAATTCCCGGGATGGCGGGACTGTCATATGTTGATAGAATGGAGCGGCTGGGCTTGCATACTCTGGAATTTAGAAGGATGAGAGGAGATCTTATTGAAACATATAAGATTATTCACGGTTTGGACATGCTAGAGGCAGGAAACATGTTCTCGATGTTGGGGGAGTCCAGAACCAGGAGCCACAGTTTAAGAATAAGGGGTAAGCCATTTAGAACGGAGATGAGGAAAAACCTTTTCACACAGAGAGTTGCGTGTCTGTGGAATTCTCTGCCTCAGAAGGTGGTGGAGGCCGGTTCTCTGGATGCTTTTAAAAGAGTTAGATAGAACTCTTAAAGATAGCAGAGTCAGGGGATATGGGGAGAAGGCAGGAACGGGGTACTGATTGGGGATGATCAGCCATGATCACATTGAATGGCGGTGCTGGCTCGAAGGGCCGAATGGTCTACTCCTGCAGCTATTGACGTCCAAAGCTATTGACGTTAGTTCTTACTGCATTCTTTATTCCCTTCCTGTCAACGCCACACTTCTCCTTTGGTCATTGAATGAAGCTAATCAAAATTATTTGTAAACCTGACTTCCTGTTTGACCCTGACATGAGCTTCCAACCATGTGTCTTCTGCAAAAGCAACATAGTTCACAAGTTTACAAGTTATAGGAGTAGAATTAGGCCATTCGGCCCATCGATCTACTCTGTCATTCAACCATTGCTGATCTCTGCCTCCTAATCCCATTTTCCTGCCTTCTCCGCAAAGCCCTTGACACCCGTTCTAATTAAGAATTTGTCTATCTCTGCCTTAGAAATATCCACTCACTTGGCCTCCACAACCCTCTGTGGCAATGAGTTCCACAGATTAACTACCTTCTGACTAAAGAAGATCCCCCTCACCTCCTTTCTAAAAGAGCACCCTTTAATTCTGAGGCTATGACCTCTGCGCGAATCATATCTCCTTCCCCATCATGGATGGAACCCTGATCCATACCTCAGTTTCCTCTGGACTTCAATTTGCCTGCCGGCACATCGATCTTCCACACTCAATAATCTGCAGATCATTGAAATTCCTGCTGCCTTTATGCAAACTCATATTATTCTTTCATTGAGCTTCTTTCATAGAACTGTAGGGAAATTTACTTAAAAAATGGTACCTTATTGAAATGTAGCGTTAGTCACTTAAATTCACATTTGGTGCCCTGTTTGTAAGTGATTTCCTACATTAGAGCATTGATTGCATTTCAGAAGTACTTCACAGCATTCTGAAATTGCTGCATCAATGCATGTTCCTTCTGCATACCATAACTAGAATTAAATTACATTTTTATCTAACAACCTTCAGCTCCATAGAACAGTACAGCACTTCACCGGAACAGATCCTTCGTCCTACGATATCTGTGTGGAACATGATATATACTTGAACTAATTTGCATTGCCTGCATGTGATGCATATACCTCCATTCCCTGCATATCCATGGAATACCTAAAAGCCTCTTAAATACCACTATTCTGTCTACTTCCACTACCACCCCTAGCAGTGAGTTCAGGCACCTACCATTCTGCACAAAAAACTTACCTCCCAAATCTCCTTTAATTTCCCCCCCTCTCCCAATAGTATGTGGCTTTTCTTCCCTGGGTAAAACATCCTTACTATCTCCTTAGCTGTGCTGCTCATCATTTTATAAACTTGCATCAGGTCTCCCCTTGGCTTCTGACATCTGAAAAAATAATCAGAGTCTGTCCAACCTCTCCTTCAAGGTAATATTCACTATTCTAGGCTGCATCTTGGCAAAACCTCTTCTGTAGCCTCCCCAAAGCCTGTAATGGGATGACCAAACTACACAAAATAATCCAAATGCCGCCAAACCAAAATGTCATAAAGCTGTAAACTTCTTGACTCTTACACTCAATGCTCCAACCTTTGAAGGCATTCATACCATATGCCTCCTTTACCACCCCATCTACTTGTGTAGTTACTTTCAGGGAGCTATGGATTTGGACCTGAAGATCCATCTGTACATCAATGATGTTTAGGGTCTTGCCATTAACTGTATACGTTCTATTCACATTTGACCTCCCAAAGTGCAACACCTCACATTCCTTGGATTAAATTCCAGCCAGCTGACCTTTTCCCCACAGCATCCATCAACAGCCTTCTTTACAATTCACAACTCCACCATTTTTTGTGTCATCTGCAAACGTACTACCCACCCCATCTACATTTTCATCCAAGTCATTGATACATTGTTCATCTTAATCAATGACCTTCCTACCATCATATGCTCAGAAGTAGGAATGTTAGCAGATGGTTGTATAATATTCAATCTTTAATTATTACTCCCCATTTGCCTGAATAATCGAAATACCAACAACTCTCAAGAACCTTGATATCATCCAAGACGTGCAGCCGCCCCGAGACATTCTGGATCCTGGCACCACAATTGCAACCCAATGCTGAAAATCCCAAAGATGATTCACCTTTCCTCACAGAAATTTCCTTGCCAAATCAAAATGGGCTTTAATAGCAACATTTTCCCTGCAAAATCAGGGCATCACGTTACAGTCAGTTAAATGTTTTCTTATCCACGGAGGCCAGCATACAGATTGCTGATAGATTACTGGTTGAAGGATTTGTGCATATAGTGCATATATTGTGCACACAGTATACCCTTAAGGCCACTTTCCTTACCTTCCCTGTAACCATTCTGCATATGAGTCCAAAGTAGAACAATTTATTAAGGGACTTTCCTAAATTAGCCTTGCATTCTTAGAATTAACATGTAAGTAGTGAAGACTTCACCTACGCCTTCCGTTCTCTCGTCTGCTGATGTCGAATCAATGTCCAACTAGTCGCTTAAGTTGAGCAATCTTATAAAATAACGGGAGCAATGAAGTGAGCAATTAGAAATGTCAGAGGATGGAACACTGTGATTTATATTACACAATGATTTCCACGTGAGTGAATCTTTCTGCTGGAAGAGAAGGACAGCCTGTGGTGAATACTGTCAGTGTATAAAATACTTCTTCATCTGTGTGATTCAAATTGTTTACCCTCCGCAGAGACTCTGAATTTATGTTGCCTCTCAGGCTCAGAGTCACGTCAGAGACGCAAGTCCATGTTAATTCCTGCTCTTCCTGCTCTATTGATAAAATGGTTTCCTGATTCTTTGTAATGTTTTGGATAATAATTCAGAAATTACATGCTTTGCAATTCAAATGGATAGTAATTCAGAAATTATTATACATTTAAATGGCAAAGCATGTACTTTTGTTTTAAGGCTCTAGTCAAATAACAAAAGAGAACATTGCAAACCTTTCCTTAGGAGATTAAATGATTCAGAGTGAAAAAAACACAACAAAGTAGAAGTAGACTATGAGGTCTGGAAACATTAAACTTTAAAGGCCGAATGACCTGTTTTTATCCTAACATTTGCCATTGTTTAATGTGACTGCAAATAGAACATCCTAAGGCTTTGCTACCTGTGTTCACCACATTCAGTGCTGTTGACTCATTCATTTCATCCTTCTGCTCATCTTGAATTTTTAGTTTTTAAGGTCATAAGTGAATAGAGCAGAATTAGGCCATCCGGCCCATCAAGTCTACTCCGCCATTCAATCATGGCTGATCGATGTCTTCCTCTCAATCCCTTTCTCCTGCCTTCTCCCATTAACCCCTGACACTCGCACTAATCAGAAATCTATCTACGTATCTCTGCCTAAAAAACATCCATTGACTTGTCCTCCACAGCCTTCTGTGGCAATGAAATCCACAGATTCATAACCAACTGACTAAAGATATTCCTCCTCATCTCCTTCCGAAAGGAACATTCTGAGTCTGTGACCACTGGTCCTAGACTATCTCACTAGTGGAAACATCCTCTCCATGTCCACTCTATCCAAACCTTTCACAATCCTATCCCCATTCTCCTGTCTTCTCCCCATAGCCCCTGACACCAGCAATAATCACTTACATATTTTAGGATAGTTGTCAATGGAGGACCCCGGGGCGGGGTGGAAGAACAATGGACAATGGGGGGGGGGGGGGGGGGGGGGACAATAGGGACCTGGTGTAGGGGAACTGCTGTGGTGGGGGTGGTGGGGAGCAAAAAGGGGGAGCCGGCGTGCTTTGTAACTTTGCCAGTGCCATAGGTGACTGCTATTTGTATACATTGTGTTTGCAAGCAAGGAATCTCACTGTGCTTAGTCACATGTGACAATAAAGTATTCCTATTCCTATTCTTCAGACTTCTACATAGACATTGACATTTAGACTCTTGCATTCGACCAAATAAACAGTTTGACACATCAGATGAATTTCCTCTGGCAATATTTTTATTGTAATGTAGACAATCACATGTGGCAATTTTGACTCCCTATCTACGCTGATTTCTAAGCCTTTAGTCAAATCTATGCCATCAAGGCGCACACCAAGATAGCACCTTGGTTATTCAGCACCAAGCAATAGAAAGCACTATTGAAGTGCACAGCCCAATGGTGCATCTGTCTATACATTCTATCAGTTAGTTATTTCAAAGTCTATGACTGGTCCCTTTACTTTTTTCATTGATTCAGATTTTTTTTTTTTGAAATGTGAATTAATATGATATAAAATACACTTCCTGGCTGATTCTTTTATACATTGATATCAGCAATAATGAATGTTTATAGAACATTCTATTGTACTTCATTGTCGTTGAGGTGCGTTAAGGGCCTGTCCAACTGCGGTGACCTAATCCGTGAGTTCTGGTGAGTTTGCCCTCGACATACTCGCGACATGGTCGACACGGGGTCCTAGGAGGTCTTCGTAACTCTCCTTCATGCTCGAGGGTAGTCCCCGCGTACTCGAGGCCTCAGCTAGGTCGCGGCGTATTTTTCAACATGTTGAAAAATGTCCGTGAGTAAAAAAAGGTCGCCATGGAAAAAAATCAATACTTTTTTTACTCGTAGGTTTAGTCAAAGTAGGTCGCAGTAGGTCGGCATTTTATCGAGGGTAGTCAAAGGTAATTGAAGCTTTCGAAGGTAGTTGTAGATAGTCTTCAACATAGTCAAAGGGAGGTCGAAGGAGGTCGTCTTGACTCTCCACTATTCGGTGTCCAATTTTCCCGAAGCTAGTTGAAGCTACTCTTCAACATAGTTGAAGGAGGTCGAAGGAGGTCTTCTACATAGTCGAAGGAGGTCTTCAACATGACATTTTTTCAATCTCTCCTAAACTCTTCTAAACTCGCGAATTAGGTTGCCGCAGTGGGACAGCCCCTTTAGGTTGACCTAAATTAAATTCTTGATTAGTGCGGGTGTCAGGGGTTATGGGGAGAAGGCAGGAGAATGGGGTTAGGAGGGAGAGATAGATCAGATTGAATGGCGGAGTAGCCTTGATGGGCCGAATGGCCTAATTCTACTCATATCACATGATCTTATGACCTGAGGCTATGCAAGGCACTACATAAATGAAGTTTGTCTTTAAAGCAATTAGCCACATTCCTTGGAGAATAAATATGCTTACGGCAGTACAGATTGTATAGAATCCAGTTAAAAATCAACCATTTGGGACTAATAGACTTATTATTTCCTGGTTATTTTATAGATACAGCATGGAAACAGGCCTTTCAGCCCACCAAATCCGCACCAACCAGCAATCCCCACACATTAACACTATCCTACACACACTCGGGACAATTTACATTTATGCCAAGCCAATTAGCCTATGAACCTGTTCGTCTTCGGAGTGTGGGAGGAAACCGAAGATCTCTTAGGAAACTCATGCGGTCATGGGGAGAACGTACAAACTCCATACAGACTGCTTTAAAAAAAATCTGAAACGATAAGAACTCAATACTCCTTAATGTATTTAAGTATGCAATGTATATCTGAAGTGTATTTTAACCCAATCTTTGGTTTGTAGGTTATCAAACTGCTGAAAATAATGAGTTTTGCATTCATTGCAGCACTGAAATGGCAAGTTTCTGAACACGTGGTCTCAAATTGGTTGAAGCGGTGCTGGCTCGAAGGGCCGAATGGCCTCCTCCTGCACCTATTTTCTATTTTCTATGTTAAGAGAAATTCATCAGACAGTATGTAATCAGGTTATTCTTGATATGCTTCATACAAAGCTATTGTCCACGTCCATTGAGTTTGGGTTAGTTTCGTTTAGAGATACGGTGTGGAAACAGACCTTTCGGCCCACCGAGTCTGCGCTGACCAGCGATCTCTGCACACTAACACTATTCTACACACACTGGTGACAATTTACAGTTTTACTGAAGCCAATTAACCTACAAACCTGTATCTCTTTGGAGTAAGGGAGGAAACCGGGGCACCTGGAGAAAACCCACGCAGGTCACAGGGAGAACGTACAAACTCTGCACAGACAGCACCCAGGGCCTCTGGTGCCGTAAGGCAGCAACTCTACCATGCCGCCCCTTATTAGGTCCTTCCCTGGTTATGGCAGGGTTCTATTCCCGAGAACTGTTCATAAACTGAACAATTTGCGAGTTGGTATTGGGACCAGTTGGAAATATAAAGGCCAACCAAGGGCAGAGTGTAGTTAAACTCGGACATTTAACTCAACTAATCCTGATATTGCTGTGAATCGGATTCAGCATGGCAGAAATGTTCTGCAGCCCCACAACAACATGTATTGATTAGTACGGGTGTCAGGGGTTATGGGGAGAAGGCAGGAGAATGGCGTTAAGAGGGAGAGATTGAACAGCCATGATTGAATGGCGGAGTGGAAGTGATGGACCTAGTGGCCCTATTCTGCTCCTATCACTTGTGATTATATGAACATCTGGCAAATCCATCCATCCCAGATGCTCGTTCATAAATGTGGGCTCTGCTGTCGAAACCTGGGGAGGATCTGTACATGTTTCTCGATAAGTAAAGAAGCAAATCATTGCACGCACGTTCTAAATCTCAAGCACATGCTGGAGATCTGCGGCATATAAATCAGAGCCTGAAAGAAGAATGGCTGTGAATTTTAATCACAGCTCAATAAAACTGAATGATTAATGGATGGAAATCAGGTATTAGCAAACATTATAACAATCAAATAAACGTGAATAATTTTTGTAGGAAGGAACTGCAGATGCTGGTGTAAGCAGAGAGAAGGAAGGGGAAGGAGTCAAAATGACATATCAAAGGAGATGAAACTAGTGGAAAAACAATGATCTATTGTACATTTTCCTTGAAACTTATCTCTTTTGATGTCTCGTTTTGACATCTTCCCCTTCCTTATCTCTGTGTCTCCCTCTCCCCCGACTTCAAGCCAAGTCAAGTCAAGTTTATTTGTCACATACACATACGAGATGTGCAGTGAAATGAAAAGTGGCAATGCTCGCGGACTTTGTGCAAAAAGACAAACAAACAAACAACCAAACAAACTACAACAGAATGGAACAGACTTTCAGACTGAAGAAGGGTCTGGACCCAAAACTTCGTGCATTACTTCTATTCAGAGATGCTGCCTGTCCTGTGGAGTTACTCCTGCATTTTGTGTCTATCAAATATGATTAATAACTCATTCTTCTCTCTATTTCTAATTTTTTCTTTGCCAAATCACATGAATGGGACTGTTAAATAATGAACGAAGCAGTCCTGTTAATCCGCATGTTCTGATGCAAGCATTTGCTTGACATAGATTCATTTCTCATATTCTAATGGGAAAAATGCTGATACGTGAGAGCGATTTACAGCTGTTAGCTTTTGGATAAAAAAATCTATTGGTGCTTTGACTGATTATGATAATTTAGTAAACCCACGCATGCAAAATAAGACCAGGCAGCTTCAGTCTTTTCAATTATGAAGGAAATGTAAACACGTTTTTGTTGTAATCAGGATTAGACTTTCAATAAACTATTGTTGATCCTTAGTGATTAATTAAATCTTGCATGAGAAAGCAAGTATTAAAATCATTCATTAATACAGCACTTAATCACTTCTCAGCGAGGCGGAAGTGTGTTGACCGCTGTGATCCTCATACTCAGCATTGGTTAATGGTTCCAAATAGTTTAGTTTACTTTTCGATGCACAGCGCGGAAACAGGCCCTTCGGCCCACCGGTTCGATGGCGACCAGCGATCCCCGTATATTAACACTATCCTACACACACTGGGGACAATTTTTACATTTACCAAGCCGACTTACGGTACCTGTACGTCTTTGGAGTGTGGGAGAAAACCGAAGATATCGGAGAAAACCCACGCAAGTCACGGGGAGAACGTACAAACTCCATACAGAGAGCACCCGCAGTCGGGATCGAACCTGGGCCTCCGGCACTGCATTTGCTGTAAGGCAGCAACTCTAAGCAAACAAACAAACAATAGTGGTACAAAAAGACAAAACTAATGCCTTCATGCCTGTGTAGTTTAGAGGGTTTTTTTGAGGTTGTAGTGCTTAATAGCCTGATGGCTATAGGGAGGAAGTTGTTCCTGATCCTGGAAGTTACAGTTTTCAGGCTCCTGTACCTTCTTTCCGATGGCTGGAGTGAAATGAATCTATGGCCAGGGTGATGTGGGTCTCTGAAGATGTTGGCTGCCTTTTTGAGGCAGCGATTCCGCTAAATCCCTTCAATGGTGTGGAGGTCGGAGCCGGTGATGGACTGAGCAGGGTCCACCACTTTTTGCAGTCCTCTTCGCTCCTGGGCGATCAAGTTGCTAAACCAGGCCGTGATGCATCCAGTCAATATGCTCTCTACTTTACACCTGTAGAGGTTCAAGAGAATCCTCTCTGACATACCAAATCTCCACAATCTTCTCTGGAAGTAGAGGCTTTGATGGGCTACGTTTATAATTGCATCAGTGTACTGGGTCCAGGAAAGATCTATAGAGATTTGCACGCCAAAGAATTTGAAGCTTTTGATTATCTCCACCATCGTCCGGTTGATATAGACGGGTTTGTGGGTCCTCATCCTTCCTCTTCCAAAGTCCACAATCAGTTCCTTGGTCTTCCTGGTGTTGAGAGCCAGGTTGTTGTGCTGGCACCATTTGATTAGTCAATCAATCTCACTTCTATACTCTGACTCATCACCATCTGTAATTCGTCCAACAACGGTAGTGTCGGGGGCGAACCTGAAGATGGATCTTGCACTATGTCCAGCTACACAGTCGTGAGTAGAGCAGGGGGCTGAGCACGCAGCCTTGAGGTGCTCCTGTACTGATTGTTATTGAGGATGAAGTCGAGGATCCAGGTGCAGAGAGAACCAATGTTGTATATCAGTATTTCTCTCATGCCCAGAACCAAAATGGATTTGGCATCAGCTTATATTAAGGCTTCAACAGAGTCTCCAGGTTGTCTTTATAAAGTCATTGTTTACCCTGCATTCTCTGTTAAGCATGAATGTTGCTGAATGTTTAGAATAGAAACATAGAAACATAGAAAATAGGTGCAGGAGTAGGCCATTCGGCCCTTCGAGCCTGCACCGCCATTCAATATGATCATGGCTGATCATATTTGTTTCACCTACAATACTTGTTTCAGCAACAGTCACTCATTGATTTTAATCTTTCCAGTCTAATGGTGCTGAACATTATTTATCATAGCTTCAATGATGGCGCTGTCAACATGTCCCGATGATTTATATTTGAGATCTTGGCCTGCCAGCTAATATGAAGTAAGATGCAAAACTGTGCCAAATTATATATTTCCAACTGTTGTGGCATCTCTATAGTGTGTCCATGTTTCACACCTGTACAGGAGGTGATTTTTGGAGACCATCAGGTACATTTTCAGGATGCAAGTAACCTTAGAAGAGCATTGATTCCAAATACAATTGGCTATACCCGCTCTCCATACTTGAACCAGCACTTCATTATTGATCCTTACATTATCAATGAGTAAACAAAGGCACGTGAACTTCTTGACCTCTAATTCAAGGGTGCCGTTAACAATTGATATTAGTTCCAAGAGTGCTTTATATATTCATTATTTTTTCTCGGACAGATGGTAACCTTACAGCTACTAATCATCAATAGCTGAAGGTGACTTCAATGCATTTTTCATGGGTGCTTATCAGAAACAGCTGATTTTCTCATAGTAGACACAAGGAACTACAGATGCTGATTTGCCAAAAATGACAAAAAGTTCTGGAGTAAATCGTTAGGTCAGGCAGCATCTCTGGGGACAAAGCGGCACGGTGGCACAGCGGTAGAGTTGGTGCCTTACAGCGCGGGAGACTCGGGTTTGATCCTGACTACGGGTGCTGTCTGTACAGAGTTTGTATGTTTTCCCCGTGACCTGCGTGGGTTTTCTCCGGGTATTCCGGTTTCCTCCCACACTCCAATGTTGGGGGAGTCCAGAACCAGGGGCCACAGTTTAAGAATAAGGGGTAAGCCATTTAGAGAGGAGATGAGGAAACACTTTTTCACACAGTTGTGAATCTGTGGAATTCTCTGCCTCAGAGGGCGATGGAGACTGGTTCTCGGGATACATTCAAGAGAGAGCTAGATAGGGCTCTTAAAGATAGCGGAGTCAGGGGATATGAGGAGAAGGCAGGAAAGGGGTACTGATTGTGGATGATCAGCCATTATAACATTGAATAGCGGTGCTGGGTTGAAGGGCCGAATGGCCGACTCCTGCACCTATTGTCTATTGTACATGATCAGCCATGATCACTTTGAATGGCGGTGCTGGCTCGAAGGGCCGAATGGCCTACTCCTGCACCTATTGTCTATTGTCTGTATTGTCCAAAGACGTACACGTTTGTAGGTTAATTGGTGTTGATAAAAAGTGTCAATTATCCCTAGTGTGTAGGACAGTGCTAGTGTGTGGGAGATCGCTGGTCGGCATGGATTGTGGGAAAGGAGGGAAAGCTGGAAGGGAGATGGGGGTAGGACAAAGCCTGACAACAGAAAGGTGGGCACATGTGGGAGAGGGTTTTGACTTGCAGGTGGCTGGACAACGGCCAGACGAAAAGGCAATAGGTGTGAAAAAAAAGATGTAGATAGAAGAGGCATGAAATGTGAAGTCAGAGGAAGGAATGTATATAGAAGATGGGAGGAAGAAGGAAGGGAGAAATGGCTATGCATCCAGGTGGGGTAAATGGAAGAGAGGGGGGAAAATAGATGGGGGGCACGGGGGGGGGGTGGGAAAAAGTGAGTGGGGGTATTTGTAGGTTAGTTAATTAAAATTGGAGAATTCAGTGCTCATACCATTGAGCCACACAAGCAGAATATGAGGCGTTGTTACTCGAGTTTGTATGTGGCTTCACTCTGGCAATGGAGGAGGCTCAGGCCAGAAAGGTCAGTATGGGAATAGAAACATAGAAACATAGACAATAGGTGCAGGAGTAGGCCATTCGGCCCTTCGAGCCCGCACCGCCATTCAATATGATCATGGCTGATCATCCACAATCAGTACCCCGTTCCTGCTTTCTCCCCATATCCCTTGATTCCGTTAGCCCTAAAAGCCAAATCTAACTCTCTCTTGAAAACATCCAGTGAATCGACCTCCACTGCCTTCTGTGGCAGATCAATGGGGAGGGGAGTTAAAATGGGTAGTAGCTGGGAGATCCAGCATACCTCGAAGAACTGAGCACGTATTCGGTGATACGGTTGTCCAGTCTAAGCTTGGTCTGGTCCATATAAAGCAAGCCGCATCGGGAGCAGCGAATGCAGTAGATGTGGTTGCAGCATGATTTTCTCATAACTGAAGTTTGGACAGCCTGCAGTATTGAAAGCTTTAATTAGTCTACCAGGTGTCATCTGTAGTTTGGGATTTTTCTGCATCCTCCTTTCCTGATTTTGATGAGTAACAATCATCATGTTAATGGCACCTTAAATAGTACAAGTCTTTATATTGAAGAGAAAATCCGATTGAGAATTCTGCCATCTACAGGATCTGTACATGTGCACATCACCACAGTTGCTGCAGTCAACATATTCTGATTTTTGTTAAGTTTAGTTTAATTTAGAGATACAGCATGGAAACAGGCCCTTCGGCCCACTCAGCGGGACCGGCAGCATCTCTGGAGAGAAGCAAAGGGTGACGTTTCAGGTCAAGACCCTTCTTCAGCCTGAAGAGGAGTCTCGACCCGAAACATCATCTATTCCTTCTCTCCAGAGATGCTGCCGTTCCCGCTGAGTTACTCCTGCATTTTGTGTCTATCTTCAAATGACGTCACGCGCTCCAGACGGCTGTGCGGACGCATGATGACGCACGTGACCGTCGCGCGACCGTCACTACCGGCCTGTCGTGTAAATGTCGGCCAAGTGGGACAGGCCCTTAATTCTATGCTAGTTTAAAAATCTGATGAATCTTTAACTCCTTCCAGTTCTGATGAAATGCGATCTACCTGAAATGTTAACTCAGTCTTGCTCTGCGCAGATGTTGCCTGACCTGCTACGAACCTTGTTTGTACTTTCGCTCTTATGTACTTGCAATAAGACTGCATCTTTTAACACTGTGGGATGTTAACCTTAAAACACTGTGCGGTCAATGAAGTACTTTAGATGCGTGTAATATGCAGACACATCAGATAACCTTGAGTAGATGCTCAGTAACATCTACCCTTCCAATCTTGCAAGGCAGAGAGTAATCTCCTTGGATCGTTGGGTTCGATCCCGACCGCGGGTGGTGTCTGTATGGAGTTTGTACGTTCTCCACGTGAACGCATGGGATTTCTCCAAGATCTTCGGTTTCCTACGTGCAGGTTTGTAGGTTAATTGGCTTTCTATACATGTAAATTGTCCCTAGTGTACAAATCTAGTTAATGGTGATGGATTGACCAAGAGTGATATCCATAGAAACATTCATCACAAAGCACAGATCCAACGGCATCAAATGCAAGATTGGTGGAGGAAGGGTTGCATGGCAACACTGATAGGTATCACATGAAAAATTGTTGTAAGACCGGTAATGGCAGGATGATGACTATCAGAGCACAAGCTTTTAATGGGCTAATGTATTCCCTTTTGTTTGGGATGATTGTGAATTCTCGACAATCCTCGGCCTTCACTTTACTCACTAATAGGCCATTCGGCCCTTCGAGCCAGCACCGCCATTCAATGTGATCATGGCTGATCGTCCACAATCAGTACCCCGTTCATGTCTTGTCCCCATACCCCTTGATTCCACCAGCGCTAAGAGCTCTATCTAACTCTCTTTTGAGTCATTTTACATGTTTCTATAAGATACCCTCTCATCCTTCTAAATTCCAGTGAATACAGTCGCTCCATTCTTTCATCATATCACAGTCCCGCCATCCCAGGAATTAACCTCGTGAACCTACGCTGCACTCCCTCAATAGCAAAAATTTGTCCTTCCTCAAATTAGGAGACCAAAACTGCACACAATACTCCAGGTGTATTAGCAGATCCACTAGCAGATCTTTCAGAGACCACACGTGGTCCATTCAATTCAATTCAATTCAATTCAATTCAACTTTAATGTCATTGCACAAATACTGAGTATCGGTACAACGAAATGCAGTTTTGCGTCAGTCCGTAGTAGTGCAATATAGAAATTTAAAAAAAAAAAAAAAAAAAAAAAAAGAGGATACAGAACAATAGAAAATGCAGAATAATTAAACAATGGGGACGGAGGGACCGGAGGAATCTATCGGCGGGACTCCGAGTTCAGCAATGCGACGGTATGATTGTAGAAGCTGTTCCTCATCCTACTGGTACGAGACCTGAGGCTCCTGTACCGCCTCCCTGATGGGAGGAGGGCAAACAGTCCATGATTGGGGTGGGAGGGGTCTTTAATGATCTTCCCAGCTCGTTTCAGACACCGTTTTCGGTGGAGGGCATCCATGGTAGGGAGCGGGGCGCCGATGATGTGCTGCGCGGTTTTCACCACCCGTTGTAGTGCCTTCCTGTCCGCAACAGTGCAGCTGCTGTACCATACCGTGAAGCAGGCGGTCAGGATGCTCTCGATGGTACACCTGTAGAAGTTGGTCAGGATCTGGGGAGACAGGTGGGCTTTCTTGAGCCTCCTCAGGAAGTAAAGGCGCTGCTGTGCCTTTTTGATCAGCTTGGAGGTGTTGAGGGACCAGGACAAATCCTCCGAGATGTGTACCCCGAGGAATTTGTAGCTGGAGACGCGCTCCACCTCAGTCCCGTTTATGTGGATGGGGGTATGTCTGCCCCCTCTGATCTTCCTGAAGTCGACAATAAGTTCCTTCGTCTTCTTGGAGTTGAGGACGAGGTTATTATTGGCACACCAGGTTGTCAGGTGCTGGACCTCCTCTCGGTAGGCTGACTCATCGTTGTCACTGATCAGTCCTACCACCGTGGTGTCGTCAGCAAACTTAATGATGGCGTTGGATCCGTACTTAGAGATGCAGTCGTGGGTGAAGAGGGAGTAGAGGAGAGGGCTGAGCACACAGCCCTGTGGCACGCCGGTGTTCAGTGTTATAGTGGTGGAGTTGAGGTTGTTGACCCTAACAGACTGTGGTCTGTTGGTGAGGAAATCCAGTGTCCAGTTGCAGAGGGAGGTGGAGATGCCAAGCCCGCTGAGTTTGGTGATCAAGCTGGCGGGGGTGACAGTGTTGAAAGCGGAGCTGAAATCAATGAACAGCAACCTGATGTAGGAGTTGTTGTTGTCCAGGTGGGTCAGGGCAGAGTGTAGGGCCGCCGCTATGGCGTCCTCTGTAGACCTGTTGGCCCAGTAGGCAAACTGATGGGGGTCCAGTGTGGGGGGGAGGCTGGCTTTGAGGTGAGCCAAGATCAGCCGCTCAAAGCACTTAGCAATGACAGGGGTGAGTGCCTGTGGACACTCGTGGTCCATTCATGACCCGCCTATGTCCATTTTATTAGTCTGTGTTTCAATCAATGTTTTCAGCCAGTGAAATGACATACGATAGTGCACTACAGATTTCTTTTTCCCAGATTCAGATCGAATTAAGTCAGGCAGGCTCTTATAAATCACTGCACAAAGCCCTAGTATTGTGTGGTGTGACAAGGCAGATTATCTGGGAGAGTGTAGATAGCACAGAAATCAATTTGTACTTTTCAGCATTTACATTTATTGTAGGTACCCTCTCCCAACTCAGCTTGATAGGACTGGACGTTCTGTGTCCTGTTTGGTTCCGATCATATAACAAAAAAGTTGGAAGCCCTTGGACCTTGGTTATGGGTGGAGCATTTGAGCTTGGCTTGAGTTTTAACGTAATACCCTAGCATGTGGCCTTTGAAAGAATTTGGAAGGAGATATGGTTAGCTGATTAATAAATGAAGCAATGGTTTCCATTTTATCACTGATGCATATAAATAGAAAATGGATTAATGCACAAACCCACTGAAAAATAACTGTGCACAAACTAGCATGAGGATTCGTTCTGATGTATCTGGATATTCCACACGTCAAAAGTACTTCATTGACCGCAAAGTGTTTTAAGACATAATGGGATTAAATAGAGCAGAGCTCCATGGTTTGTTATGAACCTGGATAATTACCTTTGTAATTTAATTCTTTTTTTTTTTGCTCTTTTGAAGTATTTTCATTTCAAGCATTTTTAAATTCATTTGTTTTTTGCTGAGCACACATCAGGGTTGATCAATGCCAATTTATTACTAAAATCATCCATATCTGCATTGATTGGCCATTTAAAATAGAGGCATTTTATTTTAGAAAACAAATTTGTATGTATTGTCCTGATGAATCCATATATTCCACTCATCAAAAGTACTTAATTGACCGTAAAGTGCTTTAAGACCTAATGGGATTAAATGAATAGAGCAGAGCTCAAGGTTTTAACCAAAGCTTTTTTAAACATGCTTTTATAATGTGTGCCCTGAGACATTTCCTTTGTAGAAGGTAGACAACCATCTACTCCTGAGCAATACTAAGAACCCACATGAGTTTCAGTGTTACTTGACTGTGACAGGTGTAGTGAAAAAGCTTTTGTTCCGTGCTAACCAAACAGCGTATAGTCTTATTTAAAAGAATAACATTTAAAAAAATGCAAAGAAATGTCAATGGTTTAAAATAAGTTAAAAGACGACAAGGTGGCACAGTCGTCGAGTTGCTGCCTTACAGCGCTTACGGCGCCAGAGACCCGGGTTCGATCCTGACTGTGGGTTTTGTCTTTATGGAGGTTGTATGTTCTCCCCGTGACCACGTGGGTTTTCTCAGAGATCTTCGGTTTCCTCCCCACACTCCAAAATGTACAGGTTTCTAGGTTAATTGACTTGGTAGAAATATTAAAATTCTCTCTAGTGTGTGTAGGATAGTGTTAATGTGCGAGGGTCGCTGGTTGAGACGAAGGGCCTGTTTACTCGCTGTATCTCCAAACTAAACAAAAATAAATATATCTGGCCACTGGCAAGTCTTTCTTGCCTGGGCCACCATTCTGCTTGAATGTTATACTTCCAGTGACTTACTATAATGTCCGACACAAACTGAAACTGAGTTTCTGCTCTACTGCAGACATTTCTGGGGAGATAATATCATGGAAGCCCACTTGCAAGCTCCAATAATTTTGAGAAACTTTCTGAATATTTCTGCCTGAATGGAAAAAAAAGTTAATTACTTTCCAAAGAGCAAAGAATCTGCTAAACGTAAGGCAAATTAATTTCACCAGATTGCAGGAAGAGGAAGAAAGAGTGCCCCCATTTGGTGAATAAATGACATGCCAAGGAAGTTAAAAATTAAAAGCAGATTTAAAAATTAAAGAATTAAAAAAAGCAGATCTTACTTTTGAATGATATTTAAGATGATGAGTGTTTTTTCTTAGCTCATAAAGCAAATGAAATATAGGGTTTTTTTCATAAGATTTTAGAATAATAATCTAAACAATGAAAATCATATTATCCTCACATATTCATCCAATAGATTCTTTCAATATTGTTCCTTCTTTGAATTATAAACTTAACTGTAAAACCGACACAAATATGTTGGAACCTCGTGCATAAAATACTGCTGGAGGAACTCAGAGGGTCAGGCAGCGTTTATGGAAGGATATAGGAATGGGAGGGCCAGTTATTCCCTTACCTCTTCCCCTAACCTCTTTCCACCAGCTACCTCCACTCTTCTCCATTAGTCTGAAGAAGGGTCATAGAGTCATTGGAAACACGTCCTCCCGCCATGCCGATCAAGATGCCCCATCTACACTCATCCCACCAGCCTGCATTTGGCCCATATCCCTCTAAACCTTTCCTATCCATGTACCTGTCCAAATGTTGTCATAGTTCCTGATTCAACTACCCCCTCTGGCAGCTCGTTCCACATACCCACCACCCTCTGTCTGAAAAAAATGCTCCTCAGGTTCCTATTTAATCTTTCCCCTCTCACCTTAAATCTATGTATTCTGAGTCTTGATTCCCCTACTTGGGGTAAAAAATGCTGTGCCTGTAACCGATCTTAACAGCTCTATAAGATCACTCCTACTCTTCCTGCACTCCAAGGAATACAGTCCTAGCTTGCCCAACCTCTCCCTATAACTCAGGCCCTCAAGTCCTGGCAACATCTTCATAAATCTTCTCTGTACTCTGTCCAGCTTAACAGGGTGAAGAGCTGTAGCAAGGTGACCAAATCTGAACACAATACTTCAAATATGCCCTCACCAACATCTTGTAGAACTGTAACGTAACATCCCAACTTCTATATTCAATGCCCTATCTGACGAAGGCCTTCTTGACTACCTTATCTACCCATGATGCCACTTTCAAGGAACTATGTACCTGCCCTCCTGGATCCCTCTGCTCTACAACACTCCTAGAGCCCTGCCATTCACAGTGAAAGTCTTGCCCTGGTTTGACTTCCCAAAATGTAACTTCTTGCACTCATCTCCATCAACCATGCCTCAGCCCACTTGCCCAACTGATAAGGATCCTGCTGTAATTTTTGACAACCATCTACATTACCACCCCATTTTAGGGTCACCTGCAAACTTATTGATCATGCCTTGTACATTCTCACCCAAAGTGGTGATTAAAGCACAAAGAGCAATGGGCCCAACACTGACACCTGAGGCACACCACTCGTCACTGGCCTTCAGTCTGAAAAACAACTGTCGCCCTGTGCTTGCTTATATCAATCCAATTTTCTATTCAGTTGGCCAGCTCCCTGACCCATGTGAAATAAGCTTCCAGAGCAGCCTACCATGTGGAACCTTATCAAATACCATGCTGAAATCCATACAGACAATGTTGATGGTTTAGCTGCCATCAACCTTTATGGTTACTTCAAAAAACTCATATTCATGAGATACATTGCATTGCAACGGGTGGTGAAAACCGCTCAGCACATCATCGGTGCCCCGCTCCCTGCCATGGATGCCCTCCACCACAAACGGTGTCTGAGACGGGCCAGGAAAATCATCAAGGACCCCTGTCACCCTAACCATGGATTGTTTGCCCTCCTCCCATCAGGGAGGCGGTACAGGAGCCTCAGGTCTCGCACAAGCAGGCTGAGGAACAGCCTTTTCAATAACACCATTACACTGCTGAACTCACAGTCCCGTCGCTAGCTATCTTTACACTCTACCATTTGTACACATTTATTTGCCTATGTACCAGTTTAATTCATCCACCGTCCACACATTGTTAACCAGTATTTTTATTTCTACTATCTTGCACTATGACCAGACGCTAAACTGCATTTTCCTCAGCTGTTCCTCAGCCTACTTGTGCGAGACCTGAGGCTCCTGTACCGCCTCCCTGATGGGAGGAGGGCAAATAGTCCATGGTTAGGGTGAGAGGGGTCCTTGATGATTTTCCCGGCCCGTCTCAGACACCGTTAAATTGAATACCATCTCACACACACAAACCCATGATGACTATTCCTAAACAACCCCTATACATCCAAATGCATATATACCTTCTCCATCAGAATAAGCTCTAGTAACTAGTCTACCATGTTAGACCAAGCTTTTCCTTGCAACACTTCTTAAATAGAGGCACCACATTAGCCATCCTCTAGTTTTCTGACATCTCACCCATATTGAACGATGATTCATATATGTCAGCCAGGGTTCCTGCAATTTATTCTCTAATTTCGCCACAGCTTCCTCGGATATTTCTGATCAGGTCCGGGAGCTTTGTCTTCCTTGATAGAAGGAATGTTCTACCTTAGGATGTTCAGCAGCTCCTCGACCATAATACTGATTGTCGTCAAGACACTTCCATTAATTGTCTCAAGTTTCCCAGTCTCCATGTCTTTCTCCACAGTAAAAGCAGAGGAAAAATACTTGCCATTGAGAACTTGCCCCATCCCCTGCGGCTCCACACAGCGATGGTTTCTGAGGGACCCTATTCTCTTTCTAGTCGCGCTCATTCTCTCAAAGTAGCGATAAAATCTCTTTGTGTCCTGACGCAAAATTTTTCAATTTCCCTTCATAATTGCTGCCTGATCAGCTGAGTACCTTCAGTAGTTTGTTTTCTCTTGCTATAACTTTCACAGGCTGTTTTAAAAAAAGTTTCAATATAATTTTTAAAACATTGCTTACTGATGCAATTGATAATTTGTTTCTTAAGTGGATTTCTGATTTAAAAACTGATATCTGAAACCCATGGTGAGGAATACCTGACAGACTTAAAAATATTGCCCCAATATCTGAATAGTTCCGGTCATCTTGAACCAGGGATATTTTATCTCTTGGAAATTCTTTCATGTCGTGCAACGTACACAAGTATATAGAAGAAAAGTTTATCACTGAATGCAATTGGATGTTTGATGCCTTGTGCATTCTTGGTGCAGCTCTTGACATTCTATCCGAGTGTACTGTGCTTCGGACCAAGATCACTAGAGACATTAATTACTTGTTTAATTAATTAGACATTAATTACTTTTGTCGATGCCACCAGATGTCACAGATGTGGGCTTTGATCATGGAACGGTCATAATTGTTGATCTGGACCTGCTTTGCCACTATTTTTTAGGAACTTGTTTGTGCATGGTTGTACATGGACCATTGTTATGGAGTTTGAGGTATTGGTCTGCCTTTCATCGTTTTTTATCAACCTTTCCCTTCAGCTCTCTGCCAGTGTCCCCCACATACATTGGATAAGCTCCTCCTCTCACTCCCCCCACCCCCCTCACTCCCCCCCACCTACACTACCACAGATATTCTGTTTGGCACTCCCACCTTTCTTCTGACTTTTCAAGATCTCTTTTCCAACTCTGTGTCTGATTTTTTTTTTTATGTCAGGGGCCACCCAAAGAGTCCCAATCAAATTCCCGTACATCGTAAACTGTTGTTGCAAATTCCCGTACATCGTAAACTGTTGTTGCAAATTCCCGTACATCGTAAACTGTTGTTGCAAATTCCCGTACATCGTAAACTGTTGTTGCAAATTCCCGTACATCGTAAACCGCTGTTGCAAATTCCCGTACATGGTAAACTGTTGTTGCAAATTCCGATTTTGGATTTATGCATCAATGTGGCAACATTGCAAAAGCCTCCAAACTCTCTTCCAATCTCCTGAGAAATTAAATACATAAGGTCCAAGCAGCAATTTAAAAGATAGGGGCATCTTTTTCCAATGAATAAAGCCCCTGTCCCACGATGCGAGTTCACCCAAGAGCTCTCACGAGTTTAAAAAAAAAATCAAACTCGTGATGCCTCATCACGAGTATTTTTTTACTCTTGGAAATCTTTCACACTGTTGAAAAAACTTCATGAGTTTCCGCGTGTCCCGAGTACCTACCGTTAGCATTACGAGCAGCTATGAGACATCCGCGAGCTCCGAAGTACCCGCTACGTACATTCTACGTACTTACCACAAGTTTGATTATTTTTTTTTACTCGGGAGAGCTCTTGGGTAAACTCGCATCGTGGGACAGGGGCTTTACTGATTATGAGCAATCATATGTAGTTGCAACCAATCTGGACCTTGGCTTTTTAGTTTAGTTCCATTTAAAGCTACAGCACGGAAACAGACCCTTCGGCCCACCGAGCCTGCACCGACCAGCGGTCCCCGCACATTAACACTAACCTACACACATTAGGGATAATTTACTCTTATACCAAGCCAATTAACCTACAAATCTGTACATCTTTGGTGTGTGAGAGGAAACTGAAGATCTCAAAGAAAACCCACGCAGTCACGGTGAGAACGTACAAACTCCATACAGACTGCACCCGTAGTCGGGATCGAACCCAGGTCTCTGGCGCTGTAAGGCAGCAACTCCACTATGGCGGCACCGTGCCACTCTTTTGTTCTCTGAATTTGATGTGTATTTAACATGTCCCATTTTCCTTTTTCAAATCCACATTTCATTACTCTTCTCACCTTCAATTTAATGCCCATCTGTTTGAGCTCCCTGTTAAATATCAAAGGGAAATATTGATTTGCTGTTTCTGCCACCTCAATGACCTTACCCGTGGTTTTCCTTAAGGGCCCAATTTCTAGCCAACCTTTTTTTATTGAGATGTTTTTAAAATATGTTCCTTGATATTTCATTTTCATAGCTCGTCTAATTCTTGACTTCTTAGTTGTATTTTCACTGTGCTTCACACTCTCTCTTCTCAAGTACTCCTCTGCTGCTGATATGCTTCACGGATGTCTCTTCCTTCAATTTCAGTTGTGCACATGTGTCTTAATTCAAGCACAGAGTCCCAAGGGCATTCATTTTGTCTTATGGCAGAATATAATAGTGGTGAGTGCCCGGAACTCGCTGCTGGGGTTAGTGTTTGAGGCAGATATGAAAGTGTTATTTCAGAGACTTTTGGATAAGCACATGGCTATGCAGGGAATGGAGGGATATGTTTTATGTGTAGGTAGATAAGAGATTGGCATCATGTTCAACACAGACATTAAAGGCTGAAGGATTTGTTCTTGTGTTTAGTTTCGAGATACAGCGCGGAAACGTGTCCTTTGGCCCACCGAGTCCGCACCGACCAGCGATCGCCGCACACTAACACTATCCTACAATTTGTTACATTTTTACCAAGCCAATTATCCAATCAGCCAAATAACGTCATTGGAGTGTGGGAGGAAACCAAAGTTCTCGGAGAAAACCCACATGGTCACAGGGAGAACGTATAAACTCCATACAGACAGCACCCATTGTCGGGATTGAACCCGGGTCTCTGGTGCTGTAAGCACTCTAAGAGGCCTGTCCCACTTTCGCGACCTTTACAGGCGACTGCCGGCACCAGTGATAAATCGCCGAAATTTTCAACATGTTGAAAATTCAACGGCGACCAGAAAGATGCTACAACTCTTTGGAGACCTCTCACGACCATTGGAGACCTCCCACACGACCACGGTTGTGAAAGGTCTCCTATGGTCGTGAGAGGTCACCCGCGACATGTCTCCAGAAGTCGCCTGTATGGTCGTGAGAGGTCTCCTATGGTCGTGAGAGGTCACCCGCGACATGTCTCCAGGGGTCGCCTGTATGGTCGTGAGAGGTCTCCTATGGTCGTGAGAGGTCTCCAAAGAGTCGTAGCGTCTTTCTGGTCTCCGATGAATTTTCAACATGTTGAAAATTTCGGCGACCTATGACAAGTACCAGCAGTTACCTGTAAAGGTCACATAAGTGCCACAGGCCCTGAAGGCAGCAACTCTACTGCTCCACTGCCATGCTGCCCTGTGCTGTTCCATGTTGTATGTTGTATATTTTTGCTGCACCATGCTAAATGCCATTTTCAATGTGTCACACAACAATGTAGAACAATATTGCTGCCCAAAATATAAACATCGGATGCTGGAAATACACATCTGGCCAAGTAACATCTTGGGTGAGAGAGAATGAAAGTTCATGTTTCACACAGATGATCTTTCATTGGAAGTTAGAAAGAACAAAACACCATTGGCTTGCATTTGTTATTTCGGCCTTATTCACTTCAGGGGCAGCCAGACCCACAGTATAGCTCCACTACATGCATTGCCATACAGTTTAGGTCATTTAAAAAAGGATTCCCTCTTACTTGGAAGTTGACCATC
This sequence comes from Amblyraja radiata, assembly GCF_010909765.2. NCBI lineage: Eukaryota > Metazoa > Chordata > Chondrichthyes > Rajiformes > Rajidae > Amblyraja > Amblyraja radiata. Next base: position 50,270,339 of record NC_045969.1, read on the forward strand.
TTTTTAGACTGCTGTTCTCTGACTCGATTTGCTCCCTTACCTTTTTCTTCTCCTTTCACATATAATATACATCTATATATGTTTAGGCTGTTGTATTTCCTGTCGATCCCTTTTCATCAATGGGTCAGGTAGCATCTGCGGAGGGAATGGAAATACATGGATGTTTAGTTTAGTTCAGCTTAGTATAGAGATACAGCGCGGAAACAGGCACTTCGGCCCACCGGGTCCGCGCCGACCAGCGATTCCCACACATTAACACTATCCTACACTTACTAGGGACAATTTTTACATTTACCAAGCCAATTAACATACAAACCTGTACGTCTTTGGAATTTGGGAGGAAACCGAAGATCTCGGTGAAAACCCACGCAGGTGGGAAGAAGGTACAAACTCCATACAGACAGCACCCTTAGTCGGGATTAAATCCGGGTCTCTGGCGCTGCATTTGCTGTAAGGCAGTAACTCTACCGCTGCGCCACCGTGACTGCCCTGAAGAGAGGGTGAGAGAGTCTCGGACTGTAGGTCATATAGTCCTAGCTTCAGAATTAAAGGGCGTTCCTTTAGGAAGGAGCAGTAGGAATTTCTTTAGTCAGAGGGTGGTGAATCTATAGAATTATTTGCCACAGAAGGCTGTGGACATATTTAAGGCAGAGATAAACATATTGTTGATTAGTGCGGGTGACAGGGGTCATAGGGAGAAGGCAGGAAAATGGGGTTAGGAGGGAGAGATAGATCAGCCATGATTGAATGGTGTAGACTTGATGGGTCGAATGGCCTAATTCTGCTCCTATCACTTATGACAAAGTTGTGGGTCAGGGTCATTCCGACTCAAGATTCCAGCACCTTGTGTGTGTGTTTCTTTGTGGCATTCTAATTCTTAGCTGCAGAGGGAGCCACCTATCCCCTTAGTTACAGAGACCTTTTCACTACATGTTTTCTATTCTGCTCCTTCTCCCCATCCGCAACCACACGTCCTTCGACAACCTTCTCAGCTATGGGCTGCACGGTAGGCGTTTGCCCTGCAGATTGCCTCCTTGTGCCCTCTTGATTTGATTTTGGTGAAAACATCTTTTTTTCCCCAATTTAAAAAAAATCTATTGTTTTTACAGTTTGCGGTGTCAAATTGTAGTGGCATTGTAAAAGTCACAATTATGTTACATGCACGTAATGCACTGTCCAGATGTGACTTATGCAATGCTTTTAATTTTGACTTGATCAGAATAAAAAAGCAGATTAGTATACTAATTCCTTTAGTAACTCAAAGTCTGTCCCAAATGTGAAGGAATTCACTGGCATTAGTAACATACCCATTACAACAGATGGACAGATTTTTGGCTTAAAAAATAGACGAATGCTAGTTTGATAGAAAATATTGTTTACCACATTTAAAAAAAATCTCTTTTAATCATTTTTGCATTGTGTAATATATTTTATATCAGTGTCAAACATGTTTTTTTGCTCATTTCCAATTATTTTGTGCTACACGTGAATATCTGTACCTGCCTCAACATTTTAAATAATAATGGTCATTTTTTGCCGTTGAATTACTTTTTTGCCTGATTAAGGGACTGCTGAATTTCAAAATCTACCTTGGCACTCCATTGCAACATTTGGCCAGATTGCAGTGGATTGCATGATTGCCCCAGGGCTGGATTTGAAGTAGATTTAAATTGGGAATAACTGATAGAAGGTAAGAGAATGTTTGATGTACTATAGTCAGAGCCAGTCAGCATTCAATGTCATTCAGGTTCAGGGATTTTTTGATCATGGGACAGGGGGTCAGAGTGGTGAATAACTGAAGCATAGACAATCTGTGATCAATGATTATTTGAAACAGGGAGTGCTGTTGGCTTCATCAATTTCTGTGTTCCTGTCCTAATCCCTACTGAGTGGGGGATGTTTGTGTGTGGGAATGTTATTTGAACTCCACAAAGGTGGCCACGGATGATCATTTATGGAGCCGCAAGATAATTGTTTTTCGAGACACAAGAAACCGCAGATGCTGGAACCTCGAGGAAAATGCAAAGTGGTGGAGGAATTCAGCTGGCCAGGCAGCATGTAGAGCTTAGACCAGTGCAGCACAGGAACGGGCTCTTCGGCCCACAATGTTTGTGCTGAACATGAAGCCTAATTAAACTGATCTCATCTGCCTGTACACGATACATATCCTTCTATTACCTGTACTTCCGCGTGCCTATCTAAAAGCATTTTAAATGCCACTATCCTATCTGTTTCCATCACCATGCCTAGCAATGCATTCCAGGCCCTCACCACTCTCTGTGTAAAAAACTTGCCCCAAAGAAGGGTCTCAACCCAAAACGTCACTCATTCCTTCTATCCAGAGATGTTGCCAGTTACTCCAACATTTTGTGTCTATCTTCACCATTAAACTATTCCCTCTCACCTTATACCCTCTAGTGTTGGACATTTCCATTCTGGGAAAAAGGATCTGACTGTCTACCTTTTCTATGCCTCTCATAATTGTATATTGTCATTATCAAGTTTACCCTCAACCTCGATGTTCCAGAGAAAACAATCCAAGTTTACATAACCTCTCCCTGTAGCTGAAACCCTCTAATCCAGACATCGTTCTGGTAAACCTTGTCTGCACCCTCTTCACTCTACCTCAATTGGTACATGCGACAATTAAATTGAATCTTGAATCTTGAATCTTCACATCTTTCTTGGATTGGGGCAACAAGCAGTCCAAACGCCGCCTAACCAAAGTCCCATAGAACTGCATCATGATTTCCTGATTCTTATATTTAATGCCGCTAGTAATATAGGCAAGCGGGACTTATTTACCAGCGCCCGCCGCGGGCTTTGACTCTGACATCGGGAGGAGAATCAGGGGAGAGATAAGACTTTGCCTTCCATCACAGCGAGGAGGAGATTCGCTGTGATGGATGTTTGTGTAAATTGTGTTGTGTCTTGGTTCTTCTACTTGTGTGTATGACTGCAGAAACCAAATTTTGTTTGAATCTCAATGAGGTTCAAATGACAACAAATAAATGGTATCAAATTGTATCATTGTAACAAGCACACCATACGCCGTCTTTACCACTCTATCTGTTTGTGCTCCAACCTTCAGTGAGTTCTGAACGTGCTCCAAGATCCCTCTTCACATAATTGCTGCTGGGCTCTCCCCTTACATTCAACTTCCCAAAGTGTGACACCTCACACTTGCTCCGGTTAAACTCCATCTTCCATTTCTTTGCCCATTTCTGGAGTGATCAGTATCCCACTGTATCTTCTGACAGTATCTGCAACTCATCCAATTTTGTGTCATCAGCAACTTACTCACCAACCCATTAACATGTACGTCCAAGTCATTTATATCTATCACAAGTAACAGAGGTCCCGGCACAGATCGCTGTAGATCTCCACTGGTCACGGACCTCCAGCCAGAATATCTAACTTCCACCACAACTACGTCTATGAATAATCCAGTTCTGAATTCATACGACCAAGTCAACCTACCGAGGGGTCTTATTAAAAGTATCCATGCATACAACATCCACCGTCCTATCTTCATCAATCTTCTTTGTCGCCTCCTCAAAAAACTCAATGAATTTAGTGAGACACGATCCACCACATACCATGCTAGCTATCCCCGATTAGCCCATTCTCTTCCAAATGGGAGTCAATCCTATCTCGAAGAATTATCTCCGATATTGAGTGAAATCCAGGTTAGCCGGGAAGTGGTGTTGGGTAAATTAAATGGATTAAAGGCCGATAAATCCCCAGGGCCAGATAGGCTGCATCCCAGACTACTTAAGGAAGTAGCTCCAGAAATAGTGGATGCATTAGTAATAATCTTTCAAAACACTTTAGATTCTGGAGTAGTTCCTGAGGATTGGCGGGTAGCAAACTTAACCCCACTTTTTAAGAAGGGAGGGAGAGAGAAAACGGGGAATCACAGACCAGTTAGTCTAACATCGGTAGTGGGGAAACTGCTAGAGTCAGTTATTAAAGATGGGATAGCAACACATTTGGAAAGTGGTAAAATCATTGGACAAAGTCAGCATGGATTTACAAAAGGTAAATCATGTCTGACGAATCTTATAGAATTTTTCGAGGATGTAACTAGTAGCGTGGATAGGGGAGAACCAGTGGATGTGGTGTATCTGGACTTCCAGAAGGCTTTCGACAAGGTCCCACATAAGAGATTAGTTTACAAACTTAAAGCACACGGCATTGGGGGTTCAGTATTGTTGTGGATAGAGAACTGGCTGGCAAACAGGAAGCAAAGAGTAGGAGTAAACGGGTCCTTTTCACAATGGCAGGCAGTGACTAGTGGGGTACCGCAAGGCTCAGTGCTGGGACCCCAGCTATTTACAATATATATTAATGATCTGGATGAGGGAATTGAAGGCAATATCTCCAAGTTTGCGGATGACACTAAGCTGGAGGGCAGTGTTAGCTGTGAGGAGGATGCTAGGAGACTGCAAGGTGACTTGGATAGGCTGGGTGAGTGGGCAAATGTTTGGCAGATGCAGTATAATGTGGTTAAATGTGAGGTTATCCATTTTGGTGGCAAAAACAGGAAAGCAGACTATTATCTAAATGGTGGCCGACTAGGAAAAGGGGAGATGCAGCGAGACCTGGGTGTCATGGTACACCAGTCATTGAAAGTGGGCATGCAGGTGCAGCAGGCAGTGAAGAAAGCGAATGGTATGTTAGCTTTCATAGCAAAAGGATTTGAGTATAGGAGCAGGGAGGTTCTACTGCAGTTGTACAGGGTCTTGGTGAGACCACACCTGGAGTATTGCGTACAGTTTTGGTCTCCAAATCTGAGGAAGGACATTATTGCCATAGAGGGAGTGCAGAGAAGGTTCACCAGACTGATTCCTGGGATGTCAGGACTGTCTTATGAAGAAAGACTGGATAGACTTGGTTTATACTCTCTAGAATTTAGGAGATTGAGAGGGGATCTTATAGAAACTTACAAAATTCTTAAGGGGTTGGACAGGCTAGATGCAGGAAGATTGCTCCCGCTGTTGGGGAAGTCCAGGACAAGGGGTCACAGCTTAAGGATAAGGGGGAAATCCTTTAAAACCGAGATGAGAAGAACTTTTTTCACACAGAGAGTGGTGAATCTCTGGAACTCCCTGCCACAGAGGGTAGTCGAGGCCAGTTCATTGGCTATATTTAAGAGGGAGTTAGATGTGGCCCTTGTGGCTAAGGGGATCAGAGGGTATGGAGAGAAGGCAGGTACGGGATACTGAGTTGGATGATCAGCCATGATCATATTGAATGGCGGTGCAGGCTCGAAGGGCCGAATGGCCTACTCCTGCACCTAATTTCTATGTTTCTATGATAGTTTCTCTGCCACTGATATGAGGCTCACCGGCCTATAGTTCCCTGGACCTCGCCAGTGGCCGGAGAAGAAACAAACCATCCTCATCAAAGCACCCGCAATCTCCTCTCTTGCCTCCCTCAATAACCTGGGATTGATCCCATCAGGCACTGGGGATTTATCCACTTTAATGTTCTTGAAGAGCCTCAGTACCATCTCCTTAACAATCTCAAACTGCCCTGGCATATTTGTATTCACCACACTGATCACGCTCTCTTCCCTTCTCCTCAGTGAATACAGATGCAAAGTACTCATTTAGTCCCTCACCCACATCCCATGACTCCAAGCATAGATTTCCTTCTTTATCTTTGAGCAGTCCTACCTTCTCCCTGCTCACCCCCTTGTGTTAAACATATGTATAAAAAGCCTTGGTATGTTCCTTTAATAGACTCACCAATGACCTATCAAGGCTCCTATTGATCGCCCACCTGAATTCGCTTGCATCTGTGGAAGGAATGGACAAAAGGAACTATTGGGTCAAGGCTGTTCTTCTGTAAATATTTACCTTTGCTTTAGTGTTCGATTAGCATTCTTGGGAAATCTGTCCTTGATTGGATTGATTGCAGGGGAACCACATTTTGGCAGAAGGCAACGGCTACTAGAAATATGCTTAAATAAGAGTATATCTGGGGCAAAAATATGTAATCGGCATGTTCATTAAATTAAATAAACTCCACAGAAAAACAATATTCTTTCTGGGTGTAAAATATATAGTAAAGGTTGTGCATTTAGAATAATACTAGACTAAATAGGACCCGTTGGGTCCCATGTTCACACGGGAGGGCTGGTACCCGACGCAATATTCCACCTCTCCACCAATTCCAATATTGGTGGCGAGTGGGGGGGGGTGGGGGGCTTTCTGGAGCGCTGGTATTGGTTCTTGGGGTGGCAGCTCAGTCCCTCAAGCCTGATCTGCTGGCAGCTCACTCACGGCTGGTGGGCTGGCAGTTGACTCATTGCTATTCCTTGAAATTCCATTTCAAGCAGTGTGCAAGGCCACCAAATTCAAATCCATTTTCCTACCATTTCAAGCAGGGTGCAAGGCCACCAAATTCAAGTGCAGTTTCTTACCACTTTGAGCAGGGTGCAAGGCCACCAAATTCATGTACAGTTTCCTACCACTTCAAGCAGGGTGCAAGGCCACCAAATTCAATTGCAGTTTCCTACCACTTCAAGCAGGGTGCAAGGCCACCGAATTCAAGTGCGATTTCCAACCACTTTCAGCAGGGTGCAAGGCCACCAAATTCAGTGCAGTTTCATACCACTTCAAGCAGGATGCAAGGCCGCCAAATTCAAGTGGAGTTTCATTCCACTTCAAGCAGGGTGCAAGGCCACCAAATTCAAGTGCAGTTTCATACCATTTCATGCAGGGTGAAACCATCATAAAACCACACAAAACACCAAACTCACAGTTCAGTAGACATTCAATGTGTTCAGTTGATTCACAGCTCAGACAGAGTCGTGACCTCTCCCTCCCCCATCATGCAGAGACTGAGCCACACCCACACTTCCGGGTTTTATAACCCCTCCCCCTCCCACCAGAAAAGGTGTGTCCTTCATGGCGTGATTGACAGGAGAGAGATTCTCAACATTTTTTAAACACTAATAACACTTTTATTTTTCATTGATGGGAAGAATTCTCTGCACCTGCTCAGCGGAGGGGGACTGAGTAAGATGGCCAAAATTCACAGCCGTAAGTGGTAGTGTTTTATCTAAAATCAATATACAGTGCAAACATTTGCAGTAAGAAGTGCCTTTCAACTTCAAGCCAAAGCACCCAAGCCACCATTTGCAGTAAGTAGTGCCTTTCAACTTCAAGCCAAAGCACCTAAGCCACTATTTGCAATAAGTAGTGCATTTCAACTTCAAGCCAAAGCACCCAAGCCACCATTTGCGGTAAGTAGTGCCTTACAACTTCAAGCCAAAGCACCCAAGCCACCATTTGCAGTAAGTAGTGCCTTTCAACTTCAAGCCAAAGCACCCAAGCCACCATTTGCAGTAAGTAGTGCCTTTCAACTTCAAGCCAAAGCACCCAAGCCACCATTTGCAGTAAGTAGTGCCTTTCAACTTCAAGCCAAAGCGCCCAAGCCACCATTTGCAGGCAGTGCCTTTTTACTTCAAACAAGCCATATTTTCATTTTCAAACCACATTAAGGGGACTCACAGTTGAGTAGACATTTGTTCAGTGTTATTCAGAGTTCAGAGAGACGTGACCCTTTGGCTTCATCCATCTTGCAGAGACTGAGTGAGGCACACCACTTCCTGGTTTTATAGTCCCTCTCCCTCCCTCCAGCTGGGGCAGCAGAGAGAATGGTGAATTTGTTTAAAACATTAATATCTCTCTGATTTGTCATCGATGGGAAAAATCCTCCGGTCCCGGAAGTGGGAGGGGGGCTCTGAATGAGTACGGCCGTAGGTGGCGGCGTTCTCTCGGAAATCACATCACAGCGAGCCAAAAGCGGTCAAGATCAGACTTTTAGTAATATAGATTTCCTGCAGTTACTTCCCCAAAGCAGCTTGATTACCAGCAGTGCTTCAAAAATCACGGTGAATGCATCTTTCCCTGCTCTCGGTCACCTATTGTCAGTAATCTAGCTAGACAGAGGGAAGAATCATCCCCTCTGGAGAAATGAATGTACATTAAGCAGACATGCACAAGATTGATCAGGCTTGAAATCAGAGATGACTCAGTGTCTGCCAGTTACCCGAGAAGATCTGGCAGTGAACTGATCCTTCCATTGCCTAGCTTTGAGCAAAATTATCATTTATACATGGGGAACAAAAAGAGCAATTTTCATTTTAAATTATGTTCCATTCAGTTTTTAACGAGACCCCAATATTTGATTCTTCTATAATGACATATACCCATTCATTTTCTTTCAGCTGAGTAGGATAATATGTAAATCATTAGAAGAAATGCTGATATCTCCAAATACGTTAGAAAGAAACAACATAATGCAGAAGCTTTTATTTCATGACAACATGGACAGCATTTAAAAAAATACAATGACTGGAAAGTGCATTGGATGCCTTTTGGGATATGATAGATTCTCTGAATGAATGAATGAATGAATGATTGAATGAATGAATGAATGAATGAATGAATGAATGAATGAATGAATGAATGAATGAATGAATGAACAAATGCTTTATTGTCACATGTGACAAGTCACAGTGAAATTCTTCAATTGCATACCCAAGGTATGCAAATAGTCGCCACATAAAGGGCACTGATAAAGATATAAAGTATCCTGCGCCTGGTTCTCCTTTGACCCCACCCCCACCCCCCCCCCTTCCCCCCACATTTCATTGCCATATGGAATTCATTACCACAGAAGGCTGTGGAGGACAAGTCAATGGATATTTTTAAGGCAGGGATAGATTGATTCTTCATTGGTACATAGAATGGGATTGAGAGGGAGAGATAGATCAGCCATGATCAAATGGTGGAGTTCACTTGATGGGCCAAATGGCCTCATTCTGTTCCAATCACTTATGAGCTAGAACCCTTCAGACTGATAGAGTAGGGGGGAGAATGCTGGAAATAAGAGGCGGGGTGAGGCAACGCCTGGCAAGTGATAGGTGGATACAGTGGAGAGATTGTCAAATGGGTGACAAAGGCTAGAGGTGAAAGAAAAGGAGTGAAATATAATGCGTAAATGTAAGGTGAAATGGGAGGGATATTGGTGGGAGGGGACAGGAGGAGGGAAAAGAGGGGGGATAAAAGAGAAATATGGGACGAGAAAAAGAAAGATGGGAGAATTTTGCTTATTGGGAATATATCAATCTTTTTTCTAGGTGCAGAAATTAGACCTGTTGTCACCATTTGAGGCAATAATTTCCACATCATAAAGAAATAAAGACATTTCTCATCTGTCCCCTGCTGCTTTTGCCTTAGTATTTTGCCGTACACATATTGTCCTTACTGCTGGGCAACAACAACTTCTCCTTCTCTACCCACATTTTAGTGGAAAACATCATAAATGTTTAAATCTATTATAAGTGCATCAGCCAGGCTGAGGGGGAAGCAGCTATTGAAAGTGGCTACAGTTGATTGCGCTGAATATGTGAGGTTTGTCGGCAGTATGTGCGAGCCAAACCATCCCAAAATAATTTACTGAATTGCAGTGAGACCGACAGCTCACTTTTGGTTGGGATCATCCTTCTGATCTGAAGGTGTCCTGCTATGATCACCCGCTGCATAACAATGGGACTGAGGCAGGTGGGTGAGTGGTTTACTAGGGTCTCGACCCGAAACGTCACCCGTTCCTTCTCTCCAGAGGTGCCGCCATCCCGCTGAGTTACTCCAGCATTTGCTGACTATTTACTGGAGGAGGTGGCAGTAGGGGAAGGGAGGAGATGGCCAGAGTCAGGAGGGAGAGTGAGGACATGGGTGGGGGTTCAGCAGGGGGAGTGAGGAGGTGGGTGCGATCAGGACGGGTAGGGAGGAGGTGGCAGAGGAGAAAGCAGGAGGAATGGACAGGTGAGTGGGGGTGGAGAAGCCGGAGGAGCGGGGAGATGCCCGATGGGCAGCAGCAGTGTGTGGGGTGAAGTGGTCGGGGGAGACAGATGGGGTGGTGGGTGGTGGAGTGGGGGCGGAAACCAGAGATCCCGGAGAAAACCCACGCAGGTCACGGGGAGAACGTACAATCTCCATACGGACAGCACCCCATAATCAGGACTGAACCCATGTCTCTGGCGCTGCAAGGCACCAACTCTACCGCTGTGCCAGCGTGCCGCCATAGGTACATGGATAGGAAAGATGTACTGGCCAATGGACCAACACATCAAATAGAACTAGGCCATTTAGGCATCTTGGTCAGCATTGGTAATGTGGGCCAAATGGCCCCTGGATCACTCTATGAATCTAGTACTCACCAAATTATGTAAGCTTCCGTTTACCCACATATCTTTGGTCCATATCTTCCTAAACCTTTCCTATCGAATGGAGGTGTCCAAATGCCAATTAAATGTTGTTATTGTACCTGCCTCAACCACTTTCTCTGGCAGCGCATTCCATAAACCCAACACCCTTTCTGTGAAAAGGTTGCCCCCAAGTTCCTGAGGGGGAATGGACAATAAGCTGGATGCTCAATGTAGGCACCAGCTCACATTGTGACCGCTTTCAGGCAACAGTACAGGTGCAGGATTCAAAATTGGAGAATTTGATCTTCATTCCGATGGTATGAAGAACACAGGTGCTGTTCCCCCAGTTTGCCTGTGTCCTCACTCTGACAATGGAGGTGGCCAAGGACAGAGAAATTGGTATCAGAATGGGAAGGGGAATTAAAATGGTCAGCTACCTGGAGATTTAGCAGGCCTTGGCGGACAGAGTGCAAATGTTTGGCAAAACAGTCGCCTAGTCTACGCTTGGGCCTACCAATGTGTAGGAAAATATTTTTCAGTTGGAGATAGATGGATTCCTGATTAGTGCGGGTGTCGATGGTTATGTGGAGAAGGCAAGAGAATAGGGTTAGGAGGGAGAGTTAGATTAGCCGCGATTGAATGGTGGAGCAGACTTGATGGGCCGAATGGCCTAATTCTGCTCCTATCAATTGTGACCTTGTGAGGCCATCGGGAGCACAGAACATAGTAGAACATATGGTAATCCTGTTAGTCTTTGTCCAAGATGACTGCCGTGAAGGGAGAGTGGACGTTGGCGCGCTTTAGCTGCCGCTGCTCTCTCTTCACATTGTGTTTTTGATTTTTTGTTTTTGGACTGAATTCTGTTTTTAATTTGTGTTTCTGTGATGTCTTTATTATTTATTTTATTCTGATTATATGTTTATATTCCTGTTAATCTATGTAAGGTGTCCTTGAGATGTCTGAAAGGTGCCCAACAAATAAAATTTATTATTATTATTATTATTAGATGAGGTTAGAGGAGGTGCATGGAAATCTCTGTCTCTCCTGGAATGGCTGCTGTGGACTCAGAATGGAGGTGAGGGAGGAGGTGTAGGGACAGGAGGAAGTATCTGCAGAGGGGACCGATTGGGTGGGAAAGGATGAGCGACCCAAGGAATTTCAGAGGCTGAAAGCGGAAGGGGTGGGAATGGGAAGATGTGACTGGTGGTGGAATCGTGTTGAAGGTGGTGAACATGTCAGAGAATTATGTGTTGGATACAGAGGCTGGTGGGATGAAGGATGATGACCAGGTGAAGCGCAGAACGGTGGGACCGAGGAGACACTGCTGAGATCTCCATCCACAACAGCAGGAGGATAAACACATTTCCTGAAGAAAGAGGGCATTTTGGATGTCTTAGAATGGAAAGGTCATCTTGAGAGTAGATGGGATGGAGATGGATGTTGAGAGTAACTGATGGCATCCTTGCAAGAAGTAGGGTGGGAGGAGGGGCTAGACAGGCTAGATGCAGGAAGATTGCTCCCGATGTTGGGGAAGTCCAGGACAAGGGGTCACAGCTTAAGGATAAGGGGGAAATCCTTTAAAACCGAGATGAGAAGAACTTTTTTCACACAGAGAGTGGTCTTCTTCTTCTTATCGAGTCCACACACAAGATTAGAAGTTGTTCAGCCAGAGCTGAACACACTTCTCGGCATCTGCACAATGGTGTCTGTCTTGTGCTTCTTGTGCGTCTTGTGCGTGGTGGTGGAAAGATTGGTTGAAACAGGGCCGCGACGTGAACGCTCTTTCCTTGGCCCCACAGAGAGTGGTGAATCTCTGGAACTCCCTGCCACAGAGGGTAGTCGAGGCCAGTTCATTGGCTATATTTAAGAGGGAGTTAGATGTGGCCCTTGTGGCTAAGGGGATTAGAGGGTATGGAGAGAAGGCAGGTACGGGATACTGAGTTGGATGATCAGCCATGATCATATTGAATGGCGGTGCAGGCTCGAAGGACCGAATGGCCTACTCCTGCACCTAATTTCTATGTTTCTATGTTTCTATATAGATAGTATAACTGTGGGAAGAAACTGCAGATGGATAGATGTTACTGGGCAAAGGGAACCAGGATTCAGACCCAGCTACAATGAAGGAGTTGAGATATATTCCAATGTAGGTTGGTTTGTGATTTGAGAGGACCATTTGGATTCCGATGGTCCTGCTGCCCTATTGTCTGAGAGGTGCTGTCAAAATAGCCCTGGTAAGTAACTGCACCAATTGTGTCTTTTTGTGTAAACCAGCATTTGCAGTTCCTGGTTTCTGCAGAAACTCTGAGCAGAAGGGGGCAAGAGAAAGAAATGCTGGGAGTGTGTAGGAACTGCAGATGCTGGTTTAAGCCGAAGATAGACACAAAAAAGCTGAAGTTTGTGTCTATCTTTGGTTTAAACCAGCACCTGCAGTTCCTTCCTACACATCCCGTCTGCTCCACTGTGAGATCTCCTCAAGGTATGCCCATTTTGACGTTCTCCTCTCTCTCTGCAACTTCCTCTCCTGCTGCTCCCCTTGTGTGATTCCTCCTGTTTCCCGACTCTACCAACTTTCTTGCATATTTTTCATTCATTTGATCTGTGTCTTTCCACCGTCAATATCTCTCGTTTCGCTTTCCCCTGACTCAGTCTGAAGAAGGGTCTTGACCCGAAAGGTCACCTATTCCTTTTCTCCAGAGATGCTGTCTGACCCGCTGAGTCACTCCAGCATTTTGTGTCCATCTTAGATAATATAACTGTTGGGTTTGTAGTATATTTCAGTCGATAGTCTGTCTCCTGTGAGAAATGGGGGAGATGTATCAGAGATAGTCCAAGTGAATCTGAGGGCAGCTGTAAGTTAAGGGCCTGTCCCACTTGGGCGGCATTTGCACGTCACGCAGTTGGCGCGCAAACATTTTGTGAATCCCAAAATCTTGGTGCGCCGCGCGCAACCGCGCGTCACTGCGTACATCACCACGCACCATGCGCGCGTAATGCATGCCATGCATGCGTCGTGCTATGTGACGCTTAAACGCTTAAATGATGCCGCGTAAATGACGCGCAAATGACGCCTAACTGAGACAGGCCCTTAAGTGGTAAAGCTGATGATGAAATGTAATATATTTACCGACCTTCATTGATTCCCAATGAAACCAGCAGATGGAGTACATGCCATAAAATGTGCTGTGTCCCACTGTCTTTATCCTTAAGGCAAAAAAAAAAAATCATAAGCAAATCTGTGATACCAATAGAGAATTTACCTTATTAATGAATTGAGCTTCTTCTTCTTGTGAATGAAACATAAACCAAAGCAATAGTTAGATCTCAAGCTGGGTGTTGAGCAGCCAGGTTATTGTCTCTGCTTCAATGATGAATTGAGCAAGATAGGCTTTTGTGGGACACCGGTAAATCTTTGTCTTATTGCAAGAACATTTGACACGGCGTGGGCCAGGTAATGTTCCATATGGATATGTTTAACTTTTGCCATAAAGGCAGAATTTGTGCACCTTACAAGGATTATGCAATTGATATTTATAAAAAACTCAATAACACACCTGCAGGTTAAGCAATTCAGTCACCTACGTATATTTTAGTAGATTTACCTGCTAATATACATGAATATCAAGCTACAATCTAAAACACTTATTGCAAGATCAATCCTCCTGAACATCTTATTAAATCCTGTCTCACTCTCTGGCGAAACAAGCATGGGTGAACTCAGGGGACCAGATGTGCTGTCTCTTTATCTCCCTCTCCCTCTCTTGTTCTCTCCTCTCTCTCTCTCTCTCTCCCCATCTCTCCCTCCCTCTCTCCCTCTCTCCCCCTCCCTCCCCCCTCTCTCACTCTCCGACTCTCCCTCTCCCTCTCCCTCCCTCCTGCTCTCTCTCTCTCTCTCTCCCCCTCCCTCCCTCCCTCCCTCCCTCCCTCCCTCTCTTTCATTCACCCTCCCTCCCTCCCTCCCTCCCTCCCTCCCTCCTCCCTCCCTCCCTCCCTCCCTCCCTCCCTCCCTCCCTCCCTCCCTCCCTCCCTCCCTCCCTCATTCCCTCTCTCTCTCTCCCTCCCTCCATCTCCTTTCCTCCTGCTCTCTCTCTCTCTCTCCCCCTTCCTCCCTCTCTTTCACCCTCCCTCCATCCCTCCCTCCCTCCCTCCCTCCATCTCCCTTCCTCCCTCTCTCCCTCCTGCTCTCTCTCTCCATCTCTTTCTCTCCCTCTCCCTCTCTCTCTCCCTCTCTCTCTCCCTCTCTCGTCCTCCTCTCCTCCCTCCCTCCCTGTCTCCCTCTCCCTCCCTCCCCTCCCATCCTCCCTCCTTCCTCTCCTCGGTCCTCGCTCCCTCCCTCATCCTTTTCTCCCTCTCTCCTTCTCTCTCTCTCTCTCTCTCTCTCTCTCTTTCCCTCTCTCGCTCCCCCCCCCCCAGATAACAGCTAAAATTGTCCTGTGAATCACTTCCTATGGCAACAGTGCTGATTGAAAATACGACTGTAAGTGGAGACGAAAACATAAAATAAAAGCAGAGATGTGTGGAAAGAGAAAGAGAGATAATGTTTCAGATCAGTGACCACCTATAATGCATTTAATATTCAACATTGCGCTGGAACAGTAACTATTTCTCTCATCACCACTGAACATTTTCACCGTCTCTTTCTGTCAGATTCCCATCAGCTGTTTTATTTGGATTTTACGTTATAAAATAGAATGCTATCCTGCATGATTGGTGCTAAACAACAGACGTGGAAAGACACAGAATATTGATTACATTTTTTTATTAAAACAATTTCATACCTCTGTTTAGAGTCATAGAGCTGTACAGCACGGAAACAGGCTCTTTGGCCCATCTTGTCCATACTGACCAAGTTTGCATATCGGGCGAGTCCCATCTGCCTGCATTTGGTCCATATCACTCGAAACCCTTCCTTTCCATTTATCTGTCCAAACTTCATGGTGATAATTGTATCTGTCCTGTCTTCATAGTGGTAATTGTATCCACTTCTATAGCTTCATCTAGCCACTCATGATCTTGTACAAGTCAATCAGGTCACCCCTCAACCTCCTACTCTCCAAAGAAAAAAGGTCCCAGTCTATCCAAAGTCTCCTGATAACTCAAGCGTAGATAGCATCCTGGTGAATCTCTTTTCCAACTTTTCCAACTTAATGATGTCCTTCCTATAACTGAGTGAGCAGAAATGAACGCAATACTCCAAGTGTGGTCTCGAGGATGACTATGGCTACATCATGGTGCCCCAACATTTGTACTCAATACTCGCTTCCCAATGAAGCTGGAGGAATCTTCCCTCTTCCCAAAGAAGGCAAGCTTGCCAAACTCCTTCATCAATTACACTGCCCACCGGACTTGTCTCTTTTGCGTAACCATACATCAGTACTCCTAGATCTCTCTGTTTTGCAACAATTCTCAGGGCACTACCATTTACTATGTTAAGTCCTGCCCGGGTTTGACGTCCCAAAGTACAACACCTCACACATGTCAGAGTTAAATTCTACTTGCCATTCCTTGGCTCACCTTCCGAACTAATGGAGATTTTGTTGTAAACTTAGATACCTATATATCTTAGATATCTATACAGGTGCTCTTCGATTTACGATGCTTCGACTTGCGATATTTCAACTTTACGATCGGCAAACGCTCGACAACGACAGCGAGCCGCACGTCACTTCCGTTCACGTGATCGCATTGTATTAAATGCGCTGTCGACTTGCGATATTTTCGATTTACGATGGGTTTATCGGAACGTAACCCCATCGTAGGTCGAGGAATCAAGGTACAAAAGGTGACATAACAAAATATAGATGCTGGAACCTTGAGCGAAACACACACAGTGCTGGAGTAACTCAGCGGGTCAGGCAGCATCTGTGGATGAAATTAATAGGCAACTTTTCGGGTCAGGAACCTTCTTCAGACTAGGACGAAGTCTGAAGACCTGAAACATGGCTTATCCATTTTCTCCACAGATGCTGGCTGACCCGCTGAGTTACTCTGGTACTTTGTGTTTTGCTCAAGGTATGACAGGAAATGGACCTAATGTGAGAACATGGAATTAGTGTAGAGGAGCAAAAAGGGTATGGTGGGCTGCACGGCCTTTTTCTACACTGTACAACTATGACTCTACTTAGCTGCTATTGTTCCTACCTCGCAACAATGTGCCCACTTTGTGAAAGTACTACCATGGCTGAAACGTATGATGATAGTATGTTGTAAGAGTCACTATATCAGTATGCTTTTCTATTAGTAAAGATCACTAAAGTCCGTAGCAGAGCAAATTGATATTGCTGAGGTATTGTGCCTGGAGATATTCCTCACTCATGAGATCTGTAGAGTGCGGTCTTCTTCATTGTAAATTATTCATCTGGAATAAACAGCTCCCTGACAAACTAGAATTTAGTGTAGCTGGCAAAAGTCCTGCAGACACAGCAGAGCTGATGCAAATCACAGTTCCAGTTGCCTAAAAGGATTTTCTCTTCCAAATGAAAATCCTTCTACTGACACAAATGCACACGAGCCTTTAACTGAACACAATGCCTGCAAAGCTTTGGGGAATCAGCAATTGGGACTTACTGGTCTGGTTAAATATTTAGAAGTCAGGAGCAAAATCGTGAAGGCAGTGGCCGAGGAATTCAGGATGGAAGTGCTCTTTTTTTAAATTAACCGTGCAACTGAGTGAAGGTGTACAACGCAGTCGAGTAAATGTACACAACGCACAAAGGGAAGCTGAACCGTGGGCTTGTGATATGCCTACGCAGGGAGACTGCTGGGCATGCAACAGCAGCAGCAGCAATAATCAGCATGCAACACACATTGAGTGTTGCTGTGTTAACACTGAAGCACAGATAGGCAATGAAAAAATAGTGTGGTCTCAGCTCAGACCTGAACGCTCTTTCAAAAGCCTGCTTGTACAGTGTAAAAAGACAGTCATTACCTGAGCCACTGTGGGGAAAAGGCAACCATGGATTCCCCTCTGATTCACCACTGGACCCGAAGCAGACTGTCAACTTTTAGGAAGGACTCCCGAGAGTTTCAATCCATACCCAGGGCATTCAGTTCCACCACAATGATGTGCGATCATTTGGCAGAGAAACACTCTTGACAGATCTGGTTGCCATTGACAACTGCTGTTCATAAGATTGTGTCGAAAAGTTGGGCTTCTGGCACGATTCCGGAAATTACACTCAGACAATTTTAATAAATGTTTTGTTCCGTTTAGTGACACAGTCTGGAAACAGGCCCCTCGGCTCACCGGGTCTGCACCAACTAGCGATCCCCGCACATTAACACCACCTTACCGAAACTGGGGACAATTTTACATTTACACCGAGTCAAATAACCCACAAACCTGTATGTCTTTGGAGTGTGGGAGGAAACCAAAGGTCTTGGACAAAATCCATGCAGGTCATAGGGAGAAGGTACATGACAGTATCCATAGTCAGGATCGAACTCGGGTCGCTGACACTGTAAGGCAATTGCTCTACCACTCTCCACTGAAGCCCTGCAAGGATCAGGCAGTCCCTCGAGAAGTGCCATGACCACTATGCACAATATTGTATCCATGCCATCGTCTGGGAAGAACAAGGAGAGTTTTTACAATGGCAATCATGCTGGAGTAACTCAGCAGGACAGGCAGCGCCTGTGGAGAGAAGGAATGGGTGATGTTTTGGGTCAAGACCCTTCTTCAGACTCTGAAGTCTTCAGTCTGAAGAAGGGTCTCGACCCAAAACGTCACCCATTCCTTCTCTCCAGAAATGCTGCCTGTCCCACTGCGTTACTCCAGCTTTTTGTGTCTATCTGAAGTGAAGTTGCAGACCTGTCCTGAGTGGCTGTCTTTCTGTTGCAGCTGGCTGTCATGTTTTAATCATCTGTGGGGTGTGGACATTGCCAATATTAAAATGCTGGAGTAACTCAGCAGAACGGGTGCGTCTGAAGAAGGGTCTCAAACCCAAACATCACCCATTCCTTCTCTCCAGAGATGCTGACTATCCTGCTGAGTTACTCCAGCATTTTGTGCCAATATTTATTGCCTGTGCTTAACTATCTGACAACTGTTACTTTCTCTCTCATTTATTATATTGTTTACAATGTACTATGTTTACATATTCTGTTGTGCTGCTGCAAGTAAGAATTTCATTGTTCTATCTGGGACATATGACAATAAAACTCTTGACTCTTGAGGTTCACCGAGGCCAAGGTCCAGTTTGGTGGCAATGGCTTCATCTAACACAAACCTTGTTTTAAGTTTACTAGAGTGGGGCCAACTTGTAGTTACAACAACTAGTTACATTATCAACATAGAAATCTCAAAATCTCAAATCATTTATCCAAATTTTGTGATCCAATCAAATTCAAGGAATTTCAAATGACCGATATTGAACTTGATATATTTTATTCTCCGTGTTTGCTTTTGTTGATTAAATCTGACGTATAAAATACATGTGACCCAGTGTGAACCATTGTACAGTGGATGATGTTATTGTCCTTGTTAAATACCTGTCTTAATTTTTAGTTGGCAATAAAATATTACGCTGCTAAATTTAGTGGATTCCTTGTAAAAATTTACAACCTGTGAGACAATCTTAGAGGGAAATAATTGGTACATGTAATTAGTTTCCTCTTGGTCTTCTTCAGTCTGATGATCCATTGATGTATTAACATTACAGAACACAGTGCCATATAGTCCCTTCATTTTATCCGAAATTTGCCTGAGAAAGGTTTAATGTAACATCAGGGAAGTATGATTTTTAAATGGATGAGGTTCAATATATTCCAAAATAAAGACCCCAATGTTGAGAAATTTGAAAGCTTAAAGCTTCTGAATTGCATTGACAGCAAGCATGCATGTGATGCATGCAACCTTATTGAATAGATTTCAAAATGTAAAGGGCCTGTCCCACTTGGCAATTTTTTCCGGCGTCATATCAGGGTCGGCAAAAGATTTTGAACATTTCAAAATCCAGCAAATGTTGCGACACTTGATAAAACGCCATGCGTCATATGTCATCACACCGCGTCACCGCCACGTCATACATCATCACGCCACGCATTTTTTGGTGCCCTTATATGTCAGTCAATGATGCCGGCAGTTGCCGATCGCCAAGTGGGACAGGCCCTTAACTCTATGGGAATGGACATAGAAGGGACAGAGTATAATGTTAGCAATCATGTTAAGAGCTCAACACATCAACTAACATTTTGCCTTAAGTTCACAAAGCACAAGTAGATTTCACAATAGAAAGGTCCCCTGACCAGTCCAAACTATCAGAGGTCATCAACGACTTGTTTGATTGTGGGTGATTGTTTTTGGCTATTACAACAAAAGGTATACGATGATTTCCAATACTTTCCATACTATATGGAGACATGTGCAATGTGCTGAAGGAATGCTGCCGATTGTTGGCACTCGCAGCGCAATAGGGGGAGGGAGAAGAGAAGAGCTCCCAACCAGAGGTACAATGTGGAAGATATATATCTTCTAGGAAGGATGCCTTCCCTCGGTTCCTCCACCACACCAACCTCAGACTAGAATTCATTCCCACTGGCTATTAATGCACTGAAACTGAATGAATTATACTTTATTGTCACATGTGACAAGTCACAGTGATATTCATTGTTTTACATACCCAAGGTATGCAAAGAATCGTCACATAAAGGACACGGACAAAGTCCCAAGTATTCCATTTTAACCCAACCCATTTTTAACACATTCTATTTGTGGTCCCCGTTAGTTCTCGGCAGTTCCCCCATGCCGGGTCCTCCTTTCTTCTCGGTGGATTGTCCAACATCTGGCACCCACGTGGTCCGTCCTCAACCGCCAGCACCACCCTCGACCTCGACCACCGACCCCTTTGGGACCCCTTAAAGTGAGGATGGCCGTCAGCAGTGGGCCATATGCAAATAACCTGCACACCAGTTCTTAATTCTGTCAAGAGCACCTGGCTCCATCTTGAACTAAACATGAACAATAGAGTGAAAGTTTGCAACTGAACTGAGAAATCAAAGGATAATTTGAACAAGTGTGGCACAAAGATCTCAAGTAAAGCTGAAGTCTGTTTAGGTCAGGAGAATCTGAGTAAACTCTGCATTGGGATCTCACCTTACACAAAGAACATTCAGTTTAGTTTATTGTCACATGCACCGAGGTACAGTGAAAAGCTTTTGTTGCGTGCTAACCATCAGCAGAAATACAACACATGATTACAATCGAGCCATTTACAGTGTATAGATATATGATAAGGGAATAATGGCTGGCAAACAGGAAGCAAAGAGTAGGAGTAAACGGGTCCTTTTCACAATGGCAGGCAGTGACTAGTGGGGCACCGCAAGGCTCAGTGCTGGGACCCCAGCTATTTACAATATATATTAATGATCTGGATGAGGGAATTGAAGGCAATATCTCCAAGTTTGCGGATGACACGAAGCTGGGGGGCAGTGTTAGCTGTGAGGAGGATGCTAGGAGACTGCAAGGTGACTTGGATAGGCTGGGTGAGTGGGCAAATGTTTGGCAGATGCAGTATAATGTGGATAAATGTGAGGTTATCCATTTTGGTGGCAAAAACAGGAAAGCAGACTATTATCTAAATGGTGGCTGACTAGGAAAAGGGGAGATGCAGCGAGACCTGGGTGTCATGGTACACCAGTCATTGAAAGTGGGCATGCAGGTGCAGCAGGCAGTGAAGAAAGCGAATGGTATGTTAGCTTTCATAGCAAAAGGATTTGAGTATAGGAGCAGGGAGGTTCTACTGCAGTTGTACAGGGTCTTGGTGAGACCACACCTGGAGTATTGCGTACAGTTTTGGTCTCCAAATCTGAGGAAGGACATTATTGCCATAGAGGGAGTGCAGAGAAGGTTCACCAGACTGATTCCTGGGATGTCAGGACTGTCTTATGAAGAAAGACTGGATAGACTTGGTTTATACTCTCTAGAATTTAGGAGATTGAGAGGGGATCTTATAGAAACTTACAAAATTCTTAAGGGGTTGGACAGGCTAGATGCAGGAAGATTGCTCCCGATGTCGGGGAAGTCCAGGACAAGGGGTCACAGCTTAAGGATAAGGGGGAAATCCTTTAAAACGGAGATGAGAAGAACTTTTTTCACACAGAGAGTGGTGAATCTCTGGAACTCCCTGCCACAGAGGGTATTCGAGGCCAGTTCATTGGCTATATTTAAGAGGGAGTTAGATGTGGCCCTTGTGGCTAAGGGGATCAGAGGGTATGGAGAGAAGGCAGGTACGGGATACTGAGTTGGATGATCAGCCATGATCATATTGAATGGCGGTGCAGGCTCGAAGGGCCGAATGGCCTACTCCTGCACCTAATTTCTATGTTTCTATGTTCTATGTAATAACGTTTAGTGCAAGGTAAAGCCAGCAAAGTCTGATCAAAGAGTCCGGGGGTCACCAATGAGGTTGCTTTATGGGAGATGGGAGAAGAAGGGGTGGCCAGGGTGCGACTTATCCTTGATTATGCTGCTGGCCTTGCCGAGGCAGCGTGAGGTATAAATGGAGTCAATAGAAAGGTGGTTGATTAGTGTGTTGGTCTGGGCTGCGTCCACAATTCGCTGCAATTTCTTGCGGTCTTGGATGGAGCTGTGATACATCCTGACAAAATGTGTTCTATGGTGTATCTGTTCAAGGTTAAAGGTGAGTTTATTGTCACATGTACCAATTAAGGTACAGTGAAATTCAGATTGTCATACAGTCATTCCAATAAAGAGCAACAAGACACCCAAATAATGTTTTTAACATGTACATCCACCACATTCCTCACTGTGATGGAAGGCCAAAAAAGTTCAATCTTCTTCCCTTCTTTGTTCTACCGCAGTCAGGGCATTCGAACCTTCCGTTGTCGGGGCGATCTTGGCTCCCTCAACAGGCGGTCAAGCCCTCCGCATCTAGCTCCTGCATCGGGAGGACCCCACGCTGGGCAATCGGACTCCCGAGTCGGGGCTGGTCGATCCTCTTTGGAGCCTCCCGACATCAGTCTCTACCCGAGACTGCAAGCTCCTCAATGTTGAAATCCGCAGGCCGCTATTGGAGCATCGATCCCATGCAAGGGATTGCAGGCTCCAATAGTATGTCCACTATTGGCGAGGCCGCCATTACCAGCTCCACCCGGTGGAGAGGTCGGTGAGTTACAGGGGACATGCCAAGGGTAGCTCTGACTATGAAACATCTTAGTTCCAGGTCACTGCGGTAGAGGCTCCACAGAACAGGGTCATAGGCCCAGCCACCTACAGCTCCTTCATTAATGTCCTCTCCTTCATCATTAGTTCAGTAGAGATCTTCATTAATGTACACACTGTAAAGATTCATTGGTAATGTCTTCGATAACAAGGTCAATTATGTCTGCATAACCACATGAACTGTACAATAATCCAGATTTAGACTGATGAATTACAAGTAGCATTCGGCGCGGACCCGGTGGGCCGAAGTGCCTGTTTCCACGCTCTATCTCTAAACTAAACAAAAAAAAACAAGGGTGAATTAACTTCCATTTAATGTTACTTTTTACATTTAATTTTACGTCATATAACTTGAAAAAACTGTCTCGTGAAGTTTCTAAATATGTAAGCTTTAAGGTGGCAATGCTCAACTAAAGAGAGACAAATATGGGTAATTCCTCGGTCAATCCAGTTTTTGGTTTCATCCCCAGGGTAAGTGACAGAGATCGATTTTGTGTACATGGTTTGTGTGGAACTGTTCTCCACTGTATTTTTCTTCAGGTTTTTCCCTGTTTTAATTGTGAGAAATTGCTGTTTGCTCTTTAAAAGGTCTATTTTTGGTTAATTGATAGGGTGCATTGTCTAATGACATGAGTAGTCAAACCATTGTGGCTGTTGACTTGAATGTCAGGTTCCTTAACATTTGTATTGCAGCCTCTTGCTCTATATTAATATTTTAATAAGCCCTAAGTTATTTTTGTGTCAGGGAATAAAATTCCCCGACAATACAGAATAAAATTCTAGTTGTATTGCTCCAAGTAGCTCCCTCAATCTGAAGCAGGGTCTCGACCCGAAACTTCACCCCTTCCTTCTATCCAGAGAAGCTGCCTGAGTTACTCCAGCATTCCGTGTCTGTCTTCACTCCAAGTAATTACCTTGTTGTTTAAATCACCTTTTTCAGTTGCAGAGGATAGTTTTTGCCAAAGGTTTTCCGTGTTGGTTTCCTGCACTTTTTTGGGGGTCTCACGTTCTAATCTTTGGGCTGTGCTTTGGAATTACAGAATTGAGAATTATCTGGATTCACTTGTGACTATTTAGCGACAGGAGATGTTTTGATAAAGATTCTGGGAATACACCGACCCAGAGTTGAAACACTAGATCTGGGTGCTTCAGAAAAAAAAGCAACTTAAAAGTAACAAACTATTGTTCTTTTTATCTTGTGTCATTTGTGAGACTACATATATAGTGATCACATTCACTCTCAGTCTGAAGAAGGGTCTCGACTCGAAACGTCACCCATTCCTTCCATCCAGAGATGCTGCCAGGCCCGCTGAGTTACTCCAGCATTTTGTGTCTTATCTTTGGTGTAAACTAGCATATACGGCTCCTTCCTACACATTTATAGTGCTGCATGCAGCTTTGGACTTCTTACACGAGGAAGGATACACTGAGCTTGGAGTGACTGTATCGAACATTAATGAGATTGCAATGGACAAAGTCTAGACTCATGTCTCAGGTTTCAAAATGATCAGATAAATATATGCAGCATGTCATCTCCATTAATATTTCTTTAAGTTGCTATTTCTTGTCTCATTACAAAATCCACTTTCTCTATGCAAAATTAATATGATTCGTGATATGGTGAATATTTATCAAGCAATGGACTGATTACAATTCCACTACATTGATTAGTCACTTGCAAGCTTGTAGATTAATCCGTAAATGGCCCCTAAAGTATTGAATGGCACAGCAGTTCTGAAGGACTGAAAGGCCTACACCTGATCCTATTATTCTGTGTTTCTATGTTTCTTCTCACTGGGGTCAAAACTTGTGGACGTTAAAGTGAATCAATAATTGGCATGAATCCCAATCTTCAGATTGCATTGATTTAGTCTCTTCAATTAACTTTCAATCAGCATAACACTGACAATGGGGCATTTTTCCCATCTGGGAATTATTGCTTTGAAAATGAGTGAGTTAACACGTACTACTATTATTATTGAGAGTGAGCTCCTCTATTAGACTAGGGTACACTGTGCCAACGAATAGAGGGGAGATCATTCTTGGAATTTTCTCACTGAGAGAGTTGTCAGCATCTTTAATGTACTGCCTGAAAAGAAGGTGGAAGCAGATTACATCATAAAAATTTAAAGGGAATTAGGAGCATAGGTTTATGGAACAATGACAGATCTCATCACCTGCGACTAGTGCTGTACTCAGGGTTCGGTACTGGACCAACTGCTCATAGAGTCATACAGCGATACGGCGTGGAAACAGGCCCTTTGGCCCAACTTGCCGACACTGGCCAAGATGTTCCAGCTACACTAGTCCCATCTGCTTGCGTTTGGTCCATATCCCTCCAAACCTGACCTATCCATGTACCTGTCTAACTGTTTCTTAAAGGTTGGGATAGTCCCAGCCTCAACTACCTCCTCTGGCAGCTTGTTCCATTCACCCATCACCCTTTGTGTGAAAATGTTACCCCTCAGATTTCTATTAAACCTTTTCCCCTTCGCCTTAAACCTATGTCCTTTAGTCCTTGATTCCCCTACTCTAGGCAAAGTACTCTGTGCATCCACCCGATCTATTTGTCTCATGATTTTATCCACCTGTTTAACATTACTGTTTATCATGTATATCAATGATTTGGACGAGAACGTACAAGGCATGATTAGTAAGTGTACAGATGTGGGTGATATTACAGATAGTGGAGATGGGCGTCAAAAATTGCAGCAGGATCTTGATTGTTTTGGCAGGTGGGCTGGGGAATGGTTAAATGGAGTTTAGACAGATAAGTGTGAGGTGTTACATTCTGGCAGGACCTACACAGCGAATGTCAGGGCTCTGGGGAGTGTTGTAGAGCAAAAGGTTCTAGGAGTGCAGGTACAGAGTTCCTTGCAAGGCGTGTCACAGGTAGATAGGCACATTGACCTTCAGAGTACTGAGTATAGAAATTGTGAGGTTATGTTACAATTGCACAAGACATTGGTGCCCACATTAAGGGTATTATGCGCAATTTTGGTCACCCTGTGACAGAAAAGATGTCGTTAAGCTGGAAAGGGTGTAGAGAAGATTTTTGAGACTATTGCCAGGACTTGAGAGACTGAGCTATAGGGAGAGGTTGACCTCGTTCCTTGGAGTGCAGGAGCATGAGGGCTGATCTTATAACGGTATGTAAGACCATGAGAGGAATAGTTAGGGTAAATGTAGAGTCTTTCACCTGGAGTAGGGGAATCAAAAACCAGAGGACATAGGTTTAAGGTGAAGGGGAAAATATTTAGTAAGAACGTGAGGGGCAAATTCTTTCACACAAAGGGTGGTAGGGGTATGGAACAAGTACTATGTACTATCACCATGTTTAAAAAACATTTAGACAGGTACATGGATAGGACAGGTTTGGAGGGATATGGGCCAAATGCAGGCAGGTGGGACTAGTGTAGAAGGGACAATACGTATTTACGTATTTAATTCTTTATTTCGAACAGAATAAAATAATAAAAAGCAAGTGTGAAACAGCATACAAAAAACTAAAACAAAAACAAGAATATTTATAACGTGTCATAAACAATACTCTAAATAAATGAAATCGTATGTGTCTGAAAAGGAGCAGGAAGTAGCCAAAGCTTATTAATTCCCACCCCTTATTCAACTGCTTATAATTGTCTTATATAAATTTAGCAGCTATATGTACACCATATGTACACCAGCAGCTATATGTACACCAAATTATTTACATTTATACACTAATCAAATATTTACAAAGCCATACAAAAAAAGTGAGAAAAAGAAAAGAAAAAACCCTCATATACTATACAGAATCTCTTAGTCTTAAACAATGTTGTCGGCATTGGAAACTTGGGCAGAAAGGCCTGTTTTCACTGTGTTCACTATGATTCTATGTCACAACTACTTTTTGTTGCCGGTTGTCATGTAAGATGGGTCCAAAACTGCACTTTAGAGAGGAATCCTAATAATACATTTGATTCTTGTTCTTGTTAAATAATGTTAAATAATAAAGGTTATTCTTATTCTGATGGTAGTTAATTCTGAACAAATGATTGCCCAGACACTGAAATTTTAATTTATATCTTAAGATGATCCAGTTTCTATCATTCACAGAATGGAAGAAGATCAGTGAGCATCTGGAGATGTGATTGCTTGGTGTGAGGAAATGTTAGCCTGAGATAAAGACTTGGTGCTATCTCTCTTTCTTCACCGTGACTTAACTAAGAAATGCAATGGGAACACAATTTGCTTGTGTGTAGGGAGGAACTGCAGATGCTGGTTTAAACCGAAGATAGACACAAAAAGCAGGAGTAACTCAGCGGGACAGGCAGCATCTCTGGGTGACGTTTCGAGCCGAGACCCTTCTTCAAGTTACCCCATTCCTTCTCTCCAGAGATGCTGCCTGATCCACTGAGTTACTCCAGCTTTTTGTGTCTATCTACAATTTAATTGTGACTGGGCATGAAATGGTTCCACTGAAATTCCTGGTCAGTTAACCATGAAATGGGATACAATTATTATTGGAGGTGAGCAATTCTATTAGTCTAAGCTACACCGTGTCAATGACCAGAAGGTCTCGACATATGGCCGAGGGAACAGTGGCCCATAGATCAGGAATAAATTTGACACTATACAGAGATCACAAGGTTGATAGCATTATACTCATGGAAGAGCACATGAAATACAGTTCACAAAGTGATGGCTTTTACATAACATATTTAAAGGGATGCACTTGATGGATAGCCAGTTGTTCCTCAGGTTTACAACACAACTCACCATTGAGTTACCAAAGTTCAGTAATAGATATAGATGTGGCTCAACCATTTGGTCCAGTAAACTGCTGTATGTTTAACTTTTTAAGACACAATTTAGTGTGAGTAGTCTGAGGATGCCCTTCACCCTTATTTGATGTTATAGACAATAGACCATAGACACTAGGTGCAGGAGTAGGCCATTCGGCCCTTTGAGCCAGCACCGCCATTCAATGTGATCATGGCTGATCATCCCCAATCAGTACCCCGTTCCTGCCTTCTCCCCATATCCCCTGACTCCGCTATTTTTAAGAGCCCTGTCTAGCTCTCTCTTGAAAGCATCCAGAGAACCGGCCTCCACCGCCCTCTGAGGCAGAGAATTCCACAGACTCACAACTCTGTGTGAGAAAAAGTGTTTCCTCGTCTCCGTTCTAAATGGCTTACTCCTTATTCTTAAACTCCTTATCCTTAAATTCATAAATTCTGACCAATGTTATTCTGGAAGGTGGAAAGTTTAATGGCTCTATTTCAATTATATTTATGTATCATAAGTATAATTAATTGCAGGTAGCTTGTGAATGGTACGGTGAAAATGTTACTTTTATAACTACTAAACCAGGTTCGCTTCTTAATAAACAGACACCACACAACTGTTTGGTAGACCAGTTCAAAACTTTACTTAACATCGGCCGATGGAAGGGAGCGAGAATTCCAGCTAAGTGACCAATATAGACACTCGACTGTCCTCGGTCCCCTTCTCTGAACAACAGAATTACATCGCATTATATAGTGTTTCTTTGTCACCTTAGCACATTCCACAGACATTAGTCATGGTCAGAGGTACAGGAAAAGGCATCACATCAAAGGCCTTTTGTTTACATGGTACGATATACTAAAAACATTGGCCATTTGGTTTAGGTCATTTTATCTTCAAAGAGATCACCCTAGCTCTTTCGCTGCTTCCTCTCTGTCACTTGGTCCCTCATAAACATAGGCCATTTGGTTTATGGCATCTTATTTCAAAGATGTGACTAGCTGTTTCTTTCTCTGTTACTTCCTCACTTGGGAGACGTTATCGTATTTATTATCCCACAAACTGCAACCTGAGGCAAGCCTAATTTGACACTAAATATAAGCTGTAAGCTAGCCCAGAAACCTATTTTAATTTTTTCTTATTTTTGTAACTTTATTCTGCTTCATCATTCCATCCTTTTATCAAAATTTTGATAACAACTACAGTCCTTGCCGAGTACATACGAAAGACCATAAGCATCGCATCAGACAAATTACGAGTACAACTTGTAATACAATCAATCCATAGTGGACAATCATTCCCCAAGTCCCTCCAAACATATTAAATGGCCACCAACCTCCCCCGGACGTGACACTGAGATACTACCATAGGACAGGAAAAGGATCATAAAAATTGCTCAGCCTTTATTCGGCTTCGCTTGGAACTCCCCTTGTACTGGTGTAACTGGTTCATGCTTCTTTTGTGTGGCACTGCATTGCAACATAACAATGCCCTGTCACAAATATACTGTTTCCTAAAAATACACCAGTGCCTTGGTTGTGGCAAAAACAGGTAGATTTAACTGGCCTTTGCAGACCTCTTACTGTCTGTAGTCAGGTTATCTTTGCTGTGCTTGTCATGTTTGACTTCAATCTTGTTTAAAAGGAGGTGTGTACCATCCTTTAAATGTGGGTTAGTCCGCAAGTTTGCCATTCTGAAGAAAGTTCAGTCCATGTGGGCTGGGCCACCCCAGAATAAAGGGAGCATCAATAGCCCATCGTCCTTGTTTCCACAAACTGTTCACAGTCAATCAAATGTATCCAGCGACGATGATCTTCAATCTTTACAGCAGTTCATGTTGTTAGCAACACTTGGTTGTTCTTTTCAACACAATCTCAATTTCTTCTTGTCCCAGCACCATCATCGTATAGCTTTTATGGCCTTGGTCACTGGTTTCCAGCAAAAACTCCTCCAACCTGGGAATGTAGATCTGGCAAGACATGGGTTAATTGTCGTCCATACATAATTAGTTAATTGCCCAGGGCCTGTAGGTGGCTTCCCCCCACTCTCCAGGGGGTGGACACAGCAGCTTTTCCTGTATCAATAAAAAAGTTGTAAATCTTGTTCCCAGCTGAGTTTCTCCAGCACTTTTGTCCACCTTTGATCCGCCAGCATCTCCAGTTCCTTAATAACACTTCCCTTTGAATTTATTCTTTAATTCGATTATATCCGAAGAGGCTCTCTCCACCTGAATATTCAATTCTCCAAATATGTTGTCTTCCCCAATCTACTTTATCTTCTCACCTTTCATCCCTCATTGTGAGTTCCCTCAAACCCCCTTTTGTAAGTCATAAGACAATTTTTCATGTACAGGTACCTTCATTTCCCTCACACAGCACATGCTTCAACATCTTTTTGTTTGCTTGAAAACAATAATCTTGCTTCATTTGCATTTTAAAAGACACCCTCTGTTATCATATCAAAACAATCTTTCCCAAAAGAACTCACTCAGAATCAGTAATCAATAATACATTTTCTTTTTCTCTGTAATTTTGACATTTCCAATCTCATTTAACACTTTAATTGGGATGAGTCTTTTTTAAACTTGGTTCAAAAGATTTATAATCAACCAACACATTTTATCATTCGAGTATAGCTCCCCCCCCCCCCCCCACCTCCATTCATGGCTGTTTCTTAACACACCATAACCTGTCTGACCATTTGCATTTTAAAGGACAAACTGTTCTTAAAGCGACACACATTTTTGCTCATTGCTTCTAATTTTACATATTCCATATACAAAAAACATTGTTTTACCAGCAGTACATATACAAAAACATTGTTTTACCAGCAGTATATAATTTCATCTTCAAAGACATCTCTTTGTAATTTACTTTCCCTTTTTCTGACAAGACTTCTGTTTACCAAAATCCTGGTTACCTAACCCTAATTGGACATTGATCCAGATCATGATTAGTCAGACTCCCCTTGACTTTTCAGTCTCCCTAGCTCTTTCCTCATTTCTCCATCAAATTTCCCTTCATCCCCAATTTCTTTATAACATAGTTGCCTGTCAGAAAAAGGATTTACCTCCGGGGTAATTTTGTTTTGCAATCCCCATTGACTCTTTCCACCATCCCAGATGCCTGTGGGTGGTGTACACAGTGAAATTGCAGTTGAATATTAAAATGTGCACATATTTCCTTATTAATAGTGGCAATAAAATGGGGACCATTGTCTGAGCTTATGACAGTAGGTAGGCCAAACCTGGGATTACAACAATGTTACTGTAGTTTCAGCAGTATTATTAGTGGTTGGTAGAGCTTCACTCCACCTGCTAAATAAATCTAAAATCACTAAGCAATATTTATAACACTGGGCCCTTGGCATTTCAATAAAATCAATCTGTATGCATTCAAACGATCGTGATGGCATTGGCGTCACCCCTGAGGGTATTTTGATTGGTTTGCCTGGATTATTTCGTTGGCAAATTTTACATTCAGAGGCCTGCTTCAGTGCCTCTTGCCGGATTTTTGGGTGCCACCATGTCTCTTTTGTCATCCTTATCATTCCCTCCTTACCAGCATGGGTAAGTGAGTGAAAATGTAGTGCACACCAACTTGTCCAAGCGGGGTGTGCTGTATCAATGGCACAGCCCTCTTGTTTCCATAGTTATTATTATATATAAGAGGCGTCCCTCTGTAATGTACATACCTCCCTCATGTTTGGCAGGACCGTTCTATTTACTAGCATCTGTTTACGTGCTGTCACTACGCATTTGGATGTACAGGCTGCACTGTTTGGATACACCATCGGCAACTCATTGCCTTTTGCTATAGGGTCCCCAGCACCAGTGTGTGTAGTACATTTAATAATGACCAGCTGTTCTGGTAGCATCAATGCCTTAAACAAATTACGCACAGAAAGGCATTCCCCTGCTCCCAATCCTGGGGATCTTTGTAAGGTCAGAACTTCGAGGTATATGGATATTACTGACGGAACTGTCACAGGTAAAGATGCCATTGCTACTGGTAGGGCATAGGGAGGTGGACGTCTCCCAGGATTATCTAACTCCTCATCTTCACTACCAAACAGGGTCGTCGTGCCAGACATGAAGTCTCCTCCAGAGGATTTACCAGTACTGGGTTTATTTTTTACTAACCATCACCTGTTTATCACCTCCCGCCTGTCTCTTAATTATTTTCTCTTGTTCCTCCACCCACTGGCATTCTAGTTGCAATACTTTCCATCCTTTCATAGTGCCATCCTTATTTCGTAACTCTATCCCTTGTTTACACGCAGTATCCATCCAAATTCGATCTCTACTCTCCTCATGCTTCTTTTCTGCTTCTGCTTTCCACGTTTTAATTCCCTTCTTCCATTTCTTTCCTGCATTCCTTTCCCATATCAACATCTCTGCTGTTTTAATTGTCTCGACATTCCATGTGCCCCCTACTGGCCAGGCTTCATCCCCCAACCGTTTGGTCAACTTATAACTTAACATTCTAAACTTCTTATTATACTTAGGATTCAAATAACACATATGTTGGACGGGGGTTCCCCCCTCACTGTTATCCAAAGCATTCCCCATAGATAGATAGAGAAAAAGAGAGAGAGAAAAAGAGAAAGCTGACTGCTTAATTCCGAATCGTTCCAAATATATCAACCAGGCCGACTCGCTACCCGAGACCCCAGTTTCTCAATTCGGCTGACCTGTTTTTTAACTCTTTAATATAGGACCCAAGTGTCTCAACGAAGTCGACTCGCTAACCGAGACCCCCGTTTCTCAACCAGGCAGACCTAAAATAAGCCCCAGGTGTCTCAACGAAGCAGACCCGCTAACCGGGACCCCCGTTTCTCAACCTGGCAGACTCCTTACTCTTTAATATACAACGCCACTGATTTCTCAATCCGACAACCCTTCGGATGTCTCAATAAGCCAGACGCACACCTCAACCCCCCCCGTATCTCAACCCGACAAATCACGGATGTCTCAATGAGGCCGGTGAGCCCTTAGTAGAGAGAGATAAAAAAGAGAAAACAAAGAGAGATATAAAGAGAAACCGCTCAAGTCCTTCTTAAAAATATACACAAGCCCTTCTTAAAAATACATGCACAATTCTGTCTTAAAAATACATACACAATCCCTTCTTAAAAAAAACATATAAAGCCCAACTGGTCTTACCTTTGTCTGTTTCTAAGAACCTCGGCAGGGAACCAATTCAATGTCTGCTGAAGGATCACAGACGTTCCCGGGAGTTTCTAGGGAGTCGGTCTTACAAGGGGGCCGATAGAGCTCAGTTATCTCCCTTCCAATCCCGGCAACCTCTGCAACCTCTTGCACAGTCAGCCGTTGATGTGGTCCCAGCGAGGCCTGCATAACTACGCCAATGAAAAAGCTACTTTTATAACTACTAAACCAGGTTCGCTTCTTAATAAACAGACACCACACAACTGTTTGGTAGACCAGTTCACAACTTTACTTAACATCGGCTGATGGAAGGGAGCGAGAATTCCAGCTAAGTGACCAATATAGACACTCGACTGTCCTCGGTCCCCTTCTCTGAACAACAGAATTACATCACATTATATAGTGTTTCTTTGTCACCTTAGCACATTCCACAGACATTAGTCATGGTCAGAGGTACAGGAAAAGGCATCACATCAAAGGCCTTTTGTTTACAGGGTACAAGATATACTAAAAACATTGGCCATTTGGTTTAGGTCATTTTATCTTCAAAGAGATCACCCTAGCTCTTTCGCTGCTTCCTCTCTGTCACTTGGTCCCTCATAAACATAGGCCATTTGGTTTACGGCATCTTATTTCAAAGATGTGACTAGCTGTTTCTTTCTCTGTCACTTCCTCACTTGGGAGACGTTATGGTATTTATTATCCCACACACTGCAACCTGAGGCAAGCCTAATTTGACACTAAATATAAGCTGTAAGCTAGCCCAGAAACCTATTTTAATTTTTTCTTATTTTTGTAACTTTATTCGGCTTCATCAACGGCTTTAACAAGCGTATAAAATACTGATATCAAGGACACAATCCCACGGAAAGCAATCAAATGACAACCGCATAGTTTATGGTAATGAAGATGCAACTTCCAAAATAAAGAGAGAGAGTGATGTTAAATACTAATATGTAAGAGCTTTTGTGCACACAATGCTGTTGATATTTATCCACTGAAGCTTAATTAAACAGACATCTCTGTCTAAACCAGAGCCACAGCCCATCTCTCATCTGACTAGAGAGACACTTGGCTTTCAATAATGAAAACAAGTGGTAAAATAACTAAAGATAGACCAAATAAGCTGGAGTAACTCAGCAGGGCAGGCAGCATCTTTGGAGAGAAGGAATGGGTGACGTTTTGGGTCGACACCCTTCTTCAGACTGGCCACACACTCCTGGCCACACACTCATCTCCCTGCTACCTTCAGGTAGAAGGTACAGGAGCCTGAAGACTGCAACAACCAGGTTCAGGAATAGCTACTTCCCCTCAGCCATCAGGCTATTAAACCTGGCTCGGACAAAACTCTGATTATTAGTAACCACTTTCTGTTATTTGCACTACCAGTTTATTTATTCATGTGTGTATATATTTATATCATGGTATATGGACACATTTATCTGTTTTGTAGTAAATGCCTACTATTTTCTGTGTGCTTAAGCAAAGCAAGAATTGCATTGTCCTATACAGGGACACATGATAATAAACTCACTTGAACTTGAACTTGAACTAGGTATCAGGGAAACGAGAAATGTAGACGATGATGTGGAGAGATAAAGAACAATGAATGAAAGATTTGCAAAAAAGTAACAATGATAAAAGAAACAGGCCATTGTTAGTTGTTTGTTGGGTGAAAACGGAAGCTAGTGTGACTTGGGTGGGGGAGGGATGGAGAGAGAGGGAATGCCGGGGCTACCTGAAGTGAGAGAAATCAATGTTCATACTGTAAGCTGCCCAAGCGATATATGAGATGCTCTTCCTCCAATCTGCGTTTAGCCTCACTCTAACAATGGAGGAGACCGAGGACAGATAAACTATCTTCCTTGCTGCTTATTTTCTCATTTCTCACATCACAATGGTAACAATGAATCCAGGCTAAACTGGTCAAGATTGAATTCATGCCAATAGAGGCAGGGAAAGAGTTCATACGTCCAAGGAGACTGGAGGAAGGTGGCACAGTGGCGCAGCTGGTAGAGTTTACTTTAGGTTAGTTTAGAGATATAGCGTGGAAACAGGCTGTTCGGCCCATCGGGGTCCGCACCGACCAGCCATCCCTGCACATTAACACCACCCTACACACACACTAGGGCCAATTTTACATTTACACCAAGCCAATTTACCGACAAACCTGTACGTCTTTGGAGTGTGGGAGGAAACGGAAGACCTCTGAGTAAACCCACACAGGTCTCGGGGAGAACATACAAACTCCGTACAGACAGCACCCGTAGTCAGGATCAAACCCAGGTCTCTGGCGCTGTAAGGCAGTAGCTCTACTGCTGTGCCTCCGTGCTGCCCGTCGAGATGTTGCCTCCTAATGAAAGATACCCGGGTTCAATCCGGATCTTGCTTGTCGTCTGTGTAGTCTGCATGTTCTCCCTGGGACTGCATGAGTTTCTTACGGGTGCTCCGGTTTCCTCCCACATCCCAAAGGCCTGCAGGCTTGTAGATTAATCCGTAAATCGCCCCTAATGTGCAGCAAACAGATGCAAAAGTGTGAATGGGTGATTGATGGCTGGTGTGGATTTTGTGGGCTAAAGGGCCTATTCCCATGCTCTACCATTCAATCATTCAAAATGGTGCCCCAAGATGATCTTTACCCCACATCCTCCCCATTCACTAGTTAATGTGTAGTGTTTGCTGAGGTAAGAAAGATTTCCCTGCCGAAAGCTACTCAGTGCAAATGAAAGCACATTAACACCACTTTTTTGTCTTGCTGGAATAGCATATTCTTTGTTTTTGCATTTTGTGTTTGGGGTTTTCAAGCTGTGCTTCTGATGAGATCAGGTCACCAGTGTTAATGACAATTATTCAGACAGCATTGCATGTTGGTTTTACGAGCATTAAAACTTCCAGACCCAGGCTCCATCTGCTTTGTGCATGTATCCTCATTATGGTGATTGATGACGGCACAGGATAAAGGGCCTGTCCCACCTGCATGCGATAACATGCATCCAGCGCGACCAAACGTGGTGGCTTGTGGCGTACGTCCTCAGGGCCGGTCCCACTTCGAACCGCGGAGGCGTATGGAGTTGTGCGGGGCTGGTCCCAACATCATACTCACTAATCAGCTGGGCAGGAGGCGGGCCGACTGAATTTGCACGGCATCGGTCGGTGACGTCATCACGCTACGACACGCCAGGCGGTGACGTCATCGCGCAACGTCAGGCGCTAGGCGTACGCCATCAAGACGTGGTGTACGACATCAAGATGCTGCGTATGTCCGTCGAGACGCTGCGTACGGCCTCAATGCGGCTGCGGGCCGACAGGCCGTTATTGCGTGGAATTGTCGAACAGTGCAAGATTTTTGGAACCCCGCGCGATGCCGGGACCAGCCCCGCACAATTCCTCTACGCCGACGCCGATCAAAGTGGGACTGACCCCGCGAGGCCGTACGCCTCATGCGACCACGTTTGGTTGCGCTAGACCCATGCTATCGCATGCTGATGGGACAGGCCCTTAACAAACTCCTTTCAGTCAGAAATATCTTGAATCAACTGCAACCCTCGACTCCTCAATGCCCACCCACTTTATGCACACATAGTCTTTCGTTCGTGCTTGCATTAGTGAAAAAGCTTCACGTTATCTGATGAAGGGTCTCAACCCAAAATGTCACCCATTCCTTCTCTCCGGAGATGCTGCCTGTCCCGCTGAGTTACTCCAGCTTTTTGCGTCTAACCTCAGTTTAAACCAGCATCTGTGGTTCCTTGCGTAAGAAAGAACTGCAGATGCTGGTTTAAATCGAAGGTAGACACAAAATGCTGGAGTAACTCAGCGAGACAGGCAGCATCTTTCATACACAAGCTTTACATTATGATAGTTGCATGTGAAATTATGAATAACTAAATTGAATAAATAGGAAGGATCTATTTCCCTTTACAGAGATGTCAAATGGTGCACTTCTCTGGTATGTGACTAACCTACTGATTCCCCAGCCTCTCTATAACGCACAAGATAGGAATTCAGCAGAAGATTTTGATGAAGGCAACTCCAAGAAAATTCAGGAAGCTCAAATGCATCAAGCTCCAAGCAGCCTGGCTTATTGCCACCATATCCAGCACCCGCAACATTTACCTCCCTGTTCCTTCCCCAACTCCCTGGTTAACTCATCCCTTCCCACCCAAACCACCCCCTCCCCAGGTACCTACACCTGCAACCACAGGAGATGCAAAGCCTGTCGCTGTACCTCCATCCTCGACCTCTACAGTCCTTTCAGGTTAGGCAGAGGTTCACTTGCACCTCCTCCAACCCCATCTGCTGTTTCCGTTGTTCAAGATGTGGACTCTGCCAAACACAGACTGGGTAATCGCTGAACATCTTCGCTCAGTCTGCCTGGGCCTACGTAATCTCCCGGTTGCCAAACACTTTAGTTCCCCTTCCCATTCCCACACTGACCTTTCTGTCCTGGGCCTCCTCCACTGTCAGAGTGAGGCCCAGCGCAAATTAGAGGAACAGCATCTCGTATTTCTCTTGGGCAGCTTACACCCCAGCGGTATGAACATTAACTTCTCTAACTTCAAATAACCACAGTTGCCCACAGGCCGTTTTCTTTATCATCGTTACTTTTTTGCATATCTTTCATTCATTTGTTCTACATCTCTCCATATCAATGTCTTGATCTCTTGTTTCGCTTTCCCCAGTCTGAGGAAGGGTCTCAACCTGAAACGTCACCCGTTCCTTTCCTCCAGAGATGCTGCCTGTCCCGCTGAGTTACTCCAGCTTTTTGTGTCTAGCTTCGGTTTAAACCAGCACCTGCAGTTCCTTCCTATACTCGCCCAGCATTTTCTTTCCTTATCCCCTTCCACCAGCTCAGAGTTGCTGCAGAAACCAGGAACTGCAGATGCTGGTTTACACAAAAAGACACAGTTGGTGCAGTTACTTGCCAGAGCTATTTTGACAGGAGCATCGGAATCCAACCTACATTGGAATATATCTCAGCTCCTTCATTATAGCTGGGTCTGAATCCTGGTTCCCTATACCCAGTAACATAATGGAAACATCTTCACCAGAAAGGGTTGCATGGTGACTCAGTTGCTGCCTCACAGCATTATAGACCCAGGTGCGATCCAGACTACAGGTGCTGTCTGTGCGGAGTTTTACGTTCTCCCCGTGACTGCGTGCGTTTTTCGCCGGGAGCTCCGGTTTTCTCCCACACTCCAAAGAGGTACAGGTTCGTAGGTAAAATTGGAAATTGTCCCTACTGTGTAGGATAGTGCTAGTATGCGGAGATTGCTGGTTGGCGCTTGTGCAAGTCCTCTGAAAGTATGCCCCCCCCCCCCTCACCCACGCTGCTGTGATACTTCCATAAGATTTCCTTGCTGCATAAGACAAAATAAAAACAGTAAACGCTTGTTTACTGTATTTGTTGTTGGTAGTGGCCTAAAGAAAGCACTGTCCCCAGGGGCTCCAACATGAGCCGCAATAACAGCCATGTCACCGGGCCATGCAGTGGGTGAAGAAGGGCTCGTTAGTGCAGACCAGTGGCATCGGTGCCCAGTTTTATGGTGAAACGACACAAAGTGCTGGTGTAACTCAGCAGACTGAATCAGTCTGAAGAGGGATCCTGACTTCGCCTGTGCATGTTCTCCAGAGATGCTGGCTCACCTGTCGAGTTACTCCAGCACTTTGTGTCCTTTTGTGTATTATTGGTCTGTTGTAACAAGGGTTTGCTGTACTTAAAGTAAGCCATAAATATGACAACCACTATTTAAAAAAATGACAGGTCTTCCTTCTATTTCCTTTGTCTATCTCCTGCCCTTCTTTGCTGGCTACCATTTTCCAGCCTGTAAATCGACTGTTTAACATGCCTCTCTGCTTTCTGCTTCTGTCAGTTTCTTGTCCAAGCTGTTTCGACCTTTTAACACCAAGGACCTCAGTTTGGCTAACCGGCCTTTTCTGTGCGACATCATCAAACACTCTCTGAAAATCTATTAAGATGACATCTATTGCAATCTTTTCATTGACCTTTTCTATCATTTCGGGAGAGGAAATTCAATTAGGTTACTCACACACAATTTGCCTTTCACAAATTGTATGTGAGGGAGCAGGTTCGCAGATTGGATTTAGTAAAGGCTAAGATTTCATAATGAGAAGGGACCATTACTCCCCTCCTCCACTCCATCTTCTTGTAAAGGTCTTGAATCGCGCTGAATAGTGTTCTTTAAATGTCAGATTCTAACATCGATCTCCCAAAGCCGCTCAAATGAGTTTTATATTTATTGATTTATTTTTCATAATCTAAACATGGCTGCCACGGCCAGCATTTGTTAGCCGTTCCAAATTCAGCTTGTGAGGCGGTGAAGGTACTCCTTCAGCGTTTTTGCAGCGGCGTTTATACCAAACAATGACGTGGGATGTAATTTATCAAATGAGTGGAACCGACAGTTGGTGTTAACATGGAACAGTGTGGTATAAGGTGCTACAGTCCACAATGTAATTGCCGAACATGATGCCATGACCAATCCTTACCTGCCCGCACATAATCCATATCCCTCCATTCCTTGCCTATCCAAGTGTCAACTCAAATTTCACTACACCAGTAGGTGTACGTGACAATAAATGCCCTTTGTTCTTGTCCTTTGTCCATCCAAAAGTCTCTTAAATCCCTCTATCGTATCTGCCTTCACCACCGCCACTGGCAGTGTGTTCCAGGCACTCACCACCCTCTGTGTGAAAATACTTGTCACGCATATCTCCTTTAAACTTTACCCCTCTCACCCTAAACCTGTGGCCTCTCCTGTTTGATATTTACATCCTTTGACAAAGGTTCTGACTGTCTACCCTATCTACGCCGCTCATAATTGTGTTTACTTTTATCAGTGCTCCCTTCAACTTCTGGCATTCCAGAGAAACTAATCAAAGTCTATTCTACCTCTATCTCCCTGTAGCTAACAGCCCCTAATTCAGGCATCACTCTCCTCTACACCCTTTCCAATACCTCCATATCCTTCCTGTAATGTGGCAACCTGCCTGCAATACTCCAAATCTTAACCAAAGTCCTATGTAGCTGCATCATGACTTCCTTAATTGCTCTTATACTCAATGCCCTAACCAATGAAGGCAAGCATACCACACGTCTTCTTGACCACTCTGTCCACCTCTGTTGCCTCTTTCAGGGTGTTGTACTCATGCACCAGATCCCTTTGCTCTTTGGGTGATAGATGTCTTGAGTCCGGGAGGTGCTGTCACTGTAGTCGAGGCAAGAAAGTGCAATGCAATTGTGTACATGATACACAATGCTGGTGACATGAATAAATGCTAACTGTGTTCAATGGATGTTATCAAGTTGGCTGCTTGGTACTGAATGGTGCTGATGTTCATGAGAATATCATAGAAACATAGAAAATAGGTGCAGGAGTAGGCCATTCGGCCCTTCGAGCCTGCACTGCCATTCAATATGATCATGGCTGATCATCCAACTCAGTATCCTGTACCTGCCCTCTCTCCATACCCCCTGATCCCTTTAGCCACAAGGGCCACATTTAATCCCTCTTAAATATAGCCAATGAACTGGCCTCAACTACATTCTGTGGTAGAGAATTCCACACTCTGTGTGAAAAATGTTGTTCTCATCTCGGTCCTAAAAGATTTCCCCCTTATCCTTAAACTGTAACCCCTTGTTCTGGACTTCCCCAACATCGGGAACAATCTTCCTGCATCTAGCCTGTCCAATCCCTTAAGAACAGCACCACAACTGAAGGGCTCAAACAGCAGCAAAGTTAGCTATTTTTTCAAAGAAAAATAGGGTGGCGCAGTTCTACAGCTGGTAGACCTGTTCCCTCACAGCACAAGAGACCTGGGTTTGATTCCAACCTCGGGTTCTGTCTGTGTGGAGTTCACACATTCTCCCTGCGACCACACACGTTTCCTCCTGATGCTCCACTTTCCTTGCCCATCCCAAAGATGTGCGGGTTTGCAGGTTAACCGGCCTCTGCAAATTGTCCCCAGTGTGCAGGGGGGAGTGAATGAGGAATAGGTATAACATAGAACATAAAACATAACAGGTGATCAATGGTTGACGTAGGCTTGAGGGCTGAAGTCTTTCCATGTTATGTCTTTCAATGATGAAATGATGGTTCAGTATTGATGCGGTTATGAGGGGAAATGACTCTTTGGAAGGTTGTTGGGCCAAGCAACTCTGCCCCGAGGGCCTCCTAAAGTGATGTCATAGTGGTGGGATCATTTAACTTCCACAACTGTTTGCCTCGTGTGGGGAAGCATGGTGGCATTTTACAGTGAGTTTGGAAGAGTTGTGGTTCTATGCAAAGCAATGTGTAGGAAGGAAATGCCGATGTTGGTTTACACCGAAGATAGGCACAAAATGCTGGAGTAACTCAGCGGGACACGAGGCATCTCTGTAGAGAAGGATCGCGAAGAAGGCTCTCGAACCGAAATGTCACCCATCCCATCTCTCCAGAGATGCTGAGTTACTCCAGCATTTTGTGTTTCTATTCTATGCAGAGCAATGGTCTTAAATCCACACAAAGGAATTCATCATCGTTGAATACATTAGCGACGCAGTGGTGCCGGTTTCCGACGGGAACAGTGACGGACGCACCACACGTCTCTGTCCTCCAGTTCCTGCAGACTTCTGCTGCTGGAAGTATGGGGTTTTGGTGTGTGTGCTTTATCATCATTCCTTACAATGCTGTGTACGACAGTGATCGCAACTTCTAAAGAAGTGTGGATGGCCGTTGACTCGCTAGAAGCTCATCCGCCCTTTGACAGGTTTTGTTTTTGGTCCTGCTGGGGGTCCACAGCCCCCTCCTCCCCTGGCAAACCAGGTCGGGGAGACGGTTTAGTCACCGACTATCCGACCATGGAGCAGGTAGCACGGGATTACATGGTACCCGTGGCGGGGGGGGGGAACAAAGGAAACTGTAAAGGTAAAAGGGGCAAGTTGGCTATGGGAGAATACAATGTAATGTATGACTGTGCAAAGGCAATAGTTAGCTTTTTTTTTAAATTCGTAAATTACAAAGAAAGACATTTCTGTAAGGCACATAAACACAAAGGAAAAGTGATTCAGCCGCAGCTGACAAGAGAAAATCACACTGTATTGCCTTCCCACACCAAGGAAGAAGCTTCTAAAGCTGCCAAAAATATCACTAGACCTGAGGTTTGGGACCATTTTAGAACTCAGCAAAGGAGAAGATAAGCACATAGATAAAGAAAGGCAAGAGGGAATAAGAGACGAGATTGGCGAGAAACAAACTAGTGGTCTGTAAGAGATTGGATAGGTGCAGATAGAGAAAAGAAAACTACTGAAGAACAGGCACCCTACTGACAGAGACTGGGGAAATTAAAGAAATGAGAAAGGATTTTTTTTATTTTTGTATTTGGCTTTATGGAGGTGTGCATACATAGGAGTGCATGCAAGAATGTGCTTATATTTATAGAAGAATGAGCAACCTAATCAGATATATCTGAGAATCAAGGGATATGGAAGAAGGATATTGGAAGGAACTAACTAACAAAGCATTGTAACTGGAGAAATGGTGAGCTTGCAAGCTGATAAATTCCAATGGGCGGCACGGTGGCGCAGCGGTAGAGTTGCTGCGTCACAGCGCCTGAGACCCGGGTTCGATCCCGACCATGGGTGCTGCCTGTATGAAGTTTATACGTTCTCCCGTGACCACGTGTGTTTTCTCCGAGATCTTCGGTTTCCTCCCACACTCCAAAGTCATACAGGTTCGTAAGTTAATTGGCTTACTGGTAAATGTAAATTGTTCCTCGAGTGTGTTAATGTGCGGGGATCACTGGTCGGTGCAGACTCGATTGGCCGAAGGGCCTGTTTCCATGCTGTATCTCAAAACTAAACTAAACTAAACCAAGGATTTACAATCCAGAGAGATGACAGAGGAGGCTTTAGAGATTATTTGATTATTATCTTCCAAAGTTCTGCAGCTTTTACACCTGCTCTGGAGGCAGCTGTGACCCCACTGCATGAGAAAGAGGAGAGAGAGAGAATACAGGGGATCTACTAACCTGCTGGTCTAAGATTAGTGGTGGTGAAAATGCTGCCATCTCTGATGGAGAATCTAATGGTACAACATTTTAAATAAAACACAGTTTTCAACAAAACCAACATGGTTTTATGAAAGTAAAATCTTGCTTGTCGAATATGTTGGAGTTACTATCAATGATAGACACAAAATGCTGGAGTAACTCAGCGGGACAGGCAGCATCTCTGGAGAGAAGGAATGGGTGACATTTCGGGTCGAGACACTACCTCAATGTATATAATAGATATGGGGGAGCCTGCAGATGTGGGATATTTGGATTTTTTTAAAGGCTTTGGGCACGATCCCACACTGAAGGATATTCAACAATGGGAGACCAAGGAAACATGGATTGTGCTCACTAGGAACATAGACCTGTTGACATGGATTGTGAAATGGTTGTCAGTCAGAAAGCAGAGAATGGGACTGAATGGATCATTCTTAGATGGTAGACACAAAATGCTGGAGTAACTGTGCGGGACAGGCAGCATCCCTGGATAAAAGGATGGGTGACGTTTCGGGTCGAGACTCTTCTTCAGACTGAGGGAGCTACTTGGAGCTTTACAACTAGAATGTGAGATCAAAGAGGATGAAGATCAAGGAAAATGGAGAATAGATCAGTTAGCAGAGCAGAAGGTGATAACGAGACATACAATCAGTAAAATCTAATCAGGAGGACACTAAAACTAGTCGGAGAACTGTGGAGGGGGAGGGATGGAGAGAAGGAAAGCAAGGGAATTTAGAGGTCAATATTCATACCGCTGGGGTGTAAGCTGCCCAAGTGAAATATGATGATCTGTTCCTCCAATTTGCACTGGGCCTCACTCTGACAGTGGAGGAGGCTCAGGACAGAAATGCTCAGTGTGGGAATGGGAGGGGGAGTTAAAGTGTCTAGCAACCGGGAGAACGTAGGTGTAAGTGGACTGAGCGTAAGTGTTCAGTGAATCGACGCTGACCTGCATTTGGTCTCACTGATATTCTCAGATTAGCAGGCTATGATTAGTAAAATAGGGCAGAGTTTGGTGTGTTGGGTACCTCAGCTTTGCACCAGCTTTCTCAGAGATTTAGCTAGGAGGCCCAAGTGTATAAGCTTAATGGTGATATAAAACTAGGCGGCATTATGAGTGAAGTGGAGTATGTACAAGGTTATTAGAAGCAATTGTACAAGGATAAGACGATCGGCATAACAATTATACAATTATTGTACAGCTTAATTTTTTAACCTTATAACCTAAATCAAAAATAAAAGGGAGAAAAGAAAAAAAAGGAAAATAAGGAAAGAAGAAAAAAAAGAATGAGGAGATAATTCATCCCCCCCCCCCCCCCCCCCCCACCCATCATAGTATCGGATTTAAATTTAAATTTGTGTTTAACCATTTTGTTGTTGTACAAATTCGGTGAATGGTATTCCTGTCTTAAGAAATTGATCTGTTTTTTTTTGCCAAGACAAGCCTAATGTTTTCTAAATGTAGTGTCTCGGACATATCTGTAATTCACATCTTCACTGTGGGGACTGTTGTCTATTTCCAAAATTGAAGTATTAATTTTTTCACCATTATTAGGCATAATTGAGGAAACGTCTTTGATATATTGTTAGCTTAGAGCAGGCCTCTTACATACCAAATATGATCAGTTTTATATCTGGGTCCAATTTAATTTTAAGTATTTTGGAAAAGGTATCAAATATTCCCCTCCAGAAGTTTTGTAACTTTGTACAGGAGGCAAAAGAAAGGGTTGTAGTCGCTTCTTGGGGGAGACATTTATCACAAATAGGAGAGACATTTGAGAAGATCGTGTTGAATTTGGACTTTAAATAATAGAGTTTGTGCAGTATTTTAAATTTTAACAGGGAGTGCCTAACATTAAGAGAGCAGTAATGTATGTATGAAAGGCTTTCCTCCCAACTATCCTTTGAGATTAGTAAACCCAATTCATCTTCCCATGCTCGCCTAATCATTTCAGAAGGTGGGATGTGTGCAGTTAAAAGGATATTGTAAATGTAGGATATTAACTTACTTGTATCCGCCTTTCTATTCATGCATTCGTCTAATATATCTGGGCTTATAGAATGACAGTCTTGTGTGTGTGTTTCACATAGTCTCGGAATTGAAGATATCTAAAGAAATTTCTAGCTTTCAAATGATATTTCTCCTGTAATTCTTCAAACGAGAGGAAAGTCCCCTTCTCGTGAAGATCTCCCAGCGTTTTGATTCCTGAGTTTTTCCATTGTGCAAATGCCTTATCTAAAGTAGGCGGTTTAAATGAGGGATTGTTAGCGATTGGTAAAAGGAGAGAGAAATTTCTCAGTTTGAGAGTTGATTTCCAAATTCCAACTGTTTCCAAATTCGTAGGGTGCTATGAATGATCAGATTTTGCTCATACGTTGATTTATTCAGATGTATTGGGGAAAGAAGAATCGCGCCTATATTAAAAGGCGAACAGTCTTCCCTCTCCATTTTTAACCAGTTTACCTGTTGACATGTATCATCCATCCAGTAGATTACAT
The DNA here is from genome assembly GCF_010909765.2 of Amblyraja radiata. Taxonomy (NCBI): domain Eukaryota; kingdom Metazoa; phylum Chordata; class Chondrichthyes; order Rajiformes; family Rajidae; genus Amblyraja; species Amblyraja radiata. Next base: position 50,315,231 of record NC_045969.1, read on the forward strand.
TTTTTATATTAGTTGCCCAGTAATAGAAAAGAAAATTGGGGAGTGCTAATCCACCATTTTCTTTACATTTACATAAATGTCATTTGTGAATTCTATGAGTTTTATAATCCCAGATAAAATTTGTAATAACGGAGTCGAGTTTTTAAAAAAAACTTTTCGGGAGATAAATCGGTATTGATTGAAATAGGTATAGGAGTTGTGGAAGGAAAATCATCTTTATGGCATTTACTCTACCTATAAGGGAAATAGGGAGTGTTTTCCTAAATTGTAAAGTATGTACAAGGTTTCAAGCAGATAACGACAAACTGAGAGAGTGGGTGAGAGCAAGGCAGATGAAATCTAATGTGGAAAAACGTGCAGTTATCCACATTGATGCACTTCGTAGAAGAGCTGGGTACTTGTTCCTTGTGAAATATGTGGCAGTGTTGATGTTCAAAGTGACTTCAGTGAGCTTGTACAAATGGTGCTGCAGGATATCAAGCGGATGCGGGATGCTATGAGTAGGTCAAATGGTATGCTAGCCTTTAATACAAGAAAGGGCAGTAAGGATATTTTTTGCAAACACATAAGCCTGTGATGGGACCTGGAGTATTGTGTAGAGTTTGGACTCCTCACTTAACATTGTGGCAGTAGAATGAAGAACCACTGGACTAGTTTCTGGGATGACAGGTTAGTGGCATGAAGGGAGATTGTGTGATCCGGGACTATATTTTCAAGAGTAAGAGGCGATTTTCATCCCATTAAGTGTGAGAGAATGTAATCCCAACAATTGCAAGTTGATGCATTTCAGTAGGTCTGATAGGGGTTAAACATATACAGTAAATGGTAGAGCTTGAAGGGATATTGATATACAAGTGAATCAAGTGGTTCAAGTCCATAGTTCCCTGAAAGCGTTAACACAGGTAGATAAGGTGGTGACGAAGGCATATATAGGATGGGGAATAGTTGTGAGATTATTTTACAACTTGACAAAACTCTGGTCTACATTTGGGAATTGTGCACAATTCAGGTGACTGCACAACAATAAGGATGTGGTTGTACTGGGAAAGAGTGCAGAGGAAGTTCACCAAGACATTGCCTGGTCTGGAGGGCATTAATTATGGGGAGAGATTGTTTAGGTTGAGTTGTTTTCCCCAGAGTGAAGAAGGCTGGGGCGACCTCTTAGAGTCATAGTGATACAGAGTGGAAACAGGCCCTTCAGCCCAACATGCCCACACTGGCCAACGTGTCCCAGTTAGACTAGTCCCACCTGCCCATGTTTGGTCCAATATCACTCCAAACCTGTCCTATCCTTCTGTCCTACTGTCTTAACAGTATGTTTTGGAGGTTTCTTTAGTTTTTCTATGTGGTTGACAGGGGTAGGGCAAGGGGGAAACCGTTTCCCAGTCGCTTCCTTGCGAGGATGGGACTATTCTCCGAGTCGCGTCCTTTCCCCCCTCCTCGCGGCCTACTAACTGGATTGGCACAGCCTTTCCTGCCGGGGACCGGGGACCGGACCAGAGCTTCAGCAGCGGCGGCGCATCGCTGGATTCACCGCGGATGACCAAGACATCTAGGTCAGCATGGGCAAGTTGGGCCAAATGGCCTGCTTTATCTAGAGTGTATCACAACTGACAATGTCAAGCAGGGTGAAGGAGGGGTAGAAGTCTTGGGACAAATATTTGTCACTATCTGGAATTAAAACTACAAATGCCCCTCACCTGCTCTGCTCCGCTCCAAAGCGACTGAAGACATCTAGGAGGTCAAGTGCTTAATCTATGGGAATGTATCTCACGTGCTATCTCCAACAAATTTCAATCAGCACTGTAACAATTCATTTTGCTGTCAGGCAATTACTTATTTCTGCTTTTTGAATATTTGAATTGTTTAACCAGTTATGAGTCACCCAAACTGAACCAAACTGCCTCTCCCTTCTCTTCATTGATTTCATTTTTTCCCCGAGATTTTAAACATGGACGTTACTAATTTGTGCTCTGTCATTAATGCAGTGTTACATTTGTTGCAACTATTTCAGTGAAGAAAGAATCAATTGGCCAGGTGGGCTGAGGAATGGTTGAAAGAATTTAATGTACAGAAAAGCAAGGTATTGGATTTTGGGAAGTCCAACATAGGCAGGACCTAGAGAGTGAATGGTAGGGCTCTGGGTAGTGTTGTAGAGCAGAGGGATCTAGGAGTACAGGTGCACGGTTCCTTGAAGGTCAAGTCGCAGATAAATAGTGTGGTCAAAAAGGCTTTTGGCACATTGGCTTTCATCAGTCAGAATATTGAGTATAGAATTTGGGAGGTCTGTTGCAGTAGTATAAGACGTTGGTGAGACCGCATTTAGATGATTGTGTTCAGTTCAGGGCAGCATGTAATAGGAAAGATGTTATCATCCTAACATGAAATGGTACAGAGATGATTTACGAGGATGTTGCCATGATTGGAGGGTCTGAGCTATAGGGAGAGGTTGAATAGGCTGGGACTCTATTCCTTGGAGCACGGGAAGATAAGGGGTGATCGTATAGAGATGTATAAAATCATAAGAGGAATAGATCGAGTAGATGCACTGAGTCTCTTGCCCTGAGTAGGGGAATCGAGGACCAGCGTGGTCTTAGGTTTAAGGTGAAGGGGAAAAGATTTAATAGGAATCTGAGGGATAACTTTTTCACACAAAGGGTGTTGGGTGTATGGAATGAGCTCTCAGAGGAGGTAGTTGAGGCAGGGCCTATCCCAACATTTAAGAAACAGTTAGAGAGATACTTGGAGAGAACAGGTTTTGAGTGATATAGACCAAACGCAGGGTGGTGGGACTAGTGTAGTTGGGACATCTTTGCTGAAGAGCCTGTTTCCAAGCTGTATGACTCAAATAAGCTTTCTCTAATCCAATCCAGATTTACATCAATTAATTGATTAGCTCATATTCAGGGGCTGGTTCGACACGAATGTCTGGGAATAATTGCAAAGGGTGCAGTTGTTTCAGCAACATTTGAAATGTCATAAGTGATAGGAGTAGAGAGGCCATTCGTCCCATCAAGTCTATACCATTCAATTATGGCTGATCTATCTTTCCCTCCTAACCCATTCTCCTGCCTTCTCACCATAACCTTTGACACCTGTACTAATCAAGAATCTATCTATCTCTGCCTTAAATATATCCACTGACTTTGCTTCAAAGAATTCCACAGATTCACCACCCTCTGACTAAATACATTTCTCCTCATCTCCTTCCTAAAAGAAAGTCCTTTAATTCTGGGGCCATGACCTCTAATCCTAGACTCTCCCACAAGTGGGAACATCCTCTCCACACCCATTCGACCCAACCCTTTCACAATTCCACAGATTTGGCCTCCACAGCCTTCTGTGGCAAAGAATTCCACATTCACCACCCTCTGTCTGAAGACATTTCTCCTCATCTCCTTCCAAAACAAACATCCTTTAATTTTGAGGCTATGACCTCTAGTCCTAGACTCTCCCACTAGTGGAAACATCCTCTCCACATCCACTCGATTCAATTCAATTCAATTCAATTCAACTTTAATGTCATTGCACAAATACTGAGTATGGGTACAACGAACCTTTCACTATTCTGTATGTTTCAATGAGGTCCCCCCCTCGTTCTTCTAAACACCAGCGAGTACCGGTCTGGTGCCGACAAACGCTCATCATAGGTTAACCTACTCATTCCGGATGTATGAGCTAATACAGATATAAGTTTATAATCAATTGACGAGACACTGTGATCCAAAGGGAACACATTTGCACGTAAGCCAAGAGTTATAAAGTTCAGCTTCGACAGGATGCGCGCTAAATTAAAATTCATTTCAGAGAGAATGCAATGTTGTACTGAGATGCTGCATTGCTGAAGGTGACTTCATGACATTGAAACTATTACCTCAGTGAGAGTTTAAGATCACAGGACATTATTCTGAAGAAGAGCAGTTGAATTCTCTCAGCGGCTGCCAATGTTCATTCTCCGACCAGGATCAGTGGAGCCAGTAACCCGGTCCTGTTCACACTGCTATTAGTGGGATCTTGAGTGGCTCAATCTTTTACATTTCCATTGAATTCACTTCAAGAGTAGAGTCATTGGTAAAACAGGTATTTGATAACAGGTAGACAAAAGTGCTGGAGAAACTCAGCGGGTGCAGCAGCATCTATGGAGCGAAGGAAATAGGCAATGTTTCGGGCCTCCATAGATGCTGCTGCACCCGCTGAGTTTCTCCAGCACTTTTGTCTACCTTCGATTTTCCAGCATCTGCAGTTCCTTCTTAAACAGGTATTTGATAACACTAGTGACACCATCTATCACTTTGCTAGCCATTGAGCGCTTTGTTAGCTGATTAAGTAATAATTAGCCAGATTGCATTCATCCTGCCATTTGTCACGGGTTGTAGGGAGAAGGCAGGAGAATGGGGTTCGGAAGGAGAGATAGACCAGCCATGGTTGAATGGCGGAGTAGACTTTATGGGTCAATGGCCTAATTCCACTCCTATTACTCATGACCTTTTTTGTGAACAGAGCATAACTGGGCAAATTTCCATTTGTTGGGTAGAACAGAGCAGAGTTAAAATGTGTTTTGGGTCAGGAAACGTGTTATGTAAGTATGTCCTATTTTATTTTCATATGTGTTTTCGCTCAAATGCTGTGAAAAAGCCTTGCAATATTAATGCATTGGTTTCCATGGCAGCGAGAGCTGCAGGAATTGTAATTCCTAAGCGGTTCCTAGTGAAACATTTAGATTATTTGTACGTGTATGTTGTACTGCAGCTGATTGAAATTGAGAATACCCAAGCTGGGAAATGGCTGCTAAGTATTTTATAATTTTATATTTGGTCCATGTTTGACTTGCATGAGGAAAATAAATGTGAGTACAGGTGCACAACCTTTTATCCGAAAGCCTTGGGACCAGACACGTTTCGTAATTCGGAATTTTTCGGCTTTCGGAATGGAAGATTTTTAGCGTAGATTTTAACGGCTGGCTCAGTGGTAGAGTGCTCGGCTCATATCCGCAAGGTCGCGAGTTTGCGCCTCGATCCCGGCAGTTACTCGATCGCGAGTTTGAGTCTTCAATGTAGTTTTTTCTCGCAGAATAGGAGAGAATAGGGAGGGTTAGGCTGGGATCATTCTCTGCGAGATGATCTTAGTGCGGGAGACAAGTGTAGGAGAGGTGTACTGACTGTGTGGGCAGAACTTTGGAAGTGATTGCCCACCATTCTCAAAAGCCGCTGTGTCTCCTTGTCCCTGGGATAGCAGGGGGCGATCAAACAGCACAATACCCCCCTCCCCCTCCAACTCCAGAGGAATCAGCTCCCCGATGGGCCGCTACGGCGACAAGTGGCAGTTCGCCCACAGCCCGAGCTGCGCCACCCCAAGAACAAGACGTACCTTGCACACCATCAGCTTCTTCCCCTACGGGGAGCGTGTTCCTCTGGAGTTGGAGCGGGGCTGGGCTGGAGTTGCTGATCTGGGATCTCCGTGCTTGCAGTGGGCCTGGGGGTCGGTGTCCCGATGAGGGGGCGCAGCTCGGGCTGTGGGCTAACTGTCACTTGTCGCCATAGCGGCCCATCGGGGAACGGCTTCTGGTGGTCCTGACGTCTCCGGCCAGTTTGCAGTTTTCCTCTGGAGTTGGAACGGGGCTGGGCTGCTGCTGGCTGTGGGTCTCTGGGATCTCCGTGCTTGCAGTGGGCCTGGGGGTCGGTGTCCCGTTGGTCCTGACGTCTCCGGTGACTGGCACTGACCTGCTGGCATCGCCGACGTGAAGACAGTGCAAAGCCCCCGCGCCAGTGCAATGGGCGGGGAGCTGGAGAGGGGAGGGAAGGGGTCACACACATGGCCGGGAAGCAGAGGGGTGTAGGTGGGGTGAAACTGAAGGGAGCGACAATCTGCTGCTGCCTGCCCGCTGAGTTAAAAAGTTCCCACGCAAGACTCACGATACACTGTGTATCGTGAGTCTACCGTGGGAACTTTTTAACTCAGCGGGCAGGCAGCAGCAGATTGTCAATTATTAACCCTCCCGTGCAATATACCCTCACCTTCTCTTTTATGAATGGGATTTTAGTTCCCCTTTCTTCGAGGACCGACCGGAGGTTCCGCTGTCACCTCTGCGGGCCGCCCTTGGTGAACGTCTTCAAGGACCTTTCTTCAAGGACCGAAAAAATGTCCGCTATTCGGAGCTTTTCGTTACTTGGAATTTCGGATAAAAAGTTGTGCACCTGTATTACCAAGATTTTTTTTACACCAGAAATTTTGTTACATCGACAAAGAATAATTTAGGACAAGTAGCAGGTGCTGGTTTACTGACGACCCAACTCACTATAATATTCTCTCTGTGTTTCAGGTTAAAGGTAAACACATTCCATAGGCACCTAGGACTCTGAATAATCCTGACAATTAACTTTGTTGGAGTTTTATGCCTAAAGGCATCTTATGGAATCTGAGAGAATTCAGTGAGTTCCCTCAGGAGGCCAGTGAGATGTGAGAGATAGTCATCTGAATATTCCATATGAAACTGGCTTCTTAGTAAGGTATGGGGAAAAAGAAAGTCTCATCTTTGATTTAACACTCTACAAGCACCACTCTTCGTAAAATAGCTGAAGAAGCTGTATGGTTGTGCAATGGAGGTCCTCCAGATTCTAGTGTGGGACAGTCAGAATCTTGTTCCCACGGTAGAAATGGCAAAGATGAGATAGTATAGCTTTAAGGCAGAGTTTAGTTTAGTTTATTGATGCATGCTATCCAGTCGGCGATATACAGTTGAGGGGCAGAATGTAACGATGTGCGGGGCACGTTTTTTACACAGCGAGTGCTGGGTTCCCTGGTGGCTGCGGATGCAGATACGATAGAGGCATCTAAGAGACTTGGATAGGCACATGGATATGCAGGATTGGAGGGATATGGATAGTATGCAGGCAAAGGAGATGTTATCAATGTGCACAAACAAAGAACTGCACATGCTGGTTAATACACAAAAGGACACAGTGCTGCAGTAACTCGTCAGGTCAAGTAGCATCTCTGGAGAACATGGATAGGTTATGTTTCGGATTGAGTCCCTTCTTCAGACTGATTGTGGTGGGGGGAATAAGAAAGCTGGGGAAGTGGAGAGGTAGAACAACGTGGCAGGTAATAGGTTGACGTAGGCTAGGGGTGTTTTGAGAGGCAGATGGGTGGAACAAAGTCCAGAGATAAGAACAGAAGGTGTGCGATAGAGTTGTAGAGTTGCAGATTATGAAGCTAGAGGGACAAAAGTAGCAGGGGAGGGGAGGTAGTGAAAGGGAAGGGCGATGTTGGTAGAGGGGGGGGGAGGGTGTAGGGAGGTGTTTGTTGGAGGCTATCTAAAATTGGATAATTCAGTGTTCATCCTGTTGGGTTGTAAACTACAATCTAGCACTATGTTCAGCATGGACATTGGAGGCCTAAGGGCCTGCCACCCTGTCGTGGTGGAGAAGCATGTGTGGTCCTGATATCCTGAGAGCGATGCCGTCTGGAGCTGTGCTCCTGGTAGGGCCACCCATGGCGGTAAGGTCGTGGAGGAGGTCCCTGACAAAGAGCGATCCAACCAAGACCTCAACGGAGGAACAGGCGGAGGATGATGGCTGACTTTAGTGGAGCGTCACAACGGCTGGGATGGCGGATGAAGGCTGCAGCAGAAATGGATCCCCGGTCGTCTTGGACTCCATACCACTGGATCCTGACCCAGATCTGTCAAGAACTGTGTGGTTGCTGTCTGTGCACCAGTCTCCCCACGTTAAACAGTCACACACAGGCGTCCTCCCAATAATCGTTTTGTGTTACCGCCGATGATGATGAAGGGCCTGTACCTATGCTGTACTGTTCTATCTTCTATGTTCAATGTCCTATGAATGCTTCCCAAATATACTTGTGGCTGTTTGTCATTTTAAACATTTAAAACAAGTGCAACTCAATCTGATTTCTGGGCTGAAATGATGCTTTATTTGTTGGAATCTGATTTTTTCTTCATGGAGCTAAAAGCAAGCATCTCACACTCATTCTGTACATGGTAGATGGCAAAGCTTTCATCATGTATACTCTCCCCCACTGACTGGATAGCACACAACAAAAAACCTTTCCCACTCCGTTTCGAGACTCAACTCGAAAAGTCACCTAACGATGGAGAGAAGGCAGGTACAGGATACTGAGTTGGATGATCAGTCATGATCATATTGAATGGCGGTGCAGGCTCGAAGGGCCGAATGGCCTAATCCTGCACCTATTTTCTATGTTTCTATGTTTCTATCCATGTTCTCCAGAGATGCTGCTTGACCTGCCGAGTCACTGCAGCACTTTATGTCCTTTTGTGTATTAACCGGCATCTGCAGTTCTTTGTGTCTGCATATTGATATAATCTCCTTTGCCTGCTCATATCTATGTGCCTAACCAAAAGTCTCTTTGATGCCTCTACCGTATCTGCTTCCACACCACCCTTGGCAGCACGTTCAGGGCTCACACCACTCTCTGAATAAAAACTTGCCCCGCACATCGTTACATTCGGCCCCTCAACTGTATATCGCTGACTGGATAGCACGCAACAAAAAAGCTGTTTACTGTACTTTGGTACACATGACAATAAACCAAGCTAAACTAAACGAAAAAAACCAATGAGCAACAGCTCCAGTGAGCAAAGAAACCAATTAATAATAAAAAATGGCAGACCTCTGAGGAACGCTGCCTAATAAGAATAAATCTGAGAACCATTCCAACTGGAACTTCAATACAATAGAACAGGATGTACATAAATGACACAGGTCACCAGGGAAATATCTTACAAGGTGAATGTACTTAATTTAATTAATCTAACTTGAAGGACGAAGCTGCCTTAGCATCAGAATCTGCTGCTGGACCGGCTAATTGAAGCAATGATATTCACTGTCTTAACCATTAATAAATGAGTTTTGTTTTTTGCAAAATTATTTGTGAAAATAAATGAGAGTGACGTATTGGTTTGTCATAAATTCTTCATGTTCCCTCTCCACATTCCACTCTGCTGCAAGTAAAACTAGAGATTGATACCTTCTGCGGTATTCAATTGCTCTTACACACAACTGTGAGTCAGGCAGCATCTCCGGAGAGAAGGAATGGGTGAACAGTTGTGCAATTCGCTGCAGAGATTTGTGTGTAAACATTCAGGTAGACACTCTGATCTGATGCAATGCTTTGTGAATGCTGCACAGCTAAAAAAATCCATCCTTCAGCCAAGATGGTGTCTCAGATGGATATAGTTTTAAAGACGTTGATTGCTGAATGGCTGTTCTCCAGTTAGTGTCAATAAAACAGGTTACCTAAGTATCATCGTTATCGTGATTGCACGAGCTTGTTGTCAGCAAAAGATTGACTGTTTTTTTGCAATAAGTCACTAACAACATCCAGAAAAAACCTCATTGACTCTAAAGCATGTTAGTGGTTATGAAAGAAGTTCGTAAAATGCCTGTCCCACTTATGCGATGTTTTCGGCGACTGCCGGCACCCGTCATAGTCGCAGCAGGTCACCGAAAAATTTCAACATGTTGAAAATCCAGCGGCGACCAAAATAAGGTACGACTCTTTGGGCGACTACTCACGACTATACAGGCGACATGTTGAAAATTTAACCTACACACACTAGGTACATGTTGAAAATTTTCGGCAACCTGCTGCGACTATGACAGGTGCCGGCAGTCACCAAAAAAATCGCTTAAGTGGGACAGGCCCTTAATAACTTGCTTTCTCACATGTTATAGAAACATAGAAACATAGAAATTAGGTGCAGGAGTAGGCCATTCGGCCCTTCGAGCCTGCACCGCCATTCAATATGATCATGGCTGATCATCCAACTCAGTATCCCGTACCTGCCTTCTCTCCATACCCTCTGATCCCCTTAGCCACAAGGGCCACATCTAACTCCCTCTTAAATATAGCCAATGAACTGGCCTCGACTACTCTCTGTGGCAGAGAGTTCCAGAGATTCACCACTCTCTGTGTGAAAAAAGTTCTTCTCATTTCGGTTTTAAAGGATTTCCCCCTTATCCTTAAGCTGTGACCCCTTGTCCTCGACTTCCCCAACATCGGGAGCAATCTTCCTGCATCTAGCCTGTCCAACCCCTTAAGAATTTTGTAAGTTTCTATAAGATCCCCTCTCAATCTCCTAAATTCTAGAGAGTATAAACCAAGTCTATCCAGTCTTTCTTCATAAGACAGTCCTGACATCCCAGGAATCAGTCTGGTGAACCTTCTCTGCACTCCCTCTATGGCAATAATGTCCTTCCTCAGATTTGGAGACCAAAACTGTACGCAATACTCCAGGTGTGGTCTCACCAAGACCCTGTACAACTGCAGTAGAACCTCCCTGCTCCTATACTCAAATCCTTTTGCTATGAAAGCTAACATACCATTCACTTTCTTCACTGCCTGCTGCACCTGCATGCCTACTTTCAATGACTGGTGTACTGGTTATGCATTGTAAGATTATATTTATATTGCGATTAATATCTCTAAACCCTCCACTATATCTGAGGATGTTTGATCGACATTGAGCTCTAACACGCACACGAGCACGCACATGCACATATACACACACACGCATACAGAGCCTCTTAAGGCCCTTCTTAAGTAGTCCCTCAGGAATGAGTATGATCTCTGGTTTTGATGGTTTTCAGACGGGTGATGAGTCCAGTAATTGAACCATAGACTGCTACAAGGTGGGGTGGTGTGTCCAATAGGCAGGTGGTAGAAGCAGATACAATAGTCATATTTAAGAAGCATTTAGAAAGACACATGCAGAGGCAGGGAATGATGCCAATAATGTGAAGGCCGATGGAATTAATTTGGAAGTCAGACACAAAAACCTGGAGTCACTCAGTTGGACAGGCAGTATCTCTGGAGAAAAGGAATAGATGACATTTCGAGACCCTTCTTCAGACACTGGGTCAGGGGAAAGGGGAATGAGAGATATAGATGGTACTTAGGACAAATGAATGGAAGATATGCAGAAAGCGACGATAATCAAGAAAATGTGGAGCCCACAATGGTCCATTGTTGACTGTGGGATAGGTGATAACGATTAATTTGGATTGGGATTGTGGTTGCTACAAACATATGGGGCCAAAAGGCTGTTTCCAGTATTGTCCTATTTTATATGTTCCATGTCAATGTGTATATGTTCCCTCTTGTACACTGAAATAATCTGTCACGCCAATTAGTTTGGGCAGTATGTTTCGTATTAGTATGTTAAGTCCCACATCTTGGGGAGTTGGATATGAGCCTATTCTACATGAAGGAAAGGAGCTGAGATGTGTAGTACTGGGAATGAAGGAGAGGGAAAAGTGTCTGAACACAAGCCTACCCCGCTGTTACTCCAGCATTTATTGTCTATCTTCAGTGTAAACCAGCATCTGCAGTTCCTTCCTACATATTTCATCTGCTCCACTGTGAAATCTCCTCAAGGTATGCCTCCTTTGAAGAAGATTTCTTCCTCTCTCCGACGACAGTTCACTCTCTCCCCTGACTCTCAGTCTGAAGAAGGGTCTCGACCTGAAATGTCACCCATTCCTTATATCCAGAGATGCTGCCTGTCCCGCTGAGTTCCTCCAGCATTCTGTGTCTATCTGCAGTGTAAACCAGCATCTGCAGTTCCTTCCTGCACAAGAGAGAGGGAGTGGATTGCAGGGGTTGGATGAATAGAGGTGGAATGTGGATAGGAACCGAGACAGTGAAGGAGTGGGGTGGAATGAGGTGGTGAAGGGCCTTACAGCTGTAATGAAGCATGCAGAGCTCAAACCAAGCTTAAAGAGAAGTTTCACATTGCTCTTACAAAAGTAGACATACTAACATATCTGAATAAATTAATAAAATCACACAACAGAGGGTGGGGGGACTTGATTAATACATTTAAAACAATGTATAGAAGTTCCATACACAAATTGGAGGAAGAGCACCTCATATTTTGCTTGGGCAGCTTACAACCCAGCAGTATAAATATTGATTTTTCTAAACTTCTAACAACCCTTACATTCCCTCTCTCTACATCCCTCCCTCACCCAAGTCATTGTACCAGTTTCAAAGTTGTCTTGTTGAGTCTCATTGTCTGTGACTCGTTTTCACCTATGCCACAGCTAACAATGGCCTGTTCCCTTTATCATCTTTTATGCATGTCTTTCATTCATCTATTCTATATCTCTCTATGTCACCGTCTATGTCTCTTGTTTCTCTTTCCCCTAAATCTCAGTCTGAAGAAGAGTTTTGACCCGAAACATCACCTGTTCCTTCTCTCCAGAGATGCTGACTACCCGCGGAACTACTCCAGTCTATTTTCGGTTTAAACCTGCATTTTCTTCCTACACATTTATCTGCAGTTCCTTCCTACACATGTCCCAACTGTGTCTGATCGTTACTGGGGTGAGAAGTGAACAACTGCCCATTCTCAGCGCAGGCATTTTTTTATTGTAGCAAATATTTGTATCATTTAAATATTTTTTTACTTTAAGTATATTGAAAATCACAAGGTAATATCAACATAATTTGCTTTATCCAATTGCTTGAATTGGTAAACATTAATGAGTTCAGTGCCTCTTTTGCAGCCAAAAGTGGGGCAATATACAATGCTGGCTCGAAGAGCCAAATGGCCTACTCCTGCACCTATTGTCTATTGTCTTTTGAAATACTAAATTTAAATGAAAAGGTAACGAGAGGAATTAATTTACAAGTTTTAGCATATTGTGCAGAATGGCAGAGATTAATTTAGACCAGAAAGATGTGGGGTGATCTGGAGTGAATTTTCTGATGGCACCTCCACTGCGTGAAACCCTGGGTTGAAGGCCTGATGAGGGTTTCTGCTGTTCTTGTCCGACAATGGTGATCATTGCAGTCGTGGTGGGCTGCCCACTGAGCTGAAAAGCACAGGTAGACTGATTCATAAAGTAGACCTGATTTGTGGCAAGTCACATCCACTCAATTAATTGTCCAAGGCACAACACCCCAGCCTTCCCTTCCAAGTCAGCAGGTGTATGGGATTCAAGTCGGACTAGGAAGACATGGTTGAAACCTAATCTTTGCTTCTCTGTTTACTGAGCAACTTGAAAATGTCATTGAAGCATGCATCTAGATTTTTATTAAAGCATTTTTATTAGGTTTTATGGTGCTGATGCTATATGTGTTTGGCTAGATATTGATATATGTGCATACTTTAATGTTCGGCTAATATTAGATTCGGATCCTGTCAGAAGAATATTAAAAATGTGCAGAGCTTGAGATGGTATCAGTGTGAGCATTTGGAAATGAAAAGCAAGAAAATATCTACAGATGCCAGAAATTTGAAATTTAAAAGGGATGCCGATACTGGATTAAAACCTGCTGAAACCGATTAATTGAAGTGTTTAGAATTAGTATCAATTGGAATCCAGACCAGGTTTCATAATGCCATTGTTAAATATTTAACTTAACCAGATGAAAGGCAACCAATGTAGGCATTGCATGGAGTCTTGCTATAAATCAAAGTAGGACAAGTCTCTTTGAACTTAAGTTCGATCAAAGCAATTTCCTGTATGCAATTTGAGATGTTCCTTCTTATGATAGCTAATTCCTTTTAACTCAGGAGGAATTCTCTTAACCAGACCACTGAAAACCAATGGAGCTACGATGAGAGCAGCAGAGATTTGTGGAGACAAAATGATTTTTCAAGTCGTGTATTTCCAAAACTCAAATTATTTCATGGGCCTTTTATACTCAGTTCAGAGGATGGTTGGCCCAGCTATGATATCTCATCCAAAAGACAGTCCCTCTGACGGTAGTGTTCCCTCAACACATGATTGCAATGCTGGATAAGATGCTCAAGGGGTTGAGATGGGACCAAACCGCACCGCACCGACCAGCGATCCCTGCACATTAACGCTACCCTACACATACTATGGACAATTTACTTTTATACCAAGTCAATTAACCTACAAACCTGTACGTCTTTGGAGAGTGGAAGGAAACCCATGATCTTGGAGAAAAACACAGGCTTTCACGGGGAGAACGTACAAGCTCCGTACAGACAGCACCCGTAGTTGGGATCAAACCTGGGTCTCTGGCGCTGGAGGCGCTGTAAGGCAGCAACTCTACCGCTGCGCCACTGTGCCGCCCTAGAGATGGGACGAACTTCAAATGTAGAAATGAGACCCATGAGAGATGCACCCTTCTGTCCAGAGATGCTGTTTGATTTGCTGAGTTACTCCGGCATTTTGTATCTATCTTCAGTTTAAACCAGCATCTGCAGTTCCTTCCTTAACCTTCCTGCATCTATTTATTCTTTCCACCATTTTAATAGAGACCAAGGCCCAGAGTTTCCACTTGGCTGAATCATTGGGTTGGCCTGACCCGATTCACTAGTTATCTCCCCACGAATACACCCTGACCAGGATAGGACTCCGAATATGAACTTCCAAGCTAATCGGCAATTCCCAAGGAATTTTGTAAAGGGCTACACCTTGCAATATTTTGATAGCTAGTGAAATCACACACATGGATTGAGTCAACAATCATAGCTGCCAGAAATTCTTAAATGATAAGAAATATTGCAACGTAAAAGATAAAGAAACTATAATTCATAAAGCATTGAAAAATTAAATGCCATATTTAATTACAAGAATAAATGAAAACTCTAGGCAGCGTAGTGGCGCAGCTTGTAGAGATGCTGCGTAACAACACAAGAGAACCGGGTTTGACAATCTCCTCTGGTACTATCTGTGTGGAGTTTGCATGTTCTCCTGTTCTGCGTAGTTTCAACATCGGGCCATCGGCAGAGGCAGTGCTGAGGGTTCAAGATCCCGACCACCATGGGTGAACAAAGGAGGAAGATGACTGAATGTTATTGCCTTCCATCACAGTGGGGAATGTGGATTCCACTGTGGTGGATGTTTATGTTAAATGTATTGTGTATTGCGTTCTTTTTTTTGCTTGTATGGCTGTACGGTAACTCAAATATCACTGTACCTTGATTGGTGCATATGCCAATCAATGTGAACTTGAACTTGGTTTCCTCATGTTGCTGCAGTTTTGCTCCCACATCCCCAAAACATGCAAGTTTGTAATTTAATTGGCTTTTGTAAAAAAAAACCTTGTTTGTAATGAGTGTATGATAAGTGGGATAACATAGACGTAATGTGAAGGGGTGATCAGCAGCCGGCATAGACTCAGTGGGCCGAAGGGCCTGTTTCCATGCTGTGTCACTAAATTAAAAAAACACCCTTAAACTAACTCTCTCCCCCTCAGCTGTTACCCTCCCTGATATGGTTCAGTGGGCTGATCCTCACCCCAACATTGCTGGGAAACTGATGACATCTATTATTTGTGTCAGAACACCACGGCAAAATTCCTGACTGATAAATTGTGTGGAACTTCAGCATCTGTTTTTGAGCATTGTTTTTAGCAGTCCCTTTCTGCTTCAAACCGGTTTATTTTAAGCTAACTTGGGGGGGGGGGGGGGGGTATAATTAAGATAAACACATTGCTTAATGGGTCAATATTAGCTAATATTAGAGAGTTAACCTAAAGGGCCTGTCCCACGAGCATGCCACTCCATGCGGCAAGCGCGACCTAACGTGGTCGCTTGAGCCGTACGGCCTCGCGGAGCCGGTCCCACTTCGATCGCCGGAGCCGTATGGAGTTGTGCGGAGCTGGTCCCGACATCGCGCGGGGCTCCGAAAAACTGACCGTGTTAAAAAATTCCACGCGGCAACGGTCTTCCGGCCAGCAGCCGCCTCGACGCCGTACGCACTGCCTCGACGGGCGTACGCAGCGTCTTGACGCGGACTTCGCTTGAACTTCACGTCACTCACTCGACCTCCGCGCGGCCCCCGCTTCCAGTTTGGTCGCGCTCGCTGCATGCAGGCGCATGCTGGTGGGACCGGCCCTGTACAGGGATCACTCGACCTCCGCGCGGCCCCCGCTTCCGGTTTGGTCACGTTTGCCGCATGCAGGTCACATGCTCGTGGGACAGGCCCTTTAGCTCTTAGTGCTAACAGAATCAAGGGATATGGGGAAAAAGCAGGAATGGTGTACTGATTTTAGATGATCAGCTATGATAATATTGAATGGGGGTGCTGCCTTGTAGGGCTGAATGGCCTACTCCTGCACCTATGTTCTATGTTTCTATAACATTTATTGCCATCTATAGATTCCTGGCATTTTAATAGCCTAATAGGTTCTTTCAGAGAGGTGCAAGCAAAATGGGACTGGAATCATTGATGGTTCGAATCCCACGTGGCTTGTGTTTCTATGAACCTCGTGTGGTTTTTTACAATATCTGGCTGATTTATGGCGATTTTCTTTTAATTATTAGCTCAGAAGTTCATAATTTGCTCTGCAGGAGATTTAACTCATGAGCACAATAACTCATACACTATTGGTTCAGTGAGATCAGCACTTCTAGAGTAATCTATAAAAGAATGTCGTCAGGATTCAGAGTTTATGTTACAAAGAGTGAATTAAGACAGCGGAAACTTCCACTACAATGGAGACGTCTAGAAGGAGATTTGTTGGAGGTTTTTAAGATTAAGAAAGGTTTTGATAAAGTGAATTGGGAAGGCATATTCCATAGCTTTAGCACAAGTGGATTAACCATTTCCAATTATCATTAAGAAAGCAAGGAGTGATATTAATAACAATTACTTTTTACAGAGTGTTATTGGGGCATGGTCAACTCCATAAAAAGCACAGGCAGATGTGCTTTAATATTATAGAATCATACAGAAGAAGGTTATTTGTCATAAGGTCATAAGTGATAGGAGCAGAATTAGGCCATTCGGCACATCAAATCCACTCCGCCATTCAATCTCTTCCTCCTAACTCCATTGTCTTGCCTTCTCCCCATAACCCCTAACACCCGTCAAATCTATGATGATAATTTAGAAAGTATTCTATTCTGTTGTATTTGTCCAATTCTTTCCTCGTAATATTGCAAAGTTTATTCCCCCAAGTGCCTTTTCAATTACATTTCAAAAGCTCTAATTGAATCTGTTTCTGCCATCCATCAGGGGAATGAGCTCTAGGTTATAACTGTGCCCTGTATTTATTGTTTCATTACCATGTACCTCCAGCATATTATGTCCATAATTCTATATCTTTCTCTCCTGACCCTCGAGCTACCCATGATAGGGAACGGTTTCTCTAAATATATCCTACCTAAAAGCATTTTGGTTTGTAGCGTGTAATCCTCAGGGATAAGTTCTGGAATGCAGTAAGTTCACCCGAAATGTCAACCATTCCTTCTCTCCATAGATGCTCTGTATGCGCTGAGTTATACCAGCATTTTGTGTCCATCTTCTGCAGAACTTTGAATGCGGTTTTGTCCAATTTCTACACGAGTACCTGCCATTTATAGCTTGTAACTATACCTGATGTCAAAGCAATTTAATCTGATGGCTATCTCGTTATTTATCATATGGAAATGATACTAATTGTAACCATTACTATGCTAAACCAACAGTGTTACCTCTGGGCAAAGATGCACAAAATGGGATTGCTTTTGGAACTCAAACACATGAGAAGGGTCACCTGACCACTCAAACCTGCTCTGTCATTCAATATGATCATGACTTGCTTACCGAGGTCTCATTTCCTCTTCTTGCATCAGTTAACCACGGCCTTCAATTTCCCAAACTTTCAAGTACAAGTGAGTTTATTGTCATGTGTCCCTGTATAGGACAATGAAATTCTTGCTTTGCTTAAGCACACAGAAAATAGTAGGCATTTACTACAAAACAGATAAATGTGTCCATATACCATGATATAAATATATACACACATGAATAAATAAACTGATAGTGCAAATAACAGAAAGTGGTTGGTAATAATCAGAGTTTTGTCCGAGCCAGGTTTAATAGCCTGATGGCTGAGGGGAAGTAACTATTCCTGAACCTGGTTGTTGCAGTCTTCAGGCTCCTGTACCTTCTACCTGAAGGTAGCAGGGAGATGAGTGTGTGGCCAGGATGGTGTGGGTCTTTGATGATACTGCCAGCCTTTTTGAGGCAGCGACTGCGATAAATCCCCTCGATGGAAGGAAGGTCAGAGCCGATGATGGACTGGGCAGTGTTTACTACTTTTTGTAGTCTTTTCCTTTCCAGGGCGCTCAAATTGCCGAACCAAGCCACGATGCAACCGGTCAGCATGCTCTCGACTGTGCACCTGTAGAAGTTAGAGAGAGTCTTCCATGACAAATCCGACTCTCCGTAATCTTCTCAGGAAGTAGAGGCGCTGATGTGCTTTTTTGATGATTGCATTAGTGTTCTCGGACCAGGAAAGATCTTCAGAGATGTGCACGCCCAGGAATTTGAAGCTCTTGACCCTTTCAACCATCGACCCGTTGATATAAATGGGGCTGTGGGTCCCCCTCCTACTCCTTCCAAAGTCCACAATCAGTTCCTTGGTTTTGCTGGTGTTGAGGGCCAGGTTATTGCGCTGGCACCATATGGACAGTTGCTCGATCTCTCTTCTGTACTCTGACTCATCCCCATCAGTGATACGCCCCACAATAGTGGTGTCGTCAGCGAACTTGATGATGGAGTTCGCACTGTGATTCGCTACGCAGTCATGGGTATAGAGTGAGTACAGCAGGGGTCTGAGCACGCAGCCTTGAGGTGCTCCCGTGTGATTGAGGCAAATATTTCCCCTTTAAATACTTATAATGTTCTAGCCTCCACAATCATGATTCACGATCCTTTGCAAGGTGAAATGAAGCTACATATGCTGGCACATCTGTCTGCAAGTCTGGTTGCCCCATTACAGGATGTGGACGCTTTGGAGAAGGGGCAGATGAGATTTACCAGAATGCTGCCTGGATTAGAGAGTATTAGCTACAGGGAGTGGTTGGATAATCCTGGATAATTTTCTCTGGAGCATCTGAGGTCGAGGTGGGACGTGATAGAGGTACATAACATTGTGAGAGGCAGAGAAAAGGTAGGTACAGAACCTTTTTCCAAGGGTGGAATTATCAAAGACTAGAGGTCAGAGCTTTAAGGCCAAAGGGGAAAAATATTAAAGGAGATGTACAGGGTAAGTTCTGTAACACGGAGAAATGGGTGTCTGGAACGTACTGCAGATTAGTGGAGTAGCCAGGTATGATAGTGGCATTTAAGAGACTTTTAGGTTAGCATGTGGATATGCAGGGAATGGAGAGACCTGAATCAGGTCCAAACAGGGGAGATTAACTTGGTATCATGTTCAGCACAGACATTGTGGACTGAAGAGTCTTTCCTGTGGTGTACTAGTCTATATCTATGGTTATGTATACCAGTAGGGGGCGCCGTGCGATGGCTGCTCTGCCAACAGTCTGTTCGTTTTTTCATCTTTTTTTATTTTTAGTGTTTATTAAAAGTTTGTTTTAATGTTCTTCAGTTTGTCTTATGTAGGGAAAGGGGGAGGGGATTGGGGGAAACTTTTTTTCAAATTCTCACCTTGCCGGAGATGCGATTGATTCTGCATCGCATTCTAGGCGTGCTCTGCCATCGATGGAGCTGGAAGCCTCCTCGAACTGTCGTGAGCCCCACCGCGGGAGGCAGACATAACATCGGAGCTGATCCCTTGCCTGGGATCGCTCCATCCACGGCCTGCGGACTTACCATCAAGAGGTCGCAGTCTCTGGAGAGGCTGAGTCGGAAGCTCCAACGTCACGGAAGGTTCGACCAGCCCCGACGCGAGGTTCGATCGCCCAGCGCGGGGGGAGCTGACATCCCCCCGATGCAGGAACAGATCGCCCCAACGCGGAGGGCCAAAACGCTGCCGGCTACGGGAGTCAAGATTTTCCCGTCAACGAAGGGCTTGAGGTCCCCGACCACGGGAGAACAAAGGGAAGGGACTTGAACTTCATTTCGCCTTCCATCACAGTGAGGAATGTGGTGGAGTCACTGTGGTGGATGTTCATGTTAAAATGTGTTTCTCCTAACTTGAGGAAGGACATCCTTGTGATTGAGGCAGTGCAGTGTAGGTTCACGAGATTGATCCCTGGGATGGCGGGACTGTCAAATGAGGAAAGATTGAAAAGACTAGGCTTGTATTCACTGGAGTTTAGAAGGATGAGGGGGTTCTTATAGAAACATATAAAATTATAAAATGGCTGGACAAGCTAGATGCAGGAAACATTTTCCCAATGTTGGGCGAGTCCAAAACCAGGGGCCACAGTCTTAGAATAAAGGGGAGTTCACTTAAGACTGAGGTGAGAATTTTTTTTTCCACCCAGAGAGTTGTGAATTTATGGAATTCCCTGCCACAGAGGGCAGTGGAGGCCAAATCACTGGATGGATTTAAGAGAGAGTTAGATAGAGCTCTAGGGGCTAGTGGAGTCAAGGGATATGGGGAGAAGGCAGGCACGGGTTATTGATAGGGGACGATCAGCCATGATCACAATGAATGGCGGTGCTGACTCGAAGGGCCGAATGGCCTCCTCCTGCACCTATTTTCTATGTTTCTATGACTTGGCAAATGAAATTCCTCGTATGTTGCAAAACATACTTGGCTAATAAAGTATTATTCTGATGTTTAATCCTTAACGTGTTTAATGATTACATGAGGACATGCAACTTGTTACCCAGGAGACCCCCTCAATTTCCCCACCAACTCTGGTGTAAGTCCTCCTTCTGGATCAGATCCCTTGTCATCTCTTGTCATAAGTTGATCTCGTTTGATCTATGTTATTAAGAAACATGACTTAGCAGCAGTGCTTAATACCGTGACGGGGAGATAAAGATGTAAGCTTTGAGCTAGCCTGGATGCCCAGAATCTCTGGGCTATAAAAACATCGTGATGCAATGTCCATTCCTCCTCCAGGTTTAACCGCGTCAGAGTCAGTGGAAACTGAGCTGGATGTCCAGGAGTACACAGCTCCTATTCTTTACAATAATCCCCATTTTTCCCTGTCCATTCCAAATGCAGCACCAATTAAGTGAGCATGAATTAACCCTGGAGCCTTTGATGTAGCTTGTTAGTTATGACTAGGAACAACGCCAAAAACCCCATTCAAAGTAACATTCTCACGTTTTTTTTCTTCTGCTTGTGAAAAGTATTTTATTTAATAGGTGACTCTCGATGGCCTCTTGGGCATTAATGCCCTCTCTTGGCTATACTTGAGAAAGCATGAATGAAATTTGATACTGCTAAAGGAGGTGAATTGGCATATTTACAGGTTTTACAGTGTGATAATCATGTACCTTTGGAAAGGCTTGGTTGTATCAGCTTACTCTCTCGTTGGTTCTGTACAATGGGAATACAATGTTAAATAAATGAGAAATGAATAAAGCTATTCATTGTAGCTCTTAGATCATTCTGATAATGGGCTTCCCATTTCAAGTGCCACGGATACATTCGCGGGTGAGATCTTTGCCTTTGCAGCTGAGACAATACAGAGGAAACTCAGGTGTCAATGGTCAAGCACTAGTAAAACACCTCCCCATCTACTTGAGTCTCCTGCCAAGGTATCTTTACTGACTGAGCAGTATAATATCTTCGAATCGTTATTGTTAATAGACTGGAATGAGTATAATGCAAGGCATCTTATTTTTCTGCATTCACTGTGGGGAAGAAACCATGACCTCTGTTGTATATTCTTTCAGAGCGATTGCACCACAGCTATCTTGATACACAATTTTTGCCTGTGCACCCTTCACTCACACTTCACATGAATCCTACCCATCGAAAGCAGTGCCCCTGACATTGTATTCCAGATCAGGGAACGCTCTCGACCAGAACAGAAGCTGCTTGAAACAGTTCTTTGCCTGGGCTGATTTTATGTCTTAAACTCGGGAAACGCGCAGGAGATCCCTGAAGACAAAATTGCAAAATTGAAAAAGCGTGCTGGAGAATTGCTGCAGCTGAATGTTGATTTAAATTTTCTTGAAGGGGTTAAACAGGAGGCACCGTGATCCTCGCTGTGGTGAGGAGCCCTGTAGCTGCGGCTACTGGAAGTGTTGCTAAGACAGTTGTACTTATTCAGCATAGATTGCAGTACCACCTCCTGATCACAGACACAACGCACATCTTCCACCTTCTGCCTTTCTTGCGAGCAGTTCAATTTTCACCTGACAGCTGTGTCAGACTCTGCTCGCCTCCTCTCTGTCAAAATGGATTAGAAACTGTGCGCAATTGCAACATCTCTCTTGCTCTGTGGCTGCTAATTCCAACCTGATCCTGAAAGGTAAGGCTCTCTGTGAAAATGTGTTGGCAAATGTCTCAAATAATGATTCTCTCTCCAACATGTCTGCCATCGTGTTTTGCCTAGCCTCTTGTTTAGTGTTGTAGTGGCATGCACCTGAATTTTTATTAAGCACTTGCTGCAAACATATATGGATTTTTGTTTTGTGTGGGAAGGGCTATTCTTATTCTTAGTCCGAGGCTGGGGCACTCCTTTTCGATTTCTGCGGGCACAATTTGGAGTTCCCGAGACATGCTGGTACACAAATCCTCCAGTATGAAGAAGGGTCTCGACCCAAAACGTCACCCATCCCTTCTCTCCAGAGATGCTGCCTGTCCCGCTGTTACTCTAGCTTTTTGTGTCTCTCTTCGGTTGAAACCAGCATCTCCAGTTCCTTCCTACTCATGAATCCTCCAGCCTCGTATTTAACGAGTGTGTGCCACGATGCTGAGCAGGTTACAGGATGAAAGAGTTGGAAGCTCGTTGCAGGAATGCCAAATATGATGCAAATCTACGAGGTCGGCATATTATTGTTGTTCTAAAGAAATGATTGATTCCTTCGATATGGGAAAAGCTGGCAAGACCATCCTTTTTTGCCTATCTCTTATTTGTGCCGAGCCTCTTTAAACTGCTGCAGCTTGTGTGGAGTGGGATTGCGTGGGCTGTACAGGGATTTAACTCCAGTGACAGTCAGAGGATAACAACCACAGTCAGTCAGGATAGTGTGTAACTTGAGGAAGGGGTTTAATAACATGATATTCCCATGCACCTATTGCCCTTGACTTTTGCAGCTGAGGGTTTTTAGGGCAAGGCACAGTGATATACTCTGTGCACAGCATATGCTACAGCCATGATTTGCCTGTTATGGAGGAGGTGGGTGCTTTACTATTCGATGAGGTGCTGATTAAACAAACTGCGTTTTGCTGGTTGGTGTTTCTTGAGTTTCTTGAGCATTACTGCTACTGCACCTTGTCTGAATGACGACCGTCCGGTGGCCCTTACCTCGGTAGTCATAAAATGCTTTGAGAGGCTGGTGAAGAAACACATCTGCGCCTTCCTCCCTCGCAACATGGACCCGTTGCAGTTCACATACCGTCCGAACAGATCCACGGACGGTGCGGTCTCCCAGGTTTTGCACACCGCTCTCTCTCATCTTGACAGCCAGAAGGGGACTACGTGAGGATGCTGTTCATAGACTTCAGTTCAGCCTTCAACACGATAGTCCCCACCAGACTGGCCGGGAAGCTACTGGAATTGGGGCTCAACACCTCCCTGTGTGCCTGGGTCCTGGACTTTCTCACCGCCAGACCCCAGGTAGTCAAGATGGGAGGGAATACATCGAAGTCCCTCACCCTGAGCACAGGATCGCCCCAAGGTTGCGTCCTCAGCCCCCTATTGTACTCCCTGTACACACATGACTGTGTGGCTAGGTTCAGCTCCAACTCAATAATTAAGTTTGCTGATGACACTGTGGTGGTGGGCCTGATCTCAGACAACGATGAGAAGGCCTACCGGGAGGAGGTGGCTGATCTAGCACTCTGGTGCCAGGACAACAGCCTCCTCTTGAACATCAAAAAAACATAGGAGCTGATTGTGGACTTTAGGAGGGCACATCATCCGAGGACGTACACACCATTGAGGATAAATGGGGATCCTGTGGATAGGGTGAACTGTTTTAAATACCTGGGAGTCCACATCTCCGAGGATATGACATGGACATCACACGCCGCAGCACTCGTGAGTAAGGCAAGGCAGCGCCTTTACCACCTCAGGCAATTGAGGAAATTCAGAGTGTCTCCGAGGATCCTCCAGTGCTTCTACGCAGCGGCTGTGGAAAGCATCTTGTCCGGAAATATTACCATCTGGTTTGGGAATTGCTCTGCCCAGGACAAGAAGGCTCTGCAGAGATTAGTGCGTTCGGCCGAACGCACTATGGGAACTTCACTCGCCCCCCTGCAGGAACTATACATCAGGAGGTGCAACTCCAGAGCCAATAAAATCATGAGAGCCCCCTTCCACCCCTGCAACAGACTGTTCCAGCTGCTATGGTCAGGCAAACGCCTCCGTTGCCATGCTGTGAGAATGGAGAGGTTGAGAAGGAGTTTCTTCCCAGAGGCCATTCGGACTGTAAACTCCTATCTCACCAGGGACTAACTCTACTGAACGTTTTTCCTTCCAATATTTAATATGTAAAAGAATATGTGTGTGTTTATGATTGTGTTTATAGTTTGTTTGGTTGTTTGTTTGTTTGTCTTTTTGCACAAAGTCCGTGAGCATTGCCACTTTTCATTTCATCTCGTATGTGTATGTGACGAATAAACTTGACTTGACTTGACTTGACTTGACTCGACCTTTCCAGGTAAGCACAGAGTATCCTAATTTCAGCTTTGTGGGTTTTGGCAAAGCTTTGGGAAGTGAGGAAGTACATTGTCTGCTGCAGAATTCCCATCTCAGACATTCCACGGTAACCATACCATTGATGTGCCACTAAATGCCATTTAGTGGGAGGCATGCCGATGGTGTTATCATTGAAATTCAAGATGAGGTAGAAGGATGCTCTTGTTCTGGCGATGAGGTTATTTTCTGCTGCTTTTATTATCTATAGAATTTGGTTTAGTTTGGTTTAGTTTAGAGATACAGAATGGAAACAGGCCCTTTGGCCCCTGGTGTCCGTGCCGACCAGCGATCCCCCCATCCCAACACTCTCCTACACACCCTAGGGACCATTTACAATTTTAACATGCCAATTAGCCCACAATCCTGTACGTCTTTGGAGTGTGGGAGGAAACCAGAGCTCCCGGAGAAAACCCCCGCAGGTCAAGGGGAGAACGTACAAACTCTGCACAGACAGCACCCGTACTCAGGATCGAACCTGGGTCCCTGGCACTGTAAGGCAACAATTCTACTTCTGCGCCACCGTGCCGCCCAAATTGGAAGTGTCATAGGCCCCAGCGAGATTTGAACTCACGCTGGGGCCTATGATGGTACTGTACAAGTCCAGTGCTCTAACCCCTGAGCTGTAGAGCTGAAACATGATTAAATGAAGAAATTATCAGTAAGAAACCTCACTTCCAACCATGTCGAGTAGGTTGGTGGGAATGTATGCATTTCCTCTCTTAATACTGAGATCATTGGCCTCCAACGAGCACATCTATCTTCCTTAGTCCCGGATATAATATACCCCAGTTACTACCACCACACTCACTCTGTCGTGTGCAATTCTCAATTGATTTCATCCTGTCTTTGACAAATTTAATGCTTTAATATTCTTGTTGGACTGATGGCTGCTTTAGAATTCAGATCCAGTGTCTATATTCGGTCCAAGGCTTTAAATATGGATGGCATCTTTGTGCATTGATTAGCATGGGTGTCAGAGGTTATGGGGAGAAGGCAGGAGAATGGGGCTAGGAGAGAGAGATAGATCAGCCATGATTAAATGGCGGAGCAGACTTGATGGGCCGAATGGCCTAATTCAACTCCTATCACTTATGACCTTATGTTCTCAACGCCTTATGAGTAAATGCAACCTGTTTAATGTGTTGTCAAACCACATCAATTACAGGACTATTAACTTAAATCAAATCAATCTGTAATGTAATGAAAGGTCTCAATCTGTTTAAGAGTATTGTCGAATGTAAATCTGACACAGTTTGAAGGTGATTCACCAAATGTGACTGCAGGGTAGGAACACAGGTTTGACTGAGGAGAGTGGTTTTAGGTCACATATTAAAGAAGAGTAGCAGAGGTAGACTGGTGGACAATTTTAGGGGTATACATTCTCAGGTGGTGAAGACATTGTCGTCAGTGGGGGGCATAGGCAGCTGCAGTGAGAGCAGACATGTCAACCACAATTCCAAGGTAGCACTTGGTTCTCCTCAACTTCAGGCAGATCCCTGCGGTGGGACTTTTGACAACCAAACGGGTGCTGTCTATACGATGTTTGTACATCCTCCCCGTGACACGCGTGGGTTTTCTCCGAGATCTTTGGTTTCCTCCCTTGGTTTGGTGTATGTGTAAATTGTCCCTTGTGTGTATAGGATGGTGTTAATGTGCGGGGATCACTGGTCGGAGCGGACTCGGTGGGCCGAAGGGCCTGTTTCCGCTCTGTATCTCTAAACTAAATTAAAAACGAAACTGTCTTTGAGTTGGGACCAAAGGTGATTGTTGTGTATTTGGATGCGTGGAACAGACTTAAATAAGGCTCAGGCACGGGAGTAATCTTACAGGCTACTTTATTCCAGGACGTCACCTTGAGTCTTCCTGTGCACATGCGTACTTGCACAAGACATCACAAGATATCACATCTACTAATTACATATGCTAATTTTCACATACCTAACACTCCTCCCCCTATAACTTGGAGGCTGGTAACACTATTTCTATTACATACTTAACAGTGATGTCTTCGGAATTCTCCATATTTAAGACAGTTAACATTGTTAAGCATTTGATATCAGGTTATTTCTGAGTGGCTGGGAGCGAGAGAGATAGTTTATACTGCATGAGATTGGCCCTTCAGCTCGCTGAGTCAGCATTGACCCTCATCCACACATTTCCACTAATCCTACACTAACCCCATTTTATTTCCCCCCACATTCCCATCAATTCTCCCCAGATTCCACCTAAACACCAGCAGCAAATTCCAGTGGTCAATTAACTTCCCAACTCGGGATGTGGGAGGAAACGTGATTGCCCAGAGGAAACTCGCATGGCCACTGGGAGAACGTGCAAACTCTACACAAACAGCGCCAGAGGTCAGGGTTAAAGCAGAGTTACTGGAGCTGTGCAGCAGCTACTCTGCTGTCTGAAGAAAAGTCTCCATCCGAAATGTTACCTATTCCCTCGCTCCAGAGATGCTGCTGTCTGACCTGCTGAGTTACTCCAGCTTTTTGCATCTATGCTACTGTGCCACCATGTTGTTCAAGAGAGACTTATCATCAGAATACAAATAACGCCGCATTTTGTGATTTCAAATGGCATAGTTAAAGCACAGTCCATAGATCAGAAGGGGAGGGTGATCGTGCTTTGATATAGACATGCGATGCAAATAAGTGGTGTGACAGGAAGTAATATTACAGGTGAATCTCTGACTATGATTCAGTGAAGCTAAGGAGATCAGTATATGGTATCCCCAACAGATAGGTTGGGAAGAATAACTTTGCCTTATTGAGAATGAGCAGAATTTAATTTGCGTTTACAATGAAAGTTTTTTTCAATGGCGGGTGTGATGGCAATTTCTAACTTTTCCAGTTTCCTCTTTCCCAATTACTACACAGGAAGTAGGAGTGATCTCGCGCAGACCTAATAGAGCAGATCTTCCAGTCGTTGTTTCCAGTATAATTGGTTGGTTATTGAAGTAGTTGTACAAACAAAGAGATGAACGTACCAGGCTTTCCTTATACTGCATACACGTTGTAGCTAGACTGTTCCACTCGATCTGGTTCCACTTAGTCTGTTCCCTGGTCTGGTGAAAACTGTATGCTCACCCTCCCTGTGTCTGTCCTGGCTTTCTGTCGATATGTCCCAATATATATACACCACTCTGTGCATCGAGAGACTGCCCCGAAGTGTCCAAAATAATACTGCAATATAATATAATATTCCAACAGTAGTTAGCCTAAACATAAATGGCTCTAACAGCAGGGCTATAACAAGTTTAGAGAAACTTGAACATAAGAGTAATGGAAGAGGTTGGAAGGTGACTGCATAGTCTCTTGGATGCGAGGCATGATCAGTAAGTATGTAGATTACACTAAAGTGGGTGTTATCCTAAATAGTGTTCAACATTACAGCAGGACCTTGATGAGTTGCGCAAGTGGGCTGAGGAATGGTTAATGGAGTTTAATGCAGATAAGTATGAGGTTGGTACGTTTTGAGAAATTAAACCAGGGCAGGACCTTAACGGTAAATGGCAGGGCTTTGAGGAGTGTTGTACAGCAGAGAAATCCAGATACATAGTTCAATGAAAGTGGCATCACAGGTAGATAGGATGGTCAAGAAGGCTTTTGGCCTATTGGTCTTCATCATACAGGGCATTGAGGGTGTAAGCTGGGATGTTGTGTTCCAGTTGCACAAGACAATGGTGAGGCCACATTTATAGTATTGTGTTCAGTTTTGGTGACCCTGCTATAGGGAAGATATTATAAAGCTGGAAAGAGTGCAGAGAAGATTTACAAGGATGTTGCCAGGACTTGTGGGCCTGAGCTTTGTAAGGAGGGGTAAGGCTGGATAGGATCTTATAAGGATAAAGATAGGAAAGTGCACAGTTTTTTTCCCCAAAGTAGGGGAATCAAGAACCAGAGGACATAGGTTTAAGGTGAGAGGCAAAGATCTAATAGGAGCCTGAGGGCTGACTTTCATGCAGAGTGGCAGGCATATGGAATGAGCTGCCAGAGGAGGAACTTGAAGCAGGTCTTATACCCTTTAAAAGACATTCAGGCAGGTAGATGGGTAGGAAAGATTTAAAGGCATATACAGTAGGCCAAATATAGGCATGTGGGACTAGTGTGGATGGGGCATCTTGGTTGTCATGGGCAAATTGCATTGGAGGGCCTGTTTCCAATCTGCATGACTCTAAGACTTATGATAGAACATAACTTCACCAACAGTAGGCTATTTGGCCCATTAGCTGGTACTGGGTATTTTTCCCAGAGTCTCTCATACATTCTCTTCAAGTGTTTATCTGATCATGTAATTCTGAATTCAAATCCAAGTGAAAAACAAAACACCTCACCTCTTTGAATGAGGGCACCTGTGAGTTGTGGATTGGGGCCTTGCCTCAATGTCTAAAGCCCAGTCCCTATCCAGAGACCTGAACACATCGACCTTAAAGTGCAATGAGGGGCAATGGGAGAATTGAGCTGCAGACAAGGTGCAGTCTTTGAGATGTATTATTAAACTGGGGCCCTGTGTAACTCTCAAGAGACTTCAAATAATTCCAGTCACACTTGGAAGTAAAATGGAGGAGTCAATCCTGGTGAAGGTTTATCCCAAGTTGAACATTGTTAATAACTCATTACAACTTTGCAGTTTGTGAGAGTTTGCTGCACACTGTTAACTCAGTTTCCGACAGTACAAAATTACATTACTTAAAATAAACTCTAGCTCTCAATTGATTTGGGACCACCTGAGTGAGGTGTGAATTGTAAGAGTCAGTTCAATTTTGTTATCTTTGGGAGAATGTGAAATGATTGCAAATAATGTCCACAGTTTCTGCCAATGCACAAATAAAAGTTCCTCCACTTCTGCCCCCATCAGCGTGGCACTTCTTCCAAAGAAGGACAACTTAATTTTCTAAACTTTTGCCAAGAACTGACGTGAAAAGACGTTGAGTAATTCAAATGCTGGAAGAACTAAACCAAGGTGAACATGAGCTCAACTAGGTGCTTTCTAAATTAGTCGGCACTCAGGTAGGCAGGTTGTGAACAGTAGCGCTTGGACCCAACTGATAATATCAAGATAGATGGTTTAGTCAAACGAACTTTAAAGTTTCCAATCATCTGATGACACAAAGCTGAACGGAATTATGAATAGTGATGAGTACAAAGGAGGTACTGAATTGTTGGGTGAATAGGCAACGGCATTGCAGATGGGGCGTGAGATTAATCACAACATCAAAATGTTGAGCTCCTTTTAAATTGTGAGCGGTCAGGAGATGTTGATATTTCAAAGGATCTGTGTGTCTTTGTAAATAGGTCACTGAATGCTATTATGCAGGTGTGGCAGGCAATTTAAAAGAATCAAGTCAAAAGTGTTTTGTTGTCATAGGTCCCGGAAAGAACAATTACTGTCAATTCTTACTTGCAGCAGCACAACAGAATATGTTAACATAGTACACTATAAACAATATAATAAATGAGAAAAAAAGTTCAGTATGTGTGTGTGTGTATATCTATATATATATAATATATATCTATCTATATATATATATATATATATATATATATATATATATATATATATATATATATACACATCTACTAGACTAAGTGGGACCCGTTGGGTCCCATGTTCACACAGGAGGGCTGGTCCCCCAACGCAATATTCCACCTCTCCACCAATTCCAATATTTGTGGCCACTACTGGTCTCCAGAGGGCTAGTATGGACATTGTGGGCCAAATGAATTCTTGGGGTGGCAGCTCAGTCCCTCAAGCCTGATGTGCTGGCAGCTCACTCACGGCTGGTGGGCTGGCAGTTGACTCACGGCTATTCCTTGAAATTCCATTTCAAGCAGAGTGCAAGGCCACCAAATTCAAATGCAGTTTCTTACCTCTTCGAGCTGGGTGCAAGGCCACAAAATTCAAGTGCAGTTGCATAACACTTCAAGCAGGGTGCAAGGCCACCAAATTCAGGTTCAGTTACCTACCACTTCAAGCAGGGTGCAAGGCCACCAAATTCAAGTGCAGTTTCATACCATTTCAAGGAGGGTGCAAGGCCACCAAATTCAAATGCAGTTTCATACCATTTCATGCAGGGTGCAACGACATCACATTCAAATGCAGTTTCATACCATTTCGTGCAAGGCCACCACATTCAAATGCAGTTTCATACTATTTCAAGCAGGGTGAAACCACCATAAAAACCACCATAAAACCACACATAGAAACATAGAAACATAGAAAATAGGTGTAGGAGTAGGCCATTCAGCCCTTTGAGCCTGCACCGCCATTCAATATGATCATGGCTGATCATCCAACTCAGTATCCTGTACCTGCCTTCTCTCCATACCCCCTGATCCCTTTAGCCACAAGGGCCACATCTAACTCTCTCTTAAATATAGCCAATGAGCTGGCCTCAACTACCTTCTGTGGCAGAGAGTTCCAGAGATTTACCACTCTGTGTGAAATATGTTTTTCTCATCTCGGTCCGAAAGGATTTCCCCTTTATCCTTAAACACAAAACACCACGCTCACAGTTCAGTAAACATTCAGTGTGTTCAGTTGATTCACAGCTCAGACAGAGTCGTGACCTCTCCCTCCCCCATCATGGAGAGACTGAGCCATACCCACACTTCCGGGTTTTATAATCCCTCCCCCTCCCACCGGAAAAGGTGTGGCCTTCATGCCGTGATTGACAGGAGAGAGATTCTCAACATTTTTAACACTAATAACACTTTTGTTTTTCATTGATGGGAAGAATCCTCTGCACCTGATGAGCGGAGGGGGACTGAGTAAGATGGCCAAAAATCACAGCCGTAAGTGGTAACATTTTATCCAAAATCAATATAGTGCAAACAGGAAGTTGTCAAGTTTAGACAAACAACCATTTGCAGACAGTGCCTTTTCACTTCAACCCAAACCCCCCAAACAACCATTTGCAGGCAGTGCCTTTTCACTTCAACCCAACCCCCCCAAACAACCATTTGGCTAAGTGGTAACATTTTATCCAAAATCAATATAGTGCAAACAGGAAGTTGTCAAGTTTAGACAAACAACCATTTGCAGACAGTGCCTTTTCACTTCAACCCAAACGCCCCAAACAACCATTTGCAGGCAGTGCCTTTTTACTTCAAACCAACCATATTTTCATTTTCAAACCACATTAAGGGCACTCACAGTTGAGTTGACATGTGTTCAGTGTTATTCAGAGCTCAGAGAGATGTGACCCTCTGGCTTCCTCCATCTTGCAGAGACTGAGTGAGGCACACCACTTCCTGGTTTTATAGGAAGTTTTATAGGCCAGACAGGAAGTTGTCAAGTTTAGACAAACAACCATTTGCAGACAGTGCCTTTTCACTTCAACCCAAACCCCCCAAACAACCATTTGCAGGCAGTGCCTTTTCACTTCAACCCAAACCCCCCAAACAACCATTTGCAGGCAGTGCCTTTTTACTTCAACTCAAACCCCCCAAACAACCATTTGCAGGCAGTGCCTTTTTACTTCAAACCAACCATATTTTCATTTTCAAACCACATTAAGGGCACTCACAGTTGAGTTGACATGTGTTCAGTGTTATTCAGAGCTCAGAGAGACGTGACCCTCTGGCTTCCTCCATCTTGCAGAGACTGAGTGAGGCACACCACTCCCTGGTTTTATAGTCCCTCCCCCTCCCTCCAGCAGGGGCAGCAGAGAGAATGGCAATTAAAAAAACAAACATTAATATCTCTCTGATTTTTCATCAATGGGAAATATCCTCTGGTCCAGGAAGGCGGAGGGGGGCTCTGAGTGAGGTGGCCTAAAATCACGGCCGTGGGTGGCGGCGTTCTCTCGGAAATCACAGCACAGTGAGCCAAAAGCGGTCAAGATCAGACTTTTAGTAATATAGATATATATATCATATTAAAACTCTGATCTTGTAGGTGTGTATATGTGTGTGTGTATATGTGGTTGTCTTTACATCTTTGCAAAAATACTACGCGGTAATGATTACATTTTTACATTTTCTGATTGACATTTTTCCCCTCAGGGCCGAGAACACCTTTACTGAACATTTTATGCTTTATTTCTCAACTGAGTACTGATTAAAGTCGGCTAGCAGTGATCAGCTTCACTGAAGGTTTCATCTAATATTTCAAGTTATTCGCGATTAAAGCTTTAAAAATGCCAACTTTCACAAGATTTTTACTGTTAACATCATTCCTGCCAGCTTCCAACACACTTCCATCCAATGTTGCGACACAGGAACACTCTGAACTTTTCACCTCACAGGATGGGGAGGGCGAATTGCTATTGCAACATGCTGGGCAAGTACAATTGAGGGCTCCAGGTAGGGAACGGGTGCATTGGAGGAGCAGACCCAACTAGTCTGCACTTGGTCTTTTATATATATATGTGTGCGTGTTTATGTATATCTATATTACTAAAAGTCTGATCTTGACCGCTTTTGGCTCACTGTGCTGTGATTTCCGAGAGAACGCCGCCACCCACGGCCGTGATTTTTGGCCACCTCACTCAGAGCCCCCCTCCGCCTTCCTGGACCAGAGGATATTTCCCATTGATAAAAAATCAGAGAGATATTAATGTTTGTTTTTTTTAATTGCCATTCTCTCTGCTGCCCCTGCTGGAGGGAGGGGGTGGGACTATAAAACCAGGGAGTGGTGTGCCTCACTCAGTCTCTGCAAGATGGAGGAAGCCAGAGGGTCACGTCTCTCTGAGCTCTGAATAACACTGAACACATGTCAACTCAACTGTGAGTGCCCTTAATGTGGTTTGAAAATGAAAATATGGTTGGTTTGAAGTAAAAAGGCACTGCCTGCAAATGGTTGTTTGGGGGCTTTGGGTTGAAGTAAAAAGGCACTGCCTGCAAATGGTTGTTTGGGGGGTTTGGGTTGAAGTGAAAAGGCACTGTCTGCAAATGGTTGTTTGTCTAAACTTGACAACTTCCTGTTTGCACTATATTGATTTTGGATAAAATGTTACCACTTACGGCTGTGATTTTTGGCTATCTTACTCAGTCCCCCTCCGCTCATCAGGTGCAGAGGATTCTTCCCATCAATGAAAAACAAAAGTGTTATTAGTGTTAAAAATGTTGAGAATCTCTCTCCTGTCAATCACACCATGAAGGCCACACCTTTTCCGGTGGGAGGGGGAGGGATTATAAAACCCAGAAGTGTGGGTGTGGCTCAGTCTCTCCATGATGGGGGAGGGAGAGGTCACGACTCTGTCTGAGCTGTGAATCAACTGAACACACTGAATGTTTACCGAACTGTGAGCGTGGTGTTTTGTGTTTAAGGATAAAGGGGAAATCCTTTCGGACCGAGATGAGAAAAACATTTTTCACACAGAGTGGTAAATCTCTGGAACTCTCTGCCACAGAAGGTAGTTGAGGCCAGTTCATTGGCTATATTTAAGAGAGAGTTAGATGTGGCCCTTGTGACTAAAGGGATCAGGGGGTATGGAGAAAAGGCAGGTACAGGATACTGAGTTGGATGATCAGCCATGATCATATTGAATGGCGGTGCAGGCTCGATGGGCTGAATGGCCTACTCCTGCACCTATTTTCTATGTTTCTATGTTTCTATATGTGGTCTTATGGTGGTTTTTATGGTGGTTTCACCCTGCTTGAAATAGTATGAAACTGCATTTGAATGTGGTGGCCTTGCACGAAATGGTATGAAACTGCATTTGAATGTGATGTCGTTGCACCCTGCATGAAATGGTATGAAACTGCATTTGAATTTGGTGGCCTTGCACCCTCCTTGAAATGGTATGAAACTGCACTTGAATTTGGTGGCTTTGCACCCGGCTTGAAGTGGTAGGAAACTGAACCTGAATTTCGGTGGCCTTGCACTCTGCTTGAAATGGAATTTCAAGGAATAGCCGTGAGTCAACTGCCAGCCCACCAGCCGTGAGTGAGCTGCCAGCACATCGGGCTTGAGGGACTGAGCTGCCACCCCAAGAATCCATTTGGCCCACAATGTCCATACTAGCCCTCTGGAGACCATTAGTGGCCACAAATATTGGAATTGATGGAGAGGTGGAATATTGCTTCGGGGGACCAACCCTCCCGTGTGAACATGGGAGCCAACTGGTCCCACTTAGTCTAGTATATATATATGAGTGTGCACATGTGTATATCCAGTATATATACACACACATGTGCACATTCATATATATATATATGTGTGTGTATATATATATGCATATATATGTATATATATATGTATATTTATGTATATGTATATATGTATATATATGTATATTTATGTATATGTATATATGTATATATATATATATGTATATATATGTATATATATATGAGAAGAATCAAATACACAGGACAAGATGTTAAGAAGTCCCTTGTGCCAATAGGTGGGGAGCATTTCACGACATTCGTTGATTGTTGAGAGTGGTAGACGCTCAACATCTGTGGGGGGGGGGGCGGGGGGGGGGGGGGGGGGTGGGGGGAGTGGATACGTATATCTTGGCCTGGGTAACCTTTAGGACAGTTGGGCACAGGACACATCATCAGTAGTGTACCCTTGCATCACTGGGTGTTTCGGCCTTTTATCACTATACACCCTCCACAAGGGCGGCCCGCTGCAGGATGATCAGCCCTCAGCGCGTGTCCCGTGTCAAACCGTCCCAAAGATTCACCCTGAAATACTTGGGGCCCAGCATGGATCTTTCCGCTTGAGCCAAATCCACCGGCTGCTTCTTTCAGCCGCCTCTGAGAGTGATCTTATGGTCTTCCGCAGAGCCTGACCGTGGATTCCAAGCTCCTTCAGCAGTCTGATGGTAGATGACGCAACAAATCCTCTGCATCCCACTTCAACTGGATAGACTTTGGTGTTCCAGCCACGCTGCGTTGCCTCTGCTGCAAGCTCTGCGTAATGCAGCTTCTTACGCTCATAGGCCTCCTCAACAGAGTTCTCCCATGGAACTGTGAGCTCTATGATGTAAGCAGTCTTCTGTGAAGGGGACCAGAACACCAAGTCTGGCCTGAGGTTGGTGGAAGCAATTTCAGGTGGAAAAACTAGTTGTCGGCCAATGTCCGCCAGCATCCTCCAGTCGCGGGCCCTGCATAGGTTTCCTTCTTCTGATCTGGTGGAAGGATGTTTAGATGTTTTCTGTCCTTCTCGGACAAAGGTTGTTGCCCTTAGGGGGAGGGGGTTGCTTGCTCTCGGAGGCAAGGAGTTGGTCGCACACCGCCTGTTCTCAAGGGCTGATGCCAGGCTTTTTAGTACCTGATTATGCCGCCACGTGTATCTCCCTTGCGTGAGGCTGGTCTTGCAGCCTACCATGATGTG
The DNA here is from genome assembly GCF_010909765.2 of Amblyraja radiata. Taxonomy (NCBI): domain Eukaryota; kingdom Metazoa; phylum Chordata; class Chondrichthyes; order Rajiformes; family Rajidae; genus Amblyraja; species Amblyraja radiata. Next base: position 50,351,052 of record NC_045969.1, read on the forward strand.
TTTGAGGGTCGCTGGAGTTGGGCAGAGGGCACAGGTTGGATCCTCGCCGTACCACTGATGGAGGTTCTTTGGTGATGGAAGCACGTCATAAGTCGCTCTGATGATGAAGCTGATCTTGCTTGCTTCCATTTCCCATAGTTCTTTCCAGCTGATCTTCCTCCGCTCCACACCTTCCCACTGCATCCATTGCCCCTGTTTGGCAAGAGAGACCGCCTTTGCACTTCTTGCGGCCTCCTCTTGTCGCCGCACCTCCTCGACCACCAATGTCCTCCGCTCTGATGTTGTGGCCTTTCGCCAAGTTGGTTTACTTGTCGTAAGGCCAAAGCCTCCTCTTCCCTGCTGGACTTGCCCCACGATGTCTTTGTATCTCAGGGCTGATGAAGCTTGCTGTAATGCATCAGATGGCGTCCACTTCCGGCCAGTTACTAGGGGCGGCGCAACAGCACTGATGGTCTTGTCTCTAGAGTCCCTCAGTGTCATCTGAAGTCTTACTTTAGAACACTTGTATTCCTCTGTTAGACTAGTGAGAGGTAGTTCCAGGACCCCTTTGCCATATAGGCCGATGTTAGTTAGACATCGTGGGACCCCGAGCCATTTCTTCGCGTATGAAGTTATGGTTCGCTCCATCTTCTCCACAGTTGTTATTGGGGCTTCATAAATGGTCAGTGGCCACATTGTCCGAGGAAGGAGTCCAAACTGTAGGCACCAGAGCTTCAGTTTCCCAGGCAGTAGGGTCTGATTGATGTTCTCCAGGCCATTGACAATTTCTTGCCTTAGTTGTTCCACCTGCTCTTTATCCTTGAGACTTGCATTGTACCATCTGCCCAGGCTTTTAACTGGCTGTTCAGACACTGTTGGTATAGGGTCGTCACCGATACAGAACCTTGTGTCTCTAAGCACCCCCTTGACTATGGAGATGCTTCGAGATTTACATGGTTTGATCTTCATTCGGGCCCACTTGATGTTCTCCTGCAGCTTTCCAAGTAGCCGCTTGGTGCATGCTGCAGTAGTGGTTAGTGTGGTCATGTCGTCCATGTATGCCCTGATGGGTGGCAGACGGAGCCCAGCCCTGGTTCGTTCACCGCCCACCACCCATTTTGAGGCCCTGATGATGACTTCCATGGCCATTGTAAAGGCCAAGGGTGAGACTGTGCAGCCTGCCATGATGCCTACTTCCAAGCGCTGCCATGTTGTACTGAAGTCAGCTGTTGTGAAGCACAGCTGCAGGTCTTGGAAATAGCTCTTGACCAGTGTGGTGATGAGCTCTGGTACATGGAAAAAGGCAAAAGATTCCCAAAGGAGTTCATGGGGAACTGAACCAAATGCATTGGCCAGATCGAGGAAGATCACATGTAGGTCTCTCTTCTCCTTCTTAGCTGCTTGGATCTGGTGCCAGATCATGCTTGTATGCTCCAAGCAGCCCGAAAATCCTGGAATTCCTGCTTTCTGTACAGATGTATCAATGTACTTGTTTGTTACCAGATAGGT